>NC_050575.1:170368246-171765875 GCF_011100635.1 Trichosurus vulpecula | reverse complement strand
CCCACATTGGCAGGATATCAGTGACTGGGATTTCTACCTCTAAGAGCCCCCTGCCCAAACACACACCTTCTAATTTGCTGTATCCATGCTACTTTTAGTTAGGCAAGGAGAACACTGAGCAAGCCAAGATTTTCTATGAAATAAACTTAGTGGTTTCAGTAAGTAGACTGAGTGAGGACCTCTCTTGAAGAACAAGGCATGTCAACTTTAGTCACTGCCATTTTGGAAGCTCAGGGGCCTTTTTTGCTTTAGGTTCCACAGCTGTTTCCAAATGGCTGAAGCTGCCCCAAATCTGACCACTGAAGAAGTAGGAAATTATTGCATAATCAACATAGAGTCAAGGGTGAAGGGCATCTAAAAGGAGTAACCTGGGGTAAAAATCTGTAATAGGTATTGACTTTTCTTATATGACCTTGTTCTTCTAAATGAAAACCCTTCTGGAGCCTAACAGTAAAAGAAACTAATCTGTTACACTTCTGCATTTCTATGTTTAAGCAATCCATTATAAACGATGAACTGTAACAAGAACAAGTATATAAAGGTCAGTTTTTTTTAGAGGCACTGCTGTATTTCCAATTCCACTGAGAGTAGCATTTACTACTCCTACCTCCTGTAACTTCTATTTTCTTTCACTATTTCATACCTGAACAAAACCAGATGAGGTCCCTTCTTATAAATACTGACATGTACAGTACACCATGGGCAGCTGAGTACAACATCACATAGTGGGGTCCCAATGTTTCCTGTAGCCGGATCTCCCACTCCCGCCTGTAGGAATGAAAACAAAAGCAACAAATCTACACTTCAGCTCTGAAATGACATGAACGAAACAGCTAAATATGAGATTTTGCATTCTGTTTTCATAATAGAAGAGCAAACTGGTAAAATATTGGCAAAGTTAAGAATCAAACTACTAAGTTTCTTCATTAAGTCACTGTGGGAGAAAAAAATTCTAAGAAAAACAACAAAATCTAAACTATTTTTAACCAAAGGAAAACACTGTAATTCAAATCCTAGTAATAAACACTGTGATGCATCTAACTGGTCATTTTTAGTCTCATGAAAAGGTCAAAGCAACTTCCTATTGTAAAAGAAAAAGGATTAAGCTTCTGTGAAAAGTATGGCCCACGATAAAAAGAAGTACCTCTGTTCTAGGGCCTTCTGGGTATAAAGATTACTAATTTCTAAGCTCTTCCTTGATGACATGGTAGCCTGGCAAAAATATCAACAATCAGGAAAGCACACTAAAATTCTAAGAGTGAACCTCAGACAGATAGACTTCTCAGTAATCTTAAAATGAATATATCAGGACCTAATACATAGCCATAACAGAGTATTTATCTACATAATATGAAAACTTCTACCCACAAACACGAGACAAGACAATTACAAACACAAGAAATTACACAGGAAAATCAAGAATAAAATTCAGAAATCAAAGACAAAAGCTGAGAAATGGCAGGCTAGGGCTTCTAATTGAGTACTCAATACATTTCCCCTATAGCCCTTAGTAATTTTTTAAAAAATTATATAACAATTACTTCTTTAAGAAAAAGTCAGAGGGAGAGGGAGTAGAACAAGAACAATTTGCTTTTAATTTCAATTTGGCCATTGTAGAAAAGGAAGTAACACTGGCTATGCCCAGCACCTAACATAGGGCCTTTCACACATTACATGCCCCGCCAAATTCTTGTTGATGATAATAATTTCCATCGGAGGCATCCATTCACTACCTCAGATAGTAGTAGGCTGAGATTAAAGAAAGATCTTCTAACTGTAGGAATTTGTTTGTAACTAACAGTTTTGGTTTTTATTTTGGCACATACAAAATGGTGAGAACTGGAAAAGTGAGAAGAAAAAAATGTGGGAAGAGGAAAGGCGCATGAAATAAAGATACAATTTAACAAAGTCTTATTTACACTGGCTATAATACCTGTCTGAACAGCCTTCTTGGACTCCTAAAACATACATGTCCTGGACATAGTCAGCTTCAGAAGGTAATAAAAAGTCATCCAGGTTATTTGGAAGTTCCTGAGCAAAAGTTTAATAAGCTTGTTAGACCAAAGGATAAGATGACAAGCAGCAACATAAAGTACTTGTAAAATATAAACAAGACAATCAGAAATTTGGAGTAAGGTATAAATAGTATACAACAATACAATTTACCTTTCATTAGAGGATCACAAACACCCCATTTCTTATTGAGATGTGAGTACTGGGTTATCCTGTTTATTTTTAACCAAAGGTGGCCCCAAGAAGATAAATGACTTGCCCAAGGAAAAAGAGCAAATGCTTGGTGAAGCTTATAAAATAGCACAATGTTCTCTTTCTAAATTTCAATTACATCTAAAAAAGCAAATTTCCAGTTCTGGGCCTCAGCTCCCTCATCTATAGAATGAGGGAGGGGTTTGGACTAATCTTCAAGGTCTCTTTATGCTCTGACATTCTATGTTCTATATTTTCAAACATAGGCAATGTGTTCCACAAGTTTCCAAGGGTAATCAATATAAGCTAAACCTTGTGAAGAAAAAACATGCCAACTACAAAGATGTAACTGATAAATATTAATACCATCATTGCTGCTCTCTCCTGGCTTAGACAAACGTTGTGGTCATAGCCAGCTGAACAGCAGGTAGATCTGTTTCAGTGAGAGCCATCAGACCTCCCATTTTTCTGGTATAAACCATTCTGAGATTAAGTATTATTACAACAGACCCTGCTTCAACAAAGGAGAACCCTGAATTGAAGCAGGTTATTTCAGAAGGAAACAAATAGAACAACAAACTCTAAAAAAACACCCTATCAAAAACACAAGAAAAAATTTTCATGTACAAAACTACCAAACTGCCTCCTGCTTTCTGAAAATATGTTTTGTTTCTGGTGAGAAACTGATCTAGATGAGAAGTGGTTTTACCAAGTCTCATAATGAAACCTCAGAATAAAATATTTTTCCAATTGGATTAAATTTGTGGTAGTAGCACATTTTCTGTCATTGATCTGTTACAAATGGATATGACAGGGAAAATAATACTTTCTCTGTTCTATTTCACACAAGTCAACACTTTTGTTATTTATTAACACTAAATCATCAATCTCTGCAGCACTCTATCTAGGTAAATGACTAGGCTGCTGGTACACTATTCATTTTCCATGTGGGGATAACTAGTTAAAAAGACAACAGGAACCCATCATATTGCTTACCCATGGTAGAGTAATCAAGTAGCAGGTCATAGAAGAGAATTAACAAATTTCTACTTGCCATCACATTCTATAACCGCAATTCTACCCAACAAAAGAGTTCACTATATATGGATATTCCTTCTGTTCTGATCTTCCCCCTATCACTTCCACAAGCTGCAAAATCCCTGAGATCAAATACAGTTATCCAACCTTCTGGCCCTGCATGTTCCATGTGGCCACAAAGAGTCCCACGTTCCGATCTGGAAAGTATCGGGCTAGTTCATCTGCTCCCAACAAGGCACCGCTAGCTAAGAGGCTTCCTTCCATATAGCTCCTATAAAAAGAATAAAATAGACTAGATTCAAAATAATTAGGAGTGAATTCCAGAATCAGGCTACCAAGTACTTACAAATGGTACAGATCTTCAAAGGAGAAATACAGCAAAAGTATCCAACTATGTATACTCTCTAGAGAGATACAGCCAAAGTCTTAGCTAAGATCAATTCAGAGCAACATCATTTCTTCTGAAAAGGATTACAAAACTGTAATATTAAGACATCACTTTTCTCGAATCAAATCTGTTAATGGAAACTACCTACAAAATAGGGGAGTGACCAGAAACTGGTTTGAAAAAGCATTGGCCTAATTTTTTTCTGGTATAAACCATTCACCATACTACAGTGGCTAACAAATATGGATCTGTCCTGACTTTATGAAAATCCAATATACAAAGCTCTAAATTTAACACAATGTATAATAGGGGACAATTTTTATTTTGCACATTACAAAATTCTCTACTTTACCAAATAATTCATCACAATGTTCCTGTGAACATTCCATTCCTTATGTAAATTTAACCTTAAACATTTTTCAAAGCAAAGCCTATTATATCAAACTTGTTTCCTGAGTCATTTTTCAGACAACCAGAAAACAATAGTTTGGTAGGCATCACCATACAACTCACTCACATCAATACTCCTGACATGTCTTTCATACATTTCTGCTGCCAAAAGGCACTTTCCAAATCTAGCTCTGCAAGCCTGGTCACTGATAAAAGATTACTTTTGATACCTAACATAGAAAAAAAAAGCTGTTCAATTCCCCTTTATTTTAAAGTACAGGGAAAGATACATGATAATTCATCCTTGGATATACGTTTTGGTTCTTACTTTCTGGGCTATATCAGTAAGGTGAAAAGAGCACTGGCCTGGGAGTCACGTTCCAGTCCTAGTTCTGCGACTAATCCACTGTGCGACCTTCAGTCACAGTCAACAAGCATTTATTTAAGTGCTTATTTTGTGTTAGGCCCTGTGCTAAATGCTGGGGAAATGAAAGAGAAAAAAACTGGTCCCTGCCCTCAAGGATCTCACATTCTACTGGAGTCCACATTCTACTGTGGCAATTCAATTTGGATAAGACCTTTCTGATCACTAGGCTTCAGTTTACAATGAGACGTTTAGACTAGCTTTCTCTAAGATACCTACTAGTTCTAAGTTTCAAAGATGTGATGGAATTTCCTGAGAAACTAATATAATACTTAAACAAAAAAGGTTCTTTAACTCTGACAGAGGGAATGAAATGGAATCATTGAGTAAAGGGGGAACTAGTTCTCAGTTTTTAATTCACACATTAATATAGTTCTTCCTCCCTGCTTCAATTCAGTGGGTGAAATTCCAACGAAGACAAAGATAATTCAATGTAGCGTTCACCAAATGCCTGAAACATTTCATTTCATTAAATAAAAATGTAAGCTTCTTGAAAGCAGGGTCTTCAACACCTGGCACCTAGTAGGCAATTATAAATTTCTCGCTGGGTTGACTGAAACAGCAGCTAAAGGGAAACTCCTGTAATTCACCTAAGTACAAATTATATAATATGCAATGTCAGCATTATTAGTCCTTAGCCAATTCTTTTCATTGAGGAAAAAGAGCAGGTACATTTGTAGGTATAACTTTTTGAGATGATCATTCACCCTGGAAACCTCTAGCCAAAGAAAACATTAACCACCCTTTCTTCTGCTTCTCTCACACGGACTAATTATATCCCTTTTAATTCACAACAAATAGAAAAGGACCTAATTTAATCATAATTGCCTGTAGTAGTTCTACAGAAATTTAAATAAATGAAAATTTTCTCAGTCTTCTCTTGCGGGAAAAACCGGATTTAATCTAGATGTTTTTGCTTAACTGTTACGAGAGGGTTCAATCTAGAAGAATGAAATGCCTATGAAATAAAGACAAAAGTATCAATAAAATGCTTAAACAAGATTTAAACTATTAAACTAAGGTTTCTGCTAAAAACAACCTAAGAATTCTCATAATTTTTAAATCATTCCAAGATGGCATGCTAATTTTAAATGGTAAATGGCCTATAGTATGTTTAGTTTCACCTGGCAGTGAACCATAATACATCCTGGAGTGACACTAAATCCTCTGAGGCCATAAAAAGTCAATATTAATTAAATATTAAAGCTACATCCTGCCAAATTATGGGAAATCATCATCCCTTAAAAGCATTCTTTAATGTAAAGACAATTTGCACTCAGCCCAGAATTCTGCATTAAAACTAACAGAGCTGTTAGCTCACATAGTCTGTGTAAAGATAAAGAATCAGTAACAGTGAAACTGTGACATCATCTGTACGGGCAACCCTCCACTGATGGCAGATTTCAAACCTTCTACAATTTAGTAGATGGTGTTTGAAAGCTCCTGGGGCCAAAAATAAATTACTATCTCATAGTCAACCTAGTGATGAGGTTCTCCAAATTTTGCAAGTTTGGGTCCTGGGATAGAAAAACTGTCATTAGGCCTATGATCTCTGGATGCTTTCTTAGAAAATAAAATATGACAACACAACACTCTAAATTCTTCCACCTGTCTTTGGCTCACCTCTCCGCAGAGGAATGGGACTCCAGCTGTCACTTACGTAAAATCAACAGGATGAAATTTTAAAGAGGGGCACCTACCTGCTTCTGATATCCTTTGAGTGAATGGGTGTAAGAAGGCTGGATGAGGACTTCACAGAGGTCATGGAACAGTTATCGCAAACCATACTGCTTTGTAATCTACCATCACTCAGGCTACTATCAGGCCGGAGCAATTTACTTTGAGCATGATGTTTATAATTTACATAATCCAGGTCAATTTTATTAGTTGTCCTTAGGGTTTCAGATGCAACATTCAATTCCAAAGGGGGAAGTTGTAATGGTGGCAATACTCTGGAAAGTCTAAGTTTGTTCCTTGAAGCTGTAACCCCATGCAGAAGTTCCAGGGAACCACTTGTCACAGTGGGAGGAATAATTTCCAAGGAAGAAGAGGGATTTGTACTATTTCCTATGTCTCCTGGTTCAGGAATATCCTGCAAAGAGGTGCTCTGGAGGCTGTTGAGGTTGTGAGGAGTAGGACTACCATCATGAGGTAATGTAGTCAATTTTGGAGGACTTGTAGTCACCTCCTGTAGGGAGCCAGATGATGAACCTGTCTCATTAGGGTCTGTCAGGCTTTCTTGGCTTGTTCTAAAACGCCTTCTCCTCCAGCCTTTTTCATCTAAGGAAAATGTTCGCTCCAGCTTTGGTTTTCTGGGTGGTTTGGGGGTGATGGATTTGACCTTCATGTTAAATTTCATTTCCTCAGTCGTAAGTCTTAAGAGTCTATTGAAGGGAAACTCTGAGGTGTTCCCACAAGGCTCACTCCTTTCAGGCAACTCATTCTTCAGCCCTGCTTCTTTTAGCCCTGTGTCAGACTGTGGACTCATGCAGGCTACTGGCTGCTGGGAAAGTGAATGCTTAGGATCCATTATCACTGGCTTGGCTGGCATCTTCTGAGAGTGTCCATACCCCCACCAAGCTTGAGAGCTTGATCTTCCTGAGAAAACTCACCTTGTTAATTCACCATTTATCCCTCTGAATATCCTGGATGTGCATTTGGGTTTGGAAAGCCCAAATACCAAAGTCAAAGACCCAATAGATACCTTACTTTGGGGTGTGAGATGGTGTAAAACGGCCACAGTCAACTGGTGCATGGTTGGAAATCTTGAAGTCATCGAGCCACACAGAAATTTCCTGGAAGGGAAATAATACACCATTAGAACTTATTAAATCATACTAATTAACGTCAAATTTAACACAAAGTATTTTGTAAAGATACAAGGGCACAGCATATAATCACTGAATGCATAGGCAATGCTATGGTACCTATGTATAACTATATTTGTAACTAGCTTTTGTGTGTGTGTGTATACATGTGTGTATGTATACACACACATATTTGTAAATACTAAAGGGTAAGAGATAAGACCCCATGTTACTACCACTTTAATGATGACAGCCCAACCCCACCAATGAGTAACCTGGTTGTATCACTTTGCTGAGGGCAAAACAGATAAAAATTCACAAGTTGACCTTTTAAACCTGCTATCAAGTTATACTCTGCTCTGACAGCACCCACCTAAGCAGCTAGATGGCTCAGTGGATAGACTGCTGGATATGGAGTCAGGAGGCTCAGTTCAAATCCTCTTTCTGACACTTACTAACTGTGAGGTACTGGGCAAGTCACTTACACTCTCTTAGCCTTAGATTCTTCAACTGTTAAGTAGGGATAATAATAGCACCCACCTCCCAGAGTGGTGAGGACCAAATGAGATAACAGATGTAAATGTTTTGCAAAGTTTTAAGTACTACGTAAAGGCCATTTATTATTATTATTATTATTATTATTCAGTGTCAACTACTATACCTAAATATGAAGAGTGGAATTTACAAATAAATCTGAAATCTTGACTTTCTCCTTCTTGATTATGCAAGCAACCAAAATGTCCATATCCTTTGCTTCTGAGATTCTATTGTTGGGCATATGCCCCAAGGAAATCACTAACAAAGAGGCTTCATATACACCAAAATATTTATAGCAGCACTTTTTGTGGTAGTAAAGAAAGAATTGAAAACAAAGTAGTTGCTCATTGATTGGAAAATGGTCAAACTGTGGTACTTGAATGTAGTAATTAATGTCATAAGAAATGACAAACATGAATATGGAGAAACAGGGAAAGACTTCATGGACTAATGTAAAATGAAGTAAAGCAGAGCCAGGAAGACAGTATACACAAAAACTATAAAAATGGAAATGAAAATAGAACCACTACCTTAAAACAATACAGACTGAATGTTACGAAATGATAAAGAATAATCTTGTTCTCAAAGAAGAGATATGACACCTCCTACCATTCCTTCACAGAAGCTAGGACCAACAGGTATAAAACTCTGCATATAATCAGATTTTTTTGAATGTATGGATTGTTTTAGAGAATTTCTCTTCCTTCTTTTTCTTTAAAAAAATTCTTTGTTTATAAGGAATGGCTCTCTGGAAGGAAGGAGAGATACAGTGGAAACACAAGAACTGAAAACAAAAGATAGCAATAAAAATCCATTTTTAAAACTTTGTTTCAGAAGGGGATTCAGAAGAACACCTGTGTTATACTTCAAGGCAGCAATTTCCTGTTTTTCCCGTTCTTAAGTAAGATCCAATTCTTGCTCTTCGCTCATCAATAAATTATTTCTAGCTCCTACTCTAATTCTCTTATCTCTATCCTTCCTGCAGCCTTAAAACCAATAGTATTCTCTGTTCTCAGGGAATCCACACATAAAGCGAAGGAGGTCATGGTCCTCATATAAAAAACACAGCTGCAGACGGGGACTGTGAGAGTAAAGGCAAGTTTTCATCCCTCGGTCTTCGTGGGACATCCCATAAGCCACAGATCCTCTCTGGGCCCAGGGCGATGACTTTCTCCCACGTCCTGGCCCGATAGGAATATTGGGAGAGTCCACATGCAGCCGCAAAAGGGAGCCAGAAAGGGCCTAGGTTAAAAAAAAAAACAACAAAAACCAGCAGTGGATAAGAAGGGAAAAGATCACAGCGACCTTGACACGGGGTAAATTAGCTTAAACGCGCAGATGTAATATTCCGTTGGCTATAAATCATGACTACTCCCATCCACGTTTCCTCTTTCCCCTTCTCCAACTGCCCAAATGTACTTACCCCCTCACGAATACCGCTCAGATTAAGCAAGGGAGGAGGGGACGAGAGGCAATGATGGGGATGGGGGAGCATGAGGAGGAGAATCAGGGAGAAGCAAGGAGGGGCGGAAAGGAAGGGACTGGGCAGAGGCTGGGGGGGAGGTCGGGGATGCACGCGAGACCCGGGGGAGGACAAGGGTGGCCTGAGGGCGCTGCGGACCTACGGACGCCGAGGCCGGGAAGAGAAGGAGGTCCTGGAGGTGTCAGGGAGGGACGGAGATGGGACACGGGCTGGGAAGGGTCGCGAGGGGAAGGTCGAAGAGGAGGCGGAAGGAGACCAGGCAAGGGCTAGGAGGGAGGCTGGCGGGGATGGGAAGGAGGGAGTGCCGGGGCCGAGACGCCGGACGGGATGGGAAGGAGGGTGGTGTAGAAGCAGGACGTGGAAGGGACGGGCTGGGGTGGGGGGGAGGTCAAGGAGGGGACAGCTGGGGAAACCGCGAGGGATTCGCGGATGGGACCCGGAGAATGAGGTGGGGGGGCCCCGGAGAGGATCCCTGCCGAGGTTCAGGAAGGGTCGATTCAGGAAGTGTCGGCGCTCACCTGCCCGGACCCCGCGCCGGGGCCTCGCTCCCCCGGTGGTGCTCCCAGCTCAGCTCCTTAGCAACGGCGCGACTGAGGCAAGAGAAAGGGCGGCTCTGGCGGTGGAACGGGGACGGAACAGCGCCCCCTGGCATCTGGAGGACCCGTGCCGCTGTGCAGCCGCCCGCTTCCCTCTCTCCTCGCTCATCTAATCCACCCAAGCGCCCCCCCATCCATCAGTCCAAGGCAGGATTTCCCGGTGAAAGCTCCCTGCACCCCTCCCCTTCCCCCTTTCAGGGCCACGAGTTGGAAAACCAGCCTTTCCGCTCAAGGTGCTGGGGGAGGTTTGATTTGTGAGCCTCTTGCTGAAGGCTCTCAACCCATGGGCCAGAAGCAGCGTTTCAGTTTCCTGGGCTCTCCAGGTTTGGTTAAAAATGCAACCCTCCTGCCTCCCTCCAGGTGTTGGAAGGGTCCCTGGATCTGCCTCAGCTTCCCCAAACCCCAGGGGAAAAAAATGTCTTCTTTGAGACGGGAGAGGGAGGCAGTTAAAGAGCAGAGGGCTGTCCGTGGTCAGCCACCGAGCAGCTCCTGTTTACTTCTACGTTCCAAAGTCCCTGGAGCTCCAAGTCCAAGGGGAAGAGGTCCCGAAAGGTATCGGAGCACTAGAGACCTGGCTTTACGTGGTAATTGTCACCTGGGCCTCAGTCTGCTGGTCTGTAAGGTGAAGGGCTCGGATGAAATTCTCTCTCAAAGTCCCTTCTAGCTCAAAAAAGCCCATGAACCTATACATTTCCCTTATTCTGAGAAGCAATCCGACAGCTGTGTATTTCATAATGTACTGCCTGTAAACAAACATTAGAATACCCTTTTAGGGCAATCTCCTCAAATGGAATTAGTGACTAGCATTTATATAGGGTTTTAAGGTTTGCTAAGCACTTTACATACATTATCAATTTGATCCTCAAAACAATCCTGAGGTAGGTGCTCTTATCCTTATTTTATAGATGAGGGCAGTTGTGACTTGCCTGGGGTGGGTCACAGAGTTACTACCGGTCGAGGCAGGATTTGAACTCCAGCACTGATTACAAGTCTAATGCTCTATCCATGAGGCCACCTAGCTGTCTAAACACCCTGTGTTTTACTTTAGTTGAGGCGTAGTTCAAACTGACCGGGGAATTTCTGGAGTTGTGATCCATTACATTTTCTTTACTTCCAGCTAAAGCAACATGTTATAACATAGCCTGTGTTTATCACAGGATTTGAATGTGTTTTACTATGTTATCTCTAATGAATAGCAAAAGTAATTCCTACTTGGTAATACCCCATAGATTGTAACGAAGGTTTACTTTTAAAAAATTTGCATGTGGTCAAGACTTTCTGTGTGCTGACATGGAAAACCCATCCATGCCAGGATAATCATTTCACTTAATTTAGTTTGTTACCAATAACGACAAGGAAAGTAAAATATGAAAGTGCTCCAGAGCGCAAAATATTTTATTTAAGAATTTACAGTGTCAAATCTAACACGTTTAGGAAAAATAGCAGCTCCCAGATCAGAGGAAGCCTTCTTGAATTAAAAGGTGTTTGGCAGTCTATGCGGAAAGAACAATCAGCAGCAGGGCTGAACTGTAGGAAGCCAAGGATCCAAACAAAGTTTTGAAGACCAAAAAAAAATCACATTGACTGCTGATGAGAGAGTCCAGGAGTTAAGATTATGGACCATTAAACAAAAGACTGTACTTCCACCAGGACTTGCCTTTTCATAAGTTGAAATGAATGAATTCTAAATTTAATTGTACAACCCTGCAAAACATTTTGGAATTTAAATTTCTCTTCCCTATTTAATCCAAATGTTAGCTAGATAAAAAGGAAGGACCAATGCTAATTCCACATTTACATCATTTCTACTCTTAAGAGTTTCAAATACCAAAGTAACAAATTATTCATCTTCCCCCAGAAAAACCTAAAGAAAGTATGACCTACTGATTTTATAAATATTAAATCTTCTCTCTCATTGGGCCTCTTCAGTCTTAACCAGTATGAATAGTATTGAAAATATTCTAAATTAAACCTAAATTAAAAGAATTTCAAGTTCATTAGGTAGAGGTCTATATTTGCAGTTTAGCATGACTGATATTCAACATATAAGCTACTTAAGACCTTAATATGGAAACTGTTTGGGGGCAGAAGTAACAGATTCCAGGATTTCAGACAGGATTCTATTGTGTTTAACCATTTTCGAGATGTGACCATCATAATTAAACTGTGCCAATAATATGAGAGAAAAAAAAAAAGCAACTTAACCATATTGCACTGTAAAAAAAAAAATCACTCCTCAGAAGAGTACAGCATTGACTATTATACAAGAGCTTTTTGTACTATACAATTTCTTTTACAATAAGGCTAAACACAAGTTACATACATACTAGGTAAAATCCAAACCAAATTTATTACAGTCACAGTTTTCATTTAACAATGGTTAATTTGGATCAGCTGTGGCCCCCAAGATTGGTATGTGCCAGTCATAACCTAAGATACATGTTCTTTTGCTGATGCTCTCTTGATAACTGAACACCCTTCATATATAGACAAACATCACTGTAACTTTATGTGCATTAAAATTAGTCATGGTCCTAGTAAGGCCACAGAGTTAGGTGAAAGTGGAAACATACTTGCTACAGGAAAGGAAATGCACTTCTGTAACTAGGGCAAAAACTAACTTTGCATTCTTAAATCACTCTACTAGGTTCCAAAGCTCTGAGGATGAGGGAACTGCCTTTGGTTGCAGATCTGAAGTTGGTATGAATAATAGACATCAACTATTTCCCTCTAATGCTTCATAGATTTAGCCTTTCCAACTAGATCTTAAAGGAAATGTGGAATTATTTTTGACAACAATTCACACATGGACTGCAAGAAAAGGAAACCAGAAGAAAAAATCAGTATTAAATTACTGGTATGTCAATTTCAGAACAGAGTAGCTATACCATGTGCAATAATCTGAATTATCAGTATATCCGAAGAATTTCAAGTGTTCCAATAGCTAATCCAAAGGATAAAATGGTCTACTTCAGTGTTGGATATTTCCTCTGACCAATTCTTCCCAGTCTGGAACTTCCAGTGGCAGCAGATGGCTGAAATGAAATAAACTGCATTAAGTGACAGACTTTACTGTCTGAATTACATGCAGAAGTAAGAAGTTTTCTTGTAAGATATAATTACATAGCTTATGGGGGGAAAATGGAGGCATATCATAAAAAGTAAATAGGCCATAACAACCCAAAGAAAAACAAGTATATTTTTCTAAGTGAATAGGGATACTTTACTATATAACTACTGTAACTATTGTAATTGTTGGAATTTTGAAAATGTACAAGTTACCTGGTATCTACTAAAAATATAGTTTAAATTTAAGTGCATTTCTCTGGTCAAAAGATATAAAAAGAACATTTTTCAAAAAAAGGAAATGGCAAAAATACTTAAAAGCAACAAAATCCAACGCCCAGGAGGGGCTGTTGGAAAACAAGGAATACTGAATCATTGCTCATGAAATTACAAACTTGTAGAATATTTTTGGAGAGCAATATAGCAATACCCAGTAAGTTCTCAAACAATACTGATGGAGATTTAGAGGGAATGACTGAAAAGTTAAAATATATTATTTATTGATCCTAATTTAA
The DNA here is from genome assembly GCF_011100635.1 of Trichosurus vulpecula. Classification (NCBI taxonomy): domain Eukaryota; kingdom Metazoa; phylum Chordata; class Mammalia; order Diprotodontia; family Phalangeridae; genus Trichosurus; species Trichosurus vulpecula. Next base: position 171,752,426 of record NC_050575.1, on the reverse strand, counting down.
AGACTTAAACAAGAATAACTTGTTGAACTGATGTTCAATTTTAAATTTACAAAAAGTCATCTAATTTTAAAATTTCATTTCCTTTAAAATAGTTTAATTTTCTCTTTAAAAAGCTTTAGGTTTGATTGCCTATCAGTAAAAAAAAAATTAAGTTTTAATAATCTGATGATATATAATGTTTATTCAGTTAGTCAACATTTCTGTAGCAGCTAAACTCCTAACAAGTACTGGGGGGTGGGAGAGGAGTAGAGAGAGCATGTCCTACAACCAACTCTGTTAGCAAATTCAACAAAAATAAATGATATGCTATCAAAGCAAATTATCAGTGAGTACAAGCAGATAAAGCACATGGCTGTGTACATGAAAAGAAAGAAAAGGAAGTCTAATAATAGAGAGGAAGAAGGGAGAGGGAAGAAGGGAGGGAAAAATGGAGGAAGGAAAGGAGGATTTATTAAGTGTTTACTATGCACCAGGTACTGTGCTAAGCACTTTACAAATGTGCTTACTTGGTCCTCACAACCACCCTGGATTGTTGTTGTTCAGTTGTTTCGGTCATGTCTGACTCATGAGCCCATTTGGGGTTTCCTTGGCAAAGGCATTGGAATGTTTTGCCATTTCCATTTCCAGCCCATTTTACAGATGAGAAATATGGGGTTAAGTGACTTGCCCAGGGTCACATAGCTAAAAAGTATCTGAGGATGGATTTCAACTCATGAAGATAAATCTTCCTGATTCTAAGCCCAGGGTTCTATCCACTGTGACACCGTACTGGTAATTAAGGTGGGACTTTTTTTTTTTTTTTTACTGTTTTCTCTTTTGAAGCATTGTTATAATCAAGTGCCTTTGATGAGTCTGGCCTTTGTTTCTTTGATTAAATTGGGAGTTTTTGATGACCTGCTTACATCAAGTGAAAGCCTAGTTCACATAGGTTGGAGTCACATGGTTGTGACACCCTCTGATCCTGAACATGGTACATAAACTCATAGGTTAGCATTTTGTTTGGGGCTCTCACTCACTGGAAGAGTGTTATGTGATTTGACCAGAGGAAACTCTGGGTAGCCACTGGCTTTGAAAAAACCCAGATGTTGGTGCTTCTCTGGTAACTATTGCTATGGATAGATTGGTTTGTGTTATTTGCTCTGTTTATATAATGCATGTTTGTAATTTCTGTTTGTATTCTCTCTGAAGTTCAGGGTGCTGGCTTTTCCCCTTGAAATAAGTGAATGATATATACATATATATATAATCAAACACATATACATATATGTATATATATATATGTTTGATTAAAGGGAAGTGAGACTGTTAACCCCTTAGAGTTGCTTTCCTTAGAAAAGCAGATCAAAGAACCTCTGCTGGCAGCCCTCCTGTGTGCTGGTGCTGTTGGTCTTTTACCTCCACAACAGCTGCTAGCAACACTGTTGTTACAGCCACCTAGCTGCCTGGAACCCTGGAAGGCAAGTGCTATTATTATTCCCAATTTACAACTGAGAAAATCGATACTCAGAGAAGTGAAGTGACTTGCTGTAAGTATTAGGGTCACACAGCTAGTGTCTGAAGCTACATTTGAACTCAGGTCTTCCTAACTCTAGGCCTAGTGCTTTATTGTACCATACTTAGTTGCCTCTAGATCTAGGTAATGAGAGCAGAGTTATGCCAAAAAGTGATGAACTACAGATAAATTGCTCCAAAAATTTTTACTGGTACTTGGGGGTGGGGATGGGAGAGCCAGGGAGGAGAAGAGACATACAGAAGGGGGAAGAATCATTAAACATATATATCATAAACAACAGTGAAGAAGGAAAGTATGTCACCTACTTGTGCAAATTGAGAAGGATTATAGAATGGTACTGTTCCCACTGTAGCTCCTCCTGATGGTGGCAGATTGGGAGGCTGTAAAACATGAATAATCCATTTCATTAACATCATATTAAACGATAAAATGTACTCTACCCATTTGCAGAATACAGCTATCATTTTAACTAAGTGTTTGTAATTTCTATGGAGAAATGATTCAAAACTCACATGGAAATAGAACAGATCTTAGGCACTTCTTGCAACTCTGGAGTTATTTAATGGCCCACAGAAAATGGTAAAAACATAATGCAGCATGCATAACCAAAAGAGCTTTGAAAACCAAAGCATGCACAAATTAGGAGAGCCCAGCACCAATGGAGTGTTATTAAAATCAGTACTCTGTAGCAGTTAGTAGAGCCTATGTTATATAAAACATTAAAAGGGTCCAAAAACACCACTCACTATTTTAATATAAACATAAAAAGCCATGACCAACTTTTCTAGTGGCCCCAAAATAAACAAAACTTAAGTCTATGATACACATAAAGATGAAGCGTTCCTTTACTGCCTAAAAAATATGTTCACAGGGTTATTGTTACTCCCTCTTTTGCTACAAACACATCTTCATGTCTTCAAGCACAGAGAATCTACCTTGATTTCTAAAGTGTAGCCCCCTGTTTTGAGTCTTCTGAATCATACCTCACATTATTGAGGTCAAACATTTCAATTTAGATACTAAGAAAATGAATCCAAATAATATGCTTCTAAACAATGAATATTTTAAAGTAAGTTTTCTCTTTTGTGTATTAGTATATTAAAAATCGAAACTCTTAAGACCCAATTCAGCAAGGAACACTGCATCCTTAGTTCATTTTCATTTAGCAAAATAATAGGGTGACAAATGTTAGAAAGTGAACATATCCAGACCCCTACCCACCAAACCTTCCCCCCCTCCCTCAAAGGGGAGAAATGGAATAAAACCAAAAATAAAAGCTTCCATGTTAACTGAAAACTGCCAGCCACATGTACCTGATTAAAATGCTGGCTTACTTCACGTGATAATGAACTCATTGAACTACAGCGCGAAAGCTACAAAATAGCAAGAACACACACAAAAACACACACAAATAAAAAAATCATCATGCATGTCACTGCCCCAAGCCATAAATTTTATTTTCGAAAAGTTTTACGTTGCCATTAGAGTCAACCAGATATCAAATTTTTAAAAGCCAGTTAGTTTAAAATTCATTTTTAAACAAGTAGTATTATTTAGTAAGAAATAAATTAGAATTGATAAAAATTAGTTTGGGGAAGAAGGAAATCCATTTAACCTAAGCCACCTTCTCCCCTTTACAGCAGCACATACTTAAGAATAAAAGAATTATTACATGCTAGGATGAGGAAGGAGAAAATAAATAAAACTTAAACCTTAAAACCCTTAATTTTGGAACATTTAAAGAAACACTTAAAATAGAAAAAAGTGCTCCTAGCAGAAAAATTAACACATTTGACTTTTTTTTTTGCATTTAACTTTTTGTTTTCTAGCTTTTAATTTATACTTCATAAATCAAATATATGTATATATATGTATAAATTGAAGACAAAGCTCACTAAACATCCTATTTCAAAAACTCAAACCAATACAAATGACTGTGAGAAATCATTTACATATGGGGGGAGGGGGAAGGAGGAGGAATATCCTACCTCTCCTGACCGGCGACCATCCATGTTTGAAGATGAGTTTTCAGAACCAGGTAGCAATGTGGCAGAGTTTAACAACTAACCAGAAAAAAAACAGAAAAAAAGTCACAGCTGTTCAGATTAAATGATGTTCAAATCCTTGGTATCAGATGGAACAGCTATGGATGCAGAATGAATTTTCCCTTACTCATAGAAAGAATTTTTTTTCTGATAGCCTCCTAAGTCAAAATTACCTTTATTTTATTGATATTATTAACAGAAAATTATCCATTTTAGAATGTAGTTTTAAAAGCATTTCCTTTACTATTATAACTTGGTAGAGTAAAATCACTAAGTTATGAAACACAAGCACACAATTTCCAACCTTTCTATTCTCACGTTTACGTTAAATGAGAACAAACAACCTTTAAGCATAACCGAATTTTTCAAGAGCTCAGCAAAACATTCATTTCCTAAAATTAACTGTAAATCTTTTACCACCTCATTGTTTACCTGTGGTTCAGTAGCAGGCTCTGGATCAGGTTGGTATGCATCTGGTGACTGACCCTCTAGTCCACTGTTTTCCAAAGGCTGCTCCTCTGCATTAGCTTTAAAGGGGGGTGGGGGTGGGGGTAAGGGGGAGAGAGGGAGGGAGAGAGAACAAACCATTTTGTTATCATTCAAACTAAAATTTCTTGGGAAAATTAAGTTATAATCACTTAAAAAAATTCATGATGGTCCTTATAGTGGGGTCATTCTGAAAGTAATTACAACTAACAAATGTATAAATGAGACCCTGGCTTTTTAATTTTTAAAACTTTAAAGTCTTTATCAAAGCTCCTTACAAAGAAGCAGAGGATTTAACTCTTGTCATTGTTATCCTTGGGGCAAGAAACAAAAAATCAGAATTTGGAAATAAGGTTTGTGATTGAGGGCAAGACTTTGATGGGGTATTAAGCAGAGGTTCATTATCATTTGGCATACCTGAATTTGGTACAAACAAGTTTGAAGGAATAGGAAGTGGTGCTAGTGGAGCAAATAAATCTGAGGGTGCAGGAACAGGTCCACTCTGTTTTGTTCCATTTGGGTTCAAAACATCAACATAACGAGCTCTTGTTCCTGCTGTGAAGAAGAAAGGAATCCTAATTAATACCAACATAATCAGGCATTTTTTAATATCAAAAATTCAATTTTTATTTTGTTAGCGAAGAAATGACAAGAATAAATTTTAAAGTTGCATGTAGTGCCTTTAATACTTTGTATACTCGTGTGTACCTCACTTTAGATACTATGTACACTTTTTGTCTAGCTTTTCTTTTTTAGGGGGGAAAGGGATGGTAAAAAGATTGTCCCACAGCTTTCTATCTGCATTATTTTTCTAGTCCTATTTTGATGTCTCATTGCATCACAGAGGTGATCCTGCTTCTAGAAGTCAGGTTTCTAGAGACCAGATCCTGATTCCATAAGACAGGGCAAAGCAAATTCAGGCAAGTTTACGAAGCTTGATAAACTCTGATTTGTCCCTGCTGACAGAAAGTGCATCTCTGAGAGATGAATCAGTAGACTGGCTGCAAGGTCATACACAGATTTTTCTGTCATAGAGGGAAGATGATTTACTAAGATAGAGAGGACTGGGGACTTGTTTCAGTGCAATATTCAAATCAATGAAATTATATATGCTAGAAACTTAAGTTTTTATTCCTTCATATTTTCTATTAGTTTTAAATTTCTCTGCACCCAAGTCAGGAAAGTATAGCATTTGACAATCTATAAACAACTTGGAGCCAAAGGATCTCTGTCCCAGTCTTGGCCTCAGCTTCCTGATTTGTACATGAGACAGTTGGACAATATAATCTCTATGGTCCCTGCCAGCTCTAAATTCTAAGATCCTACATATACTAAAGTAATTGGTTTTTTGTGTACTTACACTTACACACACACACACACACACACACACACACACACACACACACCCTTAAAAGTCAATAAATGTTTTTAAAATGAGGTGAAAAACTGTTTAACTTGACAATCATGTTTTACAGTTCTTAGATCCAAAACATTTGTATAATGAATAAAATCTACATGTGTTCTATATTCCAGTTCAATACTGTTACCTGCTTTTCTGGAAAACATGTTAACAGAGGTATTGGTGGAGCCACCAGGACCTGGAGGAGCAACAACCTGAGAAAGCTTAGGAAATGATGTTGGAGGTGGGGGCGGTGGCTTGCTCTGCAAGAAAAAGATAATAGCTAACTTCAGGAACAAAGTAAAATACAGTCTGATAAAAACTGAACATTGCATCTAGTGAGTTTCAAAAGATAAGATTTCCAAATACTGCTGGAAAACAACCCCATTTTGGTTCTTACAAGGCCTTTTCCCAATAGGAAGAGAGTTTGGAAGAAATAGGTTTACTTTAATATCTTACACTATATACTATAATAAACTCATAATAAGTAAATGACCTGAATTATTAAAGGTTATACCACAAAAATATCAGAAAAGAAAAAGACGAGGTATCTTTCATGGCTATGACCAGAGGGGGAATTAATAACCAAAAAGGCATGATGGAGGCAATCCAAAAAATTTAAAAAGATAATTTTGATTACATATAATGGAATGGCTTTTGCATTAACAAAACCACAACTAGGATAAGGTGAGCAATCCTCTAAGAAAAAAATCTTCACAACAAATTATCTCTGCTATCTAAAACTAACACAAATACACAACGCCAAAAGCCATTCTTCCATGAGTAAGTGAACAAAGGATATGAACCAACAGTTCTCCCAAGAGCTGTATCAACTATTAATTACCATACGAAAAACTGGTCTGAAATCACTACAGAAAGATCAATGCATATTAAAACAACTCTGAAGTATCATGGCAAATTAGTAAAGATGACAAAAAATGGAAATAGTCAACGTTGAGAGGTTTTCACAAGATGGGCACACTGATGCACTACTGGGGCAGCTGTGATATGGTCCAATCATTCTGAAAAGCAAACTGGAATTGAAAAGTAACTAAAATGTCCATATCCCACTGCTAGAAGTAAATGATAAAAAGAAACTTCTCTAAAATACTCTAAAACAGTAAGCAGCACTTTTTTTGTAGTTGAAAGAACTGAAATCTGAATACTGCTAATCTATTGGGGAATAGCTAAACAAACTGTGGTACCTGGCTATAATGGAATATTACTTCACTGCAAGAAATAATCAATATGGTAAACACAGAGAAATATGGAAAGACTCATATGAATTGATACAATGTGAAGCAAAACTGGGAGACATACACATACACACACACACACACACACACACACACACACACACACGTAAAATGACCACAAGATTGTAAATGGAAAGAACAGGAGTAACAAAATAAAAATTAAAACTGAATTCTGTGAAAGTATGAAGATGAAAAAGGCCTCAAGGGATATAAGAATATACCTCACTTCCTGCTCTGCACAGAGGTTGACCATGGGTGTAGAATAATGCATACAATGTCAGTTTTGATTAATATGTAGGCTAGTTTTGAACTTTTTTTCCCTCTTTCTTTTCATAAGGAAAGGCTTTCTAGGAGAGGGGAAAGGCATATTGGGAAATAAACAGGGAAATACAAAAAGATAATCAAAATTAAAAGGGAAAAAGAGGCTCTTTCCCAGTTAAAACAAATGTTTTACCTCTTCTTCTGGCTCATCTAAATTCACCCAGCGCTGTTTCTTTCCATCCCAAACTATCTGTAAAGATTTAAAATCAAATAAAACAGCATAAAGAGGTTAATTTATGACATTTTAATTTTCCTTATTATCTAGTTTATCATAACTTGTTAAATACAGAAGACAGAACTGCTCTTAGAGGATTCCACACCACTGAATAATTATTTTATACTTATTTTGTTATTGTTCAGTCATGTCCCCACTCTTTGTAAACTTGTCAAAAACCTCATGGACCATATGCTGTCCATGTGGACCAATGCTATCCATGGGGTTTTCTTGGCAAAGATAATAGAGGAGTTTCCCATTTCCTTCTCCAGTGGATTAAAGTAAACAGAAGTTAAGTGACTTGACAAGGGTCACACAGCTAGTAAGTGTCTGAGGCTGGATTTAAATTCAGGTCTTTCTGACTAAAGACCCAGTGACCCCTGGCTGCCTCCATTTTATACATATACTTAATATCAACTGTTAATATATTTTTCATCTTTATTAAAATTTCTACACTTGCCTTTAGTCTTAGTTTAAAAGTATTTGTGGAGTAAAAAAGATATACGCAAATTAGTTGGTCATATTTAAAAACACTTACTGATTTGTTTGTGTCATCTGGCAGATAAGCTTCTGTCTTTTTTTTCCCATGTAGCCAACGAGAAAACCAAGACTCACCACTCTACAGATTAAAAAAAAAAAAAGGCAAAATAAAAACAAGCTCTTGGGAAGCTTTTTTTCCTTCAAAATACCAACAAGCTAATGAAGGCATCACATCAGAGACATAACCCCATTTTATAAGTTAGGAAGATGAGGAAGAGAAAGCCAGTAGCAGGGCCAAAAATACAGAACCATGTGTCCCCTAGTCTTTTTTTTTTGAGGGGGGTGGGGTAGATGAGGTGAGACTGCGTCTACCTCTCTCTCTCTGACACTTGGTAGTACAGTGGCCACTAATGAACCTGATGGATCATCACAGGAACTACTGACCTTCCCAGTTTCTGACTTAGGCTAGTTCATCCCTTCTTGGGCAGCCTGGTGGTCCCCAGCTTTCAGGAGCTCACTACTCCAGCTCATAGCTAGAATTAGTGTGGCCACCTGATTGGCTTAACCCACTGCAGCAGAGAACCTGCAAGCTACAGCACTCCAACAACCTCAGCTTCCCCAGTAGCAGGATTTATAAGCATGTGCCACAATGCCAGAGTCCATATTCTAAATTTTAAAATATTCTCCCAAATGCCCTATTCATCTTCACATACCAAAAACTTGACACTAGAGTTGATACTGTTTTTTTCTAAAAGCCACCCTTAGAGATATGTGCTTTTACCTTTTTAGGTTCCTTGACATCCTTTTTGACCTCTTTGGTTGGTCTCTTTACTTCAGAAGCAAAAGGTGGAGGAGAAGGCTGCTGTCCGGCAGAATTAGAACGTTCTCGTCCTTTGTAGGATTCAGTGTTCTGACACTTTCTGGAATAGTCCTATTCCAAAATATGGGGAATGCAGGGTTTATATCAATGCTCCTTTACAGATTAAATTAAAAGAAAGAGATTAGAAATCACTTTCACATGAACCCTTAGAAACATTACTGAGATGGCAAAATGATTCGAACAGAAAAAGATGAGTTATAAACAAAAATGAAGAGCTAGTGAAAGCGGCACAGATGTACTATACCATGTGTGCTGAAGACTGGGAGGTAGTTCTGGATCTTCGTCCTGGCGCCTGGTTAGATAAAGTGAGCACATGCTATTAGTAAGCAACTAAATAATGTCTCTTTGCAAATATTAAATACTGATTTTAAACAATTTAAAAAAAAAGTTTCTCTTAAGTTAGACTTTAAATCCTCATTTTTAATTTTTCTAAGGACAAATGGTTATATGTTATAAAAAGCAGGATCAGAAAAGCTGCATGGATAAAGGAGTTGGACTCAGGGTATGGAAGACCAGGGTTCAAGTCCTACCTTTGACATACACTAACTAAATGACCAAAGGCAAATCATTTAACCCCTTTTCAGTGCCCTAGGCAGGTCTCTCCAGTAACTAGTCCAAGAAGAGTAGCTAGAATTTCTGGCTTTTGCAGAGATGGTACCAATCTCCATTGGTTTAGAAAAAGTTCCTCACCAGGAGCTCCTACATCTATGAAATCACACATCTGGTTTAAAAAAAGAAGTAGGATCAAGTCAATTGATAACAATTAAAACTAACTAAAATACAGCTTACTGTACTCTTAATAAGTGAAAACAACAATAAAGTAGATTGTAAACCCTGGGGAAGGTATTTGTTATGGACATTGCTTAATTCAGGTAACCAAAAGGGATCCAGGAGTAAAAATACTAAAAGCTATGTAATAATGGTAAGTGTTTAAATACCCACACATATGTAAGTATAAATCATAAATAAGCAATTTTATATATCTAAGTATTCTTTTACTTAGTTAAGGTAAGTGCCTTCAACTCAATATGAAAAAGTTTACCCCTCTTCTCTTTCTCAACTTGCATTAGTTTAGAGATGATTTATCTTTCTCCCATTATTTTAATCATTTTATTAGGAGTTCTTTTTAAAAAACTAAAGTTTAGAACTCCTTCTTCAAGTAAGGATTTAAAAGTTGATTTGATACCAAACTCCTTTCTCAACTGTAGCTGTTTTTCTTCCCAACTTCAGCGGAGAAAGCAGCAATAGTGAGTATCATTGGCATAGAGGTGACTATATAAAGAAATACAGGTTGAGTACCATATTGGCAAATTTCCCACTAAAATCCTCTTCTCTTTGTTCTGAAATGGAGTTCCTAATGGATGATTCCTGTGGCATTCTTCCTATTGATTAAAAAGATAATTATTGGAGTTTTAGTATTGATGAACACTTAATGAAAGCAAACATGAATAACAGTGATATAATATGCAACTTCAGGAACATATTTAGCCTTTAGGTGGGCTACTTTCAAAAATCAAGACTAAAGCTTTACCTGAACTATTTTCAACTCTCTTTAACGCCACATTTGAATTTTAACTTTCTTTAAAAAAATTAAACAAAAACAAGTCAAACACAGATCATAGCAAAGAAATGGCAGGAACTACGTAAGATTTAGTTTTTTAATCCATGATACCATTTATTGTGACCTCAGGACAAAAGTGACGATCCCCTAATAATGAATCTCAAGCAGAAATTCATTATTAGTTCCATCTAAAGGATGACCATTCTAAAGTTACTTTGATAGGAATGTCCACTATTATTTATATTTTGCATTATGATTTAAATTTTACTTAAGAGCACTATTCTGATATCTTTTCAGGGCAGAGTTGATCCTGGGTTCTTGAAGGCTAAGACTAGAGAATATAAAAGCAGAGAATTCCTGCCATGCTAGAAAGGCTTCCCAAACTCAGGGATAGATTTTCATTTGAGCCTGGCTACTTTGAAAAGATTCACTCCTGGATGTTTGGCCACCAAGAGATGAATCTGTTTTTTGACCACAGCAATTCATCAAGATGGTCTCTGCTAGAGGCATGGAAGGGTTGGGATATTAGGCTCATAACGAAATCAGTGGAGAAAATTTCCATACTGATGAAATCACAGATGTTTGAGAAGTACTAAAGTATCTAGTGTTTAACACTCAAGTAATTTTAAGTGATCTGCTAAGTTTTCATCATGCCATCTCATTTAAAAAGAAAACCAAACCTTTAAAGTTAAACACAAGTTGCTTGAGCAGACCAACCTGTGTCCTGGTTCCTAGACTCTTCTGGCAGCTGATCTGTCACTTGGAGAGACTGCCCACCTGGGGATACATTAGGCCCTGGATACACAGCTGCATGCTCAGGACCATACTGATCTGAAAACCCAGGTACAGACACTGGTGGTCCATATACAGGGGCATGCCCAATAGGTCCAGGAGGCACTGGATAAAATGGTACATTGTCAGGTTTTTCTTGATGGAACGAAGTAGGCATACTGCTTGAATTCTCAAGGATGGACTGAGGAGCTATACAATAAAAGAAGAAAAACATCCTAGATTTTGCATTGCATAAAATTTAACTCAACAGAAAGGTAGTGTATTTTCTACTAAATACAAATCTATTCATGATGGCAATGGTTTGGTTTTCCCCCATATTCTTAATTTAGGGGGGAGGAAGGGGAAGTGAGAGTTGAGATGGGAGGATAAAGAGGTGGATCTTAGCTGACCAAATTTTTAAAAATTAGGGGGATTAAAATCTATCCAAAGTTGTAGTAAAATGACTGAACCAGAACTATATATACAGTATTAACTACAATTTTTTTAAAGGAAACAAAAGAAGGGAAACTGAAAGGTAAAGGAACTTTACTGAAGGCCAAAAAGGGGACATAAAATAAAAGCATTTTTTTTGGCTTATTGTTTGCTAATTTCTTTGGTTGTGATTTGTTATAGGCTAGGGGTTTGAGGTAGTATATTATTACCCCTTTTCTGAATGTTTACTTGTTTTTGTTGTGAGGTAAGTTTATCATTAAAAATAAATTTTTAACATGAGATGTTTGGTCTATGCCAAAATGAAAAAGAATGAATCAAAGGCATACGGTGAAATAAACTTAAGGAAAAATAGAAAAGGGAAAAAATATAAATGGGGGGTGAGGAAGGGAGGTAAAGAAATGATGGAAACAGATCCAAATGTCAGAGCAGTAGGATAAAAGAGAGCCAGGCTCTTCCAAACAACAAACATAAAAAAGAAGAGATAATGAAAACCTTCAAGAAAATAAAAATCTATCAAAATTAAAATAATCAAAGGAAAAAAACAGATATAACCACAAATTACAGTAAAACTTCCTCATTAAAATATCAGAAGCAATGGAGACAGAAAAAGAAACTAACCAAGACCTCAATACATGTTCATGATGGATAAGTAACAAGCAAAACTGACAATGCTAAGAAAATCACAAAACAAAGAAAAAAAAGGGCTTGTCTTATTTTTCTTCTTTGAGGACTCCCACGGTGCACTGAACAAAGTAAAATGCATAATCAATGTTCACTTTTTGGAAGAAATGAAGATGAGTGAGACAAGAATGAGTGAGTAGAATAGTTATCAAAAAAGATCCTGGCCAAAAATTGAATAGCAAGAGGAAATATCACAAAATGGACACTTGTCACAAGTAAACAAGCTGTACAACCTTATATGGCTCAAAATAAATGAAGACGTAACTCTTAGAAGCAGCAAAAATTGTACTGATCAGCCATAAGTAAAGGTATCAAAGGGAATTATGAATGAACTTAAATTTTTTTTAACATAATTTCCACTAAAACTACAATTGAACCAGCAGGTGGGTTGTATCATCTCGGCTTCTTACAATGTTATGGGGGCAGAAAGCCCTACATGTATTAACCAATGTATGATAATTTTATGTACATCTTTGCTAATGTAAATTACTTTTAATCTTCCTTGCAACAAATAGCTGGTAATTCAAAACTCTATGCCAAATGTCTAACTTTCCTTCTTACAGACTTGTGTTAAAATGAGTGATTTGAAATTTGATATTTAGTGATTAGACAACAACAAAAAAATTGATCAAAACTAGTAGGGTGGTTTTCTAATTAAAGTAACATATATTGTAGATCTCCTTAATATTGCTAGTCTAAGAGTAAAAGAAGGATATTTACTTTATTGTGGTGAAGAGTAGCACTCAATCTATAGATTAACATAAGATGCAAGGCAAACAGAAGCCATCATGCAAAAGGGTTATAATATATTCAGTAACAATTCATAAAAGATCAGAACAGCTCTCTCAAAGTGACGGTAATTGTGTTAATCTTTTCACTTAATTGCCTGTTATCCCTTTGTTTTCCTGGCATTAAAATTTGAAATATTCAAAGCTTTCATTTTCAGAAAAATTTCTCCTAAGAGAAATTTCTCCGGTATATATTTACTTCTCAAATAGAGAATATAAAGCACTCACCTGAAGGCATAAGGTGAATGTTTTGGTTAGACTGTTCTGTATTAGGCAACAATGATGCTAACAGTGGGTTGTCAGGTCCTGGGCCAATTTCTTGACCATGTCCTGTGCCATCATACTGCTCCAGTTCAGAGCTTGGCGTGCTTGGGTACTGATGTGGTGTTGCTCTGTCTTGATTCCAAATTACATCACCCTCCTATAGGAGAAATATTTCAGCCATTTTTCAAGAAGGTAAAAATTTCAGGAAGCATAATCTGCATTATAGCAACCTGAATTGAGCATAAAATATTAATTATTAGTACTTCTCATTTACTCAATCTTCTTCACAAAAATAACAAATAATCCAAAGTGCTTCTGTTTTTGTTAATTAGGAATTTTCACAATCACATTTAACAATTACATTTGAAATCTCCAATACGTAAATAAATGAGGAAACAACATTCTCAAACATAAAATCACCAAATTGTCTCTTCGGTAAAATGAATTCTATACCTCTATTTGCCTCTTTAATTGCTGGAGCTGTATTAACCAAGTAGGTTCAATAAATGATTCCTGTTCTGGTTTCTCTTTTATTTGAGGATCGAAGAGTCGCAACTGGGAGGCTATCTAGAAAAACATGAAAAATAAAGGGCTGTTACTATAAGATCAACCAAACCAAAATCACTTTTCAAAACAGTAAAACCTAGAGCAAATGCATCTTCGATGCTACTATTGGAAGTCTTCTATGAACTCAACAGGTCTCTTGAAAATCTTACTCTGAGTAAGTAAACTGAGTTTATTTCCCACCTTTTAAATACACTGACTCAATGACCCTGGGGAAGTCATCTCTAAGCACTATTTCCTCACCAAGGCCCTCTCTACACCAATGAAATCACAAGTCCAGACTTCATCTCTTGCAGGCCTATAATTAGACTAATTTTTTTTAAATTTTATTTCTTTTCAATTAACAAGCATTTATTTTTTTCCTTCTTCCCACCTTTCTCCTGCTGGTTAAAAAAACCCGAAGGAAAAATTAAAGAAAGAAAATTCTTGTAACAAATATACACATTCAAGCAAATCACCTGCTCAATTTCAAAAGCTCAACTTATATTCAACTTTATGCATTATATACCAGTAATACACAGTAAATATGTAGTTCTGCTTTAAAATATCACAAATATGAGTACAACTATAAACAATGAAAGCACCGAGTAAGTAGAGGTGTATTTTAACACCTCATATGAAAGCTATGTAATATTTTACTCCACTAAATGAAGTTTCTAATGTGCTGACGAGCAAAGGCTATTTTCAGTGAACTAAGATCATCAATAAATATATGAATCAGCACAAGCCATTAAATGAACCACTATACTAAGAGATGAGCATTAAAATAATTATGGAAAGAAAATTTATGCAATTCCTATTGATGTTTGCGTAATAATGTTATTACAAAAAGGAAGCTTAATTTTTAAAAGTCAATATGTCATCTCTCTCTAAACACATCATAATTTTTATGCAATCAGACAACCTGAAGAAGCCTCAGTAAAGACAATAAGTACCTGAATGAGCTGGCTAATCAGCACTGGTGAATACTGGCGTGGTTGTTTGAGAATAGTTTTGGAAATGATTTCACAGTAATGAAAGGCCTGTGCAGCAAGACCCATTTCAGCCAGTCGACAAGCATAGATGAATTTGAATACCTAAAGGAATCAAACGAGGATGCCTTTCAATTACTGTCTTGGTCACTCTCACTAATGTTCATGTTTACTCTACACTAGAAAGTAACTCATATCTGAATTAGTACATGGTTGGCACTAGTGTACTGGCCCTAGGAAGCATAATCATTTCCAAATTCTTCCCTTCTACAGGGATATATCAAGTACAAAGTCAGATAATACCCATGTACTGAACTCCCCCTCCCACACCCAAAAGACATTCTAATGTTTTAGTTTTTGTTTCTTCTCCAGAATAACTTTCGGTTTTGGAATTTTATAATGCTAAAGATGGTCATGCCTCACTTAAAAGTGACTCAGATTCAGGAAAATAAGTCTTTAGTGTAGAAACAAACCACAAGAGTAGGGACCGTTCTAACATAGCTCATTTGTGCTGTAGTTTAAATTGTATCCCCTAAATACACTTAAACTCTGACGCAACATTTCCTATGATGGGACAGAATAAAAGGATTTCAGGGCATGGTTCATAAACAGATTCAACTTTGAGAAACTAAACATTTCAGGAACTAAAAGGTTTTGAAAACCAAAATACAAGTAATTTTGAAATCCTTAAAGCAAATTGTTTCTGATTTACAAGAGATGACTTCTGCAGGATTATTTTTCTGCCTCTTACCCCTGCCTTAAATCTCTCATGCTGACAATCTATCCTCTACTCAATGTTGTGCAAAATAACATTCCTCAAGTACAAGTGTAGCTCTGTCATTCTTCTCCATGTTTGCAATGTAGGAATATACTCCCTTCTCCCCTCTGCCTCTCAGAATCCCTCATTTTCCTTCAAAATTCAATTCAAATACCATCTTCAATATGAGGCCTTCAGTTTTCTCCCCACAGATGCCAGTGCTTCCACTCCAAAAAAATTACCTTGTGCAGGGTGTTCCGAAAGTCTTAGTAGAGTCATTAGCTTTAATACCTTAGTGCAGTTTTAAACTATTAAAGCTTAAAACTAAACTAAGATTTTTGGGACACTGTACATTTTATTAAAAATGTATTTTAGACATACTGATATATGTTCACATTATCTCCCACTATAGGACATAAGCTCCTTGAAGATGGAGATTATTTCATTTTTGTCTTTGGACAAGCAAAAACCTAGCACAGTGACTGGCACATAATACGAGTTTAATACGATGCTTGTTGATTGATTCTGAGTATTTCATGACAAAAATTTCCTTGAAAAGATTTTTTTAAAATTTTAGTCATTAGCTAAAATACAAAGACAGACTAACCATAGAAAAATTTCCCCCACTGACCACTAATCGGTGAAATTCATAAATTGTAGATTCAAAATACATCATCAATTCTAACCTGGAAATTAGGCAAGAAGCATGGCTGGGTTCCCAGGGACTGTGCATATTCATAGGCTTCTGTTCTGTGAATAGCTTCATTGGTTGCAAATTTTAAAAATGGCAAACTATTAAGAGAAGGACAATTACATTAACTTGAAAAAAAAGGAAAAAACTTCTGACCAACAATAGTATGTGACTCAAATATATGCCTAAGGTGAGTCACTTGGGCCTTTACTACATATAGGGGAGTTTTTTTTTTTTACCAGCACAAATATCAGAGTCGTTTGATGAAAAATTGGTTCTGATTTTACTAAAAGAGTAAAAGTCAAGAAAAATAACCAGAAACTGCAATCTGAAGCTTTGACAAAAAGGTCTGAGTTTTTCTTAAAGAAAAGACAAAAAACGGTATAATCATTTGCTTCCTTACCTGTGATTCGATCCAATTAGGACAAGTTTTGTAGTTTTCTTAGTATAAACCCCAAATCCAATCTGGGCCATCAGATAACAAAAGTGTGCAGCATCTAAGAGGCCTTTAGAAGCTAAAGAAATAGAGAAGCAGTCTAAAATAGCTATCACTGATCATTTTTGAAAAGTGGAAAAAGTTACAAGGTCCCTGAAATCTACAGAAGCAACATAAAAAATTCTTTATTCTAAATATTTCTGATAACATTTAGTAAACTTAAAACAACTTGTTCACATTAGACAAATGCTACACTTTTAACTTCAATAACTAACTTACCAAGAGTATCACCCATGGTGGCTATTGTCCTTGACTCTACATCCATATTATTAGTCAAGTTGGACAAAACCATAGCAAGATGAGGCCTCCAGTCTCCCCATTTCTCATCTCCACAACACTAAAAAAAAGAAGAAATCACTGTAATATATGGCAAAGGAAAGCTATTTTAGATTCTACAAAGAATGGTATTAGCAAATGTAATAAAGCAATCTAGGTCAGCAAAATGTGAATCCACGAGTAATTCCTCACAAACCAGGCAGGTCTGGAGCACAGCTCCCTCTTCTGAGGGTCAATACTTACTGTGGACGCAGCGGGCATTCTTCCAGACATGAGTTGGTAAACAGTTTGTAAGGGATCATTAATTGGAAGGCTGTTGGCAAATCTGTCATTACATAAAAACAAAAGAATAAAAGCTCAGCTTCTGTGAGATCACAGTTAATCAGTCAACTAATAAGTATCTATTCAGTGCCAATTATATGGAAGTTGGGGAAACAAAGACAAAAAACAAAACAGTTTCTGCTCTCCTTCTATTAAGAGGCTAACATATTTAAGCATGTCCAAGGTAACTTCAAGAGGACACAAACAAGTGGAGGGGTAGAAATCATGAAAGGCCTCATTTTAAAGGGGGCCAGGGATTCTAGAAAGTAGATGTTGGGAGGAAGTACATTACAGGAAAGAGGGTGGGGAGTAGGGTGGGAAGGTGGTCAAACTACACAAAGGCATGGAGGGAGAGGAGATGGAATGTTGTGTATGAGGAAAACAGCAAGCAGGCCAACTGGGCTAGAACACAGAGTGCATGAAAGAAAGTAATGTGTAAAAAGCCTGAAAAGATAGTCTGGAGTTAGACTGTAATGGGCTTTAAATGCCAAAGTTGTCTGAATTTTATCTTAGAGGCAACTGGGAAGTGCCATGGTCAGACCTGTACTGTAGGAATGCCTTTTGATCAAACCATAACAATAGCACAGGTAATGAATAATGGAAGCCTGAACTAGGATGGCAGTGGAGAGAAGATGAAAGATGTGAGAGATGGTACGTAGGCAAAATTGACAAGTCTTGGCAGCTGACTGGAATGAGCAGTGAAGGAGAGTGAAGGTCTGGATTAGATTTACTCTGAAGCAAAAAAATGCATTTTGAAGAAAAAAATGTGACAAGCCTGGGTCCTAAGGTGAAATTAAGGAATCCACTAAAGTGTTTTCTGCAAGAATTAACTGAAAGGGCCCAAAAATAAATGTAGTAACAAAAACCCTGAAAGGGCAGTATAACTCCAGGAGAATTTTCATCAGCATATCATTCCATGAAGATAACCTGTTGCTTCAAAAGTACTAAACGAATAATGAATTAATTCTATAAGTGTAGGAGACATCATTCCCAAATTAAAACCCCTTACCTGGTCATAACTCTTGCGTGTGTTCGGCTGTCCATTTTACTAGCAAGTAACAGAGCATGTCCCCATAAGCCATGTTTCATAGCAGATTCCAAAGCATCCTATTGACAATTAAAGCAGCCCAAAAATAAAAAAGCCAGCAGAGAAGAATTTTTTATTTTGCATCATATTAAATGAATGTAACAACTTATAACATACAAACTTAAATGACCATACTCCAATGCATCACATGCCAATTATTTCAAAAAGAATGCTTTAAGGATGAATTACAAAAACAAACCCCACAATATGTACTACTTTCGAGAATTTAAGTTTCCAATTAGTCTTTCTTAAATCTTGAAAAAATCACGCTTCTCCCCCGCCCCTGCATAAAGAAAATATAATTTTAGGAATAAGGACCACTTTTAAAGAGAAAAGTTTTATCAGTATTCCTAAACTATTTTCTTTGGACTCTTGGTCTAAAAAAGAGACTGGTCCCAGGCCTCTGACTTAAGGCTAACACCTCTAATCCATATAATATCCCTCTCACACTCAAATACATATGATGAACTATAGCTCTAGAAACTGATTTAGGACTCAAAGATAATTTTCCTGGCTTAGAAGTAGAAATATTCTTAACAGAAGTAGACACTACTCTGCCAGACAAAGAGCTAATGAACTGATTCACAGCAATTGTGTAAGTAAATCATTAATAATATTATATATCACATATCAGATCTATTACTAGAGTGTTCCAGGATGTGGTTAATAAAAAAGAAAACTTGAACCCATAACCAAAATTCAGCTTTGACTGAGTTTCCAAGACAAATAAATCTTCACCATTTGCTGCCTTTAGATGCACTATACCACTGATGCTTTATCATCATGAACATCATTCATTCATCCTTCATCTCATAAGCATCACACACCTCTTAGATTCTCTTTACAAGATGTTACTTTATATTATAACTATTCAACATATAAACCCACTAACCATGTGATACAGCATACAAGAAGGCCAAATATTTCATTTCTTACCAGGATAATGAAATTAGCAACACAATGGAATATCAAGGAACTGCTCACCTTTTTACGTCCATAAAGAAGCAGCTCTCTAAACCTCTCTGTTTCTTTTTCAAGACTATCAATAGTGGTTATCAAACTGTCAGTGAGAAATGAGAGCTGAGCTTCACCAGACTCCTCCTCCTCCACTTGCTCCACAGCCTCATTAGTAAAATCAATCAGGTTTGCTTCATTGGGTGACTTTCCAGGAAGCCACACTGTTTTATGATCTCGTAGCAAGAGCTCTGCAATGTCTGTTCCCACCACAGTCTGTGGAGGTCATGGGAAAAGAAAAGAGAACTATGAGATGCTTCAAGAAGCCAATGCTACTCAGCAAGACCAAAATACCTGACCCACATTTGAGAGACATTAAGCAGTGAGAAACTCTCAATATCTAGAAGTGAATCAGGCATTTTGTGAAAAGGAATGTAAGTTAAAAAAAGTAATAATATAAAGTTAGCTAGGCGAAGATTCCTTAAAGATCCACTCAGATGAATTTAGGTCAGGACACATTAGTCCATGGCCATCATCAGTCTAGAACTGGCCAGAAACACCTACAAAATGAGAGGCTGAAATTATTTGCCTAAATTATTCATATTTCTCTTCCCCAAGTCCCCTTCCCCACCCAGCCGAAGAAATTCTTTGTCCCATAAGCATCACACCTTAGACTCTATCACAAGCTGTTACTTTATGTTACAACTACTCAACATATAAACCAATGATTAAGGTTTCAAAATTCTTTAAACACTTTTTGAAGTAAAAGGTAACAGAAAGATACATACCCCATTCTGTCTGCATAACAGTACGATAAAATCCCAAAGAAGACTTGCAGATTCTTTATCAATTAGATTTTCATTCCGCAAACATTCTGTAGCTTTATTCTGTGCAAAATTTATAACGTCCACTTTATGTGTATCATCTCTGAGAAAAAAACAACAATAAAAAAGTCACTGAATGCAACAGAAAGAAAAGAATCTGAGGTGCCAGGCTTAGTATACCATTACATAGAAGCACTATAAAAAAACATTACTAAGACACATACTTAGCAAGAGGTCCAGGGAAGGATCTCATTTCTTCCTGTTCAGCAGTATGCTGCAACATAGTCTAGACCGAAACACATAAGTAGACATCAGTCTCCTATCTATATGATGTAGAAATGCATATTTTAAAAAAAGATGACATCCATTTTCACTGAAAATGTCTCTTAACAGAGGAAATGCTATCTATTCCTCCACATTTTGTTAGCAAGAAAGGTAATACCTTACTGCCTTTAGACACAATGTAAAACTGTGACAGAATTAAAAGTGGCATTACCTTATTCAGTACAATGGTAAGGAGAACAGTGCAAGTCCCATCTGGCACCACCTCTCAAATTTGTAAATACTTAAAACCAATCTCTACTAACAAAGGCATTAAGAAAGAACAGAAGATAAAAGTCTACAATCTGAAGATTCAGAGAAATATATTTTCTCTAGTTTCCTATTTCATGGCAATAATTCGCTGACTATATTTTTCCTATCTTACGTAGAGACCAAATCCTCATGCATTTAGTTACCTCCATGCTGTGTATCTCAACCAAAGCTGGTTGTCCTTCAGAAGGCAAGTTTGGAAGCACTTTAATAAGATGGCCTCCAGGGCCGAACCTTGCACAGACATGAGGCACCGAAAACTTCTCAGGTGTAGTTGGTCTTGATGGAACTATGTTTTAAAGAAAAGGAAAAGAAAAACGGGTTTGATGAGCATTTATTTTAATGGTTTCTTAACTAGATGGATGAACACTTTATATTTCTAGAGTACACAAACAGTTGAAGTCATTGACTGCATGAAGCATGATCACGGCCAATTAAATTTCAAACACAATATGGGTAAATAGTTCTAAAACAAGATCTTATAATATTCAAATACATCCTTTGAAAAAATTTAAAAATGATTCTTTTCTGAGCACAGAAAAAATTCACTCATGAAATAATAAATAATATCTCATAAAAATTCTATATAACTTTCTATGTATTTTCCCTTGTCAGTCATTTTAAAATTCCATAATCTATAGATACCATTTCTCACATAATCCATTTTTTCATATAATCTAATTAAAATATCAAAAATCATTATTGCCTCAGATACTGAAATATATTCTTTTGAATAAAATAATCTTAAAAATAAATAAGACAATGTGCTCTGATATTCTCTTACTATTTTGCTAATGTTTTTCATAGTAAACATCACCTCCAATGTGAAGTATTAGGAAAGGAAGGCGTTTACCAGTTCTGGGTGTTTAGAAATGCTATAGCTGCAAAGAAATACAGAGTTGACACCCTTGATTTTAAGAGACTTACCTAGTAATATACCTTTAATTAAAATGAAAGGTACTCTGTTTTTATTATTTGATAGTTATTTCCCTTTTTTGAGGGAAGCTTAGCTGGGATGAAATTAAATACTGCACAGAATACAGATCTTTTTTAAGGTAAAAAAATTCTAGGCATTAATCTCTAAATTTGGACAAAATGGCATAAGAATTTAATAGAAGGAAGAGGTACACACAAAAGGAGTAGTCCACTGGTCTAAAAGACAAAGTTTATGACATACCTTGTTCTGAAGTTGGCCATCCTGTTTCTGCAGGGTAGCCATAATCTGTAAAGCCCTGTGCACCACTGAAATTATTACCATAAATGCCATAGGAATAATCTCCATGAAGGGAGCCTGGTGGAGCTGGGCGTTCATATGAATTAGCAGTTACATCATTGTTTCTATAAACCTGGCTCTGTTGGATTTTTTGTTTGTTTTAAAGAGAAGAGGAGAAAAGTAAGGTGTCACAAAATTTGCAATTAAGTATGCATTTATCACTTTTACAAACAGTAGATACTTAGAAATGTTATAAATTATTGGAACTATAATAATTGTTCTTAACAAGACTGATATTGTTTCTGTGAAGTCCTTTAAAAAAATATACACACACACAAAGCAGTCAAAAATGATCTGTTAAACATTAGCTGACTTCAGACTGAAATTTTTCTAAAAAGAATTCCATTTGAGAATTGATTATAACTTAGTTACTTTATATATAGTGCTACATAGTAAATAATACCTAAAATTGGAAATATCAAACTTATCACGATGAGAAATAGGAATCTTTCGGCAGAAAAGAGACATCAAAGGTTTATTCAATGTTAAGCTACATCAGTGGGAACAAATTGCTATGTGCAATGTTAAGGAGTAATGAAGCTGTCAAAACGCAAAACCTTAATCAAAACTCACTTGATGAGAACGTGAGCTGAAGCTGCTCTGGCGGCTCTGTAGACTGTGGGTGCTATGGAGACTGTGGGCAGAATGCTCACTGTGGATACTACGCCTATCATCATCATAAGGCTCTCTGTGAGGTTCTGGATCATCATCAAAACTTCCAGTAAAACGAGGGTCATACCTCCAGTGATCATCATATCTTTCAGGTCTGGAAGGAGCAATGAAGTAGAAGGTGTATCACTTTGAAGTAATGCAAAGTAGATGTTGGAAATTAAAATAAGTGAGAGAGAAGGACTCTATTACAGGGAAAATACAAAAAGAAAGATTTAGTATATTTGAAATATATGAAAATATTCAGAGCAATCAATCAAGCAACAAGAATTTATTAAGCACTTAACTAACAGACACTATGCTAAGTTCTCGGGATACAATGAAATACATGAAGACAGTTCCATCACTTTTTCTGTCAAACTGGAAACAAAGTGAGTACCGATTGATTGGGGAACGACTAAACAACTCAGGTTACGTGAATGTAATGAACATGTTCACAGCATAAGAAAAAAAGAATATGAGGACTTCAGAGAAACATGGTAAAAATTATAAGAACTGATACAGAATGAAGAAAGCAAGAGAACATAAACAAGGACTACAATACTGTAAAAAAAAAAAAAAAGGCAGCTGAATTTATTAAATGCAATGATCAATCTTGGTCCCAGAGAAGATGAAATATAATTCCTTGCTCTCACTAGAGGTGGAAGACTATAGGTGAGGAATGTTATATATTCTATGAGAGAGAGTGTGACAGAGAGAGAGAGAGAGAGAGAGAGAGAGAGAGAGAGAGAGAGAGACACTGTGAGAGAGTGTGTGTGTGTGCGCGCCGCGCACGCTTGTCAGATACAGTCTGTCAGTATAAATCAGTTTCGTTTAACTGCTCTTCTTTGTTACAAGGGAGGGTTCTATTGAGTATAATTGGAAATGACTGGTAAAATACAAAAACTATTAATAAAATATTTTTTAAGTGCATAAAAAGTCTTTAATCTAAGATAAAGAGAGAAAGTATGTGACTATAATAGTATGCTAAAGACTGCGATGAATAAGATACCCAAATACTCTAAAAACTTGTAAGGAAGCATGTTTCTTCTATAAGTCCCATCATGAGAGCCTCCTAAGGCTGGAAATACTATTAGGAATAACTGTTTATTTTCTTTCTTCAAACCAAGGTTATAATAGCAACCAAATATTATCCTAAATCCTTGCTTGAGACACGTTTAGCTTTTAAATATATTGCAAAAATATTGGAAGGAACAACTTGACTAGTGCATAAATTAATTCAACGCGAAGTTATACATGACAGTTATATGAGATTCAATGCCGTCTTGGGGAGGGAGGGGGGAGGGAGGGGAGAAAATCTGGAAATCAAAACTATGTAGAACTGTGTGTGGTAAACTAAAAATAAATAAATAAATTGAAAATAAAAATGAAAAAAAAAATGAAAAAAAAATATTGGAAGAAACAAAACATCACTTTTTTTTCTTTAAACATTGTATATAATGCTCTATTCCACTGACCTGTCACCATAAGGATATGCTTCTTTCCTATAATGATCATGTTCAGTATCATACCAATACCTTCGGTCATAGCTTCTGGGGTCTCTAAACCTGGGATCATACTGATACCGTTCCCAGCGATTTGTATCTACAAGTACAAAATAAGGTTTAGTACAGCAATATGAACAAGTTATTGATCTATCTACATCCACTTACAATAAGTACACTAATTAACATCATTTTCATGATTTTTATATATTTTGGCTGTCAGCTTTTATTTTTTCTTTTTGCTTGCCACAACCCATACAGCTTTGCAAGATTTTAGATAGAAAATAATAAGAAAGAAAAGGGCATATCAACTTTCCTAACAATTCTGAAATCATAGACAAGGAACTAAAGACCTTCAGAGGGGAGCAATTTTCCTCACTACAGCCAGTTGAAAGCAAGTGCTTCAGAAGAGAAAGGCAGATTTGAGAAACAAACAAGATGTCTGAGAACAAGAATTGGAATTCTGGTTGACAGCAAAAGATAGGAATGACTTACAGATCTAATGAGAGAGGCTTTAAAATGAAAAGAGAGAAAGAAAACCTCAATCATCCATCCACCACAGAGGATAACATAGTAGCTACAATGTAGAAAGAAGAATAGTAACAAAGAGTAAAGATGCCAGAAATTCATAGGAGAAAATGCTTAAGAAAGGAGTCAACAGCCATGCATGTGGCCTCAAATGTCTACATACAAATGAGCACGGGGTAACAAATCAAGATGAACTAGAGATACTATAGAAGAGAGACAAATTTGACATTGTTGTGGTTTGGTGGGATGGGGTTGATGACTAGAGAATATGGTTCTTTAAGGATATACTTCATTCAAAGGATTAGAATAAGTAAACAAAAAAGGTGGGATAGAGTGGTCAGGATAAGCAACTACTACGTGCCAGGCATTTTATAATTATTATCTCATTTAACCCTCACATCAAACCTGGCAGTTATTTTAAGAGTTGAGGAAACTGAACAAAGGTGAAGTGTCTTGTCCAGTGCCACCTAGCTAGTAAGCACGAGACCAAATTTGAATCTAGGTTTTCCTGACTCCAGGACCAGCAAGCTATCTACTGTACCACCAGCAGCCTCTGCTATAGAGTAGCACTGTATACTAAGAAGATCTACTCACGTAAATGAATAAAAAGGGGTGGGAAGGGATGACTGGACAGGTGGGAAAATGGTACACCCTCCTGAAGGCATCTCTAACTCCTGTCCTGAAACTGTACTAATTTGAGAGAGCCTGGTTAACTTCCTGCCAAGCTGCTGTATATATACCACCAACTTCTACCAAGTCTTGCTCTAGGAAAAGCAATACTACCTTTGCTTCTGAAAAGGATCCCCAAGTCATCCATGTTCATTATTCTATTACCCCATGGCTCCACTCACAGTCCTAGTGCCTTCCACTACGCCCCTGTATGTTGTTTTTCCCTATTAAAATAAAAGTTCCTTGAAGGTATGGGAATTATCTCTTTTGTATTTGTATCCCCAATGCTTAACACAGTGCCTGGCACATAAATGCTTAATGGGTGCCTTTTCAATCAATCTTGCTATTCTTACCAATAAGATGGAAAAAATGTAGGCTACAAGATAGTACAGTTAGGTACATTCAAAACTTCCTGAATATATTTGGGTCCCAAAAAATAATCATTTCCAAGTATTATCTCATTTGTTCCTCACTACAGTCCTACTATGTCCTGGTCCAATCATTTCTGGAGTATTATGTTCAGTTGTGGGCACATCTTAGGAAAGATATTGATAAATGGAATGTATCCAAAAGACTGCATTTACGATGGTGAAGGGCCTTGAGATCATGCCACTTGAAGATCAATTGGAAGAACTGGGAATGTTTAGCTTAAAGAAAAGACTTAGGAAGGTCATGATAAATGTCTAAGTATTTCAAAAGATGTCACAGGGAAGAAGAATTAGAATTGTTCTGCTTGCCCTCAGAGAAGGTGACTAAGAACAACAGATCAAAAGGTACATAAGGACTCACCTTGATGTAAGTAAAAACTTCCTAACAATTATAGCTCCCCAAAAGTGGAATGGGATGCCTAGGAAATCTGTCAAAGACCAGAGAACTACTTGTTGGGGTTTTTTTTTTGTGTGCAGAGTTTATTCTTGTTCAGCATGGACTGAATTAGGTTGAACTATTCTAAACAGGTTGAATTACTTTAAAATCTTTTCCAACCCTGAAATTCACTGATTCATGGTATTTTTTTTTAACATATATATGTATTTTCCCCTATAAAACTATAAAAAAATTCATACTTAAATCCCCCAAACAAAATGAACCCACTCCAGATGTGTCTACAGAGTTTGGTTGACAGCAAAATACACTAGTAATAATAAAGGACCTCTGGGAATCATAGGAAATCCAACCAAGGCTGATACAGGAGCAATCAAATCTGTAATTATGAGAGGCAGTTAAGAGCCACATTAGCATTTCCCAGCATCTTTAACTGGAACACTGTGACCATAGACAAACAATTAGGTCTGTGAAAGCAGACTTCAGAGTCCAGAATGTTTACAACTATCAATTGACCACCAAAGATAATTGCTAAAATCACATATATACATTAATGCTATATAAAATAAAGTAAAATCTTAGTATATGTATATGTGTGTATGTACGTGTGTGTGTGTATGCACGCGCGTGCGCGTGTATGTGTGTGTAAAAATTTCCCCCATTTTCAGGTGAGGAAACAGAGGCTTAGCTTGATCATAGTTATACAATAATTATTTATTACATCCAGGATTTGAACCCAAGCCTTTTCATCGTATGCAACTATTTTCTTCACTTACAAATGTGATTACTTTAAATTAACTCTTCTACTAAATCAAAACTCAAAGAGGATGTAACAAACTGGAAAGTTGCAAACAAAATCATCCCATTAGTATTGCTTAGTAATTTCTTGGGATATTATTTATCTTTGGACAGTAAAAAAAGCATCTGTTAAAGATTGTGATAATTTCTAAATATACCTCCATAATCATATTGGCCGGAGTAATAGTTTGCATAGTAATCACTGTGACTGCTCCATCCACCTTTGGAAGCATAATATCCTTCAGGATACCCCTGTCTGAAAAACATCAAATACGGTAATGTTAATTTTTTCTTAAAGCATGACAAGATATCAGTTAAGGCAAACTGTGCTCAAATCAACAAGAGAGCAATTATGACTATTTAAACTGTTTATTATGAAGTACGGGACAGGGATGTTGATGCAAATTTACTAAATACCTAATACATTACTAATTCAACTTCATCTCAGGTCAAGAATTGTCATGTAATAACCATTTAATGTGAAAAGAATGGTCTTTACCTGTTCTTGAGGTCCACACCATACAAAACAAAGCAAAGACAAACTCCAACCAGAGTCCTTGCTACCAATCCCAGTAAAAGAAAAAAGTAACTGGGCTGTTAAAATCAATTTTCATTATTAAAGATGCCTACTCTTGCTCTGTTTAATCATATTTTCAGAGTTTTATCATACTGTTTGCCTTACATCTGTGTAAGTTATAACTGTGCTTTACCTTAGCCATCTGGATATACAAATACAAAATTACAAAACAGCTAAGACAATTTTTTACATCACAAAATAAATCCTGCTTTTCCAAAGATTTTGCAACAGTTTCCCTTTAAGTTGTAATTTCTCCTGTTGTATTTGATAGGATTTAGTTTGTATAAATTTACATAGACCTCTTTAGGACTCAATATACCCTACCATATAAAAGTGAGTACTCTCGTACATGCAAATATTTATGTTGCGATTAATGTGTAATGTAAAATGGAATATAGGAAAATCCTCAACCTTCTGCTATGAATAAATAGTTTCACTTAGATTAGATCAAATCACCTAATGAAGGTACACTCACAACCCAAGGTAGTGGTTGATTTTGATGCTTGAGTTACAATGAACCTAGAATGTCTCCCAAGATAATGTGGGGCAGTAATTGGCAAATACTGGGTATGTGTTTATTTTAAAGGGGTAGGGTAAGAGCAGCAGTGAAAGCCACCCTAAAGAGTTGTCTTCTAAGCTATCACTTAGAAGACTAAGAGGTGGGAAAATCATGGTTATAGTTACAAAAACATTCTCAGACTCTCTCACCTTTTCTTTGGCTAGATTGGCTTTTTCAGTATCATTGCTATCTTCAGCTTCTTGTAATTGATACCTATGTAAATGTGTAGAGTGGTAAGTAGAGAGAAAACTGGAAAAGCTAGAAGGACCTTACTTGCCCAACCTTCCTTGTCTCTCCAACCTCTAAAGAATTCAAAAAACAAGTGCTCATTTGTATCAAATTTCAGCACCTAAGGTTAACCTCTGCTTTCTACCTGGTAAGATAGAAATCTATGGAATCTAGAGTATTGAACAGTGTCTTAACGTTTTAAAGCTTTGCAAAAAGACTTTTTTTAAAAGGGAGAATATAATTGCAGCCAATGGACAGAGGTAAGGCAAGAAGAAAGTTTTTCTCTTCAGAAAAATATTGAAAGATGTACCATGAAACACATAATTCTGTTAAAATAATGAATGTTAATATAATTACTTCATTAATGAAGTTTCTCAGCCTCACAGAGAATTTTTATAACCAGAAAGCAAATTACAAGTTTAAACATCTTCTGTAGTAATAGTAAGCACAATGATGCTTCTATTCTGACCCTGAGCAGTCACAAGTACAGGATGTAACAATGGAAGACAATTTAAATATAGTTGACAGTATCCATACATTCTTACTACTTTTTTTCTCTCTGACCACTAATTATAGTAGAAATGAAATAGGAAGAAAAATCATTCTCCATTTTAAAAGAAATCTGCTCTGTGCAATGTAAAACTGTTTTCATAGATTTTGTAAAACCTAAGTTGAAAGAAATGTGATAGATCATGTAATCCAACTCCCCAATTTTACAGATGAAGAAATATCTGGCTTAAAATCTTATTCAGGTGAAAGCATAACAGAAGTAGTTGTAAACAGATACACAATAAAATGTAATAAACTAATGAGATAGGTCCTCATTTCAGATTCTATAAGCCTATCCTGATCTCTTGTTATATGTAATGGGTGGATGGCATAGTCCAATCAGCTATCAAAAATTAACAATGCTACTACTGGCCAAAGTTTTAATGTCTAATATTCAAGTAGGTTATCCATAGCCAATGCTACCTTAGTTCAGAAAGCAACAGGAGGACTGGCCAGGATGCCAGTTCTGTGTAAATTATCAGAAAGAAAGAAAACAACAAAGAAAAAGGCAAAAACAAAAAGGAGCTACAGCAAAGGAAACAAGATTCCTCTTTCAAGGACATAATTTCTAAAAGAAATAATTTAAGGAGAAAGATTTTATCTTCCAGCACATATGGTAGGGGGTTTAGAATAGAATTCATGGATGCTATTTTTCTAATGTAAAGTCACAGAATTTATCACACACACACACACACACATACATATATACACATATGTACAATTACATAATGGGATTTTTGTACTTATACACTGTCTCAGAGTATGCAAATTAACATTTCATTGTAAGTTGTAATCTTTTTCATAATCGATATATATATATAACTAGAGTCAACATCATTAGTCTGTACAGAACTACAAATGATATTAATGCCGTCTCAGCAACATTCACTCAGAAAGAATACAGGAAAGTCCATGTCCTCAAGAGGCAAATGGATTACCATAGTTACTAAAATCATTGCCATTTTGAGGAGGAATAGATGTAGGGCTTTTTCTCTGTTAAATACTACACCCCCCCTCACCCCACCTCCCATACAAAGGGCTGAAGTTTTCAGTACCAACTAAACTTGCTCGTGAGACTTGTTCAGGACCCATGGGTGACCAGCTTAGCCAAAAATAAAAGGAAGAGTATTTAAGCACTTCTTTATTTTCTTCCATCACTTTTTCCAAGACTTCAGAACCTCCTCAACTATATGGGAAATTATATGCTGGGTCTATCTGCAGAAGTAAACAGCAGCAGAAGCAATTTCCTTAGTATTTCTCTGAAATTGGGGAAATCACCTCCTTAAAAAGGGGGACAGGAAGGAGAGTGTAGAGATCAGAGATTATTATACACAGACTTCTTCACTGGTTCTGTGCAGGAGCCTGCTCTACCACAGTTCATAACTTAGAATATAAGGTTAAATTATGCTAAAATTGGCCCTACAATTTTTAGTGACTTTTAAATAAACAGTTAAATATTGTTCTTAGCAAATTAAAATCAAGCATGAGTTAATCCTACAATTTACTTTGGATATTTATAGCAAATTTACATTTGCTGATTTCTGACATTTAGACTAATGTACATAGTAGACATTGTCCAAATTGCTAAGTGAGCACCATTTAAAAACAGAATGTACTAAACTAGAAAAATTAAATCATAATTCCGTACCTGGAAGATGGTCGATCTGAGCAGTGACTAGCTCTAGAACTCGGACGCTCTGGCTCGGCATATCTATAGTTTTCAGCATAAGCAGCACTTTTATCATAATGTCTATAACGAGGGTCATATGGGCCATAGGCATCCTCCTAGGAAAGAGAAAGTCTCATAAAGTTTATAAATTACAAGATAAACATCATTAAATAAATTAGTATAGTTAGTTTGAATAAAAACTTTTTCCTAAACAGTAGAAGTGAATTTGGTGTTTTGACCAACCACCATAAAAAGTGATGCTCATGAAAATACTTAGTAGAACTTTCTCTAACAGCACCAACAATTATTCGTGTTCACTAAATATATAAATCTTGTTCAAAGATCGCCAACAAAGTAACAGACAACACCAATTCTACCTATGGCTACCCCTGGCATGGAACCATTAGGCCTCTTCTTCACCTCTATTTCACAGACACTCTTCTAGCAATTAAATGAACAATAGTATTTACCTGGATACTCTAGAACTAAACTAAAAGTTATGAGAGCTGGTTATATGTTATTCTGTTCTTACATGGCTTCTTCAAGGCAGGTCAAAGAATCTCAAAGTTCTCTGTAAGTAAATCCATTAACATTAACATCTGATTAAGTGTCAGAACCCATAGAATAAGATTCTGAGGCAAGAGAGATTTGAAGTAAATTTCAGGGGAAGACTTGTATTAGAAAGTTGGGCTACAAAGACTATTCACTAAAAATGCCAAAATCTTCTTTCCTATTGGCATACATGGTTGTGGAACGTATACTGGACCATGAACTGAGAAATCTGTATTTGTATTCCCGTCCTGACACCAACTAGCTTTGTGACTTAGAAGTCATTTCATCCCTCTTGAGCTGAGTTTCCTCATCTGTACAAGGGACAGTGGGGGAGGAGTAAAAGGGGCTGGTAAGGGGAAAGGTCTTGAACCAGATGATCTCTAAGGTCATGGAGCTAAAGTTCTGTGATTCTAGGTTTACTTTCTTCATTAGGCAAATAAGCTAATTTTTGTGTCTGAACTGAAGGATTTTTCAAAATATTCATTGCAAATATCACTTCATCCTCCACTGAAGGCTAGCTCTAGCACCTCCACAGAGGGTAGGTTCTATTGGCCTAGAAAGGCCTCGTACATGGGCCCTGGGGAATTGTCTAAGGAAAAGACCAGCCAATTTCAAAGAAACTTAACCCCATAGTTTTAGCCACCAGGTGAGAAAGGCTTTGACCTCAACAAGTCATCAAGACCATCTACTAAATGTAGAAGAGGCTGTAATCTGCATCTGTGGAGAGAACCCACACATGATGAAATCACAGATCTCTGAGGCACTTAAGTAACATTACTAAGTGTAGAAGCAGGAGGTTTTCCCTTACCTGTTAGTTTTAATCAATATTAAAGTTCATACTCTTATCATTTTTCTTGGCTATGATTTCATTAGTTTAATAAAATATTTTTCCTAAAGACTTCCACCCTGATGATGTTAAAGTGATTCACAAACTACTTCTAAAGTTTCTTACACTGGTCTTTATAGTAAAAATTAGACCAAAGCTTTCTAAGTCTACACACTGGTTATCATCTAATTCAATACAACATATATCTTGATCATGAACCCAAATACCAAAACAAAAACTATGAACAGTAAGATAGTTACAAATATAGGATAGTAAAAAAACACTGACACTTACCGGGTAATAAAGGGAAGCTGTTCTAGGATCTGAAGGATACGGTGGTGGATACTGAGGTTGGTAGGTATCATAAAGATGCCTGTAATAGTAATAAGCTGACAGGTTCTGAGGTGGACCAAAAGTGTTCTGAGGAGTCTGTAACGGTGGCCATTGCTGCTCTTGCTGACTAGCTGGCTGGCCAGAGTGAGCTGAGGTTGTGGGAATACTAGATGACTGTGAGAGCTGCTGCTGCTCCACCTTACTCTGGCTTGGTAGCTGGGGTGAATTTCCTGATGGTAACAAATCAGGCTGATTTCCAGAGTTTGAAGAGTCAGATACTGTCTTGGGCAGCTGAGCAGCTGATGATCCTTGTGGCTGAGGAGGTAAGGCCTCTGGCTGGGATTTATCAAGAGCAATCTGGTGCTGTACATCTTTTGTTACCTGTTGGTAGAAATGTTCTTTATCATGCAATTCAGGCCCAGACTGACTTTTATGATTAGTGATGGCTTGCTGAGAAAAGGCTGGACCACTAGAATGTGATGTATTATATACTCGCACAGAATTGTCTGTACTGTGACTTTCCAAAGTCCGGTTCAGTGTAAAGTCAAGTGCTCCAGAGGTTTCTTCCTGATAATTGGTGAGATTTGCTTTATTAGCATGGGGTATTAGGGTGCTGTTCACTGGTGGAACTAACATTACACCGGTATTTCCAGTAGGGAGATTAGTCCCCGGAGAAGCAGACAAATTAACCACTGGTTTAATAGCAAATTCAGAAGGAAAACTTTCTGAATTCTGATTTTTCTGACATTCTGGAACCAAGTTAAGTGGCATCTGATGAGATGGTGGTTGAACTAGTAAGTTGGGAGATTGATTAGAAACCATTTCAGAAGTGGTACCAGGATCTTGTGAAAAATTAGTATGGGAATGATTGGTAGGTAATGGTGAATTAATGGGAGATACAGCTCGAGTCCCAGACAAGGGAATGCTTTCCCCAGGTATAACAGTTGCACACAGGGGCTGACTGCTTGGGGCAGACTTGTCCCCTGCTGCAGGATCTTTGCAAGAACGATTATTTTCATTATGACTTAACTGATTAGACAAAGAAACAGAAAAATTTATGGGCTGGGTCAAATTATAGCTCTGATTAGGCTGGGCAATCAAGATCGGTTGATTCTGTAAAGATTCAGTGGGTGGTGAGGACAATAAACTGGCATAACCAGAACTTGCCTGAGACTGAAGGGCCTCCTCTTCTCCCATTTTGGGAGGGTTCTCAAGATTTTCAGAGGATGCATTGCCATCTGGAGGGGTATGTATAGGGACAGAGCCTGGTTTACATGGTTGCAGACTGGATAATCCCTCATCTGGAGGTTGAATAATTTCAGAAGCCTGTGTTTTAGGAGGTACATAAAGTGCAGGAGCAGCTGGTGCGAGGAGGACATTCCCTCCAAAGTTAGGTAGCTCATTCTGTGCCCACAAAGTAGTTGCAGGGCTCTCACACTTTTTAGTGCTACCCTGAACCCTTGAGGATCGTTTTTCAGATGCCACGGGCACATTTTCCAAAAGTGTTCCCCCGCCATGGGGAAGCACATTAACAGCTTCATCAGTTGTCGTAAGAGGCAAAGGATGTAAATGAGGGGTAAAGAATGTTTCCATGTTGTCTGGAGGTTGTTCCAGATTACCTGGTGAAGCAGCTGGTACCGTAACAGTTGTTTTACTATTGTTCTGCTTGGAATGGTTTTCTCTCAGTTCACCTACCATGTTTGCTCGGTCTACCTCAACAGGTTTTACCCCAACTCCATGGGACCTTACAGGTTCAAAAGAACTATTTGCACTTGTCTGAAATATTCCTGTAGGTTTAGGAGGGCTTGGAGTTGGAGGCTGGGAGAGATTGCTATGATAATTCTTGTTTATATTATCATTTGTCTCTCCTACTAAAGGAGAAGAATCAATCTGCTTAAAGAAACTGTCTGAAGTCTCTTCATTAGGCTTCCCAACTTCTTGCTGAATAAATGTGCCCACTGATTCTTGGGGTCTTGTTGAACTAGAAATACTCCTATGACTTACACTACTATAGTTGGAGGATACACTATCAGATCGGACTGGATGAGGTATTGAATCAGGTGCCTCTAGATTTGGTCCTCCTTCAGCATAACTTATACTGTGCTTTGAAACAGACTGCGCTGGGAGTGGCCCATATCTGAACTGATCATTTGGAGAGGAAGGATTCAAATTTGGGGGTTCACTTGGTGGAACTTCTTGATTCTGAATGCACTCTAAGTTCTCAACATTTTCATATTGTGAGCCAATGGCATCACAAGTTTTAACAGTACAAGCCTTGTCATCGTTAACATATATATCACAGTTTTTAGTGGTTTGTTTATCATGTTGGTTACTTGTAGACTGAGAAAAGTATTGCTGGGCCTCTATTCCCTGTTGAATAGACTCATTTGCTGAACCTTTAGGAACTGATGCCTGAAAAGGGACACTTGCTCCAACCTGCATAGGATGAGGAAGGTGATGGCCTCCATGTCCAGAATTTGGCAGAAAACCATCGAAGTCAGACTTAACAGTAGTATCTGCCTTTTCTGATGAAAGATTTTCTTCATTTTCTGCCTCTTCCCCTTTGAAAAACATTGCAATAGTTCCTGAATTTGCTTCTGGGAGTACATGACTGGTTACAGCTTCAGTTCTATATTGTGGTTGGTTTTCTAAGCTATTTCCCTGAGCAATGGGATTAACTAGAGTAGGGTCTGGTAGTTGCTGTTTACTCGCTCCTAGATTCTGCCTAAAATCCTGACTGGGCCAACCACTATTAACTCCTGGATTTTGCCTAAACATATTTTCAGGCTGAAAGTTATTTGCTGGGTAGTTGCTACTCTGAGAAGGGACTATCTCATTCCTTTCACTGCCAACCAAGGGTCCTGATGCAGAAACTAATGGAACTTGTTGCTGAGGTCCAGGAACTTGATGCATATTTGCTTGAGGAAGAAAATGAGAAGAAGCGAGAGGAACTGCATTCTGGGAAGGTGGTTCGATGTATGGTGAATAATTCTGAACTGAAGACTGTGGACTTCCTTGAACTGGTCTCCACTGAACTGGGGTTTGCTGATGAGACTGAGGAAAAAATGATGCCGTAGTAGGTGGTGCCGGGGCGCCACCATTTGGATCCTGCCGACTTAGCGGCCTATGAGGCAGAGGCACACCACTCTGAAAATGTCCCCCAAAAGAATTTTCAAGCCCTGCTCCAGAATTATAATGTGAAGGAACAGATGAAGCCTGAATTCCAGGTTCTTCAGTTGGTTGAATTTCTGCACTACTATTCATAACATGTCCAGGCAGCACAGCAGGAGCCAATACATTTGTAAACGAGTCAGTATTTACTCCAGGTTGTGATACAGGCCCAGACAAAGATGTATAAAGTCCTTGTGAATTATCCCCTGCATGGGTATGAGGTACATGCATACCAGGTGGCTGAGAAAACATTGGTGGGGAAGGACCTTGCATAACAAGTGAGTTGCCTTTGGACGGATTGCCTAATGCTGTTCCTTGTGGAGTCTGTCTGCCAAATGCAAAAGGATCTGTTACAGGTTGCACTGGGCCAGCTACAGCAGTCACTGGTGCATTAGCCCGCCTGCTATATGGGCTGTTAGACCAATACATATTACGAGGACCTCCTACAGGAGGCGGTCCACCAGTTCCAGAAGGAACAGTCTGAGGTGGTGGCTGCATCATTCACTTCTTGCCAAGTCAGTCTTGCAAAGTCAGATGCTTTCTGCCCAAAGAAGCTGAAGACAGGTTATCCTTAAGCTAGAAAAAGAAATTTTAAAGAAATACAAAATGTTATAAAGAAATACAAAAAGTTAAAATTACTAATGTATATTCAAAGAATGCTATATGAAAAAGTTTATGGACTTAGTAATACAACTCTGCTAGTAACAAAATTTTTTTCCCTTGCTTTATCATTATCCCACACTAGTTTCACCAAAATGACAATCTATTTGACTTGTTTAACAATAGGTGAGGACCACCAAAACTAAAGCACATCACAATATGGTGTAGGATTTTTCTGTTTTTAAGAATGAGTTTTAAAGGAAATATAAACCAAAAAACTCCCCATTATTCCATCTTTACAAAGAAAAGGAAATGAGGTAAATTTAATGTTTTCAACTAAAAGGTCCTTTACACCATGATGTAAAGTGTCTCAGTCTTTAATAATAGCTTTTAACAGCATTAACATTTTTGCAAATCGCTTTACAAATATCTCATTTTAATGACAACCCTAGGAGGAAGGTACTATTATTACCATCATCTTACAAATAAAGAAACAGAGGAAGACTAAGGTTAATTAACTTGCCCGTGGTCACACAACTACTAAGTGTCTGGAGCACGATTTGAATTCCAGTATTTCTGATGCCAAGTCCAGTACACTATACCACCAGCATAAGTGGATAGTTGATGGTTCTAAATCCATCCTGTAACAAAACAAGGTTTATCTTGACAGCCAAAAGAACTGCAGGCAACACTGCTTAAAAACTCTTGGTTCAAAGAAAGCTGAAAACTGAACATAATTTTAATGCAGCATCTAAATGTCAACCTAAAGTCCCAATTTATAAATTTACATATTTCCTACAGAAAAAAAAGGTGGGGAAATCCATATAATATGCAACACACTAAATTCTCACTGAAAATAATCCATTATTTTAGACAACTGTTCACCTATGTAATATTAGTTGCATACTTATCGCAGCTCAAAGTCTTTCTTTTCTTTTTTGCAAGGCAATCAGGGTTAAGTGACTTGCCCAGGGTCACAAAGCAGTGTCAAGTGTCTGAGGCTGGATTTGAACTCAGGTCCTTCTGACTCCAGGGCCCATGCTCCATCCACTGTGATACAGAGTTGTCCCATTTATTTTCTATTTATTAGTCCTTCTGTTTTTTTTTAAATAGTTTATCTAATCAAATAAACAGAGGTACTTTAGTGAAAACCCTCTAAAGAAAAATATATGAAAACCCCCAAACATAATTATTATATAACTTTGACCTTCACAATATGTCATATATACTTTAGTCCATGTACTTACTCTGCTTTCCTAAATACTGATTCTGACAAATCCTCTACTCTTTTTATACAGTTCCTGCTCACCCCTCCCCCCCCTCATCCCCCCCCCCCCCCCCGCCCCGTGCTTAACACTGAGTCTAGCACATAGTAGGAGCTTGATAAATGCCTGTTGAATGATTTATTTCTAGCTAACCTAGAACCGTATCAAAGCAAACAAGAAAATCTACAACTCGACTTTATATTGCTTGATGGTAGAATGAATAATCTCTCTCAGATTTGTGAAATGATGGCTTAGAATTCCATTCAACTCACACAAACTATAGCCTCATGACTGAATATCGTAATATTTCAATTAATGAAGATGCATTCCAAAAACAAAATGTATTGTCAGAAATTTCTGTCCATCAGTCACCTAGAATTTACTAAGTGCCTCCATGTGCCAGGCACTTTGCTAAGTGCTGGGGATACAAGGAAAGACAAAAAGATAATCCTGTTCTCAAGAAGCTCGAGTAATTTGTTACTAGAAGTAAATATCACAGAGCGGGCAGAAGACATGTATTCCGGAACAAGGATTCCCTCACTACCTCTGTCACTTCAAAACTCTATTCCTGTAGTGTAGAAGCTAGGGCTTCATCCCACTTTTTCTATGCCCAACTTTCTTAAGAGGAGCTTTGTCCCCAGAGATTTATTAATTTAGATTAACAAAGTGGTATAGAGGGAAGAGAACTAGATCGGTTAAAGACCTGCATTCTTCCCCTGTTTCTACCTTAGACCTTCATTTCACTTCTCTAGGGAAAATAAGGAAGTTGACAAGGGGTGGTTGTCTGAGTCTATAAATCTAAAGCTCAGACCCTAAGGTCAGAACCCAAACTACTGACTTATAAGACAAATCTTACCTGAATTTCATTGTGAGGTTTTTAAGTTTTCACTTAAATCTTTCCCTAATTTTTAAAAGAGGTCAGGGGTCTTCAAATTTTATAGGGTATGCTAGCTTAGAAATATTTTATAAAAGAAAAAAGAAAATTACTTGCCCACAAAAGTTTTTCCTCCCCTAAGT
Source organism: Trichosurus vulpecula (assembly GCF_011100635.1). NCBI lineage: Eukaryota > Metazoa > Chordata > Mammalia > Diprotodontia > Phalangeridae > Trichosurus > Trichosurus vulpecula. Next base: position 171,714,193 of record NC_050575.1, on the reverse strand, counting down.
GGCCTTTTTTTTTTTAGCACTGACAGGTGACAATACTCAACTTCACCCCAAACCACTCCCAATTTGAATATTATACTCCCCTACTAAACATTCCTTCCTCTATTAAACAGTAAGAATGCACACAGCATTTAATTTATTACTGATAAGTATGGCACTTTATTTAGTAGGAAATTTTACATTGAGTAAAATGACTACATAATTTCAACTCAACTTAACTTTATAAAGGCAAAAAGACTTCCAAAGAAACCAACTTAACTTCTCACAGATAAATTATTCATAAGCTGATCTCTTCAATTACGCTGAATTGTGTCTATGTTAAATACCTCTATTTTCTGCACAAATGCCTTGCTATCACCAAAACTAAGTATTCATAAAATAGGTGTTCTTAAAAGTGTTTTAGGCTATAAGAAGCATTTAAATACAAGCCTCAGGGAAATCCCTAAACTCTTATGGTCTGTCTATATATGTTAATGTGATAACTCTCTTTAAATAACTTGGACACTAGGGAAGAATGCAGATACATGGAAACCACACACTAAATTCTACCAAATACATTTGGCTAGAAAGACATCAACCCACCTAAATATGAAAAACTCGAAGGTCTATTCCTATTTCTTTGAAAGGTTTTTACATAGTCAGGGACTAACTTACAAACCACCTTATTTTTAAGGCTTTTCAGTGGAATTTACAGAAATGCTGTTTGTAAGAGAAAGAAATGCTGAAGTGATTCGATCAACAAAAGATGTAAAGCATTACTTTCTTTGCCCTCTGACTTCCATTGCAATTCAACCTTGTCCTCATTACCAAAGATGGAACAATAAAAAATAGTGCACAATATCCAGATATAATTGAAATGTACAAAAATAATTCTGAAATAATAACCACACACCAAATGACTGTGAGTTGATTTAGTTGCACCAACATCCCAAGAAATCTCTTTCTAAAACCCAGGGTCACACATATTTAAAAAGAAAAGTCAACTAGCAACACATACCAAACTGACAAGCAGTTTAAAATTTAAAAGTATAATACTGTACCAACAGATCTCAAAGTGCCTTCTAACAAAGTGTTTAGACACAGAGTTTCTACTGTAGATGTTTTCAGTCAAAGAGATAACTTAAATTTGTCTTATAATAAACTTGTTAAAAATACAGCTCAAATTTCCCCTGTAGGAATATACTTGCCACCTCTGAAAGGAAAAAAAAAACAAAAACAAAGCTCCTGTCATATCCAAGAGTAAATGCCAAAATAAAACTATACCTAAGGAAAACCCCTTTTCAACCAGCAAAGGGACAAAACATTCATCTACTGAGGCACCTCAGAGCAGACACCAAAGAAACTAGCAATCAGAATGCTGCATTTTCTCCTAATAAAATGTTTCAGGTTTCTTCTAAGAAGTGGGTCTTAATCTTTTTTTAAGCAATTTATGAAAAAACTGACTGCACAAAATATTGTCAAAAAGACTCCAAGGGATCTCTAGAAAGTTTAATCACTCGTCCAAGACCCTTCAGATACTCTCAATTTAACCTGTAGCTAAAGGAACAGTCCAAATCCCTTTAATTTCAACTAGCTCTGGGATGTTTTTATGACCTGTGGCCCACATTTAACCAGTCATGACACTACATCTATTGGTTCAAACTCCATCAGGTGGTCTGAAAAGTACAAACTGTAAGGTAAACAAAGTCATGCTAAGATGTACTCTGCTAAAATTCCTAAACCTAGTTTTATATTCAGCAGCACATCCTCCATTAAGTGGGCTGATAATGGAGCCCCAGCTATCCAAGTATTGATCCTCAAAAAATCATACTGAAATAAAGGTTCTAAAGGACTTAAAGAAAATCACTGATTCCTATCATAAGAATGCCACTTAGTTTCAAGCTCTATGAAAAGAGGATGGGACAGTTGTAGGGAAGCAATACAGGATCTGCATGTCCCACTCCCCCCACCTCCTTCCCCTCCCCTGAAAGCATTATCATTGCAAAATTATTGCTAAATTGACTCACATCCCCTCCCCCCATTTCTATAGCTGTAATCTGTTCCCTGCCTCAGTCTGGTGAATTTTCCAACCAGCTGCTTCTATAGTACTATCCTTACCCAAAATACCTTCCCCTAATAGCTACATCCTAAAGGAAATTTCCTTTGGATCAACGAAACATTTCAATTCAATTTCACATTTCTTAAGCCCAGAAAGGCACTAAGGCAGCAGGCTTCAAAAAAGAGCCCTGGACTGGGATTTAGTCTAGATCTGCTTCTAGCTGTGTGACTGTAAGTCCCTGTAAGTGTAAGTGACGGTAAGTGACTGTAAGTCACTGGCTGTCAAACTCTGAAAATAAATGTCCAAAGAGTCACAGGGGTTAGGCAACTGCTGTTAACTCTGAGAAATACTAAAAAGCTCACAGAGGTAATACCTCAGCTCTGGATTACTGTTAATTCTGAAATTCTGAAAAAAATAAGTCATTTCAGTTCAAATTCCCTGACCTGGCATTCAAGGTTCTCCATAATTGGGTAGTACCTTACCCTTTAGCCCTTATCTCACGCTACTCCACTGTGAGCACACTGTCTTCTAACCAAATAGACAGAGCCTCCTCTAAAATAGAGACTTCTCAAGCTCCTGCGTGGTTGTTCTATTCCTTATACCCGAAATGGCCTCAGCCTGGTGAATTTCTATTCAGCCTTTAAAGGCTTTCCTGGTGTCCTATCAATTACCTTACTCAGCACTGTTTTGTACCTGGTCATTGTTTATTACTTTATCTGTGTTTGTGCTGTACTACTAGACTATAAACACTTATTAAAGGCAAGATCTGGGCCTGAACTTTTTATCTTACCTAGCAACTAGTACAGTGCTACGTATACAACAGGCTCTTCATAGGATCATAGGATTTAGAGTAGTAAGAGATTTTAAGCGTCATTAAATGTAATCCCCTCATTTTGGAGAAAAGGAAACCGTAAGCCCAGAGTTCCCAAGGGCACATAGTAATAAGTGGCAGGGCCAGTATATCAGCCCAGGTCTTTTGACTCTAAATCCCACAAACTCCTTCTCTGGGCCTCAGCTTCTTTATCTTGAAAAAAAGAGAGTAACACTTGTAGTGCTTCCTGTGGACTTTTTTTTGGTGAGGCTTGGTTTTCACTCTAAGAAAAAAATGGGGGAGGAAAGAGGATAAACCATAATAAAAGCTAATAGTAATTAGAAACACAGAGACAACATAGTGTAGGAAAATTAAATTAGTGCTGGACTTCAGGAGACCCAAGTCCTGCTTGTGATGCACACTTACTTTGTGTACATTCTCTCCAATTACACAGTCACCACCCTAGTTACAGGCCCTCATCATCATCTCTCACCTGACTACTGCAATAGCCTTCTCATTGGCCTCCCTGTTCCAATCCAGCCTCTACTTAGCTGCCAAATGTGATTTTCCTACAGCAAATGCATGACAATATCATACATATCCTCAACTCAATAAATTCCAGTGGCTCCCTCTTATCTTCAAATCAAATTTAAAGTCCTTGGTTTGGCAATCATAGCACTTTACAACCTGGTTCCTTCCTACCTGTCCAGTCTTCTTAAATTTTTCTGCTCTCCTTTCTATGGTCCAGCTGCACTGGCCTACTTACATTTCTTTGAACAAGACTTTCTGTCTCCTGACTTTGTGCCTTTGTCCTGGCTGTTTCCCATGTCTCCGTCTCTGCTTCTTAGCTTTCCTAGTTTCCTTCAAGACTCATTTTAAACCCCACCTGCTGCAAGTAAGCCTTATCTGATTCCCTACAGCGCTACTTCCTTCCTTCTGAGATAACATTCCATTTACTTTATTTTTATCTTGTATGTACATAATTATTTGCATGTCATTTCCCTCATTAAAATGTGAGCTCCTTGAGGGAAGGGACCTTGTTTCTGCCTTTATTTGTACCCCCAGTGCTTTACCACAGCGTTGGACACAAAGTGAGTGCTTAATTCTTGTAAACCAATGATGACTGACCACTGGCAAGTCTCTTCACTGGTGTTTCCTTCTCTCTAAAATGGAAGAACTACTATTTGTACTACCTACTTAAAAGGGTTGTGAGAAAAGCACTCTGTTGTGTTTCTAACACTGAGAACTGTGCCAACTGTACAAGGAATGAACATGCAAGAAGTAAGAGTCCTCGAAAGAGAGTAATACTGCAAGAAGAGTACCATGGGAGTCAAAAGATCTGCATTCTAAACACAGTTCTGTCACTAATTCTTTATGTGACTGTGGGTAACACACCTGCTCTCTCAAGGCCTCAGTTCTTCTCTGTCCCAGTAAAATAAGTGTAGGACTGGATGATCTCTGTAGTACTGCAGAATCTGGAAGTTGGAAGGGACCTTACAGATGCCCTCTTCTAACCTCCTTCACTTTACAGATATGGAAACTGAGGCCTCGAGAAAGGACCTTACACATAGCAGGCACAAGAACTGACTCGAGGAACACACAGGTAGTGAAAGAACCAGGATTCCCACAAATGTCCTTCTGACTCCAGGATCCAAGGGTCTTTCAACTGCACGTAGCTGCTTTTCTTTAGAACCGACTCCTCCAGGGTCCCAGACCACCTGAGCGCTGAAAAAGGTCTGGAATCCCAATGTCCCCGCTGCCTGGCACCCCACCCGCACCCTCCCGCCTCCACCACTGCAAGAACGCGGTTTGGGGGGCTAGGGGGTCGGGGGAAGAGAGCAAGGAGCACCGAGGACAGGCATGGGGAGGGTTTCCTAAGGGCCTCCCGGTTCTGGGGTTAGAATCCCGGAATGCCAAGGCTGGAATGACCCCTAGGAATCATAGGAATGTCGAGGTGGAAGGACTCCTGAAGATCATCCAGTTCCAACTCTCTCATTTTACAGACAGAGAAACTGAGGCTCGAAGAGCAGACGAAACTTGCGCAGGGTCACCGGGTGGTTTCACACTGAAGCCACTTAGACAGAATCAGACTTCCTGACTCCAAACCCACTTGAAGATCCCCTCGGCTCGGCTCTTCCCAAGTCCGGTAAGGCTCCCCGGAGGCGGCGGCGGCGCCCGCAGGCTCTGAAGGAAGCGCTTAGCTTAAGAAGGTGGAGACGCCCGATGCTCCCGACGCGTCCCTCCTCCGGGCCGGGGCTGCCCGGTCCCCTCCGGCCCCCACCCTCCCTCCACCCCCTGCTTACCTGACAGAGCCCCGGTCAGGCCAGGCTCCCCAGTCCCACAAGCCCGCCGCGGGGAGGCCGCTGCGGCCACACCGCCGTTCCCCGAGCGTTCGCCCGCCCGCTTCTCTCAGCAGCCGCAGGGGAAGGCAGCGGCAGTGGCGGTGGTGGCGACAGCGGCTCCGGCTCCCCCCAGCGCAGACCCCACAGCAGCTGCAGCCATCTTGGCACATCCGGCTCCGGTTGCCTCGGCCGCCGCCGCCGCCGACGTGTCCAACCTTTGCGTCACGGCGTGACCCCGCTCGGTCCCGCCCCCGACGCTGGCGTCCCAGCCTTCGCGGAAGTGGGGGTGATTTCTTGCCGGGGAAAAACTATCCGAGTTCTTTCTGCAGAGTGAGGTGCGTGGAGGAGCAAGATTCCTTACCCACAGGTCAATGTGAAAAATCTATCTTGAAGGTTGGTTCTCGTGCCCTTCGCCAGGGAGGCTCGGCTATTTCCGTCAATTACGGAGAGAACCGAAGCTGGGGAGGGTTTTGAGTACGCGTGCGCCGTACTTCGGCTTTCACCCGTCGAAACCCGAGGAACGTCGTAGGTAGGAGACGGTGGCCGAATTTTTGACACATGCGCAGAACACCCAGCCTCCTACTCAATAACAATCGAAGGTTTCCGAAACCGGGACTCTACCGGTTACTTAGACAAGCCGGTTTTCGTCTGCTTTCGTATTCCCTGTGTTCACAAGTTCGAATCCCACTCTCGGGAAATTAGTTTATCTTCATTGGATCAAAGATCTGGAGCTACAAGAGACTTCGGAAACCATCTACTCCAAACCCTTCTTTTACAGTTGAGGAAATTGAGGAATTTAAGGGCTTTGCCCAATGTAACAAAAGTAGGCAGAGGTAGCATTTGAACCCAAGTCTTCTGACTCCAAATGCAATGCCTCTTTTGCCTCTAGGATGAGGTCCAGGAGAGGATAGTCAGAACCGATGAAAGGCTATCAAAATAAAATCTGTTCTTGACTCTTGTCAACACATCACAGCGATGCCCTCCGTCTGTCTTTGCTTTATGTTGGATTTAAGAGTTAATGAAGCCATGTGACCTTGCTCTAGTCCCTTAATCTCTCTGGGCCACTGTAACCTCATTTGTAAAATGAGGGGGTTGGATTACACGAGCTCAGAGGTGCAATAGTCTAGAAAATAGGGATTGAGAAAGGTATGAGAGACTCTGTAATAACTTCGCCTTTGGAATTTTAGAACAGGGAGCAGTTTTGCAAGCTTGCCTTCAGTAGGTGATTGCATCACCCACCAAACCTCACATACCAGTAATGCTGTTTAGTTTTTCCTTTAGCGGATCTCCAGAGTACCTCCTACGTTGCAAAAGTGACGCAGAGACCTTGACTGTCATGAGATATTAAGTGAAAAAAATAGTTTTGTCGTCTGTTTCCTCCCCTCCCCTTTTGAATTAACATGATCAAACAGAGCTACTTCACTTTGTTGCGATCTTTAAAAGGTTTGTTTTTTTTTTGAAAGTTTAAACAGATCTAATGTAGCAAATAGTCATCTCTGGTAAGTTAATATTTACATTAAGGGATCTTTTCCGCCTTAATTCAACAGGGCATTATTTGAACAGGGTGGTGCCGGAGACGCAGAGCCAGGTGGCATGAAAACATAGATAAAAATAAACAGTTCTTTTGTCCTAACTTGGGGTGAGTTGGACAGAGTATTATTATCCCTATTTTACAGATGGGGAAACTGAGGCCCAGAGTGATAGCTCTTGCCCAAGTCAAACAGCTAGTAAATGAGGTCAGCCCTGGAACACAAGTCTCTTTACTTCTTGCCCTGCGTACTCTTTCCACCATCCCAGACTTCTCAGAGGAGATTATAATCTTGCGAGAGAGACAAGGCTAACATTCATTGAACAGTTAGATGACAATATAGAACAAAATGTGATGTGCTGGCCAAATGTAGTAGAGGAACTATTAAGTACTCTAGAAGTTCAGGAAGGAGAGGAGCAAATGTGCAGAGAAGGCTTCTTGGAGTCCTTGAAGGTTGTGTCAGTTATCAGGAGGTAGAAATCAAAGGTAGAAAATTGGTATTGTTTCCTGATAAAAGTTTCAAGCTTTTGCACAGAGTAAAAAAATTCTTAGTTTAAAAGGAGACTTCCAGCTAGTTACAGATCATCCCCAGGTAGCTATGAGAATATCTCCTATTGCAATAGCCTTCTGGTTGGCCTCCCTCCCTCAAGTCTCTCCCAGCTTCAGTCCAGCCTACACTCACTTATTAAATTGATCTTCCTAAAATCTGACCTCTCCCCTATCACCCCATTTACTAAATTCATGCGACTCCCTATTTCTTCCAGGATCAAATATACAATACTTTAAGAATCAATGTTTGATTCTTAAAACCTTTCATAACATGCCCCTTTCCTGTCTTCCCAGTCTTCTTACTCCTCACTCTCTTCCAAGTACTCTACGATCCATAGACACTAACCTCCTTGCTGTTCCTCGCTCATGCCACTGAACGTTGTTATTGGCTGCCCAGAAAACTCTCCCAGGATCCTCATTTCCACCTCCTAGCTTTTTTGGCTTCTTTCAAGTCTCAGCTAAAGCCTTTCCCAGTCCTCCTTAACAGTGTCTTTCATCTGAGACTGCCCCCAATTTGTCCTGTGTATATCTTTTTGGTATGTAATAAGGGCTGGTTTTGGGGGGAGGGGGAGGTGTTAGGGGTAAAAGCGGAAGGTTTACTTCTCTTTGTGTCCCCAGGATTAATAATAGCTAACATGTAGCACCAATTATGTTCCAGGCACTGTGCTAAGCACTTTACAATTATTCTTATCTCATCCTCACAACAACCTGGGAGGTAGGTCCTGTCTCTCTTTTACAGATGAAGAAACTGTGGCAATCAGAGGGTGAGTGATTTGTCCAGGGTCACACAGCTAGTAAGCATCTGCAGCCAGATTTCAGTTCACATCTTCCTAGCTCCAGGCCTGGTGCTCTATCCATTGTGCCACCTGGTCCTTAATAGGTGCATAATAAATTCTAATTGACTTACTGATTGTTTTGAAGGATCTCCCAAGGGAACTTTGATACCACATTTACTGTGGAACCTTTGATAAATCACTTCCCCCTATCTGGGCCTCAGATTCCTCTGTCTTAAAATAAGGGATTTGAACTAAATGGTTTCTAGGGTCCCTTCCAGCTCAGATTCTGTATGGATCTCTATTAATTGGTGCTTGGATGAAAGCAGGTTGACTTTCTAACTGGGAGAGCTATCCAAAGATGATTTTCTGCAGTTGCCTCCATGGAACCAGAGTGAGGGGGTGGGAATGAAAGCCGTCAAGAGCTGACCGTTTTGGTGGAGAGGTATAAGAACCTAAATATAACCAATAGCCAAGTTGTGTCTATATGACTTGGTGGCCAAGATACAAGGGGCCCAGGACAGGAGCTGTAAAGAGAAAAAACCTCAGTTTATTAAGTTGGAAAGTCTATTCCTTTAAAAAACAAATGGGCAGCTAGGTGGTGCAGTGGATAGAGCACAGGCCCTGGAGTCAAGAGCACCTGCGTTCAAATCTGGCCTCTGACATTTGACACTTGTTAGCTGTGTGACCCTGGGCAGGTTGCTTAATCCTGATTGAACAACCACAACAACTGGCCTTTTAAATATGCAAAAAACAATCTTTTGAGTTTGCCATGTCTACCAGTAATGAGCTTAACTGATTGTTCTCTACCCATCCACATTTGTAGAGTTTAAGATTTCTTCAACTTTAAGTAATCATGACTTTAGGAAGGTGTCATGATATGATGAAAAAAAGGCTGCCCTTGAAGCCAGGAAGATCTGGATTCAAGTGCTACCTTTAATTCATACTGTCTGTGTGACCCTGAGCAAGTGACTTACCCTGTCTGTGCTCTGTGCCAGTGGCAGGAAACTCAAATAGAAACAGGGACCACTAAACTGTACAAATGGATCCCTGTGGGTCAGTCTGTCAATCAGTAAACATTTCTTAAGTGTCTACCATGTTCCAGGCACTGTGCTAATTGCTAAGGATAAAAAAAGAGGCAAAAGACTGTCTCTCTCCTCAAGGAGCTTACAATCTAATGGGAAAGACATACAAGTAACTTATGTAGAAACAAGCCATATACAGGATAAATAGAAAGTAATTAAAAGAAGGAAAGGACTGGGATTGAGAGGTTAGGGAAGGCTTCCTACAGAAGGTGGGACTTAAAGGAAGCCAGGGAGGTCAGCAGTCAGACAGGAGGAAGGAGGATGGTCTGGGGTGTGGGTGGGGGAAAGACATAGCCAGAGAGACTGCCCTTAGCCTTGTTTGAGGGACAGGCGGGGCTGGTGTCACATATTGACTTAGGTAATCCCATATTGACATTATGTTTGCTCTGTTGTACTTTTCTTTAACTTTGTTAAATAGTTCCTAGTTACATTTTCATCTGACTCAGACCACATTCAGGAGTGTTGCCTCCGTGTTTGATCCCTCTACTCTAAGCACCTCTCCCAAACCATGAGTTATAGAGAAGGTGCTGTACTGTAAAGTGGTAGACAGAGTCTCCTTACCATAGGATCCCCCTCTTCCAATGCAATCACAGGTCCAGCCTCTATCCCCAAACATGTTTTGTTTTTTGTTTTTGTTGTTCTTAAAGTGTGGGGTCTTAAGATTTAAATTTAGAACTGGGAGAGATCCTTGAGAGCATCTAGTCCAATTTCCTCATTTCACAAATAGAGAAACTGAGGTCCAGAAAGGTTGTGACTTGATCAAGGTCACAAAGACAGCAAATGGCAGAGCTGAGATTTTACCCTACACCTGTGAGAAATAGTGGGAGGAGTTTTGTTTCTGCAAGATAAGCAGATTGTAAGCCACAGATGACTGGTTCTAATCAGAGCTGTGATCTAGCAGAACCAGGCTTCTAATGGGTGAGAGGTTAGAAGCTCCTTCACGTGCTTAATGAGCTGTGTGAGGGGGACATGATGTGGGCAGTCCAGGATTGCTCTGGCCAGTAGAGAGCCTGGCTGGAGATTCGAATTGGGAGTAATATAAAGTACTGGGAGTAATAAAAGAACTGGTGTTTATCTCAGTCCTTGTACTCTCCTGTACTCCATTCAGGGGACATACCCATTTATTCAGAACGAATAAATGTAAAACACAATTAAAACCTTCCTGGCTTTCCAATGAATATTGTTTATTCCTAGACTAAGTATATTTCTACTCCAGGCCAGCACTAGACCCATGTGAACTTGCCTCAGGTGAGTCTGGTATATCCATGGGAATACCTTCTGGGAGCTGGATGATGCTTCAGGCATGGATTGAAATCAGTGACGTCTGAAGTCAGTCAATCAACAAGCTTTTGTTAAACATTATACCAGGCCCTAAGAATATAGAGAAAAAAGAATGTTACATATTATGGGCAGCTAGGTGGCAAAGTGGATAAGATCTAAGTTCAAATCCGGCTTTAGACACTTACTAGCTGCGTGACCCTGGGCAAGTCACCAGAAAAAAAGAAATGAGGCAAAGAATGGCCCCTTTTACCTAGTCAAAAAAAAATATCAGTCTGGGAGGGGAGGACCCTCTGGGTCTCTGGCCAAAACAGAAACAATTGCTGTTTACACTCACTCTGAGCCATCTGGGCCCAAACAATGACGAAGTGAGGCTTGGTCTGGAACCTGTTGTTGGCCAGTCAATGAGAGCCAGGGTGATTTGGGTTTAAGGCATGATCCTTAAGAAAGAAATCTAGCCCATAAATACCAAGATAGCTTGTAAAGGTTCAGCAATCAAAATTTATATTTATTTGGGCAGAGCACCTGCAAGTAAGGGTATGATACCCTATGTGGACAGAGGGTATAATAACAATTGAGATTTGATCTTCCTCCCCCATTAATAGGCCTTGTGACCTGCTTATGTCACAGGAAGCCCAAGTCACATGTGGTGGGAGGAGCTTGCTGAGAGAAAAAGGAAAGTGTGTCACGGGAAATGCAGAGAGTGCAGTTAGACCTGAGAGAAAGAGCAGATGTGTGCTGTGCTGTGAGTGTTTGTGGATGGTGAGGCCCCAGCAGGGGAGGAGGAAGTTATGGCATGGAGTGGTTCTCTGCTGTGATACTGTGTATTGAATTCTTTGCTGCTGTGATGGATTGGGCTTATTGGTTTTGGGATCTGGCCCTCTGGTGTCTGAATAAATGGTTTACTTCTGCCTTCTATATGGAGAGTCTTTTATATTTTGCGATACAGAACCACAAAGGCATATTGACAATTATCATCTATATTGTGATTATTGCCTTGCTAATACAGAGGGAGAGGAAGGAGGGAGGTAAGGGAGGAAGGAAGGAAAGGGAGGGATAGAAGGAAGGAGGAGGGAAGGAAGGAAGGAGGGAGCTGTGTTGTCCAACTGTAACTGGCCAGTTGGGTCCCCAGTGGGGCAATTACTACTCACAGGTTGTTGTTTGTGCTTCATCCTTGAAGAAGACTGTGACATCAGAAGGCGATACCCTGACTTGTAAGTGAATTGGATTTAAGTGAGAGAGGGCTCTGTAAAGTCACCAGCCTCACTCTCTCCTCCAGAGGCCATCCGGGTCCAGTGGCAAGACATAGATCAGGAAGACAGGAGATGGCCCCGATGCGGTGGGAGATCTTGGCCCTTTTAAAGCTAGGGTCTCTCCCGGGTCTCATTTTGTCAAAGGCAATGTCTATTCAGCGAATAAGGCTAGGAAGTGACAACTGTGATGAATATAGAGAAGCCTGGAAAAACTGAGTGAACTGATTCAGAGAATTAAGAGCCAAGAAGACAATATAAATCATAACCACAATAATGCAAATGGACAAAATGCCCATCACAAAGCAATAAAAAGTAAATGTTACAAAATTACAGATAACAAAAGCATGGCCCCAAGGAAGAGGAAGGAAGAAAAAACAAGCCTTTAGAGGAGAGAGCCATCCCACTCCTCCACAGAGATGGAAAGTCAAAGGTATGGAACAATGCACATATTTTCAGTCTTTTTATGATGTATTAATTTGTTTCACTGATTTTTTTACTCTTTAATTACTCTCTGGGGGGGGAGGAAGGGGAGGAATATTGGGAAAAATTTTTGCAATGTAAAAACAGAAGATCAATAAAAATTCATTTTTTGAGGCAGCTTGGTAGCATAATTTCAGGCCTGGAGCCTGAAATCAGGAAGATCTGAATTCAAATGTGGCGTCAGACTGATCATTAGCTATTTGACCCTGGGCAAGTCACTTAAGCTCTTTGCCTCAGTTTCCTCATCTGTAAAATGGGCATAATAACATAACTCACCTTGTAGGGTTGTTGTGAGGGTCAGATGAGATAGACGGTAAAGCTCTCGGCACAGTACGTGCCACAAAGTCAATGCTGTATAAATTCTAGCTATTGTTATTAGCCAGCTAGCTATTATTGTTTTTAAAGTAAAAATTCTGACAGTCAAGGGAAAAAAGGCTATTGCAGCCCTCAAGACAGGAGGTGATGAAAGCCTGAACTAGGGTGGAAGCTGTGTGAGCAGAGAGAAAAGGGCCGTTGTGAAGATGCGGCAGCTGACTGGTTATGGGCCGCAGGGGGAAGAGGAAGAAGGAGGGATGGAGGATGACACTGAAACTGTGACCTGGGTGACTCAGAGGGTGGTATTGCCTGCGGTAGAAAGGGGATGGGTGATGGGGTCGAGAGATTGAATTCTGCTTTGGACATGACTGAGTCTGAGATGCCTATAGGACGTCCATTTCGAGATGTTTAATAGGTGGTTAATGATGAGAGACTGGAGAGAGTCTAGAGCTAAGGTCTCTGGATCTGAGAGTTAGCTTCCTGGAGATGATAATTAAATCATGGAAGGTGATGAGATTATTGGGAGAGAAAGAAGAGAGGAGGGCCTAGCACAGAGACCCTTGGTATAGTGACACAAACAGGGGACATGACAAGGAGGATATTCCAGCAAGGGGGAAGAAGCAGCGAAACAAGTAGGAGGAGAACCAAGAGAGGTCATTGTCACAAAAACCCAGAAAAGATAGTGTCCAGAAGTAGAGGGTGGTCAGCAGTGTCAAATACTACATAAAGGTCAGGAAGGATAGATTTGGCTATTAGGAAATTATTAGTGCTAGAAGGCTTGCATATAGCTAACTATGATAATAACCACTGGTGGTGGAGCTGTAAATTGGGCTGACCATTTTGGAAGGTAATTTGGAATTATGCCCTGCTAAGTATATACCAGCTTTTCCTGCTCAGTGCCTCCCCACCCCCCAAAAAAAAACCAGATCAAAGAGAGAAAGGATCCATATGCATTAAAAAATGTGTGTGGAGCAGCACTTTTGTTGTGTAGCAAAGAACTGGAAACCAAGAAGATATCCCTCTGTTGGGGAAAGACAAAGCAAATTGTGATACATGAATATAACAAAATATTACTGTGGTACAAAAAATAATGGAGAATTCAGAAAAGCTTGAGAAAACCTATATGCACTGATACAGAGTACAGCAAGAAGAACCAAAAAAAAGTCATACGAAATGACTACAATAATGTAAATGGAAAGAAAAAGAGGGAAACTGAGTGCTGTACATTCAGCTTTGTCCTAGAGAATAGAGGAGAAAATGTACTTGTCTCCCTTCTTTGCTGAGGTGGGGAATTCTGGGTATAGAAGATTGATGGATGTGTTGGTTCATTCGCTCAACTTATTTTTTTCTCTTTGCTACAAGAGATGGCTTACTGGGAAGGGAAAGGAAATATTGTGATGCGAAAACAAAGGATAGCCATGAAAAATTTTTAAATGAAAGAATAATGAAGTCATTGGTAACTTTGGAGAGAGTAATTTCAGTTGACTGGTGAGGTGGAAGCCAGGTTGCAAGTGATTGAGAATTAGTCTGAGGTTGAGAAATAGACACAGAGAAAGGAAATTTTTTTAGGAGTTACGTTAAGAAAAGGATGGCAGTGTCGAGTGAGGGTTTTGTTTTGTTTTGTTTTTTAAGATGGAGGACACCTGTGTGTGTTTGGAAGCAGTTGGAATTGATCCAGTCTCCTTAGTGTGAGGGATTTCATTAGCCCCTATTACATATGGATAGGGAATCATTGAAGGAAGATGGGAGGATGAAGGATTAGGAATGAGGTGACAAGATATAGGATGAAATGAGGGGATATTAGGGAATAGGGGTTAGATGCTAAAGTTCTTTCCAGCTTTATTGTACTATGGGTCTATAAGTGATGAGAGGCTGCTGAGGGGTTGGGGGTAGGGTGGGCAGATGAAGATGAGGGAAATGAGTGAATTAAAAACGAGGTTTCTGGGGCACAATAGAGAAGTTCAAGCGACTGTAACCAAGTAGGAAATGAAGGTAGATGTACCTGTTTTGCACTGCTTTTTTTCCATTCCTTGGGACAAGCTCTTCTATTCTCATTCCTGTGCTGCTAACTCAAGCCTGGATACCACCTCTCTCAGTCTCCTCCCCCTTCTGACTGGAGGGCTGGAGGGTAGAATACCTCCTCTCAAAGCCTTCTTTTATGGAGGGCAGAAATTGGATTTTCAAATCACTCCACTTTTTGTCTGCTGCTTTGCTGGGTTTCAGTTCCTTGGGACCCAAAGGTTTGTTGGCTCTCCACCCTTCTTCCCGTCTCCTTTTGTGTTTTGTTTTTCCCCAATAAAGTGTAAGCTCCTTGAGGGCAGGGACTTTTTCTTGTTTGTATGCTAGCACCTTGCAATTCGCTTGGCAATTTGTAGGCACTTACATACTTATTGAGTTGAATTTCAAGGGAAGAGTCCAGCTGGAGTATATTTGAAAATGACTGATGTAAAATCCAGAGGCATGAATACCACTTTTGAAAGAAAGAAACAAATTCCAGGGCATCCAGCTACTACCTTGATAAGTGAGCTTCAAGCGCACTGTTGTTATGCAGGATAATAATAACCATCCCCATAGAGAAAAATTTGAAAAATAAGGCTGACCGTTATTAAAGCCACATATATTCAAAGGGTTCAATTTGCTTACCCAAATTATATTATTTGAAGAAAATAAAGCTTTCATGGGAAGTAGATAATCATCATCAAACTTATCCAGGTTTTCACAAAAAAAAAAATTCCCTTTCAGTCCTGCCCAGCCAGCAAAGTCTTTTCAACTAATCAATAAGAATATTACTGAACTACTCCATTCAAAGCCTTATCCCTGATGTAGGGAAAATAAAACATAATCACTGGATTTAGTGTCAGAAGGCATGAGTTTGAAACCTAGCTGTGTGACTTACTACTTAGGTAACCTTGGGCAGATCAGATTTATTTACTAAGCCTCAGTTTCTCCCTTATAAAATGGAAGAAGTTGGACTAGATTTAGAGACAGCTAAGTAGGACAGTGGATAGAGTGCCAGGCATAGAGTCAAGAAGACCTGAGTTTGGGGGGGGCGGAGCCAAGATGCCAGCTGGAAAGCAGGGACTTGCTTAAGCTCTTCCCCAAATCCCTCCAAACACCTGTAAAAAATGGCTCTGAACAAATTCTAGAGCTGCAGAACCCATGAAATAGCAGAGGGAAACAGGTCTCCAGCCCAGGAGAGCCTGGATGGTCTCCGGGAAGGGTCTATCGCACAGTGCCGAGATCAGAGGGCAGCCCAGAGTGGGCCAAGCCAGGACACACCAGACCCTGAGTCAGCCAGCTGAAACAGGGCTTGGGGCCATGAAACAGTGAACTGTGGAATTTACCAGACTTCTCAACCCACAAATGCCAAAGAGCAGGTTAGGGGAAACTGAGGGATTGAGTTCAGAGCGGTCTGGCCGCCAGCTCTGGGGGTGGCGGAAGTGGTGCAGTGGTGGCAGTGGCAGCAGCAGGAAACTCCTGAGGCTGCTTCCAGAGCACCAGTGTCAGCTGCTTCCCAAGTCCTGGGCTCACATGGTGGGAGGAATCTAGCAGCAGATCAGAGTGGGAGTATAAGGAGCACTTTGTGGGCATAAAGGCAGATTCTCTTGCTGTTCCCTGCTTGGATCTGTATTGTAGTCCTGGTTGGTGGTTCTTGGGGGAGGAGGAGCACTGCTGTGACAGAGCCTGGGGGTGACAGAGCCTGGGGTGACGGTGGAGTAGAAGTAGCTCTGAAAACAGCAGTGCTTGGACCCTAAAGCTTGGGACAAAGTACTCTCTATGCTACAAGCAGTCATATCCTGACAAAAAACTCAAGGGTCAAGCAGTTGGCTGGGAACATGAACAGGCAGCAAAAACGAACTCAGACTCAAACTCAAACTCTAGATTCCTTTTTTGGTGACAAAGAAGACCAAATCATATAGCCAGAAGAAGTCAGCAAAGTCAAAGAGCCTACATCAAAAGCCTCCAAGAAAGATAAGAATTGGGCTCAGGCCATAGAAGAGCTCAAAAAGGATTTGGAAAAGGAAGTAAGAGAAGTAGAGGAAAAATTGGGAAGAGAAATGAGGGCGATGCAAGAAAACCATGAAAAACAAGTCAATGACTTGCTAAAGGAGACTCAAAAAAAATGCTGAAAAAATAACACCTTAAAGAATAGACTAACCCAAATGTCAAAAGAGCCCCAAAAAGCCAATGAGCAGAGGAATGCCTCGAAAAGCAGAATTAGCCAAATGGTAAAGGAGGTCCAAAAGACCACTGAAGAAAATACCACCTTAAAAATTAGATTGGAGCAAGTGGAAATTAGTGACTTTATGAGAAACCAAGATATTATAAAACAGAACCAAAGGAATGAAAAAAATTGAAGACTATGTGAAATATCTCATTGGAAAAACCACTGACCTGGAGAATAGGTCCTGGAGAGATAATTTAAAAATTATTGGACTACCTGAAAGCCATGATCAAAAAAGAGCCTAGACATCATCTTTCGAGAAATTATCATGGAAAACTGCCCTGATATTCTAGAACCAGAGGGTAAAATAGAAATTGAAAGAAAGAAGACCTGAGTTCAAATCCAGATGGTCACTTTGGGCAAGTCACTTAACGTCTGTTTGCCTCAGTTTCCTCATGTGTAAAATTGGCATTACAATAGCACCTACCTCCCAGGATTTTGGGGATACTTTGTATTTTCCTGTATGGTCCCTGAACTCTAGGGTAGACTGGCATTGCTTATGTTAACATAGGATGAGCAACTCCATTTTGTTTTAGGCATTTTCCATAATACAGTAAGCAGGTATGTATAGTTTAGCAATAGCCATGTGTCCCCCAGATTTGATAAACAATTACTAATGATATGTTTGTCCCCCAAAACCAACAATGATCTGATAATGATTTGGTTTTTTCCAAATCTGGTAAACAATTAGCACTTGCGAATAACGTTAGCTTTGTTTAACAGCTTCCTTTCTCCATAACCTTAGGTAAGAGATCTCTCACCAGTCAGAATTTAGGTGTAACGTACATACCCTTAGCCAAAACCATATAAACTCACCTGAGGCCCTACGTATAAGCCTGCTCCTGGTGGGAGTTCCCAGGTAGGACAGATGATTTTCTTTCCTTCCTATGATAATTTTCAAATTATGATATAAACAAACAAAAAACCTCTTTTATGCTGTATGCCCCATTTAGACTTCAGCTGAAGTTTGTTACTGGCTAAAGGGAACTCTGTACTGTTAGGGTGAGGCCCTTTCAGGTGTAAACTAAGTATTCTACACCTAGGAAGGGATTCTAAGGTTTTGAGTGACTCAGTTCCTTATGAAAAGGCCAGCAAGACAATGAACTTGCCTCAGGGCACAGACTGCCTCAGTACTTTTGTCCCCAGTCATTCATTTGCCTTGAGAGTACTGAGTACTCTTGAGCCCAGTACTGGGATGGTCACAAAAAAATTGGGATGGGCTTCCTCACCTAGGGAATCCAGTTTTGAACCCACAATAGCAGAGTCTCTGCTTCTCTCATCCTCTTCCAGAGAGGTGACAAACCTCAGAGGCAACACTCTTAAGGGAGTAGAGAAAAGGCTTCTGCCAGTCATAGGCTCACGACCTCTGCCCTTTCTGAAAAAAAAAACAAAAACCCACAATAGCATTCTAACTGAAAAGCCCAGATAAAAGAGCTCAGTAATACCTAATCAAGCCTGAAGCTGGAGGTAGTAGAGACTGTAGTTGCCTAGAGAAGATTGCCCCAGAGACTGGCTGGCTGGAGACTGGCATCCCGCACAGATGTTTCACCGTTTAAGAAGGCAAGCCCCAGTGACTGAACAGCCTGGCTGATCCACCCTGGCAGCAGCCATGTCCTATGAGTAGTTATTTGAGCAACTTACTGGCCCAAATAGATCTAACAGAGATGCTATGCCCTGTGAGGAGCCAGTCCAGCAGCCAAGTGACCCATCTTGGCAGTGGATTGACTCTATGAGAAGCAAGCCCAGCTGAGCTACCCATTCAGCCTAGATGCTACAGTGAATTTCATGAAGACCCTCCAAAGAAACCACACCCAAACCCTGCAGTTCTAGAGTTTCTTGTGTTCCCCGCATGTATGTATGTATCACTTCAGTTGTACTTTAAATTTTTTCCCACTGATTTTGGGTGGCTTAGTGGGAGAGCATGCCCAAGTTTTAGGGGAGATTGCTTTGTAAGTACTGTTCTTACTATACCATTTAAATAAATGCCTTTTCAAAGAGGCTGATTGTTCCTAGGAAACCCCCTGGTAGGGGCCTATGAACTACACTGTTAGGAGTAGTTACCCACAGGGTAACCCTTAGAACCCAAGGTAGCAGTTACCCCTGCCAAGATCCTGTTGTCAGTTTGAGTGTGAGTTGAGAGACTGAACCCAATGAGGCAACTACAAATAAAATTCAACCCAACAAATATTCGTTATGATGAGTGATATGTCGGACAGGAGAATGAGACAGTCCTTTGCCCTGGCAAAGATTGTGGTTTAAATAAGGAGCAATAAAAGAAGCACACTAAATGAATATTTCACCACCTTCCATTGCCTAGACTTTGTGAGGTATCCAAATATACCTAAGGCATGATCCCTTCCATCAAAAATTGGGGAAACAGGACATGCACATATGTGAACAGTTTTCAGTCACCCCAAATATTTATTAAGGCCTAATATGTATTAAGTTCTGAAGATACAAAGCTAAAATGAAGCTGTATGGGGACAGAAAAATCAAATAATTGGAGAGCCATCTTTAGGCAGAAGCAAAGTGAATTTATTTTACAAACCTCCTGAGATTTGGGCATCACCTCCACTAGGATGAACTAGTGAAGGGAGGCAAGGCACAAAGGAAGTGCATCAGTAGATATACCCTTAACACAGATTCCCGCCCACCTCTATCCCTTCTCGCCATTGGCTCGGAGGTGGGCTTACAATCTAGGTGCAAAAATACAGAGCCATTCCATACATACTTTCCTTATTTGGCTACTGATGTGGCCATGATATGGCTAAAGAAGAGGAATGAGGAAGGAGAGGGGGACCTTCCTGTAGCAGATGACAAACAGCTCACAGGTAGTCCATTATCTCCCTATTTGGTAAAATTCTTGTGCTAGCACTGAGAAAGGGGGAAGGGAGGGGCACCTACAGCTTCAGGCCCTGACTTTCCAGAAGTTAGGTAAGTCACTACAAGGTTAAATTCCAAACCTCCCTCAGACATTCCCCATTCCAGAAATATGAGGAGAGAGTAGCCCCTATATTCTTACCCTGTGAAGTCTTCACAAATTATATCCTTTTCACTCAAAGCCATCCCTGCCCTCCAGGCTGCGGTGGTATGCTGGAGCTGGTTCATTGTTAGACATTTACCAGCACGCTTCTGCCTTGAAGAGTTCACAGGGAGACAATGTATGTATAGATAGATAGATACAAAGTAATTTGAAGGGCAGAGAAAACAGTAGCCCTGGAGAGAATTAGGAAAGGGGCTTAAACAGAGTCATGAAGAGTTGGGATCTAAGAGGCAGGATTAGGAAGGTGTACATTTCTGGCACTGGGGACTCCATGTAAAGAAGTCCTGTTTGACCGCAGGATCCCAGAGGAGGGCTAACCAGTGTGAAACAGTAGGAGACAACCTATGATTCAAGTGGCAGAACGATCAATGCCAAGATTTTTGGTAGAAACAGAAGACACCCTTTCTTGGTCAATCAGATTTGGGATAGGGCAGGGAATATAAGGGGAGAGCTAGATAATTAAGGTCATAGATTTAGAATTGGAAGGGACCTTAAGGCCATCTAGCTCAACCTCCTTATTTTACAGGTAAGGAAAAGGAAGCCCAGAGTGGGCCCAGGTGCCTTGAAGGCCCACTCTGGGCTTCCTTTTCCTTACCTGTAAAATGGCAGATAAATGGATAAATGGCAGAGGGGAGATTTGAACCCTGGTCTCTTTATCCCAAATCCAGGGCTCTTTCCAGGCTCTATTAGTATCTGGTTACGTGACCTTGAGGAATTTTACTCCCCATCTTTGGACTTTAGTTTCCCCATATGTAAAAGGATTACACTAGATGATTTTTAAGTTTCCTTCCAGCTCTGACCTTCAGGAATTCCTCTGAGCTATGAACATGCGTTAGAAAATCGACTATCAGACAAAACGCTGCACTGACAGTGCTCTGTCAGCAGGGAGAGACAAAACCCTGCCAGAGCTGTCAGTACCGAGGAGAAGCATTCCTCTGGCCCCAGGGAATTAGGAAACCCTTCTGCTTCCTTCTCCACATGGTCGTAGAATTGGGAGTCTGAAGGGACCTTAAGAGAAAATATATTCTCTCTTCCCTGTTAGGAATCCCCTCTCTATCATTCCTCTGGGTTGGATCTTGCACCCTCTACATGAAACTGACTTCCTTAAGGAGCAAAGACTTCTAGGTAGTCCTGATTTTTAGCCTATGTGGAGCTGAAATCTCTCCTCCTGTAACACTCAAAGGAAAGAGAGTAAGCATGGTGTAGAGGAGAAAACTTGGAATCAGAAGTCCCAGGTTTGAAATCTTTTTTTTTTTCATTTGTAGTAAACATTTTATTTACTGACCAATATAGTAGTTCTAAAACCGTAGCTTCTGGAAGAACCACTTGTTTTTGCCTGTCTTGTACCTTTCCTCAAACTTGACCTTGGCCTCCCTCCTTGCCTTATGTTTTAGTGCAGGGTCACGGAACACATCCTTGTTCACAACTGTTTTGTCCAGTGAAATATCCACAGAGTATCTGGTGGGCATGAGGTGGTTGTAGTTATAAACTTTCACGAAGGACTAAATTAATGATTTTTGATCTCTTGGCAATCTTCTTTTTGCCCATTGCTGCAGTCACTTTTCGAGGGTAATGGTCGATACCTGCCACCAAGGCATGGCTGTAGGGACTGTCAGAGGTCCCATCATCAATGTTCTTGACGATGATGGTTTTGTGGCCGGAGTACCGCCCAGCCAGGACCAGAACCACCTTCCTGGGTTTCATGAACTTGCCCATTTCGACATGAAGCAGGTCTACCCAGATTTGAAATCTGATTGTGTCTGACAGCCCTAAATCTCAAATCCTACAGAACTGATTTATTAATAAGCTATTAGCATTCCACTCATGGGTTCTGACTCTGTCCTCTGGAATCACACAAAATGTTAGCTCTCTCTGCATGATAGCTATCGCATATTTCAAGACAATCATTATACTACTTAAGATCACAGGTTCATAACAGCTGTTGAATGTCTGAGGCAGAATTTGAACCCAGGCCTTCTGGTCTCAAGAAAAGAGTTTTATCAGTTGAATCACTTAGCTGCCTCTAAAGTCTTCTCTTTTCCAAGTTAAATATCCCAAGCTCTTTCCATCTGTTCTCCTGTGACATGATTTTGAGTGCCTTCAGTAATCTTTAAAATCTTAATTTTTATTATTACCTTGATTATCAATAATCACAAATATATAAAGAATATAAAGAACAAAAGTATATATCTATATAAAGAACAAAACAAAATTGATTATGAAACTGTGAACTGACTGCTATGATATGCTTTGTTTTTAAGCACGTATGCAAGTCAGTAACAAAATTGCCTTGTGTTCTTCTCTGAATACCTTTTTGTTTTCTTCTGTGTATCTTTAATGTTTTATTGATTTCTTTTTTTCAATCTCTGTCACTTCCCACGACCTCACCATACCTCTTCCCATAGAAGACCTCCCTTATAACAAATAAATATAGTCAAGCAAAACAAATCAATACATTGGCCATGGTTGGCTTTCTTTCTGTTCCTCACACAACACTCCATCCCCGGTCTGTGCCTTTGCGCCAGCCACCCCAGGATGCCTACAATGTCGTCTTTTCTTATTTATGCCTTATAGAGTCTACCTCCTCCTTTTAAGATGCAGCTCAAGCACTGTCTTCTGCATGAAGCCTTTTCTGATCCCTCCAAATGCTAGTATCCTCCTGCCCAAACTAATTTGTATTTAATTTCTTTGTATATATTTGTATTTATGTACTTTCTAATGTCCTTTTTGTTTATGTAGTTTCTGTACATGCTTGCCTTCTCCATTAGAATGTTAGTCCATTGTGAATTCTTTCTCCTTACGTCCTCAGTGCTTAACACAGTGCCTGGAAAATGGTTGGTACTTAAAAAATACTTGTTGATTAATTGGTTAATATCTCATTCAACACCTCCAGTTATAATCACTGCTGCGCCATAAGACAGGAAACACGCTTCACTTCATCATTAGTCTTCTGAAGTTATAAATGGCCACTGCATTGTTCAGTGTTCTAAAGTCTTTCAAGTTGTTTTCTTTACATTGTAGGGGTCAGCATATAAATTGTTCGCCTAGTTCTGCTTATTTCACTCTGTATTAGTTTATATTTCTCTTTACATGTTTCTCCTTATTCATATTTCATCAGATCATAGATTTAGAACTGGAAGGTTCTTTGGTGGCCCTTGATTTCAAGCCCTCTCATTTTACTGAAGTTTAGAAAGGTCAAGTCATTTGCCCAGAGTACCTGCCCTGTGTACAGGTTTAAGGCAGGATTTGAAACCACGTCTTCTTGACTCCAAGTTTAACACTCTGTTACCCACTGCTTGGCCTAGCTGCTTCAATTGTCATTTCTTACTAGCACAGTAATGTTATATCACATTCGTATGCCCCAGTTTTTTAAGTACCAACCATTTTCCATGCACAGTGTTAAGCACTGAGGACACAAAGAGAAAGAATTTACAATGAATTCACAATGGACTAACATTCTAATGGAGGAGACAAGTATGTACAGAAACTACATAAACAAAAAGTAACCATTCTCCATCTGATGGTCACCCACTTTGATTCCAACTCTGTTTTTACAATAAAAACCACTACTATAAATATTTTTATTCATATGAATCCTATTCGACAAATTTGGGGGAATATGCATATAGTCATGGTATTGATGGGTCCTACAATTTTTCAGTGTTCCTCTTAAAATGTAGCACCCTGAACTGGACATCATAATTTAGCTGTTGTCTGAGATGGGCAGATGATAGTGTGATTCTGACCTCCCTCATTTTTTTTGTTGTTTTGTTTTTTGGCAGGGCAGTTGGGGTTAAGTGACTTGTCCAAGGTCACACAGCTAGTACATGTGTCAAGTGTCTGAGGCCACATTTGAACTCAGGTCCTCCTGACTCCAGGGCCAGTGCTCTACTCACTGCACCACCTAGCTGCCCCCCTCTCTCATTTTTGACCCCATAATTGTAGTTACACATTTTCAGCTAACATTTAGCTTATATAGAACACCTACCTTTTTTCAAGGCTTATTAGCTTGTGTCACCTCTTACTGTTGGCCTTTCTTGATCTCCTTAAATAGTTAGTGTTCTTCCTTTTTTTCCCAAAATTACTTTGTATTAACATGACTGATACAGAAATATGTTTTACATGATTGCATATTTATAGCCTATGTCAAATTGCTTACTGTTTTAGAGAGGGAGGAGGGGAGGGGAGGAGGGAGAAAATTTGGAGCTCAAAAAATTTTTTAAATGAATGTTTAAAATTGGCTTTACATGTAATTGGAAAAAATAAAATGCTATTTCAAAAAGTATAAAACAAAAGTTAATGTTAATAAATGTCAATTAAATTTTTAAAAAATTATTTTGTACTTACTTCCAGACATTTCATGTTTATTCATCCAGGAACCTGTCCCAGCTGAAAGTAAAGGGTCTGTTTTCATTTTTGTCTGTTTCTGCTAGTACCTATCCTGTCATCTATTAGGTAAATACTTGTTAAATGGAATTAGGAGCTTTGTAAAAACTCAGAATTTAAAAAATAAAACCTTAGGAAAAAGATAGTTTTTTGTTTATTTAATTCTGAAATGCCAGTCATTCAGCTAATAAATAATTGTTAAGTGCCTACTATGTGCCAGGTGCTGTACTAAGTTCTAGGGACACAAAAAGAGGCAAAAGGTAGTCCCTGTCCTCAAGGAGCTCACAATCCTATGAGGAAGACAACAAGCAAATATATACAGACAAGCTATATAGGGGATAAATAGGAAATAATTAAGGGAGGGAAGGCACCAGAATTGAGAGGTTAGGAAATACTTTCTGTAGAAGATGAGGTTTTAGCTAGATCTTAGCTGGGGAAGCCAGGAGGCAAAGATTTGAAGGGAGAGCATTCCAGGCATGGGAGCTGGTCTGTGAAAATGCCTGGAGCTGAGAGATGGAGTCTTATTTGTGGAACAGCAAAGTAGGACAGTGTCCACTGGATCAAAGTGACAGGGAGTAAGGTGTAAGAAGACTAGAAAGGTGAGGAGAAGGAGTGGTACTAGGTTATCATAACCTAGGGCTTTGTATGCCAAGTAGAAGATTTTGTATTTGGTCCCAGAGGCTATAGGGAGCCACTGGTATTCATTGAATTAGGAAATGACATGGCTGGCCCTGCACTTTAGGAAAATCATTTTGGTAGCTAAATGGTAGATGTGTTTTGGAGTAGGGAGAGACATGAGGCAGGTAGACTTAGCAGCAGGTTACAGCAGTAGGCCAGGTGTAAGGTTAAGGCAAAGTAGTGTAAGGTAAAGGACCTACACTAGAGTGGTGGCACTATCAGAGGAGAGAAGGGAATATATTCAAAAGATGTTACTAAGGTGAAATCAACAGGCCTTGGCTAACAGATTGGATATGAGGGGGGCGAGAGATAGTGAGCAGTTGAGGATGACATCTAAGTTGTGAGCTTGAGGGGACTGGGAGGATGCTGGTACCCTCTAGAGAAATAGGAAAGGTAGGAGGGGGGAGGGTCAAGATGGGAATTAAATCCATGGGAGCTAATGAGATCACTAAGTACCATAGACAGAAAACAGAAGATAGCCCTGCACAAAACCCACATAAGTCATGTAAGTCAGAATAACGAGAATGTCCAGACTTGAAAGTGCATATAGACAGAAAACAAAACTCACCCTACTTGCTTTATTAACAAAACCAAGCAAAGGTCTCTCAACTTTGAACAAACTTCAGGTATAAAAATCCAGATTTTCACAAGTGGTAAATTGGGGTGGGGGGTGATTTTCTCCTTTACATAAGAATTTCTCTAAAATAGGAATTTCCACTTATTCACACAAAACACAGTTTTATTTGTAAAAATTCTCCTCACGTCAGTGTTTAGGAACATAACCAATCTATGAAAGAAAATCCACCTACAGTTTTGTTTTGCTTTTTAAAGTAACTAGCTTTTTGCCCAAGTAGTACCAGGGATTAGCAGAACCAGCCAGCAGCTTTTTGATCTCCCAAAATAGATTGGGAAGGGTGCGAACATATCTGTTACTAATAACACAGTTTTTAGAAGCAGAGGATGAAAGTCTGTGGGCTTTTAAGGAATCTGAGATCCTCCAAAACACTGCCTTTTCAACTTACATCAGCACCACAGTGCTGAACAACCATAATGCTTTTAAGACAGCTTTGGAAATAAGTTTAGGTGAGACCAGACCAGGTCCTTCTCTTTACAGAATTCAGTCTGTTATCGCAGGATAAGGCAAACACACACAAAAAAAGAATATCAAATAAAAAAATCAAAGCAAAATCAAAAGAATATCAAAATAACAACAAAAAAACTCCAAAAGGGAAACATAGGTAATAGTAATATAGAAAAATCACATGGTAAAGGCATCAGAGAGGTACAAAACAAAGCGCTACATGAAATGTCCAAGTTGTGGCAGAGGAGGGAGGCTTCATCAAGGTATTGTTTCAGTTGTATTTTAGAGAATCGATAGAAATTTAACAGAGAGGGAAAGTTAGGCCACTCCTGGCTTTAGGGAACAACAGTTTGTGTAAAGACTTGGAAGCAGGAGAATTCAGGGCATATTTTAGGAGCTGAGAGAGCAGTTTAGCCAAAGCTACACAAACAGTGTAGAAAAGAGAGTTCAGAGAGATGACCAACTGAGCATTTTGCAAAGGATTTGAAAGAGAAATCCTCTTTGAAAACAAAAGGGGGAAATTATTCCGGGGGGGTGGAGTTATGCCCAGCTCTTTCTTCTTCATGATTTTGCCATAATAAACACTTTCCATTCAGAAATTAGAATGAGAATCCCTGTTCTCCAGCCTCTTCCTCCCTGGAAGAGGAAACAGAAGGTGATGAAAGCTTGGATTGGATCCAGTGAGAAATCACTTTTCTAAAGTCTTTTATCTTTGCTTCTGAGAGATGTTCCTGAAAAGTGGCTAGAATCACGACCACTTCCTTTATCTCAGGGTCCTTTGAGCGGATATGACTGATACAGGCTGCTTCTTAGAATCTAAGAATTGGAAAGGACCTCAGAGTCCATCTGATCCACCCACATCTGATCTTTTACGACATAATCACCAACGTGGCCATAGAGCTGTTGTTTCTAGGCAAGGGGAATCCATTACCTCCCTGAGGAAACACATTACGTTTTTAGACAGCTCTAGTAGTTAGAAATTTTTTCTTTGCATCAAACTTCAATCAGTGTCTTTGCATTTTCCATCTATTCCTTCTCACTCTGCCCTCTGGGGCCAAGAAGAAAAGCCAACTTCTTCTTCCCCATGACTACCCGTCAAATACTTGAAAACATCAAGCACATCTCCTAAGTCTTCTTTTCTTCAGGCTAAACATCCCTACTACTTTCAGCCAATCCAAATATGAGTCCAGACCTGGAGGCTTTTTATTCTCCCAGTCACCTGTCTTGATTCTCTCTAGCTTCACAATGTCCCTTCCTAAAATGTGACATCCAAAACTGATAGGATAGGGTCTGCACTTATGATTTCATTAGTGTAGAGAACTTGTAAGTGACAGAACTGTATCTACTACCAATGCCAGGACAGCATCTTCTCTTCAAGTTAGAATCTTAGAGTTTCCTGGAGCACTGAGAGATTCATTGACTTGCCTTAGGTCGCACAGTCAGTATGTGTCAGAAGTAGGACTTGAACCCAGATCTTCTTGACTTCAAGGACATCTTCGTATGCATGGCATCATGCTGCCTGTCTTTGAGCTGAATATAATAAATTCAACAAGCATTTATTAGGTGCTGTCAGGCACAGTGCTAGGCCCTGAGGATAGAAACAAAGATAATAATAGTAGAGTCTTTGCTTTCACAAAGCTTGCTTTCTACTGAGGGTAGAGGGAACAACATGTATGAAGATAAGCAAATGCAAAATACATACAAGAAATTAGGGAAAATCAGTGAATGCAGTTATAGGTGAGCTGAGCCTTGAAATGCAGTTAGGCATTCCATAAGCTGGAAGTGAGGAGGAAAAGTATTCCAGGCATGAGGGATAGACCCTATGAAAAAGAAAGGGAAGTGGACCAAATTACTAGTATCAAAAATGAAAAGAGTGAATGCACCACTGATGAGGATGAAATTAAAGCAATTTGTAGGATCTATTTTGCCCAATTATATGCCAATAAAACTGATAATCTTTAGTGAAAATGAATGAATATTTACAATAATATAAATTGCTCAGATTAACAAAAGAGAAATTAGAATCCTAAATAACCTTATCTTAGAAAAATAAATTGGACAAGTTATAAATTAGTTCCCTAAGAAAAAAATTGCCAGGACCAGATGGATTTACAAATGAATTCTTTTTAAAAAAAAAATTTTTTTTATTCACTTTAAACTTTAATACAAAATGAGAAAAGAAAAAAAAAACCTTTTCATGTACACAACAGAACATGAGAGGATTCAATATAAAACAATAAATTTCCATTTCAAGAAAACATAATAAATACTACACGTTGCTTTCAAAGCTACCCAGCTTTTCTGTGCTTCCTTCTAGGTTTTCTTTTGTTCTCTGCTATGCACTTTTTATTTTCTTCCCCTCCTTCTTCTCCTGTTCCCAGAGAAGGCCACAATTAAACACAAATTAATATACATATGCATACAAAACTATAAATACACACATATATAAGACCATATTATGAATATTTCTATTTGTCAGTTCCTTCTCTAAGAGTGGTTAGCATCTTCCTTCATAGGTCTAAGTCTTTCCATGTTTTTCTAAATCAGCCAACTCATAATGTCATATCACAGAAGTATTCCATCACAATCATATACATACAGCTTATTTAGCCATTCTCTAATTGAAGGACTTCTATCATTTTAGTCAATCTGATAGGTATAAGATGAAATCTCAAAGTTATTTTAATTCTCATTTCTCTAATCAATAAAGATTTGGAGTATTTTTTAATTTGATTATATATAATTTTGATTTCTTCATTAAAAACTGCCTATTTGTATCCATTGACCATTTGTCAATTGGGATATGACTCGTATTCTTATAAATTTGACAAAATTCTTTATATATTGCAATATTAGATAATATTGGTGACACATAATGTAGTTTCCCTATTTTTCTATTTTAATTAAATCTATTTTAGCCTTGTCTGAGATCACGATTACTACCCCTGCCTTTTTTACATAGTAAATTCTATTCCGGACCTTTATTCTAATGCTATGTGTATCTCTCATTTTTATTGTGTTTTCTGAAAGCGACATATCGTTGAATTCAAGTTTTTAATCCATTCTGCCATCCATTTCTGTTTTATGGGTAAATTCGTCCCATTCACATTCAAAGTTATAATTATTTCTGTATTTCCCTCCATCCTATTTTTCCTCAATATCCTTCCTGCCCTATTTGCCTTGTCCCTCCTCACTCTTCTAATTTACTTCTGCCTGCTATCAGTCTTGCCCTCCTTTTCCTTAATCTACCTACCCTTCCCTTATACTTTCCCCTTACCTTGTACCTTAATCTACCTATTTTTTTCTTTTTAATTTAATTTAATATATTTAATTTTCAGCATTGATTTTCACAATAGTTTGAATTACAAATTTTCTCCCCGTTTCTGCCCTCCTGCCCACTCCAAGATGGCATATATTCTGGTTGCCCCATTCCCCAGTCAGCCCTCCCTTCTGTCACCCCACGTCCCCTCCCATCCCCCTTTCCCTTCTTCTGTTGTAGGGCAAGATAAATTTCTATGCCTCATTGCCTGTGTATCTTATTTCCTAG
Source organism: Trichosurus vulpecula (assembly GCF_011100635.1). NCBI lineage: Eukaryota > Metazoa > Chordata > Mammalia > Diprotodontia > Phalangeridae > Trichosurus > Trichosurus vulpecula. The sequence continues at coordinate 171,684,784 of NC_050575.1, read as the reverse complement.
TTGCATGCAAAAACCTTTTTTTTGGTTTGTTTTTGAACGTCTGTTTTTAAAACTTTGAGTTCCAAATTCTTTCCCCTCTTCCCTCCCCACCTACCCTCCCTAAGAAGGCAAGCAATTCAGCATAGGCCACATGTGTATCATTATGTAAATCCCTTCCACAATACTCAAGTTGTGAAAGATAACAATGTTTTGCTCCTTCCTAACCTATCCCCCTTTATTGAATTTGCTCCTTTAACCCTGTCCCTTTTCACAAGTGTTTGTTTTTGATTACCTCCTCCCCCTGTCTGCCCTCCCTTCTATTGCCCTCCCCTTTTTTATCTTCTTCCTCCTTCTTTCCTGTGGGGTAAGATACCCAATTGAGTGTGTATGGTATTCCCTCCTCAGGTCAAATCCAATGTGAGCAAGATTTACTCATTCCTCCTCACCTGCCCCCAGTCTACCTATTTTTCTAAGAGTTTCTCCCTTATCCCCTGACTCCTCCTAATTCTTAATCTACACACCCTTCTAAAAGTCCCTCCCTTATCCTATCCACTTGCCCTCTTATTTCTTTTTAAATTTAGAAGACTTTTATACCCTTCTAGATATATACGTTGTTTCCTCTTTAATCTATTTCTGATAAGAGTAAGGTTATAGCACTACCAGCCCTCCACCCCCACTTACTTCTTCTGTATGAATTCTTCTTCTCATGCCTCTTTTATGTGGGATAATTACTCCTTTTTATCTCTTCCAATGCAGTTTTATTTTGTAGGGTTACCCTATCATGTGGAGCTCATCCCAAGCCTTTCTTTCAAACTACCCAAATAATGACAGTCATGAGAGTACTGATAATATTTTTGCAGATAAGAAATAAACAATTTGATCTTATTGAGTCTCTTATAATTGGTCTTTAATGTTTACCTTATATTTCTCCTGGATCTTATATGTCAAATTTTCCATTAAGTTCTTCTCTTTTTGTTAGAAGTAGCTCAAAGTCTTTCAATTCATTAAATATCCATTTTTTTTCATTCTGGGTTATACTTAACTGTGCTGGATAACCCCAGTTCTTTTGCTCTACAAAATATAGTGTTCTAAGACCTCCAGTCTTTCAACATAGAAGCTGCTAGGTCTTGTGTGATTCTGATCGTAGCTACACAATATTTAAATTGTTTTTTTTTTTCCTTGTTGCTTGTAATATTTTCTCCTTAAGAAACTTGGCTATGATATTCCAAAAGTTTTTCTCCTGTGGTGTCTTTCAGGTGGTGATTGATGAATATTTTCTATTTCTTCTTTATCTTCTTGTTTTAGAACTTCAGGGCAATTTTCTTTAATAATTTCTTATAATATTGTATCAATATTCTTTTTTTATCATAACTTTCAGGTAGGACAACTGTTCTTACATTGTCTCTCCTTGAGCTGTTCTCCAGAGCAATTGTCTTTCTGATGGGATGTTTCACATTCTCTTCTATTTTTTCATTCTTTTGGTTTTGTTTATTATTTCTTGTTGTCTTATAATGTCATTAGATTCCCCTTGCCCAATTCTAGTTTTCAAGGAATTATTTTCTTCCTTAAGTTTTTGATTCTCTTTTTCCAGTTAGTTGACTCTCTTTTCATAATTTTCTTGGATTACTCTTATTTTTTTTTTCTCAATTTTTCCTTAGTCTCTCTTAATTGATTTTTAAAGTCCTTTTTAAGTTTTTTTCTTCCAAAAACTCTTTTTGGGCTTGAGACCATTTGATGTTTCTTATTGAAAAAGAAGTAGTTTTTTTTAGCTCCACTATCTTCCTCTGAATATCTCCATAGTAACCCTCTACAGTTGGATTCTTTCTCCTTTGCTTGCTCATTTTTATTTTTGTTTTATTTTATTTTTAGCAGCCTATTATTTTAATCAAATACTGGTCCTGAAGTATGGGGAATTATGCCCCATGCCTCAGGTCCTTATTACTGTTATTTTCTAAGCTCTCTCCTGTGGTCCAACTTTGGGCACTCCTCTCTACTCCTTAGCCTTAGCCAGGGACCCCAGCCATACTGTACAGCAAATGCTCTTATTACCTGCGGGCTCTCCAAATTTCCTGTAAACTTCAACTCTCCTCTTTGCCCTGGAACCAAAATCAGGGTCCCCAACCCTCTGCTACCACACTTACCAGGCATGCGCTAGCTCCTTCTGCCCTGCAGCAGCAGCCTGGGACCATGTCTGGTCAGCACAGTTGTACTTGGCATCCCTCAACAGTAGGAGGTCCTTCAATCTTCTCCTACTCAGTTCAGCACTGTCTGTGAGGTGAAAGTTCCTGAGGCTGCCTCCCGACTCAACTCAGCTGCCCCCAGGGCTTTTGTTTGTTGAAGTCAAGTCTTTTCTGAGGTCCTTGCAGGTTGTCTTAGGAGGACAACTGCTTTACCCCTACTTTTGTTTATTTCTGCTGCTCTACAATCACTTCGAGACAATGTTCCATCCTTTCTCTGTGGAAGAAATTTGGAGAGCCTGAAGTCTTCTGACCTACACCACCATCTTCTCAGAATCCTCCCCCAGAAATGAATTCTACCAAACACTTAAAAAACATTTAATTCCAATACTAAATAAACTATTTGGGAAAACTAGGTAAAGAAGGAGTTCTACAAAATTTCTTCTGTGACACAAATATAGTTTTGATACCTAAACAAGAGGGATAAAAACAATGAAAGAAAGCTTTAAACCAATTTCCCTAATGACTATTGATGCAAAAAGTTTAAATAAAGTACAAGTAACAAGACTATAGCAATATATTACAAAGATAATACATTATAACCTGGTGGGATTTATACCAGTAAGGCAAGACTGGTTCAATATTAGGAAAACTATAAGCATAATTGACCATATTAATAATGAAAATAACAAAATAACATAGTTATCTCAATAGATACAGAAAAAGCTTTTGACAAAATATAACACCCATTCCTATTAAAAACACCAGGAAGGAATAAATGGTGTTTTTCTTAAAATAATAAATAGTATCTAAAACCAAGAGTAATTATCTGTAATGGAAATAAACTAGAAGCCTTCCCAATAAGATAGGGGTGAAGCAAGAATGAACATTATCACCACTATTGTTCATTATTGTATTGGAAATGCTAGCAACAGCAATGAAGAAAAAGAAATTGATATAAAAATGAAAATGAGGAAACAAATTTATCACTCTTTACAGATGATATGATGGTATACTTTGTTGTTTTTTAGTCATTTTTCAGTCATATCCAATGCTTTGTGACCCTTTTGGGGTTTTCTTGGCAAAGATACTAGAGTGGTCTGCCATTTCCTTCTCTGGCTGCTTTTACAGATGAGGAAACTGAGGCAAGCAGGATTAAGCGACTTGCACAGAGTCACACAGCTAGGAAGTATTTGACACTGGATTTGAACTCTGGGTCTTCCTGACTCCAGGCCCAGTGCTCTATCCATTGTGCCACCTAGCTGCCCTGATGGTATACTTAGAGAACCCTAGAGAATCAACTAAAAAACCAGTTGAAATAATTGACAACTTTAGCAAAGTTGCAAGATATAAAATAAGCCCACATAAATCATCAGGATTTCTATACTACCAACAAAACATAGCAGGAAGAGAAAGAGAAATTCCATTTAAAATACGGCAAGATATCCCCTACTTTCCACTTATTTGATCAAAGACAAATCTAAGGACTATAGGAACACAATTACAAAACACATTTCACACAAATACTAATTGCTTATGGGTAGGCCAAGCCAATATAATAAAAATGACAATTCTACCTAAAATTAATTTACTTATTCAATGCCATATCAATCACATGACCAAAGAATTATTTTATAGATCTAGAAAAAATAGTAACAAAATTCATCTGGAAGAATAAAATGTTAAGAATATCAAAGGAATCAATAAAAAAAAAACATGAAGGAAGGCAGTACCAAATTTCCAACTATACTACAAAGCGGTAACCATCAAAACAATCTGGTCCTGCTAAGAAATAGAATGGTGGAGCAGTAGAATAGATTAGGTAAACAAAACTTAGTAGGAAATGACCATAGTAATTTAGTGTTTGATAAAGATCCAACCTTTTGGGACAAGAACTCACTATCTGACAAAAATTGGTTGGAAAACTGGAAAGCAGTTTGGCAAAAATTAGGTGTAGACCTACATCTTACATCATATACCAAGATAAGGTCAAAATGTGGACATGATTTAGACATAAAGAGTGATATCATAAGCAAATTAAAGGAGCATGGAATAGTTTACCTGGATGTATTTATGACCAAAAAAGAGACAGAGAGCATTACAGGATTTAATGTGGATAATTTTGATTACATTAAATTGAAAGGGCTTTGCACAAGCAAAACCAATGCAGCCAAGATTAGAAGGAAAGCAGGGATGGGGGAGGGGGAGATTTGCAGCAAGTTTCTCAGATAAAGTCCTCATTTCTCAAATATGTAGAGAATTGAGTCAAATTTATAAAAATAAGAGCCATTCCCTAGTTGATAGTCAAAGGATATGAAAAGGCATTTTTGAGAAGGAAAAATTAAAGCTATCTATAATCATATAAAATCATATAAAAAATGGCACTCATCCAGGTGGTGCCATGTTCAGCTCCAGTGCCAAAATCGTGAAGCCCAATGGCGAAAAGCCAGGTGAGTTCGAGTCTGGCATTTCATATACTCGATTGGAGTTAGAGATGAACTCTGACTTAAAGGATCAGTTAAGAAAGCTGAATATCACAGCAGCTAAGGAAGTTGAAGTTGGTGGTGGCAGAAAAGCTATCATCATTTTTGTTCCAGTTCTTCAACTAAAGTCTTGTCAGAAGATCCAAGTATGACTAATTGGTGAATTGGAGAAAAAATTCAGTGGCAAACATGTGGTCTTTATTGCTCAGAGGAGAATTCTTCCTAAGCCAACAAGAAAAAGCCATACAAAAAATAAGCAAAAGCATCCCAGGAGCTGTACTCTGACTGCTGTGCATGATGCAATCCTTGAGGAACTTGTCTTTTTAAGTGAAACTGTTGGCAAGAGAATCTGTGTGAAACTAGATGGCAGCAGACTCATAAAGGTCCATTTGGATAAAGCACAGCAGAACAATGTGGAGCACAAAGTAGAAACATTTTCTGGGGTTTATAAGAAGTTGAGAGGCAAAGATGTTAATTTTGAATTCCCAAAGTTCCAGCTGTAAATGCAGAAATGATTAAATAAAGTCCATTGTTCATAAAAAACAAAAAACATGCTCTAAATCACTATTGGTTAGAGAAACACAAATTAAGAATAACTTTGAGGTAACACTTCATATTTACCCAACTGGCTAACATGACAGAATATATTAGGAAGGCAGAATTTATGATTTCAAAGAGAACCTCTTATGTGCCTGAAAGGTTCGGAACCGCAGGATATAAGGAATTCTGTAGGCAGAAGGCAGGAGAACTAAAGCATGTATTTACACTCCACAGTAACAAGCCCACAAACCAGCGTCCCCATTTTGATATTTTGATCAAAAGCTTCCAGGCCCAATAAGTCCGCCTTACAAGAGTAACCAGGAGGCCACAGAGAAGCGAGATGGTATAATGCAAAATTGTATACATGCTTCCCCTCTACAGTAAGAAGATTATCCACTGGCCTCCAGTCCTTGGTCAGCACTCCTCGCTCCACGTGGGTCAGCTCTGCTACCTGCAGCTCAGCTTCAGCTGTAGGTGTCTCTGGCTCCAACCGGAAAAGGAAAAAGGGGTCTTCAAGCTGTCCTCTCCCCTCTTATAGAGTTTTCAATATCCTCAAGCACCACTTGAATGACCAGGGCCAATTGGTTCTTGAGTTAGCCCCTCCCCCTAGCGTAGACCAGGTTAACACCCAGTAGGGCGTGGCTCTGGAGTTAACACCTCCCCTCAGCCAGCCCCATGACTCATCACACAGGAAGTTCTCCACTTCCCGGAAGAGAAGCAGCAGCAACCAGCAGGCTCAATGAGGTAAGCTGAGTCACTCAAGGAAAACAAAGGCCACTCTGGCCACACAGAAAAATAAAATAAATCCTGGAGGGGATGTGGAAAAATAGGGCTACAAATGTACTGCAGGTGAGGTTGTGAACTGGTCCAATCATTCTGGAGAACAATTTGGAACTATGCCCAAAGATCTATAAAACTGTGTATATACCCTTTGATCCAGCAATACCACTACTAGGTCTATATCCCAAAAATTTGATCAAAAGAAAAGGAAAAGACCTATATGTATAAAAATATTTATAGCAGCTCTCTTTGTGGTGGCAAAGAATTAGAAATCGAGGGGATATCCATCAATTGGGGAATGACTGAACAAGTTGTAGCATATAATTGTGATGGAATACTATTGGGCTATAAGAAATGATGAGTGACTTTTTGTGGTGGCAAAGAATTGGAAATAGAGAGGATGCCCATCAAGTGGGGAATGGCTAAACAAGTTGTGATATATAAATATAATGGAATATTATGGTTCCATAAGAAATGATGAGCAGGCAGATTTCAGAAAAACCTGGAAAGACTTACATGAACTGGTGATGACTGAAGTGAGCAGAACCAGAACATTGTACACAGTAACAGCAAGATTGTGTGATAACCAACTTTGATAGACTTCGCTCTTCTCAGCAATGCAATGGTCTAAGAATTCCAAAAGACTCATGATGGGAAATGCTATCTACATCCAGAGAAAGAACTATGGAGTCTAAATGCAGATTGAAGGATACTATTTTCTTTCTTTTTTGTTTTTGTTTTTTCTTTCTCGTGGTTTTTCCCTTTTGTTCTGACTCTTTCACAATATGACTAATGTGGAAATATGTTTAATATGATTGTACATGTATAGCCTATATCAGATTGCATGCTATCTTGGGAAGGAAGGGGGAGAAAGGGAAGGGGAAATTTTAGAACTCAAAATCTTATAAAAGTGAATGTTGAAAACTAAAAATAAACAAGTGAATGAATTTTTAAAAAGAAATGATGAACAAGATAGTTTCAGAAAAACCTGGGATGACTTAATATGAACTGATGCAAAGAGAAGTGAGCAGAATCAGAAGAACATTGTACACAGTAACAAGAATATTGTAAGGATGATCAACTGTGAAAGATTTAACTACTCTGATCAATACAGTGATCCAAGATAATTCTGAAGGACTCATGGTAGAAAATGCTATTCACCTTCAGAGAGATAAATGGTAGAAATTGAATGTAGTTTTTAAAAATTTATTTTTCTTCTTTTTTTAAGCTAATATGGAAATATGTTTTTATGTGATTGATATATTGCTTGCCTTCTCAAAGAGTAGGGAAGTGGCTGCAAGGAGGGAAGGAGAGAATTTGGAACTCAAAAAAATTTTTTTTTTTTGCTTTTTGGCAGGGCAGTTGGGGTTAAGTGACTTGCCCAAGGTCACACAGCTAGTGTAAGTGTCAAGTGTCTGAGGCCGGATTTGAACTCAGGTCCTCCTGACTCCAGGGCCGGTGCTCTACTCACTGCGCCACCTAGCTGCCCCCCCCAAAAATTTTTAACATATAAAAACCTTTAATATTGAACATCAATACCTCCAGCTAAACTTTCTCAGCAGTCAAAAAAATTTTAAAGATACTATTAAAAATAGATTATAAATGAAAAAAATATTTTAAAAAGAAAAGAAATGGAGGTGGGAGTTAGAATGATGTGTGCAAGTAGGCCAGTTTGTTTGGAATGTCAAATAAGGAGAATAAGATGAAGTAAATCTGGAAAAATAGGTTGAAACCAGACTATGAAGGATTTAAAATGTCAAAATAGAGTTTCCATTTTATATTAGAGTCTATAGGGAGTCAGCTACTGAAGCTTCATAAGCAAGGGAATAATTTATCAGACCTATACTTCAGCAGTATTAATTTGGCAATTGTGTAGAGGATGGATTAGAAAGGGGAGAATTTGATGACAGGGAGATCAATTAGGAGGCTATTTTAGTATTCCAAATGAGAAGTGTTGAGGATCTGAACTAAGGTGGCACTCTAAGGAAGAGGGGAATGATTGAAGATGTGTTAATAGAATCACCCAAAACTGGCAACTCCTGGGGCGGCTAGGTGGTGCAGTGAGTAGAGCACTGGCCCTGAAGTCAGGAGGACCTGAGTTCAAATGCGGCCTCAGACACTTGACATACTTAGTAGCTGTGTGACCTTGGGCAAGTCATTTAGCCCCAATTGCCCTGCCTTTCCCCCTCCAAAACAAAAAACAAACAAACAAAAAATTGGCAACTCTTTAGATACAGAGGTTTAGAAAGAAGAAGAGCTATGGACAACTTTGAAATTTTGAATCTGGCTGCCTAGACAAGTGTCCTTGACAGGTAAAGAGAAGTTAGGAAGAAGGGTAAGCTTGGGGTGGGGGGGGGGAGGTGGAGGAGGAAGTTCATTCTATTTACTGTATTAAGAATGAGATGCTGGGGACAGAGCCAAGATGTCAGTTGGAAAGCAGGGACTTGCTTAAGCTCTCCCCCAAATCCCTCCAAATACCTTTAAAAAATGACCCCGAACAAATTCTAGAGCTGTGGAACCCATAAAATAGCAGAGGGAAGCAGGTCTCCAACCCAGGACAGCCTGGATGGTTGCTGGGAAGGGTCTATCACACAGTGCTGGGAGTGGAGCACAGCCCAGTGTGGGCTGCACCAGGACCAATCAGACTGGGTGTCTGGTGGAACAGGCCTGAGGGACATGAATCATTGAGCTGTGGCAGTTACCAGACCTCTCAACCCACAAACACCAAAGACTACGGAGCAGGTTAGTGGGAAAACGGCTAGATCGGGTGAGAGTGGTCTGGCCCCAGCCCTGGGGGCAGTGGAGGTGGCGCCAGCAGCAGCAGGAAGCTCCTGCGGCTGCTTCCAGAGCTCCAGCATCAGCTGCTTCCGGAGTCCCTGGCTTACACAGTGGGAGGAATCAAGCGGCAGATTGGAGCAGGAGTGCAGGGAGCACTTTGCTGGCACAGAGGCAGGTTCTCTTGCTTTGCTCTGCTTGGATCTGGATCACAGTCCTGGTTGGTGGTTCTTGGGGGAGGAGGAGCACTGCTGTGACAGAGCCTGGGAGTGACAGAGCCTGGGGTGATGGTGGAGTAGAAGTGGCTCTGAAAACAGCAGGGCTTGGTCCCTAAAGCTTGGGACAAAGTACTCTCTACAAGCAGTCATATCCTGACAAAAAGTTCAAGGGTCAAGTAGTTGGCTGGGAATGGGAACAGGCAGTGAAAACAAACTCAGACTATAGAATCTTTTTTGGTGGCAAAGAAGATCAAAACATACAGCCAGAAGAAGTCAACAAAGTCAAAAAGCCTACATCAAGAATGAGATGCTTATGGAACTATCCAGGTAGAACTATCCAGCAAGCATTTGATTTAGAGCTAGATTTTAGGAGAGAAATAAGGGCTAGATAGGTAGATTTGGGAGACATCAGCATAGAGGGGATTACTAAGTAAAGGACATTGATAAGCAGACAGATAGGAGAACAAGGCAAAAACAGTCATAAAAACCCAGGGAAGAGAGAGTAACCAAGAGAAAGGAGTTAGTCAATAGTATCAAAAGTTACCCAGGTCAAGGATGAAGCCACCCAGATTTGACAATCATAAATTATTGTTAACTTGGTGAGAGTAGTTTTAGTCAAGTGGTGAGGTTGGAAGCCAGTTTTCAAAGCCAGAAAAGGGAGAAGAGACATAGACAGTAGCTTGCAGGCTAAGTGATAATTTATTTTATTTTTTTTTTTTTTTACGGATGAGGAGATCTAAATGGTTTTAGGCAGCCAGGATGGAACCAATAAATAAAGACAGATTGAAGATTAGAGAATAAATGAAAGGGCAAGCTGCATATTGGAGATGAGAGAATGGGATTATGGGTACAAATTGATGTTGGCAAAGAGAAGGTTCTCTTCCGTGGAGACTGGAGCAGAGGAGAAAATGGGGGATAGTGAAAGGATCTGAAAGGTAAGATTGTGGTGGGGAGAGGGACAGAAAAAGGGATCTCCTAAAGTCTCAGTTTTCTTGGTGAAGTATGAGGTGAGGTCCTTTGCTGAGAGGGATGGGCAAGAGATTGTTTGATGACACAAGGTTTAGAACAAGTGATTCATGAAGTTCAGGACTGATGCTGTGAATGAGTGTGAAAGACTGCATCAAGGAGAAGTACAGATTGCCATGAAATACTGAGCTGTTGGGATAAGAGAACAAATTTGTAGTTGACCCAGTTAGCATGTTGACCCAATTGTACAACTTCCTCTGGTGGTATTTAGCAGCACAGGAGCAGGAATGGAAAAAGCAAATGGAGATAAATCCAACATTGAGATTTGGAAAAGGATGACTAGGAAGAACACTCCAATGTGTCGGACCAGGAGAAAACAAGGCAGAGGCTTCACTGCCTTGGTCCTTAACACTTTGCCCCTTTCAATGAATTCCTTTAGGACTGGGATTATTTCATTTGTCTTTGTATGTATAAGACCTAGCACAGTGCCTGGCACATACATAGCAGACACATAATAAATGTTGTGGATTGAATTGAATGCAGCCTATAACCACATTAGGGATTCTATGGTATTCTCAGTTTGGTGTCATTGTTGTGGCCAAATCTCTGATTAAACTAATTTGGTCTTTTATGCTTTAGGTGCCCTTTCTGGGATTGTTACTGACCTTTCTTTTAGGAAAGACCCTCATCTCCTTCCGCTTGGGACTGGGATCATGATCCACCACTTAAACTGATCTCAAGGGAGTTGGAATCCCCCCCTCCCAAAAAAGCTAGATTTAGAGTCTGTCTCACAATAAATATTTGTTAAGCACCTACTATGTGCTTGGCACTGTGCTAAATGATGGGGGATATAAAGAAATGGTAAAACACATTGCTGTCAAGAAACCCACAATCTAAAGGGGGAGACAACATGCAAACAAATTTGTATGAACAAGCTATCTGCAAGATAAATTGGAAACAATCAACAAAGGGAATGTACTAGAAGGAGGATCAGGAAAGGCTTCTTAGAGAAAGTAGGATTTTAGTTGGGACTTGAAGGAAGCTGGGAGGCCAGGAGGCAGAGATGAGGAAGGAATATATTCCAGGCTTGGGGAATAGCCATGAAAATGCCCTGGAGTCTGGAGATGGAGTGTCTTGTTCAAGCAAAGGCAGGAAGGCCAGTGTCACTGGATTGCAGCATACATGGCAGGATTGGGATGGGTGGGGGAGGGCAGGGAATGTAAAGTACAAGAACAGTGGAAAGGCAGAGAAGTGCCAAACAAAATATTTTGTATTTGGTCTTGGAGGTGATAGGGAGCCACTGATGATTTTATTGATTGGAAGGGGGGAAAGAGTAACATAGTCATACTTGTACTTTAGGAAGATAACTTGGACAACTGAGTGGAGGATGCACTGGAGTAGATGGAAAGATGGACAATATGATAAGGGGGCAAAGGACTCTGGAAGAGGAAAAGTGTCATCACCAGGGAGATCAAAATAGGGAAGGGAGGAGAATATATCTAGTGCAGTGGTGATAGTCTGAGAAAGAACTGAGGGACTGGAGGTCATGATGTGGATGAAGAACAAGGTTTGAGAGAGGTATATTTACAATAGATTGTGCTCAGATAAGGGAACTTCATAATTAGTGAATGTTGAAGTGCTACATTTGTGAGTGATGGCAAGATCAAGATCATAACCATATTTGTGTGTGACTGAAGTGGGCTGGAATAGGAGGTCTTGTGGAGTGAATAACTTGGGGAACCATGAGGTTAGGGTGTTTGGGGGAATATCAGTATATATGTTGAAGTCCATTAGTATGAGGGTAGGAGTTGAGGAGGAAAGACTTATCAACCAGGTACTGAGCTCATTGAGGAAAGAAGGGGAAATGTTGTAGAAGTTGGTAGACAGCAGATGTGAGAATTTTGATTTCGTGGTAGATGCAGACTGAATGAACTTCAAAGGAGAGGTTACTGAATGATAGTGGCAGAGGAAGAATTTGGGAGTAGCAATGGGGAGCAAGAAGTTGCCCAACTATTTCACCTTGACCAATGAGTCATGAGTGAGGGAAGGTGTCATCAGGAGGGAGTTAGGTCTCAAGGAGAACCGGAAGATGGGAGTAGGAAAGGAAAAGTGTAAAGATGAAGGCAAATTTGTTGCCTACGGATGGAGCAGGCATTCCAGAGGGTACATGGTTAAGCAGTAGATAGCTTTAGAGTGGGACATTGCCGGAATGGGGTTGTCAGATGAAGTAAGGTTTGATTGAGGGGAATGGAATAACATCAGGTATTGGGGGGTCAGGAACAGGGCCTTCATGATGATTGTTATAGGTTCACAATTATTGGGATGAGGAAGGTATAATTTTTTTCATTATTGATGAGTTTAGGTAGATTCATAGGGGTTTGGTCACAAGGTGGAGTACTCTTAGGGCCCTAGGCAGTTCAAGTGTGCTTGGAGCTGAAGGAATGTGTTACTCGCCTTCCCCCAAGGCAGATGACCAGGCCAGAGACTTAGTGGAATAGCCACTCTTCCCTGGAAGGGAGAAGTCTGGTGCTCAGTGGTGGTATTTCTTCTCTTGCAGCAGGAGGTCGGAGACCTGACTGGATGGAATGTTTTCTTCTTGCTCTAGAATTTTGCAGGGGATATTGCTGAGCAAGATCTGGCTCTACCCTGAAGGACCTTACAATTACATGAAGAACGATAGAATAAGCATGTAATTACATGGGGAAGAATTTGAAAAATGCCACAAGAGAAGTGCAAAGTGTCATCCATAGTAGGGAAAAGTCACTTTGGGGTGGGGGTGGGAGGAAGAGGAGTAAAGTGATCAGGGAAATCATGGAGGTAGCAGTATTTGAATGACATTTAGGGGAGACACAAGAGAGCTAATAGCTCTCTTGTCAGATCATGAACCCAATTATACTTTAATAGTTTATGCTGCTTGACACTAAGAAGTCTCAAAATGGCAGTCTGGACCTTGCTTAAAGCAGACCATTTCTGGTTTCCTGACCTCCATGACTGAGTCTCTAGACACACATTCTAATTTGTTGAAACGTCCCAAAATTTCTGGAGAAAGGAGATACCCTAAACTCCCATCTCTACTCCAGTCTTCCCTGACTTGGGAAAGCTGTTTCATATCTCTAACTTCAGAAGATTCCTACTGCCCTTCAGCCATCTGTTTCTAGAACAGAGAATTCTGCTCTTTGCTTTACAATCCAAAAAAAGGTGGGGGGGTGGGGAAGAGTACCAATCACCATACCCAGATTTAGTAAAATCTAGATGACAGAATCATTTATTGCAAATCAGTTAACAAAAACAAGAAGTACATAATTTTTTGTAACCTGCATGTAGACAACTTTATTAAAGGATTTCTTCTCTTCTGTAAACTACAGTCTAGTTTATAAAACATGAAAAGAATCAACATCATATGATGTTTAGTCATGCACTTTAGGGATGCCACAACATCACTGTTTGGAAAGGTGCAGGCTTGAAGTACTGGCCGTCTAAATTGGCCTGATATCCAAAATGCAGGAGAGTGCTTTTCTTGGTTAACAAACATACATCCCTGCACATCCAGGCAATTCTTCAGTTGCAGGTGGAGCAATATTCTGACATCTCTAATTGGCATGAAATATTTAAAACTTGTTTATTTAGATTTTTGAAACAAAATCCACCTTTTAAAAATTTATTTACAAACATTTAACTTGCCATAGGCTTATACATTAGATTATATGGTTATTCTTTTTGCCTCCCCTCACGCTCAAGCATGTGTCACCTCATAACTGAGATACACCACTGGGAATGGAGAGGGTCCAATGGCCAACATTACATTTAAAACAACTTCATTACCCAAGTCCTGAGCTGCATTTCTCACTCACTCTTCTAGTCCTTAGGACTAGAGGCTTCAGTGTACTCCCCAAACCAGATACAACTTCAACTTACCATAAATACCCCACATCCCAAAGCTGAAAGGGATGTCTGGGTGGGACTGAAGCAGGCTGTGGCCTAGACTGGTATAATGAATTTGTTTAAAAAAAAAAAACCACCAAAAAACCTTTATGCAGGTAGCTAAAGTGTCCTGGAAAACTTCCTATAAAAAATAGGAGCAGAAAATCAAGGTGGGGTTATACCAAACCCCAATCCCAGAACTTGTTCATTCAATTATATGCTGAACCTGAAAAAAAGACATTAAAGGTGAGGTGTTTCTTTTCCTTTGTTGATGCCATGCGCAGTCCTGTTTTATGTCTTTTTTTTTTTCTGAACTGGTGGCATCTAAGGTATGAAAATCTATTAGCTTAATAATGAGCATAGGTCTGAAGGCCTCACTGCTCATATCAGTGTTTAAATAAAAAAAAAAACCCCAAAACCTTTTTTTTTTGAAAGAACAAGAACCTGAAACTACATAATACTGAAATTGTAAACAAAGATTCATGATTGGTACCATAAAATGTATCCTCAAGGAAACATTTTACGCACATTTCAAAAAATCATTCCATTTTAAGATACCTCAAATTCTTATTAAAGCCAGACATGCAAATTAATACAGGGCTTCTGCTGAAGGCCTCAAAGTATCTTTTTTTTTCTTTTCTTTTAGGTTTTTTTGAAAATTTAAACTTTTACAACTTCTACTTGCAGAGACAGATGTTGTCAGTCCACTGATACTGAAAACACTGAAAGATGACTAAGGCAATGGGTGGTACTGGCAGGTGTGGGATGGGGCCAGGGAAAAACTGCAGTTTGGGGGAGCTTTTCTGCATAGCTGGTTTAAAAATAACTCTTTCCCCTCTCCTCCCTTCCTATCATTTATCTCTGAATTTAGAAAGATTATCAATAAATAAGTGTAACTTCTAAATCATGAATCTTTGCTTATCTTTACAAACACACACAAAAAATCATCTTATTAAAGAAAATCATTTTTCTAAACAGCTAATTTTGTCTCAAAACAAACTTTTTTCTTTGAGACCTACATGGAACATATAAATAAAAAGGCAGTGTTTTCATGTAAAATAAAAGTACATAAATAAATACTAAAAAAAATTAAAATTTCATCTTATTCTGTATAAAAACATATAAAAAAAAGAAAAGAAAATCGAATCCTTCAGTCAAGTCACATTCCCGAATGTCTTCTTTCCTTTCATGGTTCTTAGGAAAGAAAAAGATATCAAGTTTTGTGGTGAGACACACACCATGTGTTCACTTAAAAGCATCTGGAATGTGCGCTATCTGTGACTGCATACTGGTAGGTGGGCTTGATATGCCTTCTGACCAGTCGGAGATGTTGGAATGTGGAGAGGAGCTAGACCACTGGTCAGGTGACTCTGGGGATGGGGTCAAGAAAGGATGATCAGGAACTTGAAGCTGGTGACTGGGGGTGTTGTCCATGGGGGAAGAGTAACTGTGTTGAGATGGTGGTGTCAAGAACTGAGTAGTGGTCATGGGCTGAGAAAGAGAAGATGGCAGGGTTGTTGGCAGGATCTGGGTCTCCTGTGGCAGAATGGTGTGCACAGCCATGCTACTGCTCCCCAGCTGTTGTACATCTTGTTGGTTCAACTCGCTGCCAAGGAAACTCTGGCCAATGTGGCCTGTCGTGGAGCTTGTGTTGTGCTGCTGCTGCTGTTGCTGCTGCAAATTTTGCTGCTGCTGCTGCAAGTTTTGCTGTGCTTGCAAGTTTTGCTGTGGCTGCATCTGCTGCAACTGTTGGGCCTGCATCATGTGGGGCTGGGTAGCCAGCCGTGTGTTAGGCATACCCTGGTAACTCATCATCTGGGACAGGGTAGTCGAGGAAAGGCCATTGTGGAGTGGCCCTAAGATGTTGTGCTGGAGGCTCTGGGCAGGTGGATTCAGAGGTCCAGCTGGGATGTTCCCTCTCAGTGGATTATACTGATTTTGGACCATCCCATTCTGGAGTCGTGAAAGCCACTCACATTGCCCATTCAGGCTGGCTGTTCCGCCGACTGCGAAATTCATAGATCCGCTAGTCATTACTGAGCTGGGACTAGAAGCAACAGGAAGGTGAGACAGGCGAGGCGGCACGGCATCAAAACCCAAGCGGTTGGCACTGCCCAGTGCAGCCATCTCCTGCTTCCCAGCCATGTTCAGGTGATTGATGCTTAGATGGGCATCAGGCATACCAGGTAAGTGGTTCAGGGGCATGGATGGGGACTGCTGGAAGGGGGAAGTCATTAGTGGTGGAGAAGCCACATCTGACAGGTAGCCATGGGGTGACTCAAGAGAGTCAACAGGGGACAGAACACTGGAACTGTCCAAGAGGCAGCCCTTCCCATCTTGAGACTTTTTCCTACGGGCCTTGATGTCTTTGGCATCCTTGCCATTACAACTGAGTCCCTTGGTGCTGGGTTTCCGGGCCTTCTTGCCCTGGACAGCTGGCTTCAGGTTGCCAATGTAACTGTTAGGGGAGCAGAGTGGAGGAGACAAGGTGGGTGCCCCCAGTGGCCCATTGTGCAGGGGTGGGCTGCGCACCAAATTGTATTCATCCAGAAGCCGCACAATGTCATGGTGCATCCGCTCTTGAGCAATATCGCGAGGCAGTCGATCCATGTGATCGGTTATGTCCCGGTTTGCAAAATGGTCCAGCAGAACTTTGGCAGTCTCATAACTCCCTTCTCTGGCTGCGAGGAACAGAGGCGTTTCTTCCTGAAGGAAGAGGCACAGAACAAACAAGTGTTTAGGAGAAAGTCAGCAGAGGTTTCTTCAGTACCCTAGCTGAATTTAAACTGTCATCCGGAATGGTTTGCAATTATGAGCCCTGGGAAGGGACCTTAAAGTTCACAGAGTCCAACCTCTTCATTTTACAAATGAATAAACTCGTCTCTAGAGAGTGGAAGTGATAAGTAGATGTCAGAGGCAAATTTGAACCCGGGTTCAAATCCAGTTTTCTCTCCACTACACCACCCTGTCTACACTTCCTATTACATTCGGTAGCTTTTGAGTCTAACATGACAGTCTGCTTTCCATTTTATCCAAAGTGAATGTTTTAGCCCAGGAGAGGTCTCTCCATCATCCTGTGTGACATATGAACTCATGGAAGACAAACTAATTTCAATATTAGCTATATCATAATTAGGCAGGAATTTGAAATGATTTAAAGCAAACACTGATGCATCCTAAAACCAAGCTTAATTACTTGGCATCTTGGATGAAGATTCATATTATTACATCTAGATCCATTCTCCAGAAGGGACAACAGACCAAACAGGGTAAAGCTGGACCAACAGGCTCCCATTTCCTCATGTGCACAAGGGAGCTAACAGTGTTGCTTTTCCCTGCAGTCACTGGGCTATTGGGTTGAGAGGACCAGATGAGAAAGAAGACATTCTACCCTCTCACAGTGGTAGGGAACCACATGTTTACTCAAAACTTAAAACTTGGTCAGAACTCAGAGGTTCGCAGGATTTAGAACCGGAAGGATCTTGGAGGCCAACAGTACAATCCCTTTATTTTACAGATGTGAAAACAGGCCAAGATGACTTTCATATGGACACACCTCCAAGTCCTTTGACTCTAAATCCAGCGCCCTTTCCCCACTGCTGCCTCCCTTGCACCTCCTCATGAAACTGGATCAAATTAGACTTTTGTTAGCATTTTTCACCATCATTTTCCTTATCTTTTCTGTTATGGTTCAGACTGAAATGACTTTGGGACAAGTCCTTATCCTGTCCTTATCTGTTTACCTTTAGTTACTTAAACTTATGTATATTCTTTATATAGTACATATTATATAAAGAATATATCCTTCACATAATTTACTCTGTGTGCGTGCGTGTGTATGTATGTATTCCTTAAAGTTTGCTTAAGTGCTTTTCCTAATTCATCTCCACAGTAAACCTGTGAATTAAGTGCCTCAGATATTATCATCCTCATTTTATAGATACAGAAACTGAGGCTCGGAGGTCAAGTGACTTGCCTGTGGTCCCATGGCTAGCTAATAGCAGTCAAGATTCAAATCTAGATCCTTGTGATTCTGTATCTAGTGCCTTTTCCATGTGTTACATGTCTTCTAGCTCTGGGATCTGGTAAACTTAACTTTTAAAATAGCAATGCCTCTCTCCCACCCCACCCCCCACCCCCACCACCCTTCCTGAGTTGTTGCTGTGCATGGAACCATGCAGTCTCCTGTATACCTTGTTGTTCTGCATATCCTTATTTGCTCCATTTTTCAGCAGTACAACAGCAGCATCAACATTATTTACTGCAGCAGCCCAGTGCAGGGCAGACTTGCCTAGGGGACAAGAAGGTTAAAACATATTTAATCAACTGTTAAGGAACAAGAAACGTTCTTCCCATCTCACCCCCATGGCTCTCTTCTTACTACCACTAGCCAGCTTCCATCCCCCAGGGCCTACCCAGATCATCAACTGCATTGACATCTGCATGGGAGTTGATCAGGTCCTCCAGCATGCCCTCCACTGCCAAGCGGGCAGCCAGGATCAGTGGGGTGGTCCCATCATGCATTCGAGCATCCAGATCTGTAGCTCTATTCCGGATCAGGATCTAGGCAACAAGAGAAAATGAGAATTTAAGAATCAAGGAGGTGACAAGGAGGAACACAACTGCTGAGACATGCATCAAAAGACCAGGTGCCTGGCCAAAGTGGAACGCTGTGTTAGCCACATAGCAGGCCTGAAATATATTCTGAGCTTAAGTGAATGAGGAAGAATGGTGAATTCTAAAAAAGGAAATAGATAGGGCCTTCTGATATATGGGTAGTATGTACATGACTTAAAAAGTATCCTCTAATCAACACCCCCCCCCCCATCCAAAATCCCCTTTCAGGGGCCAAGATTCTTATACTACAGGAAGTGATCATATGTAATAAGGAAATCTCCCTGGAGAAGGCACACAGTGATATCTTCTGAGTGATCCGAAATGCCTGATACCAGAACCTCTAGAGCTGTTGCTGCTTCTTTCTAAGGTGCGTGGAGTAGATAATGACTAAAATCCCTTCCAGCTCTAATGCCTATGATCTTTTCCTGAGAAGAGATTCTGACATAGAAGAGAGGACAGGAAGGGGGAAAATAGCCACAGAGGAGTGGCTGATAGCCCTGAGATTTCTTCAGTTACATCACGTTTGGCCAAGCATGACCCTTACTACAGGGTCAACAACCTATTGAAGTCTGAGCATCCCCAGGCCTAAAGGCTATAATAGGTAGTGAGTACCTATTGTGTGTGGGCTTTTATACTGCCTACAGTAGCATGGAGGAGATATGAAATTGGGGGGGGGGGGGCGGCGCAGGGAGAAGGGACAAATTAAAAGGGAAAAAGGAAGAAAAACAGTCATGAACAAAGACTGTAAATGATCCTGGCCTTCAGGTAGGTCCCAAGCAACACAAGCAGGGATATGTAAATCAATCTTATTTTAGATGCATTAGGAAAGTTCATCATACAGAATAGCATTTTGTAGTAAATCATCATTTCCTATTTTGTCATTTCATAAATCCAGCCATCCACTAACTGCATGGCCTTGATGACTGCATGGCTTCACTCCTCTTACTCAATTTCCGCATCTGTAAAATGAGGTTAGACTAAATGACCTCTAGAGGTCCTTCCAAATATAATGATTCTAAATCCATGTTTTCACACATATTGAGGTTTGCTTCATGATCCTGGTAGGCCAGGCAGGGAAAGAAGATTCCTCCTCCTTAAGAGAAAATTGCCTTTCACCAACTCCTGTAGAGTCCCTCCACACAGGACAGGTACTCAAAAACAGAAATATATTATCATTGTGGGGGTTCCTCTGTCTCACATTCATTCACTGCACAGGACAAAGAAACTGCCACAGTAAACCCACCTCATGGCCACAGGGAATACCTCTGGCCTAAAGACAGAAGGGAGGGGCCACCACAAGAGAACAAGAGTGGCTGGGTGTGGATGTTGCTGGCTTGGTGAGAAGAACCAAGAAGAGACAAAGTGCAGTGTTCTCAGGGCTCCCAGTGACACCAAGGTGCCAGATCGTAGAGAAGAGCTTGAGGCTCTCCCCCCTCCCTCTGATTTCCCAGTAAACTCTCTTCTGAGGAGACTACTTGGGAGGGACCATAATTACCCTCCTTGACATCATCTCATAAACTAAGGATGTCCCCAAATGCCTCTTGCCTCCCCTAGTAACCTGCTATGGCCCCACCATCCAAAGATTTATCTAACCCCGTCTTTAAAGCCCAAAACACCTTTGGGGAGAACAAATTCCTCAAGTTTACATCCTAATGTGTGAAGCATGAGAATGCCCCCACTTTCTGTCTAGTTCTAGTACACAAGGTTTAGTGTTCATTTTCCATCCCTCTTGAACCATTCACACCACACTTGGAACACATGCCCATCTCACACCTCTCAGAAACCTTTGTTCCCTTCAAAACTCTGCTCAAGTGACACTTTCTGCATAGTACCCATCCCATAGCAGGAGCTTAGAAAATGCTTGCTGATACCTTCTTAGCCTCTATCCAGAACTAATAATTTTCAGCTAAGTTCTTTGGGGGTTTATGAGAAACTGTCACACAAATCCCACGGCCCCAACCAGCCTTGGTCCCAAAAGTTCAGGAAAGAAAGAAGATGAATGCTTCAGAGCACCTGGCAATCACCTACCTGGAAGACCCCCTGAGCATCAGCAGACACAGCTGCATGGAGAGGAGTCCGGCCCATGTTGTCTTGAATATTGGCATCTGCACTGGCCTCCAGCAGACGTTTGGCTGCATCTGAACGGGAGTAGCGAGCAGCCAGATGAAGGGCTGTCTCCCCAGTTCGGTCTGTTTGGTTGTGCAGGCTAGCTCCCTGGTAGATGAAGTCCGAAATGACAGCTGGCGCATCCTCCTCCTCTTCACTGTTGCCTGTCTCTAGGCCCCCTCCACTACATGAAGCAATCATCAAGGGGGTGAAACCATCTATGGGAGAGGAAGGTGATGTCCATTTAGTCTCATATTGCTATAGTTTTTACTTTCCAAAGAGACAAACTAGAACTCTCTTTTTCCATCCAAATTTTATCTGAGGGTGGAGCTTAACAAAAAGAACTCTTGGATTGTCAGTTCAGTCACTGACCCCCACTGTCTCATTTCATTTAATATCTGCACTTCTATCCACCAAAAAGCCCATATGGAATAAGGTTTTTTAAACTCTATGATTAAGAGAATGCTCTGGCAGCTTGGGTAAAATATAGTTTCTAGAGACAAGAACATTTAAATATCCCATGTGCTACTCAAAACTTGAAATTGGTGAATTGTCCTAAAGAGAAAGCTGGGGATGGGGGTGGACCACACACACTTTTGTGTTGGGAGTCTTGAGAAGTTTCCCACAACCTTTTCTGAACTTGAAATCCAACGGAACTGAAAAGGGTTTTTCCTCCCCATTCAACAGAGCAAGCGTTCAGAATGTTGATCACACCATGTTGCTATTGACCTTCTGCATGTGGCGGAGGAATGGGGGTGGGAATTAGAACATGCCAGAGAAGATGTTAATGGATTTTGGGAAAGGACAGTGCCAGGAGCTGTTTATATAAATAGATCTACAAGCTATGCTGAAGTAGAGAAAGCATGAGGAGCCTTAGGGAGGGTCTCCTTACCAGGACCTCTGACGTTGACATCCATGCAGTCAGCATCAATCTCGCCCTGTGGTGGGGTGGGAGCCATCGAGGGGATCCGAAGGTCAGCAGCATCGAGATGCTGCTGAGTCCACTGCCGGTGATCTGTCTGATCATCCATGTCTGGCAGCATGACTTGGTCTTCAAACTGGGGAAGGAAGGGAAGAGGGAGGTGGGGGTGGGGGTGGGTAGAGAAATCAGGCTTCAGGTGCTTCAGGAAGAAGGCTTCAATTAAGCTATATCCAAATACTAGAAACTCCCAGGAATCAGGAGCCAACTTATAAAGGCCTTTCATTGACCCTATCTCCAGCTGGCAGGCAGCAGAGCTCACCCTGAATTTCTTGGTCTCCAGGTCTTCATCTCCCCATTCATTCTGGTTGTCATCCATTAAGGCACCGTCTGAGGCATTCTTCAGGGGTCTTTGGAAAGGGTAGAGGGAAGGATAAGAGTGAAGTATGCTCACTGAGAGAGTCTGGGAACATTTCACAAGACTCCTCCCCAGCTCTTTCCCCTCTGGACCCCATCTACAACTGCTCAATACACTGAATGGCCACTGCTCTCACAGAACATAATCCACCATGCAAGAAACGGAAAAGGGAAGTTTCCCTGGGGAAAGATCTTCCCACTGCGCAGAACACCACAGTTAAAGAGGACAGTGCCTGTTCCCAACACACACCCCTCAGACCTCCGCCCACTTTTCCTGGAGTCAGATGGGTTAAAATCTCCGCTGCGTGACTTACTTCAATCCCACTGAATCCTCGCCTAAAGGCTCCCGCCGTTTCTTCTTGCTGGACTCGGTCACTTTGAAGCCCTCAGGGAACCACAGCTGGCCATGTTCCCTGCGCCGTTTTCTTGACACCAGCACACCGAAGCCAATGAAGGCCAGCAGCGCCAAAGCAGCCACCACCACATACATAGGATACAACTTTGGGTTCTCCGGGGATTCCACTGTCTTACCTACAAGGGGACAGGGCAAGAGGACACACCGGAACATTGAGCTACATATCAAGTCAAGGACCGGAGTAGTCAGATGGAGTGAAATTAGTTCATAAAAGGTAACTCACTAGCTCTATATCATTCTCCCCCAAAATAAGGTCATTTTATACATGATTAATCAGAATTGCAAAATATCACTAAATTCTCTCCTGCACTAGCCCACTGTATCTGGAGACAGCTTTTACTTTTTTCTCCTTTAAGAAAAAGGATTAGCAAACTTCAAATCAGTGCACTTGCATTGAGCTGTTAAGACAAAGGATTTAGGGGGGATTTTCAAGATACAAACTTCAACTCCTCACATGACACCGATCAATTCTTGGTTTTTTTTTTTTTTAAAGCTGTAATGATTTTGAAATAATACCCAACAAAGGGAAAAAAGGCCTGGGGAGGGGGAGGGGGAGTGAAATGTAGAGCGTGGATGAGGATAGAAAAACAGATATCCCAGTTACTTACTATGACTTACCAATAAACTTACTTCTCCAAAGATGTACCATTCTTAACAGCTGGCACCATTGGTACCATGAGGTGTCTCCCTTGTACTCTGTACAGGTCTAGAAAATCTTTTCCAGACTACAGAACAGTGTAAGTGGGACACCCCTCAAACTAGCTGGCAAAGATGATTTAGTCCCAGTCTTTGGAGAAATTAAGACGGATTTAACCCTTACTGTCTTCCTTTCTCCCAATCCTCCCCCCACCCCCCAAAAAAGATAAAAATAATTCAAGGTTTTTAAGAAGGAAAATAAGCCACATATAGATCTGGGAACTGGCTAATGAGTGAACTAGGCAGGAAATCTAAAGGGAAGAATGGTGTTAGAGTAGGAGAATTCTAGTCTCCATCCAAGTGAACAAGGCTATATATACCCTAGGATTTGATGGGCTTACTTACTCTGTACAGCTTCAATTTTGTAGGGAATGTTAAGGTTCCCCATCGAAGCCAAGGCCCCCAGGAAGGCTGCCACATCTGTTGCACTCTGAAAACACTGGGAGGACGACTGGATACATTGGCGGTTGTCAATTTCCAGATACACAATTGACCTGTATGGATGGGGAATGGGGAGAAACAGGAATGATGACTGGATACAAGTGAGAGAATTGGCAGAATTCTCTCATTTCTTCTCCCCCAACCCCTTGCTTGGCAGTCCACATTCCAGAGGAAATCAATTCCTTTTAACCCTTCTGAACAGACAGGGTAGAAAATGTCTTCAGCCTAGAGAACTTTGTCACTAAGAAGCTTGGCAGTTCCTGAACAAAGCAACATTTGATGCTACATTAACCCTGTCCTTCAGTGGAACTGGGACTGAGAATGGTGATGGACTCAAGAAGGCAAGGCCTAGCAACTTCCCCACCTCCCAAAAAAGAACTACTGCCCCTCAGAGATGTATAGATCTGCCCTACTTATCAAAGTAGTTTCATATACCCTAGCTCATGTGATATTCATTAATAGTCCCGTTAGGGAAAGATGGAGAAACTGATGCACAGTCAGTATGCTTTCAAAAGTATGAAGTTTATATGGAAGCATTATTAAGATAATGTGATTGAATGATGATTAAGCCTGATCCTCCCAAAAAGAGATGAGAATGTATCTCCCTCCCTTCTTTGCAAAGTGGGGAGGGGAAGAGAAACAGTGCATGTACTGTCAGCCTTGACTGACGTGTTGATGGGTTTTACTGAACTGCTTTTCTCCTTCTTCCTTTTATTCTTTGTAACATGGGATAAGGGCGGGGTAAAAGGATATGTCGAGAAATGGAAATGCTAGAAAAACAAAGATAAAAGATGATGAACTCAGGGCCCCAGAAAACCACTGGACTCACCCTCGGATGTCCATCTGGTCCAGCTCCCTCCGCTGCCTCCCTCCAACTCGGGAGTAAAGAGAAGTCTTCATGGTATTGAAGACAGCGCCTGGCATGTCAGCCCAGCTCTCTGCAGACCTCTTGATGTGGTGCTTTTTCAGCTCCTCCGCATTGCCATAGTAAGGGTAGATCATGTACTCCCCCTTAGGATTCTTTTTGAAGACCACGTTGGTGTGCAACACTCGGCTGAGCTCCCGAAGGAAGTGGAAAGAGTTGTTCTTCAGGTTTTCTGGGAGCATGAGCACCACGACCACCAGGGTCCCATCCGCCAGCTTCTCGGGCATGTTGTCAGCACAGTCCAAACCATCCCACTCACACTCTGCGTTGTTGCAACCCTGGTCACAGTGGCCATCGCTGAAGTGGTCCTTACAGTATTGGTCATACAGGGGGCTAGAGGGAGAGGAAGACATGGTCATCTCCTAGCCACGGATTCCTCCACTGTATCTTGAAATGAACTACAGCTTGGCCACTTAGAACCATCTACCAGGGTCCCCTTTGGAACAGTCTCCAAATCTATTCCCTGAACACACCAGAGAAACATTCTCAACTGTAAGGTTTTGCTCATGCTATTCCCCCAACAGAAAAACTGACCCCTTGCCCCAATTCCTCCCCTTCCCATCCTCTGGAAGGGAATATGGGGGGACAGAACTCAGGCTTTTCCTAACCACTAAAACCCAGCAAAACACAAATATATGTGGCTGTTTCTGCGGACCAGCATGAAGGCCTTCTGAATCTCATAAGGCAAGAAAAAGTAGAAGGAAAGAAAAAGCAGGGCAAGGGGACTCACTTGCACTGGACCTCTACTTTCTGGCAATCAAAGCCATCGAACAGGCAGCCAGCATTGTTGCACTGGCTGTCACAGCTGCCATCGTTGAAATACTTCCAGCATTGCAGGGACTGAGTGCAATTCTTCCAGGGGTCGTTGAAGTTAAGGGAACAGTCTCCGCCGTCCCAGCCGCAAGCATGGTTATTACACTTGCCATCACAGATCTTATTACCAGTGTCCTTCCTGCACTCAGGGATCTCACATTTCTCCTCAAATTCAGGTGGGGTGATGTCTCTCCCCACCCCACCCAAGAAACTGTAGTCCAGGATGTGGCACAAAAGCCCATTGAAGTTGGCAGGGCAGTGGCACTGGTAGAAGGGGCTCTCAGGGATGAACTCGCACGTTCCCTGGTTGTAGCAGGGGTTGGAGAGGCACGGGCTGCTCACTGGGTACTGGCACTCAGGGCCCGTAAAGGCTCCCATACACAAGCACTTCGAGCTCTTCTGGCCAGAGACACAGGTGCCCCCGTTCCTGCAGTGCAGGCTACCGCAGGTACGGGAATCATTCTCACACGTGGCACCTTCAAAGCCCTGAGGAGAGTTTAGAGAGTTTTTAGTATCTCTTCCTCCTCAGACTCATATTCCATGATTCAGTGTAACCCTAGAGGATTCTGGAAGGAGGGTTCAGTGAAACACACAGGATTGGTCACCTCCAGGTCATCAGACAGTATGGAGGCTTTATCTTTAATTTCCCCTCTCCCTTCTACTCCTTTCTGCCAACCCTCCCTGTATCCCCACAAAATCACATCACCACGTACAGAGGGGCAGTTGCAGATGAAGCCACGTCCGGTGTTGGTTGCCACAGCACAGGTCCCACCATTCTTGCAAGGCTTGCCCTTACAGCCATCAACAACTGAATCACAGCGGCGCCCTGGGTTGGAGATAGGCAGTATGTAAAAGTGAGGAAGGTCAGCCCTTCATTCATTCTGCCCATCTCCCTACCACTTCTTCCCCCCACCCAGTCCCTAAAACAGCTTCCCTTCTCCTGTTCCCCTCCCGCCTACCTGTGTATCCCTGCCGACATTCGCACTTGAAGTCATTGACACGCTGTACACAGTTCTGAGTGCCATGGGGATCACAAGGGTTAGAGAGACATTCATTGACATCCCCTTCACAGCGCTCTCCAACAAAACCAGGAGGGCAGTTACAACTGTAGCCTCCAACTTGGTCAACACACTTGCCACTATTGAAACATTTCGGCCCCCGGGTAAGGGGATCGATGAAGGGATTGCAGTCATCCACGTTGATCTCACAGTGCACACCTGCCAACAACCACACAGGGAAGAGGAAAGTGTGTAGCCAGTCCCCAACGCCATAGACAACACAGAGGTAGCAAATTCCTCAGACATCATCCAGTCTAATTTTTTTTTCCATTTAATAAATGAGAAATAGGAAGGCCAGAGCGGGGAGAAATGACTTGTCTGGGGTCATTCAGATGCTTATTGGCATAGCCAAGACTGGAATCTGGGTCTCCAGACTCCCTGAATGCAGTGCTCCTTCCACTACATAACATATCGAAAGACAGGGTCAGGAGGTGGGATGGATGTTACTTGAGGGGGCTAGGATTACTAAAAGCCAACGTAAGTCATTTGGGTTTAACCTAAGCATGGCCACTGGGGACAGTGAAAAGCCCTAAAGAAATAAAACTATGTGAAAACATACTGAATTCGGGAGAGAGTGGTAGTAGACATAGATGTGTGAAAATTGGCAAGAGTTCAAAACAGGCTGCTAGCTCTGAGGTGATCACCTCCTCCACCAAGACTTCCTTTATTCTCTGACTCTCTACATGGCTGGAAGCATTTCCTACCCCCTTCAATTTCTCACAGAGAATACATGGCTTTCATCTTTACCCTTCTGCACTCTTGCATGTTCTCTATTTGCATTTCCTCTGAACAGTCCCAAGGTCTTTCACCTGGTAAAGATAGCTCCCTTACCCTGAGTCCCTCTAGGACACGAGCACTTGTATGTATTGATCAGATCGATGCATGTGCCACCATTCTGGCAAGGATGGGACAAACATTCATTGATCTCCTCAGAGCAGTTCACTCCATGGTAGCCGGCGACACACTGAAAAGGAAGAGGAGAAAGGGGAAAACATCACAGCCTGGCCCTGAATGGACTCACCTGCCTCAGGAGGCCTAAACATTAGATACAGAATGTTGCAGTCCTGGCCCCCATTTCCTCAGCCCCTGCAACATTCAAGGGCAAAACCAGAATGGGCTTTAAGACTCGGGGGATTGGGGGTGACTCTTCCTAAGAGGGTATCTACACTAGCCCTGCTTCTGCCCAGAAGCCTTCCCTCACCACCATACCACCTTGTTCAGCACTCACAACCAACAGTGAGGAATTCAGAGCAAAATGAACACCCTAGCCTGTATTTTTCTGTAAGGGCGTCATGTGTGCCAGTGTTTTCTCCTTCCTACAGTATGGGACATAATTCTACCACTACCCTGCCCCACCACCTTTCCCTGCCTTCTCCCAAACCTACTTTACAAAATACCCACTTCCCTCAGGAAAATCACCAATTTGGCTTCTAGATCCTGAAAAAAATCACATTATCCTCAAAGTAGCCTGCATCCCACTTTTTTCTCAGGCTGACTTAGAATGTCATCCCCTAACTCCTAGTATCTATCTATTTTGGGGGCCAACTCAAGAACTTAGCCTTCTCTATCAATTTTCTTGCCACCTTCTTCAAATTAGTGCCAGAGTCACATAGGTTGGGTGTAGTTCTACTCTCTCTTAGACTGGTCTCTCTCTGTTCTGTGTGCAAGAGCTGTTTCTACACTCACACACTCTAATGCCTCCTTGTGGCATGGAGATCCAGGGGTTTCAAAGGCTGTTTCAGCAGAGAACAAGCTCTGGTAGGGTCTGATTGCCGAGCCAAAATGGTTTCAAGTACACAACCAAACAAGAGGTATGCTATCCAAAGTCCAACCTAAGTATGGAGATCTAGAAACTGGCTGCTAGGTGATAAATTTTTGAGCCAGGGTGACCTCACATAAATGTAAAACTCCCCTTAATCATATATAGCAGTAATGGCAGTAGAAAAAAGTGGCAAAAATATGAAGAATTGCCCAGTGTGAACCTTCCTAATGACACTTTGAGTTCCTCAAAGCCTGGCACCACACATATGACCAGCACAGGGCTGCAGACACATAAGCCCTCATTAGACTTAGGGCCATCCCACCAGTCAAGAAGGCACTCGCTTTAGAGGACAATCCAGTCGATAATGGCATTGCCAAGTGCCCATGGGAGTGTGTTTGTTGTGTCTTTCTGGGAAGTGCCAGTCCCTTGTGTTCCTACTCACCTCACACGAATAGCCTCCCAGATAGTCCGTACAGGTAGCTCCATTCTGGCAGGGATTGGGAGAGCACTCATCTACCTGCTCCTCACAGTAGCTCCCTGTATAGCCTGGCTGGCAGCGGCAGTAGTGGGTGTTACCAGTGTCCATGCAGAGCCCAGAGTTCTGGCACAGGTGGGCCACATCAGTATCTACAGGGAACAGGAAAGAGGGCTCAGCCTGTGGTGATAATCAAGGGACTGGCTACTAGGAGATGGATTTTCTTTCTTTTTTTTTAGCCACAGTGACCCACGAAAGAACTAAAAAATATATAATACTTTTAGTCC
This sequence comes from Trichosurus vulpecula, assembly GCF_011100635.1. Taxonomy (NCBI): domain Eukaryota; kingdom Metazoa; phylum Chordata; class Mammalia; order Diprotodontia; family Phalangeridae; genus Trichosurus; species Trichosurus vulpecula. The sequence goes on along the minus strand of NC_050575.1, from coordinate 171,656,014 downwards.
CATGAAGCCCCCTTTTGATTTCTACAATGATAGGAGGTGGTTTATGGATAAGAAACAGCATTCTTTTAAGAACTCTGCACAAGGATAAGACCATGCCCTCTGTCCCCTTAGCACTATGTGCTAATTAGGAAGCAGTCATGACATAAGCTGTGCTATATGGGTCCAGCAGCCTGAGCAATGGCTGGTTTCTGGAGTCCCCATAGGCAAATGCCTGGATTGTTTGTATGCCAAAAAACCGAGGGAGGTGGCTCCTGGATGTACAAACAGCATGGGCCTGCACTGAAACCTGTTATGATCCTTCCATTACCTTCCCTGTTTGCCCACCAATGGGAGGAGCTGCTCACCTTGCTGCTTGGCAGCCACCTCACAGGACACACTGGGTACATCACAGTAGAGGCCAGTCCAGCCCCTGACGCACTCACAGCGGTACAGATTGTTGGTCTGCCAGCACGTCCCGCCATTCTTACAGGGTGATGAGTCGCACCAGCGTACCAGGTTCTAGGGAAGGGAATTGGCAAATCAAATCCTTCTGTTAGGTCCAAAAGAACAATGGGGACTTAGTCTGTTAATTTCTCGGACAATTTATAGATAGACCTTGTTTTATATACAGGTTTTCTTTCTAAAGGTACACTAGTTACAACTGAAATTGTGTTTCATCTTAACACCTAAATGGAGATCTGCACTAGCTTGTCTTGTAAGGTGAAAAATCCTTTTGTCAAATCCACCATCACTCCTTAGATGATGTCTTCACTGTCCCAGAAATAAGCCATGCCCACTTTCCACTTTCCTGCCTATAATAGTGATTCTCTCTTTACCTGGAACACACCTCTCCTCCCTACTTTCTTCTGCCCAGCCAAATCCTATCCACTGATCCTTGGAATTTTAATTCAAATCATCCTTCTTGATAAATTCTCTGTCCTTCAAGTGTCACCCTTTTCTCTCAAGGTTGAGGGCAGGGATTTCTTTGTGCTTTTTTTTTTTTTGAGAATCTTAGAATCCGAAGAGCTAGAGGAGGCCTCTCCAAGATCATCTAGTGACCAGCTTCTTCATGGAACAAGATGAGGAAAGTGAAGCCCAGAGAGAAGGGACTCTCCCCCAAGGTCACAAAGCTATTCCATGGCAAAAACTCGGGTCTCTGAACTGAAGTCCAAGGCTCTCTCCACTCTACCTCACTGCTTTCCCACCATGCCTCTTAGTGACTAATGAGATGGGTTTTCATACATTAGGTTTTGCTTAAAACAGAGTACAAGCCCCTAAAGTATAAAGGAGCTCAAGACCTCTTCTATCTGACCAACATGATATAGAAGCATGGTTTATGTCAACAGTCACCTGGCAATTGAGGCCTGTGTACCCTTGAGGACAGGTACACTTGTAGGTGCCGTAGCTGTCCTGGCAGGTACCCCCATGTAGGCAAGGGCGTGAGTCGCATTCATTTATGTCATGTTGACAGTAGCTGCCTGTGAAGCCTGGTGGGCAGAGGCAGGTGAAGGTGTTGATGCCATCCACACAGGTGCCCCCATTAAAGCAGGAGCTGAAAGGCAGAAGGAGTATAAGTACCAGTTATAATCACAATAATGAATATCACACTGTGCTCCAAACCAGCTAATCCCATGGCCATCTGCAAAAACATCTCAGTGTAGAGTCAAACCTGCTCTTCAAGCACTAGATACTGCCCCCCCAAAAAAGTCCTTGAAGCAAGCATATTTTCTTTCTCTTTTTAGTTTGAGATGTTATGGCACATTTAATTCTTTATCATTATCATTTCTGATTGTTAAGCATTCGTTTTCTTTGTTCCTCCCACCTCCTCTATCTACTAAGAAAATAAAATACAGAACCCTTATATCACATAAGCAGAAATTTTTAAAATCCCACATTGGTCACATGCAAAAATTTGTTTCTTATTCTGCATATTGGTCTATCATCTTTCTGATATGAAGTGGGCAGCATTAATCTTCATCAGTTCTCTGGAATCAATGTTGATCATTGGGTTAATCAGCTTTTAAGTCTTTCAAAATTATTCATCTTCACAAAACTGACATTAAAATACTGATTTTGCTCTTCTAGAGCGCTCATTTCATTTGGGTTTCTCTAAGTGTCTAAGAAGCTGAAATTTTCCTCATTTATGATAATAGCAGTTAGCATTTATATCTGTGCCAAGCACTTTGTAAATATCTCACTTGATCCCCTGTGAGGTAGCTATTATGATCGCCATTTTACAGTTGAGGAAACAGGAGGAGGTTAGTTAAGTGCCTTGCCCAGGGTCCATATTTGAATTCAGGTCTTCCTGACTCCAGTCCCAATATTCTATCCACAGCGCCACCTGGCTGATTCTCTCTACATTATATTTCTTATAACAATAGTATTCCAAAGCAAGTACATTTCCCAAAACACTTTCGTGTATGTCTTTGTTCATCAAGTAATAAAAAAAATCATAACAATTCTACGACTTTGGGAGATCATCCAATCTAAGCCTCTTCATTTTAGACATAGGGGTAGTCAAGTCCTAAAGAGTGAAAGAAGCCATTTGCTGAAAGGTCAGGTGGACCTTAAAGCTGTCAAGAGTCGGAGGTAGGGTAAGTCAGTCCAATGCTTTTCTGACTCATCCTCACATTTGTTATAATGCACTTTCATATTCATTATTTCAATGGATGCTCACCACATCCCTGTGACATAGGCAGAGTATTTATTTATATTCTCCATTTTACTGATGAAGATAGATATTGGGGGACTGAGGTGAAATCATTTGCCCAAAGTCTCAAAGCACATAAATTAGTGACAGAACTGAGTCCAGGAGAAGACCAGAAAATCTCTTCACTCTCCTCCACCCAGTGTTGCTTCTGGGACAAAAACATCCCTATTTATATAAGTAACATTTACAAAGCACTTTCCCCACAATTTACATAGAAGTGAGCTAACTAGATGGGACATTTTAGAGATCTCTGCCTCCTGTACATAATTTCTCACCTCTCGGTGCAATCTGGAGTGTTGTTCTCACAGTGGATTCCACTGAAGCCAGATGGACATGTACAGGTATAACTGTTGACACAGTCGGTACAATTGGCCCCATTCTTACATGGGTTGCTGGCACACTCGTTGATGTCCTCCTCGCACTGGGGACCACGGAAGCCGGGCAGGCAGTCACAGAAGGCGGTATTGATACCATCCGAGCAGGCACCACCATTGTGACAAGGATCTAAGAGGTCACACAGCAACAGTCAATCGCAGATCAACAACCATGAGAGGTTGTTTCAAATCACCAATTAAAATAATCCTAAGCTTTCTGCACCCCACAAAGGGGCAAAGACAAGACTAAATGGGTCAAAGGTTGGCAAGGCTAAAGGAAGACAGGCACACTAACACATCATTGGTAGTCCAATGAATCGATCCACTTATTCTGAAAAATAATGTGGAACTATGCAGAAAAAGTCACTAAGTTATTCATTCCCCTTGACCCAGAGATCCAACCACTGCGGTCCTCCAAGGAGGTCAAAAGCAGAAAGGTCTTATGAAGCCAAAACATTCAGAGAAGCATTTTTTGTGGTAGCAAAAAAAGAGATAAAAAGGACGTACCTGTCAATTGGGAATGACTGTACAAATTACAGTTGATGAGGCAATTTAAAATATATAGAAAGACTTATGTGAAATGAGAACATATGTATGTCCATTAACTAAAACTGCAGAAAGGCAGTTGAATTCTAAAGTAATTTTAATGAATGCTCTCTGTCTCAGAAAACTAATAATGAAACACATTTTCTCTTTCAATAGAGATATATGCGGGAAACTACAACATGGAATGTGGTATACAGAGTGTCCCTAAAGTCTGGACACATAGGCAAAAATGCATATTTTCAAGAAATGAAATGAATGAAATTTTCAACAACATTTTATGTAATTGGAACATTAACAAATAACATCTTCAATATGATTTCCATCATTTGTGATGCAAAGGTTGATGCACTTTGCAAGATTCATGTGAACTCAATGCAATAACTCCACATTGCTGTCAATTTTGGCACATTCATTCTTTACGTGTTTAATCAAGTATGTTGCATCTTGGATTTTCATTGAATACACCTTCTCCTTTAGCATACCGCAGAAAAAGAAGTCAAGGGGGCTAAGGTCTGTTAATATTCCAAATATTTCAAAATATGCATTTTTTCCTATGTGTCCAGACTTTAGGGACAACCTGTATACCACATTCCATGTTGTAGTCTCCCACATATATCCCTACTGAAAGAGGAAATGTGTTTCATTATTAGTTTTCTGAGATACCCTGTATAATCTCTAGCATGGTCACCAATGTGTCTGATGGTTTTGGCTAAATGTTTTAAATTCAAATGAGGGGAGAAGAAGGGTTAAAGGCAACTGACTATTATGTAAAAACAAAAGGCCTCATTAAAACTTATTTCTAAAATCAGTGCAGTGGGCTGATACTAGAACCTAAGTGATCCATGATCCTATTGACAAGTAAACATTAATTCTACCATACCTCCCTGGGGTCTTAACTACTCCTCAACACCAGGAGTGCCCTGTTGGGGAAGCCGCCATGGCAATGATCTAGATGGTCACCAATCCCTCCATATTCCCCAACGTTCCCTTTTCCCACACCTGACCCCAGCCCCCTCTTACTTGGCTGGCAATCATCCACATCGGTCTCACAGTTGCGTCCAGTGTAGCCAGCCCTGCAGCTGCAGCGGTAACTTCCATTGGTATTCTGACAGGTAGCTCCATTGCGACATGGGCTCTTCACACATTCATTGATGTCAATCTCACAGGTCTGTCCTGGTGGATGAAGGATCATAGGGACACAGCTGTAAAGCTAGAAGAGACCTTGGAGATCATCTGCTCCAACCCATTAATTTTACAGAGAGGGAAACAGGCTCAGAGAGGATAAGTGATTTGCTTGGGGTCTCGCAGATTGCTAGCAAATAGCAATGCTGGGAATTCAAACCCTGTTCCACTGAATCCAAGTCCAGTCCTTTTTTACACTATATTGCCTATGTCATACCATGGACCACCTATCTCTCTACCTGTCAGGGAACTATCTCAAAACATGGAAAATCATCCCCATTGGGCTCAGGACGCCCACTTCCACAGCATTCTTCTCCTGCGAAATCTCTAAGGGTTTAAGTAGGAATTTGGACTTCTTAAGCTGATTCTGAAAATTCCAAAAGAAGAAAGGCAACTTCAGCACATCCTTCAACGAGCCAAGGGCAAGGCCAAGAACGTTTGGCCTGCTCAGATGGTTGTAGACACTTGTTTCAGGTATAGAAGGGATCAGAGAGCAGGGCTCTGGGGAATCTGGACAGTAAGACCAAAAGCCCAGATAGGCCACTGACTTCTGGTCTGACTGGTCCTCCCTGAACCCAAGCCTGGACCCCAACTGGCCTCATAATTCTACTATTATGAACTGTGTTATTTCACAGAGTCTTACTTTGCCCTATGGTCTTCCTGAAATACAACCTGATAGATGGATGAAGGAGCCTCAGGAAGCATGGGACCCCTTTTCTGAAAAAGCCTCACCTTGCCAGCCTGTGGGGCACATACATGAGAAGCTCTCATAATCCTCTGACTCCTTACACTCTCCACCATTTTTGCATGGGTCTTTGGCACATGGAGCCAGCACTTCCTCACAGGTGGCACCTGATCATTGGGAGAAAAATGACAAGGTGAGAAACTGAGATGACTTTACTTGAATTAGACATCCAGAGCCCAGGACATCTGGCCTCTGCAGCACTACCTCTCAATTATCAATCCAATTGCCTTTCATTCTAGCATTATGGCTTAATTTCTCTCAAAGACTTCTGAAAGTCTCTAAAAGTTCCGTACTTAATAGACAAATACCCTGGAGAGAGGATCATTCCCCTTAAACTATTATCAGTTAACACTTTATTAAGGATTCCTAATTTAGCAAAAGTTGATAATCAGAATGAGACCTAAAATGGGAAGGAATGTGGTGATGAACTGAGATGTCAACTTCATAGCTTCATCCTATATGGCTCTGACACCATGTCTGCTCTACTTGTTCCCCCTGGGACTCTTAATGCCCAAAAACCAGGTCAGGCTAATTCAAGTACTTCATTCCCATGGCAGAATTCCACTTAGAATTCCCACCTAGCAAGGCCATGGGAATTTGCCATTTGTACCTGTCAGTCTTCCAGGAAAGCCAATCATTTAGAAGCATCCCCCTGGTTCCTAAAGTAATTCCTATTTGTCACTTAAGAGTAACCCAGAGCCTTGAAACTGGGGCCCTAGGTTCTACTTGAATTTTTTTTTCTCCTCACAATACACATGGGAAAAACATTTACACATGCAAATAGATATATATGTGGTTTTTTAATAAAAAGAAAATGAAATCTGATTTATAGTTTTCCTGTTTACAGGGCATATGGGGGGGGGAATAAAATGACTAGGAAATCTTATCTTCCTTGTCAACTGTTATCTTCCAAGTAGACCTTTGTGATTTTTCCAGAGCTGATTTTTCCTATCTGTTTCCATGGCGATCTGCGCAGACAGGAAATTCGCCAGAGTTTCCTACAATTGTGCACATGTTGCCATTTTGTGCAAGAGGAAGCAGGAAGCTGGCCAACAGGAACTAGATCAGCAGTAATTCCCTCTCCTCTCCCTCATACTACTGCCCCCAGGCTCTGTTTTTCAGGAGGGTTCTGATGTAGGTTTTTCCAAAAAGAAGCATCAACAGTAGAGAGAATGCTGTTCATCTACAGGCCCGGAAAGGGATAGAATCCCCCAAACAGACAAGGCCCCTGTACTGTTTTCTTAAATAACACCCGCCTGACTCTGGGAGAGCAATGGAGAATGCAGGCCCCTATCTTTGGTCAAAGCAAATATTTCTCTTATGGCCCTATGTCACAGGAAATCAAAGTACAGCCCTTCCGGAAGCTTCCTCCCCTTCTGAGTCAGGTTCCCTTAGCAGCATCCATCAGGGCTAAAATAACAGATTGAGGACCATGGTTCAGGGAGTTGCATTTGTCACCCTCCCTCCAAACTGCAGAAATCCCTCTATTCCCATACTCAGAGTGAAAACTCAGAGAGACGTGGTTTAAAGAATTTTTCAATCAATTCTTTGCATGGGATTTTTATCACCGGACATGTGAACAATGAACAGGCACTTATGATCCTTAAAGAAACCTTTCCCAATTGTTCCACATTCAAGCAAATCCTACTTGGTTGGGTTTTTCAGCCCCTATAAAAACATACACACATCCCATCCAGCCTCCTTCAACCACTGGAGTCTCCAATCTCTGTCCTATTCACCTTGATTACTCTTACACAAAGAATGGTAGCCAGCCTCACAGGCTAAAGAAATCTTGAAGGCTCTTTCAGGGACAGAGGGAAACTTTTAACTTTGGGCCCTTCTATGAGTTCATACACTGACTAATTTTAGCCTTATTTTTTTAACCCATAGGGGGCATGCCAAGGAGGACAACCACCTTCCTTGAACCTGGTACCCCCAGCCCCAGATCAGTGACATAATTCTGGAGGGGCACATTCCTGACAAGTTGGTCTTAGGTTTTCAATTCTAGATAGATCCCATCTTGCTGTGTTCATATAAAGTATACAAGTGCTCAAAGGGAGGGGCATAAGCAACTTATATGAAATTAAAACCCACTCTATGGGCCCTTTCTGCAAAGTATTAGTTCCCCCAGTATGATTTAGATTCTAAATTCCCTCAGGACATAGTTTATAGGTCACTTTTTTGGGGGGGGTGGAGGGTATTCTCCTAATCTTCTAGCCCGGAGTTTTGACCACAAAGTTATTTCCCTTAGAAAAGAATCACTCTAAGGGTGGTGCTGAAGAGTGTTTGAAAGGGCCTCTTCTTTAGGCTCTGGATGAAAAGGAGAAGTAGCAACCACATACACCTGTGTTGGTAAAGGACCACGATTACCAGTGTCTTCCCACTCCATGTTTTCTCACCAGTATAGGGTAGAAGGCAGTTACACTTGTAGCCAGCCACATCATCAATACAGGTGCCCTGGTTCAGACATGGGTTGGAAGCACACTCATTGATGTTGGTCTGACAGTTGGGGCCTAGGACAGAAAAACAAACCATCAAGCTCCGGCTTCTCAGAGATGGACTTAATCTTCCTTAGGATAAAAGGCTACAGTATAAAGATTCAGGAGCTTTAAGGGAGCAGCCTCTGAAATTAAGGGGCCCTCTCTTTCCTTCTTCCTACAGTATGCACATCTTCCTTCCCTCATCCTTTCCCTCTTATATTACATTGTAAAGAGTACTAGATTTGGAAGAACACCAGGGTTCTAGTCCCAGCTCTGCCATGAACTCAATGACTGACCTCAAGCAAGTCCTTGCCTTTTTTGAGGCCTTAGTTTTTCCTCATTAGTCGATTGCATTAGATTATGTGGAAGGTTCCATCCAGCTCTAAAAGTTAGTGATTCTATTCTTTTTCCCCTCAGCGGTATTTTTTTTGCACCCCTCTCATTCATTTCCCTATCCCAAATTTGTTTTCCCTAGTCTATAACTTGGCTAGTCAGGGCCTCACTGTGAGCTGTGTTTGAACTAGGAAGCTTGAGCAAAAGAAGGTCCTGCCCTGAGATCCAACCTCAGTAATGTATTTCACATTTATACTGCTTAGAGTAGTCTAGGTCAAAAGAAACCACTGCTCAAATAATCATTCCCAAGGACATCACAACACTGACAACCATCCACCTATACTTCCTAGGCACTTGTGGATATGACTCTGGTCTCCTCAACTAGACAGGAAGTTTCTTGAAGGCTGAGGCCATGTTTTATTCATCTTTGAAATTCCCATTACATTTCTCAGAGGGCCCCTTTTGTGCTTTAATAATGACTTGTTAAATGAATATTTTCCCACCCAGCAAATGGTTAATAAACATTTTTGTGAATGGAATCCAAATGGAGTATTCCATTAGCTAGGATGTCCCCCTAATTCTGGCTCACCTGCCCTATGCTTCTGAGGCCTACAGTTATAGCCAAAGATCAATAGATTATCAGAAAATAGCAAAGGAGTGAAGGAGAAACCAAAGGAACTCCCAGGCTGTCTTCAGCTGTAGACCATGATACCTCCCTGCACCACCAGGACACCTTGCCTCAGTCCCCACTCACCACTGAAACCCTCACGGCAAGTGCACACGTAGCCACTGGTCATGTCCTTGCAGGTCCCCCCATTAACACATGGGTTGGACTCACACTCGTTGTTATTGATGTCACAGTTCGTGCCACTCCAGCCTGGGTCACAATCACACTTGTACCTAAAGAAAGAGCCATCTTGTTTGCCCTTGACTAAACACGCTCATATTTTTCATTGACTACCTTGAAATACAGGGTCATACTAGAACATAAGTGTATAGTTAGATACAATGCTGAACTATCCCGAGGCTTTTCTATTTTTTTGGATGTAAAGTAAAAACAGAAAAAAGGAGGTTCTGCTGGGTTGCTTTCTGAGCTTCAAGGCAAGAAGAAGCCCAAATTCAGCCAGGAAGGGTAGGAAATTGGGACCTAGGAATATTGCAGAATGAAGTGAAGCCACAGGATCCCACTACTGAGATATGGTAGAGATAAAAGCCCAGACCATCTGACTCCCTGAAGCTCCAGTATTTTACATACCCATTAAGGCCATCCCGGCATTTCCCATGTATACATGGGTTACTGCTGCATTCATTGACTTCAGATAGGCATGTGAGATCATGGTAGCCATCGGGGCAGTGGCAGGTGAAGCTATTGATGCCATCCTCACACGTGCCACCATTGTGACATGGGTTTCCAGCACATTCATCAATGTTGATGTTGCACATACTCCCTGGTGGGAAGAGGAAAGAAGACAGGGTAGAATCAGTGGAATGGTGACCCCAAGCCCTCTCCAATGGATTCCAGGCTCTCTCCATATTCAGTGTGGTAAGGGATGATGAGCACCTTGGTTAAGTTGGAAAGGGACATAATTCTGGTATCAGAGAACCTGGGTTTGAATCGTGGGTCTCCTATTTACTAGCTACTTGACCTTGGGAAGATCACTTAACTTCTCTGGGCCTCAGTTTGTTTGTCTATAAAATAAAATGGTTGGACTAGATGACCTCTATGGTCCCTTGAAGCTCTAAATTCCATGACCTCATTCATAGGAGCTATTTTTCAGTTTACCTTTCCTGGTTCTGGAATGTAGCCTAGTAAAAGTTCTTGAGTATTAGGGTCAAGGTATTAGTTCCAACTCTGCCACTCACTCCTTTCTCTCTCTATGGCTCAGTTTTCCTGTCTATAGAACACTGGTGATTACATGTGCCCTGCCCATCTCATGAACTGACATACAAAACAAGTGTGCAAGAACTTTGGAAAGCAGTTTTAGTATACTGAATAATCTGTCTCTTCCCAATTTGGCTCTCCCCTTGTAATATCTCTGTCTTTTTCTCTGCATGCCTTCTATATAATCTCTCCTTCCAAAGCAGGAATCTCACTCCCTTGGGCCTCTGCTTTCCCACCTACAGGATAAGGAGGTTGGGGTAAAAGAGTCCTTTCCAGTTCTACATCTTGTACACATATTCTTGGTTTTGGTTGATTAGGGGAGAGACCATTCCTTCAGTTTTTATTCAAGGCAACAAGGAAGGCCTAATAAAGGATATGGGTTCTTTGCTGGTGTCTTGGGTCAGGCTTAGAAGGCACTGGCAAGTAGGGGTAGTCTGATCCAAGATACTGTTCTGTCCATGGTAATCAAACCAGCCAGTCAAACACGACAAGGAATCTGATAGCCCTGAGACCCAGAAGTCTGGGATTATAGGATCACAGGATTTAGAGCCAAAATGGACATCAGAGATCATTTAGTTCAACCCCTTCATTTCATAGGAAGAAACAGACCCATAGAGAATAAATGAGGTTCAGTGACCACATCCTCCTCTTTCTTGTGGACGATACATCCCTCACCACTCCCTTGTACCCCAACCCAAGCTGTAAGGAGCAAGGAAGCTGATGGGCAGTTAGAACAATGCAAACCAGGAAGCTAGTTGGTATCTGAAGGCCATGGGAGACTGTCCAGCAATAGTCTCTTAATCAAGTCTGTCTGCCTCCAGTCCATTTTGCCCAAGCAACCACACTCATCTCCCTAAAATGACAGATTTCATTCATCATGTTGTTCCCTTGTTTAACAGCCTTCAAGAGGCCCTTATTATATTCTACAGGGTGGTCCAAACTCCTTAAGCTATAGCTCCTCACCTTCTATAATTTGGCTCCAACCTGCCTTTCCAATTTCATCTCACTCTACTCTCTACAAAAAAATCTCCTTTCATTCTGGTCAAATAGATGACTGGCTTGCAGATACACCTCAAATTTTTTCAAACATCTATGCTTTTGTTTATGCTTTGCCCCTAGTTTCCACCTGTTCTTCAAGACCTAGATCAGGTCCCCCACAAAGCTTTCCCTAATCACCTCAGCCTTCAGTGATCTCTCCTTCCTTCTAACTTCCTTACTGATGGTACAACTCCTTTGTAACCTATCACACTTTAAACACATGTTAATCTTGCTTGTTTCTACGTATCAACTAGATTGTCAGCCTTAGGGGTGGAAATGGCCTAGAATAAATACTAAGTACTGGGAACTGCGGCCACATGAGAGTAATCAAAGGGGTTGCTGGCACCAGAGAACCCCAAGAGGGTATGAGCCCCATGCTCCTTTCCGGACCCGGGTCCTCACCTGTGTAACCTGGCTCACATGCACACTCGTAACCATTAATCTTGTCTATGCATTTGCCAGAGTCACAGGGGTTGCTGGCACAGTCATCAAGGTTGATCTCACAGTTGGGCCCTGGAGTGGGGAGAGAACCAATGGACATTTTCAAGCCTGACTCCTACTCTGCTCTATTCCCCCAATCACCTCACCAAGGAAACTTCAGTCTATAAAAATAGATGGTGTCCCAAAAGTATACACACACACACACAAAATCTGTCTAGCCTCCCCCAACCCTTGGAGTCTTCAACTTCTGTCTTGTCCCTATACACACACAAACACACATGCTCTCTCTCGCTCTCTCTCTCTCTCTCTCTCTCTCTCTCTCTCTCTCTCTCTCTCCCTGTCCCTCTCTCCCTCCCTCACTCCCTCCATGCTCAACCTTACTCCTCCCTCTGGTTCTCTTTCCTTGCTAACCCCTCCCTGAAAGACCTTACCTGTGGTCCCCTTAAGACAGAGACAGTTGTAGGCATTGTGGCGGTCCTGACAGGTGCCTCCATTTCGGCAAGGCTGGCTCTGACATTCATTGATGTTGGTTTCACAGCGATGCCCAGTATAACCTGGGTGGCAGAGGCAGGTGAAAGCAGCAATGCCATCCTTACAGGTTCCATAGTGGCAGGGGTCAGGGTCACATTCGTTGATGTCTACCTCACAGTGGGAACCTGTGAAACCTGATTGAGGGCAAGAGAAGGAGCTATGAGAATGTGGCTGCATTATGTATTCCTAAGCCCTTTACCTCCTACTTCTTTCAACTGAGATCAAGGGAAGCCTAGATGGTTGGGATCCTGGGTCTGTAGGACTGCTGTCTACCACCTACCCCAAAACACCCTCCAGACAGCTCCCTCTAGAAGCCCTTAGGACATTGTCTCTTCCACATCAATTTCACCCCTGGAGAGAGCAAGAGGACAAAGTGAGACCGAGAGGCCTCCTCAGATTGGAGGGACCAAGGTCCAGAGGGGGCCATGGCAGAGGTCTCTAGAATTGCAATGTTACAATTAGAAGAGAAAGGGAAGGGAATATGCCTTCATTATAATGTGTTAAGCACTTTACAACAATTTTAGGAGGTGGCTGCTATTATAATCCCCATTTTACAACTGAATAAACTGAGGCAGACAGGGATTTGTTGATTTCCTAGGGTCACACAGATAGTAAGTGTCTGAGACCAAACTTGAACTGAGGTTTTTCTGCCTCTAGGCCCAGCAGTCCATCCATTGAGCCACCTTGTTACTTCTAGGGGACCTTAAAGAGGATGCTCCAGTCCAACCCTCTCATTATACAGAAAAGGTGAGAACACTGCATTGCCATTTAGAAAGTCCAACTTCATGTCCTAAACCTGTACAGATAATTGTAATCTTGGGCAAGTCACATTGCCTCCGGGCCTCAGTTTCCTCCTCTGTAAAAATGAGGGGGATTTGACCAGATAATCTCCAAGATCTTTCCCAGCTTCAACAGTATGATTCTATGAAACTGAGAGCCAGACAGAAGAAAAATGACTTACTCAAGGTCACATGACAAAATCAGAAGAAGATTTAAAGCCAAATCTTCTGACTCCCAAGTCCAGGGTTCTTTCCAGTCTACTACAACCCTTTCTTTGTGTTCCTCCTCCCCTTGGACTGTCTCTTGGCTTGGACCATCTCTAAGAGCACCCCCCACCCCCACCCAACACTTCCCGCCTCTCATCAGGGCTCAGCACTGTGTGCACGCTCATTAGGGACAGCCCCACTCTGACTTCTGGCGGGAAGGCCCCACAAAAGCTGCACAAAGGCTGCTCTGTTGAACACCAGGCTGCCGGCATCGGCTTGCCCAGTTGTTCCTCAGGTCTCTGGGCCCTGTGCCGAAGAGAAGCCCGTGCTATGCTACCACCAACAGCTTGCCTAAGCCACCCCCCTGAACAGCTGCTCCCAAATGGTGATCTCAAAGCATTTTTAACAACTAATCACTAATAACCTCAGTATTTATGAAAGCACTACTGGACTGTGAATGAAACAACAGCTTCACCTGAGATGAGGAAGCATATGTATCACTCAAGGTGCCTGGACTGATCAATGAGAGAGAAATGCTACATCAGTTTCCTCACCAGTCAAATGGAGACCAGAGCTGAGGCCAATGTTCCTAGCAAACTCACAGGGATGTTAGGGAATCAAATGGCCACAAAAATGACTTGAAGGAAGACAACTCTGAAGGACTCGTGATGAAAAATGCTATCCATCCCCAGAGAAAGAACTGATGGTGTCTGAATGCAGACTGAAGCATACATTTTTTTTCCTACTTTATTTTTCTTGAGGTTTTTTTTTGGTCTATGTTTTCTTTCACAATATGACTATTATGGATATGTTTTGCATGACTACACATGTATAACCTACATCGAATTGCTTGCCTTTTCAATGGGGAGTGGGGAGGGAGAAAGGGAGAGAATTTGGAACGCAAAGTTTTAAAAACGAATGTTAAAAATTGTTTTTACATGTAACTGTGGAAAAATAAGATACAAATAAAATTTTCAAAATAAAAATAAATGACTTGAAGGAAAAAATGTTTAACCCAGCAAAACCACTAACAGGCATAAACCCCAAGGATGCCACCGGAAAATGCCCTATAGATACAATATTTATAGTGGCACTTTTGAAGTAGCAAGGAGCTAGAAGGAACCTGGGTGTTTTATCATCTGAGGAATACCCGAATAAATTTTAGTACATGAATATAATAGAATATTACTACACTATAAGAAATGAAGAATTATCTTAGAAAGATTCATACCTGACTTAGAAAAACCTATGTGAAATGCTGCAAAATGAAGTAATCAAAACCAGGGGAAAAATTCACACAAGGATTGCAATAATGCAGTGAAAAGACTAGACCTCTAAGCAAAACAGTGTCTGATTATGACTTCAGAGAGAAGTGGAGAACCACGCTGACTGACTGCCTCTCAGGAAAGAAGTAGGGGGACTAGAGATGTGGAATGAGAAATACATTTTCAGATAGCCAATATAATGAATCATTTTGGTTGACTGCATTTATTTCTTACAAGGGAGGAATCTATAGGGGCTGGAGAAAGTCACTGGTAAAATAAATTTTATATGAAAAAAATTTTGTCTCTTGAGTCCTGGCAACTGTTCCCAAAGCCCTCTCCCTACCAAATCTCTGGCCCATGTTAACCTCCTTCCCACCCCTAAACACACATACCTTCAGTACACTCGCAGGTGTAGGTGTTGGGGCCATCCACACACTTTGCTCCATTCTTACAAGGGGTGCTGGCACACTCATCAATGTCATACTGACAGAGTTGCCCATTGAATCCTGAAATCCAGAGCAGAGAAAAGTTATGGGCCACTGCTTGTCTTCTCCTATTCTAGACACATGCTGTCCTCTTTCCAAGGTCAAGTCCCAATGAAGTGGGAATATTTCAGGAAAACTCATCAAGGGTTCTGTTCTCTGGTGCTCTTCCAAAGCCCATCCTCATAAAGTTAGGCCATCCACCCCTCAAGACCAGCCCACATTGTGAACCAGTCCATCTTTACAAAATCAACCCATTCCCCAAAGCCTGCTTACATATCCCACTGTGGAGTGTTCAATATATATTTTTCCAAATTCCTGTTATCTTCCCTCCTCAAACCTTAGACTTGAATAAAACACTCCCAAGAAATCCTGGAAAATACCCCTCCAGGACATTGTTCAAACTCTTGCCTTCAAGTCTTTCCTCCTGCCCTAGCTCAAAGCTTTCTCATCTCAAAGCCCCTTAATTTCTTTCAGCTCACTCCCTTCTGATCACTGTCCCTTCTCTGCACAGTGCCAGACACCCCCACCCCCACCCCCAAGCCTGCCTATAGAAGCTGGTACTTTTTTTTTTTCCAAACCCACTCTGGGTTGCCATAGCTACAGCCACATAGGGCTGTGAATGGGGGAATATGACCCAATGTCTGGAACATCTTATTTACATCTCTAGAGGAGTGAAGGATCTGAACTTCGAAATCCTTTCACAGCTTGTCCATTCCCCCCTCCCCACTCTGTTTTCTCCCCTAGGATACTGACACCTTAGTCAAGCCCCCAACCAGCTCTCTGGCACATCCCAGCCTAGCCTTCCCACGCTGGAGACTTTTCAATCACAAACTTATTATTTTCATTTTAACTGTTTTCAGAAAGCTCAGCCTGCCCTCTTCTCTTTTCCCTTCCCCTACCTCAGGGTGGGGGTAGGGGTGGTGTGGGGTGTGTATATATATATATATATATATATATATATATACATATATGTGTGTGTGTGTGTGTGTGTGTGTGTGTGTACACACAAACAGGCAGTACTGAAGCATCTACTGAAGCTAACTATTCAACTGGGAAGGTGACTGGACATTTTTGATCTATCCAGGGAAAGCACATCTGCCCTTTCCTTAGGCAACTTTCCTATATTAACAAGCTCTCTCAAAAATTTTTTCCAAAAAAAAAAAAATCCCAATTGCTCCGATCCCTACTTCCCTCTCTGTTCCCTTAGTACTAGAAACTCTGCTCACTGTTTCCCAGCTCTTTGGAAGAAACCATCTCCTCCCCAATGAGAGTGGGCACTTCCCAAAGACAGGCAAGTATTGCTTTATAATCGTAGAGTGCCAGGGCTGGGAGAGACACCCCAGGCTAACACCACCATTTTACCGATGGGAAAACTGAAACCAGAGCAAAGTAGTAGTTTGCCCAAGGTCACAATTAATGATAGAGTTTGAAGTGGAATTCAATCCTCTTGGCTCTGTATTCCTTCTTGGCTCACTTTCTCACGGGCGCGTGCGAGCGCTCTCTCTCTCTCTCTCTCTCTCTCTCTCTCTCTCTCTCTCTCTCTCTCCCCACCCCCATCTGTCTCTCTGTCTCTCTTATACATACACACACACACACACACACACACACACACACGTGTATGTATGTATGTATATACATATATATATGTATATGAATGAACTATACCAGAGAGCCCCTTTACCATATCTCCCCTTCAAACCCCTACCATAAGGCTCTGCATAGAGCCAAGATCTTTCCCTTTAGGCCAGCCATACAGCCTACTTTGAGTTAGGATTCCCAGAGAAATTTCAGCTTCTCTGAAAGCAGGAGGTAAGGGAGAGGAGGTGGAGGAAAAGGGACGTGATTCATTGGGTTCACTTTTAAAGTTGGAAGGGATCTTAGAAATCAGCTAGTTCAACTTCCTCAGTTTACAGATGAGGAAAGTGAGACTCAGAGGTTAAATACCCAAGATCACAAACTTGGCAACCAGGATCAAACCTGGTTCCACTAACTCAAATCCAGTGCCCTTCCTACCGCTACACACTTGCTCTGAGCACATAAGCCCCCTGAGAACCAGGATGAGCAGGGAAGAGGAGAGCCTCTGATCCAGTGACATTTTTGGCCAAAATGGCAGCATCCCTTGATGAAGATGAAGGATTGTGGCTATAGGGGAGTGGGCCGCCTTGGACTCTAGGGGCCTAGCCCTGCAGCCGGCATGGAAATCCACCTTTCCTTACTTGCCTCTGGCAAAGGGATTAATTTCAACTTTGTTTCCACTACAAAGGCTTATGCTGAGAGGCAAGGCTATCGACCGCCCAGCCAGCCCATCCTTAGTCCTTACCCGTGGGGCAATTGCAGTGGAACTCGCTGATCTTGTCGACGCACTGGCCGTTGTGCAAGCATGGGCTGCTGGCACACTCATCTATGTTGATCTCACAATAAACACCCTCATAGCCTAGAAGGTGGGAGGGAGAAGAGAGGAGGGAATGGGTTTGGTGTTGGAAGGATGATGGTGGGAGAGAGGAAGGGTTTCTGGCATTCAGTACATAAGTACCTGTCAGAAACTTCTGTTTCTTTGCACCTATGAGCCCCAGGAGAGTCCTGCTTGAGGACAGATTCATGCCTTAACAGGAAGTTCTTGGGATACAGCAAAGGTTGATCATAATTATTAACTGCAGAATGTCAAGGCTGGAAGCAAATGGAGAAATCACCTAGGCCAACCCCTTCATTCTCTAGAAGGGATACTAAGACCCAGAGAGAGGAAATTATTTGGCTAAGTTCATAAAAGAGCATAAGTACCAGAGCCAGGTCTAGAACCTTACACACAGGGCTCCACTGACACATCTGGAAGCCAATTTTAGGCAAACAGTAAAAGGTGCTCAGGCTCGTCTCACACTTCAGTGTGTCATCCTACTCCTGGGCATCCCGTTTCCCAGTATCTTTCCTGGTCTTCTGACCACACATCTTGCTCTGTCCTATTATAATAGGATTCCCTCTGCTCTTACCCAAATACCCTGTATTCTGACTACAGTTTCCTACTTTTATTTTGGCTCTGACCTTTGATAACTAACAAGTCCCTCCAACTTCGGTGCAATTTCTTTGATCCTGATTCTTCATCCTGTACCCACAACTCATTACATCCCCATACTTAGCAAAGACCTGTGCATGCTCACTAAAAGTGGGGAGCCTAATTCCCCAAGAAAGACTGAGGAAAAGCACTCCATGTCCACCCCAGTGGCCTTGGAGAAAACCCAGCGACTCCCACTTCAGACCTGGCATGCAGATACACTGGAACTCTCCAATCTGGTCCAAGCAGGTGGCATCATTCTGACAAGGATTGGAGATACACTCATTGACATCGATCTCACATCGGGGTCCAGTATACCCTTGCAGGCACTGACACTCAAAGGAGCCAAGGGTGTTGATGCATTTGCCAGCATGCTCACAAGGATTAGCACCTATTAAAGGGGAAAACAAATATAAAAGTGGACTTAGAGAATTTCCATAAACTGGTAATTGAGCCCTAAATGGTTCTTCCTTACCTCAAGGCTACTCCCAAAAGATGGAAGTAAAAGTGACAGAGACTAGCTTATGCCTCCCCTGACCAAATCCTGACTGGAGGGACTCCCAAAAGTAGGGGGAACTGTCTCCTCTTTCCCCCAGTAGTATGACTGCAATACAAGTGCTCAGTTTATGCCCCACTGGCAGTCAGAATGCTCCCCACCATGGACCTGCCCAGCCACATACCCAAAGAGCACTCATCCACATCTTGGTTGCAGGCTGGTCCCATATAGCCAGAGGGGCAAGTACAGATAGCCTTGCCATTGACGGGGTTGGTATCACAGTTGGAGCCCTCGTTGCAGGGGTTGCTGATGCAAGCGTCATTGAGGTGGCAAAGCAGGCCTAAGTGAAAAACAAATGTGAAATGAGATGTGAACTTAACCACGTTAAGTTCCCAAATAGCTGAAGGATCAAGTGCTCTGGTCCTTTCAGTATCTTGGATGATGATGCTATGTTTCAACAAATGCATTGCCAATTTTGTTTTTAAAGAATGAGGATATAATTTAAAACAACAAAAAACTCTGAACTCAAAGGATCCCTGAGAGATAGTTCAACTTATACCTGTTACGGGGATCCTCTCTACTATATTCCTGACAACTGATGACAAACCCATCATCCAGTCCATGAGAGATCACAAACTCAGTTGACGTCAAAACTAGATTTAATTTCTCAGTCTTCTTGACTGAGGATCCATTCTCATTGCTGGTACAACAGATAGTGCTAGAGACAGCATAGGAGACTGAGCTGACTATGTCTTCCCTTATCAGATTTTAATAAGCTCCTTGAGGGCAGCAACTATCTTTTTCATATTTGTATCTCCAAACCTTAGTACACACCTTGGCATGCAGCAGGTACTTAATAAATGCCTACTGACTAACATACCTAATATGTTTCTGTATTATATTATAAAATAAGTTCCTGAAAGAAGCTTGTATCCTTGTCATTCCTCAAACCCAGATAAAAATTCTAGCTATCTGGATTTCCAAACTGTTTGGGTAGGAGCTTATCCTAATACCTCACATTCCTATAGTACCTTTATTTTCAAAGCACTTTCCAGTATGCAAATAGTCACCCCTTCTGTGGTTACCTGTACGGCCATGGGGACATTCACAGTAGAAGGAAGCAACACGGTCATGGCAGGTGGCACCATGGAAACAGGCAGCATTCGCACAGTCATCAATATTTTCACTGCAGTCCTCACCAGTCCAGCCATTGACACACACACAGTTGTAGTCACCATGGGTATTATGGCAAGTACCGCCATTCTGGCAGGCATTGGGCATAAGCTGACACTCATCCACATCCTCCGTACAATATTGACCTGGGAGGGAGGGATCGAGAGAAGGGCAATGTCAGACCCAATCCCTGGGGAAAGGAGAGCTAGAAGGATTTATTCCTTAGAGCCAGGTAATTTCACAGGAGGTAGCTTGAAGTGGGGCAGAAGGGACAATCTACATAAATCATGTTACAAAGACATCCAACTAAAATAAATACAAAGTACTATTACTTAAGGGGGCAGTCCTTCACAAAGAACTAAATAATCAGTTACAGAAAAACATGGCTATCCAAAAATGATTCATTCATTCTCTAATGGCTCCAGAGAGCCAAGGTTTTAGCATATCAGAATTGATGTAGGTAATTTGCTTGTGTGTTAAGAATCCTTTGTATATTATGACACAAAGCCAAACAGCACTTTTTGGAAACCTTTCTTTTGTAGCATGTATGTCCAATGGGATTGAAACTTTAAAGAATGTTTCATTTCAAAATAATTCCTTTCAAAATGGGGGAAGGGAGAAGAGTGGAAAGCAGAAATGAGATCCACATATATACTACCTTCTTAAACAGAATATACCAAATATATTTAAATTTTTTCTTGACAACTCAAGCTATCAGTATGAATATACATTATTGAGACACAGAGAGAGACTTCTCACCTCTTCTCACCTCCTGATCCTGCCCTGAGGTCGAACATTGGCAAGAGGATGTCTCTGAATACTTGGCTGGTAGACATAAACCTAGCAGCCCATATAAGTGGGCTCAATGTGTCTGGTAGAGCTAAGGCTAAAAAGGTTGGGTAAATAAGGGCTCTCACAAAGTGAGGACAAAGGACAAGGTGGAGTTTAAACAGTCACAAGCCCCTGGGGTTCCAGAGCTCTCATTCTGGGGTAAATGGTATGGCCAACCATTTAAACCTTGGGCCTGAACTTGTATCATCTTCTTTTGCTTAGGACTACACTGACCTATGGATCTGGGGAGGTCCCAGGCAATCTGTGAAATGATCAAGGAAGAATGAGCCTTCCCCATTCCCTGGGCGGGCACCCCTAATATTAATTATCTTTCCCCTAGGTCAGCCAGGTTTTTTGTCAATTGTCCCTTACCTGTCCATTCTGGGGGGCAACGGCAATTGTAGGTGTTTACCCCATCCACACAGGTCCCTCCGTTCTTACAGTTATTGCCAGGACAGTCATCAATGTTGTCTTCACAGTTCTGGCCAGTAAAACCTGAGAGGAGAGAAACAGAAGGAAGATACATCAGGCCCTACTACTTCCTTTTTGGAAGAAATCAGGTGAACAAGATCCAGTAGTTCTTCAACCTGGACCATACCAACAATACCCACCACCCCAGGATAGTCCCATTTAGAATCTCTACTATCCTCTTCAGAACTTACAGGAGCAGCCTCTATTATCTGGAAATCCATTATTACGAAAACTTAGATTACGAACAAATTAGGGGACCACTGTCTTCACTTCAAGGGACAGTACTTGGCATGTACTAGCTACGTGCTTGATTAGATTGGGGAAGTAGAAGGTGGCATGTGATGCCGTGGGGAGATCACTGGACTAATTAGAGATTTGGATTCTAACCCAGTTCTGTCCCTAACTCTGTGCAACCTTCAGCAAAGTACTTCCCTTCTCTGGACTGCAGCTGCTACATGTGTAAAATGATCAATCTGGACATGCTCAGAATGTTCAATTCTTCTAAGGTAGGAAGAATGTAAACTACAGAAATTCCATTTATATTCAGCTTTTTAGAAACATGGCTATTTCCACAAAGCAAAATACCTCAATGCAAGTAGCTTTGTTCCTGATATCTTTTTTTTTTCGGGGGGGGGGGGGGAGGGGGAAGGGAATGTTAGGGTAGTGGAGGCAGAGAGAAAGAGGAACACTTGTTTCCTCCCTGAATAATCTAAGGCTCAACTCCTTTATTACAGGGGTCCCTACTCAGTTCAGCACCTGGGGGGGACTAATATCTAAGTCATTCTGGCTGCCAGGTTACCTATTAATCTGCTCCACTCCCTCTGGCTCAATGATCAACCCAGGAGGGCCTGATTCTAATTGCTTCGGGCTGCTATACTGCAGGGCAAACCTGTGGCCAGTTACTGATTAACGCTCTAGCCCAGTTAAGAAATCCTTTGAACTGCCTCATGCCCTTGGAGAAAGCCAAGCTACTTCAGTCAATTCCCTCTGGGCTTTGCCCCAGAGCAGGAGTGTCAATGACACCCCCATTACCTGCCTGCCAGCCATGCCCACTCAAAGCTGGAAATTGGCAGTAAGGAGAAGCAAGGGGAAAGAAAACCTCAAAAGGTCTGGGTTGAATGTGAAAACGAAAAATTCAAAACCTTATGTTTTTATGAGCAGTATTTCTGTGGAGCAGATACTGCCATTCTTTATAGTTACCCATTCTTCTTCCAGCTTCAGCCAGTTAAAGAGTTTTCCTGAAATATTCTTGAGGAAGGACCAAGTAGAAAATTAGGGGTCAGACAGGAAAACAAGGATACCTTTCCAGGTCCTCATTCTCAAGGTGCTTTTCATACCTGGGACATGACAATCAGGGGACCACCCCTGTTTCTTTTCCCCCATGAACATACCTGGATCTACCAGAGATCCACCAAGGAACCCAAAGCAATGACAATCAACATTACCCATCTCCATTCAAGTAATGCCTTATCCCTTGATAGCAGAGTGAGAAAAAGGCAGGAACTTCTGACCCCATTTGGCTGGGGGAAAGTGTCCCAGGGCAAGGAAAAAGGAGCTAGACTTCAAACCATCTATCTGCTGGCCAAGTGGCAAAGTGGAAGCCAGGAAGCCCGCTTGTTAATGTATAACGTGCTGCTCATCACCCACACTCCTCTAAGCAATGGTATGTTTATAGTAAATAAGAGAAGGGTTATCACAGCCAAATACTTCTCACAGCAAAGTGGGGAAAAGCATCCAACCCCATGCATTCCCAAGTGCCTTAACTAGGGGAAGACTAGACAGATTCATCTCCTATGATAGGAAATGTAAGACATCATTCCTGCTCCTCAAAGGCTGTGTAGACAATGGAATGCACCCATGAAAATAATACCAGAACAGGAAATAATAGGGCACCGTCCTCCTCTTAGAGCTATACAAAAGTCCAGTCATTTTGCATTGACACAAGCCCACAAGAGGCTGGTGTACACAAAGCATTATGCTGCACTCGAGAAAAATTGAAACTAAATTGGTAAACTCAACTCTACCTCCCACCTGAACCAGACTCAGATACTACATTGGAAACTGGTAGTGATCAACAGCGGTGAGAGTCTGTCCCATGGATGTCAGAGAACACCTTGAGATGTAAGGTCTTGTCTAGGTTGTTTTATGTTCTCCAAATAGACCTCGAGCTCCAGAAGGGCAGGGATTCTCATTATCTGCTCTCACATGCTTCTCAATACCTAACAGAAGGTTGGGCCTGTACTTGGTGTTTGCTTAATTGTTAATGAGGGAGGGGGATGAAAACAATTGATGCTTTGTTCACCTGCCATTCAAGTTCCTCCACAATCAGAATTAATAAACCAAGGATCCTACACTTTAAACTTCAGTGTCTTGTCTCCCTTTTCGCCTTATGGTCACTCACCTCCAAGAAGAGGTCTCTGCTCTAGGTCTTTTAGAATTAGACCAACAGTGGGCTTTGGGAAGACAGCCCACAGAAAGTAGTTTATCTTCCAAGCCCTGACAGAAAGCTAAGCAAGTTGAGAGGTCAGGCAGGAAAAGAGACTCCAGAGCCTGGACATGTCTTCCCAACCTTCCACCCTCCACTGCTTCACCCAGACCAGCTAGCTGCCCACTGGACTATTTCCTATGAACAGGGAGGTCCAAAGCTAGACATTTGTCCTACAGGAAGTCACTGGAAAACAGTTTGACTTCTTTTTCTGGTGTCTCTGACACTAATCTGGTGGTCTCTCCCCCTACTCATCTTTCTAGGTCCAGCTCAAGGGTTATGTCTTCCAAAAAGCAAGTCACTTCTCTGCTCAAAAATCTATTCTGGCTCCCTCCTGCACATAAAGTACATTTCATATTTCTTTCCCTTCCATTCAAAGCTTTCCAAAAAGCTGGCACCACCACACTTAATCCAGCTTTATCTCATATTACTCTTTTCTGAGAACTCAATGATTGAACCAAAATGAACCAGTCACTTCTCAAACATGCCCAACATTTGCTGAAATACTGCCTATCCCTTTAAAAGTCAACTCAAACGTCGCCTAAGCTGTGGTGCATGAGGGAAAGCTCTGGATTTGTATTCAGAGGACCTGGGTTCAAACTCCAGCTTTTTCACTATGTACCATCTGTATGATCTTGGGCGACTCACCTTATTTCTCTAGGACTCAGTTTCTTCCTCTGCAAAATTAGAGGGATGGATGAGATATCTGTAAAGACCCTTCTAGCTCAGAACTAAATGTCCTTCATGGATCATAAAATTATGGGGATGGACTAGATATATGTAAGGATTCTTCCAACTCTGAACACTGTATTCCATGATCCCCTTCATGGAATTTTGTAGCCTTCTACCTTGCTAAAGCACTTAAAAGTGATGCTTCATAAAGGCTTATTGATTATCATATACTATTTCCTATTATAATCAGGGCTGTAAAAAGGAAATTTTTTTTTGTCTCTGGGGCAAGTACCACAAACCACACCTGGAGCAAGCAGTAAAAATTTTAACCTCAGTTTAGGGAGGTGGGGGAAGGGGAGGAGAAAGTGATATAGAGATGTGGGACACTGAGGTAAGACGGATTCCTGTGCAAGCAGTGAGAGAAGGGGAGAGAGACACATTAGGGAAAGCAAGTGAGGAGCTACCCCAAACCAACATCTGCTAGCTTTGAGTTTTAACTAATTGTTCTCACTAGTTGTTAAGCTCTGTTGTGATTGAAAGCTGCAAGTGCTATTACTACATTCATCCCCCAGAAGCAAGGCATCAGTTACACCACCATAGTTATGCTCTGATTGTGATGATCTCTGTTTAGGTCTTTATCTCCCACTGGGGGTGGGGGTGAAGGAACTAAACTGTAAACCCCATCAGGGCAAGGTTCATATCTTATCTGTGGTTCCTATCTGCCCCCAGCACCTTGCACTGCACACAAAAGGCCTTTAGTAACTATTTGACGAATTGTTACAACAGCTTTCAGTGATGGCTTTCTAGGCCAAACTCCTATGGTACTCAGCTGTACTGTTTAGTGGTTTCAGATGTGTCAATCACCTCTCCTCCCCACCCCCCAACTAAAATTTGAACTCTTTGTAGGGACTCTTGTTCCATTCTTCTGTTTCTCTCACAGGCCCAGGCACCCAAGTGCTCAATAAAAACCTACAGACCACAAAATGTCAGAGCTGGAAGGGACCCCTCCCCACTTAGATATCTAGCTAATCCCCACCTTCCATTTAAAGGATGGGGAGACTGAAGCACAAAGAAGCAACACCACCTGCCAAAAGCTGAGAAAGCAGTTAGTGGCAAAGATGGGACCACAGCCCAGGTCTTCTGACTCCCTATCTAGGGCTCCATCACCTCATGGACCCAAGCTGGTCCTTTATGCTCCTCAGCTCATCCCACAGAAAGCTTTCCCTCTCCATCCTCCGGCATGTACACAGGAACACACACAAGGATTGTACACTAGCTTCTGATACCATTTCCCCACCCTGGGGGGGATGCTTTTTCTCACTGTGTCCCTAACAAGAAGAAAGGCAATTTAGATGTGAAAAGAAATTATCCCCAGGCCAAACAAAGCCCCACCTCAGAAGGCCAGCTCTGCCCATAACCAGCGGTCCCCCTCATCCCCATCCCAGCTGGCTGCTGACATACAGGAAGTGCATAAGCTATGTGTCTGCACGAAGGGGGCCCCCAGCTGTTTGTGGGAGTGGTTAAATCTCTGAGGAACAGACTGTTGGGGCACAAGCTTGGACTGAGGCTGAAGAGGCCTCTCATTTCCCCTTTTTAAAAAAAAGCCACCTTAGCGGGGCCTAGTCCTAGTGGCACGCTTGCTGGAGCAAGCAAACATACACATACACATACATAGCATACGCCACCCCCATCAAGAACTGTCAGCTGACAGGCTGGATAATGTTAGTAGAGAGTAGCACCAATGAATGATCCCCTGAGGTGGAGGAAGCTCTTCTAGGAAGGTTTTCAGACCAGCTCTGCTTTCTAAGGACAAAGACAGCAATCATCACTCTGAGAACTGAAAGAGACCTTTCAAGACCCTTCCAAAGCCCTCACTTTGACAAATCTGAGGAACCTGAAGCCCAAAGCAGTGAAAGGGCAAGTCCAAGGTCACAGACAGTATCAGAGGCAGGGTGTAACTCCAGGGCCTCTGTATTATATACTGCACCAGGCTGCCTCACTTCTGGACTTGTCGTCTAATACCGTATGCCAGTGAGCTATCTTGGACTGCTCTCCAATTTTTCCATGTATGGGAGCCTTGATTTCCCAAACAGATCATCTCTATGGACAGGGACTATAGTCTTCAACTCCCGTGTCCCTCACAGGACTGGGCCCAAAGCCAGGTGCACAGTACACACTCAGTAAAGACTTAAGGTAGAAGAAAGAGAAGGAAGCTGGGAAGAAACTCAGTACCTGGCAGACAAGTACATTCATAGGTGGTATCTCCAGTCTGACGGCAGGTGCCTCCGTTCTGGCAGGGGGATGGGTTGCATGGCACATAGAGCTGCTCACAGTTCTGGCCGGTGAAGGCTGATCGGCAGACACATTGGTAGGAGCCAACCTCATTGTGGCAGGTACCCCCATTCTTGCAGATGGCAGGGTTCTGGTTACACTCGTTGACATCATGCTTACAGGTAGGGCCGTGGAAACCAGGTGGGCATCCACAGATGTAGCTGGACTCAAAGGGCAGGCACTGCCCACCATTGGCACAGGGATTGGATGCACAGGGGTCAGCCTGTTGGCACGTTTTACCTAGGGGAAAAGCAGTAGAAGGAAAGAATGATGACCCTTCACACTTAACATTCTGCTTTTCCAATCTCTTATCTCACCTGATCCTCACAATAGCCCTGTAATACAGACAGGGCAGGGATAGTCATTCAAAATTTACAGAGAAAGAAACTGATGGCCCAAGAGGCAGAGGATTTAGAGCTGGACAGGGCCTTATGGATTATCTAACCCAACAAAACTGCAGTCCAGTAAGATTAAATGATTTGCCCAAGGTTACACAGTGTGGAGTAACGGAACCACGATCCATACCCAAAAGATCATAGACTGAAAACTAGAAGGGATGTTTGAGGTCAATGCTAACCCTCTCATTTTACATTTAAAGAAACTGAGGCTTAAAGACAGCTACCTGACTCTATCCCCTTTGCCATCACTGGAAGGGGAGATTTAAGTTGGCGCAGATATCACCACCCAACTAGACAGGAGGAGACCTGAGATTTGGTCCCTGATCCAATATTTACTAGCTGGGGAACCTCTGGCTAGCGGGCCCCTTCTGCAGCCTGGCAAAGCCTATGGATGCCTTCTCAGAAGTGTTTTTAAATACATAAAAATAAAATACATAGGATTACAAAGAAAACCAATTATACGGAAATATAGTTAAGATATTTAAAAATCAAAAATAAACAAAAAAAAACCCAAGTTCGCAGACCACACCCCCCCCAGGTTAAAGTTCAGGCTCCTTCTTACCTGACCATCCTGGGGGACAGCGGCACTTGAAGTCAGTGAGTGTGATGAGTTCACAGGTGCCTCCATTCCGGCAAGGGTTATTCAAACAGGCATTGTCCTCTGGCGTCAGGCAAAGTCGGTCAGAGAAGCCCAGGCGGCAGGTGCAGGCATAGTCCACGATGCTGCCCTGGATGACCGTGTGGCAGGTCCCAGCGTTCTTGCATGGGGAACTGAGGCAAGGGTTGGGGGCTTGACAACGCTCACCAACATAGGGCCCGCTGCAACTGTTAGGTGGAAAACAAACAAGTGATTGATCTCTAGTTCAGCGATCCCTGACATCCTGGCCAACAGACATAGCTCTTTGTCTCAGCTGTTCTTCTGCAAAGTTCAAAGATAGGCATTTGGTACCAATTTCACAGAGAGAAGATTAAGACTGGAAGAGATCAGGTAGCTTACCCAAGCTCAGTAACTTATGACCTAGGTAGCAGATGCAGAAGATCCAAATCTAGACCCTTGCTACTTAGGAACCATAATTCTGGCTGGGACTTTAGCTTTCTCTATGATCTTCTCCCCTTTTCTCTCAAATCCGGAGCTCCCCCAAAACAAGGCTCTAGTCCCCTCCCATCAGATGAAGTGGGTGGAGAGTGACTATATCTTCCCCCATCAGACTAGGGGCTCCCCAAGGGCACAGACTTTATCTTCTCCATCCACCCTAGGGGATCCTATTGAGGACAGGGACACCTTCATGTCTCTCCATAGAGTACAAGCTCTTGACTGATAGCACCTTCAACCAGAGTGACCCTGCAAAAATGAGGGACTCAAGTAAGGGAGTAAAAAAGACTTAGGAACGAATTCCAAGCAAAAGTTGTTTTTTCTGCCATTATCCTACAAACCCGCAATCCTGGACACCCCAAGATTTGCTTCTAAAACCTCAACTCCCCTCTGTTGCTCTCCCTGGCTAGATAACCACCGCAGCAGGGAAATCCCTTTCATGCTTGCTTGCCTGCCTGCGCCAGCCAGCCTACTCTGCCACCTGTCGCTACATTTTCCAGAGCATGAGGGAGGCCATAAATCACCTGATTAAAAGAAGTGATAGGTCATCTCTCAGCCGCCTCTCTCTCCCATTCCCCTCCCCTTAGAGAAGGGTAAATAAAAAACCCTGGGACCAGCAGAGCACCACCCTTCCCAGCCCAACACCCCTGCCCAGAGCAGTGTCAGGTGTCTTTCACACAAGCTGGTTAGAATGAGGCACGCCGACTGCTCAGAGCCTCCATATGTGAAGGGCACTGCACTTGGACTCAAGTCTCTGCTCTTACAGAGAGCCTGCATAAGTTAATTCACATTTCTGGGCCTCACTGTTCTCAACTGTAAAATGAGGATTAAGAAAGTCCAACCTACCAGACATTTCTGTCCTAACCTATCAAATGACCCTGCAAAGTAGAAAGATTCAGAGGACCCAGGTTCAAATCCTACCTCCACTATTCACCACATGTGTCGTCATCTTGGGGAGCAGTCACTTAAAACTTTCTAGAATTCAGGTTCCTCCTCTGGAAAATGACTAGATAATTTTTAAGGATTGTTTTTTTTTTTCAGTTCTAAATCCTATGGTTGAAATGGATTTGAGAATGCCCCGCCAAGTTAAACCCCATACAAATATTCGCTAACAGGAGTATTGCTCTGGACACGGCTGCTGTCATCCCCAGAGGATAAACGAAGGCCTCTCCAGCTACAGAAAGAAAGAAGTTAACTAACTACTCAGAATTTCAAACCATGGTGATAGAAGGCCCTAACTCACTCCCACAAGACTTAGGGTCCCCTGCCCCCAGCCTATGTGTCACTCTCACCTTCTTTTAACAAGTCACTGGGAATAAAAGGCACACCCAGGCCCTGTGCCTGTCAATTTTAACACTCACATCCAAAACACCACAATGCCAAAGGCCGGAGCATCTCCAGCAGAAATTCCACATTTTGTGCACAGGCCTATAGGGTTTTATTTGTGACCAAAGGCTAAGCCTTGCAGAGTTCCTTTACAGTCTGGACCTTCCTTTGGACCACTGTTCATGGACTCTTTCTAGAAGTGGGCTGAATTCCCCCATAACCCCATGCTCAGACAGAACATTTTTAGAAAATAAAAAAATAAACAACTTCCCCTTTGGGTTTCTCTTCTCTTTCTAGTTTTAATTTCCAGCTACAAGATCAGCTTGAAAATAAAAATAGAAAGAAACTATAGTTTAGCAGAGAGGAGATGGAAGATGCTATAAGGGTGGGGAGACTCCCAGGATGGATAAGCAGGAGGAGGGACACATTTAGAAGATCAGAGAACTGGATTTAAAGCTATAAGGAATCTCAGAACAAAAAAAATTCTGAGCTGGAAGGGAACCTCCAGAGCATCACTTCTTGTCCTTATTACAAGAAGAAACTAAAGCTCAGATGAATGTTCCACAGAGCATCAGTGGAAGCCAACTTAAAGGATGGGAGCCCTGACATAGGGTCCTTTTGACAGGTGGGTCCCTATGACGGCTTCCCAGAATAGAGCTGCATTTCTCAATAACTGCTGTATAAATTGCCTTATCCCAAAACTTCTTTTCTAAGCTGAACCTGAGCTGGGCCAGGAGAATCAATCTGTCTTTCCTCTGCCAGCCATTTATCTCTGTCTGATGAGTTCGGGGAGGGTGAGCAAGAAAACAGACTCAAAATGGACACTCAGCCCCACCATCTGTTACCAGAAGCCAAAAGGGCCAAAACAACTGGCCTGGGGAAAACAAAAGCCCCCAAGGATGGGAGGGGTGGGGGGATGGCCTGGGGAATTAACTTGTTTCCTGATACAGGACAGAGCTGAGGACATTGCTGGTCATCAGCTTGCTCCCATCAGTTGGAGAGTAAAGGAGACAGGCTTCTATCAGAGAGGCCAAAACTAACAAACTGGCCAGCCTACTCCAATGGGGGCCAACTCCATTTCTTTTACACTCTAAGATTCTGCCAGAACCCAGAGTCATACTAAATGGCCTGGAGTAAGCTAAGAGTAGTAGGTGCTGAATTCGAACCCAGATTCTTGAACTCCTCCAATGTGCTTTTCCCTCTACCACTCTTCCCCAACTAGAGAATGTTGGGGTTAATTCTATCAGCAGTGATTCCTCCGTCGTCTTCATACCCCCTCTGTCTGGCCAGTTTGGAAAGCAGGCAAGAGGAAGGATTAGAAAGGAAAAAGGATCTTTACCCACTCACCACCCCTTTTCTCCCCTCCTCCCCCACCCCAGTGAATGTCAATGCCCTCTATTGTTAGATAGGAGTTTGGGCACAGGAGAAAAGGCTCTTTTTTCTTTCCCAAGCTGATGACAAGGATAGCTAGAAGGGAGTGGGAAGGAAGATGGGGAGGAGAAAGGGGAAGGGGGGGGTGGGTAGCTAGGAAGAGACAGAGGGCACTTGATCAAAGATTTCTGGGGCCTCCCCATCAACACCCGCTGGCACACATCTTCCTCCTGCCTGTCTCTTCTTTCAACATGAGATGTCAATCCCACCTCTGGTTGGACTCCCCTGTCATGATTAGCAGAGAATACTGGGGAATGTCCAGTGAAGCTGAGAAGGGTGAGATGAGCCAGATCTGCCTTGGCCTCCCAGGAATACCCTGAGACTTATATCCAGGAATTATATATGCATGGGCCCTCACTCCCCAACCAAACTCAATTTCCCATAGTAGGCAGAGGGAGAACACCCAGCTGCCTATACCATTAGTGAACTTCAGCTTATGCAGTCCTCCATGGCCATCAACCCCACTCCAAAAAAAAAAGCAAAACCCAATCCTGTAACCCATCTAGCTTTTACCAAACACTTATCATCAGGCAATGATGAAACCTGGGAGAGCCCCTATCCCCTTCACAACCTGGCTTCCAAAACCAGAATTAGAAGGGAAGAAAGACCTCAAGTACAGCTAAGTTCCTATGTTTCATCCTCCCTCCTTCTCCCCCTTCCACTTTTCTAATTCGGATTTCATTGTTGAGGATTGTGTGAGAATTTGTAAGGATTCAGGGACATTTCGAGTTAATGAGATTGTATTATCCCAGACCAATGTGAAGGAAAATGTGTCTAATAAATCAGGCATCTGCTCTCCGGACAAAGGGCGGCTGGAGGGAGCAGGTGCACATTTTAATAAGGAAGAGCAGCTGCTGAGCCTGACGGCCAATAGCCAGGCCCGGACCCAGGCAATGGGGGGTGGGGAGGGACAGGAGGCTAGGTTTCTGGGTGGCTCAATAGTATCCTCCAGTTTGAGAATGCAACAGGCCGCCTCTGGGAGCTGGCTGCTCTTATGAGAGAGACCATTGTCCATCGGGGCTGCGGGCCCAGGAGCAAGGAAAGAGTGAAGGCATGTTTGCCTGTCCCCAAACTCCCGTCATCTTTGTCCACATGCTGGGTGCTACCCCCTTTCCTACCAGGGATGGGCAGTTTAATTCTGTTTGTTTCTTCAAGAATCACAATGGGGGAAAACAGGTTTGGGTCATGAAAGGAAGGAGGGAATGTTTTATGTTTTCTTTAATATAAAGTAAAATGCTTCTCCGGTGAGATCATAAAGGAAAAGTATGTCTCTTCTCCCTCCCCACCCCCACCCCCATTCCCCACTTCCAGGAGGTAGGCAAACAAAACAGCAAGATTGTAGCCCAACTCCAGTGGTTTGTGAAGGGAAACTCCTGGAGAGGTGTGAATTGCCTGTTAGTAATAAGATCTCAGAGAAAAATTCTAGACTGAGCTCCTTTGTCAAAGAAGATTGATTCATTAGGTGTTTACATTCTAAGTGTATGTGACAGGGAACAGGGAATGAGAAAGCAGAGAGAGGGGGGAGAAAAAAGGGGGAGAAAAAGAAATGAAGAAAATCTAGAGTGTCTTCTGCTGTGGCCTTCATACTAGCCTGGAGCTGGGGAGGAAGGTAGAGGAACCTTTCAAAGGAGGGTCAAAGCAACATTAGCCCCTCCATACTTATTAACAAGTGAAAGACAAAACCACCCTCCTCTTCCTTGTTTTTACATATCAACTTATACATAGGCCTTTCCCCACACAGTCCCTTCCTACTCAAAGCCCTGATGGTGGGCAGCTATGAACTGCACCATAGGGGCCTGCTTTTCCTTCCGGCTAATCAGTCACCCCACCTAGAGTAATTAAAATCACCTTCCCTAACTCCCAGCTCACATGGATTTACCCTCTTCTCAGCTTCTTCTAGGGCACTTACTGTGGGAACCATTCATATTTGCAAATCATAAATGTTTCTGTATTGTTATTTAAATATCTCCTGTTGGTCTTCAAATCCGTTTGCCAGATAAAAGTAAGCTCTCCAAGGGGAAGAGACTATGTCTCCTTTTTGTCCCTGAGAACACAGTAGTTGTTCAGTCCATGGACCAATCCCTGGGGTTTTCTTGGCAAAAATACTGGAGTGGTTTGCCATTTTGTTCTCCAGTTTTACAAAGGCAGGGGTTAAGTAACTTGCCCAGGGTCACACGGCTATAAGCACCTGAGTTCACATTTGAACTCTGGTCTTTCTGACGCCAGGTCCAGTGATCTATTCACTTCACCACCTAGCTACCCCAAACACATAGTGCCAGATCAATAAATAGATAACTGAACTTGACTTAACCAGCTCATTACATCTGCCTATAGCAGCTGCTTCAACATATGGTTAATTTACATTAAAAGATGCTTAGGAAGAAGAGGTCTTGTGTTCTTGCCTTTTACATTTTAAATGCTTGGTATATTTCCTCTCCATCAATGACTGGGCACCCCCCGAAAGGAAGTCACTTCTGTAACAGAACAGGCAATTCAGCTGTTATACTTCTCTCATGCAAAGACCATCCAATTCCCATCTCCCTCCAACATTCCTCACTTTGATAACTGAGCCCAAACCTGCCATTTCCTAAAACCAGTCAGGCTCTTTCTTCAAGTTTTTTCATCCAGGATTGTCACATCTGTGAAAATCATGCATGCCGATCAACAAAACCATGTCACTGATATCACTGATATCAGATGTGAAATGCTGTGGGCACAGGGGTTCTGAACCCTCACCTCCTTCCTTAAAAAATGATGGAAAAGGCACCATACTAAAGAAGAGTCACAAGACCTGGGACCTAAGTCTTGGCTGTGTCACTAGGTGGATGTGTGATCTTAGATTGTCACTGCCCCCGCCCAACCCTTGGTTTCTCCTTGTGTAAAATGAAAGAGTTGAGTTAGAGGACCCATGAGGGCCTTTCTGGTTCTTTCACTCTACAGTTCTAAGCTGGTCTAATGCTAAATCAGAGAAGAATTGTGTTTGTCACCAGGGACCACTGGCTCTACTTATAAGATCTGCAGAGAAATGTTTTCCACCTGTTGAGTACCACAAGTAATAATATCTATAGAGTCTTCTCTAACCTCCCTAGCTAGCCTCTTGCAAGCTGGGAACTCTCTTTAATTAGCAAGGATTTATTAAGTGACTACCATGTCTACAGCAGAATATAGATCTGCACCCGTCATACTTTCTGGGAAGGAGGGAGGGGATGGGTGGATGAAGAAGACACACCAACGGCAAAAAGATGCCTATCCTTGGATATTGATTTTGCTTCTCAATAACAACAGCGATGCCATTTAACTTCCCAAAGCACTTTCACATTCACTAATCTCCTTTGTGCTCCATCACCAAGAACCAGAATGGTGAAATAACTTATAGAAAGGAATACAGTGAGTTAATGGCAAAAGGCAGAACCCAGTCAACAACTGACTCTCAGTCCTGGGAGCTTTCAGTTCCCTCCACACCATTCTGGTCTTGGATAAAATGAGGATGAAAATTCCTGCTCCACACTACTTCTAAGGGAGGTTTGTGGGGGATGAAGGGCAATTCTAGAGACAGTGTGGAGAGAACTGAGCAGACGACTCACTGAAGGAAGCCACCCCAGAGCCAATCTTGGCCCAGGAGCAGCAGGCTTCCGGCGGAGGGGGGGGAGGATGCAAGTTAAATGGTGCTCTGTCTGTGGTTCAGAAAATATTGCCTCTCCCTTTGTTCCCTCCTTTCACTGTTTCCCTGTACCGGGCTCCTGCCTTTTCCCCCACCAGCACTGGGCTGGCTCCCTGTTCGGGCGCTCTCTATAGAAATGTGACTCCTGAAAGCATCCCCAGGCAGATGCTGCCGTGACCTTTCACCCAAGACTAATTCTAAGTTTGGCTGTTTTCCTTTCTAAGCTAAGCTGCCATCTGCCACCCCCAGGGGACAGATGACAATTCCCTCCACCCCCTAAATGAGGAGAGATAGAAGGGATGGACGGAGACAGGAAGGAGAGAAAGGAATAGGAACGAGGGGAGAGGCGGAAGAGATACCTGTTAACTTATACACACAAAACCAGGGACTTCCCTATAACAGGAAAAGAGTTCTCTGTTCTGCATTGAGGTTCTGTTCAATATGAGCAAAAGCCTGGGTGGGGCGGGGGATGGGGGAGGGAGGTGGAGGAAAGAGCAGGGGAACACAACTTCCTTATCCTGATGTCTGTGGGCCATGGCCCTGTCTGAGAAACGTCTTTGGAGACCACCTACTGGAAAAGTCCATAGGGACACAGTGAAACTAGTATCTAGCTGGACAGAACCAGTCTCCTTGGGATATCAAAGAGCACCCCTATTCCCAAAACAAAGAGGTTTGGGGGGAAGCTTGACCAAGCCATCCATGGGAACACCTCACTCACACAACTGGCACTAAGCCTTAGGGAATTAGCAAAGCTTTTTGTCCATTTGCCTGGATTTAAAGCAGACAGCCTAAGACAATCAGGATTTACAGCCTCCCAAATCTGGCTTCGACCTATGGTTCCCACCTTTTATCACTCTACTTCCCTTTATGCTTTCTTCTGTCTAGCCACTGTTCTCCCCACTCTCATTCTGCCCCTCCTGCCTTCATGTTCTACCTCCTACAGCATTCCATTCCCCAAATAAACTTCCTCCCATTTCTGCACATCTGAATCCTCCTTCCTTCACAGTGCAGCTCAAGTACCACCATTCCCATGCAACCCACCCTGGTGTCTCACAGCTAAAAATCATTTCTTTCTCCTAAAAGTTCTTATAGTGCTTTGACTAGCTCAGGGCTTCTTAAACTTTTTCCACTTGAGACCCCTTCAGCACTTCTTCAACTGAGTGGAAACCCATCACATTTGTCATTATCCCAGTCTATCTCATATCAAAGCTAATGGCTAATGTAAAAGACATATAAGTTTCTTGAGGGCAAAAAACTCATTTTTCTGCTTTCTATCCCTCCTCCAGCACGGCACACAGTTGATACTTAATGATTATCTCTTAAAATGAGTCATGGAAAGTTTCTTTGATAAAAGGAATCTTTATTTTCCAAAGAGAACAATATTTCAGGAGAGCACTTATTTGGCATGATAAAAGGAATCTTTATTTTACAAAGAGAACAGATCCCTAATACACAAACTGAGAAACACCTGCATTTAAAAAAAAAGAAAGAAATCATAAGATTTCAGGATTTAGAACTAAAAAAGGCCTCAGAGATTATCTAGCCCAACCCCTTCATTTTAAAGATGAGGAACTTGAGATCCAGAGAGTTTAAGTGACTTGCTCAAAATCATTCAGGCAGCTAAGAGCCAGAGCCAGATTGGAACCAGAGACTAGTGATGAATTAATGAGCAGATAGCCAGGAGGTCTCCAATGGAATGCCTTGGGGCTCTGTCCCCGGCTTTGTGCTTCTGGGGAATTTTTAATGATGCTTTGGATAAAGGCAAAGATGGTTTTTTCTCAAACTTGTAGCTAACTCAAAGAAGAAAGGGACCACTAGTACGTAGAATGACAAAATCAGTATCCAAAAAGATCTTGACATACTAGACATACTAAAATACATTCAATCAAATGAGAGTAAATGTCAATTCCTATGCTTGTGTTAAGAAATAAATCAACCCTACAAGGCTAGGGAATCAGTGGGAATGGGGGAGGGGAGGGCTGGTCTAACTAGACAATAGTTCCCATGACAAGAAACAGCTTGGGACTTTTAGTCTAAAATCAGTAAGTACTTGTTGAATGGTGTTGAAGACTCAAAAGAACATGGTATGGAGAAAAGAAGCCTGGGCTGGAAATTAATAAATTCTGGTCTTAGGTTTGCTTCCTAGTTTGTGTCTGTGTCTCCCTCTGAGTCTCTGTCTAAGCCTCTGTCCCTCTTTCAAATTCTGATGGTTCCTTTGGCTGAGCTTAGGCAAGTTCACGTGAAAAAAAAATCAGGAGAGGTCCACTAGCCATAATCTGAGGACTGAAGGAGATCTCTTATCAGGTTTTATCAGATATTCCTAGTCTAGCAGTTTTTCCCCCAGAAAGGCAAGGTAGCTCAGGAGAAGAGTCAGAGAAGGACAGCAGGACTCTGTGCTTCTGTGCATGTCTTTCAAAAATGGGGGGAGGAAGCCCTCCAGTGGAGTTGAGATTGCTGAGTCAGCCTCTCTAAAGCACCATCAAGTAACCTTTTGGTCACCTCCTGCCTTCAGTTCGTCCTTGCCGTGCAAGGACCCGTGGGAATAAGTGGAGGAAGGAAAGGGTCATGGCTTTAATTAGCCTAGCTCCTTCCTTGCCCAATTTTCAAATTAATTAATAATACCTTCTTCCCAAGAACTCTCCCCACCTCCCATCCCCAAGAACACCAGCTATAAATGCTTCCAGGTGTTGGCAGGTGATGCCCCAGTAATCCATTCAAACTTAACCAGGCACACATTTCTCCCTCACTGATCTATAAGCACTGTTGTTGGGCGACAGCTCTTTCTCTACCATTCTGAGTAATCAAACTCCTACTCTGTGCCTCTGTCCATCTCTTATCTTACCGCCATCAAGCCTAGTCCAAAGTTTGCCTAAGTGGCCATGTGCCAATACACTCATGGGTTATTCATCAGATCATAAAAAGAGGGGTCTCTCTCTCATACTGGGGAAGGATCAAAGCTGAGAGAGGCCAGGTCCCTAAATCTGTCTCTAAATCTCTACTACTTCTTTCTTAGAGGGAGAGTCTCTACCAGCCTACTTAAGGCTTCCTGTGATTTAAAACTGGGCAAAGAAAGTCATTTTTTACTTGCAAGGTCAATGCACTCAGGCTAAACTCTTCCAACAGTTAGCAATAAATAGCTGCTATACAACACAGTATAGGGATAGAATAATGGGCCAAGAGTATGGTGGAGAAAGCAGTGGTGATAGCATCAAAGAACTGGGGTTCAAATTCTCGCTCTGACACAACCTATAGGATCTTGGGTGATCACGTTCCCTCATTCGGACTTCAAGATACCTTCTGGCTCTAAAATCCTGGTCCAAAACTAGCCCCAAAGCCCCAGTTCTCCTCCCAGCTATTTTGCAGCCCTACAGGGATAGGAGTATTTTATCAGTGGGGCTCCCTGACTTCATGCCTCAAGTCCAGATGCATCTAGCAACCCGAAGACAAGAAAACTGCAAATGCATCCTCATCCATTCCCAATAAAATATGAGTTTTTTGAGGATAGGGATAGCACAAGCTATCACTCAGGCTTGGTGGGTTTTCTCTCTCCTTCCTCAGTCTACCTCCTGGGATCTCTTAAGTTCCTACAGTTCAGCCCAAGTGCCATTTCCTATATGGAGCCTTTCTCGACCCTCTCCCAGAGGCTCATTTCCACCAAATCACTCTGCCAACAAGCATTAAGGACCTGCTAAGTGTCAGGTACTGTACAAATATGAAGAGGCACACTCTTACGGTGCCTGGCACATACACAGTAGGCACTTAATAAATGCTCGTGTTAAATTGAAGAGAATGCCTGGAAAAGCAGAACACATGACTCCTAAATAGGAGTCTCTGAGATTCTAAAAGAAGGCTATCCTTGAACATCTGAAAGTATTCCACCTCCACCCCCCAAGTTTCCTTTAAGCTCTCCTTTCTACACAGGATAGAATTTGGAATACTTCATTGCTTATTCACACTCAGGAAGGGTTTACGGCATATAATTTCATGCCAATTCAAAAATGCTTGTTGAAATATTTAAGCAATTTATTAGAAGTCAAGTTGGCCAGTTATGCTCTCTGGTCATAGGATGACTCTTATCTTTAGCCACATTCTAAGTCCTAACCTCAACCAGACACTGGACATCAGAAAATGTCAGAGTCTAGCAGCCACCCTAATTCTACCCCCCACTCTCTCTACAACTTGGAACACGCTCCCATGAAGAAATGTCAGAACCTAGAGTTATAGATGTCCACAGAAAAGCAGATCAGAGGACTACCTTAAATTCAGAGAATGCTTTTAAACTTTTCCAAGTTCTTTCACATATATGAAAACCCAGGGAGGTAGGCAGGACAGGGATTAACAACACCACTTTACAGACAGGGAAACTGAGGTCCAGAGAAATAAGATTGTCCGAGTGGTCAAGGTGGAACTAAAACCCAGGTTTT
Organism: Trichosurus vulpecula; assembly: GCF_011100635.1. Taxonomy (NCBI): domain Eukaryota; kingdom Metazoa; phylum Chordata; class Mammalia; order Diprotodontia; family Phalangeridae; genus Trichosurus; species Trichosurus vulpecula. The sequence continues at coordinate 171,617,199 of NC_050575.1, read as the reverse complement.
CTGACTTACTGGGCAAAGTCCTTTCAACTGCCATTTATATTTCTCTTTGGAGAGAAGAGGCCCTTCTTAGGGAGCACCTCAGTCAGGCTTTTCTATTCTGAAATTCTGCATCTGTCTTTCAACTAACTTCTACAAAACCATTGGAACTTCCTGATGCAAAAGACTGAGGAGAATTCAAAGGTCAGAGCCCATGTGCTACCTGAACAGTGTCCAATGCCGCGCGCCCCCCCCCCCCTTTGTCCTTTAGTAACTATAGGCTGATAAGAATTAGCTGTAATCCATGCAAACTAAAGGACAATCAGGAATCCCTGCTAGCTCCTCTAGCAGCAGAAGCCTAGCTGTGAAATAACCTTGTAAGAAGGGCAGTGTGGAAAGAGAATTGGACTGGGAGTCAGGAAGCTTCACATATAGAGGCTCCCAATGTCTCAGTTTCCTCATCTCTGTAATGGGAACAATCATGTTTGTACTACCCACTTCAGAGAGTTGCTAAGAGAAAAACTTTCAGTACCCCGTAAAACACTTATATAAATGAAAGTTATCAGTATCATCCTGTTTTTTCAAGCCAGCTCCCTCTCACTATGCAAAATCCAGTTTCCTTTCAGAACCATTGGGAGGTGAGAGATTACAAAAATGGACACTTGTATTTGACTTTTCTCTGAGCCACGCTCATAGCCTGACCTCCTCCTCCCAAAACCAAGTTTCATTCTCTGTTGTCCCCACTAGTGTCCTTAAGAGCCTCTGTCTGAACACCTGTCCAAACAATTATGCAGACTATCCTAACTTTTGGAGGGGTTGGAAGAATGGAGGGAAATGGGGAAGTAGATTTTGAAAGTTGAGTCTTTCAATTTCACTGTGTCTCTCTCCTGTTTTTACTCCCTTCCCCATCAGGGAATTGAAGAATAAGGAGGGGTGGGGGACCGGGCATGGGCACCCAGCATTAACCCACTGTGACAGACTTGGGGTTTTTTGTTTGTATAAAGAGGCAAGTCATAAGGATTACCTGAGCAGAGACTGTGGTAGGACATCAGTTACCCCCAAACACCTGCTCCTTCAAACCACAAACTTCAGTTCCACCTGATCTCTCTGGTGGCTAATTATCAAGATGGTAGACCCTGCCTGATAGGGGTGAGATCGAGTTACTGAGAGCCATCCACCTGCAGCCTTCCTGTACTGCGGTCTCTGGTTAAGCATCTTAGCCGTTGTGACAGGGGTATTAAGCAGAAGGACTGGGGGTGATCTCTGCTGATTCTCAGAGCAGGAAATGAGGGAAAGGGGAAAAAGAGGATGAAACACGGGTGTCAGAAAAGCTGGCCATAGGTGGTCGGTCAGCAAGCTCAAGCCAGCTCCCCCATCGAAAGCAGCAGAGGGGCTGAGTTGTGAGTTCCTCTGGATCAGGCTTTGGTGCTTAGTGGGAGAAAGGAAACCAGAGTGAGAAAGTTCTCTGTGTCCCAGTTTACACGTCCACTGGGGTCTCATAGAAAAGGCTCAGTCCCGGGCCACTCATTTGGAACACAAAACACCAGAGGAGAGGGCAGAGCAGAGCCAATACCCACTTGAACTTTCCTCTTTCTCCCCCTCAGTCCTCTGCTTAGCCTCTTTAATGCTGTTCTCCTTCACCAATCTCCCTCCTCCCTTTCTCCTACCTTGCTACCTCTTCCCACAAAATAAACTCCTTTCAAATTCCTCAAAGCCCTCTTCATTCTGCATACTGGGCTCAGCTCTCAGTGTCCATTACAACAACAGGCACCTAAGCAGCTTACATCTATAAGAGGAGGCCTGGGGAATCGCTTTGCTTCCTCCCACCAGCATCTCTCTCTTCCATAATCTAGGAAGATGGAAAGGACTATAAAAATTGAGAATGGTGAGAGCAGAGCCCCAAGTGCATTATGAATTTACATTCTTTCCCGTCCAGGCCAGCCATGAGCTGGGATCTAGACCAGGGACAAGCACGGCCAACCCAGAAGTGAGAATAATAAGAATCTTTGAATTGTAGGCCTGGAAGGGACCCAACAGATCAGCTACCCCAATCCAATTCTCTCACCTTAAACCTTAAAAAGGGAACTTACCCAAGTTCATCGAACTCCTTAATAGCAGAACTGAAACTAAAACCTTGAAGTTTCTTGCCTTCCAGCGGATCTTTCCATTATCCACCCCCTAGCCCCCACCCCCTGTGCCATGGTCAAGTGTTATAAGTTTACTAGTATTCTCTGTCATCTTTCCCCTTTGATATTTTTCAACAGTTTACATCCTTAGATAAGTGTTTAACTTTGTTCGACCCTCTTCCTCTGAGAAAGAGGAAATGCAGGAAAACAGACACACCTTCCTTCCCAGCAGTGTGGCAGCCTGGCCCAGCCTGAGAAAAGAGGAGAAATCCCTTTGTGTAGTGAGAATGGATGAGGAATGAGCTAGGAATGGTGATCTCTGGAAGCCTGTTTTCCCACCATCATGAAAACAATGCCTTAATAATTCTCATTGTTCCCTATTCTTTCCTCGGAGCAGCTCCAAAAGTGTGTAGAACTTGGCTACGTGGCCTACTCAGTCTGTGTGTATAGGGAGGAGGGGAAGATGACAAGGGAAACAGAGAACGAGTAAGGAGAACCAGTGCCTAAAGAGGTCAAGCAACTTGCCAAAGGTCACTTAGTCCTGTGTGGTGGTCACAGGAAGAGAACTCAAGATTCCCCAGAGCCCTGGCCTATGAGGTGGCTCTGGACTAGGCCCCTATCTGTCCATATCCACTATCTCACACTACCCTGAGGTGTGAGATACATCAGTGCCAACAATGAAGGAACCACTCTGGACCTCCACATGTCTAGGGCCAGCTTTGTACTTTACCCAAAGAAAATCCCATGTGAATCTTTTCTCTCCACTTTGGGGATGATTTTTCTACCGAGTTCCCATCCATTCCCCTCACCCCCTTTCTCCTCCATGAAGCCTCTTCCCTGAAACCTCAGCTAAATGCCTATCTCTCCCACTTTTGACTGTCCATACTATTTGTCGACTACAACGTTTTAGCCCCATTTATATTTCTCCCCAGCAAAGTAGCATGCAAGAGTCTTGGAAAGCTGGGACTCTTTTCACTTTTGTATCCTAGATGCCTGGTAGGCAGTTAATAAAAAGCCTGTTGAATTAAAGTGAATCACACTGACTATTGTGTAATTTATGTTCAGGTTTTTCTCTACCACTCTGAATTTCTTGAAGGCAGGGACTGCACCCCTTCTCCTCCTTCTGTCTCCATCACAACAGCTAGCACAGGGTTGGGCACACAGAACGCATTTATTATCAACTGAAGGCTACAGCAAAGCAAGGCTGAACACTTAAATTAAATCAGCAATTTCAGCCACACTTTGGTCTAAAGCAAAAAGGGTCCTGGTAACGTCTCATGGAAGCAACAAAAAATTTATTTCCAAAGAAAGATCTATGACAACTAGAAAAGGTCTGGGGTCTCCTTTTACCAAGGAATTAACCCTCCTAAAAAAGGTGAACCTGGGACAATTAAGCTTCATTCCTTATTCATACCCACTATGGTCTGTGGGAAGAGCCTGGGAGCCTGGAAGTTAGAATCTCTGGAGATTCTTCTGGGTAGAATTAAGGAAGGGGAAGCTCTTTGGGAGCTTGGCTTTCCATACCAATGATAAGAAGACTCTTACATTTGTAAAGTTCTTCATGCTGTTCAGAGCACTTTTCACACACCTAGTCTTCAGAATAGCCCTGTGAAGGAGGGCAGATACCACCCTCCCCATTCTACAGGTGAGGCTCAGAGTGCAGAAGTTCTTTGCCCAAAGTCATGGCTAGAGTTGGTGGCAGAGGTGGACTCCCAACTGAATCATGTGTGTTTCTAGGAGACCCACCCTGTACCACTGACAGGAGAGAGCATGTTTTCCCTAAGGCTCTCAAAGCACAAGAAGGGTTTTTAAAGTGACAGCTGAAGGCAGCCAGTCTTCCCTCTCTCCTGGTATGTTTGTGTGTTTTCCTATGCCAGGCCACTCCACCCAGATTTTATGCAACATCACCTGATCTCCTGAGACAAAAAAGACCCAGGAGGGAGACAATGCATTCTTACATACTGACACGCTAAGGCTGAAATACAAAACTCACTGTAGGCATGGGAGGGGGACCAGACCTCTCCTCAATAGCCTAGAATGGAGGAAGACACGGGGGCTCTCCTTGGGAGCCAGCAACAGCTCAATTTTCTTCCCCTTCCAGCCAAATGGGACAGACAAGGGCAACAGATCAATCAACAAGCCTTTATGAAAGACCTACTATGTGCCATGGATTATGGAACTCACATTTTAATGAAGAGAAAACATGATGAGCAATTCTTGTTTTTGTTCAGTTGTGTCTGACTTTTTGTGACCCAGTATGGGGTTTTCTTGGCAAAGGTACTGGAGTAGCATGCCATTTCCTTCTCCAGTGGAATAAGTAGCAAATAGAGGTTAAATGACTTGCCCAGGATCACACAGGAGTGAGTATCTGAGGCTGGATTTGAACTCAGGTCTTCCAGATTCCAGGCCCAGCACTCTATTTTCTGGACCACCTAGCTGAACATATCTAGGTATATACCAAACATATACCAAGTAGACACAAGGTTATGGGGTGGTAAGGTCCTAGCAGCTGGGCAGACCGGGAGAGGCCTCATGTGAAAATCTGTGCTTGAGCTGAATCTTTAAAAAAATCAGGGATTCCAAGACACAGAGGTAAGGAAGACAAGCATTTCAGGCATGAGGGACAACCAGTGCAGAGACACAGATGGGAAATGGAATGCTATGTTGAGGAACAAGAAGGCCAAAACAGATGGACCAGAAACCATGTGGAAGAGAGTGATCTGTAATAAACCTACAAAGAGACAGCAGGTTAGGGCCAGGTTGTAAAGATCATTAAATACCAAACCTGAATTAATATTTGATCCTAGAGGTATTAGGAAGCCCCTGGAGTTTATTAAATGGGAGAGTGACACGGTTAGACTGCTTTGGAAAATCACTGTCAGCTGTGTGGAAAAGGGAGAGGGCTATGGCAGGTAGGTCAAGGAGGAGGCTATTGGAACAACCCAGGAATGAGATGATAAGGGTAATTTAGGACAGTGTCTACATTGTATAGAAAGAATGGGATGAATTTAAGAGATGATGCAGTGGAGTAGAAATGATAAGATTTGTTGTTGATTAAATATACAGAGGAGAGTGAGGGGCCAAGCATAACACCAAGCTTTTGAGTCCCAGAAGGATGATGGTGCCTCCAACATAAATAGAGAAGCACTGAGAGAAAGCCTCTGGATCCAGAGGTAAAGATAAGTTCTTTCTGTTTTACAAGGTGTTGAGTTTAAAATAGCTAGGAGACATCCAGTTTGAAATCATCCAATAGGTAGTTGTGATACCAGACTGGACCTCAGGAGAGACTAGGGATGCAAATATAGGTTTGTGATTTGTATAGAGATAATGGTAATTACACCAATGGGAACTGAAGAGGTCACCAAGTGAAAAAGTATAGATGGGGAGCGGGTGAGAAGAGGACTCAGGACTGAGCCTTGGAATTAGGGCAGAGGACAACATGGAAATCCAAATGAAGGAAACTGAGGAGCAACCAGATAGCAAGCAAAAGAACTAAGGGAGAGAAACGTCACAAAAATAGGAGAAGAAAAAGTATCCAGGGAGGGCAGTCCATAGTGTCAAATGCTGCAGAGAGGTTGAGAAGGATGAGGACTGGGAAAAGGTCAGTAGATTTGGGCAATTAAGAAATCATTTGTACCTCTGGAGAGAGCAGTTTCAGTTGAGTGATGAGGTCAGAAGCCAGACTGCAGAGGGTGTAGCAGAGTGGGAGAGGAGAGGTAGAGGCACCTAGTGTGGACAGCTTTTTCAATGATGCAGCAAGAAAGATGCAAACTCTAGTCTTTATCTTGGTGAAGGAAGGGTGGTGATGGGACAAAGGGAGAAAATAGAAGTGGAGACAAAGAGGCACGGGATGAGGGAGACAAGCAGAAAGGGAAGACAGGCAGAGACACAGAGGATGGGGAGTGAGAAACCAGAGAAATCCTGATAGACAAGACACATAGGACACAAAATAAAAGAAAAGACATATGGTTCAGAACTGAGGCCAGACACAGATAAAAGGGATAGGCAGAAAAAAATAGAGGAGACCCAGGAGGTGATGGACAGGCAAGGAAAGGGAAGGACATCCAGGAAGAGAGAGGTAAATGAAAAATGGGAGGGATCCTACAACTCTAATAAAAAGGAGGCTTGAAATACATCAGATATTCTCCCAACAGTGTTGTCACTTTTTATCTTTTGGTGAGGGGGAGAAATTGGCAGGGGCGGGGATAGAGGAAAGATGGATCACAAGACAGTTGCATGTACTATACCTAACCATGTACAGTGGAAATGCTAAAAAGAGGCTTTTATATTTCAACCCTTCCTTCTAGTCTACAGAAATCTTTGGGTCAGCCACAGCCTTATTGAGAAAACTGAAGACAATAGGAGGGGCTCTGGCCTCTGCTGCATTCTTCCACACTGCTCCTTAGAAACCTCCCCCCCTTTTACTGGGAACAGCGGGCACCGTGAAAAGGGCCGTCTGTCGCCTCCGCCTTTTGACTTCGAGGCCTGTCTAACATTTTAATAGCAGCCCAAGAGACCAAGGAGACTATCTCCAGGGTCAGCTTGTCACAGGGTCACTCTCCAGCCAGCAACTGTCACCAGTCCCTTTTTCTCTCTATCCAAGCAGACTAATGGCTCTGTCCCAGGAACGTTCAGCCAGTAGAGCAAAAGCTAGACAAACGGGAAGAGGAGGAGTCAGGAATGAAGGGATTCCATGAATGATTCAGCTCATCTCCCCCTATAATATCCTTTCTGAAAGTTCCAGAAATGGAACAATGATCTCTGTTACTGGGATCGGTTGGGTCCAATTTGCTTTTATCTACATACAGGACTGCCCAGACGTTAGATGCTTCTGTCTCTAGTCAACCTTACAGAATCGTGGGCTCCCAGGATACCTAGACCATCTCTCGCATGCATCTAATTGAATTGTGTATTCCTTTTCAGACAATCACATAGGCTCTGCATTCCTTTACATTTATAACATTCACTCACTACCAGGGGAAGGTCTGGGCAGACAACATTCATGAATTCTGTCAACTAACCAGTCTTTCCTAAGGGCCAGCTGTGTTCTCAGAACTATAGAGGATACAGAGAAGAGAGCCCCAATTCTCAAAACGTTTGCATTCTATTTGGGAAACCAATTCCTTATATTATAATTGGTGTACATGCCTTGTCTCCCCAGTTAAAGGGCTAGCTCCTTGAGACCTGGAGAGCTGGGAATGTTATTAACTTTGTATTCCTTCTCCCTTACCACAATACCTAGCAAAAACAATGGCTTGCACACAGAAGCATTTAGTAAATGTTTACTGAATTAATGACACATGTGAAAACTCCCCCAACCCCACCCCACCCCCCACCACAAACACAAGATAGTATACATAGTCTAACAGGTAGTAAAGACGAAACACTTGTACATCTTTGTAAAGCCCCAGACAAATTGAGTTATTCTTAGGAGTGAGGATCAGATTTCCCTCATGCTCCCTCCCTCTCCTTTTTTTTTTTTGGTGACCAATTTAAAGCCTTGTTCAACTTGCAAGCCCCACTTTACATCTTAGACCCTCCATAAAGACTTTCTTGACAATTGTAACTCAAGCAGATCTGAAAGCACTGTTGCTAGAAGGGGCCTTCAAAAGCACTCGCTATTCCTTGTTCTAGAGAAGAAGAAATGGAGGCTCACAGAGGCTCAGAGAGGAGAGATGACTAACCTGAGACGAAGGAGCTGTTGAGCTGCACAGACTAGACTAGATCTCAGATCCACTGAGTCCTAGACCAGAGCTGGTTTTCTAAAGCACCACATTGCTGGTGGGTCTCCTCAATGTGGAACAGTGGAAATAAGCACTGGCTCTGGAGTCAAAGGACCTGGGTTCAATTTCGCCTCTGATAACATCCGTGTGACCCTGGGCAGTTCACTTAACCTCCTCAGGCCTCAGTTTCCCCTTATCTATAAAATGAGAGGGTTGGACGAAATAGCTTCTGAGGTTCCTTCCAGCTCCAAGTCTATGATCCTACAATCTTCTGAATTTTTCATGTTTGCTTATCTAATAGAGGCCATGGGTATGAACCCAGTCATTATAGACTTGGGAATTATAGACTGTCTTAAACTGACAGATGTTATACATACATTGGTTTGCCCAACTACAATGCAAGTTCCTTCCTACAGAGCATGGGCTGTTCCCGATGCCTAGCATTGGGCAGGGCACTTAGCAGGTTCTCTCAGTAATTACATGAGTGATCCGCAATAGATAATTACAGAAAGGTAGAATTCATCATTAGTGTTGGAGAATAACCACTGACTTTGACAAACTGTTTCTTCATGTCTCCACAAAGACAGTTCCCTGAGTTAGAGAAGACCATGGGATTGGCACATCTCTAATGGTCTCATGATTCAGGAGGCTTCATTCACTAGGCTCCAGAAGGGACCAGTCTCTTTATTCCCTAGAGGCTAAGCACAGTGCTATGCACACACTCATTTACCAAATGGCTCGCTGAACTGAATACTACCATTTTCACCTCCCTATTACCTTAAGAATCATAAACCAGTACCAGCTCCTGTTAGAGGGTCCTGCAGGGGGCTAAAAGCCAACCTCCTCCATCCACTGAACATTTCTTACAGAAAAGCTGTTACCAGAAAAACACAAAAAAACAATCTCCCTGGAAACGTCACATTTCCAGTAAGTGCATAATTTCCGCTTACAGACCAAAACTGAAAGGAACTGGTAGGTTGTAGAAATGAGGTTCCTTCTAACAAAGATCTGGGCTCATCTTTCCAAGGTCTGTGTGATGGTCGATGCTTACCAAACACCTACCGTCTGTACCTCGTAAATAAAGCACTAGATTACTCTCCAAGCAGCACTTCCTCTCACTGTTTACAATGGGAGTCCCATGCCTATTTGTCTGTCTGACAGATTGCAGCTAGTGAATCCAGGAATGGGGAGGCCTTAAATATTCACTCTGTGTGCAAACAAGGCCTAAAATAACCAACTGCTTCCAGCAGGGAACCTGGGAAAACTTGTTAAAGAGGAATTGATCGATGTGCAAATAATTTCTCTCTTCAACTTGATTAAGCATGAAAGTTTCCCTGTTAAATCCAGCCCTCCCCAGCTGGAGAGTCCTGATCCACTCCCAGAAAAATGCCTGGTGTTCACTGAGTAACTTTCCTAATATTAACTCCAGACAGCCCCAGGCATCAGGGGGAAGAGATCTAAACTACAGCATGAGATTAACTCCCAAAGGAAGGATAATGGACTGAGCACCTCCAGTTCAGCTCTCATTACTTTTCATTAGAAAATGACTTTCTTCTTTGGCCTCAGACCGCTCACACAAAACACTGGCCTACCTTGGCATCCCACTCTCTTAAATTTAAGCAGTTGAGGGGAAGGAGGAGAATGGAACCTTGCTTCTGGGACCCAACCAATCCTTAAGTACCCCAGGCCACTCTTCCAGCCACTATCCAGATGATTCTAAGAACATGGGCTCACAGATTTCTATTGGAAAGGCCCACGTCTAGTCCTATACTCTCATTTATAAGTTCAGAGAAGGGAAGGGACTTGGCCAAGGTCAGAAAGTTAACTTCTGGTGGAGCTGGGACCAGAACCCAAACCTCTCTCACCTAACTCCCAGTACACAGGTTTACCCAACATCAGGGTACCTCAGTCTAAGTAGGTGAGGGCTGAGTTAACTTTTAGCAATACTTTTTGGATTAGCAAATTAGCAGTGTAAACAAGATTATAAGAGGAATATTTACTCTACTTAAGAGAACAAACTGCTTCAAACAATCTAGAAACACTTTATTTACATGCAAACAATGTAAATATAATAAGAGCCTCCACATACAGCTTAGGCTGGTGCTATGCTAAACTGAAATCATTTTTAAAAATTATGCATTCACCAAAACACAGGCAACACTTTTGTTAACCTGGTTTATGTTACTGCACTCGGCTGAAAATGATAAAACTTTTTTAAGTTCTGTGATTGAGCCTGTTGTTATGGTTTAGTTGTATCCAACTCTTTGTGACCACATTTGAGGTTTTTGTGGCAATGACACTGAAGTGGTATGACATTTCCTTCTCCAGCTGATTTTACAGATGAGGAAACTGAGGCAAACAGGGTTAAGTGACTTGCCCTGGGTCACACAGCTAGTAAGCCTCTGTGGCCAAATTTGAACTCAGGAAGATAAGTCTTCCTGATTCCAGGCCAGGCACCCTATCCACTGTGCCACCTGGCTGCCCCCCTGATTCTGCTACTAATTGATTGTGTGATCTTGGCAAATTGCAAAGCCTCTGGGTCTGAGTTTAACCAATCTGCAAAATAAGGGCCCCTTATACTAGATAAGCAGTAAAATCTCTTAAAGTTCTAGCAATCTATGAATAATGTTTCTTCAAATGAGTCCAAAAACAATACTCAAATTTCATTTAACAAATTGAGTGCCTAAGAGCAGGGCCTTATTCCAGAGAGGCCTGTTCTAAATGCCTCAGCACTTGGCTCCCTACCCCAAAGCCACCACTATCACTGAGCCAAAGGGCACTCAGGGCCCTGGTCTAGAGCCCAGAACCAAATTTCCCTCAGAAGATTTCAGGAGAAAAGAAAGAGAGAAAAGACTTGCAGAAAATTAAGCTTAGCCCTGGACATCTCTGCATGCCAGAAAAGGAGTTATATGCATTTGCAATCACCTGGAAGAGAACCTCCTTTCCTCACCTGGGACCAGTTGTCTTTCCTGAAGAATGACCAAAGCTTCTGTCAATCATTCCTGAGGAAAACTGAAGCACCGCCTTCAAGCACAATACCTCAATTCCCAGCATCCTATTAGCTTTATTAGAGCTGGATGGTGCCTTGTCCAAACCCTCATTTGTTAGATGGGAAAACTAAGGTCAGATGTGGGAAATGATTTAGCCATGACCAAAAGACAGAAGAGAAACCAGAACCCAAGTCTTAACAAGAGGAGTGGAGTTGAGTGGAGAGAGGAGATGAAGGAGAAACTTGGTCTTGCTCCCAAGCCAGGAAATGCCAGATCTCTTCTCTACGGTCCTTAAAGCCTCCTCTGAGAGAAAACCAGCCACACCTGACAGAGACAACTCAGTTATAAGAACAGGCCATAAATGATCAAAAGTACAGCAGACCACATTAATTGTCCCCTGAGGCCAGTCGCTAGTTAAATCTGGTTATGCTTCCTACAATCCACATTCCTCTCATGGATATTCTCAGTGTACAGGGACAGGTGGCTCCAAGAACTCTCTCAACAGAAAGGTGAGTCACTTTTATTGGCTAGCAACTGACCAACCTATTCTTTGCCATATGACTGCTCTGTTTCTGTACCCGTGGACTTGCAAATGGAGAATAAAAGGGTCTTCTTGTTGTTGTTTGGTTTTCAGGAAAAAAAACCAATCATCCTATAATTCCATATTTTACAAAAGGCCATCTCTCTTCCCCTTCCAATTTGGGGTAATTCCAGAGTGGTTTCTGGAGTGGCTGTTGCCTGGACAGGGAGCTGTGGGGAACATGCAAAAATGAACTGAACTTTCTGCAAACGGAAAGAAATCTGTAACTGTCAAGCCTTAGAATAATGATTTCTACTCCCGCCCCCGGTTTTTTTGGCTATGAGATGAGGTAGGCTGTTTGTTTGTTTGTTTGTCCAGGAAAAGGACCTCTCCTCTTCTGGCCCCAACTGCAGCAGATCACCCAAGGCACGAAATGTCCTAATTCAAGAAGTATGATTGGTCCAAAAGACCTGACCCAGCAAGACAAGGGGAGGATTGGGAAGTTCAGCTCTTGGTTCTCTCACAAAGGCTCACCGCACACCCTCAGGCAAATCATTTCATCTCTCCCAGCCTCAGTTTTCCCATCATTAAAATGGAAATAATCATGCTACCCACCAGCACCTTGTGGGGGAGCAGAATGTCTGTAGAGTGCTTTTATGATCTCCAGATGAAAGCTTCTGTCAAAGTGCAAAGTTATTATTGTTGCATTATTGAGGAAAGCAATCTAGACTCTCAATCAACTCAGAAAAGCCACATCCTTTCACTATTTATAGAACAGACATGAGAAACAGGAAAGGTCCCTCCTCTCCTAATGTACTGGGGGGGGGGGAGGGGCGGGGGAGATGGCTCTTCCCAATCTCAGTTTGAGTAGTGGAATGGTAAGACTCAATGGTTTTGTATCTTCTGGAGAGTCCCTCCCCATGCTCTAATCAGCCCTAGGTGGATAATCTCCAAATTACATCTGCTCAGAGACTTGTCACTAGGCAATAGATTGGGCCTTGTGGTCCGGCATACTGTACCATGACAGTTTCTAGGGTCCTCAGGTTACTGTGCATCACCTTTATCTCCCGCTCTCCCTCTAAAACCGAAGGTTTATATTCCCTCACAGTCTCTTCTAAAAATCAAGGTTACAGCCTCTGAGCCCCTTTACCCAGAAAGATCTTGGTTTAGTTATTTCAGAGGTCCCTTTTATCCATTGTTCATTCAACTCCACCCTCTTCCTGTCCAGCCTACAGTTCAGTTCCCCCCCACCACCTTAAAAAATTTTTTTTCAGGGAAAAATGTTCGGTAACTCATTGAACCAATACATACCATAAGAAAATGTTCTTTTAAAAAACATTAGGAGCAGAATTAAACAGAATGATAGATCCAGACTTGCAGGACATTCTTTCTTGCCATCTACTCATCTTTCCAGCTGTCTTCCCCCAACAGTTTATAGGCAATCCTTTCTACTTGACACTCAGTATTTTTAAACATGTGTTTTTCTAACCCTCACATCCTCTAACTATAAGACAGAATTGCTGCATAAACAGAGGAAGTCCTGTAACAGACTCATTTTTTTCTCTCCCAGCTTGAAACCAATGATTAGATTTAACCTCTCTTCCTCCTTCACCCCTTTCAGTCCAAAACAAGATTGGTACCCGGGCACAGTACAAAGAGTGTTGAACCAGGAATCAAGAGACGTGGGTTCAACTCTCAGTTTAGTACTTACCATTGAGTGGTCCTGGGCAAGTCACACTCCAAGCCTTAGTTCCCTCACCTGTAAATGAAGATTTATTATCCCTTATCCTGTCTACCTCACAGAAATGTACAAAACTCAAATGGTACCTCTACCGAATCCCTCCTGATGCCTTCTCAGGCAAAGTCTCTCCTCCATCCTTCTTTGCCTTTCCAAATGTATACACCCAAGGCGAGTTTCTCCCTGCAGAGAAATCTTCCATTCCTCTATCAAGTTTGTGGAACAGAGGGGTTCTGGGGTAAGCCTCAATCTTCCCCACCCTCCTAGAGAAGGCCACAGGGGGGCAGCTGCATCCCAGTCAGCTCCCATCAAAGGAGAAAAGGATTTCTCCTGTCCAGGGGAATGTGGCAATACCGAAGTTAAGAAAGACTAGGATTTCAAACCCTGCTGGTGAAACAACGTACAGCAGCAAACACCATCTCCCAGTGGTTCTCATCCAGTGACAAAGGTTACTTTGCCTCAGTGCCATGAACAATTATGTTTTGAATCCCTGATCCAGACTTATCAAAAAAGAGTAATTCTGGACCCGGCTTGCTTCAATATGGCCATGGCTCCCTGCTTTCCTGCTGTAACCGAGAACCCCCAAATGCCAGAACATTGCCCTACTAGAGTCATCCTGGGGTATTTATTTCACTCCATTTTCTAATTGGATTTGTAGGGGAAGCACAATAGGGCCTTTATGGCCCAACCGTGTTAAGTGCCAGGCCAAATTGAGGTGTGGCCCTGGGCCAAAAATGGAAGGGGCCAACTCAGCTTCTGCTATCTCTGCCCTGGACTGGGCTTCATTTAGGAAGCTTGGAAGTAGAGTTCCCAGTAAAGAGATATTTGGGAAGGGAGGAGGGAAAGAGGTGGGGGGTGGAGGGATAGCTCTTTCAAGGTCATGTCTTCTGTTCCATGTTAGAGGGCTTAAGGCAGAGGATTAGGGGTTACAATAGCCAAATTATCTTCTAGCAAAGAGAAAAGGGGTCTCCTGTGAAAAGGCCCATGACTACCATGAAAATTCAAAGCTCCAGCCACAAGGACTACGTTGACACTAGCAACACTGTCGTGCCTTATGGTGACCACAGGCATAGTAAAGGGAAATCACTTGCTTTACCCCAACAGAGTTTCCGTTTCCAACAGAGGGCAGTAAGCCAGACAGAAAACCTCAATGTCTGACAACCAAAATCTCCATCAACAAGGCTGGCTGTCCAAGGTAGTCCTCTCTCTCATTTTCTCTCTTTCTCTCTCTCTCTTCCCAGGTGACCCTCAGGTAGCACCTGGGAAGCATCCTTATCTAACTTGGTGACCAGAATGTTACAAGAAGAGAATGTCAAAGCTAAAAAAGACCTTAGAGAACATCTTGTCCAACCCAGTCATTGTAGGGATTAAGAAACTGAAGTCTACAGAAGAGGAGGAACTTGTTCAAGGTTACAGGGAGCTCACCAGGATTAGAGACCAAGTCTCCCAACTCTGGGTGCAATGTGCCTTCTGCAATACCGTGCTGCCTCTCCAAAGTTTTTCTCCATCTCCAATTATATTATACTGAAAACTCTGCACATATGTAAATCTGCTGGGGGTGGGGTAAGACAAAATAGCCAAGGAAAGTAGGGGTGGGAGAAGAGATTGTGGGGTAGAAGGGTATGGGGAGTTATGCATTCTGGGAAGCCACACATGATTAGTCACACAGCATTAATCTGCCTCCCTCAACAATAGCTGCCGAATTTCGACTGAATCCCAGCTGTCGGTCCTTGAATGAAAGAAAACAAGATTTAGGGCATCAAGCGTCGGTGAGGCTTCTGCAGGGGGAGAAAAAAGCCAAAAAGGAGGAAAAAAAAAACCCAGCGTTCATTCATTAGTGGCTCACAAAGAGGTCTCCTTTTTGTCCATTAAACTGCTCATGGGCCTGATTAATTTGCTGAAGTTTTGGGGAAGGAAGGGGGTGAAAGGGGTGGGGTGGGGAGGGGCAGGGAAGAGAGTTACCAAACTAGGCAGGGTAGCTGGACTGAAACAGATGCACAAGCATGATGCCCAGTGTTGTCAAGGAAATCAGCCAGTCAACAGTTGGAATGAGAGGGCCTCTGAGATGCAGAGCAAGGCGCTACTTCTTAATCTGAAGCCTCAGTGGTGGGGATGCCTTCGCTCTTTTTTTTCTCCCCACAACTACCAAATGCTTCCCTCATTACTCACATCAAGGATGAACTCAAGTTGAAGAGCATCTGGCTTAGAGGCAAAACTTGATCAAACTAGATTTTTTAAATAATAATCCCTTGCTTTTTTTTTTTTCCTGTCTTAGGTTTGTTAAGAAAGTACTTAGGTGCATTGTTTATATCCCTTGAGCCTCCCTCACAAAAGCCCCAGTGAAGACAGCAAGAATGACAAACCCCATTTTGTGGAGCAGAAGACTGAGTCTCAGGGAGAAATGACTTACCCATAATCATATAGATAACTTGGGAACTAGAATCCTGACCTCAAAAAGTCAGTCAGTAAACATTTGTTAAGTGTCTACTATATACTAGGTCCTGTGCTAACAACTGGGATACAAAAAGAGGCAAATGATAATCTTTGTCCTCAAGGAACTCACAATCTAACTGAGGTATTATACAGACTAAAGGAATAAATATAGTCTAGATTTACAGACAGTTTACAGGAAGCGAAATAACATGTGAGTCAAACTGGACTCTAGCATACCTCCCATCCAACACCTCTCCCCCAAGGAAGTTTTTCTTTCAAAAGTGCCAATACAGTATTATAGAGAGGTTTTCCAGAATCCAACCCTTGCACTAGAAAAGTCCAGGAGTACCAAAACTCAGGTACTTACATCATAAAATATTAAAAACAACAGAAATTAACTTCATCCTAGAGGAAATTCATCTGCAGAAAAGGGAAGGGAGGAAAGGGACAATTAAGCATCTGCCACGTACCTGGCACTGTACTAAGGATTTTACAAATATTATCTCCTTTGACCCTCACAACAACCCTGGGAGGGAGGTGCAATCATTATCCCCATTTTACAGCTGAGGAAACTGAGGCAGACAGATTCAGTGACTTGCCCAGTCATATGGCTAGTATGTGAGGCTGGATCTGAACTTAGGTTTTACAGAATCCAGGAACATCGCTCTAGCCACTGAGATTTATGAGCCAGACGGGCTGGAAGTTGAATATCAATTTCATTTGCATCTCAGTATGCCGTTCTGTAAAACTGAACTACGTCCACTGGAAGATCAACCCTATTGAAACACTTGGGGGAAGAAAAAGGGATATGGAAATCCAGGCTCTGGCCCCTAACAAGAAACACAGTTTCCTAAAGTGACCCTCCACCCCAAAATGGGAAGAAAAACTTAGAGACTAAACCAACCACTGCAAATGTTGTAACTAGTACTTATTAAGTGATTGCCAGACTTTTTCTAATAAAAGTTACTCTATGATTTCTCATCCTTGTACTGTATCTCAGAGGAAAGACATTGACTTACTGTAAAGACTACTGTGCTCAAGACCCCACAAAAGCAGAAGGCAACGGTTCTCAGACCACTCCAAGTGCACGAATACTTACATGCATGACTCTGTTCCATTGTCATAGATTTCACACTTGCCTCCATTCAGACAGGTTTCTGAAGGTTGTGAACACCGAAAACCTAGGAGATATGTACAAGAAGCCTGTCAAGGGTCAAATTTATGAGTCTAAAGCTATGAGTCAGGGTCCAACCCTTAAACCTTCCAGAAAACTCACCTCTTCCTTATCCCCCCCCCCCCACCATGTTGCACCCAAGATAAGTCATATAATCATAAGTTTGGGGCTGGAAGAAACCTTAGATCATCTTATCCAACCTCCTTAGTTATTCTTATTTGACTTCTCAGTTTTGTTACCTTTCTCACGCCATCCCATCTAGCATAGTACTATAATCTATTTACATCATAAGCACTTAATAAATGTTTATTATTGTTGAATTAGTTATAGAAGACAAATGTACATTGGCTAAATATTCTACATCTATCACGTGTGTACACACACATATACACATATAGAAATCCATGCATGTATGTATGTATGCATAGAAACACACAAACACAGGTACCAGATTTCTTAGGGGTAGACACCCTTCTAATGAATTCTTTTGATATTCTTAATGAAGTCAACAGGAGGTAGGAAGGAAGAATGGGAGGCTGAAGTTGGGCTGTTTCTATAATGCCAACTACCGAAGGTCTACCCCAGACTACTAGCTCTAAATTACACAACAGCTTGGCAAAGAACGGGAAATGTTACCCAGAAGCCAATCTGACCAACTCAACTACTCAAAAATTCCACCAGCATGACTTTCCCAAACTTCTGTCGACCCTCCTTCTCGCCCACCCAACCAGAAGCCTGTACTTTAGGGGAGACCCACATCTCTTCAACGGGGAGGAGGGAAGGGAAGGAGAGGAAAAGGGAGGGGAGAGGAGAGGGAGGAGGGAGTGGTGGTGGGGGGAAGCTGAGACTACAGTGAGCGCTCAGAAATGCAGTGAATTGTCTGCCTGTTCAAACATCCATGGTAAAGTGACTTATCTAGCCAGTCCTGGAGGGGGAGTCTGAATAGTCCCAAAGCAAGCCGCACACACTCCCCTCCTGGCTCGTGGGAAAATGCGACAGCTGCGGGGCCCAGCTTCCCCTGAACTCCAACAAAGCGGGAATCAGAGCCGCCCATTGTAGCTCGTTTAAAGACACCTCTTGTTGCATTACTGACTGTAGGGCGAGGATTGAATACTCTTACCTCCCGGGACACTCAATACCTGCTCCCCGGAAGATCTGAGCTGCACTAGCGGGCCCGCCTCCACCCCAACCCCCACTCCCCAAATGCTGGGTCAATTCACAAAATCCCGTGGACAACCCCCTCTCCCCCTCACCCCCCTGCTCCATTCCTAGGCAGACGGAGAAGTAAAGTGCTTCCCCAATCCAAAGCCCCACTTAGGGGTTCGGGCTACATAACTCAAGCATGAGAATATGGGGGACCCGTCCCCGCTAGAGACTTCCTTTCTTGGAGAGTCAACTCAAGCTAAGAGTTTGGGATGGATTGGGTGGGGAGCTGTGCCCAAAGTCTGCGGGCTTTTTTACTTTTTTCAGAGAGGGGCTAGTAGGGTTAGGCGGTGTTGTTCTTCTTTGCACCGCTCGGGGAGGGGCGCCCACGAAGCGTGGGAAGCAGAGAGGAGGAAGGCAGCGAGTGGAGGACACCCGGTGGAGGGCTGCCTGACTCATCGCTGCTCCGTGGGCTGAGAGGGAGGAGGGAGCCGTACGGGGGGCCCCCTGCAAGTGATCGTTCTCACAATCCCCAGAGAGTTGTCATTCCTGAAGGCCAGAAAAAAAGGAAACTCCAAAATAGAGGGTGAGACCACAGGACCCAGAGGATGTTCTCTAAAACTTTCTTTTTCTTTTTTCCTTTTTCCAGGAAGGGTCACAGATGCTTAAAAGTTTTAGGCTTTTCAGCCAAAACGTTACCCATCCCCCAAGCTTCAAGCAACTTTCCTGTAGCTTGCGGGAGGGCTGTCCCACGAGATGGCCAGGCTCAGCAGAATAGCCGGGGTGCAGAGCCCCTGCAGCCCCAGGGTGTGGGGGCTACATAGGCTCCCCACACCGCCCCGGGGAGCGGGCTTCCGTCGGTTCCTCGCAAAAACTCAACACTGTTCTGAGCCCGAAAACCCCGCGCCGCTGACATCCGCCCCCAGCCCTCGACCCGAAAGTGCAGTGGGCAGACGGAGAAGAAAAGGCCAGAGAGAACAGGAAACCTGACTCAAGTTCGAATAGAAAGAACTCAACCAGCGGAGAAGAAACCCAAAGCGGGAGATGTGGGGGTGGGGGTGCAGGTTTGGCCCGGGGCGGGGGGGGGGCGACGCAAGTTTGGCAGTGGGTGGAGAGAGATGCAGGTTTGGCCACAGGTGGGGGGGGTACAGGTTTGGAGGGGGCGGGAAAGCAGGCGGGGGGGAGTGGTGAGGGTCGCTCAATAACTCAGCCTTAGCCTCCAAGGCAGCTGGAGCCCTCCCCATCACTTACACTTCCCATCACCCTGGACACGCAAGCCAGACTCCCGACCTTCCCCTCTTGGTGCCACCTCAATCCCCGACCAAATTGGGGGCGAGAGCAGCCTTCTCTGCAGTGGAAGGGAGAGTCTCCCGAAAAAAAAAGGGCGGGGGACTAGGGATGGTTGACATCCTGGAGGTAGCCAAGGTCGCAAAACAGGGAAAAGGTGACTCCAGCGGGTCCCAAACCGGCCAGGGAGGTACTGACATCTCCACCCACCGTTCCGCTGCTGCCACCGCCACCACCACCATCACCACCACCACACGATCCCCGTAGTGACCAAGTCAGGTTGCTTCCCGTTCCCCTATTCAATCCAAGCCTGTTCGCTCTCTCCCCAATCTTGGCTAGGTTAGCCGCGTCCCTCCTCCAGGAGGGAAAAAAGTTTTCTCCAACGGTGCACAAAGTTTGCGGTCTTGTTCCCCACCCCCCCAGAGCCACCGGGTTCCGATCTCCACTGGAGCAGCCCCGCGTCCTACCTCGTGCGAGGACCGGCAGCAGCGACAGACAGACGACGGGCACTAGGAGCGGCCGCATGCCTCCCGCAGCGGCCAGCTCTCCCCCAGCGGCGCTTCGCTCGGGCAATCCCAGAAAGGCTCAGAGTGACATAAGGTCTCCGGGCGGGCTGGGAAATCCTAGGCAATATCTCTCGGACAGGGAGCCAATCTCGCCCTCGTCTTCCCCTCCTCTGCAGGCGTACGGGCGCACATGCACTGCCCGAGTTCACTCTTTTTCTCGCTCCCTCGCAGACTTGTCCGCGCCGCGCCCGGCTCAACCCTACGTAACCTACAGCTGCCAAGACACTAAATGAAGCGGCGAGCTCGGCGCCTCTCCCACTCCTCCTGCTCCTCCCCCCCCCCCCCCAGCTGTGAACCTCCCTCTTCTCCGAATCCTTCCGCTTCCCCTCCACCCCCTCCCTATAGAGCCTCGTTTCGCTCAGTCTCAAAGCTCCCTGGAGAGACCGCGGGCCGAAGATGCTTTCTGGGGTGTCCAAAGTTGTCCCCGAAGAACCCTGAGCACTTTTCTGAGACTGGGAAGGCGTCCCGTACCGAGGGACTACTTCTCGTTTGAAAGTTTCAGAAGCTACTGAAAGTTTGTTGCGAGCTTGCGGAGGGATTCTTGGCTCTCGCACGAAGTTTCTGTTCTTCGCCGAGTCTTTTTATGCATTTGCATGTCAATGGAGGAGCCGCTGGTATTCGGGGCCCGGGGGCCGGGAGAATGGAGCTTAGGGTGTGCTTAGCGCCAGCAACTTTCCCTTCCTATTCTTGTCTCCGGCCTCCCTCTACGGGCTGCTCTCTGGGGGCTTCATGCAGAGGTGAAGACAGGGAAAGTGGAAGGAACGTTCGGGACGAAGAGCTGGGGATCGTCCCAAAGACTGTGTGATCTGAATGCCTTAAAAGGCAGTGAGCTGGTCTAGGGGACTTGAGTTTGGAGTACTCTCGGGCCCCACCCTAGAGAGCTTTCCTGGAGTTGGTTCGGGGTAAGACTTGGTGGGTGACCTAAATACCCCTTTCCCAACTCAGGAATTAATCGTGGAGCACAGACGGGTTTGTGCACTCATCCTGGTCCCCAACCCTCCAACCACCCTCTCATCCCTTGTAACTGGGGACTTCTAAGAGACCGGACGGGTCCACTGGAAGGTGACTCGGGACTTGAACACCTTTGACCGTGACGTTATCGTGCACTTGACTGTGTTAGAGGAGATAGGTCTTCAGGTGCCACGGAGGTCATCTATTCCACCCCTCACTGTACAGATGAAGGAAGCTAGGTCCTAGAGAGGTTAAGGGACTTTTGTACTTGTCC
The DNA here is from genome assembly GCF_011100635.1 of Trichosurus vulpecula. Classification (NCBI taxonomy): domain Eukaryota; kingdom Metazoa; phylum Chordata; class Mammalia; order Diprotodontia; family Phalangeridae; genus Trichosurus; species Trichosurus vulpecula. Next base: position 171,596,298 of record NC_050575.1, on the reverse strand, counting down.
AAGTTCACACTGGTAGTGAGTAGTAGAGGCAGGATTTGAACCCAGGTCCTAAGACTCTGAATCCAATCAATCAGCAAGTATTTATTAAGCACCTACTAAATACCAGAAACTATATCACTAGAGATACAAAAACAAAAATCATTCTTTGCCAGCGAGAAGCTTATAAATTCTGTTGGGGAAACATCTGCACACACAAGTAAGCCCGAAATTCATACCATGTAAATAAAAAGTAGATAGGGTGGGGGAAAGGAGAAACACTAGCCATTGAGAAGGGTTGGGAAGGGCTGTATATAAGAGGGACTTCAGCTGGATTTTGAAGGGGCTAAGGGGTACCAAGCTGCGGGAAAGTCTGTGCAGAGGCAGGAGATGGAATATTATGTACCAAGAGAAGCAAATAGGCCAGTTTAACAGGAATGTAGTGTGCATGAAGTGGAATAATGCCCAAGGAGTCTGGAAAGGTCCTTTGGAGCCCGACTGTGAAAAGCTCTGAATACTGAAGGACCGACGCGGTATTTTATCTTAACAGCAGTAGGGAGCCGCTGGAGTTCTTTGACAGTCAGATCTTTAGCCCTCGCGATGCTGTCACAGTTGGCAGAGGATATTTCGGAGAGGAGAGGGTCTGGAGGCAGGCAGACCAACTGGGACCCCGATGCATTAGCCCAGTCTGGAGGGATGAGGCCCTGGGTTAGAGTGGTAGCTTCCAGAGTGTAGAGAAGAGGCCAGAGATTTTATGGAGGGAGATGCACAAAACTTGGTAACTAATTAGTTATGCATGATGAGCCAAAGATGACTGTAAGATTTCAATTTCGAACCTGAGTTACCGAAAGGGTGATGGTATCCTCCAAGGAAAGAAGAAAGTTAGGAAGATATATGGGTTTGGGGGAAAAGATAATGAATCCTGCCTGCTTTGGATTTGTTGAGTTGAGCTGCTGTGGGACATCCCCAGTGGAGAAGTCCAACAGTCAGTTGTTGATGATGGACCATAGGTCGGGGAGGGAGGTCTATAGTTGTAGATCTGGAAGTCATCACCAAAAAGATGAAAAGTGAGCTGATGAGATCGTGGTAGAGAGAGGAGAAAAGAGACCAAAGGACAGACTCTTGGGGCATACCCTGTTAGAGTATAGGCCATGGATGATGACCCAGCAGAGCGGTCTGAGGGGTGTGCTCACCCTTGATAGTCCAGACAAATAAGTGGAGAATGGGACAACACTCAGAGGAGAGAGTAGATGGGGGCAGAGTGTTATCAGCAATGTTAAATGCTACATCGAGGTCAAAAAGGATGGGGACTGAGAAAAAGCCATTAGATTTGGCTAATTAAGAGGTCATTGGTAATTTTGAGAGAGTAGTTTCATTTGAACAAGGAGGTCAGAAGCCAAATTGCAAGGATTTGAGAAGTGAGAGGAAGTGCTGGCAAAGAGTATAGTATTTCCACCACTCCCTGTTTCCCCCATCCCAACCCCGCCAACTCCTGCCTTCTACACTTCCCAAACTTATGACAGGGCGTCAGCCCAGCATGAAGTTGGAAGGAAAGGATAATGAGATTGTATCCATCTAAATAGACCCCATGTCAAAAACCCAACAAAGTTCCAGGAAGTGTCTGAGGTTTGTGAAAACCTTAAAATTTTTTTCACCTATGCCACTAGGATCACTCAAAAATAAATTGAATCATGAATTCTTTACTTTTCCACAAATCTGATAAGTAAACTATTCCTTGCTTTCCCAAATTACTTAGAGTATCAACTTTTACTCCTAAATCATGAACCCATTTTGACTTTATTTTGGTATATGGTGTAAGATATTGGTCTATGCCCAGTTTTCGCCCTACCATTTTCCAATTTTCCCAACAGTTTTTGTGAAATAGTGAATTATTAGCCCAGAAACTGGCTTCTTTGGGTTTATCAAAGAGTAGATTGCTAAACTTGTTGATTTCACCTACTTGTGTACCTATCCTATTCCACTGATCCACACCCCTGTTTCTTAACCAGTACCAGGCAGTTTTGATGACTGCTGCTGTGTAGTACAGTTTAATATCTGGTGTGGCTAAACCACCATCTCTAGCATGTCTTTTCATTAATATCCTAGATACTCTAGACCTCTTGTTTTTCCAAATGAATTTTGTTATTAATTTGTCCAGCTCAGTAAAAAAATTTTTTGGTAGTTCGATTGGTATGGCACTGAATAGATAGATTAATTTAGGTAGAATTGTCATTTTTATTATATTAGCTCGGCCTAACCATGAGCAACTGATATTTCTCCATTTATTTAGATCTGCTTTTATTCGCGTGAAAAGTGTTTCATAGTTATGTTCATATAGGCCCTGGGTTTGTCTTGGCAAATAGACTCCCAAATATTTTATAGTGCCTTCAGTAACTTTGAATGGAATTTCTCTTTCTATCTCTTGCTGTTGGGCTTTGTCAGTAATGTATAGGAATGCTGAGGATTTATGTGGGTTTATTTTATATCCTGCAACTTTGCTAAAGTTGTTTATTATTTCAAGTAGTTTTTTACTTGATTCTCTAGGATTCTTTAGATAAATCATCATATCATCTGCAAAAAGTGATAATTTAGTTTCTTCTTTTCCTATTCTAATTCCTTCAATTTCTTTTTCTTCTCTTATTGCTACAGCTAATGTTTCTAGAACCAAATTGATAGAGAGCATTACAAAATGCAAAATGGATAATTTTGATTATGTCAAATTGAAATGTTTTTGTACAAAAAAAGCCAATGCAACAAGAATTAGGAGGGAAGCAGAAAATTGGGAGAAAATCTTTGCAACTAGTATCTCTGATAAAGGCCTCATCTCTAAAATATACAGGGAGCTAAGCCAAATATATAGGAATACAAGCCATTCCCCAATTGAGAAATGGTCAAAGGATATGAACAGGCAGATTTCAGAGGAAGAAATTAAAGCTATCTACAGGCATATGGAAAAATGCTCTGGATCGCTGCTGATTAGAGAAATGCAAATCAAAACAACTCTTAGATACCACATCTCTCCTGTCAGATTGGCTAAAATAACAAATCAGGAGAATGATAAATGCTGGAAAGGATGTGGGGAAATTGGAACATTGTTGCATTGCTGGTGGAGTTGTGAGCTGATCCAGCCATTTTGGAGGGCATTGTGGAACTATGCCCAAAGGGCTATAGAAATGTTCATACCCTTTGACCCAGTAATACCACTTCTAGGGTTGTATCCCAAAGAAATCACGCAAGCGGGAAAAGGACCCATATGTACAAGAATATTTATAGCAGCTCTCTTTGTGGTAGCCAAGAATTGGAAAGCAAAGGGATGCCCATCAATTGGGGAATGGCTGAACAAGCTGTGGTATATGAAGGTGATGGAATACTATTGTGCCATAAGAAATGGGGATGATGCACACTTCATAACAACCTGGAAAAACCTACACGACATAATGCTGAGTGAGCGGAGCAGAGCCAGGAGAACGTTGTGCACAGCCACAGATATGTGGATTCCGTGAGGACCAACCCTGACATACTGCACTTCTCTCAGCAACCTAAAGGGGCAAGGACAACTCCAGGGGACTCACGATGGAGAATGCTATCTTCATTCAGAGAAAGAACTGCGAAGTTTGAATACAGACTGAGGCACACTACATGCTCGCCTTTTCTGCTTCTCTTTTGTTTTTGTTTTTGGGGTTTTTTTTTTGTTTTTTTTTTTTTTTGGTTCTGTTTCTTCTTTCTCATGATTCATTCCATTGGTCAAAATTCTTCTCCACGATTTGACTAGAGCATAAATTAATTCAATGCGAAGTTATACATGACAGTTATATGAGACTTCATGCCGTCTTGGGGAGGGAGGGGGGAAGGAGGGGAGAAAAACTGGAACTCAAAACTATGTAGAACCGTGTGTGGTAAACTAAAAATAAATAAAGAAAAAAAAAAAGAAAAAAAAATAAATTGAAGTGTCAAAACCCCTTCTACCTCACCGTGGCTAGGCCTGTATTTGCTTTGCTTCCATTAAACAACCATCCGTTAAACCTACTTTGCACTGTGTTAGGTGCTGGGGGAGATATTTCATTGATTTATACAAAAATTTTAAACCATTCTCTTTTCTTTCTAAGGAACTAGCAAGCCTATGTGGATGCATTACCTTAGGAAGCTGGAGACCGCAACTGTCCTCACCAGGGTAGCTAGGAAACTTTTTCATTTACAAATTAAGCTTCTGAACACTTTCTCTACCTTATTTACAAACACTTCCCCAAAGCTGGTAACAAATTATATTCTCAAGCACTTTGTGGACTGTTTCCTAGATACTTGAGTCTGTTTGTTTGGAGAATCATTTTATCAAAGGAAACCAAAGTCTAACATTAAAGGTTACTTTAGTGGAGAGATGTTAAGAACAGCAACTTCGCATCTGAGTGGCCATTTTTCCGCCCACTCTGTCCCACAAGATCATAGGATGGATCCCAGAATTTGCTTGGCCTGGCTGGAAGTGGATGGTCTATCCCAGTTCACTACTCAGACTAGAATCAGAACCTCAGTTAGAAAAGATTTCAAAGGTTATTTAACTCAATTCAAAAGCTTTTAAAATGTTTTCATTATTTTTATTAACCTGACATCTATCTCTTTGATTATTTCTATATACAAAGAATAGAAAAAGAGAATCGCATATGAAACCATGAATCTCAATTACTGAAACCATGGTTATTATTTTTTTTAAAAGTCTATTATAAATTCAACATGGTTATTCCAATACATTCTTGTTCACCTGTGTCTCTTTCTGAATTTCCTTCTGATCTCTTCTGTGTATTTAATAAATAAATGTTTCATTAACGATCCTTTTCCTCTTTCTTTTGGCATCATTATTACTATTCTCTTTGTTTTCACATCACTATTAATATTCCCTTCATGATTTCTTCCCCCTGCCCCACCCCGACCCCCCTTCCCAATTTTTTTTTCTCCTTGCAACAAATAAGTATAGTCAAGCAGAACAGATCTATACATAGGCCATGTCAGAAAATGTATGTCACATTCTGAACCTTTAGACCTCTATGTCAAGAGTAGGGAGTTATGATTCATCATGAGTCTTCTGGAGTGATGTTGGTTCTCTGTTTGATAAAGTACTTAATTAAGTCCTTCGAAGTTGCTTTCCTTTACAATGTTATGGTTATTAGATAAATTGTTTCCCTGGTTCTACTTAATTCCCTCTGTATCCAATCAAGTATACAAGTTTTCCTACATTTTCCTGAATCCATCCTTTTCATGGACCACAAATTACTCAGCCATTTTCCAACTGATAAGTACTCCCCTTGTTTCTAGTTCTTTAATACAACAAAAAGTACTACTTTAAATGTTTTTGTACAAATTAATCCTTTTTTCTCTTTCCTTCATCTCTGGGGTATAACCCAATAGCAGTATCAGTTGGTCAAAGGATATAAACAGGTTAGCGATTTTGGGGGGTATGGTCCCAAATTGCTTTCCAGAATGGTGGGACCAACTCACAGCTCTCCCAACAGTACACTCATCAGTGTGCCTGTTTTCCTGCAGTTACTCCAACAATTGTCATTTTCCATTTTTTTGTTATCTTTGCCAAAATGACGGCTGTAAGACGGAACATCAGAGTTGTTTTAATTAACCCAATCTATTTCTAAAGAGGAATCCTCTCTACAATGTCCCTAAAAAGTGAACAAGTGATCTAGCCTTTACTTGAAGATCTCCAACAAAGACACAGCCTCCCCGAGGCAGTCTGTTCTACTTTTAGATAGCTTGAGTTATTAGAAGGCTTAATTTTGTTTTGTTTTTTCTCACATGGAGTCAAAATCTGCCTCTTTGCAACTTCCCATTATTCTTCATTTTGTTCTTTGAGGCTAAGTAAAATGAGTCAAACCTCTTTTCCAGAAGATAGCTTTTAGCCTACTTGAAGAAAATAATCATGTCCTTCCCATTCCCTAAATATTCTCTTCTCCAGGAAAAATGTCCCCAAATCCCTTCAGTCTATCTTAGCGTAGCTTTGTTTCCAGCCCTCACTGTTTAGTTAACCTGTATGATGATGCTTGGCAGCATAGATTTAGATCTGTTTCCCACTAGTGTTGTATGTATTTTTGGGAGAATGTACCCCCAGGCTTATGAGGGAGATGTTTTGTTACTCCTGAACTTACTATATTATTTCAGTAAATGCCTTTTTTTTTTTGGAAAAAAAAAATTAGAACTGAAAAGGACCTGGGAGGTCATATTTTATTTTATAATTCTTTATTTTGCAGATGAAGAAATGAAGACACAGAAAGGACAAGTGACTTACTCAGAGTCACACAGCTAAGTAAGTGACTGAGGGGTATTTGAACCTATGCCTTCCTAACTCCCAGTTCACTACTCTATCCTTGATGTCTCCAAATGTATTCCAGTTCATCAATGTCCTTTAAAAAGTATGGCATCCAAAACTAAACACATTAGTATAGCTGTGGTACCAGGGTACCAGAGAGAAAAGAATAATATCAATTCCTTGGTTCCTGACGCTAATTCTCAGCTTTGGATTCCTGTTGGTATTTCAGGTTGCTATGTACTACTCTTGACTTGAGTTCATCTTGAAGCTTCCTATATTCACCTTTGCAGGAGACTCAAGAGGGACCCCAGGGTTTTATCCTAAAAACAGGCTTAGGGAGAAAATGCTTTTTTAACTGTTGGTTCTCAGCAGAAATCATTCAAGGAAGACATGGAAGGAATTCAATTTTTCCAGGACTCAGGGCACGAGCCTAAGAAATTTTGGGGAATGAACTACTGATTTTGTAGGGGCAGACTATTGAAATGTCCTTTTTTTTCTGACTTGCCAATAGCAGCCACGTCACAAGCTATTCCAAGGTAGAGATGATACCCTGTTACAAAAAATATCTCTACAAACAAAGTTTTTAATAGAAGAAAAAAAATTCTGAGCCCTGGATAACAGCTCATTTATTTCAAGTAATAATTCATATCCAATTAAAGAACAAGTATTTCCTGAGTGCCTACTGTGTGTCCAACTGCATGCCGTATCAGCTGGCAGGAAGGCAGAGAACAGATTTACTAATTTAGAGCTAGAAGGGAGAAACCATGGAAGTCATCAAATGTAGCTCCCTCATTTCTTGAAAGAGGAAACTGAGATTCCAAAAATTGAAGTCATTTGCTCAAAGTCATGCAGGCATAAGGACAGAGTCAGGATTCAAACGATGTCCTGTGACTCAAAGTTTCAGCACTTGTCCACTGTAACCTAATGCTTTTCATAACAAGACATTGCCCCTGCTTTCACAAATTTACTGCAAATAGAAGTAACATGATAAAAATCAAAAGGATCAGGGATAGATTGTGAGGAGATCAGACAGGGGAAGGTTTGTCTGGGCCAGAGTAGCCAGGGAGGGACTCACAGAGGAGGAGGAGGTTGAACTGGGCCTTCTAGGATGGGGGAAGATTTAGATAAGCAGAGAGAGGAGAGAAAAGAGAGAAGAAGGGCATTCCCTAATTTTCAGAACTGAGAGGTATTAGGCCAAAAGGTGAAGATTCCAGCATAACAAGAAAGAATAGAAAGCATTCTCCTTTGAACCTCTGTAAAGAGGAATCTGACCAGTACTAAATCACCATCCCCTAAGGGCTTGTGAATTATTCATCTTCCTGAGGTGGCTCACATTCTTCTGTAACCAAAAAAGAAAAAAAAATTGATGTCACCCTCCCAAACTTTTGAAAATGGTCTTTCTGTGAAAAAGAGTCAGGAGCCCTAGGTTATGGTCCTGGCCCCCTCATTAACACACTATGTGACATATGGAGAGTCACTTTCCCTCTCTGGGCCTCAATTTTTTCATCTGTACAATCTAAGTGACTTCTGAGGTTCCTTCCAGCTCAAATAGAGGTCCTACCCAGTCTAAGACTGTAACAAACAACTTTGCTCTTAGGTAGAGAGCATTTGGATGGGACTCAGAAAGAACTGTACTCTGTCCAGACTGTTTACACTTTAGCCCCCACCAGGTTTGGCAAACTTCAATTTTAATTTAAACACACACAGGCAGACAACATTCAGTGGTGGTTTAAATGTAAACATACTCAGCCTGCCAGGGGCTGGCCTTGCTGGTGGGTGGGAGGGAGAGGTAGATAGGGTTTGAAGGAAGCCAAAGGCAGCCTTGAGCCTTGGGACCACCACCTCTTTTTAACCCCAGAAAAGAATTCAGACCAGTCCCACTGTATGTGTTTCTCGGAAAGGAACAAGCCAAGACTGTCAATTAAAAACGTTTAGTTTTATTTATTTATCAAGTACCTACTATGTGCTATGCTTGCTTTCTTACCTCTAGATAACTTTTATGAGGATGCTCTGTACTACTGGCATCCTATCCTCACCCTACTCCACACATGAATGGAATGCATCATTGATAAAAATATAAGAAGAACAGGAAGCCTTTGGTAAATGACATTCTATAGTGCACCATATCTAAAATGTACAAATAACACAAGACCTTACTATGTTTATTACTTGCTGGCTATCAGAAAACATTTGATTCTTTTGGGTAAAATGCAGCCTTGAAGGATTTCCTCCAACAATTTGTTTCCCTTGTTAATGTCAAGATGATTCAAGATTCTTTGATAGATGTAACCACAAAGATAACTTTGTTCCAAGATTCTTCTGATTATCAAGGGAGACAAAAAACTGGGAGATACTTGCTCTCCAAAGATGTTTGCTACTGAATTGAATGATGTTCATAGTGGTCCTCTGGATGCTCCTATTTGCTAATGACATTTTATTGCTAGCATCTAACTCAGAACATTGCAAAGTCTCCTGAGAATGAAAAGCACTCCAAAAAGAGAGAAGGAAAAGAAAGCCACTCAAGAGTACTCAGCCTAATAGTTCACACAGAGAATAAAAAAATGGATGGAGAATGCCTATTGCCCAGGCTATGATATGCAGTAAAGACAGGCCATTAAGCTGATCAATCAGGACACAAATTAGTATAGGCCCTTTAAATGAAAAATTAACTAGGCCCCAAAATGAACAGAAGAGAGTTGATATTTGAGAAATTTTGCAGCACCTTCAAAGAGCTCAAATTCCTTTGAAATAAATCCATCTTTTTTTTTTACATCAATATTCTTCTAATGATGTTATCTGGCTGCAAATCATGAGATACTGTATTTCCAAAGAATAAAAATTTGAGTCATTCAGAGGGCAATACAGAGATACACATATGATATATGTAAATAGGTTTCACTATATTAACAATTGTATGCGGAAAGATCATAAAAGACATCAAAGACTGGAAAAACAGACTGGTGATGTAGCAAAAGCCAGGGATCACAGATTGCCAACATGCATTTTCACTGGAACCCATATAATTTTAAAAGGACTAAAAGGATTCCCCCTGGCACATTTGGCAGACCCCCCTGTGGAGGAACAATGGCAATATAGATTAAAGACTAGATGAAAATCACTCCTATGAGTGAGATCATGGACCCACTGAAGGTTCCAGAGCACTGTGCCAGGAGCTGAGGAAAATACAAAATTTAGACATGGTTCCTGCATCTTGGCGCTTACTTCTAGAGGGATGATAAATTATACGTAAATATAATATACTGTGTATAATAAGCACCCTAAAGAGGTGAGAGACATTGTAGAACAGATACGTATCTGTATTCCTCTCTGGTAGTTTCCTAGCCAATGAAATCACAAGTAGAGGCTTTGAAAAGTACAATATACTGAGTAAGATTTGAGAGGAAAGATCATTAACTGCTGAATGTGGTCCCTTTCTCTGCAAAGGGTCGTGAGCAAGTTTCACCTCAGTGTAAGCGACCATTTTCTAAGAATTAGAGATGCCTATCAATGGAATGGACTGCCTTAGTAAGTAGGCAGTAAGCTCTGAATCACTGACTGTGTTCAAGGAGAGACTGTAGAGCAAAGTTCTTAATTGTCTGTGTGTGTGTGTGTGTGTGTATGTGTGTGATGAGCCCCTTTAGCAGTATTATTAAGGAGATTTTCTCAGAATAATTAAATGTAAAAAATAAAATGCATAGGAAGGAAACAAATTATGTTGAAATGTAGTTGCCAAAATATTTTCAAAAAATAAGTTCATGGACTCCAGGAACTTGGTTAAGAATTCCTGCCCCAGAGGCTGGATGTCTATCAGGGAAGCTGTAGGATCAAAGTTCTTAACTTGGGGGGGATGGGGGAAAGGGGTGGATAGATTTGAGGAGTTTATGAGCTTGGATGGGAAAAAAATCACATTTTCATTTTCACTAACCTCTAACTAAAACTTCACATTTCCTTCAAGTATGAATTTTTAAAACATTAAGAAGGGGTCGAGAGGCTTCACTAGACTGCTAGAGGGATCCAGGACACACACAAAAAAAGTTAAGAACCCCTGCTGGAGAAGGATCAGGTAGGGGTTAGACTAGGTGACCTCTAGTTCCCTTCTAAGCCTGAGAATCTCATTCAAATTCCTTTAAAAAACATAATCCTTTATGTACACAGATGATAATCCTAACCTATCAGCAATAGGACTCTGATTCTGACTTTGACTCTGAGCTGAGTCTCAGGCATCAGAGATGCCTCCCTGAGCCGTTCCTACGCTCTCATCCTTGTCTCCTTGTTATCAATAGTGTACGTTTATAAAATGGCTGGCTAGGGTTAGAGGTGAAATCAAGTCACTTATTAATTGTTCTCCCGCGTCCCCAGCCCAATACTAACTACTACAGTAGGAGGGAAAAAGAGAATAAAACACAGAATAAGACTTAAGGGAACTTACAGTTTAATGGATACACACACACACACAACCAAAAAACCAGAAAATATGGGTAAGGACAGGATTCCTGCCCCTAGGGAGCTCAGGATCAAGTAAGATCAGGAGAAGGAGAAGGAGTCCATTCCAGACATTGGATACGAGAGATGGCAGGATGAAAAAAGAGAATACAGAGTCATCTAGTTCGACTGGAATATAACACGAAAAGAGCAGTGTAATATCAGGCTGGAAAGCTAGGTTGGATTTACTATATTCTAGATGACCTTGAATGCAAGGATCAAGGGGTTATACTTTACTCCACAAGCATTTGGAGGCCATTGAAGGTTCTGAATAGAGGGGGTACATTATCAATCAATTAATCCCCTGAGGAGTTTACACAAGGAGAGATTGAAGACAAGAAGACCAATCGGGAGACAGTGAGAGGAGATGAGGGTCTGAGATAAGGCTGTTGTGAAGGGATAGATGAAAAGGGGATAGCCTAGGTAGAATCCACAGAACATGGCAATTGATTAGACAAAGGGGGGAGCAGATGAGTTTAGGTGGCTGAGGGAATGGGGAAACCATTTGGCAAAGATGATTTAGTTTGGCTAAAAAACCAAACTAGGACCAGGAAGGTAGGATGGGGCTGGCTTATAGAAAACTCTGGCTAACAGACTAACTGGCTTCCCTGATTTTGGCCTTATTAGTGGCCCTCTAAAGAGAGAAAGTAAGCGGCCCATAGAGAGCGTTAGATTTATCTCAGATGACAAGGTCAAAATTTGAGTTCAGGATTTTTAATATGGTTATTATTTTTTTAAAGACTCTTTTGGGCCTCTCCATGAGAACCATGAATAGCTTTTGGGAGAAAATACAATTGTTTTGACAGGTATAGGCCTAGAGTACTGATCTGTGAGAAAACTCTTGGATACATATTTGACATACCATCCATGGCCCAGGTCACAACTAGCATCTATCTCACTGTGAGACTTGCACAGAAACTCTGCGCAAAATATGCTCAGACATGTTCCTAGAATCCCTGACAGGTAGCCTGTACAAGCGGGTGAGTGGCAAATTTCTTGTTTGAATAAGGGTGTTTCTGTAGCTTAAGCTCTAGGTCTTAGTTTCCTAATATTTAAAATGGGGTATGTGATGAACAGGGAGAATGGATTAGATGACTTGTAAGATCAATTCTGGTTTATGTTAATGGAATAATGTGCTTTAGTAGTGGTTAGTGGGTCAGGGTGTATGTGTGTGTGAATCTGGCAGTAATTGCCTGTGTCAGGCATCCTGACCCTTGAAATCTTAAACTTTAGCATTTGAACATACATTGTCACATTTCATCTTCTAATTATTTCACGTGGTGTCATCTCCCCAATTAGGCTATCATTCCCCCAAAACCTTGTATTCTCAATTTTTATTCAATTTCTTCCTCTCCTTCAATATCTAGCTTGAATGCCACCTCCTGCAAGTCTTCTCTCATCCACCCACTTTTCCTGTCCATGAGGACCTTCCTTTCTGAAATGTCACCTTGTGCCTTGATACCGCTCTAATTCACTCATCCTAGAGCACTATGTATCACAGTTTTGGTGAAAATTTTCCTTGGAACATTTTTAGGAATAAAATTCAATAAAACTATCCAACATATCAGCAAGGCTTGACAGCATTTTGAAGCATTTTGAAAGGCCCTCTGTGATAAGGCTTCACTTTTCTTCCCCTTACTCAGATGACCCCTTGCTGTCCTAGCCATCTTCAGGTAGCTTTGCTACCACTCAGCATGCTGTTGACTTCCTGGACCAAAACTCTCTTCCCTACCCATCATTCTTTTCCATATAGACATAGTCTTCCCAATTCAAACTTATGCTTTTTGAGTGCAGACACTGGCTAGCTTTTCTAGTTCTAGTCTTAGGACTTACCACAGTTTCTGGCACTTAGTAAGTGCTTTTTCATTCATTCATTCATTCCATATCCATTGGCTCCTACTTCTCCAATTAGAGTAGCTTATCCTCTAATTTTTTCCTCCCAAGGGCCAAGTTTGTTCATTACAATTACTTAACATTCAGTTTCATTTTATTGTTTTTTTCCCTACATTCTCACCTACTTATCTTATAAATTGGGGTCAATACTTTTGGAATTATCTATGTCCTGCCTTCCTTCCCTTAAATTTATAGAGGGGTTTTATTGTTATTGAAGCTCAGAAAGAAATCTTTTTTTTAGAATGCAAAAAAATGTTCCTTTTTATTTTCCTAGAAAATAACTCAACAAACTTTTCTTTTCAAAAGTGAGGACTTCTATTAAAAAAAAAAAAGGCACGATCTAAAAGGAAGGGTGTGAATCACTCTGGCTGCTTGCTTCCCTGATTGTGTGACTTCAGGTATTCTACAAATCTCTTCAGCAGCATCCAAGCTTGTAGGAGTCCCAGCAACCTGAGTAAGGGCTTCCATGAAGCCAGCTGGATTTTTGCCTCCATTTGCTCCAGACACATTTAAACCTGTTTAGAACTTCCGCCCCACCCCCAGGTTCCCACTCTCTTCTTTCCTCCTCCAACTTTTGGTTAAAATAAAAATGGGTTAGCAAACTGGGGTTTGGGTTACAGGGAGCACAGGGAATTGTGTTCACCAGGCAAAACTTTGTGCAAATATAAACAGGTACAGCACATCTGTGAGTTATTTTCATGTCTCCAGGGGCAAGAGAGAAAAAAAACCCAGCCCTTAAGTGAGACCAGAATTCTTCTATATTTTTGCCTTGACAGCTAAGGAAAAAATTTGCCAAAAACCAGAGGCCCCGGAGAGTGTTGGCGTGGGAATGTTGGTTTAGTCAGAGATTTGCCCTGGGCCATTTAAATGAAAACAGGCACTTGAGGGGCAAATGCTTGTAAATGGAGAAGCGATTATTACTGATTGGACCAAGAAAGGACTGTTTCACAATCTCTTCCTCCTTCTTTTTCTTGACCCCTTCCAAGGCTTTATCATTACAATCAATACTTCACAGATAAATATTTTAAAGGAATTACTTTTTAAAAATCCAAAGACTTTAATGTGGCCATGATCAGGGTCCTCATTTCTCTGTAGAGACTTGGTTTCTCAAATCTTAGCTTTCCTGTCACTGAAGGAACTTTTAAGAACATAAATCAAGCCAGCCCCTCATAGATCACTCCAGGCAACTAGGAAAGGATAAAAATATTTCCAGTCGAGGGAGGCAATGTGAAAATGATCAGGGCCAGAACATTACTGTAATGGGATTCCATCACCAGTTCCCAGAAGCTCTACAGGCCCAGAATTGGGCTTGTAAAGGAGTCAGAGGAGTACATGTATTTCATTAAAAAAAAAAAAAACCCTGAATGAGTTGTCTGTATGAGCTACAGGCCATTCCCACAGTTGAAACAGCAAAGGCAGCTAGTGTTGTGAAGTGTAAGCTCTTCAAGGTTAGAGGCTTTTTTTGGTCTTCTTATTGTCTTTCTATCTCTGGTACCTAGCACAGAGTATTGATTATTAACAAATGCTAGAATCAGGAATCTGGAGATATAGTTCGGATTTCCTGTCTGTTTGACCTTGGATAAATCATTTCCGTTATCTGGGCTTCAGTTTCTGCATATGTAAAGTAGGAATAGTCATACCTATCCTGCAGACCTCCCAAGGCTATGATTGAGGTTCAAATGAGATAATGGATGGGGAAAGGCTGTACAAATGTAAAGGATTATTATTATTATTAGGCAGCTGTAGAATGAATTAGAACCAAGCAGAACAGAATTCATTTCAAAGCTTTTTTTTTTTTTTTTTTGCTTCAGGCTTACTGTAGAAAGATGGTTCCCACGAAATGGGTGAAGGAAAGACAGACTAAGAGTTAAGGACTAGGAGCCATGATCCAGAGGCTCTGAGTCTTCTTTTACTACCCACAACCTATGTGACTTTGGATAAGTCATTCCGACCCCAATGGCCTTTTATTCCCCTAGATGTTGAAAGGGAGTTAGATGACTCATCCTAAAGTCAAATCTAGCTGGCAGGAAATGAGGGAAATTTTTTTTAATGTAATATAGGGAGAATCTTAAACAAGGTGGGATGTCCACTTCCAGAGGAATAACTGATAGAGTCTGATTGCATACTTTAAAAAGCATACTTTAAAAAACCTTTATTTTTCTTACTTTTTGATCTGTTTTCTTTTGCAAGGCAGCTAATATGGAAATGTTTCGCATGACTGCACATGTATAATCTATAGCAAATTGCTTGTCTTCTCAAGAGGGGAGGAGATAGAGGAAGATAACTTGGAACTCAAAATCTAAAAAAAAAGAATGTTAAAAACTGTTTTACATGTAATTGAGAAATAAAAAACAAAATGTAATGTCCTAGTATCTCAGGTCTTCTCTAAGTCCAGAGCTCAGAGTGAATGGACCTCTTTAGCCAGAGGATCAATGGCTTTTACCTTAAAGCCCAGGTCTTCAACAGTGCTATGGTCAAGTCTGTTTCACATTTAAAATACAAAAGAGTTTTGGTAGTTTTTGTTCTTTTTCTAGTTCCAGATAAAAATAGCAAAATAGAGCAGTTGCTGGTGGCTTAGATAGCTCCCTGACCTTCGCTCCATGCTTATCTGGGAACTCTGGGCAGGTCAGTCCAGGAGAATAAAACGTTTATTCTATAGGAGAAAGCTACCATGGTAATGAATTGAGAAGGTGTATGCCTGAAAGCCTACAGGATCTATTCTTTTTTTTTTTTGGAGGGGGGAAGGTGGGGCTACTGGGGCTAAGTGACTTGCCCAAGGCCACACAGCTAGTGCCTCAAGTGTCTGAGGTTGGATTTGAACTCAGGTCTTCCTGACTCCTGGGCTGGTGCTCTACTCACTGCGCCATCTAGCTGTTCCTACAGTATCTATTCTAATGAAAGAAAGAAAAGGAAGGAAGGAAGGAAGGAAGGAAGGAAGGAAGGAAGATAGATGGATGGGGGAAAAAGCATTTACTATGTGTAAGCACAGGGAATCAAATACAGAGAGCAAAACAGTCTGGGTCCTCAAGAAACTTACCTTCTAATAGCAGAAAGACAACTATAGAGGAATGTTGGTCTGGAAGAAGTGTTTTGTCGGCTAGGTCACAGGGATTGTGAGTAGAGGCACAGCAATTTGTTGACTTTTCCTTTGCAGGGATGGCAATGTGGATTCTTTTGCTGCAGACAGAACTAAAGAAGGAAGAGGCTGACAGATGCTCTTGGGTAGGGAGCACAGGGTTTGAACCATGAAGATGGCCAGGGAGTAGTCAGAGACGAGGCTTTCTCATCCTGCGACAATTGAAATGAATGAGAACCCCACAAGATCAGCTAGAGGACTCCAGTTAGGGACCATCAGTGGATTCTGCTGTGTCACTTTTATGCCTTAAAATGCCATTGTACTTGTCAGGGACTATACCACAGACTGACTCTGAAGCCCAGTCACAGAGGGGGCCCTGATCCCATCAGGTGTCTCACAACAGAAGAAAGAAGTATCATGGAAAGAGCCCTGGAGTTGTTACCTCTCATGGATCCAGTTTCCTCATTTGTAGAAGAGGGGTGTTGGACAAGATGATCTCTAAACTCCCTTCAATCTCTAATGATCTATGACTCTAGAACAAAGATTCTTAATCCAGAGCCTGTGAACTTGTTTTTTCAAATTGTTGTGATATGATACTTCAATAAAATTGGTTTCCTTTGTAATCCTATGTTTTACTGTATTCATTTAGAAATATTGTGAGAAGGGGTCCACAGGCTTCCTCAGATTACCAAAGGGGTCCATGACACAAGAAAAGGTTAAAAATTCCTCTTCTAGAAGGATGGATGAGATCAGGGGTGGGGAACTTGCAGCCTCGAGGCCACACAAGGCCCTCTAGGTCCTCAAGTGCAGCTCTTTGATTTCTGCCTTGAGGCCACAGGTTCCCCACCCCTACTCTAAGTTCTCTTCCACCTCTGAAATTCTGTGGTTCTATTTGAAATTGGGGATTGGAACAGACCCTCTCAGAGTTTATCAACCTACCATCCCATAGCAGACTACCATCCTAGTACATATGAGCTATTTTCCTGGGAAAGGCCTGCCTCAGAACTCTTTCCCACAGCTGTTTGCTTCATACCTGCCCCTGTTTAGTATGGCTTCAGGATACAAAGAGGTGACTTTCTGCCTCCTGCAAAGGTTACCCCCATCCCCGGGACTCTCTCAGCTCCAATAAACAGCCAAAAAGGTTCTCTCTTGGTTGACTTGGTGGGAAGCTGATATGGTTATATCTCTCATCAGGACAGATGGATCACTATTCCTGTCCAAGCATCTGGGCTGGGGACAATCAGTTTCCTGACTTGGGAAAGGGATTAAAGAAGTAGAATAATTTCTTTATTATGGGAGAATAACAGGATTTTCCAGAAATCTAGACTTAAGTATAGTAAGAGGAGCCCAAAACCCTCGTTTCTATTTCTCTACATCGTAAAAATCCACTTTTCCTTTACTTTGAGAAAGTGGGAAAATTCAGCCACAAAACACTTCCTGAGCATTAGTGATGCTGAAACAGCCATCAGCCTCCTCCTTAGACAGGCTCATACCAAACAAGAACAGTCAGTGATGGAGAGCAGATTCAGCCAAGATGGATTTTGAATTAAACAAAGTATACCTTTGGCTCATCCACCATTTAAGGTTCCTTTTCCCGATGACCCAGGCCACCCCTCACTGAAGTTTCCTCTCTCATCCACCCAGGCTGTGTGACATACCAAAGACTTTCCTCCTTCCCTCATCCCTGAACATAACCTTAAGGCCAGGTCCATCAGGGCCCTATTTTCAATAAGGTCACCTCCAACTTAGCATTTTAATCCATGTTTATGGGGATTAGTTAACTAGTGGGTCCAACTCAGTGAAATTCAACAAGCAGTTATTAAGGGTCTACTGTGTGCTAGGCACAGTGCTAAGGATACAATGGGGAAAAAATCATCAATCCTTCATTCCCTCATAAAGTTTGCATGTTACTAGGGGAAAGCAACATGTACACAGATGAGTACATAAAACATATCCCTAAAATAAGCAGAAGACAATATTTTTAACCAGGTGAGCATTGACAACTGGGGGATCAGGCTCTTTTTTTTTAAAGGAGGAAGCATTTGAGCTGAACTTTGGAGGGAGCTAGGAATTCCAAAAGGCAGAGATGAAGAACATTTCTAGCAAGGGGACAGTCCATGCACATTCACAGGGCCATGGCCATGCAGTGTTGCATACAGAGAGAATGGCAAATGGACTAGTTTGGTTGGAATGTACCATAGAATGTGCTAGGGGGAGTACGGTAAAATAAGTCTAGAAAGACAGGTTGGAGCTATATTGTGAAGAGTTCTAAATGACAAATAGAGGCATTTGTATTTGATATTAGATGCAATAGGAAGACACCGAAGCTTCTTTAGTAAGGGAGTGACATGGTCTGACCCCATATGCAATGTCTATCAATTGGTATTGATATCAGTCAATTAGCAATCTCAATTTTATAGATGTGTGGAGGATAAATTAGAGAGAAGAGAGACTGAATGTAGGAAGACCAGTTAGGATGCTGTTGTAATTGTCCAGGCGAGAAGTGATCCTGAACTAAGGCTGTAGTCATGTGAATAGTGAGAAGGAAGATGTTGATGTAGAACTGACAAGACATGTTGACTGATTGGATGATTCTAACATTGTGAACATGTGATAATGTCACCTTTAATGGAAACAGGGAAGTTAAGAAAAGAGGTGGGTTTAGGAGGACATATAGTGATGTGTTTTAGAAAGGGTGAGTTTAAGGTACCTATGGGACATCCAGGTAGAATTAGATAACAGGGAAATGGTGATATGAGATCTGAACTCTGAAGAGAGCAGGAGTTGGGGTTGAGGAGAGAAGATATCTAAATCTGGGAGTAGTCTTCATTAAAGTGGTATAAAACCATTTTAGGAAGGAAAGAATTTAGAAAGAGAAGGGAATCCAAGACAGAGTGCTGGGATACACCCATGTATAGGGGTTGGAACCCAAACAATGATCCAGCAAAGGAGACTGAAGAGGATCAATTAGGTAGAAGGAGAACCAGGTGGTCAGTATCATGAAAATTGAGAGAGGGGAGTATTTTGGGAGGGAACAGGATAATCAACAGTGTCAAATGATATAGAGAGATTAAGATGAGGAGGACTGAGAAGAGGCCACTGGATTTAGCAGTTAAAAAATCGATAATAACCTTGGTGAGAGCAGTTTCAGTGGAGTGGTAGATTTGGAAGCCTGACTGCAAAGGGGTTGAGAAATAAGTAGGTGCTATGGAAATGGGGACAATAAGTGATACATGCTGTTTTTAGGAGTTTGGCAGTGAAAGGGGAGAAAGACATAGGGTGACAGATTGAGGGGATGGTAGGGCCAAGTGAGAGCTTTTTAAGGATGCGGGCAATATGGGTATATTTGTAGTCAACAGACAAGGAACCAAAGAGAGATTAAAGATTAGAAACAGAAAGGATGATTGAAGGGGCAAGCTCCTGGAGGAGAAAGGGGGAAAGATGAGATCAAGAGGACAAACAGAGGGTTTGGTCTTGACAAGGAAACATAGGGACTTTTGGGAGATAGCACCTTAACTATCAAGTTTGGGGCCTCTATTTACCAGGTGGTAAGCAGTTAGGAACTGTTGTGCTTCTCTCTGGAAGAACCAACATGGGTTTTGAAATAGTAGCCAAATGTTAAATTGTTCACCCTATTCATTTCTCAGGTAAAATTAACAACTCTAGCCTGACCGAGTTTTTGGATCGGGGACCAAAACAGTAGGTCCGGACGCTAATTTCACTGGGCAATCTGGAGCAAGATATTTCTCTCCCTGGATCTCGATTTCTCCATCTGTAAAATACATAGGTTAAACTAGGAAATTTCTAAGGGCCCTTTCAGTCTTGACATTCTGTGGTTCTCTACATACATACATATACCTGCAAATACATGTGTTAACTTTAGCTAGTTTTTATTTTTGTAGTGAAAACTGTTTTTGGCTGGCCATTCATTAACCCAACCACCTTCTATGACCCTTCATGCTCTGCACTAAATTCTCGAGAGTTTTTTTTTAATCTATGTTGTTCCAAAGTATTGTTCTTAGATGGCATTTAGAACTTGATTGTGATTGTGAACAAATGACCCAGATTTAAACTGCCTAGAGTTGAGTCTCTCTGCATCAGAGCCAAGACGTGGGAAAGGAGGAGTTGATCTTACTTGTTTTAGTAGGGTTATGGAAGTGGCACTGAACAGAATTGGAGAGACGTAGAGCAATCTTCAGAATGTCTTTGCCCCAGGTACTGGGGAAGTCAGCTGTTGCCTAGTTTCTTCCTTCCTTTGTTCTCGGCCTCAAATATAAGGGGAAGGTAAGTGAAGTGGGATGGTAGGAGATATTCCCAGTAAGTCTGGTCCTAAGTCCTCTGGCCCTGAGCCTCAGTGGGACTTTTTTTTCCTAGAATAGGTGATAGGAGGATAGGGTAAAAGTATGGACAATCTGAATGTTTCACATACCTTTTGTCTGTCAGAGGTCCTGCCTCAGTAAGAATATATCTTCTGCCTTCATTACATTTGTCAGTGAGACTAATACACACACGCATGCACGCACACACACACATCCTTTCCTTTAATGAGCTCTGACTGGCTATTTTAACACCTCCCTGCAATCTTGCTTGAGGTCCCCTTCCAAATCCCTTCTCCATCTGCCAAACCAATATGTGAAACAACTCCAGATCTTCCCACCGGTTTACAACCTCCCTGGCCCTCCAGCAAGTCCCTACTGAGAGGCCAATCACCATAGCTAATTCATTTTCCTCCCTTGCTTCTCCACAAGCCCCATACCCCCAGTCAGAACTCACCTATCCCCAAAGCAGAGGCAAATAACATTCCTGGAAAACAAACAGGAATGAGCCTAGAATGGTCCTATTTCCTTTGGAGGCAGTTTTGTCTGGAGGCACTTGAGAAAGATAGAAACCTGTCTACAGAAACCTATAGATGCTCTGGGATTCTGGAAAAGGGCATTTTCAGGAGCTTAGGTAATCTATCTCCTTCCTCTGGTCCTGAATTCTGTTGAAGCTTCCTAAAGAAAACCTCCATTTTGAAGCCTGTGCTTCCCTCTCTGCCTTAAACAAAGACACCCTCACTGTGTCCAGCTGTTGGGGCAGAAGAACAATTAGCAATATTTGCCTCTGAGTGTAGTACAAATTACCCAGAGAAAGCTGTAGGAAACATAACCTCAAATTGGGGGAAAGGAGGTGAGCCCTTCTACCTTTTGCTAACTTTTCTCCCATCTATCCCCATCTCTTCGAGCACACAACCACTACCCTTTTTCAGGCTCTCATTACCTCTTGCCTAAACTATTAGAGCAGTCTCCCTTCACCAAGTCTTTTACCCCTCTTCTCCAATCCATTTCCCATATAACTGTCAAATTGATATTTCTAAAGCACAGTTCTGACCGTCTCCCTCTCCCTCTCAGGAAGTTTCTTTTCTTTTCTTTTTTTTTTTTGAGGAGGGAAGGGAAGGCAATTGAGGTTAAGTGACTTGCACAAGGTCACACAGCTAATAAGTGTGTCAAGTGTCTGAGGTCAAATTTGAACTCAGGTCCTCCTGACTCCAGGGCTGGTGCTCTATTCACTGCGCCACCTAAGCTGCCCCTAGGAAGTTTCGATGGTTCCCTTTTGTCTCTAAAAATACTAACTCCACTGTTTCACACTTGAAGTCCCTCATGGACTGACTCCAACCTACCTTTCTAGATTGATTTTTTATTACTCCCACTCAGATAGTTTACATTCCAGACAAATAGTCCTACTTGTCATTCCCTCTACATAACATTCCTTTTGCCCTGGCCATTCTCCATTCCTGGGATGCTCTTCCTTCTCAACACTACCTCCTGGAATCCATAGCTCTCAAGTCTCACCTCAAGTGCTACCTTCTGCATGAAGCTTTCCCAGATACACCCAATTCTTAGCACACTCTCTCTAACTCAACTTAACTTTGTATTCACATGGCATGTATTTTGCATTTCTTTCATAAAACCTTCCTCTGATGCCACATCATGTCATGGAGGTGACTCTGAGTTTTAGAAGGTTGTCCCTGTGGAACTCAAGCTCTGGTAGGTTCTACCATGCTGGAAAGGCTTTGAGAATGGTCCTGGCCATAGGCTGAATATGTTTCCTGTGGAGCAGCCAAGCTAAGCGTGGAAGGGCACCTCACCAAAAGGCTGGTTCCTCTGTAAGGAATTATTTTACCAGAGTAACCTATGAAATGAAAATAAATATAAAATGTCCCTGTTTCCTGTGTGGCTCTCTTCTGTTTCTGCAGTGATAGTGGCAGAGTAGCAGAAAAGGGGCCAGTGGGTACTAAGATAGTTTGCTCATAAGCTTGAATTTATCTCTGGGTACTTTTTCTTTTTTAAAGAAATAGCTATAGGTGCTTTTAATGTGAGATCCTTGTGGACCTAACAGATAGTACATACTATTGTAAAGAAAAGAATTGCATCAATCCTGACATTCTCACTGTATCTAAAACTAGAAGAAAGAAGAAAGCTTCAGCTAAATGGAAGGATGCCTCACATGATCTTGAAAACAACCAAATGCTTTGGCAGAATTGATTCTGTTACCTACTCCTCAAAACAAAACGAAAAAACCCATCATTTCAGGGAGAATTTGGTCATCTTATATTTCCAAAATAACCATCACCAAGATAACTATAGCTTATACACCAACATTCTTTGCAGAGGTTGGAAAATCAGGAAACTTTTACAAAGCTCTTTATAAGATCCTCCAAATTAAGCCAACATGCACATTAATATTTAGTGACTTCAATGTAAAGAGAGGAACAGGTAAGGCAAGAAATATATTAGAAAGTATATTCATAAATTATAAGGCCAAAGATTTGCAGATTACAAAGAAACCTCAAGACTATGTACCATGAATCCTTTCTTCAAGAAGAGAATCAGTAAGTGCTAAGTATAGCAATCATGGAATAACATCACAAAAATGATGTTTATATTTTAACAGACAGGAAATGACTTGTTACTGATGTGGGAGTCATTCCTGAATTATCTGTCTGTGTACAGTCAGAACATCAACTTGTTAGAGCATAGATCAAAATTAGTAAAAAGCTAGAAAAAAATTGTTGTTCATCCTTCATTCTCAAAGAGGACCGATGATATCACAAAGGTGATGTCTTGACTTGTGCATGAATTGGATATGAGTGATATGGTACAATTGGAACAAGTCCATCCTGACCAATGCAAATAAGTTATTGATGAACAAAATGAGATATAATAGAATAAAAGCTATGGACAAAACAGAACAATTTAATAGAAATAAATTTAACCAATAAAAATAAGTTTCCGTAACAAGGAAACAAAAAGAGCCTAAAAAAACAAGACAATCGGCAAACACTTGACTTACTTGCAAAACAGAGAGATATGGCAGTGGAAGGGATCATTAATCTAAAATATAAACTTATTTGTAAAATTTTTTGGAGAAGGCAAAACTCCCAAAGATAGTTGGGGGTGGGAGGGGAAATCCAGTTTAAAGAAAGCTTGGCGAAAGAGCCCACTAAACAAAGTCTTCCTAAAAGGCACTTAAGGATGAAAATGAAAGGACAACAAATAGAAGAAAAGTGGAAAAGATTTGTAAGAGTTTTAACAATGAACTTTTTTTTTTTTCACTCTCCAGGACAGTAGAGCTACTACATTTGAACTCTAACATCACAATAAAATGTGCATATAATGGCGCTAAAGAGAGCCAAAAAGGGAAAAGTAGATGGATTATTCCAAGTATACACAAAGGAAATCTATGTGGAGGCATGGGTGTAAGTACAACCCAGACCCTGGGTACCCATACACTCTAGGGGGAAGCATTGTCATTGACCTTTTCCCCTGTGGTGTACCTGACTCATGTTCTACCCAGGCCCATGAAGCTGGAGGAAAAACAATTGTGAAAGCCTTTTAGGTCGATTCACATCTGAAGGAGGAGAAGATCCCAATGTCATGGGGAAAGCAACCTCATTGCTATTTAAAAAGATAACTAAGAGACCATGAAGAGCTATTGATTTATACACTTCTTTTCCTATTGTTATGAAATTTTAAGAATTATCTATAAAGACATGAAGAATATTTTCAATAGAGGTGTTAATCAGTAGCAAGCAGGCAAGTGGACTACCTTTTGACTGTCACACAATAATGTTATTCAGTTGTTTCAAGTCTTGGTGACCCCATTTAGGATTTTCTTGGCAAAGATACTGGAGTGGTTTGCTATTGCCTTCTCCAACTCATTTTACAGATGAGGAAACTGAGGCAAACAGGGTTAAGTGACTTGCCCAGGATCACATAGCTAGTAAGTGTCTGAACTCAGTGTTTGAACTCAGGAAGATCATTTTCCCGACTCTGGGCCTAGGGCTCTGTCCTCTGTGCCAGGCACTGTGCTAAACATTTTACAAATACTTTCTCCTTTGATCTTTCCCCACATTCTGGGAGGTAGGTGTTATTATTATCCCCATTTTACATTTGAGGAAACTGAGGCAAACAGAAGTTAAGACACTTACACAAGGTCACACAGATACCACATGCCTGAGATCATATTTGAACTCAGGACTTCCTGATTGAAGGCATGGGACTCTCTATCCGTTGCCACATCTGGCTGCCCTGATTGACTAAAAGATGTAGAGAGTCTAAGATCCTACTGTAGTTACGGTTTAATGATTATTAAAAAAACATTTAATTTGGCACCACAAAACAGCACCTTATAAAGGCTCTTCCAATAAGGTGTCTTCCATCCATAGATCAAAATCATTTCAAATGTCTTGAAAGATCTACCAGAAATAACCTTGTTCTGAACCCCTTTGATTGTATCAGGCAAGTTACAAAATAAATAAATAAAATATCACCAAAGGTATATGCCACTGTCTCGGAGGACATCTAACAAAAAGTTCCAATTGAAGAGGGATTCCCTAAGGAATCCTTTTATGTGTTGTCTTTTCCCACTCAATTGTAAACTCCTTAAAGTCAAGGACTGTCTTTGTCTTATTTATATGTCTAATGCTTAGCACAGTGCCTGGCACATAGGCTCTTCATAAATGTTTATTGACCATGGATTAAGGATGGTGGCTTCCTCTCCCATGCTACTATTCATAGATTATATCATGCAGGTATCAAGCATTGGAACATTGTAGAGCCTCCTGGAAGAGATTTGTAACCACTCCAAAGAGTTTGGTTTAACGATTTACAAAGAAAAACCAAATAGATGAAGAATGTCAATTGCATAAATGATGACATACAGCTAGACAGACAACCAATAGGGCTTGTTTGTCAGTATATCTATCTATCTATGTGTATATGTATATGTATATATATGTATATACACACACATACATACACAAAGAAAAACCCAGTAGATGAAGAATGTCCATTGCATAAATGATGATATGCAGCTATACATACACAATACACACTTACATGTATATGCGTGTGACATATACATACACACATATACATATATACATGTACATGCATACATATATACGTATGCATACACACATGTATATGAAAGCTGTCCAACTTAGATAACACAAATTGACAATGAGTTGGGCCCGGCACTGAACAGGAGAATGGCAGCAGGCTGGATTGTCTTCAGAAAACTGCAGCACTCTCTTAGTGATCTCAAATGTTCTTTGTCCTTCAGGAACAAAGCCTCGTCTTTTTTTAATGGTTTTCATTTCTGTTGATATCTTTAATTTTTGCTTCTTACCTTCATTTCCCAATCTATCTTTTACCTTGCTTCCTCCCTGAGAGACATCCTTTATCACAGAGAATAAGAAGGGAGGAAAAAAAGAGGCCAGGAAAATTAGCCGACGCATCCACCAATCCAATGTTACATGTTGCGTTCCATGCCCATGGCTCTACAAAGAAGGAAGGGAGATACATTCTCATTCCTCTTCTCTGGAGCTGCACTTGGTCGTTATAATTTCAGCATGCTCAGTTTCCTTTTTGGGGTGTTTTCCTTTCCATCCTCGGTGTTGTTCTTGTATTGTGTTACTTATACTGTTTTTACGTCTTTGAGTAATGGAGCACTACGGTATCTGAAGAATTAAAAATAAACACCATAGAGAAGGCAATGAAAAGACACATGGAGGTTTTTAAGGCTACAACATATAAAAAAAAAATAAGGAACTTCAGAGAAGAACTGGGGGTCTTGCAAATCAGGACACTCACAGGGTAGTGTCTGGAACACTGAAACAAATCTGCAGTTGGAGAAGCTGGTACTTATATCATGAATGCCAAAAAGTACACGGAGTCATGCCACCCTTTTATATCCCTTGAAACGCTAGCTTTTTATTTTCTACCTAATGATAGCTAATATCTGTATAATATTTTAAGGTTTGCAAAGCACTATCTTCACAACAAGCCTATAAGGTTGGTGCTACTGTTGTCTCCATTTTAGAGACGGAGAAACTGAGGCTGAGGAAGGTAAGTGACTTGCTCAGGGTCACCCAGCAAACAAGGAGTTGAAGTTAGGTCTCCCTGACTCCAGGCCTATGCCCCGGATTTATTATCCCACTGCTGGAGTTGGAATGCCTACTCAACAGCAGATGGGAAATTTGGTCAACCAAATACATGATATTGTAGGCTCTCCAGAAGAAAACAGATTGTAGTCTAATTCGCATTTCTATGCAGCTTTGGGATTGAAAAGAAATTTCCTCATCTGGGATAGAGGTAATGCAAGTTCCCTCCACCATTGTAGAACCCAACCCATCCATGCCTACCCATCCTGTGTGACTGATCCAAGTCCTCTGGGGTCCATGAAACATATACCAGACAGGCCTTCCTTACTTTCTCCTGACATAGTATTGTTATTCATTTCATTCTTGTCATCTTTCTTCAACAGAGTTCAGGTAGAAATAGCCCCTATTCTGTTACTATTCTTTTATGTTCTGTGGATTGAAGCTGGCTCCAGACTAGATGATGCTCCAATCCAGCCCAACACCCACAATCTACCTCCCAAGGATGTTGTGACGTTCAAATGAGATAATGTAGAGAAAGGTCTTTGCAAAATCTCAAATGCCAAGGAAATGCCAGTTTTGTCTCCATTTTTACAAACAAGAAAACTGAGGCTTAGAGAAATTAGGCAACTTGCCCTTCTCATTGCTAGTAAGTAGCAGAACCTCCATCGATTAGACTGATGAGTCAAGAGAACCGATCTAATATCTCATCCCAGGGTCAGTACTCGATCCACTGATTTTTTTTCCCAATTCAGAGCATGAATTGTATTTAACAAGACAGTTTCAATTAGCATGCTAAGAGCATCCTTATGTGCCTTTTATTTTACACAAGGATTTTTAAACTTGGATTTTCATCTGTTAATATTTATACCATAACCACCAAATAATAGCTAAGGTCTAATTCTTGAGCAGATACTTTAAAGTTAGGGTGTTCATGCAATGGCAAACAAATTCAAAAAGTAGTAAACAAAGTTTAATATGCACCCTGGGGGAGGAGCTGGAGGAATTTTTGATTTGGAGGAATGATTGTTATATAACAACGACAAATATTCATATAGCCTTTCAAGACTTGCAAAGAGCTTTGCATATATACATGTTGTTCCAAAAGCCTTAGTGTACTCTTAAGCTTTAATAGCTTATACATACATATAAAATCTTATTGAGTCTCCCCCTCCCCCAAATTCTATCACTGTCAAGGACATCACCATCCTTTCAGTCCCCCAGCCTCAAAATTTAGGTGTCATCTTCAACTCCTCGCTTTCTCTCACCCTTCATATATAATTTTTTGCCCAAGGGCTGCTGATTTCATCTTTGTAACATCTCCTGAATATAGCCCTTTCTCTCTTCTGACACTGCCACCATCCACCCTGGTGTAGGCCCTCTTCACCTCATACCCGGACTACTGAAATAGCAGTTCGTGGGTCTGCCTACCTCAAGTCTCCCCCATTCCAGTCCATCCTCCAGCTGCCAAAGAGACTGTCCTAAAGTGCAGGTCTAACCGTGTCACCCTCCTACTCAATAAACTAGAAGCTCCCTATCACCTCCAGGATTAAATATAAAATCATCTGGTGTTCTTATACCTTACATCCCATCATGTAGTGACAGTGACACTGGCCTTCTTGTTGTTCTTTGAATAAGACATTTCTCTCAGTTGCCCTCTCAGGGCATTTTTGCTGACTGTCTCCCATTGCCTGGAATACTTTTGCTCCTCATCTTTGCCTCTGGGTTTCAGTGGCTTCCTTCAAGTCCCAGCTAAAATTCCACTGTCTACAGGAAGCCTTTCCACATCTCCCTTAATTCTGGTTCCTTCCCTCTGTTGATTATCTCCAATTTATCCCGTACGCAGCTTTTTTCTACTTAGTTCTTTACATGTCGTCTCTGCCATCACATCGTGAGCTCATAGAGGATAGGGCCATTTTTTTACCTCTCTCTTCTTACCTACCTCTCCTGGCTTCCTTCAAGACTCAACTCATATCTACCTTCTGCAGGAGGGCCTTCCCTTCTGCTGCTAGTGCCTTCTTCTGAGACTACTCTCTTGCTACACTATTTATACCTTGTCTGTACATTTGCCTGTTCAGTCTTTCATTAGAATGTGAGCTCCTTGAGGGCACAGACTATTTCTGCTTTTCTTTGTATCTCTAGCCCTTAAAATGCGCAGTGTCTGGCACATAGCACTTAATAAATGCTTGTTGACTGACAGATCAACAAATCAGGTAGGTGCTATTATTATCCCCATTTTAAAGAAGAAGAAATTGAAGCTGAGGATAAGTGACTTGCCTAGTGTCACAAGCTAGGAAGTGGGACCTTTGGGATTCCAAGTCTAACATGCCCTATCAACCTTGCCATCCAACTGTTATCTTAAATAATCTATTTGGAACTTCTGATATTGCAGGGCCATGGAGTCATCGCTTTTCTTTCTGTCAGACATAGATCTGCCAAATGCTTTCATTGGATAACCAGGTCTCTTAAGATCTATAAAAAAGAATAGCAACATTGAAGTGTATATTCCTCTTCTGAGCTTCTTCTAGACTCTTTTTACTAAACTGGTTCATTCTTTCAAGGTGTCATCCTTTCAGGCAAGGATTCGCAACTCAATCAAGGGCATGTTTCCAGAAGATAATTCCTCCACTGCAAAGTCTGTACTTATTCCTGATAAAGACCTATAGTGTCAGTGGCAGCAGCATCAGCAGCATCACCATCACCATCATCATCACCACCACCACCATCATCATCATCACCATCACCAGCAGCAGCAGCAGCAGGCATGTCTTCTCAGTCAATTATTCAAATCAAAAAGCATTTGTTTTTATTAAGTGATTACTCTGTACTTTTCTTCATGACACTTTTGGGCTCCAGTCCATACTTTCTCCTCTAAGACATTTATTTCCCTGGGACCTTTAGCTCTCACCTAAGAATCTCGGCTGAAGGTGGGCAAGCAAGTTTGCTCTTGAGAGGAGGGGCAGATGGGGTGGAGTGGTTCCCAATTTGCTAACAATCCTTTCCTTCGAATGGAGGGGGGAAGTGGATGGGGCATTAATCTGAAGGTGGCCTCTTCATATCCCTTAACTAAAAAAGAAAGCAATTGTACTAAGCACAGGGAAAACAGAGAAAGGCAAAAATAGACACTGCCCTCAAGGAGCTTATATTCCATTGGGGGAGATAAATATGTATATGAATGGGTACATGTAAGACATACATGGAGTAGTAGATGGAAGGTAACTTCAGATCATTCAACTTCTTATATTCTTTCTTTATGTCCTCCTGCATGGCCAGACTTTACATCATATTCCCCCTTTAGCCACTGAAATCCAACTGTCACATGTGTAAAAGACTTCTCTTCTGCATACACTAGGCCCATTCAGGCATCAGCATCTTTGCTAAATTGAAGGAGTACTCCTTCCTCCTCTGCCCACCCCCTCCTAGATTCTATGGTCCAAGGTCTAGCTTAAATTTCACCTCTTCTAAGCTTTCCCAGACTGCTGCAATTTGCAGTTTTCCAAACCCTTCTGATGGCTGCACAGGGCCACAGAATTTGGCACTAGATTAGATATTGCCAGAGACCCCCAAAAGAAGGACTGTTCCTTAGAGAGTAAGGATGGCCCCTGGTGGGGTCCAACTAAATTGTGGGTGTGGTACCAATAAAAAATTTCAGCTTAAGGAACTACAGAGGTCCTCAAAGTTTTCCTCAATCCAGCCTTTTGAGGATTTAATAATACCAAATGAACCCTGTAATCGGGTCCAATAATCCTTTCTTAGCCTATTAGAAGTTATTGCTCTTGTTGCCAGGGGAGAGCCTCTTTGGGAAACAACGACCCAGACAAGGTGTAAATGAATGTCCTTCCTCCAAGTCTTGAGCCAATCTCTTCAACCCCCCACCCCACCCTGCCTGTGAGCCCAGCAGTGACCTCTCTGCGTAAGGAAACATGGGCAATTCAGGAAATGAACATGAATAGTTTACCATGTTCAAGACACCGTACTTGGCC
Organism: Trichosurus vulpecula; assembly: GCF_011100635.1. NCBI lineage: Eukaryota > Metazoa > Chordata > Mammalia > Diprotodontia > Phalangeridae > Trichosurus > Trichosurus vulpecula. The sequence continues at coordinate 171,566,161 of NC_050575.1, read as the reverse complement.
GTGAAGTTACAAAAATGGGGGGCATCTCCAGTCGTCCTGATCTATATCTTGGCACTGGACCCAGATGGCTCCAGAGGAAAAAGTGAGGCTGGGGACTTTGCACAGCCCTCCCTCACTTAAATCCCATTCACTTGCAAGTCATAGCATCATCTTCCTGATGTCATGGTCTTCTTTGAGAACTAAGGACAAACAACAACAAAAATGAACAATGACACTGTCTCTGCCCTCGAGGAGTTTACAGAGGGAGTGGGTGCATGACCCATACACATATTTTGTGATCCTGTGAAATAAGTATGGACTGAGGTAATATGTGATAGGAGGAAAGGATAAAATGCCTTAGGGAAATTCGAGGAAGGAAAAGTTACTTTCAAAGGATGACTGCTGGGTGAGTCTGGGAAGTCTTCTTGGAGGAGGTGGCACCTGAATTAGGTCTTAGGAATTTGGGAATTGAAGCCGGAAAAGACCCTAGTGATCACCATTCACAGTTTATAAGAAACAAGCACAGAAAGGTCAAGTGGAAACAGTGTGGTTTATTGAAGAGAGCCATGGCTTAGGAGTCAGGCATCAGTCAATAAACATATCTTAGATGTCTGTCATGTGCTGGCACTGTGCCAGGTGCTGGTGATAATCATAAAGAATGATTTGATCCTTATTCTCAAGGAGCTTCCATTCTATATACCGTAGGGAGGCAAGTACACGCGTTAGCGCGGGTAAAATAAATGTGAAGAGAGTAAGTACAAATAAAGAGTAATTAAATAAATTGCAAGGCAACTTGGAAAGGAGGGCACTAGCAGTTGGGGAGGTACAGGAAAGGCTTCCTATAGGAGCCTTTGGTAGTGCTAGAGCTGGAGCTTAAAGAAAGCAGGGATTGAGTATGAGTTGAAGGTGAGGAAAGAGAACATTCCAGCCATGGGGGATGGATGGCTAGGGCAAAGACAGGGAGATGAGATGGAATGCCATATGTGAGGAACATAGATAAGGCTGGTCTGACTGGATGGTAGAGTTTGGGAAGTAAAAAGTATAATGAGACTGGAAAGATAGATTGGGTCCAGATTGTGAAGGGCTGTAAAAGCCAAACAGAGTTTATATTTGGTCCTAGAGGCAATAAGAAGCCCCTGGAATTTATTGATTGGGGAGTGACATGGTCAGACCTATACTTGAGGAAAATCATTTTGACAGCTATGTGGAAAAGGAACCAGAACAGAGAGAGACGTGAGGCAGGGAAGCCAACTAAGATCGTGGCTGTGTGAAAAGAGAGAAGAGGTCAGATGGAAGAGATGTGGAGATGAGCAACGAAATTTAGCAATTACTAGTATACATTGGCCTTATGAATCTGAAAGACTGGAAAAATAGTGATGGCTTTGACAGAAGTACAGAAGCTAGTACATTTGGGGGGAAATAACAACGAGCGGTGTTTTGGGGATGTTGAGTCTGAGATGTCTCTGGGACACCAATGTCCAATTGGTTATGAAATACTGAAAATCTCAAGACAGAGCCTGCAGCTACGAATCCTCAAGCACAGAGAGGATAGTGAAACCCATGGAAACTGATGATGTCATCTAAAAAAGAGAGAAGATACAGAAAGAGAAGAGAAAAGGGCCCAGGGCAGAGTCCTATGGAACACCTATTCTATCCTGTTCCAGAAACTACCTGTGTGACCTTGGCAAACCATTTATCCTGCCTCAGTTTCCTTAGCTCTAAAAGGGGGATTAACCACACCTACTTCATAGGAATGCAGATGAGATTATTTATATTTATATTTATATACACATACATATGAATGAAATAAAGACCTTGACAAACCTTAAAGTGCTATATAAATGTTAGATAATATTGTCATTAAATGACTTGCCCAAGGTTATACAGATAATTGAATAAGGAAACAAAGACAAGAATTTCAACAGTGGATTTGTAAGTGGACAATGAAGATGTATATATGAGAGATGGTCTAAAAAATGTCCCAAAGCAGAGTATGGGATGCCATTGGGAAATGGCTAGTTTGAAGTAGATTATGGGAGACCTTAAATGCCATGCCGAGTAAGGAGCTGACATTTAACCCTATAGTCAACAGGGTACTACTGAAAGTAGGGAACCATAATGAAAAATTTGAGGAGGGAGAGATCACTTTCATCTCTTCTGGGAATTAGAGAAGGCTTCCCAGAAGAGGTGGCATATAAGTTAGGCAAGGAAGGAAGGAAGGAAGGAAAGAAGGAGGGAGGGAAGGAAGGAAAGAAGGAGGGAGGGAAGGAAGGAAAGAAGGAGGGAGGGAATGAAGGAAAGAAGGAATGAAGGAAAGAAGGAAGGAAGGAAAGAAGGAAGGAAGGAAAGAAGGAAGGAAGGAAAGAAGGAAGGAAGGAAGGACTTTAGTAAACATGGAGAAGGCATGAGCAGAAGCAGAGAGAAGAGGAAACAGCTAGAATGGTGGAAAGAGAGTAATTGGATTTGTCTGGGAGTAGTATATGAGATGGAACAATTCCATTAAAAGTGCCCTTATTACACTCTTTCAGAGTGCCCTGCGCTGTTCAAAGACTTGAGGCAGGAATGGTATGAGGCCCAAATGAGATAATAGATACAAAGGACTTAGCAAGCCTTGTTCTATAAATGCCAGTTGTTATTGTAGTAGTTGTTGATGATGATGAGGTTATCTTCCAGTTACCAGGCCTCTGGTCTGGGATGGCTTCATTCTTTGAGCCTTCTACTATACTCGTTCTGAGCTCACCTAGTGGTTATAGAGCATTACAGTGGCATGCTGGTAAATGTTTAACAACGGGTTCCCCTGAAAAAAGTGTGTGTGCACACTTCTAAGTTTAATCTGCATTATTAACACTTTCTTAAACCTAGAAATCAACAAAACAATAAATCAAACCCTGATTTATAGATTGCCATTTTCTGAGGTGTAAATGCTCACACTGAAAATTTAGCAATCATCTCACAAGCAGGGGAGAACTGGCTCCAGCATAGCCTTGACTTAGGAATATAAAGACAAAAAAAGAGAAGAAAAGAAAAACTCTTTGACCTTAAGGAATTTATGTTTTACTGGAAGAAAACAATATATCCACAGATGAAAATACAGAAGGCAGTTCCAAATACACGTCTGGAGTGCTAGAGAGAGATATAGATTTGGGATTCAAATGATAACTGAAGCTCCATCAGAGGGGAGAATTCTGAGAGAAAAGAGAAGAGTGGCCAGGGCAGAGCCTGGATATTGACTAAGGGACAGCTTTTCTCTACAAAAAGGAGAAGGCCAAGTGGGCTATGGATCCTTTCTGGTTCAGTGGAAAGAGGGATGGATTTATAATCAGAAGACTTTGGTTCAAGCTCTAGTTTTTTCTGAGTCCTACCTGTGTGACCATGGGACAACCATTTCACCACCCTGGTGTTCTATTTTCTCAGCTGTGAAATAAGGAGATGGGACCAGGTAACCTCTAAAGCCCCTTCTAGTTCCTGGACCCTATGAACCTGGGAATCTGTGAATCTCCTCCAGTCCAATCAAATTCTTTGACAATTTATACAAAGCCTACTACTACACACGGAGAGTCCAGCAACTAATCAACAGTTATTAGGGGTCTATATGTCAAGTACTGTGCTAAGTGCTAGGGATATGTTCACAGTCTAAACAAGGAGACAAAATACAAACAGCTATGTACAAACATATTATATACAGCTCAGTTATCCCTTCCACATCAAAGGGGTTAGGGGAGAGGTACCCCAGCAATCTGGAAAATTTGTGTAAAATTTTTTGGCCCTTTCTTTGTACCAGAGAAGTCTGAACTGTTATAGTGTTAAAAGATAAAATAGGCTGACATTATACAATACTATATATATTTTATGCATTTCTGAGTTTCTGAACTTTTTCTGTGTCATCTGTGGCTTCTACAAAGCTCCTTCCAAACTCCCATTTAATTTTTATGCCCATCTACAAAATATCAAAACCATGACCAGAAAGCAGTGATGTGGAAGGGATAACTCTACAGGATAAACTGGAAATAATCAGTAGAAGGAGGCACTAGAAAGAGGATTAAGACATAGTCCTCCTATTAAGGAGTTACAACCTGTACATATAAGGGAGGAGGAGGCATTTGAGTTAGAGGCTTCAGAGAAGAGAAAGGAACTGTCTTTTCCTCTGCTCTTACCACTCCTCCCCCTCTCCCCTCAATCCAGGAACTGTCTGCTTCTAAATACAGTTGCTTTTAGTTAATAGCTGTTTTATCATCAGATCTCCTGGATTCCACAAATTCTGGGAGCCTTTCTGTCATACCTTAGCATTAGAAGTTGTTGGATTTTTTTGTGTTTTTGTGTTTTTGTTTGTTTGTTTTTAGCTGAAAGGAACCTTAGAGACCATCTGGTCCAACCCTTTCATTTTGTAGCCTAAAAGACCTGAGGTTGAGAGAGAGGAAGTGGCTGGCTGGTAAGTCACACCGAAAGCCAGTGGCAGGACTAGGACAAGAGCCCCGCCTGGGTCTTCTGGCTCTCAGGCCAGTCCAGGCTGTTGGAATGCATGCAATCAGGCATATCACACCTTCCTCCACATCCCCAAGCTATACATACAGACAGGGCAAGCAGATGTGTTTGAGCTGAAGCTCACAGGAAACAGGCAACTATTCTTTCATAGAAAGGCCACAAGGGGAAAAAAATACATAAAAGCTCATCTAATTTGCAAGAGTAAACAGGAAAATGGGGTGGGAGGGGAGTGAGGAGTGGGAAGAAGAGGGAGAAAGAAGAAGGGTAAGCCAGGCTACTTTTCAACAGTAAAAATTAAAAACAATTGACAGGAAACAAAATTTCACAACTTAGAAAAACGTAAGACTTTTGATGAGTCAGATCTAATGATTTCAGTATTATTAACATCATCATTTGAGTATTTATAAAGAGTTTCCAGCATTGAGGGTACAGATCATATAAACAGATCCACCTGCTTTTGGCACATTTATTCCCCTTAACTTCCTTAGTCTCCTTTGCACCTGGTGTCTCAAAATAGCCTCTTCACTGATAGATATCACTGTTGTTGTTCAGTTGTGTCTGGCTCTTCATGAATCTACGTGGGGTTTTCTTGACAAAGATCCTGGGGTAGTTTGCCATTTCCTTCTCCAGCTCATTTTACAGATGAGGAAACTGAGGCAAACAGGGTTCAGTGACTTACCTAGGATCACATAGCTAATAAGTGTCTGAGTCTGGATTTGAATTCAGGGCTTCCTCACTCCAGGCCTCAAGCTCTATGCACTATACCACCTAGCTGTCCCTGACAGACATCATTACTCTAGTCTTTTTCTTTCTAATCTGCTCTGCATGGACTGCCAAAGTAACCTCAGAACATCACTTTGCTCTGTCACTCTCATACTCAAAAACCTTTGAGAGCTCCCCATTGCCTACCACATCAAATCCAAACCACTTTCTGCCTGATCAAAGAGAACATTAAAAGACAAGCTTTGTGTGTGTGTATGTGTGTGTGCGCGCGCGCACGCACACACATGCATGTTAGCAACTGATAGTACATATGGCCTTATGAATCTGAGAGACTGGAAAAATAATGGTGGCTTTGAAGAGGAGAAACGATGAGTTCTGTTTGGGGGATGTTGAGTTTGAAACGTTGGACTTTTATTTTTGTATGTATTGTGTTATCTCCCCACATAAAATGTAAGCTCCTTGAGGGCTTAAACTATTTCACTTCTGCCTTTTCATCTCCACCTCCTGGCTTCCCTAGCTTTTTTCAAGTCTCAGCTAAAATACTATGCTTTTTCTGATCCATGTTTATGCTAATGCCTTTCTCTCTGTGATTATCCCTATCCCACATTTATCTTTTTTTTTTTTTGTACATAACTGTGTGCATGTTGTCTCCCCTATTAGATTGACAACTCCTTGGTCTTTCTTGGTATCTCCAGCAGAGTGCTTAGTAAATAAAGTGCCTAATAAATGCTTGTTGATTGATCTTTTAAACATCAGTACTCTCCTTATGATGCTATGAGTTTGCAAATAATGAAATACTGCCATCTAAGAAGAATCAGAAGCAATTGGTTTCCCACAGAACAGTAGAAAGACTTAAGGTAAACAATTAAGCTACAAGATATCAGCAACAGACTTGTGAAAGAAAGAGAGAAAGAAAGAAGGAAGGAAAGAAGGAAGGAAGAAAAGGAATGAAGGAAGAAAAAAAGATAAGAAAAAATGACCCAAAACATGTACAGTTAGCAGGCGTGTCAGGCCACTCACACAGCAGAAGCATGGGATAAAAGACAGATGGATGATCCAAGTTCTGAGCAATGATTCACCAGATAGTTAAAAAAACAAAACAAAACTACAGGAATGTCTCCGGCCCATTGGGCGGTTGCTCTATGGAATGTTTACATGAAGACATGAACAAGCATCATACAAGCTATGGAAGGGCTGAGATCTGAGTGTACTGAAGAATGTGTGAAGCAATCAGAACAAGTTACCTTCCCAAAGGGAACTCAGAGGCCCCAAGGCAGAGTTGGCCTTTGTGTTAGACTGGATATTTCTCCAGATTTAATCTTTCCCATGCCTGGGGTGTGATGGAACTCTACTTCTCCCCAAATGGAGATGATGGAATCTTAGCACTGGGGAGGAATAGGGGACAACTTAACAAGGTCAAAACTGTAAGGGACTTTAGAGAGCATCTAGTCCAAACTTCTCATTTTATAGATGAAGCACCTGAGGCCCGGAGAAGGGAAGTGGCTTGTACAGTATGACACAGCAAATTAATAGTGGAGTTAGGACTAAAATCCAAGTTTCGTGACTCATTGGCCCTGTGCTTGAGCAATGGGATGGCCTTAAGCATAATCTTAAGTGTAAGTGGTTTCAGGAGCCAGGGTGCCTGAAATTGTACTGCTTAAAAAGAATTTCTTTGGGTTAAGTTTGCTCTCTCCATTCAGTCCTTCCCCCCTTAAAAAAACAAGAACAACATGCAAATATCTGTCAAAGGGTAACATTATGTCATTGGATGTGATAAATAGAATTTATCAGATGAGTTTCCTCCTGGATAAATGGAAGGAAGAATGGAGATAGATCCTCTGGAGAGTCAATGCTGAGCAGTGGGAAACCAGTGAAAAAAGACCCCTGCCAAGGATAACCTTTCGTTTCTCTACTTTACCAGGGAAGACTGTCCTATTAAGTAGGCCACTTGGGTGGGGCAGGCCCCAGGCTAAGCTGCCCAGTGAATTACTGGCATGAATGTGGCCCATTTGGGGAATGACACCATTTCCCCAGGAAATAGAAGGTCAACGGTAGCATCTATTTTTCAACAAACATCCCTGCCACTGGAAATCCCTCCCTCTATCCCTCGGCTTTGCTACAACAATAGAAGAAACTTGCTTTAGAGAAAAGCTGCCTTCTTGTCCTCACTCTTTTCCTTCTTCAGTTTCCCCCTCCCCCCACCTTTCTAGACACATCATAGTGTATAGGGGAAAGAATATGTGGAATGGAAGTATGTGGAAAGTCAGGAGCAGAGGAAGGCCTCCAACCTAATGATCTCCATATCTTAGAAACATTGCACTCTGATTTGAACACTTAGCTCTATGAACTCACCAAGTCTCTCTGAGACTCAATTTCTCCATCTGTAAAATGAAGATAATAATATTTACCTGATGTACCTCATGCCATTTTGTGTGAAGGAGACTAGCTCAAAGTCCCTGGCAAAGGTAGGACTTGAACCCAGATCTTCTGACTCCTAGGGGTCTGGAGGCAGCTCAGAGTGGTACTGTGTATCGAGTCCTGGACCTGAAGTCAGAAAGACCTGAGTTCAAATACAGACTCAGAAACTTCAGCTGTGTGACTCTGGGCAAGTCACTTAACCTCCGTTTATCTCAGTTCTCTCGACTATGAAATGGGGATAGCAGTAGCACTTACCTCCTAAGGTTGTTTTGTGAGGATCGAATGACTGTGAAGCTCTTTTCACAGTTCACAGTGGGTACTTAATAAATGCTCGTTTCCTTCCTTCCCAGTTGCGGCTGTTTTTACTGTGTGATACAATGAAAAGAGGCTCTGGAATTAGAGGTTCAATTTCACCTCCGATGTTTTCTACCTATATGACCTTGGGAAAATGACTTAGCCTCCCTGAGCCTCGGTTTCCCCATCTGTAAAATGAGGGGATTGGCCTAGATGGTTTCTGAAGTCGCTTTTAGCTCTGGGTCTATGGTCCTGTTATTACTCCCTTTTTTAACAATTTTTTTAAAATTCATTTTTATTATTATTTTTTTTATTACTCCTTTTCTTGCCAGCACTTTCTGGGAGTGCTTAAACCGGACTTTTAGTCAAAAGCCTTCTCCATGTCAGTTACTACCCTTTCCTAGTCCTTTGCCTCTCCGGTCCCTCCTCCTCCATCCCCAGGTAAGTGCTGCAGAGACCAAGAAGCATCTGACAAGTTACATAGGTAGGGTCTAAGCAGATCCTAGCCCTCCTCCCTGGGAATGCCCCTAGATTCAGAGAGTAGAGAAGATGGGGCCATTCCTCCATGACCAGCTTCTTTCCTGAGATGTTCGATTCTAATAATCTCCATATCTTAGAAACATTGTCAAGCCAAGGACGGTTGAAGAGAACCAGAAAGGTTCTCCCTTTGGACAGTAACTGGGGGATCTATTTTTTCAGTTCGCTTCTAATCAGCTCAGTTCAATAGGCATTTTATTAAGCATCTACTATATCCACAGACTTATTCTAGGTGGATTGGGGTTAGATAAAGGAGAAGATGGCTCCCACCTCAAAGAGTTCGCAGGAAAGACAATACGTGTACTATACATGTACAATTTTAGGAACAGAATATTTAAACTGTTTAAACAGGGAGGGACTGTCTTACTGATTAAGGCTGGGTGGAAATAATGTAATCTATTCTTCTCATTTTATAGATGGAGAAAACTATAAATCCAGAGAGAGGAAGAGGCTTGCCTGTGGTGACACAATGAGTCAGGAGCAGAGGAAGGCCTCCAAACTAGGCTTTCTGCCTTTCAATACAGAGCTCTTTCCAATCTATCAAGCTGTTCCCTTGTGCATTAATTGAGGAGATCCAACTCTAAATTGCAACAGAAGTTTAGGGAAAGAGAGACCAGAGTTGGGGGTGGGTGGGTTAGCGAAGGGTTCATTGAGGAGATGAGGCTAGAATGGGACCTTGAGGTTCTCATAGGTAGGATAAATGTGGGGGGACGGGGGGGGGGGGGGGGGAAGGCCATAATCTCTTAAGCCTTTTGGCTGTATTTGAATAAGCTTAAAAAGAATGGAAGAAAAAAAATTATATTAAGCATTTAGAGGTACCAGGCACTATAATAAGCACTGGGGATTCAACTACAAGCAAGCAAGACAGTTCCTACCCTCAAAGGGCTTGAATTCTAATAGGGGAAGATGACACACAAAGGGCAGCAAGAGTTGGAAAGAGTCAGATGTGGGAAGGGGAAGGTATTTGTGTTGTAGCCTAGGACTGAGGAAGATAAGGTGAAAGTTCAGCAATCAGATGCCAGGGCTGTTATTCATCCTTCCTTCTCAAAGAGGACCAGTGACACCAGGCAGGTGATGTCCTGACTTGCAAGTGAATTGGATTTAAGCGAGGCAGGACTGTGCAAAGCCATCAGCCTCACTACTGTCCTCCAGGGTCTTCCAAGTCCAGTGGCAAGACATAGGTCAAGATGCCCCAGATGCAGTGAGAGACCTTGGCCTTTTTAAGCTAAGGTCTTTCCCAGGTCTCTTTTTGAAGCAACACCCATTCAGTACTTAAAGGCTAGGTAAGAACTGAGGTAAAAAATGGCCTATTTTGACTTCACAAAAGAATCAGTCCAGAGGCCAGGGTGCTAGGGAAGGGAAAGAATAGCATTGGAAGGAGACTGGAGCACAGGCTGTGTAGCTAAAAGAGAGGGCTCAATAATTTGGGGCGCTGGGGGAAACAGCATGGAGGTCTTTGTGTTGACAATGAGAAAGTTAATGAGGGACTTCTGCTCTTTCTGTTTTTAGACAATGCAAGTCTTACCTGAAAAGAGTTAAGATTGCTCTGGAAATCACATAGAGGGTATAAATCAGATTAAATTGGAAGCTCCCCAAGGGCAAGAGCTTTAATTTTAGGCAATCTAAGCCCGGGTCACTTAATTTAGTCACAATCAAATTAGAAATGCCATCCAAGAACAACATTTCCCCATAACAGGTATGCAAAAGGAACTTGGGAATTTAGTGCATTTAGAGTATGAGGGACCCCAAAGGCTAGTTGGGTCAGTGGATAGCCTTAAGGGTCAACACAGTTTTCACCACAAAATAATATTGAACAGTGCCTGGCCTCCTTGGGTTCAGTAGGAACTGTCTGGTGAGTGGCCTAGGGGGATAAGGAGAACCTTGGATTGGAGTGATTAGCACCTGTGGCACAAGTCACAGCATTTATTTCTTGGGGCTTTTTCAGTTTTTGGAGTCTGAACCTCTGGATGCTCAGTTGAGAGCCATACCTTTTCCTTCTTTTTTTCCCATCTTCACCATCCGTTGGCTGTATCAGTTGTCTTCCCGTGCTTGAAATTCTAGGAATGCAGCAAGCTGGAGTGTCCAAGTCAAAGCAGCTCTGCCAAGGGAATCTCTCTTCTGAGGAGCAGGCTTTTCCAGGGTTCCAACCCCTACACACAGTTGGGAAGAACAGTGGATATTTACTCTGAATTGGGTAATAACTTCAGTGTGGCAGTGGCTTATAAAACTCTAGGAGAATAATTGCTCTTCTTTGTTCCCACTGGAACCTTAATTGCAGGGATAATTCAGCCACCAAGAAAGAAAAACATCCCTCTATCTGTATATTTGTGTCTCTCTCTGGGAAATATCTGTTAAGCACAACGTACATATCTTAGTAAATAATAATTTTCCATACATGACATAAACATCTTTCTCACCATTAATCACCTCGATACTATCATAACACAGAAGTAATTATGAGGATAAATGGGCAGTTTATCTTCCCTTTCTCTCCCCTGTGAGTTAATGTAAGAGGCAGGACCAGTCCCAGCAAGTTCTTCCCGGTAGAGGATTATGCATCACCTTTAGATTCCATTTTTGGTTAATCCTTCCTATGGATGCAAATTAGGTGTTCATAGGTGCTCATAACAAAAGAGTTTGTAAAGGGCCGAGGTGGAACCATAGTTCAAGCCCGAATATCTGCACTCCTCTGTAGCTTGTCTATTTTTAGAGGAAAAAAAGAAAGTAAACTGATAGTTGAATGTATTACTTGAATAATCCAGTCTTTTTGGAATAGTGACAATAGCTCCTTGAGAACACTTTGAAGTTGTTCACAGGACTTGTACAACTGTTAGCAGGACTGAGAGGAAAGACCGGGAGGCAAGGGACCTGTGTTCTAGTCTCAGCTCAGCTAACTGGATGAGTGACTAATTATGTATAATTCATTTCTCCTTTCTAGGTCTCAGTTTCCTCTAACATCAAAGGAGAGGGTTGGGCTAGAAGATCTCTTAATGGCCCTTCCAGCCCTGACAATCTAGGCCCCTTCAAGCTCTAACAGTCTGGGATCCTATCTTAGTTTATCTCTATCACACTGAGTATAGGGTAGGTTTCTGCTGCAGGCAATGGAGGGAAAAGCAGGAGCAAGAATCCCTCCTCTTTGGCATGGGAATGTTCATCCTGGGGTAGCCTCTCTGTCTAGTTTTCTATTGCCTTAGAAGTATGTCTAGGAAAGAATTGGAAACTGAGGGGTTGCCCGTGAATTGGGGAATGTCTAAATAAGTTGTGGTATACAATTGTGATGGAATATTATTATGCTATAAGAAATGATGAAGGTGATGATTTCAGAAAAATCTGGGAAGATTTATGTCAACTGATGCAAAGTGAAGTGAATAGAACTAGAAAAACATTGTACACAGTAACCGTGATATTGTCATCTACTCTGATGAATACAGTGATCTGTGACAATTCTAAAAGACTCATGATGAAAAAATTCTATCCGCCTCCAAAGAAAGAACTGATTAACTCTGAGTACAGATTGAAACATATTTTTTTCATTTTCTTTATTTTTCTTGCTCCCCACCCATCTCCTCCCATAACATGGCTAATATGAAAATATGTTTTGTATGACTTTATATGTAGAATGAATAGTATATTTTTTGCTTTCTCAGTTGTGAGGGAAGGGATCGAGGTAGGGAGAGAATTTGGAAATGAAAATTAAAAAAATAAAAAATAAGCATTCTCAGATGGTTTTGGTGGTGGTAGTTAGACGTGGGAAGTCTTTCTTTTGATTTTGAGATTGAAATGCCCTTTCCCCAAAGCCAGCTGGTAAATTCCTGACAATGCAAAGGCCCACTTATCAAGTTACTAGAGACACAGGCCAGTGCTGTCCTTTTAAATAACTTCCCTGCCTTAGTTTACTGTGATGATCTTTTTTATTTTGTTTTATTTTTGGTTTTGTTACATCTTTCTCAGGTTCATTTCACTGTTTATAATTCTTCATGACTTGATTATTGGGAAAATAACTTTAATGTGAAGGTATATATATAGAATCTGTTCTATGCTGTCTTTTGGGGAAGGGCGACAAGAGGGAAGAGGAGAAAACTTAGTACTCAAAAACTTGTGGAACTGAGTGTTGTAAACTAAAATAATTAATCAATTAATTAATAATAAAATAGGAAAAAAAGAAAACGGAGTAGTACTAGGTGGTGGGCGGGGCGGGGGCGGGGGGGGGGGGGGGGGGGGGGGGGGGGGGGGGGGGGGGGGGGGAGAAGAGAAAGATCCGGGAGCTCTCAGGATTAAATATCAGGGTTCTTGGTCAGGCAAATGACCTCCCCGGTACATTTATCTTGGACCTTAGGAGAACATCTAGCATTTCAACAATTTCTTAGGAGTTAGGAAATGGGGTGGGTCCAGCTTTATAAATGAACCAGGACCTAGTAACTGAATGGGGGCTTAGCAAAAGAAAAGCAGAGGTATTGGTCACTGGTCTGAGGTGAGTGAGAGGGAGGAAGAGGGGAAAGGAGAGGGAAGAACCAGAATCTAAATATAGCTGGGTGTTTACAACCATCACCCCTATCGCTCAGAGAGATTTAGGGTCCAGGTTTAGGAATTATTCATTCGATATCCACCTTTATCCCTCCCTTTCTCTCCATTCCCCACTTCCACTCCACCTCCTACTCCCAGTATAGCCCAGCTTCTCATTATAAGTTACAGTGCCTACTGCAACAATTTCCAAACTAGAATATATGACCCCAGCCTCACCCTGCTCTCCTCTCCCCAGTCCATCCAGACCTATATTCTTTAAGCACCAATTTCTTCATGTCACTTGCCTGTGACTTGATATCAGGGGTCAGAGCAAGACCTTGGGTCAGAGCTAGGATGACCAACCAGAGGTCAAAGAATACCCAGGGAATGAAGGTCAGAAGTCAGGTGAGCAGGGACAAAAAGGATGCAAAGTGTGGGGGATCAAACCTATCAGGAGCAAGAGGTCTGTGAAACTAAAGGGAGAGGGCAAAAATGGTGGTTAGGATTGTGCACCACACATGGTAGGTGCTTAACAAATGTTTGCTTCATAAAGACCAGTTGGTAACCAAAGATTGTGGCAGCTTACTTCTTTGGTCAGGGAATCTTTTCTTTTACTTTTTTTCCCTTGGGAAATTTTTCTCTGTTTCATATTAGGGACCACTGAGTTTAGCTAGCCTGCAGTGGAGACAAATAGAAGTAGTTAGGCTAGAATAGGGAGGTAGAGAGAAGGAGTAAGAGAAGGGTAGCCAGTGAATTAGGCATATACTGAGGCTGATATCTGCTCTCTACAGGATGTGTCCCAAGTTCTTTGGCCTAGCATTCAAAGGCACCAGCCTTCATATCATACAACCCTCTTAGCACGTATTCACTCATCTAGCCTGGTCAGGCTGTACTCTTTATAGGCCATGCTCATTCCCACCATCCTGCTTTTGCTCACTCTGTTCTCTCCACTGGAAGTGATGAGGGCACAGTCTCAGGGAACCCCCTTGAATCTGGAATACAGTCTCTGGGAGCCCCCTTGAACTGTCCTTGAATCTTCCAACTGGATCTGGCCTTCCCCTAAGGCCACAAGCCTCACATTATGTTAGACCCAAATCTCTCCCTAGCCTCACCCTTTATTGTCCAGCTACTTCCCCACCCTTGATATCCATGCCTTCAGCTACTTCCCACCTTTAATCCCATTACCCCCTCCTTAGACTTCCCCTCAAGACCCTCCCTAAACCCCTCCTCTAGTCACCCCAGACCACCCCTCAATCCCTCCTACTGTCTTTGTGTATATAATCTCCATCTTGCCTCCATGAAGGTGCTCAGATTCAATCTAATTCAGTAGGTTGAATCTGGCCCGCTTGTGGAAACAGGCATCACAAAGAGGGGGGATTTCTTAAGACAGCCCATTATGGTGAATCCCTAATAAACTTTCTCTTTTCCCTTGGCTGAGAAGGCTTGAGTCGAATTCTTTCGGCAGGACCCGGTGCGTCAATATTTTGGGGTGTCCACCACCCCTCAACCTTTTACCTCTTCAGAAGTGCCCTTCCCATCTCTTCTTTACCTTCCTACCTACTTACTTACCTACCCATCTACCTATTTTTCAAGATCATTTCCTGACCACTCTAGCCCTTGATTTTAGTTTCCATTCTATTCTTGCACACTCACTACTCAAGGTATTCAAATGGATCCGTGATCTCATGGTTTTATAAACTCCCACCAATAACTCAGATAGCAACCCATCCACTGCTGCCCATCCTGTGAGATTCTGATCCTTATCTTCCCAAAAATTCAACAAAGGCATCCTGAGGCTGTCCGCCCATCATCTCTCATTCTTGCCTTGTGACCAGCCCATCTCCTCTTCTTATTATACAATTCCTTTGTGATATCTTTTACTCTTGCTCTTCCCCGTGGGTTATATGTTGCATCTGGCTTATACCCCCATATGCAGATTCTTTTGTCCTCTGCGTGATATTCACTTTTAATTCTTCTGAGAAGGGTGTAGCTCATATTTTTCTACTATATACCAATACAGATAGAATGTTAGCGTTAAAAAAGATAGGCTTTTGCTTTCATGGGTAGTGAGGGACCATTGAAAGAGCTTTGCAACTTCCTACAGGTAATTTAGTCACTCTTCTCCTCTTCAACTCTAGGCCCTTTTTGTTATCCACTTGTACTGTTTATTTCAGATATGCAAAATGAGAGACAAACTCTATAGGTTGTCCTTCCAGACAGATGTGTTGAATGCATATTGAAATCTGGTCAATAAATACTCTTCATCTGTTTGGTCTTTCCTGTGTGGATGGATAGGCTAAACCAATTTGAGTGATTATAGATCTCTTCCAGGAGGCTCTGAAATGTACTGGGGCTTGGTACAATTAGCACAATTACATCCACAAACATATTCATATTTTCTGCTAATTCTCCCAGGGATGCATTAATCTTCTCAATTGACTGTAAGTCCTCGGAGAGCAAAACTATAGCTCATGCTCAATCTTATTTCCTATAACCGACTATGCTGAGGAGCATGATGGTGAGCACATAGTTGGTGCTCAATAAATCTCTGTGGATTGATTAACTTCACATTTATCATTTCACCCCTCAGCTATAAGCAAAGAAGGCCTTATTATTATCTCTGTTTTATAGATGAGAAAAATAAGGCCCAGAGACTGAATGTATAGCAACACTGATTAGTGGCAGTGCTGGGACAAGGTGTGTCACTTGTCCCAGGTGTGATCACTCCAGCGTTCTTTCTGTCATACCATATTGCTTCCCAAGCAGTGGCAGGAATCCACCAGAGGGGACTTTCCTGCTACCTGCTCCCCTGTCCTGGAAGGTTATTTGCTCTAGGATTTATTCCCAATACTATATTTTTCTCCCCTGGGGCAACCATGAAAACTTTCTTTCTTCTCTGGGCTTGGGTTTTTTTTTTTTTTGATACAACTAAATTCTCCCCTGACTATTTCTCTAGGGCCCAATTAGGCTGTGGTAATAGCCCCATTAATATGGGGGAATAATTATGATTTTAGAGGAAAGGCCATCACTCAAGTCATGATAGGGATAACTTTTTAAGTCATCAGAGTGATAATTTGAAGGTCACACCCTCAGCACACAACTGTGCCCTGGGACTGAGCTCTGCATTTGGAGAAAGATGTAGAGAATCATAGAGTTTGATATTTCAGGACTGAAATGTAACTTAGAGACCACACTCTATAACCACACTAATTTATGGATGGGAAAATGGAGGCCTATGGAATAAATTGCCTAAAACCTCAGAGGTGAGAAGATGAAATGACCAATCAGCTAGAGGAAAAAAAGGACCTAGGAGGAAAGGTTTAAATGATTTGGGATTATTCAGGCTGGAGAAGAGAAGCAGAAGGGAGATTTCTTTAGGGAATAGGGCTAGAAGCTACAATGTGCCTTGTATACAAAGACCATTTCAAATGCAGAGAGGAAGTCCAGGTTGAAATGGGTCCAGGGATTCTTGTGGGGATAACCCTGGCCCCTCCAGCAACTGAAGTTTTTCTGACTGGAGGCCAGGTGCTATTTGGAGCAAAGGGCTCTGAATTTCCCTTAAGTGCCCACTTGGGCACATAGAGAAAACAGTCCCAGGTGGGTGGGGGAAGTCACTTAGAATCGGTTGAATTGGGCTGAATTAAAGTCAAAGTGTTTATCATTTTGGAGGCTCTCCTCAGGTCAAGAGGACAGTTGGCCCATGATTCACTTCTAGTGCTCCTAAAACGACCTGTTCTCACCGTTCCCAGTGTGCTTATACTCCTACGGTGTTACCAGTCAAAGCCCTGTTTCTGCACAAAAGACTAAGGATATCCAAATGTACTATGAATTGGACTAAGACAGTTCAGAGGTCAGTGACTCATTTCCAAAGGATGCAGGAAGCTTTCCTCTGTTACATTCAATTCAATTCAATAAACATTTATTAAGTACCTTCTATATGCCAGGCACTGTGCCAACCACTAGGGATACAAAAAGAAGCAAAAGACAGTCCCTGCCCTCAAGATGGGGGTGACAACATACAAACAAATACATACAAAGATAGCTACATATAGTATAAATGGGAAATTGTTGTATTTGTCCTTCATTCTCAAAGAAGACCATGACATCAGGGAGATGATGACAGGACTTGTAGTTGACTTTGATTTGAGTGAGGGAGGGCTGTGCAAGGTCACCAGCCTCACTTTCTCTTCCAGAGCCATCTGGGTCCAGTGGCCTGATATTCACCAGGACTGGAGATGCCAGGATGCATTGGAAGACCCTGGCCCTTTCAGACTAAGGTTTTTTCAGGTTCTCACTTTGAGTGAGGTAATGCCCATTCAGTGAACAGGCCTCTTTAAGAAATTAATCAAGGGATGACCCCTTAAATCAAAACTTAAAAAAAAAATCAAAATGGGAGGGGAAAACCCTCAGGGTTTCTGGCCAAAAGAAAAACAGTTACTATTCAGTATTTACAAATGTAAATACTGAATAGTAAATGGGAAGTAATTAACAGAGGGAAGGCACTGGAATTAAGAGGGGTTGGCAAAGGCTTCCTGCTGGGATTTAAATAAAGCCAAGGAGGTCTTTAGTTGGACCATAGGAGGGAGAGCATTCCAGGCATGGAGAACAGCCAGAGAGAATGCCCAAAACCAAGAGATAGAGTGTCTTGCTCATGGAACAGCCAGGATGCCAGTGTCACTGTATCAAAGAGTACGTTTTTGTGGAGTAACGTATAAGAAGATTAGAAAGGTAGGAGGGGGCTAGGTTATAAAAAGCTTTGAATGCCAAACAGAGCATTTTGTATTTATTCCTGAAGGCAATAGGAACCCACAGGAGTTTATTGAGTGAGAGGGAAAGTGATCTGACATTTTGAAAAACAAAATCTCATCATTTAATCGAATGCTAATTGGTTATTTTTTTAAAAGCTCAATTTAACTTCCTGAGCCTCAGTTTTCTTACCTTTAAAATGGGGATAGTAATACCTAACAGAGCTATTATGAATATATCAATGAGAACTCAATGAAAGTGTTCCTCATTTAATCTCCTGGATCCTCAGTTTGTTCACCCGTAAAGTGAGAAGGTTGGAAGAGGTGGCCTCTAAGGTCTCTTTTAGCTCTAAATCTGTGATTCTATGATCCTGTTTTCCAATGTCTAAATCAGTCACCTACCAACATAGTCCTTGGGGCACAAGGGTGTCATAGGAGGAAGGGCACCAAGAACAGAACTCCCCTTGAACCTTGTCTGTCTTCCCCAATGACAGTGAAAGGCAGGCTCTTTGCCTCTTTGTCATCCTCCTTCTCCCTGGGTTCTCATCACCAAGTTCACTTGTTTCTGTAAGGCTGTAGCCCTAGGGGCTTCAGGTGTCTTGGGTCTGCACCCCAGAGATGCTCATTGGCCCCTGTTGACCTAATAAACCAGTTCGTTGAATTCAACCAGTTTGTTTTTCAAGCTAGTTTTTGTGCAGGTCTGCCGGTTTTGATGAAGCTCTCTCTCCAAGGTTTAGATCTGCTCCAATTTGGGAGGGGGGTGGAGACATAGGAAGCAAGACCATTTGTTGCTGAGTTCAGATGACAGCTGAACCACATTCCCCAGTCCTCAATTGGCAGTTCACTCCTCACTCTAGGGGGAATGAGGAATAAGGTTAAGCAACTCACCTCCCCATGGCAAGGAGGGGAGTCTGTTAAAATAATGGAGAAAATGAAATTCCTCTACAAGCCCTTCAATCCCCTGTCTGTTTTCTGTTGTGAATTTTGGTATCTCATATCCTCTCTTCTCCCGCCTGCCTTTAGCCTGTCACCTGCTCAGGAAGGAACGTTGATACCACAGAAGGGCAGGGGGGAGGATCCAATCAGACTCCATCTGGACCAGGAGGAGGAGGTGAGGTGGGATCACTGGGGTAAAGGCTGTGACAGCAGAATGAACTTTGCTGGCCTCCTGGCCTTTTTGGCTTCTTTCCAGGCTCAGCTAAAGACTTACCTTTCACAAGAAGCTGTTCCTAGTCCTTTTTAATCTTAGTACCTTCCCTCTAAGATTAGCTCCAATTTATCCAGTATATGCTGTACCATGTTGTCTTTTACATTAGATGCTGAGCCCCTTGGGAGCAAGGGACCTTCTTTTTTTGCCTTTCTTTGTATCCCTAACCCTTAGCACAGTGCCTGGCACATAGTAGATACTTCATAAAGATTTATTGACTGACCAACTTCTCAAGTAAAGTTAATGCTTCTCCAGGGAGTGGGTCAGGACTCAGATTACCCCAAAAGAGGTCAATATTAAGTGCCTGTGGGTGTGTAACTTGGAGGGAGGAGGGAAAGGCAAGAAAATTTGCATCCCTGAATTTTCTTTTGGCTAACATTAACAGAAACTTCGTTGGTATTGCATTTTTTCCCAATGATTGAAAGTATATTCAACTATATAAATCTTGAGTGGTTGTTAAGCGGACATGCCGAGGAAGATCTCTTGTCTCTACCAGAACTCTCTTCACTCTCTATAGTCCGGCTTCAGACCTTATCATTCAATTGAAAATGTTCTCTCAAAGATCTGATCTCTCATTTGCCAAATCTGATGGCGCAGAGCAGTGGGCGTGAAGTCAGCAAGACTCATCTTCCCGAGTTCAAATCTGGCCTCAGACTGGCTGTGTCACTCTGGGCAAGTTACTTAACTCTGCCTCAGTTTCCTCAGATGTAAAATGAGCTGGAGAAGGAAATGGCAAACCGCTCCAGTATCTTTGCCAAGAAAACCCTAAATGGCATCATGAAGAGTCAGACAGGACTGAAAAACAATAAATAACATCATTCTAGACTTCTCTGTAGCCTTTCCATCACCTTCTTTTCCTTGATACTCTCTTCTCTGGAGATCTTCAGGACACCGCTCTCTCCTGGTTCTCCTCTTACCTATCTGACTGCTCCTTCCTCCTTCTCAGTCTCCTTTACTGGTTCTTCATTAAGGCCACACTAGTTAAGGGGTAAGTGTACCCTAGGGCTCTGTCCTGGGTACTTTCCTGTTCTCCCTCTGTACAATTTCACTTGCTGATCTCATCAGCCCCTATGGATGCAACTATCATGTCTATGCAGACGATTCTCAGATTTATTTTTTCCAGCCTTAGCCTCTTTCTTGACCTCTAATCTCACATCTCCAACTGCCACTAGACATTTTGAACTGGGTATTTCATAGATATCTCTCCGAAACTGAACTCATTATCTTTCTCTCCCAACTCTCCCACCTTCCTAACCTCTCTGTCATTGTCAAGGGTACTGCCATCCTCCCAGTCACCCAGTTTCCCCATCTGGGTGGTTCGATTTGCTTAATCTTTGACTCCTCACTCTCTCATCCCCCATATCCGATCTGTTGCCAAGGATTGTTGATTCCACCTTTGCAGCATCTCTCCAATACTCCCCCTTCTGTCTTCTGACACTGCCACCCCCCTGATACAGCCCTTACCACCTCACATGTAGAATATTTCAATAGCCTGCTGGTTGCTCTTCCTACCAAAAGTCTTTCGCACTCAAGTCCATCCTCTGCTCAGTTACCAAAGTGGTCTTCCTAAAGCACAGGTCTGATTTTGTCACCTCCTTACTCAATAAACTCCAGTGGCTCCCATTACCTCTTGGATCAAGTATAAAATCTTCTGTTTTGCATTTAAAACCTTTTATAACCTGCCCCTCCTCCCCGACCTTTCCACTCGTTTTGTACCTTATGGCCTCCCATGTGTTCTTTAAGTCAGTGATACTGGTTTCCCTATACTTCCTTAAATAAGACATTTGGTCTCCTGACTCCAGGTATTTTCAGTGGCTGTCCCCCAGGCCTGGAGTGCTCTCCCTCTTCATCTCTGCCTCCTGGCTTCCCTGCCTCCCTTGTCCCAGATAAAATCCCACCTTCTTCAGGAAGCTTTTCCCAGTCTGCCTTAATTCTACTGCCTTCCCCTTCTTGATTATTTCCAATTTATCCTGTGTGTTACCTGTTCGTACGTACTTGTTTGCAGGTTGTCTCTCCCATTAGACTGTCAACTCTTTGAGGACAAGAGACTATTTTTTACCTTTCTTTATAACCCCAGCATTTAGCATAGTGCCCGGCACATAGTAGGCACTTAAAAAATGTCTATTGACTGACCGATGGAACAGCAAGTTATTGTGGCCAGAACAATTTATCAACATGTAATAAATTGGTCACAGGTCTTTCCAACTTTAGTAATCACAGACATATAGTCTATTACAGGACTTTTACTTGAAGCCCTTCCAGCTTGGTGGTCTCTGCCAAGGCTTGCAAGTCATTGGCATAACCTTCAAGAACCTGGTTTTACTCCTCCACAATGAAGCATTACAAAAAAGACTTTGGTGATTGTAGCTTTAAAAAAATTGAGAGGGGCAGGTAGGCCCTGGAGTCAGGAGGACCTGAGTTCAAATTTGTCCTCAGACACTTGACAGACTTACTAGCTGTGTGACCTTGGGCAAGTCACTTAACCCCAATTGCCCTGCCTTCCTCCCTCCAAAAAAAAAATTAAGAGAGAATGAATAAACATAGCTCAGATATGTTGAAGTATCCACATTTGGCCACTCACCTCATTTCTCCAAGCCATCTTCCTGACCTTTTTTTTGTTTTTGTTTTTTCCCATCTACCTGCTTTTACTTGGGCTGTGTCTCATACCTGAAGTGTTCTTCACATTCCTCTCTACCGTTTAAATCCTGTATACCTCTCTAGGCCCAATTCAAGTTCTACCTTCTCAGACATACTCAGACACAGACTCAGAATGTGAGACCTGAGAAGGTCCTTAGATATCTAGTTCAAATGAGATAGTTGTATATAAGGTTCTTTGTGACCTTTAAAACACTATGTAAATATTAGGGATCTTTCCTTAATAATTCACATTCAGATGACACTTTAAGCTTTATAAAACCCTTTTCTCATAACATCCCTGGGGAGGCATGTCATACAGATATTATATTCTTCATCTTATGGATGAGGAAACTGAGTCTCGGAGAGGTGAAATAATTGGGCCAGAGTCTCTCAGCCAGCAAACTTTGCTGCCTCAGCCTCTGGGTACAGCATCATGCCCATAGCAGGTACTAGTAAATGCCTAATAAATGAATGAATGGAGTATTTGGGCAAAGGAGGAGGAAAAACTTTTCAGGGACAAGCTCTCCCACTTGAGGCCACCCAGGAATGGAGCCAAGCTCTGGAGACAAAGCTTGCCTTTCTCTTACCCTGAGCTCCCAATGTGCTCAGTGTCCTCAGGGCTTCTGGCCCACAGAAGGACACAAGGTCAGGTCCCTAATGTACTCTACTCTGTTATTATTTCCACCGAGACACACACTCCCTGGAGAACACCTCTCGTTCTCTGCCTAGGAATAAATTGAATTTGATCTTCCTGCATACATGGGTAAGACAGGCCAGTTCGTCATTATTACTCTACTGTCTTTCTCTATAATCCTCTCTTCTTTCCTTCTTATCATCTAATCCAATGAGTGACATACTGCCTCATGATGTGTTTTTTAGTGTGGAGGCTTCGTGGGGTGCTGGAAAGCTACTGGATTGAGAGTCAAAGACTCTGGGTCCAAATCTTGCCTTACTACCTATGTGATTCTGGCTAACTTAGCTTTGCTTAACCTCTCTGGCTAACATGATTGTAGGCTGCATTAAGCAAATCAAAGACCTCAGCTTCCTCATCTGTAAGATGAGAGGTGTACTAGATGACCTCTGAGAGCCTGTCAGGTGCTAAATCTAAGATCCTATGGTCTCAGATAACTGGAACTGAATAGAAGGAAGAGAGCAAGGTGGACTGGACAATTTCACAGTGCTTTCCCCTAAAATTATTTATAGGGGAGGTGCTGAAACCCGTTGCTTGAATGCTAATATTCTCTTGGGGACATCATAGGGCTGTGAGTCATGAAACACTATAATTTCAGGATCTAAGATTACAAACAATTTAAAAAGTCATGGAAAAATGAAGAGTAAACATGAGTAAACCGTAATCTCTAATGCCCATGATGTAAAAGATGCACATCTTTGTGGACATTTCTGACTGGAAAAGGAGGTAAACCGGTCATCTATTGGGAATGCGAGATGACAGATGGATGGCTCCACAAGTGTACTGGTAATCCCTTAGCTATTAAGAGCACGAAAAGAAAGCTTCTAATGAATGTATTGGGTGCTTCCTCTGTAGGAGATTTATGGTAAAATATGGGTGCGTAGGATGAGAACATGAGGATGGCTGCAGTCTGCTCTAGTGAAGAGAATAGCATATAGGGGAAATCTTTTTAAGTGTTGTAACATTGTTAAATTTTTCATATGTAACTCTGACGCACTAATACCACAACTGGGCATCCACATGCACACAAATATTTATATCAACACTTCTTATAGCAAAGAACTAGAACCAAAGTCAGTGCCCATCAATTGGGCAGTCACTAAACAAGTTGTGGTAACTGAATATTATTGTATCATTAGGCATGATGAATATGAAGAGCTCAGAGAAACTTGGGAAAATCTGCGTGAACTGATGCAGAGGAAATTAAGTAGAACCAGAAGAACAATTTATGCAATGATCACAGTGTTTTAAATTCTGAACCTAACCAGCACCAAATAAGACAAACATTCCCAGATATAAAGCAAAACAGAAAAAGAAGATGACATATGACGTTATGAATCATACAGTTTATTTCTCCTTCCAAATATCAACAAATTCAAGTTATTTTTAAAGTCATACTGGTCATCTGTGTTTCCTACTGTGACCTTCGTTCTATTCTCTTAAGTGCATAAAAAAAAGACTTTAATGGCCCTCTTTTCTTCTTTTTTCATTTTATTAACCCTATTGATAACCTCTCTCTTCCCTAACTCCCCAAACCAACTTCCCACCTACCCTAGCCCTTGCATTAAATATGCATAGTTTCTAAGATGTATGATGATTACAACATTGTAAAGGACTCTGAAAGACTTCAGAACTTGGATCAAAGCAGCAACAAATAATGACTTTAAGAGACTTGTCTCCCTTCCACCTCTTGCTATTGAGATGTCAAATGAGGGACACATTTTCCAGCACAGCCAATGTGTTGATTTGTTTTGCTTGACTGTACTTATTTCTGACTGGGGGATGGGGGGAGGGATGAGAGAGTAAGTAGTGATAGATGCAAAAAAAATTTAAGTGCAGCAACAAAGCATTACAAAAATACACAGAAGAAAACAAAAAGAATTCAGAAATGCACACAAACAACAATTTTGTTACAGCCTAGTTAAATTTAACAAGGTTTTCTGTAAGTCCTACCCTCCTTTTCCCACTGGGGACTTTTTCTTGGAGGGGCCCAGACTGGTCTATTTTCATTCCCTCCCCAGCCCAATTCCTGATATTTTTCATTCTTTCTCCCCTTTCCCCCTCCCCCCCCATCTCTTTAGCTCTTTTTTGTGTGTGTTGTATTTCTTAGAATGTGAGCTCCTTTGGGGCAGGGACTTTTTGCTTGTATTTGTGTCTGTCCCTAGTACTTAGTCCTGTGGCTGTATATAATGAGTGCTTAATAAATGTTTCCTTCCTTCCTGTTTTAAAAACCAACAATATGTAACAGAAATTCACAATTTCACGCGCTCTCCTCTTTTTTGTTCTTTGTATGTTGAAATGTTTGTGTTGGATGCTGAGTTCGTAATATAAAACAAAAATAATTTAGTGTTATTATCTTATCTCCCCTCCTACATTGTGAGCTCTTGGAAGGCACTGACCTGTGTTACTTAGTGTTTTCTTCTTCTTCACAGTGTTCACTTAATGTATAAAGAATGAATGAATAAATTAATCAAATGAGTGGAAGAATGAGTGCCAATCACAATATGTTAAAATCTCATCCAGGCGGCAAATGTAGTATCCTGATGGCAAATAACAAACAGAACTGGTCTTTCATTGTCTGAATATTATTATTCCATGATCTCTCTTCATTCCTCTATCATTTTTATCTCCCCTTGTTCTTTATATCTTCATCTCTCATCTCCACCTTCAAGTAGGAATGGATGCAGTAGGGCTTTCATGCATGTCTTTATCCTATTTTATGGATGGAAATACTAAGGCCCAGGGAGATTATAATGGTCAATGGCTCTCATAGGTCAGCAATAGATCTAGAATTCAACCTTCCAAGGGTCTGAATTTCTAGATGTTTGCTCAGTTCCAGGGTAATTTTTCCTAGTGATTGTCGCTCAGAAGGACTAGTGAGTACTTCCAGTTCGGTGGTGGGAGAGGGGTGGGGAGAGAAGCCTCTTCCCCCACTTCACCCTCCAACCCCTGGTGAGGATTTAGCCAAAGTCATCCGTCGAGGCTCTTCCAACAT
The DNA here is from genome assembly GCF_011100635.1 of Trichosurus vulpecula. Taxonomy (NCBI): domain Eukaryota; kingdom Metazoa; phylum Chordata; class Mammalia; order Diprotodontia; family Phalangeridae; genus Trichosurus; species Trichosurus vulpecula. The sequence goes on along the minus strand of NC_050575.1, from coordinate 171,540,950 downwards.
CTGGGAGAGCACAAGAACCCAGCCTACTACTGAAACAACCTGAGAGATTTCAGGATTGATATTTGGGATGTGAAAATCAGAAGAGGCTGGCTCCACCCGTCATGAACAGGAGGAAGAGCCAAAACTCTTCATTTGGATTCCAGCTTCTCCAAGCTTAGGGTGTTAATGGAGCATTCCTGAAATACTTTTCCACCATTCATCTCTTAGAAAAGAGACTTGCTTCGCAAACACACACATACACTTGCTTGCTTACAGCCCTCCCTGCCTAACAGCTTAGGCCCAAATTCATTCCTCACCCCTCCTCCTATGCCCAGTCCATTGTACTGGTTGGAGCTATGGGCCTTCTGTGGATCACCAAGGGGATGGCTGGTGGGGGTGGGGAGAGGACAGCCTAGAGCAGGGGGGAGAAAAGGCCTCTTTCCTTTATCCAGAGAAGGAAGAGGCCAGAGGGCTGGGAGAATTGCAGTTCTGAATCACCCCGTGGTTATGAATAGCAATGCAAATGAGATGCAAATGAAGACTTTGGGAATACTAATGCAAGTAAACTGAGTCATATTAAAACTGAGAACCAAGGGATGTGAATGAATGAATTACAATAATTTATCAAGTGCTTATACATGGCTAAATACTGCAGGGGGGTAGGGTGGGTGAGTGGGGCTGCTGAGGCCACGACTTACCTGTTTGTAAATGTTTCCCTGAGTATGTCCAGAGATAGCAAATCTTCAGTGTGGTCATTTTACTTCTAGTCAATGCCATGCTAAGATTTTTTTTTTATAAGGTGAAGAGATCAGAGGAGAATGCCCTCCCCAGAGGTCACTCAGCATGTCCCTATCATGCTAGGGCACACAGGGCAGTGTCCAGAGCTTAAGCTATGTCTGTTCCTTTCTTCCTTAGGACAATTCTTCCAGAACTCTTAAAGGAAAATTCTATGTGAATCCAGATCCCATTACCCATCAAATACACAACTTTGGTAGTGATGGTAAGGAGACATAGAAATCTTTTGGTAGAAATAATGGCTTCTTTCTGGACTTCTAGGTTTATGTACTGAAAGTTTAATACATGATCATTTTTCAAGCACTTCCAGCCCTATGCTAGGGGGAGTTGAAGGAAGGAAAGGAGAAAGAAAACCTAAGTCCTGCCCTCCTACAAGTTTGCTTTCAAAAATTCAACTTTGTAAGTAAATGAAAGGTGAGGCATAGCTAGAAAACAGTTCATGTAGAAAAGGATCTGGGGTTTGAGGGGACTTCAAGGTCAATGTGAATCAACAGGGCAACACAATAGCCAAAAAAGCTAATGTGATCTTAGGCTGCATTCAGCAAACAAAATGGTACACGAGACAGTTGCCAGCTAGTTTCACTGTACTCTCTCCTGATCAATCACTTCAATGAATCAATCGACCAATAAGTATTTATTAAGTGCCGACTACATGCCAGGATTGAGTCAGCTCTGGGCACCTCATTTTATGAAGGACAGTGATAAGTTGGAAGGTATCCAGAGGATGATGACAGGGATGGTGAAAGGCCTTGAGACCATGCCATATGGAGGGTCCACTGTTTAGTCTTTGTTCTCAAAGAGGACCAATGATATCACAGGGTGATGCATTGCCTTGTGAGTGAATTGGATTTAAGTGAGGCACAGTTGCCCAGTCATCAGCCTCACTCTCTCTTCAGTCACTGAAGTCCAGTGGCAAGACAAAAGTCAGGACCAGTGATGATGGCCAGGATGCAGTGGATGACCGTGGCAATTTCTATGTCTGTTCAAGCTCCACAGCTCCTACTTCAGCTGCTTTTGTGGCCTTTGGAACAAATTGTTCTCAATTGCCCATTCCACTGGATGAAAGTCTTCACATGCTTGGCATAGACATCCCCCTAACTCACTGACAGGTTTGAGGCCTATGGGTTACCCTCAACTTGGTTTACTGAGGTGAGGCTACTATGCATGCTATATCTTCTTAGAGTCATAGGTCAGGGTTGGGAGGCAGGTGGACACAAAAATGGAGGAGCAGCCTCAGCCTTGCTTACTGAATAGAGTGCTGGCCTTGGAGTCAGAAATATTTGGGCTTGGATTTCTCCTTAGAAGTTTACTTTCAGTGTGATTTCCCATTTCCCCCTGCTGTTCTGATGTTTTCGTGACAGGATCTTCCAAGCAAAAAAATAAATAAATAAAAATAACAGAGGGGTCCCATAAATTAAAAAAAAAATTCTTTCACATTCCCTAACCCCGAGGGAAGCCTTGAATTTGACCTGACATTGGTGGCCAGGAATCTTCAGGCAACCTAATCTCCAGCCTCTGCCTTACCAACTCCTGGTTTCTACACCCTTCCCTCCAAATCCTAGAGGGCTTTGTTATATTTTGATGGAGGATTTTATGACCTTAAAATCTAATTTAAGATAAGCAGTATCTGTAGTCATATCTGGGTTTGAATCCTGGTTTAGTTAACTTCTTACTATATCACTTCTCTCTGAGATTCAGTTTCCTCATCTATAAAACAGGGATAACAAAACTTACCCTACCCCCCTTACGGAATTGTTCTGAGGATAAACTGAGGAAATGGATGTGAAAGTTCTTTACAAACTGTAATACTCTGAGAACTCAGTCTCTATTGTAGGAAGTGTATGCCAGGACTTTTAGGTCCTTTCTAGGCTTTGTATGGAACATTGTTCTAATACAGAAACCACTCCAGGAGAAGTCATCCAGGATATGAATTTTCTATCTTCCAATTATTTAAACATAAAGATTACTATGTTGTTGAGTTGTTTTTCAGTCCTGTCCCAGTCTTTGTGACCCCATTTGGGGTTTTCTTGGCAAAGATACTAGAGTGGTTTGCCATTTCCTTCTCCAGCTCATTTTACAGATGAGGAAACTGAGGCAAACAGGGTAAAGTGACTTGCCCAGGGTCACACAGCTAGTTAAGTGTCTGTGGCTATATTTGAACTCATCAAAATGAGTCTTCCTGATTCCAAGCCGGTCACTCTATACACGGCCTTCTCCACTTCCTCTCCCCTACCTCCCCCCCCAAAAAGATCAGTTTACTTCTTGGAGCCTCAATTTCCTCCTGTGTAAAATGAGAAGGTTGGACTAGATGTCCCCTGAGGTCCCTTCCAGTTCTCTGTGATTCTTATGAACCAAAATATTGGTCATGTCTACAACACATGCTTCATTTTACGCCCATGGTCCACCATTTCTCTGCTAAGAGGAATGAGATATGTTTTGCCATCAGTCCTCTGGAGTCAAGATTTCTCATTGCATTGATCAGCATTTTGATGTCTTTTTATGCTGTTTCAATAAGGTTTTTTTTCCTGCTGTTTTGAAGAATGCTTGGAACAGGATGAGAAAGAACAGACAGCCAGTAAGGTGCATAGACCGGGCTGCGATGGAGAGGACTAGCCATGAAAAACAGATGTTGCTGGAGATTCAAGCTTCCTGCCTCCCAGAAGAACTACATGAAGGGCACAAGGCTGCTGGTTATAATTATTACCCAAAGCTCTGTAGAAACAGAGAAGAGAATAAAGTAACAGAATCAGGCTGAGGAGTCACCAGCCTGGGATCCAGCTTCCCCCTCCCAGTCACCTTTACCCCCAACAGAGGCCAGCTTGATTTCGTTATTGAGGACTGGACTGTGTTAGCCCATTCTATGAGTCACAGCCATCTCTGGGGATGGGAGAGCTCTTTGTGGATGAGCTTGGATGATTTTCTCATCCTTTCTCTGAAGTGGGTACCAGGCCCCCTGAAGAGAATGTCAACCCTAGGAACTCACAGCTGACGTTTTGATTATTAGGGATACGCACTAGACTTGTGGTTTCAATGTTATAGGGAAATCCCAGATGAGAAAACTCCTATCAGTGCAGGCCAGGACCTTCTCTGCTACTTAACATCGGAGAGATGTTGTCTAGAGCACAACAGATTAACGGACTTGCTCAGACTTACATCACCTCCAGATGTCTGAAGGACTTGAACTCAGGACTTTGAGGCTAGCTCTTTGTTCTGCCACAATGTCTCCATCATTAGGGAGCAAAAATAGGCATATGGGAATTCCCTCTGGCTTTGAACGCATCAGAATAATTTGATCTCCTGATTTAGAAGCCTGGGAAGCAAGAAACCCCACACCCTCCCATCTAATGCTTTCTACCATCAGCAAATCTCCCCAGCTTGGAAAAAAATGACCCTTGGAAATACCACTGCCAGTCAGCTCCAGCTAAATTGATTGTTGGTGGTTCAGCTTCTTAAGTCCTATCACGTCTTCATTTAACTCTTGAAGAACCATGGCTTTCCTTCTCCTTTGAATGGGACATTGGCCAGATATATGTGAATAGCCCATTCTCCCAGCGCAGGGCTCTGCCTTCCAACTATCTAGGTGAACATTAGGCTTAGAACAAATGGAGAATAATGGAAGGACCAGAGCTGGAGGTGACCCTAGAGGTCATCCCTCAAATATTTTACAGATGAGGAAACTGATGATGTTCACAGAGAGAAGCTGTGGAAGTTTATCCAGGTTCACAGAGATAGTTGAATGGCAGGGCCAGAAGAAGAATCTATGAATTAATGTGTGATATGAGATGATCCCCCAAATATATTTAAGTGACTTTTCAATGAGGAGATTGGAGGGTACAGTGCTTACTGCCCAAGGAATCTGGTCTCCATGGCAGAATTCCAGGCTTTTTAAAAAAACTAGGTGGCCTTTGTGTTCCCTTTAAATCATGGCACATCATAAGCTGCCTCAATCCTACCTCTAGACGAAGCTGTTTCTGGTGCTAGGCTCACAGGAAGAGGTCAGCAAATAATGACTAGTTGTTCCATTGGTGTTGGATGACCTCAGTTACATCTCACAGTGCTCATTCAAGTCATATTCAGTATGTCAGGTATGTAACGGGAGCCTCTTGAAGTTGAAGGGAAATAGAAGAAAAGAAGTATGAAATGCTAGAGAAAGCACTTGAGTCAGAACCAGAAGGTCTGGGTTCAAGTCTTGACTCTTGGGCAACCCCCTTCCCCTTTATGAGCCTCAGCTTTCCCTTCTGTAAAACAAAAATGTCAGACTGCATACCCTCTAAGCATCCAGATGTAAAATGCTGTGAGAGGATCAGAGGTCAACATCACTGGGATCTGAGTTCATTAGTTTGGGATCTGAAGCACCCTGAAAAGCATCTGGGGCCTCTTACAGGAGAGCAGCTGCTGAGAGCAGCTCCTGAGAACAGCCTTTGGCTGAGTGTCAGCCATGCTCCCAAACTAAACAATGCCCCTTCTGTGGTCTGACAGTGAATGATCACAATAGAAAGAATCCAACGTCCTATGCCCGGCCTAAAATTACTATCTCTCTGAACAGTCTGGAGGATAAAAAGGCTGCTTTCACTGCCAAACATACCTTTGTCTGTGCCCCTTTCCCCCGCTGGCCCCAACATCTCCTCTCCTGCATGCCGTGCCTGCTGGCTTAATCCTGGGATATTGGACATTGCTGGAGTCTTTTTGGCAAGCAACACCTTCCTTCCTAGCTGTACAGGGATGCCTCGGGGGACGCATGGTATCTGGGTCACTCCAAAGGAGTGATTCACCATGCACCCCATGGGAACAACCATAATGGGCCCCCACTATTGGACATTGACGAGAACTGTCTTTTTCAATGGTCAGAATACCCAAGGCCACATGTAGCCTTGAGGCCGCAGGTTCCCCACTCCACATCATCAGTGCTTCCTGGGAATCATGTTCCCTCAACTAGGACATTGATTCCCATCTGACTTAGAGTCTAAAGATGGTAGAGACCATACTGTGGCATAGTGAGAAAAGCATGGATTTGGAATTAGGAAAACTGAGCTGAAATTCCAGTTTTGTTAATTCCTAGCTATATATCATTTATCTTCTCTTGGTCCTCAATTTCCTCATCTTTAAAATGAGAGATTTAGACTAGATGGCCTCCAATGTCCTTCAAGATTAAAATCCTGGGTATTCCATGATTCTATGAACTTTCTGTTTCCTAGGGCAAGCTCTGTACTTTGGATCCCTCTGTTCCCAATAAAACAGAAATAAATAATATCTGCCCCTTCCTTGCTTCAAGTAGCTCTTGAAAGAGTCACTGGGAGAAAATATTTTAAGCATTTATTAGAGAATGATGATCTAAAAATACAGCACCTCGTTTTCCTCAATTCTCTAACATTCTTACTCTATGTTGAGATGACTCTATTCTGTACATAGACTAAAACAGTCAGCACAGAGTATGGGGAAACATGGTGTACTTGAAGTCAAACGTGGGACCACCTCTAACACAGGCAGTGAACCCACTCCTCTGAGCCACCCTCCTCCTCCTCCTCTTTATCCTCCGTAAAGTAAGAACAAGAAAGAACCCCTATATTACCTACCTCCTGTGTTTGCCATAAGACTCAGTAGAGATAATGGCTGTAAAGTACTTTGTAAATGTCCACATCCCCGAAGTAAATGATAGCTGTTATTGACATCAGTGACAGTATCAATCTGTCAAAAACAAACCCTTATGTTTGGATAGCACTTTATAAGTTGAAATTGTTTTCACATACATTATCTTATCTGATCTTTACAACAACCCTGTGAGGGAGCCCATAGGCACTTTTATCCCTCTTTTTTCAGGTGAAGAAATCGAGGCTCACAGAGGTCTAGGGAATTGCCCAAGACCATTCAGCTTTTTGGCAGCGGGTCTTGACCCTAGGTTTTCTTACTACAATGCAGTGTTCTTTTTACTAGACCACCCTGCTGGGAACTTGGGTGGGGTGGGCTGAGAAAGCCAAGGATGGCTAGGTTTACAGAGAACTGGGCCTGGAGTCAGGAAGACTTGAGTTCAAATCTAGGCTCAGACACTTACTAGTTGTGTAACCCTGAGCAAATCACTTAACCTCTGTCTGTTTCAGTTTCCTTAACTGTAAAATGGGGACAATGATAAGGATTGTTGAGAGGATCAAATGTGATAATATTGGTAAAGTGATAAGCACAGCGTTTGGCTCATTTTTGTCATTCAGTTGTGTCCAGCTGTAACCCCATGCACAGTATTGTCTTTCTTGGCAGATACTGGAGTGATTTGCCATTTCCCTCTCCAGAAGATTAAAGCAAATAGAGGTGAAGTGACTTGCCCAAGGTCACACAACCAGTAAGTGTTTGAGGCTTAATTTGAACTCAGGTCTTCCTGACTCCAGGCCCGGTGGGTGCTCTATTCACTTAGCCATCTAGCTACCTGGGTTTATAGTTTGGACATAGTAGGCGCTTAATAAATGTTTGTTTCCTTCCTTCCTACTGGGGATCCAGACCTGTGCTAAATATTTTGAGGAAGGCAGTAGAAGATTTAATGAGGATATACAATGAAGTCAAGCCTATGGCTCTGTGGGGCACTATAATTGTGTTATAAGCATTAACATTAATTGAGGAGTGTAGCGTATAGGACTTGGAGTCAGGAAAACCTGGATTCAAGTTCTGCCTCAGACAACAGCTATGGGACTCTAGGGAAGTCATTTAATCTCTCCTGGTCTTAATTTCCTCTGTAAAATGAAGAGGTTGAACTCTATGATCTCAATGGTCTCTTTTAGCTCTAAAGCTATTTAAAATATGACTCACAAAATCAGAAGTAGAAAACTTCAGAAGATTAATTTTTAACAGTGAAATTTCATCATGGCCATGTATGCATAGTAGGCTCTCTAGTGATTATATTTGTATATAATATCATATATAAAGTCATATATAGTAAAAATTTAATATATTATATGTATTACATATATAATCTCAGGAATGTCAATGGAAAAGTTGGGGTTAGGAGGAAAAGGGAATGCCCGTAATGGAAAATTATAATATCAAAATAACTTCTGAGAAGAAATTCTTTGCTTTGACACACCCATCTGGAAAATCAGTCTGGAGGGTATATAGTAAGGGGAAAGTCCACTTTTGTGAGACATCTGTAGTCATGACAGAGAAAAGGAGACCATTTCTGAATGCTTCTTCCATACTCCATCCAGATAGTTCGAGTTATGGGCTTAGGCTTCGGAGGTATCTGAACAGGGATTACACAGAAAGCTCCAGTCAAATTTTACAAAGAACTGACAGCTTTCTTTTTTAAGACTTTGTCCCAAAATATATCTTTTAAAAATATGTTAGTAACAATAATTTTTTAAAAATCAAGTTGCCAAAAGCTTCTCCAGAAGAGGGTAAATGCTCTCAGAAGATCCCAACCATCTTGGATCCTGGTCAACTGGAAGAGTTTGTTTTCTAGGCAAAAAATACTCCAGTTACCCACAAGAAACTAAATATAAAATTTGGAAAGAAGTCCCGCTGGCACAAACACACTGGAGACTATAAATATGTATTGTAGGGATGGGTCTGGAAATTAAGTTTGCTCAAAATAACATTTGCTTTCCATTTTATGCCATATTTAGCCATCGGGACACCTTCCCATGGCTCAGAGAAGGACTCGGGGTGTATCCAAGATCAATGAGTCCAGAGGATTGTGGGGGCTTGGGCTCCAGAAGAATTGGTCTGATAGCAACACTGCCCTGAGGACTCTTTCTCAGGGTAGAGGAAGTTGCAACATTTGAGTGCCTAGACCTTCTCTCCTGGATTCCAGGAACGTCATTCATTCCTGGGTGGGAGAGAAGAAAGAGCTCTGCTGGAGCTGGATGGGGACCTTTGGAAGCATGAATCCCCATCTTCTGAGTAGCAGGACTGGCATTCCTACAGCAGAAGCTTTAAACTTTTAAAAGCCTTTTCTCTTCACAGGCTAACACTATCTGCTTAGGTCCTTACCCAGCCTTGGGAGATACAGGCAGGGAAGGACACTGAGAGGCTCAGAAAGAATCAGTAAATTGCCCAAGCTTACACAGTGATTTAGTGGCCAGGACAAAACTAAAATCCAATTTGTCCTAACTTACAGGGTAGAGTCTCCAACTTGACTGGTATCTGAGAGGAAAAGAAGCTGCATCTGAATAGGTTGAAGGACCCATCATCAGACACAACTCAGGTGATCTTTCAGCCACTTTCCCCAGGTTCAGGAGATCTCCATGAGACTGTGTATGTATATACACCTTTCCATTCTCCATCTCTGGCAGAGATATAGGATCTCGAACATAGACAGCTGAAAGTCTGTGGGGAAGACCATGGACATCAGGGGCTCAAGCAGAGTGGTCGGGGAGACTAGCCTGTGATGGGAGCGAGGGGGTCCTTAGATCTGAGACTAGACCATGGCCAACAGATGTCTTGCCTATGTGAACTTTTCAGGCCATTGCTCCCAAAGGTTGGGAATATGAGGGGATCTGCTACTGACCATCTCTTGGACATCCTCGACAAATCCATTAACATTGGACTCAGAGTCAGCGTGGTTCTGTGGAAAGAGCCTTGGTCAAGGGTCAGAATACCTAGGTTCTAGCCCTGGTTCTACTACTAATTAATAGTGTAACTTTGGGCAACTCACTGCGGGGCCTCAGTTTCTCCATATGTAAAATGAGAGAATTGATTAAGAAATCTTTAATAATATTTGGATCTGGAAAGGATTTTAGAAGTCATCAATCTAACACCTCCCCCTTCCATTTCACAGATGAGGAAAATTGAGGCCCACAAAGGTGAAGTGATTTGCCTGGAGGTCACAAAGTTAATTAGTGTCATAGGTAGGATGTGAACTCCTATCTTCCTGATCCCAAGTCTAGCACTCTCTCTACTACACCATCTCCAGCTCTGATGTTTTATATTTCTAAATTACTTAGTCATCAGCAAATCCTTCAAGGTCTATTGCCATCTGCTTTCTCAGTTCTATTTCCTGTGTGACTCTAAGCAAGTCACTACCCCTCTCAGAAGGGCCTCTTCCCTATTTATTAGTATTAATGAGGCTAGAACAATCTCCAAGATCTCTTACAGCTCTAAAAATCTATGAATTTATTTATTTAGGTATAGACATCTAATTTCCTTGGTGCAGGGATTCCCTGGTAAGGAAACTCCCTTATTACATTAGGTAAGCATCTCCAACTCCTATCCTTACAGACTTGCTAAGGGCACAGAGAGGTTTAGTGGCTCGTTCATGGGTGACACAGCTAGCATGTATGAGAGCCAGAACTTAAAACCAGGTCTTTATTATTCCAAGGCTGGTCCTCTATCCACTACTTCAAGATGCTTCTCTAGAACTGAGGGTACTCTATACATATTGTCCCCAAATACAAGACCTTGGACCCTAGACTCCTGGGGAACCTGGCAGTGACAAGAGAGAACAGAAGACAAGATTGTGTTGGGACAGAGGGAGAGGACACAGATTTCCCCACTGACCCTACTCCCAGGCCCCTTTAAACTTGTGGGAGGAGGTATTCACCCCATTTCTGGGAATGCCAGTGCCCTGTTTCCCCAAGGGCAGTGCTGGCAAAGGGGAAAATGCCAGGAGCTATTGTCTATTCACAGACTTATCTGCGGGGAGGTTCTGATTTCACTAGGGCTGCTTCCAGCAATCCCAGGCACATCCAGGAGAGAGAACTATTATCAGCTCTTTTCGAATCTGCACTTTTCTTCTGGCCTTTTTTTTTGTTGGGGGGGTGGGGAGGAGGGGGGAGCTGAATGCTCTGAGTGCAGCACGGCTTCTCACCATGGGCTAAGAGATAAGGGGCTGGACTCAAAGCGTCATTGTTTGGTCCAACAAAAGGACATTTCTGTAACTTTTCTGCGAGCTGGGCCAGGCTCCCTCAGCGGGGCAGTCTTGTAGTGTGGCCCTCTGTGGACAGGCAGAGGGGGCTGATCAGAGCCACAGCCTGGCCGGCTGGTGGGGACAGGGGAAACCCTAACCGGCATTGGTTTGGAGGAGAGAGCTGGGGAAGGGGCCTGATTCCTGCTTCCCAGGACCTCTGGATCACAGCAGGTTTCTCCTTTCTGACCCCCCTCCATCTTTTCTCTGGTTTTTGGAGGGGGTCAGGACTTTCTGGGGGTTTTACTCCAGAAACCCCCAAGCAGTCATAACAATGTGTCATCCTTCACACACGAAGACAACCCTCCTGACCAGAGCTGAAGGTGGTGTCTCCAGCAGCGAAGAGGGTTATCCACACTCTCAGGTCTTCAGCTCCACCCAGTCCAGGGATCATTCCATGACATCACCCTGCCTCACCTAGCCTGTTAAAGCTATGTCCTCTTAGTTTGCTTTCTGCCTTCTCTCGCCCCCATTCTCTGGCTTTGGAAGAGCTCTTTGGGTCCCTGGCTCCATTCCAACTGGGCTTCCTTCCCCCTCCACCCTGCAACTCTACTACTCAGGTCACAATACTGGCTCTCCTGGCAGAGTGTGACTGTTCCATCAGTCCCTACCTCCTGCTCCCAGCCAGACCTGGAGCCAGGCTTCCTTCCTAGGTCCCCACTGTTGTTTCCCACGATGCATGCCCAAAACTCCTTCATGTGCCTCTTCCCACCCAGCAAGGCTGCAAAGAACTCTGGGGGAGGAAAGGCTCTTTAGAGATCCAATCAAGGCTTTGGAACATTATAAAGAACCCTGGTCTGGGAGTCAGGAAACTGGGGTCATATTTCTATCTCTGCCCCTATTCGTTGTGTGACTTTGGGCAAGTGGCTTCCCCTGCAAAATGAAGGGAGAGATATAGGTGCTTTCTAGGGCACCTTCTAGTTCTCACAATATATGATTTATAAACCCTGTGTTGAGGGATATAAAGTAGGAAGATACATTTCTTCCCTTCAGGACTTTCTTGTATAGTTGGGGTGATGACACTCATACACAGGGTACTCCAAAAATTTTATTTTAAGCTTTAATAGCTTAAAAAATGCAGTAAGACTTTTGGGACACCCCATATAGGAAGCAGGTAGAGAGGAGAACAGATCATGTAGCATCAAAGTCCAAATCACGCAGTTTGGACTTTACTAAGAGCCTCTGAGTCATCCTTGTAGGATGGAAAGGGAAGCCTGGGTTCTCCAAGGTCTTGTCAATGGAGCACAAACTTTGATAGGTCCTACCAAGATGAAAATGCTTCAAGAAATGTTTCCTCTGTTAGGCTTTTAAATGCCTTCATAGCCTGGCTCCAACAGACTTGTCCAGCCTCCTTGCACATTCCATCCTTCCAGGGCCCCATGATCCAGCCCATTTGGGTTTCTCTCTGCTCCTCACACATGACATTTCTTCTCTCATCTCCATTTCTTTGCACTGGCCATTCTCTATGACTGAGGTGCATTCCTTCCTGACCTCTGCCTCCTACTGTCCCTCTCTTCAAGAAGCAGCTCAAGTACCATCTCTGAGGTATGCCGGAGCCATTTCTAACTGGCAAGAGAGCTGATCATTAAATTTTCAGTGTGAATTTTTACACCTCCCAAATCAGCAAATACTACAAATTAAGGTTCAACTTACTGTTTTGTTGGTTGTTTAGACTTCAGAAAGCATGGAGAAAATGTTAATAATGAAGATTAAACTTAAAAGTGTGTCATGAATGCCTTTTTCTCCAGAGATCTTGTTGTTAAACACTTCTCAGCATAACCCATCAGTCTTCTGAAGTCTTTCTTGATCTCCTCAACTGCTAGTACCCTCCTTCTCAAACTACCCTGTATTTAACGGTTTTGCATTTATTAACTTAATATTTATGTTGTATATAATTTTCCATGTACTCGTGTTCTTCCCCATTAGAATGTAAGCTCCTGTGAGTAGGGGTTATTTCATTCATTATATTTGCATCCCTAGCACCCTTCATAGTGCCTGGAACAGATTAAGCCCTGAAGAAATGCTTATTGACTGACTGACTGACTGATTGATGGTGGGGACACTCTCATCAACAAAATCATAGCTCTTCAGAGCTGGACTTGAAGCATTGCTTTGGAATGTGACTGGCGAAGGACCTCAGGGACAGGGGACATAAGTGTTCACTTTAGCAATCAGGGAGGGCTTCATGGAAGAGTTGGGACAAGGGGTGGATCGTGAAGTATAGTAAGAATTTGGACAGGCAGGAAGAGGGACTGGGGAAGTAGGAGGAAATCATAAGCAAAGACATGAATGATCAAGGTGCATCCTGGAACAATGAGGAACCTGATTTGTCTAGAGTGGAGGGTATATGTTGGAATAGAAAGTTTGGGAAAAAGCACCGTTCAACCAGAAGGGCTGAACCTGCCCAAGAAACCCTCACAGGGTTTAGGGGTTCATGGAGGCCCCTAGAGAGGGCATTTCTGTCCACGTGAGGCTAAAAAAATCTTTTGTAATGTCTCCCTCCTGGATCTGGGAAATATACTTGCACCCCAGACTTTACTAACTTTGCAGCTCTCCAGATTCAAGCCCGGTGCATCCCTTCTTTCCCTTCTCAGGCTCTGGCAAATTAGCTCTTGGCTTTGACCACATTTGCCACACCCTTGGCACAGCCCTGCCCCAGTTGAGTTTGGCTCCAAAGGCCAAAAATATGCCAAATTCTCTTCCCCTATCTACCCCTCTACAAAGACTCTATAAACTAGATTGCACAGAAAACTCCCAACTTCTACCACGAATCTCCTTGCTCTAGGATACTATGAAACAACCTCCACCTTCCCCCGCCCCCATCACCCAGACCACATGGCCCAGACGCGGTTTGTTCACATCCCAGTCTGGAGTGGGGGCTTGGGCTGTGGAGCCAAAATAGCTTTTACCCAAACATCCCCATAAACCCGAACTGCTGCCCTATGGCTCTCCAGAGACTCGACACCAGCACATTCCCATAACCTCTTCCTCAGCTCAGCTCATGTCAGACCTTGGGAGAGAAGAGCTAACGGGGAACAGTGAGCTGACACAGATTGTGTCTCTGGACTGCTGGGCCCTCACAGTCTCCTTCCCTTCTCTCCCTCCCCCTACACACAGTCTCAAGGCAGTTTTCCTTTACATCCAGGCGAAATACCCTCCTCCCCCAACCTCAGTTTGGCAAAAAGAAAACCTGCACACAGAAAGACCTTAGAGGAGTTGAATAGGATCTGGGCCAAGCAGGAAATATTCAATAAATGTTTATCCTGTAACACAATAGTAGGGTTTTTAGAGCCCCAAGTGGCATTTAATGCTATGGGAGACACAAGTGTCCCATGCCTGAAGGCCTGAGGCCAGGAGGGGAGGGCAGGGGACTAGCAGGATTCCTCTGAAGGAGGCAGGATAAACCATCAAAGGTGCAACCAATAAACCTTTATTGAGAACCTATGTGCAAGGGCCTGGAGATGGAAAAATGGAAAAGACACAGTTCCTGCCCTCGTGGAGTTTCCAGTCTATATGGGGATTTTTACTTTGGAAACAATCAGAGAAAGATTAAGTAGTGAATACTGTGGTGGTTCTGTGTGGCATAGAGAAAGAGAGAGTGCTGTAGATATTCAGAGGAGAGAAAGACATATCAGTGGGGAGAGGAGTAGTCTGCCCGGGGGAGGCAGGCCCTGAAGGACAGGTAGAATTTGGAGCCGTGGTGGGTAGAGAAAGAACACTGAATTTGGCCTCAGGAGACCTGGATTCAGACCTCAGTTCTACTTCTTAGTACTTGTATGATGCTGAGTAAGATATTTCACCTCTCTGGGCATCAATTTCCTCTTCAGTAAGATTTGAACTGGATGTTCTCTAAGGTCCCTTTCCACTCTGAACCCTATGAGCCAATAATACATATAATTTAATAACTATCGATGTCCTCTGCTTGTGGATTGTTTTTCGAGTTCAAGGAGTCTTTACTGATAGGATGAGTGTCTAGTCCTCAGCTAGACAATGTGGGGGAAACAGGAGAAGAAACTTTCTCCCCACTTTGGCAACTTACGATTTGGTTGAGCGCCAGAGAGAGGTGCTCATCAGAGGACATCTTAAAAATCTTGTTTTTATTGACTTTTTTTTACACCAGTGAACTCCTCCCTTAATCCAGTAAACTCCACTTCTTCTAATAATCTTTTTTGAAAAACAAAGAGGAAAAAAAGCAATTCAGTAAGACCAACCAACAGATCAACTGTGTCTGACAAATATACTGTATGAGACACCTGTAATTCCTTACTTTTGCAAAAAAGGGAGGGAAGCACTTTTTCTTAACTCTTCTTTAGGGACCAATGTTAGACGTTATGATTATATAACATTCAATTTTATTTTATTTTTTAAAAATTTCATTACTGAGGTCACTGTGTATACTATTTTCCTGGTTCTGCTTACTTGACTCGGTATCAGTTCACATAAATCTTCCATATGCTTCTCATGAAATAGTGCAATCAAAGGATCATAGATTGAGAGCTGGAAACAACCTAAGGTCAACCTCCTCATTTTATAGACAAGGAAACAGGCACAGAGAAACTAAGTGACTTGTCCAGGGTCACATATCTAATAGGAATTCGAGAGGATTTTAACCCAGGTCTTTCAGATTCCAAGTCCAGAGTCCTTTCCCCATGGCCATCCTGCCTCTGGTATGTGGCTACAAGATGCAGGGGCTAGAGCTAGATTGTCTGTTCTGTGTATATGGAGCTGAATCTTAGCCTCTTTGGGGGACATAGTTGAGTGATGTTTAGAGACCAAGAAGCTATAAATGTCATAGCCCCTGGCTGAAATAGAAGACAATGTGCAAAACCTAGCCCAATGCTTACTAGAACCTTTGACTCCAACTACCCCGAACCCATCAGCTTTATGATGGAGGGAGACTAGAAAGAGCTCATTTAAGTTATGGGACCAGCAAAGTAACCCTGGGTTGGCTGATGTGGGTTCTAGTTCTGGGTCTACTGTAACTCACTAGGTGACTTTGGGTAGTTTCTTCATTTCTCTGCTCCTCAACTTCCATATCCGTAAAATGAGGCAAAAGTGGGAAGAGGGGAGGTTTCACCTCTAAGGTCCCTTTGAGCTGCAAACCTTATTAACCAAGCTATTTGACTTAAAACTGAGCCATTAACTCCAGACAGTAACAAGAGTACTGAAACTTGGAGTGTGGGATCCTTTTGGGGGTTGAGTCTTTCCTACCTGTAATAACTGAGGTCAGGCTGTTCCCAGAGCTGCCCCCGCAGCTGGGCAGGCCCCCACAGTGACAAGCCTAATTCCCTGGATTCGGAAAGACTTCCCCCTCCACCTCCCCTGCCAATGCTTCCTTCCAAGAGCAGACCTCTCTTCCTCCCTGGAGAAGATGAGAAGGAGTAAATACATCTGGTTGAAGTTTCCAGCGGGACCGAGGCAGGGAGCCAAGAAGAGGATGAATGTATGCAAGAGGCAAGTGTGGGAGAATCAGCAAAGTCTATGAGATGCACTCCAGATCCAGCTTCTCTCAGCTCTCTGGGGGAGTGGTGGGAGGTAGAGAGGGCTGGGCAGGGGGCTAGGAAAGCTCATTAGGGAAGAGATGGTCCTTAAAAAGAAAGCTCCTTCCTACCTGGCATCACCCTCCTGGGGGCATGGAGCGTGTTGCTTTCCAAAATAGTATAATGTCAGTGCTATTACTTTGGTTCTGGCGGGGGAGAAGGGGCAAGGAAAAGAACCCCAGACAACTAATCAGGAAACCTGGGTCCCAGTCCCATCATGGTCCAGCAAGCATACTCTATTTGGCCTTGGGCAGATCAGCTCCCCCCCCCCCCCCCCCCCCCCCGCCTCCCCGCCTCAAATTCCTCCACTGTAGGATCCCACGGTTGAACTAAATGGGTCTTTGAATTGAGCCTGCATAGTAGATAGAATGTTGAACTTAGATCAGGAAGACTCGAGTTCAAATTCTCCCTTAGACACTTACCAGCTGTGTGACCCATGACAGATCATTTAACCTGGCTCAGCGCCAGGAAACTAGGGTTAATAATAGCACCTGCCTCCCAGGGTTGTTGTGAGGATGCGATGAGATAATATACACAAAGCACCTTCCAAACCTCTAAGTACTACAAGTATTAGATCTTTTATGATACCTTTCATCATTAAGAATCTGAGATTTTATGAAAATATCACATGGTCCCAAATAGCATATAATCCAATAATCATCTCTAGTTGGTTTTGACACATACCTATAGATATAATACATGTTTATAAATATGCATACACACACACACACACATACATTCTTCCCTAAAACCCTCCTTCAATGCTTCATCCTGGCATTTAGATGATCCTGGGTTCTCAAAGGCAGAGCATAAACTAAAGCAAGTCCTATCAAGCCGAGAAAGCTTTGATTATCAGCCCGATGATAGACTTTGTGTCTGTATCCTGAGGACCAGCCTGGCTAAATTCAGAGAAGCTTATCTTCGGGTTGGTTGAAGGCTGATGAATTTTTTGGCCATGTCACCTGTCAAGGACCATTGACTGTTATAGAGAATTTGTCATCTGGATCCTAGGATTTTAGATTTGGAGCTGGGAAAAACTTTAGATGAGGAAACTGAAGACAAAACCGGTGAAGCAATTAGCCCAAAGCACAGAGGTAGCCAGGAAGTGGCAAATGTGGGATCTGAACATTCACCAGGTCTTCTGATGCCAGATTTAGTGTTTATTTTTTAATTATATTTTTTTCAATTAATGAGCATTGGTTTTCTCTTTTGTCATTCTCCTCCCCCAATTCATTGGAAAAAAGAAAAAGAAAACCCTTCTGACAAATATTCATAGTCAAGCACAGATAAATAGGTACTATTTCTAATGACTAGATGGAGTATCCACATGAAGGATGTCACAAACCCTTCAAGGAAGCATACTGGTTCACTTATCATCCCTATACAAGGATGTCAATGATTTCCATATCAGTATATCCAGTCCTGCTCTCTCCTAAGCTCCAGTTTTGCATCACCAACCACCTTTTGGACATCTAGAACTAGACGTCCCACAGACATCTTAAACTCAACATGTCCAAAACGGAATTCATTATCTTTTCCCCACCAACTCTCCCTTCTTCCAGACTTCTCTAAGGATACCACCATCCTCCCCAGATTTGGTGTCATCTTCCACTCCTCACTCATATTCACCCCATCTATCCAATCTATTGCTATGTTTTGCTGTTTCTACCTTTGAAAAGTTTCTTGTATAAGGACCCATTTCTCCAGTCTCATAGCCTCCACCATGATTCAAGCTCTCATCTCCTCAGTACCAGACTATTTCAATGGTCTGCTGCTTGGTTTTCTTGCCTCAACTCTCTCTCTAGTCTATCTTCCACTCAGCTGTCAAATCAATTTTTCCCAAAGCATAGGTCTGACCATGTCACACTTCTCTCCCCCACCTTATTAAACTCCATTAACTCCTTGTTGCCTCCAACATCAAATTTGAAGTGCTCTATTTGGCATTTAAACCTCTTTATAACTTGTTCCCTCCTTATTCTTCCATTCTTCTTACACTTGACTCCCTCTATGCATTCTGGGATCCAGCTACCCTGGCCCTCCTACTGTTCCTCCTACATGGTACCTCATGTCCCAACTCATTCTATGCTTTTATCTTTGCACTGGCCTATCCCCTGTACCTGGAATACTATCCCTCTTTGCCTCTGCCTCTTAGCTTTTCCTGGCTTCTTTTAAGACAGCTCATCTTGCCCCTTCTGCAGGCGACTGACCTTTTTTGGTCCTTTCCAGCTGCTAGTGCCCTCCTTTTGTAGATTATTTCCAAGTTGTCCTATACATTTCGTTTGTACATAGCTGTTTGCAAGTTGTCTCCCCCATTAAAATGTGAGGGCCCCTTGAGGTCAGGGACAAGTTTTTGGCTTTCTTTGCATCTCCAGCATTTAGTGTGGTGCCTGGCACATAGTAAGCATTTAATAAATGTTTGTTGACAGTCTACCTGACATGCACTTCCTTTAATATCGAAAGGATCCATAATTTCCTGGATATGAGTACAACTTCCATCGCCAGTGGTCACAAACACTTCATACTTTATTAGCTAACGGTCTTCATGAATGGCTGAAGCAAGTCATAGCCTGGTGGCCAACCTTGGTGATAAACTGGCCTATAAGTCTGGAGCTAGACTAGTCCTTGGATGACAAACACACAGCAGTCCATCACTTGGCTCATGTTCAAAACTTTTCCAGCTTCGTATAATCTGCTAGAGTTTGTGCTCAGCTGCAAACCCAGGGTCACCTTCACACCCATGATGAGGCACTGGGCTTTAATGCATGATGGAAATGTGTGTGTGTGTGAATATAACATTTCTGAAATATTTGCTTTGGATCATCTAGGTATATATAATTAAGAAGAAATACTATTATAACTGACATTTACATAGTAAGGTTTAAAAAGTGCTTTGCATAAATGTAAAGAAATACATCTAAGAAATTATAGAGATATAATCCAATTTGACCCTTAGAACAATCCTGAGAAGTGCTACACAGAGTATTAGCTCCATCAGTGACTCACTTGCCCAGGGTCATACAGCTAGCTAGTCAGTGTCTGAGGCGGCATTAGAATCTTAGGGTTCCTGACTCCAGAACCTGTCTCTGTGCTCTATTCTTTGCTGCCTTCCATATTACGTAGGAGAGAATAGAGCCCCTTTGAGTGTTCCCTGGGCCTAGTTCATTTGTAATGAGTTGATAGGAAAAAGTCAGGACAGGGAGAACAACAGGTGGACAAAAGAACACCAAAACTGTCTTCACAAAATGCCAACCTCCTGCCCCACCAACTCCACCGCCATCTCCCTCCCACTGGCCCCAGTGCTTCTGGAGGCTGGCTTCCTACCATCTGAATTTGAGAGAGTCACCCAAATTCCATTCTCCCTAATCCTTTCCCCCCAGGAACCTACCAGGACTCAATTTCTTCTACAATGTTCTTCCTCATCTCCTCCCCCAACCCCCAGGCTCCTAGCCCTGGTTTATAGGGGACCAGGGAGGGCCCAGTTTCCTGGTTCTCAGACTTCACATGCCAATGAACTTTATTTATTGCTGATGGTTTGTTTTTGTTTTGTTTTGTTTTTTTCTTCCTTTCTCCTCAATCCAGCCTGGCTCCCATCAGGAAAAGAGATTGTTCCCCTCCCCCCTCCCCTCCCCTTCTCATTGCCCTTCCCCCACCCCACCCCTTGCCTCTGAATTTAAACAGCCCCGTGCTGGGAAAATGAAGGAAGCAGGACAATGAATCCAGATGAGAAAGAGTTAACAGCCCAGGACCGGGGAGGCCATCTCCATCCTCCACAACACAATTAACCAGGAAATAAACAAGAACTGGGTTTGTTTCATTTCACCACCAAAAAATAAAAGGATTTCCTTCAGCGTCCAGCACTTAGGCGCCCCTGCACCCCCACTCCATGGCCCCCACTGAGCTCTACTCCTAACCCCCTACCCTGGGGACAGGACTGTTTCCTGGGAAGTTTCTTTGTCCTTTCAGGTCCAATCAACACATCACAGATGGAAATATTCCTACACAGGGAAGAAAACCACAAATCCAAGATGCAGTCTCTGCCTTCGGAGATTTGCTCTCTTAGCAATAAAGCAAAGCACCTATATACATGATAATGACAAATGAACTTTAGAGCCACAGACGGAACACCTGGGCTTCTATTTTCCAACCTTGTCACAATGACATGATGTGGTGTATGACTTTGGACAAATGACTGAACCGCTCTGTGCCTCAGTTTCCTCATGGGTCAAATACGGATAATCCTGCTGATCTGCTTACTCCTCAGAGTTGGTGTGGCTATAAAACGAGCGGCAGATGCAAAGGGTCTCAGGGGAGAGATGATGAAGATCTTGAACTGGGGTGGGAGGGAGCACTGCTAGGACAGGAGAGGCAACGTAGCCAGCACCCAACTCTTCAGGCCACGGCTTCCTCATCTGTAACATGACGGGAGTTGGACTCGATCAGGGCTCTTAATTTGGGATTCACAGATCCTCAAAGGGTCAGAATAGATTTCAGAGAACTTGCATGGGAAAAAATTTGCATCTTTATTTCAATACAATTGGTTTCTTTTGTAATCCTAACTGTTTTATTTTATGGATTTAAACATTTAAACATGAGAAGAAGTTGATAGGGATCACCAGACTGCCAACACAAAAAAATGGTGAAGGCCTCAGGACTCAGCAATCTCTAAACTTCCTTCCTGCTCTAAATCATCTGATGATGCTATACCTTGCAGTCAGTATTGACACAGAATTTAGCAAACGAAAGGATGGTGGAATGTCTAGGATCAGCATGGGGTATGTTTTGGAGGACTGTGTCCTTCCTGGCAGGGTTAAAGTCAGAACACATGGGCCTGGATGAGGCCCCGGATAACAGGGCTTATTCTGAATTCCAGTCTACCATCAAGGACCACATACTGCATCACCACTTCATCTGAGAAGGAGGAGAGAACTGGGACTCTTTGGGGCCTGGAAGGGAGGCCAAAGATTGAGTTTATTCACTGTCCCCTCCCCCACCTGCTTTCAATCTCACAGTCATGCATACACACTAGCTATTTTGCAGGGCAAAGCCAGAAAGAAGAGGGGGGAAAATAGCTCCCAACATGTGCTTGCCCTCTGGTAACAAAAGTGATTCTGTACTTGACAAAAAGAGCGCGTTATGAACAAACTTCCGGTTACAGTATTTTCCATTGGGAGGGAAAATGCCAGGGCCTGTTTAGGGCAATCTAAAAAAGCCTTCACAAATGAGGCTTTGTTTTCTCTCTAGGCCTGACAATAGGGACTCAACAAAATTATCTTTTCAGCAGAAGATTAAACTAGGGGCCCAAACCCAGCCGCAGCTCTGGGGAACTGGGCGAGGAGCCCGACTTCAGATTTCTGAGATGGCTTAATGAGACGCCACAGCCCCTGACTGCAGTCTGGCTGTGGATGTTCCCATCTCCTCATCCTCTGCTCCAACACCCCACTTCTGTAGAACCTGTCTTTTTCTCTCTGTCTCCTTCTTTCTGCCTCTCCCTTTCTGGGTCTTACTCTCCCTCTTTCCATCTGTCTCTTGGTGTCTCTCTCTTCCTCTCCCTCCCTCTCCCTCTCTCTCTCTCTTTTCTCTCTGTCTCCTTCTTTTTGTCTCCCCCTTTCTGGGTCTTACTCTCCCTCTTTCCATCTGTCTCTTGGTGTCTCTCTCTTCCTCTCCCTCCCTCTCCCTCTCTCTCTCTCTTTTCTGTCTCCTTTTTGTCTCCCCCTTTCTGGGTCTTACTCTCCCTCTTTCCATCTGTCTCTTGGTGTCTCTTTCCCCCTCCACTCCCTCCCTCTCTCTCTCCCCACCTTCACTCTATCACTCTCTCTGACCTTTTGTCTCTCTCTCTTTTTCTCCTCATGCTCTCCCTTCTCACTCTCTTCCCCCTCACTCCCTTGCTCTCTTTTTCCTTTTCTCCTTCCTTCCTCGACTTAGTCCTCCTTCTCTCCCTCCCCCACAGTAAGATCATTCATTTAGAGCTGGGAGGGACCCTTGAGGTCATTTAATCTAACCCGCTGATTTTACACATGAGAAAACTGAGTCTCAGAGAAGTTAAGTGACTCTCTCTCTCTGTCTCTGACGCTCTCTTTTTTGTCTCTAGGATTATACATTTAGAGATGAAGGGGACCTTAGAGATCATCCAACTAACTCCTTCATTTAATGGATGAGGAAACTGAGGCACAAAGCACTTAAGTGACTTGCTCAAGGTCAAAGTTTCTGGGGTGAGATTTGGACTTGGGTCTTCTTGGCTTCTCCCTCTGTTTTTCCCTCTCCATCAGTCTGTCTCCATCTCTCTCTTCCTTCCCTTCTTCAGCAGTCCATCATTTCACTAGGTACACTCTACACCTTCTTTTCTATCTCTTCTCGTGAAAATCAGACCGTACCAATGGTCTTTTGTGAATATTGGGGAGGGGAGGGTCTCCCTTTCTGTGAATTAGGGGATCAAGCTTGGGTATCACAAAAAAGGATAGGATCACATTTTGGGAGCTAGAAGAGACCTCACTTTAGATATCTAATCCAACCTCCTCATTTTTCACAAATGAGAAGACTGATGTCCATCAAGATTCAGTGATTTGCTCAAAAGGAGAGCATTGTTGGAGAAGAGGCCCTGCTTCCTAGCCCCAAAGACCACCTTGCCTGTCCAGTCCTAGTAATTCCACAAGATGGAATCATAGGCAGAAAGAATGCTACCAGTCTGCTAAGTGCTTGGCATAGTGAGCCCCAGAGCAAGCATACAGAATATGATTGTACCATCATCCCGTAATTACGGTGATTACCTGATGTCCTTACCCAGGATGTATACACTTACACTGCAGTGTTATTAAAACCTGATGGAAAAAACAACAATCCCATGTACAAATGTTTCACCTGTGAGTGTATTATTGTGCTTGGCCTGGTACCAACTCTAGACAGAAACTTAGCTGGTTTCATTATCTACCACTGGGAGGAGAAGGGGGTGGAAGATTGGTGCATGTGCGGGGGGAGGCTAGTAGCTAGGCCCAAAACCTAACCCCACAACACTAAGCCAGATTATGACTTCCCCCTTTCTCCTCTGCAGAAGGTACTTGGGGGAAGCTCTTTACTGGACATTCCCACAGGGATCCAGTAGGACCTAAGTTTGAGCAGGACTTCCCGTTAGAGGATGCAGAGTGAAGAAGGTGGTAAGAAGTGTGCTGTTTCTGGAAAGCTTAAAAAACTGAATGCTTAGATCTTCCTTCTTCTTACAGTCCCACATGTGTTTGGAGACACTTGAGTAAGTGAGGACATCCAGGTTTGAATCTCAGTTCTTTGACTATCTGTTACCACCTTCAGTAAGCCACTTCCCTGCTCTGAATCCTTAAAAATACAGGGGTTAGACTTGACATTCCATAAAACTCATTCTAGATCTAACCTCCTTGGTTCTCCATAATGGACCCAAAACAAAATAGGGAATAATTGCATTTGAAGTCTTTCATGAAGCACTTGCTTTGTGCCTGGCCCTGTGGTCCTTCCCCAAGGAGCTCAAGTCTAGCTGCAGAAACAAAGACACACACACACTGCACACAAGTGAAACAGCTGAATAGTGATGCAGGGCAGGACATAGATCACATGCTCGAGTGTGGAGTGTGTGGGGCATATAGTAAGGTTTCAAAGGATGGTGAGATTTTTACCAGTTGGGTGCAAAGGAGAAGACTTCCTAGAAATGGTACACCTTGATAAAAGGGTAGGATTTAGACTGGCAGAGGAGAGGGGAACTTTCAGGGGATCCCAGGCAATGAAGGTAGCCTGAAGCAACACTTGCTCTCATTCTATACCCAGTGGGGCCATGGGAGTTGGTAGAGAGTCATTTATATGCTAGGAGTCTTAGAGGATCAGCTGGAAGCCAAGGCACAGAGACCTTTCCTATTCAAATGAGCTTTCTCTCCCTCCCTCAGGCCTTTACTACAATTCACTCTCACTCTTTTTCTCTCCTCTGGTCTATTCAGAGTGAAAAAGTGCCCTCCCCTTACATCCTGCATCAATGCCTGCTCTGCCATCCCATGCGTTCCAAAATGTGCCAATCCTGGGCTGGGGTGGATGCTGGCCACAGAAACCATCAGCCTGGAGAAACAATACAGCCCTCCTCAGAGCTGGGACTCTCCTCCAGTGGGTGCCCAAAAGACTGGATTTTGAGGATGACACAGTGCATGTGGACTTGACCCCTGTGGACCTTAGCTCCCACAGGGGCTTAAGAATAACCAGATATAGCCTTCTCTCCACCCTCATCTTGTCATGCTTACTTATCCATCTTTGTCTCAAGGTTTCTCCCTTATCCCCAGACAGACTTTCCATTGGTTTATACAATTAGAGAATAGCTTTCCCTGCAAAACCCTAACTGCTGGCCACAGAGGAGTTCTGGGAACTTTTGATGGTCAGGCTTTTAGGGTCATGTGACAAGAGGCTAGCACATGATTGGACCTCTGGAGCCGAATCCTTCACTATTCAAGAGTGGGTCAGGGGGTCCTTTTTCCTCCCTAACAGTCTCATCCCTAACACTCACTCACTCCCATTCCCTTGTTCCATTCCGCTGGGGCCAATAAATCAAGCCCAGCAGATGCTCCCTAAATTCCTTCAAACTAGCACAGCCTTCTGGGGAAAATGCTTCTGCTGCTCGGTGCTAACCTTGGGCTCAAAGTTCTTAGAAGGCTCTTTCTGTGCAGGATCCTATGGGGTGTAAGGGAATGCAGGAGTCATACCTTCTTTCTCTTCATCAGTGCCCACATTCAATTTGCAATGTCATCCAGTTTGTACACAGAAACCATTCTTTAGACTAATCTTTTCTGCATCATTTTAATCCCCTGCTCAAAAAACCTTCAATGGCTCCCATTGACACAGAATGAAGACGAACCTTCCTCCTATGGCATTTGAGGCCCTCAGTGTCCTGGCTTTACCCTGTCACTAGAGCCTTATTTCTCATTATTCCCCTCCATGAATCCTTTGTCCTAGCCAGGTTGGTCTCCTCATCATACCTTGTCCATGCCTTCTTCTGTGTTTTCTCTCATACTGTTTCCACTATCTGCAATATTCTCCCCTTCCCCCCTGACCTATATGACTCACACATTCTTCAAAACCCAATTTTTCTCTATGAAATTTCCTCTAATTCCTCCCTCTTCCCTCCCCATCACCATTAGAGCACTCTCCACTGTCTTTGAATTTCGTTAGCATTTGCTAACATATAAAGTTAGTTAACTGTGTAGAGACCTGACTTCAAATGTGACTTCCAGGTGCTTACTTAGCTGTATCACCCTGGGCAAGTCACTTAACCTCTGTTTGCCTCAGTTTCCTCAACTGTAAAGTAGCAATAATAATACTACCTACCTGTCAGGGTTGTTGTGAGAACAAATGATATAATACTTGTAAAGTGCTTATCACAGCGTCTGGCACTTCGTAGGCATTACATAAATGTTTATTCCCTTCCCTTTCCTCTTTTCTCCCTAATCACAATGTGATCTCCTTAAGGGCAAGAGCTTAGTCTTACATCACTTTGAAGTCTCCATGGCACTGAGCATAGAGTGAGGTAAATAGTGGATATTCAGTAAATATATGTCCATTAGCCAGCTACGTGGGAATGTCACACATATACTACTTGCGAGAGGAAGCAGAACATCATATGATTGATTGCAAAACTGCTTCCTTTTGGCTTCAAGAGATCCTAGATTTGATACAAATATCCCTTCCTTTCCCCTTCAGGGAGTTGGTCTAGTTTTGTCTCTGTTTCCTTCCTTCCTCCCTCCCTCCCTTCCTTCCTCCCTCCCTCCCTCCCTTTTTTCCTTCCTTCCTTTCCTTTCCCTCCCTTCCTTCCTTCCTTCCTTCCTTCCTTCCTTCCTTCCTTCCTTCCTATTTCTTGAGTATCTACTGGGGCTAGGGGATCCAGGCAGACTGGTGCAATGGAAAGTACCCTGGATTTGGAATCTTCTAACTCTGAAACTCATGACCCATGTGACTTTGGAAAAGCCATTTAACCTCTCTGAGCCTCAGTTTCCTTATCCATAAATGAGAGGGTTGAATCAAACAGCCTCTAAGCTGCAAACAGCTCTATCTCTCTATTTCTGTGCTCCTGTGACATGAATGGAAACACAGGGCCTGCCCCCTTGGAGCACATGATCTAACTGATATTAAAATACGCCCATTCACCAAACTACAACACAATACAAAGCAGAATGGGAATATGTGCCTAAGATGAATTCGTGTAAGACAGAAAGGGACAGGTACTTAAGAAAAATACAAACAAAGGCCTGTGGGAGTTTGGACTTGCAGCAGACCTAGCAGCAGTGAGAAGAAAGAAGAGGGAATATCAGAAAATTTCCTCTTCACCTTATTTTCTCCTCTTCCAGGGCATGAGCATACTGATTTTCCTCTTCCCTGGCCCTGGAAGGGGCTATGAGTGACATAGGCCCAACAGCCCAGGAAGGGGAGGGGCACTGTCACCAGGTGCCAGGATGTAGATGGGGATAGAAGTCATAAATTCCCTAGAGAAGGGAGGGGAAAGGGAGCTATTAAGCTATCCATCTACCTAGCTGCCCTATAAGGAAATATTAGCCCTACTGTGTGTCCAGCCTGGGCTTGGGTGAGGTGGGAGGTCCAGGGTTCCTAGGGAGGGGCTTGGCAGCTTGGTGTGAAATACTCCATAATTGGGCCTTCCTAACATAAAAGGAAGCCAGTTTCTTTTTCCTCTTGATTCAGAAGTATCTCTAAGGAACCCAGTGCTGGAGAGCTGTTGTAGACTTAAAGTCCTTGATGCATATTTCTTTTTTTTTTCCTCTTGATGAAGCCATGCTGGCAAATATTTATTCATTTTTCTAAAAATTAATTAATCAATTGATTGATTTTTGGTTTTCAACATTCACTTCCCTAATATTTTGAGTTCTAAATTTTCTCTCCCTGCCTCCCCAAGACAACGCCCAATCTGATATAGGCTCCACATATACATTCATATTAAACATATTTCACATTAGTCGTGTTGTAAAGAAGAATTAGAACCAATGGGAGGAATCATGAGAAAGAAGAAACAAAACAAAGAGAGAGAACGAATAGTCTGCTTCAATCTGCCTTCAGACTCCATAGTAGTTTCTGTGTATGTATGTGGCATTTTCCATCAGGAGTCTTTCAGAGTTGTCTTAGATTCTTGCATTGCTGAGAAGAGCTAAGTCAATCAAAGTTAGTCATCGAGCAACGTTGCTGTTACTGCGTACAATGTTCTCCTGGTTCTGCTCACTCAGCATCAGTTCAGGTAAGTCCAAGTTTCTCTGAAGTCTACTTGTTCATCATTTCTTATGGAACAATAGAATTCCATTACATTCATATACCACAACTTGTTTGGCCATTCCCCAATTGATGGGCATCCCTTCAATTTCCAGTTCTTGGTCACCACAAAAAGAGATGCTATAAATATGTTTGTACCTGTGGGTCCTTTTCCCATTTTTATGATTTCTTTGGGATACAGACCTAGAAGTGGTTATTGCTGGGTCAAAGAGTATGCACAGTTTTACAGCCCTTTGGGCATAGTTCCAAACTGCTCTCCAGAATGTTTGGATCAGTTCACAACTCCACCAACAATGCATTAGTGTTCCAATTTTCCCACATCTTCTCCAACATTTATCATTTTCCTGTTTTGTCATGTTAGCCAATCTGATAGGTGTGATGTGCTACCTCAGAGTTGTTTTGATTTGCATTTCTCTAATCAATAGTGATTTGGAGCATTTTCATATGACTATAGATAGCTTTCATTTTTTCATCTGAAAACTGCCTGTTCATATCCTTTGACCATTTATCAATTGGGGAATGACTTGTATTCTTATAAATTTGACTCAGAGGCACTAGTTGTAAAAATTGTTTCCCAGGTTTCTGCTTCCCTTCTAATCTTGGTTGTGTTGGCTTTGTTTGTGCAAAAACTTTTCAATTTAATATAATCAAAATTATCCATTTTGCATTTCATAATGTTCTCTCTTGTTTGGTCATAAATTCTTCTGTTCTCCATGAATCTGACAGGTAAACTATTCCTTGCTCTCTTAGTTTCCTTATAGTCCTAACACATACCTCCTATCGCACACCAGAGTCCCAGGAGCCCAAAGGCCTTTAATCACCTTTCATAACCTGAGTGCACCTTTCCCCCTCAATTTCATTCTAGTTGTTCCCATTCCTTCATTTCCCTTGGCTGGGAAACATCCTAGGCTTTCCATTCAAAGTAGTTCAATTCTCAGAATCACAAAATGTCAGAAATGGAAGAAAACTTAGAGCAAGGAGCATCAGAGCCGAAATCACCCTTAAAACAACATAGAATGTTGGAAGGAGCTTTAACAGCTGCATGGTGCAGTTGATAGAGCACTGGACTTGGAGTCAGGAGCAGCGAGATTCCAATCCAGCTTCAGACACTTACTAGCAGTGTGACCTTGGGCAAGTTCACTAGCTGACCCTCCATCTCCTCAGGTGTAAAGTGGGGATAATGATAACGCCTATCTCAGAAGGTTGTTGTGAGGGTCAAATGAGACAGTGTATGTAGAGCTCTATGTAACTATTAGCTGTTATTATTATTAAAACATAGCTATAAGAACTACTTCTCAATCTCCTTTGTGGAATCATCATCCGTGACCACTCCATATACCTGGGGGTACCCCAAGACTCTGCTCTGGGGCTTCTTCT
Organism: Trichosurus vulpecula; assembly: GCF_011100635.1. Lineage (NCBI taxonomy): Eukaryota > Metazoa > Chordata > Mammalia > Diprotodontia > Phalangeridae > Trichosurus > Trichosurus vulpecula. Next base: position 171,512,108 of record NC_050575.1, on the reverse strand, counting down.
CCCCTTATATTCTCTTTTTCTGGTCTCATCAGCTCTCATGAGTTCAATTATTATCTCAATGCAGATGATTTCCAAATCTATATATGAAGCCTCATCTTTCTCTACCTGTATGTCTAATACACATCTCAAACTCAACAGAACCTGTGAACTTTCCCCCTACACCCACTCCTCTTTCCGGCTTCCCTGTTCCTGACAAAGGGCACCACAATCCTTTCAGACACCCAGGTTCACAAACGTAAGTTATTCTCAACTCTCACTTCCCCTCTCCACCAAATTATCAGTTGCCAAGGCTTGTCACTTTTATCTCAACAATATCTTTCACATCTGTCTCTTCTCCACTCTCTGGACCTACATTCTCTGTTAATCCTCATCATTTATCTGGATAGTTGCTATATCCTCTTAATTGGTCTCGCTTTCTCTAGTCTTTTCACTTTCCAATCCATATTCCACATAGCTGCCAGATAGATAATCCTAAAACACTGGTCTCACTGTCACTCCTCTGCTTAGGAAGCTTCAGTGGTTCCCTAATCCCTATAGGATAAAATACAAATTTACAAATTTGATATTTAAAGCCCTCCACAATATTTCTTCAGCCTATCTTTTTCCTTTTTTAACTATGTCTTCTCAAATACTATCCCCATCAGAGAACCCTCCCTTGCAAATTAAAAAAAATGGTTAAGCAAAACAAGTCAACACATTGTTTGTGTCTACAAATATATGCTTCATCCCCCCTGTAGTTCACCACTTCTTTGAGAAGAAATGGGAGACACGCCTCATCATCAGTCCTCTGAAATCAAGGTTGGACATGTCATTGAACAGAGTTCTGAGGACTTTCTATATTTTACACTATTGAGATTATTGTGTAAATTGTTTTTCCAAGTTTCTTACTTCCTTCTGCATCAGTTCAAACAAATCTTCCCAAGTTTCTCTGAATTCTTCACATTCATCATCATCATTATAATATTCCATTACATTCATATACCGAAATTTGTTGGTTCACTAACTGACCATTCTCTAATCCAGGGTTGAGAAACCTGCAGCTTTGAGGCCACATGTGGCCCTCTAGGTCCTCAAGTGGGACACTTTGGCCAAATCCAACCCCTGCATTTATTCAATGGACACTCACTTTCCTCCCAGTTCTTAGTGCAGTGATACATAAGTTTGTATACATGGGACTTTTTCTCTCTTTCTTTAACTACTTTGGCTCAAAGAGTGTGTGCATTTTAATGACATTTTTTACTGTAATTCTAAATTGCTTTCCAGAATGGTTGGACTAATTCACAGTTCTACCAAAAGGGTATTAGTGTCCCAGACTATGCCTTCAGACTTACTTCCTCTCTTGTAATCCACATTCCAGTCAACTGGGACTATTTAACCGTCTTTATGTACAACATTGCATCTCCAAACTTTCTGCTTTTGTGGAGGCTGGCCACTGCCCTGCCCCACCACCATACCTGTGACGCTTTCTTTCATTTTTGCCTCTGGGAACTCCTGACTCTCCTCAAGGCTCAGCTCAAGATCTGTTGCCCCTTGAGAAAAGGCAAGAGAGCCCTTTCTTTATTCCCACAGTTCTTAGTGCCTCTCTCCAATGACTTCATATTCACTTTATATCTATTTTACGTATGTCTATCTGCATACATGTTACTTCCATTCTCTTGGAATATATGTCCCTGGAGGGCAGGGTTGATTTTGCTCTTAGATTTTTATATCCAGTGTCTAGCCCTGTGCCTGGCACATGGTAGGAAAGCAGTTTGGAACAAAGGACATCAGTGCTGGAAGGGACTCTATAACACAGACCATTAGTATATAGAACTTAGACTGTCAGAACCTGAAGGAATCATACAAGGAAGAAAGAATGTCGGAACCAGAGAGAATCTTAGAATATAGAGCATCAGAGCTAAAAAGGGGATCTTAAGGCAAGTGAATGAAATATCAGAGCTGGAAGGAACTTTAGAACACAGGATAGTGTGTGTGTGTGTGTGTGTGTGTGTGTGTGTGATATTTGTGATAACTTGGTGCATTTGTCTCAGGTTTTCCTCCCCTAGATTTCCTACCTCCTTCATTGGCTTCTTCCCCATGAGCTGTCCAGCTCCCCTTTTCCAGGGATTACTACTCTAGGATTCCTATCTTGCTCTAAAACCCAACTGGAGGACAGAGGCAACAGAGCCTGCTTGCTATCAAATGAAATAATATTTGTAAAGTGCTTAGCACAGTGTCTGGCACATACTAGGTGCCTAACAAATGCTTATTCCCTTCTCTATTACCATCCAAAGCTCGGTCTATGTCTGTACATATCTACCACAGATATATCCCACTCTAGGAGGAGAAATGAGAAAGCAGAATGACATTTTTATCATTTTGATGGGAGAAATAAAGTTTTGTCAATTATTAGAGTCCTTTTAGACTAACAGACTGAAAAGTAATGCTTTGGCACCATTCTCCCCTTAGCCCCCTCTTCACACTGGCAAGCAAAATGCTGCTGCCAACCTGCCTGGGAAAGTGATCTGGGGAAACAAGTCAGTTCTTGCTCATTTTAGCAGGTAGAAGAGAAACCCCCTCTCCCCTCCCCCCACCAGAAGTCAGATGTTGCCAGTTAATTGTGGGAAGGTCCCTGAGAGAAAGATGCATGTTGAGACTAGAAGGTCTTATTACTCACACTAACAGAGATTTCTTTCAGGCTAGTCACTTGTCAAAGGCAAACTTGATTTAAAGAGACAATGCAAATTGGCTTTCTTGAAAGTAGCTTCCTTTAGACCAGAAGCCTCCACACTTTAATTCCCTACCTATCTCCACAAAGGGCGGAGGTCTTTGAAGTTCTTTCTCACCTACCATCACCTTGTATTTAAATCTGATATTTATAACACTCCTGTGCAGTACACAGGCCTGAGCTATTATTCCCATCTCACAGGTGGAGAAACTAAAGCCAAGAGGAGTTGAAGGGATTTGTCTAAAGTCACCCTTTAGGACATTTGGGAGCACCCTTTCATCTAGGGACACTAGGCCCCTAGCTAGAGGTCCTTCTTCCATTCTCAATTACTTACATTTTTATATGTCTCAGAGACATATATGGGAGCCCATTTAGCTCACACTTTATTCATATAGCCCCATTTAAGCAGGATCTTGCTGCCTCATGGCTTCCTCTCTCTGTAGGAGATATCCATTATACAACAGGCATGGTTACTAAGATTTGGTTTCTCCTTCACAGAACTTGAAATGGAGGGCAGAATGGTCTAAGAAAATACCAAAAGACAGCAAATGACCTGCCCAGCCATGTAAACCTTCCCATGCAGCGAACTTGGGACTGAATATCTATCTGTTGCACTGTTGTATCTGACCTCAGCTGCATGGTCTCCAAAACCTGCTAATAGTCTCATTATCCTGTTGGTTATCTTGTATTTACTGAGTATGGACTGCATGCCCAGCCTTTTGCTAGGTGATTTGGAGGAGACAAAAAAGGGAAGACATAGTCCCTGCCCTCAGAATTTTGCAAGCTGATTGGAAAGAGGTCACTCATAATACAATAGGAAACAAAAATACCAAGACGATGTGCAATTTAGAGCTAAGTTGTGTAGTATAGGCTCCTGTTCCACAGCATCCCTTACTCTATTCCCCAAAGACCATGTGTTACAATAGATTGCTAAGGATTGATGGTGGTTGGGGGGTGGGGTGGTCAGGGAAGGCTTCATGGAAGAGGTGAGGCTTGAACTGATCCTGGATAAAAATGACCATACCAAGCTGAGTGTGAGCAAAGGTATGGAGGGGAGAAACAGTAAGGTGGTTTGGGCAACAATTAAAAAAAAAACCCAACCCCAACTATCTGGAGCAGAGGTTATGAGTAAGGCTGGAAAGGTAGGTAGGACACTGATTATGGAGGATTTTGAATCTTAGAATAAAGGGCTTTAATTTAGCTTGTCAAGACAGCTAGGTGGCATGGTAGACACAGTGCTGGACCTCAAGTCAGGAGCGGCTAAATTTAAGTTCAGCCTCAGACACTTACTAGCTGAGCAAGTCACTTAATTTCTATTTACCTCAGTTTCCTCATCTTTAAAATGGGAATAATAATAATGCCTACCCCCCAGGGTGGTTGTGGGGATCACGTGTGATGATATTTGTAAAGCGCCTTTCAAACCTTAAAGTACTTTATAAATGCTAGCTATTCTTGTATAGTTTCGGGCATGACTGCTGCATGGCAAGAATGGATGCCACAACGGCCCTGGGCTTTTCTTTGCCTAATACTGACTCGAGGCCCTCTGCTTAGGGCCCCTTCTCTCTTTCATCCCCAAGCCTCGAGGCCTGTGAGGCGGAGCCCATGTGGATGACCACATAGGTGTTGTCTCATTCAGCAGGTGCAGAGGACGGCTGTGGAATAAAGAAGAGTTTTGGAACAGGTCAGTCATTTTGTGTTGTTCTGCCACAACAAAGAGGAGGTAGAGGGGGTCCAGGCAAGCCCGGCAAGGATGAACAGATTCCAGAAGCCCAGGCCTGTGAGAATGGACGTCGCCTTGCCAAGGAAAGCCAAGAAACCCTGAGGACTCCTAGAGCCTCTGGGGGCTCATGTTTTTCTTTTTCTTCTTTATCCACAGATACTTTCTCATAATCTCCCTTGTGTTTCAGGGATGGGGAGGGATTATGAAGACTTGGAGAGGGTTTGGAGATTAGGGAAATAGCTGTGAGTAATGACACAGTAAACCACAAGCACACAGGGCTGTCATCTTGGGGCTCTCCAGGCAATGACGGGACTATTTCTTTTCCTTTCCCTCCTCCGCCAGTGTGAGAACTGGGCTCATTCCTCCACTTGACCTCCTGAAACTTTGGCTCCATCTTCTCCCTTCTCTGGCTGTCTCAGAATCTAGGGGGAAATCTCATTCTAATCCTTTTTTGCAGCAAGTAGCTCAGTTGGGTCACTCTCCTGCTCAAAGACCTTCAGTGACTCCCCTCTGCCTAGATGACACATTTCAGCCTCTTGAGCTTGGTATCTGAGGTCCTCCATGATTTAAGCCCATTGGTTCCCCCATCCCCTGCCTCCTCAGGCCTCCTATTGTGGATTAGATCTTTCTTATTTTTATGTCTGATCTCCTTCAGAACAGTGTCACACCATGAAGGCAAGGCCTATAGCTTCTCTTGTCTCCCCAAGACTGGGTACACACTTTACTTTCCATGAATGCTTGTTGACCCAGTGATGGATTGATCCTGGACAGACGGCCCTTGGTATTCAGAACCTGACTGAGGGCTTCACGGATCAAATTCCCATGCTCAAAAGATATTCCCACATCTAGGGTTTCATGTCCCTGGGCTTGTCTCTCCCTGTCTCTCACCACCTGCTGCCTGCAGAGCACTCCAATGGCTGTGACAGCATCCAGTTGCTTCAGGGAATAGATTATTGCAGCCAACTCCCTGCCTTTGGCATTCGTAGGATAAACTGCCTTTTAACTATTAGCTAGGAGCCATGGAGAGGTCCTGGGTGGGTCCCCTGATCTTCAAATTAATTGAAAGGAAAAGGAGGGTTTACAAGGGAGTGATGATAGCAAGGGAGGAAAACCCAACCCTGCCATTCCTGGCTCCCTCCTAAGCCATGTCACTCTCCTCCCAAGCTAGGAAGGGCCTTTAGATATGGAAGGGCTTATATCTAAGAGTGGGCCTTCTATCCCCCCACTGCAGGGACATTTGATTCAATTCAACAAGAATTTAGGTCAACCAGTCAACAAGCCTTTCCTGCCTGCGTGCCTGGCCCTGGGTGAGGAGCTATGGGGAAAACAAGGAGAAAAGATGCGGTTTCTGTACATCTTTGACTTATACCTCATTGAACAGCAGAGAGATAGGACATGCTGTGGAGGACTTGATTGGGAAGAGCTGGATAGGATTATAGTGCCTTGGGAGTCAGAAGACTTGGTTTTAAATCCTGCCTCTGACACCTACCACCTGAATGACCATGGCCAAGTAGTTTGGGCCTTGGTATCCTCATCTATAAAATGAGAAGATTGGACTAGATCAGCACTTTTTTTTTGAGGGGGGAAGGTAAGGCAATTGGGCTTAAGTGACTTGCCCAAGGTCACACAGCTAGTGTGTCAAGTGTCTGAGGCCAGGTTTGAACTCAGGTCCTCCTGACTCCAGGGCCAGTGCTCTAATCATTGCACCACCTAGCTGCCCCTAGATCAGCACTTCTTAAATGGTGGCTTGAGACCCCGAATTTTGGCAAATCTAGCAATAAAAGGTTTCTAAATGAGCAATGACCAAAAATTAATTCAAAATCAAATGCATGATGAATCTGAGTATTTCCAGCAGTGCTTGGCTGTGTTGCATCATGCAACTTCACTGCAGCCTTGGTTCTGAACATACAACACGAGCACTTTGCACTGTGCATGCTGTCACACCATGCAACACCAACAAATGCTGCCGAAATTCGGAAAGGGGTCTCGAGTGCAAAAAGTTCAATAAGCTCTGGCCTAGGTGACCATGAAGGTCCCTTCCATCTCTCAATCTAGAACTCTATAGTGAGGAAACTAAGAGGGTATTGGGAACAACAGTGAGCCCAGTTGGCATCTCAGCATCTACTGGGATGCCATCTAAGTTAATTGAGTCTTGTCCTTGTCATAGACATTAGGAATTACTAAAAATACAAGTATCTTCTCCTAGCCCCCAACATTTAACCCTGGCATCATTCACTTCTTAATCAACAAGCATTTATTTAGAACCTAGTAAGTTCTAGGCTATATCAGGTACCCGGGATACAAAGGCGAACATTAAATAGTCCCCATCTTCAAGGAGCCTACATGCTATCAGGAGAGACAACATGGATTCATGTAAGTATGTACAGAAAAAAAAAGCAAGGTAACATATGGGTGGGGGGAGGGAGGCGCTATCAGCAGAGAGGCTGAGGAAAGGTTTCATGTATGAGATAGTGCTTCAGCTAAGTGAGGAAGGAAACTAGGGATTCTAAGAATTAAAGGGGAGGAAGGAATGGTGGACAGGCAGCCTGTCTAAATTCATGGAGAAAAGAGAGCGAGGGCTGTGCGCAAGAAATAGCAAGAAGACCAGTTTGGCTAGAATATTATACTTATTATTTCGATCCATCCATTGGGCCTTGGTGCCTGTCTCCATTCCTGGGTCTGCAAAGGGGCAACTGGTATTTTGGGTTCTAGGAGTAACCCTGTTGACGTTTATCCTCCTAAAACAGTATCTCACAGGCCCCAATTGGTGTACTTCTCCTTAACAGTCAATGAACTTTTAGAAAAGACATCATTTCTACCCATCGAGCACCATTTCAGGAGTCAGGGGACCCTGGGTTCAAATCTCACTCACTTTACTCTCTGTGTGACCTTGGGTGAGTGACTTGACCTCTCTAGATCTCAGCTTCCTCATCTGTAAAATGAAGGGTTTGGATCTGATAGCTGAGATCCGGGGTGGTATAGTCGATGAGGCACTGGGCATAGAAAACCGAAGACTGGGGTTTAGATGCCACCTTAGGTACTCTGCTGTGTGACTCATGGCAAGTCGCCTAACTTCTTCAGTCTTGGTTTCCTCATCTGTAAAACGGGGGACTTAATGGTCCCTAAGATTCCTTCTAACTCTAAACCTATGATCCTATGAAACAATGATCCCATGTTTGGATGGTCTCTGAGTTTCCTTTCAACTGTAGAGCGCTGATCCTGATCGTTATTCAGTTATTTCTAACTCTTTGTGAGCCCATTTGGGGTTTTCTTGACAAAGATGCTGGAGTGATTTGCCATTTTCTCCTCCAGCTCATTTTACAAATGAGAATACTGAAGCATACATGGTCAAGTGATTCGCCCAGGGTCACACAGCTAGTAAGTGCCTGTGGCTGGATTTGAACTCAAGTCTTCCTGACTCCAGGCCTGGTACTCTATCCACTGCACCACCTAAGTGCTCCATGATCCTAATACAAAGGGGTATTTAGTTGAGTGCCTGGATACAATGGACTCCCTAAAGTGGTATCCATCACTGGATAAATGGAAGCTGAATGACTACTTCTTAAGGCTTCAGTGGAAGTGATTCCTGCTGAAGTATGGGTTGCTTTAGCTCAGAGATGTCAAACACACAGTCTGTGGTGGAATTGTGGCACACAACACTCTCATATGTGGTCAGAATCAGCTTAAAATATAATTGAGAAATACTTAACAAAATAAATAAAAATACAACAGAACATAGATAATGTTACTATGTGGTTTCTAAGTCAAAATGCACTCCCAGGGATCCTTATCTATGGTTTAGTGGCTCCCCTTTCTAATGAATTTGACCTGACAATTCAAGATGTCCTCTGAGGTTCTCTTGTGATCCTATGACTTTCTCCTGCAGGTAATGAGAGGCCATTGAAGGTTTCTGAATGAGAGATTTACATGAGCAAAAATATCCTTTAGAATAATCAGTCTGACAGTATATACAAGGTGGATTGGAGGGATAGGGACCAGAGGCAGAGAGAGACCCATTGTGAGTTTGTAATAATAGTCCAGGTGGGAGGTAAGGAGGGTATCTTCTACCAATCCAGACCGGTAGATTGCTCCCTCTTTTAGCTCACTTCTTCATGTTGTGGAGCCTGCAGCCCAATGGATTGCTTCACATTTTAATAAATACCCCAATTTGTATGACTCATGCCAGCAATCTGCCCAGGCCAACCAATCCAAGTGGCAAAGTTGTGCATTTGAACCGATAACAGCTCTGGGAATAAATACCCTGCCAGGATTCTTGAGCTCAAGAAGGCATTTGAGATGCAAGAAATAGAGCAAAGAAAGACCAGCAGGCAATGGAGCAAATCCCTGTCCCATGTAGGGAGGCCCTATGCTGCCCTGGAGGGGGAGTGGGGGTGACGAATGGCTTTGGGGTTTCAACAGCCTCTTCCAATGCCTATAGTTTTCCTCCCCTGGCTCTGTGGGATTCCTAACCCTGTCCTCCCTCCCCTAAGACAGCCTCTAATTGCTAGCCAGATTTGATTGAGGACTCCATTAGAATTCTTCCCAGGTCATTGGCATTTTGCATTGGCCATGAGGGAGGAGCCAGTACTCAAAGTATTCAGTGAGTGCTTGCTTAACTGAGTGGGAGACATAGTCCCTACCACCCAGGAGGCTCCAGGCTTAGATGACAGGATTTAAGAGATCATAGGAAATATCTTAGAGATCTATAGGAATCCTAAAGACGATTTAATCTAACCCCTTAGTTTCACAGAGGAAGAAACTGAATACCTTTGTAACAGACCTGGCATTTGAACCTAGATCCTTTGAACCCAAATCCAGAGCTCTCTTCTACAACACACTGGCCCCATCAGGTCCATCTGTTTCAGTCATAGAAAGTCAGACCTAGAAGGATTTTTAAAATTTTCTAGTCTAACCCTTGATCTGGTAGGTAGGGAAAATGAGCCAAAGACAGGAAATAGTCTGCTCAAGTTAAGACAGTGAGCTGATCACAGAACTCAAGCCAGTCCAGTGTCCTTTCCAGTATGCCACATTTCTTGCCTTTTCTCTTGCAATTAAGAGACCAGTGTGAACTGGGCTGGCGAAAGAAGGCTTCAGGTGAGACTTGATCAAGGCCTTGAAGGATGGGCAGAATTTGGACAAGCAGAGAGGAAAGTGAAGGGCACTCTAGGGGGTAGAACTGCCCAAGCAAAATTTAGGGCTTGGAAAACAATGGGACACATTTGGGGGGATAGTAAGAAGCTAGGTCTGGATAGTAGAGTTCTCTTTGGGAAGGAGTGAAATCTGGGATCAAGGCCTTCAGCCTTGACAGGCAGAGGAGTTTGGCCTTTAAAGTAAGAGAGAGTAGTCATATTGTGATCTTGAGGAGAGGATGAGTAGTGGGTACTTTGTGGAGCACAGGATCAAGAAAATGACTTAGCGCCCGCAGATAGGGGAATAACTCTTTTTTTTTGTTTGTTTGTTTGTTCTTAAGCTGTTCCTACTCACAGAGCTATTCCTGTGAGGATCCAGGACTTTTTCTTGGGGAGGGACCCATTGAGCACCAGACCCTCATGTGAAAGCTTCCGTGTGGCGGGATCTGAAAAAAGAGTCCAGTGGGGATAGATATGGGGGCCCCCGTCTCTATCATATCCAAAACCGCCAGCCAGCAGCATATGCTAATCGAAGCCATTGTCCCCTCTGCTGCCTCCCGCCTCGACCCCCCTTCAGAAAAGGGAAAAAAAAAAAATCTAAGCAGGCCGTTGGTATGTGGTGTGAAGAACAGCTCCAGTGAGTTTCATTCAGCTCTGCTAACCTTGGCAGGCAGACCCAGGCACAGACACAAAGAAGCCATTGTCCTGGACAATTTTGCCCTCAATTGGTCTCTCCATCAGCTTTCAGGGCCATGCAGTCCCTCTGTGATTCCTCCATGACTAACAGTGTTAAACCCAGCTCCATCCACCTCCCCCTACCAGCAGGCCCAGAAAGTCCCCAGCTTTTTGTTTTTTATTTTGTTTTATTTTGTTTTTGGGGGGTGGTGGGGGTGGTTTGAATAATAACAGCATGTCCATTTTGAAATTGGCCATAGTCTCACTCTGCCCTCATCCAAGGTGGGGGGGGGCACCAAAGAGCCCAGTCTCCAGATTCAATGGAATGAATACTCTCTTTTCTACATACTATACCACTCTCCTATCGATGGGGTGACTGGGCTTCTCAGGCTAGGAGGAGGGATGAGAGAGTAGGGCTGTGGAGGATTCTGAGGAAGGGGAGAGGGGCAGTAAGGATGAGAAGATGACTAAGATTAGGCTGGGGAGGGGGTGGCCATTGTGGTGAATGGCCAGCCCTCTATCTACCTGTCTCTCCCCTGCCCACTTCCTGGGGTGGCCCCACTGCCTTTCTTGTGACTGAGGTCCAAGGTTGATCAGGTGGCCCTTGTTCCCATCATCCCTACCACATACACACTGGGTAGTACCTGAGTGGGGCCCAGCCTTCTCCCTGAGAGCTTTGATATACATTTATTAAGTACCTATTGTATTCAAGGGCCCACAGTTGGTATAAGGGGTGTAAAGATTAAATATAAAAATGGTCTGTTCTCAAGAAGCCTTTCCACAAGGATAGAGCCAGGAGGCTGCTAGATTTGATCCAAGGACTAGAATTAAAAGGAGATACTGAATAGAATGAGGAAGCCATGGCTTGGGGTTGGGAGCAAATGGTGTAGGGGACCCAGCCTACTTGGGGGGAGTTCCTTCATCCTTTTTCATTTTTATTTTGAGACTGGACCTGGTGCCCTTGAACAGAATGGCACCATTCCCTCTTCTCTTTCTGGTTTTTGGCTTGGGGAAAATATGGTGGGGGGAGGGCTGAAGGGAAGGAGGAGGAAAGGTGGGATAGAGGAGAAAAATGGAATAAAGTATGTAAGGGCTGGCAGGGAGATAGGAGAAATTTCCATAAGCTACAAAGACTGGCCAGTGATAGGTATATAGACAGCCTTAGGATACAAGGGGAGGGAGAAAGGGGTATATGGAAAGGGAGGAGGTCTTGAGTTGCAAGATGTGGGGAAAAGTACAGAGGTCAAAGAGACCAGAACTACAGAAGTCTGAACAGCTGTTTAGTGGTGGCATCAAATTGTGGCTTGCATGAATAAAGTAAGTCTCCCCTTTCTCAAATCCCTTTAAGACTCACTGCCAAGAGGGAAAAAACAATGGTAGGGCGTGTGTGTGTGTGTGTGTGTGTGTGTGTGTGTGTGTGTGTGTGTGTGTATGAGAGAGAGAGCACAAGAGACAGACACAGAAACTCAGAGACAGACAGGCAGACAGACAGACAGACACCAGGGAGAGGGGGTGGGTAGAAAGAGTTCTAGCTCTGCCGTTAGAGGACGTAGGTTCAAATCCTAGTCTGATGCTTTTTGCTTGTGTGATCTTAGGTGAGTCATTTACCTTCTTAGGGCTTCCATTTCCTTGTCTATAAAAGGAAGGCGTTGAACAAGATGAAGTTTCTTTGAGTTCTAGATCTATAATTTTATGATCCCAAGAAGAAGGAAATCAAGCAAACAAGCATTTTTAAAATGCCTACTATGTGCCAGGCACTATGCTAAATGCTAGAGATAATATAAAAATCAAGATAGCTCCTGATCTCAATTAATTCACACAATACATAGAAGTAGGTTCAGCTTGAGAGTGAGTGGAAAGGACCAGAAATCCCAAGGATGCATTGATAGGGGCAGGTGACAAGGCCTTGGGATCTTTAAAAGCTACATCAGCAGCTTTAGATGACAGTGCTAGAGGTTGACAGGGCGTAGAAGTAGGGCAAATGGGAAGACTCGGTGGCCATCCATTTCACTGGAAGGAAGACAGCAGGTGCCTCCCATCTCTAAACAGGAGAGAGGGTAAGGGAGGGGGAAGACAAAGGGGAAAGGGTGCTTCCCATGGTAGAGCCACACATGTTAATGTACACACACACACACACACACACACACACACACACATTGTTGTTGTTCAGTCATTTCAGTCGTGTCTGACTCTTTGTGACCTGATTTGGAGTTTTCTGGGCAAAGATACTGGAGTGGTTTGCCATTTCTTTCTCCAGCTCATTTTACAGATGAGGAAACTGAGGCAAACCGGGTTAAGTGACTTGCCCAGGGTCACACAGTGTCTGAGGCTAGATTTGAACTACATCTTCCTGATTTCAGGGCCAGTGCTCTATCCACTGCACCATCTAACTGCCCCATCTGCGAAATAAATATAGGTAATTTTTTTGGAGGGGAGGCACTAGAGGAAGACAGTTGTGGGTAGGGGGCAGGGATGAGAGAAAGACTCATATTTTTTGTATTTATATCCCTAGAGCCTAGTACAATGCCTGGAACATAGGAGGCACTTTATGAATGATTGTTGAACGAATTGAGTTATGGTAGGAGCCGGTGTAAGGCTGAGCTTTGAAGGAAGCCAGGTGGATGTGAGGAGGGAGTATGGCTTTGCTGATACCAAAGTAATAGCAGCTAATATCTATATGTCAATTAAATACTGATAAGGCATTTTACAATATATTATCTCATTTGAGGCTCACAACAACTCCTGTGAATTAGGTGCAGGGTCACATAGCTAGGAAGTGTCTGGGGCAGGATCTGAACTCACTCTTCCTCATTCTGGATCCATCTGGTACACCTTTCCCCACACCCATGCCTGCCCTCCATTAGTGTCTCCCTGACAAAAAAGAAACCTGTATTTATTTTGTATACATTAATATATGTGCCTACCATGAGAATCACCCTTCTCCCTATCCACTACACCCTTGACTGGCCTCCAAAGTTGCTAAAAGGCCCAGGGCCCAGGGTCTAGGCTTCTGGTCATAGCTGTGGCAACTTCTTCCTCTGGGGAAAAAGACCACATTTGTCTCTCTGTTTGAGAATCTAAGTTGGAGAGCACATCATCCTTCTCTTCCTCTCTTGGCCCCTACCTTCAATGTACTTTGATCACGAAAAGAGATTGTGGCAATGCCTTCCCTCTGCCAGGGATAGGTCAGGTCTGAGACCTTAACCCTCCTTTGTTGCCCACGATTCACTGTAACCCAGTCAACGATATCACCCTGATATTCTGTGTCTTTCTCTAGACCAAACCTTCCGCAGAATGGGAGTTTTCCACTCTGTATTCCACAGAGTGACACAGAGTAATAGGGAATTGTTGATTTGTCTACAGTAAATTCTAAGCAACAAAAGACTAGAAACAAGGGCTTTCTCAGCTCTCCAAGTACAAAATACTCTTCGTACCTGGTTGTAGGAGGGAAGAAGTTAGTCTGACTCTTACTCCTTCTAGTCTTAGCCCTAAGCCCACTCTTAGAGGAGCCTGGTGGGGAGTGGAGAGTATTTTGTGATCCCCTAGTCTGCCAAGCTCAGAACTTGGCACTGGAGGGCAACAGAAAAGATGGTACCCTGTTATTAAAGGGTTAGTCAAATCTAGTGGGGAAAGAAAATTTAAAATACATGAAAAAACATGTAAGAATGCAGTGGGAAAAATGATACAATGGTAACATTATAGAGAAAAAAAACTTAGAAAAACTCTAGAATGTTGATCAATGCAATAATAAGCTGTAAGTTGAAGAAGAAGAAGAAGAAGAAGAAGAAGAAGAAGAAGAAGAAGGAAAAGGAGGAGGAGGAAGAGGAGGAGGAGGAGAAGGAGAAGGAGAAGGAGAAGAAGAAGAAGAAGAAGAAGGAGGAGGAGGAGGAGGAGGAGGAGGAGGAGGAGGAGGAGAAGAAGAAGAAGAAGAAGAAGAAGAAGAAGAAGAAGAAGAAGAAGAAGAAGAAGAAGAAGAAGAAGAAGAAGAAGAGACACACCACTCATCTCCTGATAGAGAGGTGATGAACTGATGAACTCAGGATGCAGAGAGATTACATTTTCTGATGTGGCTAACGCGAGAATTATTTTTTTGCCAAGCTAGGTAGATATGTATTAGGAGATGTGGGGTTTTTTTTGTTTTTAAATTTTTAATTTGTTCATTGACAGAGGGGCAGAGGTAGTAGGATAGATCAATTTTTAAAAAATTACTTACTACTTGAGAAATCAAAAATATAATACAACCTGCAGGTAAAGAAGGAAGGGAAGAAAGGAAAGAGGGAGGGAGTGTTGTACCAGTAATAAATGCTAGCTACAGGATTCCAAGAGGAAACTAGATAACTCAGTGGATAGAGTGCTGGGACTGGAGTTAGGAAGACCTTTCAAATATGCCCTCAGACACTTACTGGCTGTGTGATCCTGGGCAAGTCATTTAACCCCCATTTGCCTTAATCCATTGGAGAAGGAAATGGCAAACCACCCCAGCCAGCATCTTTGCCAAGAAAACTCTGTGGACAGTATGGTTCATGGGGTCATGAAAACTGAATGACTAAACAATAATAACAGGAGGAATCCAAAGGAAGGAGGGACTTGTGAGACCAGGACTAATCAGAGAAGGCTTCCAGAAGGAGGTGGAGCTTAAGCTGGGCCTTGAATGACAGGTAGAACTTGAAAAGGTAGAGAGGAAGGGGAAGGACATTCTAGGTAGAGAAAGAGCAGATACAAGGTGCAGAAGCCAGAATGAACCATGGCAAAGCCAGTCTGGCTGTAGGGAAGGATTTCTGGAGGAAAACAAAAGAAGATGAATTTGAATGGATGTGTAAGACTAGATTAGGTGAAGATAGAGATAGAAGAAGGCTTTTTTTTTTTAGGCTAGGATGTCTGGGTTTTGTCCTGTGGCTAACAGGGAACCATTGCATATTTCTGACCAGGAAAATGATATACTTCAAGTCATGTTTGGGAAGGACGAGTCTGGGCAAAATGTATAAGATGGACCATGAAGAAAGCCCAGAGATAGGGAGACCATTTAGGCTACTCATTAATTCAGCTATTCGCCGAAGAGACCTGACTAGGGTGGTTTGAAAGTGACCCTAAGCTGCAGTATCTCTGGCAGGGGGATTTGTGTAAGACTGCGTACCTAATTAATTCAGTAAATATTTATTATTTCTACGTGTAAGATACTGGGTCAAATTCATCCAGGCAGGAGCCTTGTGTTGCTATTTCAGGGTCCCAGCACCCCAAACCTCAACACCATGCCTGATGGGACAGACTAATTCTTGAGGGAGAATGTCTTTCCCCTGCACCCCAGTATCCAGCCTTCTCTTCTTTGTGGTCCTCTCCCTGTCAGCCAGGGATCCTGGCCAGGGAGCGCTGGGTGTGTTGCCCGGGCATATGCCTGCCTCCCCTAAGCTCAGAGATCCCTGCCAGGAGGAAGTTCAGCCCAGTCAGCTGCACCTGGTTGCAACTGGATTTCTAGCATGGCTCTCTTAGTGTCCTCCCCTGCTTTACCCTACCCCCCCCCCCCCCCCCCCCCCCCCCCCCCCCCCGCACCCCAGCCGGGACTCTGAACACAAAAAGTCAGCAATAGCTTGCTCTGGAGACAACCTGGACATCATTGTTTCCGGCTGCTTATAGACACCTCCCAGTAAAAATTATACAGCCACCTCCTAGGATCCTAGGGCTGCAAGTGGCCTTAGAATGTTGAATGTTCTAAACATAGAACATAGAACATCACAACTGGGAGAAATCAGAGAGACCATCTAAGTCAGCCTCATCATTTTCTACACAAGGAGACTGAGGCTTAGAGGAGGAAAATGACTTGTACAAGGTCACACAGTGAACTGCTAGCAGAGCTGGAACTAGAGCCCAGGTTTCCTAGCTCCCTCCCCTCCTCCCCCATACCACACTATATCTTGAGAATAGGGATGTTTTAAGCCCAGAATGAAACCTGTAGTATAACAAATCAGTTGGTTTAGGCTGGTGCCCAGGTGGAAGGAGGTCTGGCCCATAAACCCACCCATCTGATACCCTGGCTGGCTTCTTTCAGTGTTTGAGGGATAGTAAGGGGCAGGGGGAGTTACAATAGAGAGAGGATGAGGCAGGATAAAATGGATTCCTCAGTCTGCCAGTGATTTCGTGTTTGATCTTGAACAAGTGACTTCACTTCTCTGGGCCTCAGTTTCCTCACCTGTAAAATTCAAATACTGATCAGGGGAAATTTGAATCTCCTTTTTTTGGGAGTATCTGACTACAAGGAGAATGCTAGGTACACATCCCCTAATGGGTAAAGGTGGAGGATAATCTAGAGGTTGCCTACTCTTTTGATCCTTTGCCAAGCAGTTTTGGGGCAGCAGTGGCCTGAGCCTCACAGTCTAGTCTAGTCTAATAATAATGATTATTAATTACCACTATAATATTAATATGATAATTACCAATAATTAATTATTAAATCTAATCCCCTTGCCAGAGACTACATTAGGATCTATATTAGGGTTATTCTCAAAGCACCCTAGTCAGGGCCCAATCAACTCATACCTGGATAATTACTAAAACTAATTACCATTGTTATTAATAACATAATAATAATAACAACACATTAATCTAATGCCTTCAGATTTATAAATATGCTTGTTCTCCACAACCCTGGGAGGTAGGTAATGCACAGGTTATTATTATCATTTTATATGACGAAATAGCAATTCAGACACTTTAAGAAACTGGCCTGAAGTCGCTCAGCCAATTAGGGTTGCAGCTGGAGCTTTTTCTAACCAGTGTGAAACTTACATTTTTACTCTCCATTCCCGCCCTCATCTGCCTAGAGCTGATAGGGTCATCTATCCATCTGTCTCCCTTCCTTCCTTCCTTCCTTCCTTCCTTCCTTCCTTCCTTCCTTCCTTCCTTCCTTCCTTCCTTCCTTCCTTCCTTCCTTCCTTCCTTCCCTCCCTCCTTCCTTTCCTCCTTCCTTCCTTCTTCTAGAACTTTAACTTTAGATCAATCTCTGGGAAACTGTCTTACCTGGGGTAGAGGGTAGGGGGTCTTCTCTATTCTCAGTCCTGAAATCACCTTCTCTACATTCATTGGTGGGGCAGTAGAAAAGATATTTCCTTTCTTTTTAAAATTTGTTTTTTCAACTAAGAGAAATCTTTTTTCTCTTCCTCGCATCTTTATCCAACACAACTGAAAAAAAGAAAAAGAAAGTTCTTGTAACAAATAAGTCAAACAAAACAGATTTCCCCATTAGTGGTGTTAAAAAAATTTATGCCTCCTATACCTCTCAGTCAGGAGATGGGCAGCATGCTTCCTCATGAGCCTTGTGGAATTGTGGTTGGTCATTATGCTAATCAGAGTCCCTAAATCTTTCACAGCTATTGGTCTTTTTTTAAGTTTTTTTTTTTTTAAGTTTTGGCAGGGCAATTGGGGTTAAGTGACTTGCGCAAGGTCACACAGCTAGCAAATGTGCCAAATGTCTGAGGCTGAATTTGAATTCAGGTCCTCCTCACTCCAGGGCCGGTGCTCTACTCTCTGTGCCACCTAGCTACCCCAGCTGTTGGTCTTTACAGTATCTTTGTCATTATATCAATTGTTCTCCTTTTTCTTCTCACCTCACTCTGCATCAGGTCATAAAGTCTTCCAAAGTTTCTCTAAAACTACCCCTTTCATAGTTTCTTACAGCACAATGGCATTCCATTAAATTCATATACCATAATTTGTACAGCCATTTCTCAATTGATGAACACTCCTTTAATCGCCGGTTCTTTGCCACCACAAAAGAGATAATGTGTATATTTTTGTACATGACATATTTCTTTTCACAAGCACTCAATAAGCACCTATTATCTGCCCAGCCCAATGGATGATACCGAAGGACATGATGAGGTCCCTACAATTCCATGTGGCCTCTATCCCTTCTGCTTCTCTAGCCAAACAGGCTGACATTATCAAGTCTTGGGCTGAATCTTTTCCCCAAGGCAGTTAGTTTTGGATATTAGCTAAGGAATAGGGAGCCTCAGCCAATCCAGGAGCCCAAAGAGAAAGTATCTCACTCTTGCTGCTCTGTTAAGTATTTTTTTTCCTGAGTCAGAGTTGTGTTTACACTGTTGAGAAAGGTGGAAGTGAGAGAAGTGGGAACATGGGGTGAGGAATAAGAGCACAGCTTTACACAAGACTTGGAAAAGTGAAAATCTCAGAGTTGTGGCTAATTCCCAGGTTGGTTCTGCATTTGAGAGGTTCCAAATAGCACCATAGGGAACAGAGTCATAAGGTCATAGAAGTTAGAGCTGAAAGAGATCTTGGGAGGGGGGATCTATCTTGTCCTACCTCCCTCCAATGCAAGAATCTCCTCTCCAGTCCCTGAAGGGGCAGAGTAGAGTGGAAAGGACCCTGGATTTGAAGTCAGAAGACATGGATTCACATTCGGACTTTCCTTTACTACTTATGTGACAAGGGACAAAATTGCTTCTCCTCTCTGACCCCCAGTTCTCTCATCTATAAACTAGAGTGGGGGTTCTTTTATTCTTCTCTGTATTCAAACAATTATAGCCTCATTTTATTTCAGAATAGTCTTGAAAAATGATCTTTACTATAAAGCCACGGCATTGTACATATAGACAAAACCTGGTCAGCGAAACCTTGTTACATGAGCACTGGTTGTTATAGTATCGTATGATATCTAAGATATTTTAAAGATGGAGGGGCAGCTAGGTGGCATGGTGGGTAGAGCATTGGCCCTAGAATCAGGAGGATCTGAGTTCAAATGCGGCCTCAGACACTTGATACACTTACTAGCTGTGTGACCTTGGGCAAGTCACTTAACCCCAAATGCCCTGCCTTCCCCCTTCCAAAAAAAAGATGGAAAACAATGTACCCTGATACACACACACACACACACACACATATATATATATATATGTATATATATATACACACATACACATGTATGTATATGTGTGTATATATGCACACATTCTCATTACTAGCACTATAAGCATGTTACTGAGATTTCATCACCGCAAAGTATTATGATATGTGTAGGTTGGAGTTCTTGGGATCCACGGCTTATTGTAGCAATAGATTTTAAGGAGCCTATGAACTGGGATGGAAAAAAAATTTACATCTTCATTTTTCCTAACCTCTAACTGAATTTTAACGTTTTCCTCAATTATTTAAGAACTTTATTTGCAGAGGAGGTTTCACCAGACTGCTGGAGGGGTCCATGACACAAAAAAGATTAAGAAGCCCTGGTCCTGATGATATCTGAGGTCCCTTCCAACTCTCAATCCTATGATACTCTGACATGGCCTCAACTGGAGCAATGTACTGGCAGTGTTACCCCTCTCCCTCCTTCTTTCCCTCCCAATGCAGCCTGTTCCGTTGGTGGACAGCTCTAGTTGTGAGAAATTCTTTTTTTATTAGGTTGGGCCTTCCTGGGCCTCCCAGGAAGGAGGTTGCTGGGGTGCTTGTGTTGGCTGTGCTGGTGTCCCTTCTCCTGGGACCAATGGGGGCCCAGCATAGATCCTGCAGCTTAGCGTATGGAGGCTAGAGAGACTAAACCCCAAACAAAATGCACTGCCAGGCCCAGTACAAAGGGTACATGGCAGAGGGGAGGGGGAAGGCAAGGAACTCCTGGGGGCTGGGGGAAGGGAATGGAATAGGGGGTGGGCCATGATGTAATGTGTACCCAGCTCCCATGGTAACACAGGCTTAAGGGATTTTTGACTGAAAGCAGTGGAACTTTCCAGTATAAGACCACTTGGAGGATCTGGTGTGATGCAGTGGAAAGTATATTGGCTCTGGGTTCAGAAGTACAGAAGACCTGGTGCATCCTGCTTGTGTGTCTTTTAGTAAGCCACTTGACCCCTTTGGGCCTTAGTTCTTCATTTGTAAAATGAAGAAATCAGACAGTCCATTCCAGCTCTGGATCTATAACCCAATAATCACAACCTGGTTATGAATCCAGGAGACAAGGATGATATCAGGATATATGGAAGAGGCAGAAGATTAGAGAAGGAGATCACATATTCAGATTAGAGTTGGAATGTAGAGAGGCTATTGAGACTCCTATTTTATAGAGAAGGGAAACTGAGGCACAGAAAAAGTGACTTGCCCAGGATGACACAACTGTTAAGTGTCTGAGGCAGGATTAGAATCCAGATCCTCCAGACTATAAGTCTAGCGAGATGGAACATTGATATGGAAAGTTTAACCTGGAGGGAGCCAGTGATATAGAACTTCAGTTCAAGCAAGTGATTAGAGCTAGATATATAGATTTGGGAGTCATCTGCTTCAAGATGATCGTTGAATCCATGGTCACAGTTGAAATTTTCCAAAGAGAGTAAGAGGGCCGAAAGCAGAGCTTTGGAGGGACCCCTACACTTAGGAGATAGGAGATGGATAATGGAGAATAGAAGATGAATGGAAAAGGAGGATAAGGAATGGAAAGCCAATAGAGAGCTGCAGCTTGGAAGTCCAAGAATTAGAGTGTATGTAGGAAGAGGGGGAAGAAAGCTGCCACAGATCTCTAGCTGGACACATCAACATCTTATGATTGCTCTACTTTACCCAATTTGGGTAGGAGGTACCTAGGAAGAAAAACTTGTTAGGCGACTGCTATGCCTAATGCCCTGGTATCTATGTTGGAGACATAAACAGGAAAAAAGAGTCCCTACCCTCAAGAAGCTTCCAATTTACGAGAGGGGTTACACAAATAAATGTGATACCAGGTAGAATGTGATGGGGGAAAAGGAGGGATCCATTGGGCAATCTTTCTCTGATAAACAAATATATAGCCTTTGGGCATTAGGTCTAGGGAAAGAACAGATTGGTTCTCTCTCCTTCCCTGCTACCACCCCCATAATCAGAACCTGGTCCCTGGAATGAATGCCGGTGTAGCGCTAAGGAAATTTGGTTTCTAGTCCTCATTCTTTTACAATGTGATCCTAGACAAGTCACTTTCCTTCGACAGGCCTCAGTTTCCCCCACTGGAGAAGTGGCTTAATACAGTAGAAAAAGCCCTAGATTTGCAGTCTGATCCTGTTTCTAGCACTTTCTGTGTGACTTTGATCAAGGCACCTTACTTCTCTAGCTTCCTCATTTGTAAAATTAGGGGGTTGAGTCAGATAAGTCTAGAGTTTCGGTTCTATCTTCATCATTCAATATCTTTGGATAAATCTCTTATTTCCTTTCTCTAGGTCTCAGTTTCCTCATTTGCAAAATGAAAATAGTAATTCCATGAGTAATAGGTTTAACAGATATCAAGCATAATGTCACCATTGCTGCCATTTGAGGATAACCATTTTGGAAAATCTTTTCCTCGGTCCAGTTGGTAGATAGCACTGGGACTTGACCACCATTCCGAGGCATTTATCTTCGCTGCCTCTGTGGACACTGATCTAGGCAGTCTAGCTTGGGGTTTCCCCGAGGGATCTGGCTATCCTATAGCAGCATCAGTGACCAAGGAACAGATTGGGGTTGAGAGTTCCCTGGGCAGGAAATCTGTTTCACAGCTGGGGCAGATAGCCACAGAGAAGGGCCTGGTCCCTATCACCAGCCCTGCTGGAGACGCCCCAAATGGCCTCTGGGGAATGGAAAGGGCATAATTTCCAAGGAAGGGGAGTCTGGGAGGAGCAGGAAAGTCTGATAGTCTGTGACACCACAGGGACTCTAAGGAAGGAGATAAATCTTCTTAAGTAGTCTTCCATCACACTGCCTTCTTCAACAAAGTTCAATGGCTCCTCTTGATTTGCAGGAAAAAACCCCAAATCCTCAGTTTGGCATTCACAGCTCTCTGCAATTTGACCCTCACCTAAGGATCATACTATCCTAGCATCATAGATTCAGAGCTGGAAATAATCTTGAAGGCCATCTTCTCTACTTTCTCCTCCCACCTCATTTTGCATATAAAAGAAACTGAGGCCCAAAGGTTAGGTAACTTGCCCTAAGTCACAGGAAGCAAGTGGTAGAGGCAGGATTTGAACCTGGGTCCTCTGACTCTAAATCCAGCATTTTCCCCATTTCACCACATGACTTCTCCACACATCTTCTAGTTCTAAAATTCTTTGATGCTGTAACTCCAAATGTATATCCCACAGTTCTCTTCACATGCCCCTTCCAACTGATCTCATTTCCCTCTCCCTTTCCAAACACGCTTTGCACTGTTCCCACTATCTTCCCTCCCTGAATGCCCTCCTCTCACTGCCCACCTAGCTATATCCATCCATTCTTTAAGACCGTATTGAGATTCCACTTTCAAGAACCCTTCTCTGACCACTCCAACCAACAGAAATCTTCCTCCTTCTGAAGATTTCTATAACATTTACTTTCTCTAACACTAATTTGACAAATTATCAAATTAGGCGTTATTTCCTCCATTTAATAAATGAAGAAATGGAGGCCCAAAGAGGAGGAAATACCTTGCTGAGAGTCACATAGTTAGTCAGTGGCAAAATGGGGACTAGAACTGGGATCCCCTGATTCTCCTTCAAGACCTCTTTCCACAGGATCAGGCTCTCTTACTTCTAGAACAGCAGTCAATCCCACCCTTTCTTGCTATATAAGTATGTTCCAGCTGTCCTGGCCCTGCCTTGGGTTGCCCGGAGCCTGGGTGTCCTGTCTCAATTCCTGGGATACCTGGCATGCCACATGGCTCACCATCCTGCCAAAGAGAGTAAGAAGAGCTGTCCCCTTCTGATCCCTGTCGTGACTTTTCCTAGACTGGCCTGAGGGCTGTGGCCGCAAGATGCCTCTGATCTCTGTTGCCCCACAGCTTTGTCCTAACCCCCTGTGGTTCAGAACCCTAGGCTCCACATTCTTGCCACAGCTGATGGGCCTATCACTTTCTTCCTAGATCTCCCAGCTGGAGCAGGCCATGTTTTCAGGAACAGCAAGGTTATCACTTTAGAAGCAGCTGCTGCAGGAAAGGAGTCCCTGCCCTGAAAAGTCACTGACTTTCCCCTCCAATTTAGAGGGGACAAGACCCTCCCCTCCCTCAACCCCAAGTAGAACTCAGGGGTCTGGAAATATAAGGAGGCCCCAGGACTTTGCCAAACCTCCCATGACCATTGATGGAAAAGAATTCTCTGAGGTTACAGGAAATAGTGTATTTATATCCAGTCGCCACTGCAAGGAAGTCCTCTAAAAACCTGGGAGGGGGAGACATGCTGGGTTATGATCTGTTCCTTAATCTGTTGGAGGTCCGTTTTCTGGAAGCACTGATCTTATTGGTGAAACAAAGCCAGTGGCAGTGGAGAATGGATGCAAGTCTGAGCATAGGAGAAACCTTCTGCTTATCAGCTCTCTGTCCTTTGTCCAAGGGAGCAGCTACTGGGGGAATGGGAAACAGGATATGGAGTCACTTGGCTTGAGAAATAGAAAGTTTTTGTGTGTTGTGGGTAGCTATACAGCGATGAGGAGAGCTCTTTCCCTTCCAGCCCCACCTACCCAGCCTGGCTGGTTCCCTGCACATAATCGGTGCATTACCTTCTATGACTTAGCATCCCCAGTGAGCTCATGCTATGTTCTGGGGTGGAGAGCACCCCTGGAATGCCATTGTCACTGTGAGATTAGTGGATCTGGACAGAGCAGACCGTTCTCAGAAGGTGTAGGGGCTGGAACAGGCTGCAAGTTACTAATGACTGTGGAATCTGGTCCATCATCAGGAATTCAGGAGACTCTAAAGATGAGATTACTGGGCCTTTCCGTGGAAGGGGCCTTGATTGAAAGATTTCCATTCTCCCACTTTATGAAGGGTATGGAGTTGATCCTGATAATGGGTATGTTTGGAGGGATGGTATGATTGTGGGCTTTAGAAGCGGAAGGTAGCAACCTTAGAGACCATTGAGTCCAATTGCCTCATTTGACCATTGAAGTAATAGGCCCAAAGAATCTGTGACTTCCCCAAGGGAATAAGTAGCAGAAGTAGGATTTTAAACCGAGTCCCCTCACTCCAAATGAATCTTGGTACAATAGAGATAATCCTAGAGCCTGATTCTAGTCCAAGCCACTTGACTTTGAGCAAGTAATTTAATTTCTATCAGCCTCAGTTTCCTTATCTGTCAAAGGAAGACAATAATCCTTATTAGTTCCCTGTGGCTGTTGGGAGAATGAAATGGAAAGGAAAGATGGAAGAGTAAGAAGGTCTTATATAAATGCAAGATGTTTTCAGTATTCAACTCTGCTGACAGCAAATTGTTCTAATTAACATATAAGACACAGCTTGATTATTTCTCACACTCCATTTAAAGTCAATTAAGCCATCTTGCCGCCTGGCACAAGAAGTTGCTTCGTACATGGGTGTTGAGTGAAAGAATGAAAGTTGTCATCTCAGAGAAATTCGGTAACAATGTAGATGAAGGACATTTTGATTGGCACACTGACACCCACAGCTCGGAAGGCCGCAGCTTACACATCCTTCCCAGAAGCCAGGCTAAAAGCAGAGCTTCGGGAAGTGAGCTTTGGCTGACCTAGATGTTGCAGCCTTTTCGGAAGTGCTCTGTCTCCAGCAGGGAGGCAGGGGACTGGTGGAAATGGGGAGGTTCCCACTCAGGCAGAGAGGAGGGAGGAGGACACGGAGAAGATCAGGGGTGGCTCCTTATTGGACACCTGCTGAGTGAGGAAGGGTATCTCCAGGGTCCTTAAGCCAGAGAGGCTGGGTGGACTTGCATCTCATAAGGGGCAAGAGACTCCAGTAATCTAAATGAATAGTTTGCAAATATATCCCCTAGGGACATACTGGGTGGACATGGAGGACATGCAAAGCCAAGCCTTTGCAACCAGAAGCAAAGCTTTGTGGGAACAAGTCAGCTGTTTGAAAAGAACTCTCTGTCCTGACTCTCCAATGATTCTATTAACTCAGTGACAGATTGACATGAGCCCTGAACTGTGTCTCCAACAGCAAGGAAAGAATGCATTGACCCAACAGTGCTTTCTTCTCTGGCCCAACTGGGATCAGTGACACATGTCTATGAGAAGGCTAGATGGGGCTAGAGGGCAGGCTGTGGTTGGATAAAGAGACTGTGGCCAGGGGTTTGGAGGCAGCATACCACTGGACTGGGAGCCAGGGAACCTGAATTCCGGTCACTAACTCACTGTGAGCCTTTGGACGAGCCACCTTATATCCAGACTCTCACACTCACTAGCAGTGTGACCTTGGCTAATTTACTTCTTCTATCTGAGGTGCAGTAACCTCACCTGTTAAATGGGCATCACTATATATGCCCCATCTCCCTTACAATGTTTCTGTGACATTTATATGAGATAATTTCAGGAAGGCACTTTGCAAATAGTAAATGCTATACAAGTGTAATGTATTATGAAACCTATTATGAAAATCTTCTCTTACCTCCCGCACAGCATCTAGCCTAGAAATGGGTACATAGTAAATGATCAATACTCTTGGAATTGATTTTTATGGGTCATCATGACTTGTGGGGGTTGCTTTGATGAAAATTACACCTAGAAATGTGAGCCGGGGCCCTTGGCTCTGTTTCTTCATGTCCCTGCTCAGTTTTGAGTAGGGATAGATGAAGAGCCCTGATCAGCTTAGGGGATGAGGACTGGCTGACTGAGCCCACTATGTTCCTTCCTCCTCCCCTTCCTCCCTCAGCTCCACTCTTTAGACTATTATTCGTTTCCTGATTTTGGAGGGGAGTGAAGGGGGAAATGATATCATTGCATTATACATCATACTTCCTCTCTTAAAGCCAAATCTCTCTACTGCCTGGTTGGGCATTCAAGAATCCAGAGCCCTCCTTTGTCTCATAAGCAGTAACTGAATTGAAGGAAAGCCAGAGGAAAGTTAATAAGAAGTTAGTTTAGAAACTGAAGGAATAAGTCGGGTTTGAGGAATGAATTGGTGACTCACCCTCACCTCAGAGAGGCTCTGAGTTGTGTCTCCAGCAGTGAGCATACTCTGCATGATGTAGCTACGTTCTTTCTTTCACCCAGACCTCCTTGCAATAAAGAGCATGCATTTGTGAGATCATCATCTCTACACAGATGATTCCCAGATCTATATATCCTACCAACCCTCTTCTCTCCCTGAGCTCTAGTCTCACGTCACTAACTGCCTTTTGGACTTCTCAAACTGGATGTCTTATAGGCATTGCATGCTCAACATATCTAAAACAGAACTCATTATCTTCTTTCTCCAAACTCTCCCCTCTTCAGAATTTGCCTGTTACTGTTTAGGGTTCCACCATTTTCCCAGTCTCCTAGGCTCACAATTTTAGTATTGCTCTCAACTGCTCACTCTCACTTACCCTATATATACAATCCATTGAAAAATCTTGCTCATTATACCTTTACATCTCTCCTATAAGCCCCTTCCTCTCTACTCATATAACTACCACCTTGATATAGACCCTTATCATCTGGATATAAGCCCTTTCATGTGGATTCAATAGCCTTCAACAGATTCAACTTCTTCTCCTTGTCCTTCTTCTTTCTTCTTCTTCTTCTTCTTCTTCTTCTTCTTCTTCTTCTTCTTCTTCTTCTTCTTCTTCTTCTTCTTCTTCTTCTTCTTCTTCTTCTTCGTCTTTGTCTTCATCTTCGTCTTCATCTTCATCTTCTCTTCCTTCTGTAAACTCAACAATCCAGCAACACTGATTTACATGAGGCTCCTGAATCATGAAACACTAATCTCCAATCTCTAAGCTTTTGCACTAGCTATTCCTCATGCCCTCCTCACCTCCTTTCTAGTTTCCTTTAAGACAGCTCAAATCCGATCTGGGGCAGAGCCAAGATGGCGGCTGGAAAGCAGGGACTAGCGTGAGCTCCCCGCCGAGTCCCTCCAAAAACCTATAAAAAATGGCTCTGAACCAATTCTAGAACTGCAGAACCCACAAAACAGAAGAGGGAAGCGGGGCTCCAGCCCAGAACAGCCTGGATGGTCTCTGGGTGAGGTCTATCCTGCATGGAGCTGGGAGCAGAGGGGAGCCGAGCCCAGCCAAGCCCAGTGTGAGCAGCGCAGACCAACCAGACCAGGAGCCGGGCGGATCGTGCCCTAGTGCCCTGAATCAGTGAGCTGCAGCAGTTACCAGACTTCTCAACCCACAAACACCAAAGACAACAGAGAAGGTTAGTGGGAAAAGCTGTGGCAGTGGAAGGAGTTCAAGGTTCGGCCACCACCCCGGGGCAGTGGAGGTGGGGCAGCTACAGAAGTACAGCTGCAGTTGCTTCGGGCCCCAGGCCCACCTGGGGGGGAGGAATTAAGTGGCGGATCAGAGTAGGAGTGAAGAGCCTGCTGAAGATCTAAGTCCAGTCCGGGTTGGGGGTTCTTGGGGAACGAGGAGTGCTGGTGTGGCAGAGCTGGCCCATCCCCCCCAAACATGGAACATAGAACTTTTTAGTCTACAAGCAGTCATACCCTGCTGAAAAACTTAAGGGTCAATTTAGTTGGCTGGGAATATGGCCAGGAAGCAAAAACGCACCCAGATTCAGTCTCAGACTTTGGATTCTTTCTTTGGTGACAAAGAAGATCGAAACATACAGACAGAAGAAGTTAACAAAGTCAAAGAGCCTACAACAAAAGACTCCAAGAAAAACATGAACTGGTCCCAGGCCATGGAAGAGCTCAAAAAGGATTTGGAAAAGCAAGTTAGAGAAGTAGAGGAAAAATTGGGAAGAGAAATGAGAAGGATGTAAGAAAACCATGAAAAACAAGTCAATGACTTGCTAAAGGAGACCCAAAAAAATACTGAAAAACATACTGGAGAAAACAACACCTTAAAAAATAGACTAACTCAAATGGCAAAAGAGCTCCAAAAAGCCAATGAGGAGAAGAATGCCTTGAAAGGCAGAATTAGCCAAATGGAAAAGGAGGTCCAAAAGACCACTGAAGAAAATACTACTTTAAAAATTAGATTGGAGCAAGTGGAAGCTAGTGACTTGATGAGAAATCAAGATATTATAAAACAGAACCAAAGGAATGAAAAAATTGAAGACAATGTCAAATATCTCATTGGAAAAACCACTGACCTGGAAAATAGATCCAGGAGAGATAATTTAAAAATTATTGGACTACCTGAAAGCCATGATCAAAAAAAGGGCCTAGATAACGTCTTTCAAGAAATTATCAAGGAGAACTGCCCTGATATTCTAGAGCTACAGGGCAAAATAGAAATTGAAAGAATCCACCGATCGCCTCCTCAAATAGATCCCAAAAAGAAATCTCCCAGGAATATTGTCGCCAAATTCCAGAGCTCCCAGATCAAGGAGAAAATACTGCAAGCAGCCAGAAAGAAACAATTTGAGTATTGTGGAAACACAGTCAGAATAATCCAAGATGTGGCAGCTTCTACATTAAGAGATCGAAGGGCTTGGAATACGATATTCCGGAGGACAATGGAGCTAGGATTAAAACCAAGAATCACCCACTCAACAAAACTGCTCCAATGCAAAATATGGATTTTCAATAAAATAGAGGACTTTCAAGCTTTCTCAGTGAAAAGACCAGAGCTGAATAGAAAATTTGACTTTCAAACACAAGAATCAAGAGAAGCGTGAAAAGGTAATCAAGAAAAAGAACAAGAAAAAGAAATTGCAAGGGACTTACTAAAGTTGAACTGTTTTGTTTACATTCCTACATGGAAAGATGACATGTATGATTCCTGAGACCTCAGTATTAGGGTAGCTGAAGGGAATACGCATATATATATATATATATGTTTATGTATATATATGTATATGTGTGTATGTATGTATATATATATGTATATATATAGAGAGAGAGAGAGCGGGCACAGGGTAAATTGAAGATGAAGGGAAGATATCTAAAAGAAATAAAATCAAATTAAGGAATGAGAGAGGAATATATTGACAGAGGGAGATAGGGAGACATAGAATGGGGTGGATTATCTCCCATAAAGGTGGCAAGAGGAAGCAGTTCTGCGGGAGGAGGGGTGAGGGCAGGTGAGGGGGAATGAGTGAATCTTACTCTCATCAGATTTTACCTGAGGAGGGAATACCATACATACTCAATTGGGTATCTTACCCCACAGGAAAGAAGAGGGAAGAAGAAAAAAAAAGGGGGGGATGATGGAGGGGAGGGCAGATGGGGGTGGAGGTAATCAAAAACAAACGCTTTCGAAAGGGGACAGGGTCAAGGGAGAAAATTCAATAAAGGGAGAAGATGGGTTGGGAAGGAGCAAAATAGAGTTAGTCTTTCACAACATGAGTATTGTGGAAGGGTTATACATAATGATACACATGTGGCCTATGTTGAATTGCTTGACTTCTTAGGGAGGGTGGGTGGGAAGGGAAGAGGGGAGAGAATTTGGAACTCAAAGTTTTAAAAACAGATGTTCAAAAACAAAAAAAAAAAAGTTTTTGCATGCAACTAGAAAATAAGATACACAGGCAATGGGGTGTAGAAATTTATCTTGCCCTACAAGAAAGAAAAGGAAAAGGGGATGGGAGGGGAGTGTGGTGACAGAAGGGAGGGCTGACTGGGGAACAGGGAAACCAGAATATACACCATCTTGGAGTGGGGGGGAGGGTAGAAATGGGGAGAAAATTTGTAATCCAAACTCTTGTGAAAATCAATGCTGAAAAGTAAATATATTAAATAAATAAAAAAAAGAAAAAAAAAGACAGCTCAAATCCTTCAGCAAGAGTCCTTTCCTGGTCCTGCCCACCCTCCCATCACCTCACCCTCCTAGCTGCCAGTGCCTTCCCTGAGATGACCTTCCATCTATTTTATGTATACTTATATGTACCTAATTTTTTGTGTGGTTCTTCCTTTTTAAAAAAATAGTATTTTATTTTTTCCAATTACATATAAAGACAATTTAAAAAGTTCACTTAAAAAATTTTTTGAGTTCTAAATTTTTCTCCCTCCCTCCCCCCTCCCCCACTTAAAACAGTAAGCAATTTGATATAGATTAGTTATGTGCAATCATGTAAAACATATTTCCATATTAGTCATGCTGTGAAAGAAACAGATCAAAACGGGGAAAATCACGAAAAAAATAAAGAGAAAATAGCATGCTTTGATCTGCATTCAGACTCCATAGTTCTTTCTCTGGATGTGAATATTCCATCATGAATCCTTTGGAACTGTCTTGGATCATTGTATTGCTGGGAAGAGCTAAGTCATTCATAGATGATCATCGAACAATGTTGCTATTACTGCTGTGTCTAGTTATTTTCATGTCGCCTCTCCTATTAGAATATGAGCTCCCTGAAGGCAGGGATAATGCCTTTCTTTGTATTCTAGTACTTGGCACAGTGCCTATCCCTTAGTAAGTGTTTAATAAATGTTTGCTGACTGACTGAAGCAACAGGAGAGGATCAGGGCTTAGTATGCCATTGACGGCTCAGGCTATGGTCTAGGATGTGGATCGGATTATGGCCAGGGTTATAGGTCAATCTATAAACTAGGTAAAGGGGTTAATTCATTTATTCACTCAATGAATAGTGCCTACTATGTGCAAAGCCCTGTGTACCATGAGGAGAATGAGACAAATGTAAGTAATAAGTCTCCTTGCCCTGAAGGAGACTATAGTCTAGTAGAGAAGATAAGATGGGAAGAGGTATCATTATGCATAGCAGAGAGTACTGAGGGCCATTTATAAGAAAGGTCCTACCAGAATACAGTAGGAGCACAGATGAGGGAGCCATCACTTCCTTTGGGATGGTAGGAGGGACACAAGACAAGATTTGATGGAACTTAAACTAGACCCTGAAGAATGAGTAGAATTGGATAGGTAGAGGGGACACCTTGAAAAAGGAATATGGAGCTGGGAAAGTTCAGAATAAGTCTAGAACCCACAAATAGTCAAATGTGGCAGAACGTGAAGCAGATGAAAAATATTCTGCCCACTTTCTGGCACAAAAGTCATAAGATCCTAGCGCTAGAGCTGGAAGGGGCCTCAGAGACCACGCAATCTAACCCCTCCCCCATTTTACAACTGAGTACACTGGGGCCTAAACAGACTAAGTGATGTGCCCATGGTTACATAGATGTGTCACAGATGGGATTTGAACCCAGGTCCTGTGACTCCCAAGCCAATCTTTTTACATGGTACAACACAGCAGGAGATAGGGATGGAATACCCTATGGTATAGGGTCTTAAATGTTGGGCTAAAGAGTCTGGCTTTTAGTCATCAAGGAGTAAGAAGCATTGTCAGGCATAGCTAAAAATAAGCAAGGTAGACAGGTGCCTAGGGCACAAGATAAAGGGGACACAATGAGGAAATCAACAACATTCCACCTTCTCCCGCCCTTTTTTTTTTTGACAAAAAGACAAAAAACGTCTCAACAAGCTGGAACCCTGGGATAAATCTAAGGAGATGGAATTTAATAGGGATAAATGTAAGGTCCTACATCTGGGTTCAAAAAATTAATGACACAATCAGTCATTCAATCAACAAGTACTTATGCATACTATGTGCCAGGAATTGGCCAAGATCTTAGGGATGCAAAAGCAAAAATGAAAATAGTACCTGCCTTCAAAGAGCGTACATTCTATCAGGGGAGACAGAAAACACATATATTATTAAAGGATCTTGGGGGCTTAGTAGACTCTGAACTCAAGATAGAACAAAAATGAGACACGGTAACCAAAAAAATGCTAATATAGCCTCAGGCCACTTTAAGAAAGTCAGAACGTTCAGAATGAAGTGAAGGTCAATCAATCATTCAATCCATGAATCCATAAGCACTGACTAAGTTTGCTGTGTGCCAGGCACTGTGCTCGATGCTGAGGTTACAAATACAAAACAATTTCTACTCATGGAAGAGTGTACATTCTAATGGAGAAGACCTTTAATCCTGCCGTACTCTGTCCTGGTCAGAGCACAACTGAAGTAATTGTGTTAAGTTCTGAATATTTTAGGGAGAGGGCTGATAAACTGGAGGCTCTCCTGAGGAGTATAACCAGGATAGTGAAGGGATTATAGACATTGTCATAATGGATTTGTTGAAAAGCCTAGGAATGTTTAGCCTGAAGAAAAGCAGACTTTGGGAGGTGCAGTGGATAGAGTGCTGGGCCTGAAGTCAGGAAGACCTGAGTTCAAATCTTAGACACTTAACTGTGTGACCTTGGGTAAGTCACTTAACCTGTTTGCCACCGTTTCCTCATCTGTTAAGTGGGAATAGTCATAGCACCTACCCCCCAGTACTGTTGTGAGGATCAAATGGGATCCTATTTACAAAGCATTCAGCTCAGTTCCTCGAGCATCATAAGCCCTATATAAATAATGTTGGCTATTTGAAGTGCTGTCTTAGGGGAAAAGGATTAGATTTATTCTGATCGGCCACAGAAACCAGAAGTTGGAGCAACATCTGGAAACTACAGAGAGACAGGTTTCACTTAGATGTAATGAAAAGGTTCCTGGCAAGTTGAGCAATGGCAGAGTGGAGTGAGCTGACCTGGAAAGCAGTGGGTGTGCTTCTTGCCCTGGAGGTTTCAAGTAGAAGGTAAAGAAACATTTGTTAGGAATGTCAGAGAAGAGATGTATTCTTGGGTGGACTGATCTAGATGACCTCTGAGGCTCCTTCCAACTCTGAGGTTCAGTGATTCTGTGAATTCACATTTTTAAACCTGATTTTATTTATTTTTTAAATTAAATTTTATTTTCATAACTGCATTCTCTCTCCCCCACCCACTCCCTATGTGAGAAAGCAAGAAAAACAAAATGCCTGTTACAAACACGTATACTCAAGCAAAACAGAGTAGACATCGGCCATGTCTGAGGGAAAAATATGTCTCAGTTTATGCTCCGAGAGTCTATCACGTCTGTATCAGGAAGTGGGTGACATGTTTCATTTTGAGTTCTCTGGAATTGTGGTTGGTTGTTGAAAAAGACCTATTATGAATGCCAGAGAATTCTACTCTCCAAAGCATATAGGCATTTATTCTGCACTTGGGCCTGTATATGAAGAACTTGACTGTTGTCCTGCTTCTCCTGTCACACCTCTAAATGGAAGTAAATGACTATCTGAAGAAAGAATTTAGTGCTTGTACTTTCTTTGATAGAACCATTGAAGGTTTAGGGGGGAGAGTGGGAGGAGGTGCCATGGTCAGATCTGGGTTTTAGGAATATTGGAAGCAATATGGATTTGACTTGAGACCAAGAGATCCAAGTCTTAAAGAAATAGATTAAGGTTAAGTTCTTCCCTTTGTAGGATCAATCTTTCTTTCCCAAAGGATAAGAGCTTAGAGATCATTAGACGAATTCTCTCATTTTATAGATGGGTAAAACAAAGCCCAGTGAAGGGAAGTCAAGGTCAACTAGGTAGTTCATTGTAAGCTGCAAAGTTGGAATTTGAACCCACACTTCCTTCCTTAAGTGGATCTTATTCCTCAATTAACTCATTCTGAGAAATGGGCATATCTCTGTCATACAGAGGACAATGTAGCCTGAGTTGCCAGAATTGTATTTCTGTCCTTCTTCCTCTCCTTAGGAAGCTGAGACATGGGAAGAAGTCCCAGCTGGTTGGTTGGGTCCTTGGAGATAATGGGACTGTTCAGAGGGACACAGAGACATCTGGCCCATGTCAGGAAGTGGCCTAGATCTGCTATGGCCCTTGGTTGAGCTGGAAAATTACTGTTTATTAAGGGAATAGGTTATGTTTATCTAGGAAGACCCTGGGTCCCTTAGGCAGCCCAATTCATCTGGAAAGGGTCAGATGGACCTTTAATGAGGAAAGCCTGCGTGTGTATTTTGTGTGTGTAATTATCTATTATATATGTGTGTTATTTTATAGCTAGTATATGTTGTATCCATTGTGAATGTATATTGTGTATCAGTTCTATTATCCTGTGTATCTCTTGTATGTATGTATTACGGCTGCCTTGTACATGTACTGTGTTGGATTCTATCTATCTATCTATCCATCTATCTATCTATCTGTGGGGGAGTATCTGGGGGACTTTTAGAGCACAGACAAGTAGAGGTGGGATTCTCAATTTCCTTCCTCAGACCACTCAGGGGGAGAATATTTTAGACATAAAAATGGTGAGAGCTAAGGAATGGAAACAGGAGAGTACAAGAGATATTCAGGAAGGAAGAGTATCCCAGTTTGCCTAGGGCATCGAGTTCATAAAGGGGGTAGTAGGAGATGAGGCTGGGAAGGTGCTGTTTGTTATGGGTCTTCCTTCAGTTTTTAAAGAGGACCAATGACATCATGGGGTGATGGCTTGACCTTTGCTTCATTTGGATCTAAGAGAGGCAGAGCTGCATAAAGTCGGCAGACTGTCCAGTGGTGGGACACAAGTCAGGACAACTGGCTATGACCCGGGATGCAGTGTTTAACTTTGGCATCTGACCAAGCTCTGTGCCTGCTTCAGCCGCCTTTATGGCTACTGGAACAAATTGTTCTTATCCACCCATTCCAAAAGGGGGAAGTCTTCACTGGCTATCCTTGTCCAGGGTAGACATCCCCCTAACTCACTGATGAGGCCTGTCAGCAACCCTCAACCTGGCCCATCTGCTGAGATGGTTTACCAGGGTATGGCTGCTGCATGTGCTACAGCTTTCTGTAACCACAGGTGAGAGTTGAGTGCCCGGTGGACACCAAAGGTAGATGAGCAGCCCTGAAAAGGGCTCAGCAAAGCCTCACACCAGAGTCCCCCCTGAACACCGCATACACCCAGGAAGGTAGGTAGATGCCACGTTAAAGGGGACCTTGAATAACAGGCTAAGGAATCACAGAATCACAAAATTTGAGAGTTGGAAAGGATCTCAGTGGGCATTTAGTCCAGTCCATCCATGAAGGGAATCCTCACTATACCATATTTGACAAGGGGTTGTGTAGCCTTTTGCAAAGCCTCTGAAGAAGAGGAATCTACCACCTCTCAGAGCTGCCCATTGGGCCTGCGTTGGGGTAACTCTAATTGTTAAGCAGTTTTTCTCAACATCAAGACTCAATTTGCCTCTTTGCAACTTTGCCTCCCTCATTGCTCTGAGTTCTGCTCTCTGGGGACAAATAGAACAAGTCTCATCCCTTTTCTACATGACAGCCCTTCAAATACTTCAGTCAATCAACCAATCAAAAAGCATTTATTAAGGTCTTATTATGTGTCAGGAACCATCTTGAGTGATGTGGATACAAAGAAACCCTATTATATTCCCCCTCTTAAGTCTCCTCTTCTCCAGGATAACTCTGCCCTGGCCCTTTAGCCAATCCTCATGGGACACAAGCTCAAGGCCTTCACCATGGACACTGTCCAGCTTTCCAGTGTTTTCCTTAAACTGTAATGCCCAGAAATATATACAATACTCCAGGTGAGCTCTGAGGAGGGCAGAGTACCCACAATGACATAATCACCTTCCCTGCTGCTGCTGGAAGCTACGTTCCCCACCCCACTGCAGCCCAAGATCACATTAATTTTCTTGCCTCTTGCATCACCCTGATAATTCAGCTTAGGATCCACAAAAACTCACAGATCTTTTTCAGAACAACTGCTGTCTAAGTCATCTGATGAAGTTGATTTTTTATTCTGATGTGCAAGACTGTATGTATCTCCTTTGAATTTTATGTGATTAGATTCAGCATAATGCTGAAAGATGATGTGAATATTCTTTAGGGTCCTCGCTCTGTTATCCAGTGTGTTAACTATCCCTAACATTTGTCTATAGGCTATGGGGAGCTGGGGCTGGGGAGCAGGAGAGTGAAGTGAGTTCAGGATAGGTTTGGTAGGGGTGGCAAGGGTTGGAGAGGATGGAGGAAATTGGAGAAGAGGGGATAAGAGGGAGATCTTGAGAGCAAAATCAGCTTTTAAAAGAGGAGCCAGATTTAGATAGTCTTTCATTGTGGGCCCCCCAATCCCTTACTCTCTGCCCTGCTCAGAAAGAATGTATTTTCCTTGGGGAAAAAGGCATGTGTGGGGGAGCTACAAGGCTGTGGGTGCATCCATGTGTGTACATGCTTGCTCGACTAATTACACCCCCAGCCCATGTCCTCATCCAGCCCTCCCCAACTTTCCCCACATCAAAGGCTCAATGTCTCATAAGCCCAGAGAGAAAGTTTCAGAGCCTTGGGCCATTGGGCTTGGGAGGAAAATTGAGAAAAGCCAGGAGCTCAGAGCCGGGCACTGAGGAGTTCAACTCTCCCAGTGTGGCGTAATAAAAGACAAACAAACAAACCCCACTGAATTTAGGGTCAGAGAATTTGTGTTCGGATCCAGCTCCACTAAGAAGCCTGTGTGATCTTTAGCAAGTCACTCAATCTTTCTGTGCCTCAGTTTCCTCATCTGTAAAATGAGGGGCTTGAACTCAGCCTCTGAGGTCCCTTTTAGCTCTAAATCTATGATCTCCTTTTTCAAAAAAAATTTGATGTCTAAAGCTTCCTAGCACCAGCCCATCTCCCACCTGTGACAACCCTTCAGTGTCATCTACTTCATTTTCCTTTCAGGACCTTCTATCCCTCTTGTGTCTCTAAAATCCTCCTCTACATAACCCCTTTGGTTCTGTTTAGTTTACCTCCAGAGCTATGTCTGTCTGTCCTTGCTTCTATTTCCCAGGAGGCCAGGGTTAGAAGATGATAGATTTAGAAGTGGAAGGAACTCCCGAGGCTCCTCTAGGGAATAGGGACAATATCCAGAAACTTAGATTCCTTCTTCTCACTTTGTGTCTCTCCCCCCCCGGGTCCAACAGAGCAGGGTCCCCACTTCAGCCCCAGAGTCTTTCCCTGGGAGTACTGTCCTGCCCTCCCTCCTGAGAGCACAGAAACTTCAGGCACCTGGGGTGCCTTTTGATGTTAGACCAAGAGCCAGCCCTTTGCAAAACTGTGAAGACTTTGAAGTACCTTGCCTGGCCCTGGTTCCTCCCTGTCAGGAAGGAAAGGCTGGCTCTTAAAGTTACATTAAACCTTTTAGGACTGAATATGTCCTCTTCCCAGAATGGGGTTGCATTTTTAAAAAGAAACTGGAAGAAAGGAAGGTTTAACCCGAAGGAATGAATCCCAATAACACGGGAGAGTGTCGGCAGGTAAATCAGTCACCGTAATGCAGAGTCATCCATAAGCATTTCTAGCGTATCAAGAGCCCTGTAGCAGGAATCTGGGAAATGAGGTGAGGGGTGGAACATAAATGAAGCAGAAGACATGGACCCTGCCCTTCCCAGGCTTGCAAGCTAAGAGACAATGTGATGGTGAAAATCTTAAAGGGAGGTTTAGATCAGGAATCAAAGAGACTTGAATTCTAGTGCAGATTTGTTCTGGGACCTAAGGACAGTCATTTCCTCTCTCTGAATTTCAGTTTCCCCATGTGTAAGATGAGGAAGTTGACCTAGGTGATCCCTAAAGGTCCTTTTCTAGCTCTAACACTATATTTTAAAACTTCTTCCAGCTCTGACATTGTTCTAATTCTTCGGGAAAGACTGGATATATGCATATGAGTCAGGCTTGGAGACAGTTGGGGCAAGTGGAGTCTGGAGCACAAAATAACACCAAATAAGCTATGATATAAGGCAGCTTGCTCCAGTGAAAAGGGTACTGTAATTGGGGCCTTAGGATCTGAGTTTGAATCCTGCCTTACCACTTACCTTGGGCCACGTCCCTTAACTTCTCTGGGTATCTGCAAAATTACGTTTGGACTAGATGGTCTCTGAGGTCCCTTCTGGGCCAAGATTTATGATCCTATAAACTAAATCTGTCTGTGCTGACAGGTTCTTTTCGTAAAGAAGGCATCGGAATGGGGTGGGGGGTCCTTGTGGAAAGCTTCTTGGAGGAGATGAATTTTGAGCCAGCTGTGGTCAAAGGTAAGGCTTGGGTTAGTAGAGATAGCACTGATACAGGAAAGACTAAATCACGTACGAGGGTGATAGAGAATAGGCTAGTTTTGCCAGAAGAGAGAGGCTTGGTCAAGAAGGAACAAAAGGTGAGATTAGTGTGATCTAGGCTGGGGTGATGGGCCACAGGAGATGAGGGAGTATCCTGACAGCCCTGGGTCTTCTCAGCTGTAGGAGGATTGGGCATCATACCGAACTAAAGACACAGAGAAGGTTAGGACTAAGTATTAGATTCCCACAGTCTCTGGAAAGTTGGAGAAGGACCAAGTGCCTTCAGCCACCTGAAAGGTGTTGGCTTTCTCTCCTTGGAGGCTGGGAGAACCATTGTACCTGGCATCCAGCTTGCAGAAAAGCCTGCCTTTGGTTAAGGGGAGTCTCTGGCCACCCAGAACCTCTGTCTACAGGGGAGGGCCCAAGCTCCAGTCCCAGGGGGAAGGGACTCTGGGGTAAACTCTCAGCCTGAGATCAAAGGCATCGGAATCCAGCTCTGTTTAATTACAGAGCAGAACAAATGAAAGCAAGGAGAGGCCATCTGTTTCTCAAACAGTGACAGCACTGGGCAGCTTGACTTTCCCAGTTAGGAAAGGGGTGTGACCCAGTCACACCCAAGGCTACAGTCCCTTCCCCAGAACAGAAATGCCCTTCACTGAGGACCCACTATTGGAGAGAAGTTCCCACAGGAAAGGCTGGGAACACCTTTATGACCCTGAAGCCCCTTTCACTTAAACAGGCTCTTTTCTCTCTCTCTCTCTCTCTCTCTCTCTCTCTCTCTCTCTCTCTCTCTCTCTCTCTCTCTCTCTCTCTCTCTCTCTCTCTCTCTCTCTCTTTCTGCCTCCAACTGAACCAAGCCCTCCTGGGAATACCAATATTCCTCCTTAACTCCCTGGCTCCAGTCTATGTGTTAAAAAGCCCTTAATTAAACTAAAGCAGGGTCAGCCAGGGTTAACCAAAGACCTTGAGGCCTTTTTGAACTTGACAAACTTTAGTATGGGTAAATTATTATGCTTTATTCTCTTTCCCCTACCCTGATTTCTTGGTAAAGCTTTTTTATTTTATTTTTTTAAAACCCAGATCAGCCTTTGCTGAATTAAGGGAAGGAGGATAGACCCCAAATCAGGGGGAAACTGCAGAATCCCCTGAGGTGTGGCTGATGAACATGATGATGGGTTAAGAAGAATAAATTCTTTGGGGAAGAATCTTTGGATTACTGGAAGCTATAACCAGACATGGGGCAGTATTTCTCCACAATTCAATCAAAACATTTACTAACCTCCTACTACATACACTAGAGTCAGCCCAGGAAATACATAAGATGAAAAATGACATACTTCCTGCCTTCAAGAAGGTTGTAGTCTAATATAAGGGATACATAGAGAGTATGCTATAAGGTAGAGTGTAATTTAATCAGAGAGAAGAGACCCAGAAAAAGTTCTCTAGGAAAATTTGGGATGGCAAAGAAAACTTTCTTTTGGGAACTGGGGCTAGTTCCAGGGCCATGATGGAGGATAAGGACCTGTGGGATATGGGAGAATAGAGCCTGAAACTGTGGGCACGTCAAGACCGGTATTGGGAAGAAATTTTGGTTGGGGGCTTTATGGAGCCAATGCCAAAGGGTGACCATCCTGAGATTAGGCAACAGGACCCCAGCTGGGACTTCTAGAGCATAAAAGTTCATTTTGGGATCTGTTTATCCTTCATTCTTGGCTGTAAATACACCAGCCAGAGCTAGGCCAAATATAATGGAAGCTGTGTATTTATTTTGTTGTTCTAAGGCCTGATCTGGAGCCAGGAGATTTGTCCTTAAAGAGACGGTCTTCTTCCCCATCCCCAACCTGCCTGTCATTTCCCAGGTCCCTCATCTCCCCCAAATACTAGGAAGCTAGGTTTTCCCAGATGACTTACCCTGTCACCCCTCTCTTGTTTTGGGGATGACTCTTTTGTGAACAGTCCTTACCAGAGGACCCTCAATCATTGAATAATAGAATGGATTTTGTAGTCAAAGAATCATTTTCTCCCTTTTCTTTAGTTTGCTACCTATCCCCATTGTGATCACACTCTCTCTCATATTCTTTTCCAACCCCAAACCTTCCCTGATAATATTCTCCCTCCCTGAATATCTGTGCAAATTTTATCTTTCCTTCAGAGTTTCTTTTCAGAGGCTGGTCCCTTCCTGAGTTCAACAGTTGAGCCATAATAATAACAAACAAATAGAACTTTAGTCAATCGATAAGCATCTACTATGTGCTGGCTGCTGGGGATACAAGCTCAAAGAATGAAATAATACCTACTCAAAAGAGAATATATTCTAATAGGAAAGGAAAACAAGTACATACATAAGTACATATACCATACAAATATAGACAAGGTAGTTTCAGAGGGAGGGTATGGCTTCATTCAGAAGTTGTTGCTTGAGGTGGATCTTAAAGGAAGAAAGTAACTCTATGAGGCTGAAGTGAGGAAGGAGTACATTCTGGGCCTGAAGAAAGGCCAGTGCCAAGGCCCTGCAAGGTTTACAAAGCACTTTCCACCCAACAGCCCTAGAGGAAGGGAATATAAATGTACTTCCATTTTATTGATAAAGAAGCTGAGGTCCAGAGAAGTGTAATGGGGGATTGACATGCTCTTGGGAGCTACACCCTTGTTGGCTAGTCCCTCATTAAAGAGGTAATATGACTTGCCCAGGATCAAATAATTATAAGGGTCAAGGAGGGTTCTCAGGCTCAGCTCTACTGACTATAAGGCTAGAACTCTTTCAGGTTTGGAGAGTTTGTCTTTCTCTTCTAACTCCTCAGTCTCCACTGGAGCATCCTTAGGATTCTGGTTTTTCTGGAAAGGACTGGCCCTTTCCTCAAATCTGGGATTCTCCATCAGTTTCTTCAACATACACAGTACCTCTCTCGATTTCCTTCCAGGTGCCCAGGCAATGTGGCTGCCCTCTTGGACAATCAGAAGGATGCTATGACTTATCTAACCTCAGAGCCAGAAGAAGCTTTAGTTCTGCTGAGATTAGCTCTACCCACTGTCTGATTGGGCTGTTTCAGGGTTTGGGAGTTCAGAACTACAGACACTGTCTTCCAGGAAGTCAAGGGGACAATAAAGAGGTAAAGGTGCAGAAGGTGCTGCCAGCATTGGCACTTTGATGCCTAATCTCACGTATAATAGTTGCTGGCCAGGGATTCTGCAACTGCACACTCAATGCTCTGGTTTTCCAGGACCCTGCAGTGGTTATTGGACAACACCAGGCCCCAGGACTCCTTTCCTCTGGCTGCATCAGTTCATTTTGCAATCCTGATCTGGACTCTCTCCAGCAAGAATCTTTGCCCAGCTGAAGCACTCCACGAGGCATGCCATCTGCCTACCAAACTCCATTAGTACCAATTGTTAGAATTGCCCCCCAAAGGCCAACAGATCCTAGAATTCCAGGATCTTGGGGCTCTAGAGAACTGTAGAATGTAAAATGTTAAAACATAAAATGGCAGAGCTAGAAGCAACTCTAGAGCCCACTTAATCCAATCCCCTCTCTTGACAGATGAGGAAAATGAGTCCCAGAAATGGGTTATGACTCCCCCAGGGTCATGCAAGTGGTGGCAGAGGCACCTGATTCCCAGTCTAGGCCTCTTTTGTTTTCTGTACCATGCCATGTCAGGGTGGCATTCCTTAGCTCCTCACCTCACTGCTTCCTTTTAGTCTCACTCAGGATAGAGGAAATGCAGTGTTGGAGAAAGACCTAGCCAAGGGAGGGAAAGCTGTATTTGGGTACACCACACAAGGCTCAAAATCCAGCTTTGTTACCCATGTAACCTTGCTGAAGGTACTAAAGAAAAACGGGAAGGTGGAGTGTTGGACTACATGACACCCAAAGTCCTTTCTATCATGAAATGTATGATCCTAGGACCAGAGTGATCTCAGAGGTCAGTTGATCCAGGACCGTGCTTACGAGGAAAACATTTCCATGTTCCCTAAATATGATTTTGTAGTCAATATTTTATTTTCTCTTTTTAGTAAAGGCCTTTAAGCTGCACCTCCACCCCCTCCCCCACCCCAATGTGTACCAATCAAGTGTCCATATACTTAATTCTGTTTTAAATCCTGCAGGGGAGCATTGTTCCCTCTTGTTCAAGATGTTTCACTGTTCCCATACATTAAGTGCCTTCTACCCTGGAAGCAAAGATGATGGACCACTTCTTCCTATTGCCCTAACCAACTAGACAGCATCAGCAAGGGAGCCAGTCTAAAGAGAGAAGAAGACTCTCTGCCCAAAGTACTTTCCAGGTGTATCTTTTGACATAGGTGTGACCTTTGAAGTGGGTCCCCTGGAGAGTCTCACTGATGCTATTGTCCTGAACTTAGGTGGCATCTGCACACTCTGTGACTGCCTCCACCTCTTTAAAGAGCTGAACATTGAAGCCACAAAGCCTGATGCCTCATCCCTTGTTCAAATAAGACTTCCAGGCATTTGATCCTGATTTCAAAGGAGTATTTGTAGGCCTTTGTCACAGTTGGGTGAGGCCTGTGCCTACCAGAAGCTGGGTTAGATTATCTACTGGTTTTGAATATTCCACACCCCTCTATTAGTGTGGATGATGGTTCTAGAGGCCCCTATGTCCTTTCTAGAATGCAGGCATTCAGTTCACTAAGGGATGGGGCTACTCAAGAAACTGCCATTGGTAGGTATGAGTGGGAGTCTCAGTTGAGTCCCTCAATACATTCCCCTACCCCAGGAAATAAAGGTCCTAAGAATTCCCAGATATTTTAGTCTGGTTCATTTACAGAAGTCCTCTGTGCTGAATTAGCAGAATTTGCAAAAAGGTGGGTTGGGGGTGGAGAGCAGAGGCAGCTCCAAGAGTTGACCCACCTCCTTCCTCCCCCTCTTCTGGGACGGGCCACTCCAGGTATCTGACTAACATTCCCCCTGAACTGATTTCTTCAGATGGGGACCATAAAGTTTTACAAGGTGGATATTTCCCTTCTCAACCACATGCTGGCCAGAAGCGGGGAGGAGAGACAGGTGTTGTAAAAGTTCTCACAGACCGCCTTTGGGTTTGTTATCAGCTCCGTGTTTATTAACACCCCAACTGTGCCTAGCTATCTCTGAGCAGGGGGCACAGAGGGCCTGTGTATCTTGGCAGGAACTGGGCTTCCTTATTGGCATAATAGCCAGTCCTTCAGGGACACATTTTGGGACATCTCAGAATTGGGCTGGGGTCATGGGGCTTTACCAAAGCTTAAATGAATAGGACAGCTCAAAGTATGTTTAGTGACTGGATAATTTATGCCCTGCAGTGTGGCAGTTACTGTGGGGGATTATAGGATCATTGAATTAGGAAAGAAACTGAGAGGTAAATGGGTGAATGATTTAAAAAGCATTTATTAAGTGCTTACTATGTACAAGGCACTGTGGTAAGTGCTGGGGATGCAAACAGAAAAAACCCAGACAGTTCCTGCTCTCAAGGAACTCACACTGTGAGGGAAACAACACCTACACGGAAGTTCAGCTGTCAGGCAGAGCCTAGTTCCTAAGGCTCCGGGTGGGTAGCAAGGTCTAGGGGTCCTGGCGGTGCTTGGAGGTCTGGAGGTCAGAATGACAGGGCAGATGAAAAAGCCTCATGGAATCCCATCTTACCAGTCAGGTTGCAGGAGATGACTGATGCCCATTTCAGGTGGTGAGTTCAAATCTGCCCTCTGACACTTAGTAGCTGTGTGACTCTGGGCAAGTCACTTAACCTTGTTTGTCTCAGTTTCTTCATCTGTAAAATGAGTTGGAGAAGGAAATGGCAAACCACTCCACTATCTTTGCCAAGAAAACCCTGAATAGGGTCACAAGGAGTTGGACGGGACTTCACAATAACAACATAGGGTGAAACCATTACCTCACAAGGGGATCCTTCCCACCTCAGGGCACGTCTGATTGTAATTAGGGCAGCTAGGTGGCAAAGTGGATAGATCACTGGGCTTGGAATCAGGAAGACCCATCTTTATGAGTTCAAATCTAGCCTTAGACACTTGGTAGCCGTATGACCCTGGTCAAATCTCTTAACTCCAATTGCTCTTTCCTCCTCAAAAATGATTTACCTTACTCTGAGCCTCATCTGCCCCAAATCCTGTCTCCTTGTTTTACCCTCAGGGGCCAAGCAGAACACGTCTAATTCTTCTTCCATACGATATCTGGTCCAATGCTCTCATTTTTCAGTTGAGGAAACTTTGGCCCAGAGAGATCAGTGATCTGTCTAAGGCCGTATAGATAGTAAGTAGGGGAGTGGAGACTCAGGTCCTTTGACACCAAAATCAGAACTCTTTCCCACACACAATACTACCTCCAAACCTCCAATGCATGACCATCTATTCCCATCCCTCCAGCCTTCTGGCCCGGCCTGTGCACTGCAGCCAGGAGACCCCAGCCTTCCACAGTGTGATCCCTGTGGAAGCTGAGGAGGCAGCTAAAGGAGGGACTCATCACCCCGTTTTCCATTCTACTTTCCCTTTGGTCCCAGGGGAGCTTCCCAGAAGCATACGCAGCTGCTGAACTCAAGCGGAACTCTCTGCTCAGCGGGTGAGGAGGGTGTCCATAATTCATCAGCTTCAAACGCAGCCTGGCTATTGTTTCTAAGAAGGGAGAGGGCTGGGTCCTAGCTTTTGACTCTTGATAGCTTTTTTCCCTCCCCGCCCCCAACCCTCCAGGGAGTCAGCTCTTGAAGTGGGTACCAATTTCCTGACACCCACAACAAAATGAACCTTCTACCTTCTTCCTGGTCAGTTTTGCCAAGACCCCAAACAAGCAATTTGCTCACTTTCAGAGCAAATCTTATTTTCCCTAAAGGTTTCTGAGTTTAGTTATG
The DNA here is from genome assembly GCF_011100635.1 of Trichosurus vulpecula. Classification (NCBI taxonomy): domain Eukaryota; kingdom Metazoa; phylum Chordata; class Mammalia; order Diprotodontia; family Phalangeridae; genus Trichosurus; species Trichosurus vulpecula. The sequence continues at coordinate 171,467,315 of NC_050575.1, read as the reverse complement.
GGGTCTGTGGGAAGGCACAATAACTCTCACAGAATCATTGAATATTAGAGCTGGAAGCAATGTCCTCTGGTCCAACTCACTCCTCTCACTTTGCAGATGGGGAAAAGGAGAGAGGTTGTGACTTGCTCGGCATCACATAACAAATTAGTGGCAGAGCAGGGACTCAAGACCAGGTTTCCTGACTCCCAGGACAGTGCTCTTTTCCCTTCCTCTTGTCCCAGGACTTTAAAATCATTTCCTTCCCACAACAATCAGGGGCTCTCTGACTCCCTCTTCAAGAAGTTCATTGTCGGCAGGGCAAATGGAGTAGTCTAAGCTCCTCTCAGCAGGCCTGGGTTAATACAGTCAGCCAAGGAGAAATGGGCCTCTGGTTTCCCATACTCATTAATACGGGCAGGCGTCAGTGTCCCATGAAACATCAGATGGGATAGAGCGAGGCAGGGAAGGAACTGGAATCTCTCGGCCCCAGACTGTCCCTGGTTGAATCAAACCCCACTCCACCAGCACAATGATTCATGAATTGCTTCTGAAAGCCTTTGTATCGTTAACCTTACCGGGCTCTTTTCTCATGTCCTATGAGGGCAGAGTCTGGAAGTCATGAAGGGAGGGCTGAGGGACTCTGGGGTTCCCCAGGACTCCCCCTGCTAGGCGGTGCAATGAACTCCATGAATCTGGGAGGACACATTCCAGGCCACTGAGCAATGCCTGTGGGCTCAGACTACCACTTGTTGTCCCTTTTTGGGGAGGTCTCAAAGAACAGATAATTCTCAGTGTACTTCCCAATTTAGAGTCAGACAGCGTCAGAGCTGGGAGGGACCCTGGCAATCACTCTATCCAGGGGTTCTTAACTTGAGGTTTGTGAACCGCTTTTTGGAAATGTTTTTATAAACATATATGTACATATATAATTATATAAAAATTATATATGTATAAATATAATTATGTAATTGGTTTCCTTTGTAATCCTGTATAGTTTATTTTATGCATTTTAAAACACTATTCTGAGGAATCCGTAAGCTTCACCGGTCTCCCAAAGCAGTCTATGACACAAAAAAACTTAAAAATCCATGACCTAGTCTAATCTCTAATTTTATATATAGATGGGGAGACTGAAGCTCAATCAAGGGCAGAGCTGGAACTATATTCCAGATCTCCTGACCCGTGGTCCTGGGCCCTCTGCAGTGCGTCACAATGTTCCCCAATCCACCACCTCCATCCCCATCCCCATCCCCATCACTAGCATTTTGACTTGAAATTCCCTGGAAGAAGGGGGTGGGATGGAGAGTAGGGAGACTGGAGGGAAGCCAAGACAGGAAGCAGCAAGTCCATAGTGTTAACTGGGACCACTTCAATTAATTACAACAAATATGTATTTATGAAGTCCCCACTCAACTCAAGGCATGCACTTACTGCCTGGGGCCTGGCAGAGTTGTCATGTGTTTAACCTTATCCCTTGGGCAGTCCACACAAGAGCAGAGGGAGTTTAAAAATAAAAATATTTGTGACCTCAGGGAACAAAATTGATAAGGGAGGGGTAGAGAGAAGATTTTTACATATGTATATATGTGTATGTATATATATGTGTGTGTGTATATACATTTAAAATATGTCAATTTAATAAATGTATCATATATAAAATAGCTCACCTTTCTGTAGTTCCTACTATGTGCCAGGCACTGTGCTAGGAGCTTTATAATTTGATCCTCACAACAATGCCAGGAGGTAGGTGCTGTTCTTATCCCCATTTTACACATGAGGAAGCTGAGGCACGCAAAGGTTAAATGACTTCCCCAAGATCACACAGCTGTTATGTGTCTAAGGCCAAATTTAAGTCAGATGGTCCTGACTCCAGGCCCAGTACTCTGTCTGCTGTGCCACTTTATTACCTTCTCTCTCTCTCTCTCTCTCTCTCTCTCTCTCTCTCTCTCTCTCTCTCTCTCCTGTCCATATCCATACATATGCAACTAGGTGGCTCTGTGGCTAGAATGCTGGACCTGGAGCCAGGAAGTTGTGGTTCAATCATTTTTTCAGTCATGTCTGACTCTTCATGACCCCATTTCAGGGTTTTCCTTGGCAAAGATACTAGAGTGGTTTGCCATTTCCTTCTCCACTTCATTTTACAGATGAGGACACACAGAGGCAAACAGGGTTAAGTGACTTGCCCAGAATCATGCAGCTAATAAGTGTCTGAGGCCGGATTTGAACTCAGGTCCTCCTGACCCTAGGCCCCGTTCTCTATCCACTTCACCATCTAGCTGCCTGGTAACGACTAAAACAACTGAACAACCACAAAACACATATACACACATGTATGTATAGATACACATACACATAAAATTCTCCCACTGTAGCTGAGATAACCAGTTTGGGGAACTTTTTGAGAGTTGAGAAACTTTAGCTCAGCCTAAGGAGCAGGGTGGATGTCAGAAGAAAAGCTCTCTCTTGGGCCACAGAAAGGATGTTTTCTCACCAGACTGTGTCGGGTAAGAATTGTGGCCTGTAGCTTTTGAGCACTGAGGTTTCTACAGAGGACAGGATGAGGTGGAGGCTGTCCAGAAAACTCTGGGTGTGAAACTACTGGGAATAGGGGAGGAAGATTTGCGCAGGATGAACAGCTACTGAGAGGAAGCAGCAGAAAGTACCAAGCCGGTGTTGGGCTGTTGCCTGGGCATTCCTTCACCTCTCTTCTCATAAAAAGTCCAGCATCACAAGGAGTCTAACTCAGAGAGCAAGAGAGAAAAATTGCAGAGGAAGCAGTTTCTTGATGCTTAGGAGTGGTAGGAAGGTAGGAGGTTAGTAGGGCTTATTCTAAGGGATAAGAGAATTCTTTGGGGTGGAGATAGTGGCTAAGAAGGGCAGAGCCCCCAAATATCTCTGTGAAAGGCCCCAAGAAAGCTTCTCAAACTTTTGCTGTTGTGACTTCCAATATGGTTCTATGCTTTAGTCATAGGTGTGTTTTAGGTCAACACAGAGCCTAGAAAGAGAGAATTGTAGAAGTACAGAAATGTGGAAAAGGAAGGCCTCTTAGGGACCATTTTGTCCTGTCCAATGGTCTCATTTTATAGGTGAAAAAACCTGAGGTTCAGAGAAGGGAGACAAAGCACCCATATTGGCATAATGAATGAGTGACAGAGAAAGGATGAGAATTCATGTTTCCTGATTCCCCAGGCTTGGGTTCTTTTGAGAAATTCGTGGGATGGACTTTTTTTTGTCCCAAATGTTTTCCTTGCTCGAGGAAAAACCACTGTCCTGCAGTGAGTGGGCTGAGCAGCTGCTGAGCCAAATGGCCTTCACAGAGGACAGCAGTGACTTATGTCTGTTTTCTTTGGTAGAAGAGATTGTTTATTCAGCAGTCCACTAGCCTTGCCCCCTCATCCCGAAACACACACACCCTCCCCATCCCATCCCCACTTCCAAAAGGGATGTTTACTGCAGGGGACTTGCTGAATGAATGGCATTTTGCTCCAACCCCAGGAGGGGACAGGATGGCCTGGATCCCTCATTTCTAACTGTCTTGCTTCCTCTGCAATAGAGAGAGACTGGTGGGAACAGGCCGTTCGGCCTGACTTGGCTCTCCATTCGGAAACCATACCCTGCTCCCCGAGAGAGGGAAGGTGATTGAACTCTAACAGATGTGGAACTCCCAGTGGAAGGTAATTACATGCTCTGTCCATCAAGCCACAGAGACAGACAACATTTTTTAATATGGGCTTTTCCCAAGTCCTTTTCAAAGAAACTGTATGTTGTGCTGCTCAACTGTGTCCACCAGGAAATAAGGGGCATGTTCTTCTCAGGAACTTGGAAAGGAGTCCTATCAATGGATTTATTTATTTTTCTCTCTCTCTCTGGAGCTTACCTCCCTTTCTTTAGTCTCTTAATGATAACCATATTTCCAAGCTACACTTCGGTTATCACTCTTGCTCTGGGATTTTCTCTTCCAACATTCTGGGAAATCATGAGGTGAATCCTTATAATGGTAACACCACCTTGGCTTGTCGACCTAGCTGTTTTACATTTCACAAAACGCCTTCCCATACGTTGTCTCATTTGAGTCTCACTTTCAGCAGGGGATGTGATATTTAATTAAGGGACACTGACCAAAAGGTTACCCATCCAGTTATATCTCCGTGTTCTTGTCTGTGACTCTCTCTGTGTAAGCCCGTTTCTCCTAGCCTGGCATTCAAAGCTCTCCATAGTTCAGAGAATCCTTCCAGAATATTCTCTCACTATTCCCTTTCATGTACCAGGCGATCTTCTTGCTGTCTCCTGAACTATACTCTACGAATTCTTGTCTCTGTACCTTTCCTCATGCTGATACTTCAATAATTACTCAGAAAGTCCTACCTCCAATTTTCTGCTTAATCAGGGCCTCTCTAAAATGAGAATAATAATTAAACCTATCTCACCAGATAGATCAAATGAATTTACATATGTAAAGTGCTTTGACTTTTATCATTCCAATTTTTTTGCATGAAACATTCTCTTGATAGCTCTAATTTTCTTGAAAAGATCTCTTTTCTTTCCCATTCTATTGTTTTATTTCTTTGCATTGCTCATTAAAGAAAACCTTCTTATCTCTCTTTGCTGTTCTCTGGAATTATGCATTGTGTTGAGTATATCTTCCCCTTTCTCCTTCCCCTTTTGCTTTCCTTCTTTCCTCATCTACTTCAAAGCCTCGTTAGATAGCCACTTTGCTTTCTTGCTCTTCTTTTTCTTTGGATTTTTTTCCTTGTTGCTACCTTCTGCACAATATTGCAAACCTCTGTCCATAGTTCTTCAGGCACTCTATCTACCAGATCTACTCCCTTAAATCTAGTCTTCGCTTCCACTTCATATGCATAAGAGATGCTATTTAAGTTGTACCTATATGATCTGATGGTTTTCCCTACTTTTTTCAATCTAAGTCTAAATTTTGCAAAAAGAAGCTCATGATCTGAGCCACAGTTGGCTTCTTCAAGAAAATTAGAGATATCAAGGGAATGTTTCATGCAAAAATGGTCATGTTAAAAGGCAAAAATGGTAGGGACTTAACAGAAGAAGAGATTAAGAAGAGGTGGCAAGAATACACAAAAGAAATATACAAGAAGGATCTTAACATCACCCATAACCACCATGGTGTGGTTACTGATCTAGAGCCAGACATTAGGAAGGATTGCTAACAATAAGACACGTAGAGTGATGGAATTCCAGCTAAGCTATTTAAAATCCTAAGAGATGATGCTATTAAAGTGATGCTTTCAATATGCCAGCAAATTTAGAAAACTCAATAGTGGCCACTGGATTGGAAAAGATCATTTTACATCCTAATTCTAAAGAAGGGCAATGCCAAGGAATGTTCAAATTACTGGACAATTGTGCTCATTTCACACTCCAGCAAGGTGTGAACTGAGAATTACCAGAAGAGCAGGCTAGTTTTCAAAGAGGCAGAGGAACTAGAGACCAAATTGTAACATTTGTTGGATTATGGAGAAAACAAGAGAGTTCCAGAAAAAAATCTACTTCTACTTCATTGACTACAATAAAGTCTTTGGCTGTGGATCACAACAAAATATGGCAAGTTCTCAGAGATGGGATTACCAGATCATCTCACTTGTCTCCTGAGGCACCTGTATGTATCCAGTTAGAACTGAACAGAGAGTAACTGGTTGACTTAAGATTGGAAAAGGAGTACAACAAGGCTGTTGTATATTGTCACCTTATTTATTTAACTTATATGCAGATCATATCATGCAAAATGCTAGGTTGGATGAATCAAAGGCTGGAATTAAGGTTATCAGGAGAAATATTAACAATCTCAGGTACACAGATGATACCATTCTAATGGCAGAAAGTGAAGAGGAGCTAAGAAGCCTCTTGATGAGGGTGAAAGAGGAGAGTGTAGAAGTTGTCTTGAAGCTTAATATAAAAAAAAAAACCTCTAAGATCTTGGCAACTGGTCCCATCACTTTCTGCCAAATAGAGGGAGGAGAAATGGAAGCAGTGTCAGATTTTATATTCTTGGGCTCAAAGATCACTGTAGATGGTGACTATAGCCATGGAAGAAAAGCTATGGCAAATCTGGACAGCATACAAAAAGCAGAGACATCACCTTGCCAACAAAGATCCACATAGTTAAAACTGTGTTTTTTTCAGAAGCAATGTATGACTATAAGAGTTGGACTATAATGAAAGCTGAGTTCTACAGAATTGACACTTTCAAATTCTGGTGCTAAAGAAGGCTTTTGAGAGCTACTTGGTGGTGGGGAGGGCAGGAGGGGGCAGAGCCAAGATGGCAGAGAAAATGTAGGGACCTGCCTGAGTTTTCCCAAAAACCCCTCCAAAAAACTTTAAATAATGCCTCAAAACAAATTCTGGAGCAGCAGAACCCACAAAATGATGGGGTGAAACAATTTCCAGCCCAAGACAACTTAAAAGGCTGGCAGGAAAGGACTGTTGCACCAGGGTGAGAGTGAACCCCAGTCCAGTGCAGGCCAGATCCCAGCAAATCAGCAGTAGGCCTCTGAATTAGTGGTAGCAGTGGCAGTTTCTGGACCTCTCAGCCCACAGATGGTAATGGGGTCAGACAACTCATCAGAAGGAAATTATAAGGATCCCTTTGCGGGCACTGGGGGCAAGACTCTGTTGCATTGTCCCTATTTGGATCTGGGTGGCAGCCCTGGGTCTCAGTTCTAGGGCAAAGAAGAGCACTAGCACACCAGAGTTTGCAGCCACAGGGGAGCTGGGACCCTGGTCATAGTTCTAGGGCAGAAAAGAGTGCTTGTGGTCACTTATAGACCAGAGCACAGGTCAGGAGAGTGGTAAACACAACTCTCCTTAGATTATAATACCTTGGAAGAATTGAAAACAAATAGGTCCCCAGAATTATCTCTGAACTCTTCGCAAAAAATCTAAAGCTTGGGACAGTGCCCCCTCCACTCCAGAAGCAGAGCCCCATTTTGGCATAGAGTTAAAGTCAAGAAATGGGCTGGGAAAATGAGCAAACAACAGAAAAAAATCCTGGCTATAGAAACTTACTATAGTGACAGGGAAGATCAAAACACAAACTCTGAAGACAACAATGTCAAAACTGCTATATCCAAAGCCTCAAAGAAAAATATGAATTGGTCTCAGGCCATGGAAGAGCACAAAAAGGATTTTTTAAAATCAAGTAAGAGAGGTAGAAGAAAAATTGGGAAGAGAAATGAGAGTGATACAAGAAAATAATGAAAAAAAAAGAGTCAATGACTTGGTAAAGAAAGCACAAAAAAATACTGAAGAAAACAACAACTTAAAAACCAGAATAGGCCAAATGGTAAAAGAGGCACAAAAATCCAATGAAGAGAAGAATGCCTTGAAAAGCAGAATTGGCCAAATGGAAAAAGATATACAAAAATTCACTGAGAACTCTAAAAAGTGGAATTAGCCAAATGGAAAAGGAGGATCAAAAGCTTAATGAAGAAAATAATTCCTTAACTCAGCAAGTAGATTGGGGGAGTGGAAGCTAATGACTTTCTGAGACATTGAGAAACAATAAAACAAAATCCTTGGAAAGCAAGGAAATTGAATTAGTCAATACTTAAAGAAATTAATTCAGGCTATTCACTGGAAGGTCAAATACTGAAACTGAAGCCTAAATACTTTGCCATATAATAAGAAGATGGGACTCATTGGAAAAGACCCTGATGTTGGGAAAGGTTAAAGGCAAAAGGAAAAGGGGACAGAAGAGGATGAGAGGAATAGATAATATCATAGAAGCAACAAACATGAACTTGGACAGACTTCTAGAGATAGTAGAGGATAGAAGGGCCTGGCGTGTCATGGTCCATGGTGGTCACAAAGAGTCAGACATGACTCAACAACAACAACAACAAGGACTAGCTATTATTAAAATTATACTCATCCTCCCTTGTGGAAAGTTAGGCTCATTAATATACTTTTGCTTATGGAGCTATGATTGGTCCAACTGTGCTAGGTGACAATTTGGAATTATGACAGCAAAGTCACTGAATTATTCATACCTTTTGGCCTAGGCACTCCACTACAGGTCATATGCCCCAAAGGAGTCAAAGACAGAAAGGTCCCATTTGTGAAATATTCATAGCAGCACTCTTTAAGGATGAAAAAAACTAAGAACAACTTGGGTGTCCATTGATTGGGAAATGGCTGAACCCACAATGGTAGATGGATGTAATAGCATATTATTGCATTGTAAGAAGGGAACATGAAGAGTTCCAAGAAACTTGTCAAGACTTGTGTGAACCAGAGCAACATAAGCAGAACCATAAAAATACTATATACAATGACCAAAATAATGTGAAGGAAAACCACACTGAAAGACTTCTGAACTCAGATTAATTCAATGAATCTAGACTCTGGAGGACTGAAAATTAACACTGCTCCATCCTTTCAATGAAGAGGTAGTGGACAACAGGTGGGGAAAGAAATAGATGCTTCTATCAATTAGACAGTCAAATGTGTCTGTTTTAGTTACCTCTACTACTCTGTTTCATGCTGAGTTCTATTAGTGTAAGGAAGAGTGAATATTAGCAAATGATAGCAATGTGGGGAGAAGCATCAATAAAACATAACAAAAAATTCTACCCATCATGCAAACTCAAGTTCCTCTTCCCACAGGAAGCCTTCCTTGGCACTCTAAAACTGATCTCTCCTTACTCTGAGCTCCTCAAGCCACTATAGGCTGTACCATACAGTTTGCTAGTCAATTAGAGATTATTTTCTTCGTTTCATACATCTGAATTTTGCCTCCTCAAGTAGCCTTCTAATTGGTCTCCCTGACTCCTCTCTCCCCATTTTCCACTCAGCTGCCAAAGTGATTTTCCTAAAGTTCTGGTTTGTGTCACCCGGCCCTCCTCTGCTACTCAATAAACTGCAGCCACTCTGTCCCCTAGAGTATTAAGTTCAATGTTTGCCATTTAAAGCTCTTCCACAACCTGACCTTTTCTTTCCTTTCTAATTTTCTTACACTTTGTTTCCCTTCGTGAACTTTATGGCCTCACTACACTGGTCAACTCGCTGTTGCTTACACAAGATGCTCCATTGGCTGTCCCTGTACATTTGTACTGGCTGTCTCCCATTCCTGCAATGCTCTCCTTCTATACCTTCCAGCAACTAGCTTCCCTGGCTTCCTTCAGGACTTAGCTCAACCCTCCCCTTTCTTCTCCCTCCCCCGTCCCCATGGGTGGATGAGAATAATTTGTTCCAACTGTCACGAAGATAGCTGAAGTAGGTGCTGTGGAGCATTTAGAGCATGGTCAGATATCAATATATCAATAAAACAAAATCCTTGGAAAGCAAGGAAATCGAATTAGTCAATACTTAAAGAAATTAATTCAGGCTATTCACTGGAAGGTCAAATACTGAAACTGAAGCCTAAATACTTTGCCATATAATAAGAAGATGGGACTCATTGGAAAAGACCCTGATGTTGGGAAAGGTTAAAGGCAAAAGGAAAAGGGGACAGAAGAGGATGAGAGGAATAGATAATATCATAGAAGCAATAAACATGAACTTGGACAGACTTCTAGAGATAGTAGAGGATAGAAGGGCCCAGCGTGTCATGGTCCACGGTGGTCACAAAGAGTCAGACATGACTCAACAACAACAACAAGGACTTCTTAAACCTTAAAGCTCTATAGCCACCAAGGATGCCCACTACATCCAGGGCTATCTCCAGTTGTCCCGAATTTTGTCCTGCCACTGCAGTTCTATGACTCTGGAGGAGATAGTGAGGACTCTGTGCAGCTCTCCCTCACTTAAATCCAGTTTACCAGCAAGTCAAGACATCACTCCATGATGTCACAGGACCTCTTAGAAAAGGAAGAACTAACAACAAATCCCACCTTCTGCAGTAGGTTTTCCCAAGTTCCCTTTCCCCCTCCCAGGGACTGCTCATGGTATGTATCTTGTAAGTCCACACTTACTAGCATTTGTCTCCTCCATTAGAAATTGAGCTCCTTGAGGGCAGAGACCCTGTTTTTGCCTTTGCTCAGCACTTAATAGGTGTGGGCCTTTAGTAAGCGCTTAAACCACTTAAACATTTGTTGACTAATTGACTCCTCCAGGGCATGCATTGTGTCCTTTCTTCCCCAATACCCTTCTTGGTTCAGGTCTGGGCTGAGCTCCCAAGGCCATTACTCAATCAATTGTTGTTCATCCTTTGAAGAGGACCAATGACATCTTGGGTGATGTTTTGACTTGCATGAATTGGATTTATGTAAGGCTGAGTTGCACAAAGTCATCTGCCTCACTCTCTCTTCCAGAGTCTTGGAAATCCAGTGGCAGGACAAAAGTCAGGATAGCTGGTGATGGCCTGGGGTTGCAGTGGGTGATCTTGGCATCTTTGATTTCTGTCCAAGCTCAAAGTGCCCTGAAGCTCCTGATTCAGCTGCCTTCATGGCCATTGGAACAAATGCTTCTCATCTGCCTATTCTGCGGAAGGAAGTCTTCACATGCTTGGGGCAGACATTCCCTTAACTCACTGAAAGGTTTGAGGCCTGTAGGTTACCCTCAACCTAGTTCAGCCCATTTGCTGAGATAGTTTTACCAAGGTGCAGCTGCTGCACATGCTACAACTTCTTGGAGCCACAGGTGAGAGTTGGGTGACAGGTAAACACCAAAGGTGGATTAGCAGCCCTGGAAAAGGCTGGGCAGCCCTCACACAGGAAATCCTACTTCTCCCTGAACATGCTCATTGACTAAAGAGCCACTGGGTCTGGATTCAGGAGGAAGATTTTTCTTGTCCCAGTTCTACTCTTGATACATGGTGTGAATTTGGGCAGTGGTTTAAGCTGTCTGTGTCTCTCAGTGGTAGTTATTGCCACTCATTAAGAAACAAGAGAAGGGGTGGGGTTTCCAAGGACTGAAGTTCCTGAAACTGCTATCTCACCTTAGAACAGGGCTGAGGCAGCATCTTTTCTACTCTCATTTTGAAACTTGGGCAGAGCCAGGAGTTTCATAGCCAAGACTGGGATGTAACGTAGCAGTAGATAGCCCTTTGCCACCTGCTTCTCAACATTGTTTTTATAAATTTTCTATGAAAAGTTGAGATACAGAAAGCAGTCACATACCCTTAAGAAACTTAGGAAAAGTTGAGCCCCCAGCCCAGAACTAGTCTGTAGGGTAGGCCTCCCCCAGGGATCCAAGTGGGTAATTTGCATCTGTTACTCCCCGGTCAAGAATATTTATGGGGTTCCCACTGCTTACAGGGAAGCTACATAGCACAGTCAGAAGGACACTGGGTTGTTGTTGTTTTTGTTGTAGAGGCAACTGAGAATTAAGTGACTTGCCCAGGGTCACACAGCTAGTAAGTATCTGATGTCAGATTTGAACTCAGATCTTATTGACTCTCGTGTTCTATTCACTGTACCACCTCACTGCCCCAGGGCACTGGGTTTGGCGGCAGAGGACTTGCATTTGAATTCTGGCCCTGGCCTAAGTGAGAAATGAAGATTGTGAAAAATGAGAGAATTGGGTTATATAATCCCTACATTCCCTCCCACCTCTAAAGTCTATGATCTAGAGCTTTTACCTACAGGACTCTTCTGCCTGTCACTGAAGGCCCTTCACAATCATATAGTCCATTTTTCTCCATCCAGTCTCCTTTCATTAGGTGAGTTTCCTCCAGAAGGCTGGAGCCTCGTCTGATGCCTCCAGAGCCAAGGGTTAGATCTGAATATCTATGCATTGAAAATCTGCAAACACTACAAATCCGGGCTCCATTTATTTTTTTGTTGATTGTCTAGATTTAAGGAAGTGATGGAGAAAATGTTAATGATGCAGGTTAAATGAGAAAGCCTGTCATGTACACAGAGCTGGTTGTTAAATATTTACCAGCATAACCTTGGTTTCCTCCATGTTCCACAAACAGGTTCACCTTTCCTCTTCTGGGTCATGGCTAGTACTGTTTTTTCTGAAGAAAATGAATTCCTACCTTATCCTCTCTGCCTATCTCAGACTTATCCGAGCTTCAATATTCCCATCAGGTTCCATTTCCTCTGTGAATCTTCCCTTTAAAAATTGGTGCATCAGACTCAACACTTCCTTTATGACTCTCACCTATCCTTCCTTAGATCCCGGTGATTTGTGAACAGGCCGTGTCTACCCTTCTAGACTGTGAGCTCCTTGAGATCAGGGAGACTCCCTTATACATCTTTGTATATCCTGCAGTGCCTAATGCTGAGACAGACTCAGGCAACTGGTGGCTTGTAGAATTGAATGAATGAAAAAGCCTTGGGCTCTCAAGAGACTTGCCTTCAGCTATTGACTATTGTTAACTTTCTGTGTTATGTTGGGTCACTTTGCCTTTTGGGGCTTCAGTTTCTATAATTGTAAAATTAAGAGGATGGCTTAGATCAGAGATCATGCTGCCATGATACTCCCAGGGAATCAGATTAAAATTTAATTGGGAAATAATTAACAAAATAAAGAAAAAGAAAACACAAATTATGTTAATATGTGGTTTTCCGAATCATTATGGGGCCCACAGGGATCCTTATATACTGTTTGGTGGTCTGCATCTCTATTTGAGATGGACACTATTGGCCTACATGATTTAGCTCCAACAGTCTAGTTTCCAAGGTCCCTTTCAAGATCTAACATTCTTTGTTTTAAGGTTCCTAAAAGTTCTCAAAGTCTATGTTTTAGACACTTGCCTGGCTGTGACATTCTGGTTCTGACTTAGCTCTTCTTATTCCACCCCCCTTCCTGACTTCCTATAGCACTTACCTATGAAAGATATTTTTGGCCTTTGATTATATTCAATTTTAACCCAATCATCAGAGGATAGGTCTTATAGCTAAGTGAGACTAACAGACCATTTGATAAAACCTCCACATTGAACAGATAAGGAAACCAAAGCCCATAGAGCTTTGTGACTCACTCAGTATCATACAACTAATGAGCATATTCAGTCTGTTTTCTTTGTGTCTCCTCTCTTCAAACAAATACAAAGTTTTCTCCTGTTTTCCCCATAGCATCTAGCTCAATGCTAGTCACACAGTAGGTACTCAATAAATAGAGCATCAGAACTTAAAGACAATCTAAATCTAGGTTAGCAGTTATCTAGATCGACTTCTGGTTTTTTTTTTTCAGAGGACAAAACAGGGCCAGAGAGGGGAACAGACTAGCCCCAGGTAGCAGCTGATTAGTATCTTGTTAAACTAAAGTCTAAGGGAGGTAGGGAGCAGTGGTCCACAAGCCTCACTTATGGCCTGACCTCCTATAGATGAATCCAGTAGGTGCTGGGGCATGTGTTCATCCACCTGTCTCCTGGGAAGCAGTTCTGCCCACCAGCCCTTATCCCTATCTCTTCCTCTCCTTCATCCCACCACCTGGCATGTTCACTTGATTGCCTGGAGGTGTTCATGGGCAAAGAAACTCTTCTGGTCTTCTATCAGCTGAACAGGTGATTTCGGCAGGGATGTGGTTTGCTGACTTGGCTAGTCTCTGATGATGATTAGAGGAAACTTCAAGATTTAACATGTTACCGGCAATTAAAAACTTATTCTCAGGTTATGGTAGGTTTTCAGTCCCCTTTGCTCTCTTTCTCTCTGGATCTAGTCTCTTGTTTCCCTCCTCTCTGCCTACTCAGCTCCTAATTATGCTTCAAAGCCCAGACGAATTCATATCTCTTCCATGAAACTCTGCAGAGCTTAGAGTTTAAAGTGACCTCACTGTTCTTTTTCTCTTTTCAAGGGTCTCCAGCAGATAACTTCCCTTATCCAGTCCAAGCACCCAACATATATCTGGACAGAAATCCCCTTTACAGCATCTTCTCAAAGGGATAATTTAGACCCTTCTTGAAGACCTCTCAACTACACCCAATTGAATTACTCATCCATCATCTCTCCAAATCCTGTCCATTTTCAGGGCCCAGTTTCACACTCTTCTCCCTCTTGGTAGGAAAGAATATCTATTAGAGTTACCTCCCATAGGAGGTAGGCTAGTTCTTTTCCTTAAAAGGTATGGAAACCATCCTTAAAACTTATTTGGTTCAGGAGATTAAAGGTTCATTGGTGTCACTTCCTGGTCTAATGAGTACAAAAAGGCACAAGTAGCTCCAATTATTCTGATGCTTGGCTAGTGGACCACCCTGGGCAACTCAGAGGCAGGGTAGCACTCAGCAGACTGAGCACATAGTATCCTTGCTACATATTCCTTATTCAACATCCTTCCGCTGCTATGTCTAAGTAAATCTTGTTTTGTTGACTGTTGAATGACCTATGAGTGTCTCAATTTTAATATTAGATCTAAACTACCAGGGAACTGACCTGAGTAAAGTTCAGTCCGCAACGTCCATGAAACCTTTCCTGGCAGCCTATGCCAATCTACATAAAGGCTCTGTCCTGGCTTTCTTATCTTCTTTTTTTACACACTCTCTCAGAGAGAATCATTAGGTTCAAATGTAATCTCTGAGTCAGTAGCTCCAAATTCTACATATCCAAGTCTACCTCCATCTCCTGAGCTCTAGACTCATAACTTCAGCATCTGCTGGACATCTTCACCCGGATATCCCATAGTTATTCCAAACTCACCAAGTCCAAAACAGAACTCATTATATTTTCCACTAAATAGTGAAAGAACTTACAGTCTTCTGGAGAGAGAACGGCATAGATAATTGAGATATGTGTGTGTGTATGTGTGTATATATGTATATGGATAGGTATAGGTATATATATGTATAATGTCCTCACTCACTTCCTTATTTTTGTTGAAACTATGTTTTCCTAGTCATCCAAGTTTGCAACATAGAAATCATCCTCAACTCTTCACCCACCTACCATTGTCTTTTCCTGTCCCCCCATACATAATCAGCTTCCAAGTCTTGTTGACTTATCCCTACAACATTTCTTATCTATCTATCTGTCTGTCTGTCTGTCTATCTATCTATCTATCTATCCATCTATCTATCTGCTCATAGGCAATTAGCCTATTTCAGGCCAGTACCACCATCTTTATCCTAGACTATCCTAGACTATTGCAATAACCTCCCTGCTTCCAATCTCTTTACCTTTCCAATTCATCTTTCACTAAACTTGTTACTGTTCTTGAGTCGTTTTTCAGTCCTGCCTGACTCTTCATGACCCCATTTGGGATTTTCTTGCCAAAGATACTGGAGCAGTTTACCATTTCCTTCTCCAGCCCATTTTACAGATGAGGAAACTGAGGCAAGCAGACTTAAGTGACTTGCCCAGGGTTTCACAAACTAATAAATGCCTGAGGCCAGATCTGAACTCAGGAAGCTGAATCTTCCTGATTCCAGACCTGGCACTCTCTCCACTACACCATCTACCTGTCCTCCAGTAAACTACCTAACTGGTATTGCTAAAGCACTAGTCCGATCATGCCTCTTCCCTCCTCATGAAGTTCTAATGACTCCCTATTGCCTTTAGTTTAAAATACAAATCTTCTGTTTGGCATTAAAAAATCTTCATAATCTGGTTCCAGCCTACCTCTCCAGACTGGTTTCATATTCCTTCCCCTGATGAACTCCATATTCCAGGCTGACTACCCAAATTGCTGATCCTGAGTCTATGTCCCTTCAGCTTATGCTGCACAGCTGGTGCTCCGTATCTGGAATGCTCTCCATCCTCACCTCTCCCTGGGAATTCCTAGTTTCCTTCAAGGCTCAGGTCAAGTATTGCTTCCTATTCAGAGGCCTTTCCTGACTGCCTGGTTGTTGTTGCTTTCTTTATTTCCTGAAATTACTTTGTGTGTGTGTGTATGTGAATATATTTATGTGTGTATATACATATATACATACATGTGTGTATATACATATACATACACACACAATCTTAATTATCTATGCCATTCTCTCTCCAGAAGACTGTAAATCCTTTAAGGGCTGAGATTTGCCCTTTTCATTTTTGTTTTTGTATCCCCTGGGCCCAGCACAGTATCTTGCACATTGTAGGAGTTTAATAAATATTCACTGAATTGAAATAATTACTCATTCCCTTGTCTTAGGGTAGAATATTCTTAGAGTCCAAAAACTATATAACTTTAAAACTGAAATGGATTGTTGATATATAGTCTGTTTGTAATTTTATAATCTAATTTTATAAATGGTGAACCTAAGGCCCAGAGAGGGAAAGTAACTTGTTCAAGGTCACATAATGAGTTAATTAGTATCAGAGCTAGGACTAGACCCATTGCTGTCTTTCAAGAATGGGTCAAGTTGAGCTAAGTCATTTTGGCAAATATTTACTTAGCACCTAAGCATCAACCAACCAAATACTAAATAGGCTTTAACTAAGCAATTAATAAATTAATAAGCATTTATTAGATACTTATTATCCTCCAGACACTGCTGTAGACACTAAGAATAAAAAGACCTTAGCTTGTGTTTTATAGAGATTATATATAACACGTATGAGCAAAATAAATATGGGCTTTGGAGCTATTCTCCCAGACCTGTATTCTCACTGGCAGGTTGGGTCCCCAGAGCTCAGCTGCTACATCTCCCCCTCAGTTCTAGAGGTCGAAATGTGTCTTTTCTAATATTATAGCTCATGAGCCCCAACTGGTGTGTCTTTACTCTGATTATCAATTGTTATCAATCAGTCAGCCAGACACAATTAGCTTTTAGGAAGAAGTATTTACTGAAGTGGTGTAAGAAGTACATTTGGTATAAACAACCCCCCCAAAAGTCTGACGTACTTTCCCACAAGCACATAGACTCCAGATGAATGGGCTCAAGTTTAAAACATATGTGGCCCAGGGTTAACACAGTCCTTTTCTTCCCTTTGTGAGGTATTTCTGAAATTCCCTTAGGCATGGTATAGCTTTTCTTATAGGTAATTTGTCCTGGGCTTCAGATGCAGATGTTGAAGCCTTTTACTGCTGTCCTGGGTACAATGAAAAGTCCAAATCTCCTGGTCTTCCTCCAGTCAAAGGAGTAGAGGAGGGGACTGAGTAGGGGTGTGCTGGAGCTGGCTTGAAAGAACATGTTATGGAAATATGTTTTATATGACTACACTTGTACAACTTATGTCAAACTGCTTGCTTTCTCAAAGGTGGGAAGGAGAAGGGAGGGAGAGAATTTGAAACTCAAAATTTGAAAAAAGAATGTTCAAATTATTTTTACATATAATTGGGGAAAAATAAAATATTAAAATTTTTAAAAGAGCATGTTAAAATTTCATTTTGAACATTTTCACCTAGGAAATTGACAAATGCCACAAACTACGGCTTATTTTGTCGGTTGTTTCTAGACCTAAGAAAGTGATAAAGAAAATGTCAATAATGCAAATTAAGCTTAAAAGTATGTTATATACACAATTTTTTTTTGAAGAGCTGATTGTTAAACATTTACCAGCACACCCCTGAGATTAAGGCTGAGGTGCTCTTCTCACCCTCCCCACCTCTATTTATGCTTTTACAGCGACCTGGCTTTCCATTAAACTTTTAGATGCTCAAATTTCTTGATCATAACTAGTTCATTTGTCTCATACCACCCTCACAGGGTGTGACCAAGTACCTCAGCCAATCCAAACAGACTTCCTGTGTAACATCATTCGAATTCTTCTAATGGCTTTCAAAGATATCTAAATTGATCGAGGACTTATTTTTGTAATTAGTCTAAAAGCTGTGATTGATTTAATTCAATGGGGGTATCGAAGCCTTATTCACACCTAGTAAACAACCAATACAGGTATTGTCATTTTACTTTAAGTAGTGTGGGATAATTGTCTAGGAACCTGTGGCCTCAAGGCCACACGTGGCCCTCTAGGTCCTCAAGTGTGGCCTTTGAGGCCACAGGTTCCCCACCCTGGTCTAGACTAACCCTAGACAACTTAATTAATACAAGGCAACTTAGGGAGGAAAAGACTAATAGTTGGGAAAATAGGAAAAGTTTAGTGTAGGAGGTGGTGAGCTCTCAAAGAAACTAGGAAGTCTAGGTGTCTGAAGTGCAGAAGGAGTATATTCTAGTCATAGGCGACAGCCTGTCCATCAAAGGTGCTGAGGGAGATAGGGGATGGAACATCATGTACTATGAGCAATCTCCCGTTGTTGCTACTCTCTACCCTTTGCCTCAACCTGGACCCTGCCTGTCAGTTCCTGTCCTGGGGGTTCAGGCTTCTAACTGCTGAGAGTTCACTACATCTAGCTCACTCCACCCCCAGACCCATCATACTACTCTCTGACCATCTTCCTGTCATGCTTCTTTGTGAGCACCCCTCCCCCTTCCTTTCCACTTCTAGCCCTGGGAATTACAATTCAATCAACGTTACTATTCTTTGAGAGGACTGTCAATCAAATTGACTGCATTTACTATCTCCAAAAACCAAATCACTCCTTTCTGGCCATGACTCCCTTGCCTACATTGTCTTCTTTCAGAATGTAAGGTACATTGTCTTCTTTTAGATTTTAAGACCCTTGAGGGAAGGGACTATCTTGCTTTTGTATGTATCTCTAGTACTCATCACAGTGTCTGGCATATTACTTCCTAGTCATTCATTCATTCACTCACACTATGGAGGGGGTGTGTGTCTCATATAGGAACCTTATTCTGCCTCTAGTATTTTGTGATCCTATGTAGTTTCTAAAAGCTTTCTTTTTAAAAAAAAAAAGTTTTCTTGATATCTTCTGTCTTTATAAAACTATCATTCGCGTGAGAGGAAAAAACTCTTCCCTCCTCTACAATCCAGATTGAACCCTCCCTTATGATTAAGAAAAATAATTAGTCCCCAACCTCTGAGAGTGTACGTTTTCTTAAGTCATTTCAGGAACGTGTATATCCTGTTTGGTACAGAGTTAGGCCTTGAAGCCAGATCTCTTGACTCCCAGTGCCAGAGTCTTTCTCTTAACCACATGGACTCTATTCTGGTCCTCAACACTATCTGGTGACTAGGATTTGCCTCAAGATGAGGGCTCTGATAATGCTTTTAAAGGAAAAACAATTATGTTCACAGTAGCTGTAGGGGCAAAAGGCAAGTTAAGGAACTTGATGTTGACCCCCAAAAGAGGAAGGAGAAGTCAGATGCTGCAACCCTTAGGTTTATTTTCTGATCAGAGTCACCCTTTCTCAGCAAGGTAAGACAAGCCTCGCATACTACCAGAGGTCACAAGTTGAAGGGAAAAAAGTGAAGAGAATGAGATATGATGATTCACCTCCACAAAGGCCAATCTCTCCTTACCCAGATGAGGACTGAATGGCTGTAAGTGAACTCAACAATTTCTGAGTCTCTATTATAGGATAGTAGAAAGAACACTCATTATTTAACTGTCTGATCCTTTCCAGCTCTAATATTTGGTTATTCTATGTGCTTTGGTAAATGCTATTGAGTTGTTTACGGGATTGTGTCTTCTTTTTCTTCCGTGTCTCCCCACTATGACTAATAACCCACTGCCCCAGATTATCATGTGGCTGTCTTGAATCTGAAAAAAACACCCACATTTACAAAGCATCTGTCCCTTGGGTTTTTCTAGCGTTCTTTAAATGAATGACATCTGAGCCCAAACAAAGGTCTGAATTCAAGCCCACACTTTTTGCCCAGGAAAGCCAAGAACGGTTCCAGGGAGAGAAAGGGCAAAGGACAAGGAAGAGACATCCTTTTTGGACATAGATAATGTGGGAATCTATTTTGCCTGACTATACCTATTTGTTATAAAGTTTCTAGTTCTGTTTTCCAACTGGGGAAGGGAAAGGGAGAAGAAACAGTTTTTTTTTAAATTAAAAAATTAATTAGAATATGTAAAGTATTTTTAAATGGTCTCTGAAGTTCATTCCAACTCTAAATATGTGAGTTTTAATTCCCTTGTAGTAAGAGACCTTTTGGTGATCTTTGGGCATCCCCTACACACCAGCCTCTGTCCCTCCCCAAGGAAACCATTAGCCCAAAACGGAACTTACCTCCCAGTTTGAGGTGAGTTTTGAAGGAGCCATTTGTTGACCTCTTACAGTTCAACAGATCCTCATGCTCTTACAGGAGATCTCTTGTGAGATGGGTTATATGATACAATTCCATTCCACTAACATTTATTAAATGCTGACTGTATGCAAGGCACTATCCTAGGTCCCCAAAGATTAAAATGAGAAACAGTTCCTGCCTACAAGGCAGGGCAGGGTAGGATGGAGCATGGATCCAAATTAAATCAAGGAAAGATAATTTGAGGAGGGAGAGAGTAAGGGTGTGCTGATAAATCTTTAACAACTGGTTCTCAGAAAACGCAAAATGTGTGCACAATAGGCTTTTAAGCTTAGTCTGTATTATTAAAAATTTCTACATCACTTTCCTAAGTCTAGACAATCAACAAACAACAAATCAAGCCCTGATTTGTAGACTTTCTCTGATTTCTGAAGTGTAACTATTCACACTGAAAAGTTAAGGACCACCCTGGAGAGTCAATATGAGCTGGTTCATGCACATACCTGGAGAGAACACCAAAAAGTTGGGGGGTTAGAGGGTAGGAAGAAGAGGTGATTAGAGCAGGCTTCCAAAGGAGGTGGCACCAGAGCCAAAGCTTAAAGATGAAGATTCTAAGAAGAGATGAGGAGGTCACACGTTTCAGGCAATGAGGGCTGGATTGTGGGAATTCCGGGAGGCTGGGGATGATGCAATGTCAAGTTCAGGATTCTGATGATAGAATATATGAGCCAATAAATATATAGATGATAATTTGAGAAGGGAGAACACTGAGAGTTAAGGGGATCAGGAAAGGGCTACCTGAGGAAGCTAGTTATCTTGTTATCTTTGCCTATCTATGTCTGGCCCATTGTCCCTTTTTTGGGCTCCTCCATCTGTAGAACAGTAGATAGAGTGCCGGGCCTGGAGTCAGGGAGACCTAAGTTCAAACGGAGCCTCAGACACCTACTAGCTCTGTGACCCTGGAGGAGTCACTTAACTGCCTCAGTTTCCTTACCTGTAAAATGAGCTGGAGAAGGAAATGGCAAACTACTCCAGTATCTTTGCCAAGAAAACCCCAAATGGCATCATGAAAAGTCAGACACCATTGAAAACAACTCAACAACAAATCTGTGGCCTTTCTTGTCAGGGCTGAGGAGTCAATGCAAGCTCCAGACATTACCCTATCTTCTTTCTCCTCCTTCTCCTAATACCTTACTGGTTTTCTCCAAACCAAAAGACAGTTTTTTTTTTTTAATAATGGTAAACTTTTACATTTCAAAGTGCCTTCCTGACCATCATCTCATGTGGGCTCAACACGGCTGTGAGGTTGGCAGGTCAAGTATTATATCCCTATGTGACAGATGAGGAACCTGAAGCACATTTCAGTTAAGAGACTTGACCAAGGTCATGTGGCTAGTGGATGGTGGCGTATTATTGCAGCATGCTTTCTACTGTGTGGCAGTGGAGCAGACAGACAGCCCCTATTCTGGCTGCTCAGGAAGCTGCAGAGTTTTTGTCTCAGTATTCTTGGTGACCTATCTTCTAGGGAGCATTTGATCTTGGTTTCAAGTCTGGGGTTTTATTAGGCACGGTGGAGACAGGAAAGTCTAAACTCTAGGTTTCAGGCCCCAAGCCCTGGCTGGGTTTGCCTCTCCCCAGACCTCCTGCTAATAGTTACATCTCTTCATTCAGAGAAACCTGTTCCCTACAGGTAGACGTTTCAGGGTGGGCTTAGTCCCATCTGGGAAATGGCCCCAGGGAACATGCAATCAGCAAGGCCTTTTCTCCACCTATCCAGCAGTTGTCTGAGACTCAGAGCCTCATTACCTATTAAAAGGAAAAAGAAAAAGAAAAAAAAAAGGTGTGGTCTGTCTTTCCTTAGAGTAAGTCAATAAATTAAAAGCTGATTCTTCTTGGCTGCATGTTGATTCAGAGACCAAACTGTTTGAACTCCCTAGATTACTGGCATGGTTGGTCCTGCAGACTTCATTGGGACTGAATTAGTGAAACTGAAGTGGTTTCCCACACACCTTCCACCTCTGGTTATAGCTCTCTCACTCCTTTCTGAGGTCAGCCATTGAGAAAAAGGCTTTCTGCTGGGCTCGGGTTAGAAATGTCAGGGACATTTCTTTCCTGTTCGCTGCCAAGCCAAGCAACCAAACAGTGCCTAAACCTGGGTAGGGACGTGGTGCTGCCCAATGGTCAGAGTCCAGGTCTGGAATTAGGATGGGTCTTCCTTTTGGACTGAGAACCAGATAAGTAGTCTTAGCTAACTTTTCCCAGGACCAAATTCAGCAAGTTGGGGACCTCTTTCCACTAGCTTGACAGGAGTCTATTTTCCTAGGAGGATGATAAGAAAATTGCAACTGTTCTTACTAGGAATACTGAGGAGAATCAAGACTGTATGTGAAATGGGGTGTTTCCCTCCAACAGGTGAAGTATCTGGGAAGAGCTTGTACAAAATAAAGGGGTGACCGCAAGTAATATGAGAGAGGAAGAATAATTTGAACTTAGAAACTCCGCTTGAGCTTCTGCCAAAAACCACCTTTCAAAAGGAAGGAAAGGGTGAGGAGGAGAGCTTTGCTCCCTGTGATGAGAACAGTCTCCCCCCTCTTTCCTTCCATCTCCAGGCCAAGAACTAGGCCCAAAGGGGCCAAGTTCTGGGCTATGTCCAGGGCCTAAGGCCCAATTCTTATAGGACCCCTTCTTCCCCCATACACCTTCTTCTCTTACTCCCCATGCATCTTTCCTCCCTCCCTCTACCTTGTGGCTTTACCCAGGTGTGAATTAGGGAAACAGGTTGTAGTGGGGTGTGTCTACGGGGGAAGGAAGAACAGAATGGGTCTGGAAACCATTTCTAAGATTCCAGACTGAACTTTAACTCCTCAGTCACAGCTCAAACCCTATAGACTTCTCACTTCCTAACTCCAGTTACAGAATGACTCCTAACCTTAGGCCAGCCATCTCTTAAATATGTACAATCTATGTCAACCACACTCAAAAGAAGATGAAAATAGCTCAGAGGGCTGCTCAGTTTTGAAAAATTGCGACCAGAGTATCATCTTCTGAATGAAGATTTTCCTGATCTTGTTCCATCCCCCTCCAGAATACCTTGTGTTTATTATGTGTGTGCTTATATATTTACATATCTTCTCCTCGATAGGATGCGAGTTCCTTGAGGTCAGGGACTGTTTTACTTTTGTCTTACCTCAGCACTTAGGCAGTGGCTGTTACCCAGAAAGTACTTAATAAAGGTTTGTTACTAGAAGGAGCTAGTGACACAATGGATAGTGCTGCACCCGGAGTCAGGAAGACCTGAGTTTAAATCCAACCTTAGAGACTCACTAGCTCTATGACCCTGGGCAAGTCACTTAACTTGCTTGCCTCAGTTTTCTCAGCTGGGAAATAGGCATGACATCATTTGCTTTGCAGGGTTGTTGTGAGGATAAAATGAGAAGATATTTGTAAAAAGCCCTAGCATGTTGTTCACTTGTGTCCGACTCTCTGTGACCCCATTGGGGGTTTTCTCGGCAAAGATACTGGAGTAGTTTGCCATTTCCTTCTCCAGCTCATTTTACAGATGGGGAAACTGAGGCAAACAGGATTAAGCGACTTGCCCATGGTCATAGAGCTAGTAAGTGTCTGAGGCTGGATTTGAACTCAGGTCTATCTTGACTCCAGGCCTGGTGCTCTATCCACTGAGCCACCAGCTGCCTCACCTAGTACATAGTAGGTACCATATAAACGCTTATTCTCTTTCCTTCCACTTGTTAATTGATTGTTTTCCCAACAACCCCCCAAATTTCCTACAGTGTCTAGCCCTGGGGTCTCTATATTGGGGTGGCTCAGTTAGTGCTGCTGACTGACAGACAGACCGATTATCTGTCTGACTGAATGGAACAGTCCCAGTCACGATGAACTGAATCCTAGTCAAGAGTCTCATCTTAAAATCTGTCCACACCTGTCCACTCTCAGTTCTTCTCCCCAGAAGGGTTGGGTATAGGGTAGATGGATGTTTTTCTCATACCTTCTTTCCCTTAGGGTTTCAGACTGGCTTATTTGCAAACTAACTAGAGCTTGTAATGGTGATTGTAAAACCCAAACAGTTGCAAAGAATTTATGTGTCCCCCCCCACCCGATACCTCCTGGCCCCTCACCCCCCCAGATTCCCCAGCCCCCATGCCCTTACACTACTTTTCAGTCTATTTCCCCAACACCTGGAGGGCTGAGTTGTCTTTCCTAAATCTATTTGTTTTTCTCTGGTTTGGCCTCCCTGAGGTTCCCCCTGAGAAAAGACAATTAAAGATAAAATCCCACTGGTTTCTGGAGTCCAGAGCTCTGCTCCATCCATCCAGCTGTCCAAACACACACTCCACATTGTAGTGCTGGAGGGAAAAGAAAGAGACAGAAAGAAGGAAGGAAGCTGTTTGACTAACTTTCTATAAACCAATTCTATCCTTTTCTCCTGCACAACGTGGGAATGGTGGGGAGGGATGTATAGGCCTGCCTTGTCCTTGGTACAGCTATCACGCTCCTTCCGTATTGACTCCTTTCTTTCTCTCAGGTCCCCCCGCCCCAGCCCCTCTTGTTTCAGAGTTAAAGGGCCTGTTCATAGAACAGAATATCAGAGCTAGAAGGAACCATCTAGATCATCTAGTCCAACTCCCAAGATTCCCTTAGATAGGGAAACTGAGGCCCAGAGAGGGGAGGTGGCGTGCCCAGGGTTACACAGCAAACCAGAGGCATACCTATGGCTAGAATCCAGGCCTTCTGACAGCTGAGTCAGCTCCCTCTTCTCTCTAGACCTCTTTCATAGGTGAATAGGAAAAGGGAAAGGAATGGGAGAAGATTCAACTTATGGGGACCAGTCTAGATAGGGCAATATTTAACTCAAAAGAATGAAGCTCTAATGTTGGAATTTCAGGCATGGCATTAAACCACAAAAGCAATGACTTTAAGAGATGATTGAACCTTTGTACACACTCTCTTCCTTACCTTTGTCACAAATCATTCCTCCTCCCCTGCCATTCATCTAAAGCCAATATTTGTTAAACAACCTACTGTGTCCAAAGCACTATGCTAGGCACTAGGGAAGAAATAAGACTCAGTCCTTTACCTTTGTGGAGCTCACAGCCTAGTAGGGAGATATGACAAATACAGCCATCCCTTCTACATCACTGGGTTTAGGGGCGCAGTGCCCCTGCAATCTGGAAAATCCATGTAAAAAATTTTAGCCAGAAAAGAAGTCTGAATTTTTTCTTTTTTTATGGAGTGTTTACAGTACTTTATTGTAAAATATGAGTTATTTGGTCAAAAGCTCTGTGTCATCTGCAGCTTCTGCAAAATTCCCCCAAAATTCTCATTTAGTTTCTTATGCCAACCAGCAATATATCAAAACCACTATGGGAAAAGTTGTGATATGGGAAGGATAGCTATGCAGGGACAACTATATGCAAAATAAGATAATTTTGTTAGACAAGTATAAAGACAATGCTTTGAGCATATCATAACTTGGAGACAAGAAGTGCCATCCTCTTTCAAAGGGGCAGCCAAAAAAAGTCAAGTAAGAGTCCATGGGTTAAGATCACAAAAGGAGTTGGGAAAAGAGCCTAGAGTCCTTCACCACAGACCAGCCTGCCATTTAGCCTTTCTGTAGGCCTGAGGCCTGATGAGAAAGGATATTTCATAAATACAAACCACAGGTTAAGGTAGTTGCATCATGGCAATCAGTCAGTCTGAGGCCCTAGTACATACAAGATTCAGCACAATGGCAGGGACTCAGATTAGAAAGGAGACAAAGTCATATCCCTACCCTCAAAGAGCTTATGGTCTACATGGGAAAAAAGTACACACACACACAAAGATAAATAGCAATACTAAGTGGTTTATCTACCTTACTTTAAAGCAATTTGCCAGCAAGTCAAGACATCACCTTCATGATATCATTGATCATCTTTGAGAATGAAGGACAACCAACAACAACCCCAACCATCCAATGAGTGGTACAGGTATCTCTAGGAGCTAAGAGAGGTGACTGTGATTAGGGGAAGAAAGAAGGTAGGATTCAGGCTGGGCCTTGAAGAACTAGACAAGATTGTATCTATAGTGGGATAAATGGAAGGGGCATTTTTCTTCTTCTAAAATGAGAAAACATGGCCAGAGACATGGCAAAGGCCAGCTCCTTAGGAGAGGTGTGCTAACCCCACATGGATACCCTCATACAGTGTCATGCCCAATCATGCTCTATAGTGAGAAAAGCAGCAGGTTTATTTATAGAAATTGTTTCAGGGCAATAACATCCTCTCTACCCTCCACCCCCGCCCCTCCCCCCATGAAATTAGGAGAAATGAGATGAGAGAAGTGACATAAGCCCAGAAACAAAGACTTGAGGCCCTCAGCACTCTAGTGAGGTGTTCCTTAAGGCTGTTATTATTCCAATTATAGCCAAGGTCCTCCCCACTCTGCCCAGCCTTCTCCAGATTTATAGCCAAGAGCTGGGCAATTCCCTAGGGGCTCCCCTGGACTCTCCTTCTGTAAAGAAAAGAGGGGAAACTTTGAGGCAGAGATGGAAAATGGGATGATTTATATTCATTTTGAATCTACTTGAGAATAAGGAAATAGGAGGTTTTATCTCCACTCTAAACAGAGAAATCAGTTCTTTCTATAGTATAGTAGGTAATTGTAGTGTCTCTGGGTAATTATAGTCAAACCTCCCTAATCCAAACTAATTGGGGGAGAGGCCCGTCTGAATTAGTGATGAGCCTAAATTATACATTAAAAAAAAAAGAAATAAACTTTTATTACAAAGAAGGATGAGTCCTTTGTCCTTAGGAATGGTGCAGAGGGGCCCCTAATAAAGTCCTTCTCTGATGCTATATCTTGACTCAAAAGACACCTTGAGTTCTCAAAGGCTTTGCCAATGGAGTGTAAAAGCTGAAATATCCTAACAAGTTGGAAAAGCTTAGGATCATAGTATTATAGATTTAGAGATGAAAGGGAACTGTGAGCTCATCTAGTCCAATCCCCTCATTTTACAGAAACCAAACTGAAGTTGAGCGGTTAAGTGACCAAGGACATACAGGTGGGAAGTAGCAGAACCAGGCTTTGAACACAGGTCTTTCTGACCCCAAGCTAGTTCCTTCCACCTCCTTCCTGACAATGGGGCAGCCTAGATAAATTTGGGGAGGTTGATCATGGAAATATCCAGTTGTGGGGATGGGAATAACGAATGATGAAACTGCTTATTAAGGGGCAGAGGGGCTGTGACCTCTGCCGGCAGAGGGGGTAACCTCCTGGATCTGTTGTACGCGTCCCCTTCTCTATATTCTCCATAGCCCTAGCACAGGCCCTCATCACTTCTTGACTAGACTATTGCAATAATCTTCTAATTGCTCCCTTTCCTTCCAGCCTCTTCACACTCCGATCTATCCTCTGCTTAGGCATCGGCGATTTTCCTGAAGCGAAGGTCTGACCGCGTCACCCTCTCTTCTCCCAGTCTCCATTCCCCTGAATTCAAGAAACTCCAATATTTCTCTGCTACCTCTCTGTTCAGTTGTTTTCCAGTCTGTTCGACTCTTAGGAGGTTACAGGTGGATTCTTTCTCTTTTTCCTTTGCCCTCTGGATTTCACAGATCTGGTCAGTTTTCACTGACAACGTCTTGAAACGTGGTTGTTGTTCAGTCGTTTCTATCACGTTTGGCTCTTTGTGGCCCCATTTGGGGTTTTCTTGGCAAAGATACTAGATACTGCAGTGGTTTGCCATATTCTTTTCTAGCTCATTTTGCTGATGAGGAAACTGAGGCAAACAGGTGACTTGTCCAAGGTCACGTAGCTAATTAGCATCTGAGATCATATTTGAACTCCAGTCTTTCTTATTCCAGGCCCAGACCACCAATAGAGCTGCCCTCTATTAACTCTACTACAATCAAACATAAAGTTTTCTGTTTGGCATTTACAGCATTTTACAACCTGGCCCCTTCCTATGTCTCCAGTCTTTTTATATTTTACTTCTCTCCATATACTCCAGGATCCAGCTACGCTTGGCCTACTTGATGTTCCTTACCCAGGACGCTCCATCTCCTACCTCCATGCATTTGCATTGGCTGTGCCCCATGCCTGAAATGCTCTCCTCTGTAGGAAACATTTCCTGATCTTCCCTCTTCCCCTTCCCCCACTTCCTTCTTACTTCATATACCTTGAATGTACATAATTGTTTGAATGTTGTCTCTTCTGTTATAATGAGTATAGGGACAGTGGTTTTGCCTTAGAACAGTGGCTGGCACATAGTAAGGTCTTAACAAATGGCTGTTAATTGTTGCTGGTTGTTGATTGACTGATAGATGAAATTCATTTAAATTCAATATTTATTAAGTGCCTGTCGTGGGTAAAGCCAGATTTCATAGGTGGAGGTGGTGGTCTTACAGTGAGAATGAGGGATAGATAACCTACGATGGCCCAAATACTGCCATATGTTACCCATGTAATGTTAAAAGCACTAAAGAGAGACCTGGGCTATGGGTGTAGCAGGGATGGAAGGTTTGTGGGAAGAAATGGATAGAATCACCCAGGATGACAAGTCATAGATAGATTGATGCCAATGTTGAAGAGGCCCCCACTCTAATCGGATAATGATTGGAATCAAATATTTAATACTTAAAATAAAGGCACAGACACAAAGATAAATAGTTCCTGCCCACAAGGAGCTGCTGTTCTATTAAGGGAGGAAAGAGTGAACATTACAGCTGGGATGAGGGTGAAGAAATCGGTGAAGGATAGAACATCTGAGTTGAACTTTGAAAGAAAATGAGGATTCTGAGAGGGGAGAAAAGGCAAGGGAACAAGTATGTATTAAGTACCTACTATTTGCAATGCAATACGTGGTTTGCAAATATTATCTCCTTTAAAAAAATTATTTCCTTTGGTCCTCACAACAACCCTGGGAGATTGGTGCTATAATCATTCCATTTTACAGCTGAGGAATCTCATGACTTCACCAGGGTCACGTAGCTAGTAAGTGTCTAAGGAGGGATTTGAACTCGGGTCTTTGTGATTCCAGGCCCGTGGCTTTATCCACTGCAATGTAGCTTCTTGAAGGCAAGCAAAAAGAAGGGAATGTGTGGTACCTGAGTAAATGATCCAGCTTTTAATACTTAAGGCCTTATTTTTCCTATTTTATAAATGAGGAAACTGAGGCTCAAGGAGGTTAAGTATTTTACCTGTAGGGCAGATAGGTGGTGAAATGGATAGAGTACCAGGCCTGAAGTCAGGACGACTCATCTTCTTGAGTTCAAATCTGGTGTCAGATATTTACCAGCTGTGTGACCCTGGGCAAGTCACTTAACCCTGTTTGCCTCAGTTTCCTCATCTGTAAAATGAGCTGGAGAAGGAAATGGTAAACCACTGCAGTATCTTTGCCACAAAAACCACAAATGGGGTCATGAAGAGTCAGACATGACTGGAAAATGACTGAATAACCAACAAAAACAATTTATCGATGATCTGGATAAACTTAGGAGGCCAAATCTGGCCCCAAGCCTCTCCAGACTCTACATCCAGCATTCTTTTTAATTATGCTATGCTACCCTGAGATTAGTTTAAATTCTAGCTGGTTGCTCAGGAGTCCTGTCCTTACCTCCCTCCTACCCTCCACCCCCCCGTCCCCCCAACTGTTCCCAGCCATAGGGAAACAGTTCCTCTTCCTCCCTTAGCAATATGGCTTAGTAGATTGGGAATCAGCAAACCTGGTTTTGAGACCAAGTCCCACCTTGTGACCTACTAGCCTTGTGACCTTGGGCAAGTATCGTGAACACATAATATGTTCAGTTCTGGGCACCACATTTCAGGAAGGACATTGCCAAGGAGGGTGTGTTCCAAGGAGAGAGATCAGGATAATACAGGGACTCAAAACCACGTCATATGGGGAGAAGTGGAAGGAACTGTGCATGCTCAGCATGAAGAAGATGGTGGGGAAGAGAACAGAGAGATAGTAGAGAACAAGATCGCTGTCTTCCAGTATTGGAAGGGTCTTCATGTGGAAGAGGACCATAGATGCAGAGCTGGAAGGGCCCTTAGAGGTCATTCAGTTCAACCTCCCTTCATTTTACAGATGAAGAAACCAAGGCTCAGACAAGTGAAGGTCACTTCACCTGTCCAGGGTCATGCAGTAAACATCTAAGGTAGAATTTGAAGCCAGACTTTCCTGACTCCAAACCCAGCGCCCTGTCCACCGGACCACACTGCTTCTAGACCAGGCTTATAACTCCAGAGGGTAGAACTTTGAGCACTGGGTAGATGTTACTAGGGGACAGTGATGGGAGGGGTCTGGCAGATTTCTTGGTTTATTTATAAGGAAAGGAGCAGCTAAAATGGTGCAGTGGATAAAGTGGAAAACGACCAAACAGCGACAAAGAGAAATATAAGGAAAAACTTGCTAACCCAAGAGCTGTTCAAAAGTGACTCTGCTCGGAGCCTGTATCGGATTGCACACCATCTTGGGGATGGGGTGGGGAGGGGGAGAAAATTTGGAACTCAAAAGCTTGTGGGGCTGAATGTGGTAAACTAAAAATAAAGAAATTGAAAAGCAAACAAAGTGACTCTACTGAGCGGATGGGGGTTTTCTACCAGTGGGGACCTTAAGGCAGGATTGGACAAGTTGATGTAGAAGATGTTGTGGAGAGGAGGCCTGGTCAGGTCTGAGGTGGCTAGCTGACCTCTCAGGTCCCTGACAACACGGAGATTCTGCAACTTCCCGTCTTTGGGCCTCAGTGTGCTCATCTGTAAACCTGGGGATAATAACACCTGCCTCACAGGACTGTTGCCAGGGAAGATCAAATGAAAGTTCTCTGTGAAGTATTACTCCCCCGAGGCTGTGCTGTGGCAGGGAGGGCAGGTCAGATGCTTGCTCATCCCTGGACCAGAGAGAGAGAGAGAGAGACAGAGACAGAGACAGAGAGATACAGAGAGAGAGAAAGAGAGAGACAGAGACAGAGAGAGAGAGACAGAGACAGAGAGAGAGAGACAGAAAGAGACAGAGACAGAGACAGAGAGACGGAGAGACACAGAGACAGAGAGAGACACAGAGACACACACACACAGAAACAGAGAGAGACACAGAGAGAGAGAGAGAGACAGAGAGACAGAGAGACAGAGACAGAGAGAGAGACAGAGGCAGAGAGAGAGAGGAGTCTGTTCCTAAGCAGCTGCTCCATATCTACAGAGAGGATCAGAGCAAAGAGGAAATGAAAGAAAAGTGAAGTAGATGTTGTAAGTATCTTTCTGTAGTCCTTATAAACAAGCTCCCTGGTAACTTTGCACAATCTCTGAGCTGCCTAAGAGAAACAAACAATAGCCAGAGGAAGGGAGCCTGAAGGTCAGTGGTAATGAAGGCAAGTGCTTTTGTCAAGCTTCAGTTCAGTTCCCTCACATTACACCAGTCCCTCTTGGACTGGTGTAATCAATCAATCAGTTAATATTTATTAAGCACCCAGTATGTTCCAGGTACTGTGCTAAGCACTAGGGATACAAAAAGAGGGAAAAGATAGTCTCTGCCCTCAAGGAGCTCACAATCTAATGGATGAGAGGAGAAATAAACAAACATATACGAATTGTATACAATAGAAATAAGAAATAATTTGCAGAGGGAAGACACTAAAATTAAGAGGAGTTGGGGAAGGCTTCCTGTGCAAGGTGGAATTTTAGTTGGGATTTAAAGGAAGTCAGGGAAGCCAGGAGGCAGAGACGAAGGATAGCATTCCAGACGCAGGCCAAGCCAGAGAAAATGCCTGGAACCAAGGGCGTAAGTGTCTTGTTCTTGGAACAGCTAGGAGGCCAGTGTCTATGAATGGAAAAGTACCTGGTGAGTAGTAAGATATAAGAAGACTGGAAAGGTGTATGTAGGGGGCTAGCTTATGAAGGGTTTTGAATACCGAAGAGAGGATTTCATATTTGATCCTGAAGATGATAGGGAGCCACTGGAGTTTATTGAGTAGGGATGATGGTGCCAGTGACATGATTGGAATTGAGTGTTAAAAACAAGAAGGACAGATTGGAGTAGGGATAGTCTTGAGGCAGGCAGACCCACCAGCAGGCTATCACTATAGTCCAAGCTTGCAGAGTCCAAGACTGGGAAGGTAGGAGGGGGCTAGGTTATGAAGGGCTTTGAATGCCAAAGGCAACATTTGGTATTTGTTCCTGGTGGCAATAGGGAACCACCGAAGTTTATTGAGTAGAGGAGTCATGTGGTTGGACCTTCTCTTTAGGAAAATCACTTTGGTGATTGAATAGAGGATGGATTGAAATAAAGTGAGACTTGAGGAAGGCAGACCCACCTGCAGGCATATTCAAGAGATGTTGCACAGGTAAAACCAACAAGCCTTGGCAACAGATTGGATATGGGAGTGAGAGATAGTGAAGAGGAGAGGATGATATCTAGGTTGGAAGGAGTGGGAGCAAGGTGTGGTTCTTGACAGTAACAGGGATATCTGTGTGTGTGTGTGTGTGTGTGTGTGAGAGAGAGAGAGAGAGAGAGAGAGAGAGAGAGAGTGGGAGGGAGGGAGAAGTTAGGGGGAAAGAATGAGTTTAGTTTTAGACATGTTAAGATGTCTACAGACTTGCAGTTCTAGATGTCTGAAAGGCAGAGGGAGATGCAAGATTGGAGGCCAGCAGAGAGATAGGGACAAGATAGGAAGATTTGAGAATCGTCAGCATAGAGATGGTGATGAAATCGTGGGAGCTGATGAGATCACCGAGGGAAGTACTATAGAGCGAGAAGAGAAGAGGGCCCAGGATGGAACCCTGAGGGACAACTGTGTGTGGTTAGCAGGTGTGATCTGAAGAGGATCCAGCAAAGGACACTGTACAGGAGCTTCCTCTTCCTGCGCTGAATGCTTTGTGGGCACAGCACACTGCTGAGCAGGATATCGTGGGTATGGACCTCACTCTTTGACCCCAATGTATTGATGTACCAGCATAGTAGATGAGGCACTGGACTTGGAATCAGGAAGGCCGGGCCTCAGATTCTTACCCAGGTGCTTAATAGCTATGTAACCAAAGAGCATAGGTTGGCATGGGGCACTGCAGAGATTTGCAACCACAGATCACAACTTGGTGAAAGCTGCTTTTGTAGCATGATTTCGGGTAGACCCAAATAGTCATCACCAGGGTGTCATCTTAAACCTGGCTCCCACCTATTTTTCCAATCTTTTTCTGTATTACTCCCCTCCACACTAAGTCACAACCTCTTGTTGCCTCACTTTCTACATCTGTAAAATGAGGGGTTTGGACTCAATTGCCTCTAAGATTCCTTCCGGTTCTAGATATACGATTCTTTGATTCTAATCGAAGGCAGAAATTTACTCCCAATCAAGGCCATAGACCAAATCCTAACCCCAGCCACAGAGTGACCCAACCTCAATCTCTTTTTTGTTTGTTTTGTTTTGTTGAGAGGCAATGGGGGTTAAGTGACTTACCCAGGGTCACACAGCTAATAAGTGTCTGAGGGCAAATTTGAACTCAGGTCTTCCTGACTCCAGGCTGGTGCTCTATATCCATTGTGCCACCTAGCTGCCTGATCCAAAACCCAATCTTTTCAAGGCGTTCCATACACGTTGCTGGATACCAGGACTGAGTGAAAGCATATGGATAGCTCAGTGCAGCCATTCCCAAGGTTCAATTTACAGTCCATAACCCATCACCTACAGAGAGTAATTCGGGAACATTGTCTTCACATGTAAAGGATGGTATTTTACAATATTCATCTCTCTTGCTAAAAGTTCTGAAGGAGTATCTATCCATAATATGTGCCAAATCTAGCCCCTCAGAAACACCTTTGTTCTCCCAGGTGTTGCCCGATGCCCATGGTTCCCATGGCACAATCTGAAGCACGATCAGGGGCCTGCTGGCTCAGAGACTTACACCCCCACACACATGCACTCCTTCCCCTCTGGTCCAGACCCTCTTCTCCAGTATTTCCAGCTCCCCAGGGCATCATTGCTTCATGGACACATACACACAACACATCATCTCACAGCACCAGCCATTGTTCCAGAGGCAATGAAACGCACAGGGAACTGGGGAACAATCCAGCTAGGGGAGGAGGCAGTTAGAAAATCACCCCCCATCACCACCTGCCAGTGTTTGGGAAGAGGTAGATGTGGGAGAAAACAAGAGTGTTGGTTTTTTCTTCTTCTCCTCCATGCTATTTTCTCCCTGAATTCTGCCCTGGGGGCCTGAAGGTACAGTGTGTGTGCCTGATGCCTTGGCCCTTTATTCTGGGTCTCATGGGAACCTGGCAGGGGCCAAATAAACACATAAAGGTATCTATTCTATCCTTTCCTTGGGTCTCGATTAATGTTGAGAGGAAGGAGGAAGGAGGGAGGGAGGACGGGAGGGGGATATTCCGGAAGAACAACAAGGAGTGTACTAATACCGATCCTAGGTTGTATAGGGAAGGAGAGGAAGAAAACAATACTACACTGGAATTAAGGAGGCACTGTAGCACCATGGAACAAGCCCCTGATAGGCATCAGGAGGCCTGAATTCTAATTCTGACTTTACTACAGGCAAATTGCATGATCTTGGGTAAATCACTTCCTCTCTACCCATTTCAGCTTCCTCCATTGTAAATGAGGGGCAGAGGGTTAAAGTGGACTATCACTTTAAGAGTTCGTAGATGCTATTGGATAGATGGGAGGACTAAGCTGAGGTGATACCTGGGGTATCCATAGGGACGCTGCACAGTGATGGAACCACAGGACTTAGAAAAGGAAGGGGCCGTAGAAGTCATCTAGTCCAACCTCTTCATTTTATAAACAAGGAAACTGAGTCCCAGAGAAGTAACATGATTTGCCAAAAGTCAAATGATGGAGCTGGGATTTAATTCCAGGATCTCTGTCTCTAAATCTAGTTTTCAGTGGGGCAGATTTCAAAGCAGGTGCTAGGAAAAGAGCTTCACACCTGACATTCCAACAGTCTTTAACTTCATGCGCTATCTCATACCATCTTCATAACTATGCTTACTTATGAGATCTGCAAGGTGGATAGCGTTAGTTAAACGCTTAATGCTTTGGGCCAAAGGCCGTATGTAAAAACTATCTGCTTTCCCTTTCGTTCTAATCTGTCCAGTGGGACACCAATACTGAAACAATTTTGATGCAAGGATAGGGAAAGAAATGGTCCCCTTCAATCCTGAGGCTGGCAAGGCTAGGGTTTTGTCCTCACTTTATATATAAGAATACCAAAGAGTCGTACAGTACAGGAGAAGTGACTTGCTCTGGGACCAGTAAATTACAGAGTTGGGATTTGGTCCTCAATGTCCTGTCTCCCAGTCTTACTCTCCTTCTCATATGTCCCCCTCTTCCCTGTCAAACTGAAACCACATTTTCCGTATTTAAAAAATTACCTAACAGTAACACTATGCAATGATCAACTGTGATTGACTTAGCTCTTCTCAGCAATGATCTAAGACAATTCCAAAAGACTCATGACCAAAAATGCTATCCACAGACTATGGAGTCTGAATACAGATTGAAGCACATTATTTTCACTTTTGTTTGTTTGTATGTTTGTTTGTTTTGTGGCTTTCCCCTTTTGTTCTGTTTCTTCTTTCACAACAGCACTAATGTGGAAATATGTTTCCATGATTGCGCATGTATAACCTATATCAGATTGCTTGTTGTCGTGAGGAGGGGGAGGGAAGAGAGGGAGGGAGAAAAATTTGGAACTCAAAATCTTATCTTTATATCCAGTTGGAAAAATACAATGCTATTTACAAACAAAACAACAAAAAAAGCAAACCCATTACACAAATCATACAATACTACCATTTATAACTTAATAATATCAAAGTGTTACATGAGTTTCAGGGAGGTTGGAGGTTTGGCCATGGTCACATACCTAATATCAAAGGTGGGATTTGAACCAAGATTTTCTTGACTCTAAATCTAGTCCCTCCAGCCTTACCCATAAATAATGAATCATTAATGTCATGCCCATTCTGGTACACCAAGTTGACTCATATCTCATATAATAATTCAACTTTCTTGTTCAGTTATTACTTTCCCCCACCTTTAACCTCTCATGTACTCACAATCTTCACCTTTTCTCTTGGGGACCATGTTTAAAGGGTATGGATTAATACTGGAGTCTTGAAACAAAACAGCCTGACTGCATGTACAAGAGTATAGTTAATTAGGGCCATATCGCATTGTGCAACCAAAAAGCTTGGGTTGGTGTGGGACTTGGAGGATATTTGAAACCACAAACCACACAACTCTGTGGACTAGGAGGCTTTCCGGTAAACTGCTTCAGCAACTTAATTTTGGATAAACCCAAATTAGTCAACAACACAGACAGGGCTTCTTCAGGGTGGCATTGAGAGCCCTCCACTATCCAATCTGTCTCCCATCTACCTTTGCTGTCTAATTCCGTAGTAGAGTCTTTCATATACTCTATTCCACGTTCTGTTATAATTGAGCTGGTCTACTAGCTGTTCCCCCCATACAAGATTCCATTTCCTACCTTAGTTCAGGGTATTCCCTGGAAAGGAATGCACTCCCTCCTTACCTCCAACTCATAGAATCTCTTGCTTCCTCCAAAGCAATGCTCTGGGGCCACCTCTTGCATTAGACCATTCTAATGGTTACTGATCTCCACTTCTTAAAATTCCTTTATAATATTCCATATTTACTTATTAGTATACTGATGGTATTACCCCAGTAGAATGCAAAATCCTTGAGGGCAGAGGAGATCTGTTTCTTTTTCTTTTTTCTTTTTCCTTTTATTCCCAGTGCCCAGTCCAAAGCCTTGCACATCGCAGGCACCTAATAAATGTTTGTTGAATTTTATGTATTCAGAGTCCTAGACTAGGCACTTTGTGGGGAAAACTGAGAAAGAAGATGAGATTCCTGCCTTCAGGGACTGGTTGGGAAGAAAGAACACATGCACACATGTGATAATTTGAAAATGTTTGCAAAAACCTTGCCAGAGGGAGGTGAGTTTGGATACATCAGTCATTTTGATGAACTTTATACAGAGATGGACTTCAAGAATTTTGTAAGGAAGACACACATACACACACACACACACACACACATACACACACACACACACACACACACACACACAGACTGAGAAACAGAGCGACAGACAGAGACAGAAAGAATGAGAGGGACAGAGAGAGAGAGAGAGAGAGAGAGAGAAATTTCCTAAGTTAACTCCTGCCCGAGCACTGCCTCCCTCCCTTAGGCCAACAGTACTATTTGGATGCTGTCACCAGAGCTGGCTGAGGATTTCATACACTGGATACTTTCCAAGGTTATCTCTTCCCTGACAGAGCTGTGGGATACAGAGACCAGAGGGCTCTCTCTCCTCAACCGGCCCCAGGGTTATCACCACCCCATTGTGGTAGGGTTGAAGGACCACCGAGATTCCGTGGGGATGGAGCATGACCTCATGCTCAGGGCCCCATTCTGGGGTTTCTGAAGGGGATTAGGTGATGCCCTGCCCTGGATCCATCAGAGATTGGGGTGCTGGGGCTGGGAGGAAAAGCGAGGTATGTTCCCAGACTGCCCCCATGTTGGCCACTATCTTCAGGCTCCTGCTTAGCTTTGGAGGAGATAACTTCCCCAGAGTTAGAGATAGGCAGCTGGAAATGCAGGGAATGGGTGTGTGGGGGGCAGGTCCTCCTGGCGAGATTGAAATGCTCAGGTCTGAAGGCCAGGGCTTATCTGCACTGACTGAAAAGCTGTTTGGCGCCTCTGACTTTGGTGTGGTTTGTTTGTATACATATTGATTTCGTTATTTAATTTTTCACCACGCAGACCCTGCTCAGGTCCAAACCGGGCTTTGGGATACCTCACTCTCTAGAAGGAGGAAGTAACTGAAGCATCATTCAGTTTAGACTGAAAACATAAATGTTTTGACAAATGCAGGAACAGCCAAGGTACATTATGGTATAGTGGTATAGTGGGAAGACATTGGATTGGAAGTCAGAAGACCCAGTTCCATTTTGGCCACAATGTGACTTTGGGAAATCGCTCTTCCCCTCAGGTCTCATTTTCCTCCAACATAAAATAAAAGGGTATGACTAAATGATCTCTAGGATCCCTTCCAGTTGTGATAATCTATGGTTCCATGAGCCCTGTGGCTACTTCACCCATGTACCAGAATATCTTCTTCTAGCAGGTGGCTGGTACCCAGGAGGATGTCTCAGGCTGGGCACAATGCTCGGGACTCTGCCCTTGAGGGATGAAGATTTGAGGGAGAGCTGACTCTGGCACTGTCTCACCTTGTGCTCAGGGACCTGGCACAAGCCAGATGATGAGATACAGACAGGTTTGGGACTTTTCTTGGCCTGGGGGGATTCCATTATGTGACTGGGGAGTTGGGATAGGCAGGATCCTGCACAGGGACTTTATAGGATCTCCAAAAACCACTTCTTCCCACACATCTATTCCTTTTATGGGGGAAACATATATTTACACAAACTCCCCCCACCTCCAGTGACAGCAGAGGGAGTGAATTATCCAGGCTTAACGATTACCTCTTGCAACACCCCCTCCCCCTTGGAGGGTTAAGCCCAAAAGTTTCGCTTCAGGCCTCAACGTGCTGAGTTCTCAGTCTCACGAGTATTTTTTTACCCATCAGGAAAAAAAATCAGAGTCAATAGACCCTGCAAGGACATGCCTGGCTGATTCATGGGGAGCTGCCTTGCACCTGTCTAGCTCCCTGGGAAAAGTGGCTTCTGCTGCCCAGGGCTTGGGTGGAGGGAGGCCTAAGGGAATGGGAAGGTGTGTAGGCTGGGGGCTGGGTCTCTCCTTCCAACCTTCTCATTCCTCCACTCCCCAGTGAACACTGGCTGTCCCCCACCCCAATTCCTCATCAACCCTATGCCACCCCATCCCATCCCCAGAGCTTGGCATCTTAGCTCTGAGAGGCACAGAGTGAGGGGCAGTTCAGAGGAAGTTTGGGATGCTCCTTACAAGTTAGGGATGTCTCAAAAAGACTTCAGCTTTCCTGAGGGATCAGATATAGATAGCCCTGTCCAGCCAGCATCTTATCTAAACTGTCTGGACTCTGTTTATAATGTCCTAGGCTGTCCAGTTTCTCCAGGACAAGTTCCTTAAGTTGACAACCCACTAGGGGAAATCAATTTGTCCAGTGACTGGTCTTCCAACTGATACCTTTAGGCTCCAAGGGGTGCCCAGAATTTCAGGACCGAGTCCAAATGCGCTTCCACAGTATATGTTAGCCCCTGTATAGGATTTCTTTCTTAAACTTGGATCTTGAGCCAAAGAGCTTTGGACTCTGAGGCCCAGGGTTCAATTCCTATCTCTACCACTTAATTACCTCCTCCCACTATGGCATGTCACTTAATCAACCACCTAGAATTTTTTTTTCCATCTAGCATTTATTAAGTTCCTACTGTACACCCAGTAATTTGCTAAGCACGGGAGATGCAAAGGCAGAATGGTCTCTCGGTTTTCTCACCTATAAAATGAGAAAGTTGGATCAGACTAGTAGTGTTAAATTCAAATAGAAACAAGAAGGCACTTAACTGTGTATGACGGTCCCTGTCAGCCACATATTGGCTTAGAAAACCACATATTAACATTATCCAT
Source organism: Trichosurus vulpecula (assembly GCF_011100635.1). NCBI lineage: Eukaryota > Metazoa > Chordata > Mammalia > Diprotodontia > Phalangeridae > Trichosurus > Trichosurus vulpecula. The sequence continues at coordinate 171,427,849 of NC_050575.1, read as the reverse complement.
ATTTTATTGTATTTTTATTTATTTTGTTAAATATTTCCCAAGGACAGTTTAATCTGGTTTGGCTAGCACTGGGGAGTGTTGCTGGTTCAAGGTGTATTACATCTCTGGCCTACATAACCTCTGGGGTCTCTTCCAGCTCTAACATTGCAACACTATGATCAGTGATCCTTTCCTGTGTTCTGGGGAGCAGAGGGGTACAAATGTGGGAGCGCACTGGGAGAATGGATGTGTTGGTGGTTGAGGGGAATGTGGCCCAGTAGCCATGGGATGCACTTCTGCTGGCAGGCTGGCCTTCCCCAGTCCTCCTCCAGCCCCATCTCCAGGTGAGGAGAGAGAGAGAGAGGCTGGTGAGGGGGGATAGCAGATATATGAAACTCTGAGAGCAGGTAGAAGGATATGCCAGGGCATGTTCCCCAGCTCGGCATCCTTGTTAATACCTCCTTGCATATAGGATTTCCACTAGCCTGGAGACCCCAGAAAATGTCCCCAGTTAAATTCTCTAACTACCTGATGTAGTTTGATTTCAAGGAATACCTGATGGTCAGTCTCAGGTTGAGTGATTAAATCCAGAGTCGCACGACAAAGTTAGTTCTGTCCGGAGAATTTTACCATCATCATCATTATAATTATTATAACCCTTATCACTAATACTACTTATTGCCAGGCCACTCTTTATCTTCCTTCTCAGCTTTCAGGTTTCTTCACAGAACCACCCTTGGGCCTCAGAGACCTCTGGGAAAAGGCTTTCCAGGGTGTGGACCTTACCCAGCTCATTAGTTAGGTGTCCAAACACTTTCTTTTCCCAGCAGTGGCTAGCAGGTGGGGCCCCCAACTCAGACCTTCCTTCCTCACTAGCAGATGGTGAAGGAGCGGTCAGTGACACTCAGTCCCTATTCAGGAATAAACAAGCTCCTGTCAGCCTCCTCCCCAATTCACTGAACCCACACCCTGCCCAGCAAAGCCAGAGTGATTTTGAAAGCTGGAGGTTAGGGGCCAGCAGAGAGGGAAGCATCAGTTTAAGACCCTTCCCAGAGCGACCAGATGGTGTCTTAAGATTGGCCACAGGGTAAAGAGTTGACTCAGAATAATCTCTGCCATCCAGCAGACAGAGCAAAGAAGTAAGCCATGTTCAGTGGGCTCACCCTAGAAGGGTACAGGGAGTTCGGATCCATCTTTTGACAAGGGGGAAGGATACAACTCATGGGAGAGGAGACAGCATTAGAAGATGGCACTGGAAGAGAGAAGCACGACAGCACAAATTCAAGAACAAGAAAGTCCCTAAAGGAGGAATCAGTGAACTGACCAGCCCACCAGAGCCTGCTGTCTAGGGGACATTCACCTCCAGATGGAGGACCTGCTGCTAGCAGGGACCCTCTTTGCCCTGGGGTATATGGACAGCAGGTGTGTGCCATTCACCCAGACCTACAAGACTCACTTGGACCAATCAGATGTCAATTGCCCACCTAGGTTTCTAAAGCATCTGAGAGGAGCCATGCTCAGAAGCAAAGGGCCTTGCCAGCCCTTCCTTCTATCCTTATTCCTTCCTTCTCTCCCTTTGATTTTCAAATGAGTTAATGCTAAAATTTTCTGCTCTTCAGAGTGTTCTTAGAAACATCATCTTGTACCTCCATAGCTGTCCTGTGAGCTGAATGGGGCAGGGATTGTTATAGCCAATTGACTGGTGAGGACACTGAGGCCCACAGAGATAAGATGTACATTATGATGATGGCAGGGATTATCTCACATTTGTATTTCTGGCACCTAAGCACCATGCCTGCCATGTAGTCAGGAGCTTAATAAATGATCACTAATTAATCACTACTTGATTGATTGAAGTAGGTAGTCCAAAGTCATACATCCAGACAGTGGCACAGTCAGGACCAGAAACTCCATCCTCTTCCCCCAATCTCTTAACTTCCAGTCCAATACTCTTTCTTCCCCACCCCACTCCACTTAATAGCATTTTATTTTTTCCATTTAATGTAAAGATAGTTTTCAACATTCACTTTTAAAAAATTTTGAGTTCCAATTTCTTTTTTCCCTCCCACCCTCCCTTCCCCTCCCCCCTTCCCAAGATGACATCCAGTACTCTTTGCACTACACCTCTCACTGTCTCTTTCCCACAGTTAAGCAAGAAGGAAAGGGAGGATCTGGGCTGGGCACCTGGAATCAGACCTAGTCCACCACTTTGAGTCTGAGGTAACCTTAGCCCAGCTGGAGTAGAGGAAGTAAACTCCCTTCTCAGACTCAATGGCACTCAACCAACAGACCACTTTGCTAGAATCACTGGCATGTGGTGGCCCTTAACCTCTCCCTTTTCAGTCCAAGCCCTAATGGGGGGATGGGGAGTGGGGGATCAGGAGCCGAAGAGTTAATAGACAGATTTCAGCCACAATAAGGGAGACAGAGGGAAAGAGCACGTGCCTAGTCAGTTTGATAAAGTGGATTGAAGAGTGAGATAGGAGGAAAAAAGTCTAGCTTCCAACTTCTTTATTTTACAGATGATAAACCCTAGGCCCAGATAGCTTAAATAAACTTAATATTTAACTTAACATTAAGTGGGTAAAGGATTATATTCAAATGCCCCCCCAAACCACTGGACCAGTAACTTCAGGGTAGAAAATTCACTCATTTTGCTTAGTAGTTAACATAGATGTAAGCTCTTTGAGGACAGGCGTTATATCTTATTTTATATAGATTCTTCTCAGCAAAAAAATAGGCACACAGTAGGTGCTTTAGAAACACAATATTGTAAATTGAACTGGGCTAACCATAAGGCAAGTCACTCAGTTTGGGTTGGACTCTAAAGTCTGGGCAAAGGAAGCCTGACCTGAAGGGAATCCGATGCAGTTACAGTAGAAAGAACCCTGGATTTGAAGTCAGAGAGCACAGGTTCAAACCCAAGCTTTGTACTTGCTGCCTATGGGATCTGAGGCAATTAGCTTTCTTTTGGCGGCCTCTGTTTCCTCATCAGTAACATAAGAAGGGAGGTGATTTTTAAGTTTCCTTCCAGCTCTAAATCCCTCGATAAGGGTCTCTGAGGGAGCCATGTGTTTTCCTCTTTTTTCCATGAGTCTTGTTAGAGAGAAGAGGGGATGGAACCTTCTGGGAGAGATACAGAGTTGGTTACCAATAGGGAAGAGATAGCCTCAGCCCAGTGATTCTTTGGCTGACACAGGCCCATTGATCTGAGCTTAGATTTAGCCTAGAGACCCTTGCCCAAGAAGCCACAGATACCAGAAGCACTCTCTTCACAAGAAGGTTCAGAAACCTTGGATCTGCTGCTGAAACCTGTTAGGTGACCTTCAGCAAGTCCCCTTCCCTCTCTGGGGCCTTCCTTCCACCCTTGGTGAAAGGGGCTTGGTCCTATGATTCTTTGGTCCATCTTAGGAAGGGCCAGTGGAAAAAACTTTTCTCCTGCCCCCGCCCCAGGGTTGTTTGTTGGAGGTGCAGGTAAGCTATTGTGGTGTCACACAGAAGGAATTAGTCTGGTCTAGTCCCATGCTGATGAACAACTTCTGGCTGGAAGCCAAGGAGGTTGTTTCCCTAGAAAACAAGAAGCTTCTCCTGCAGGGTTGGGCACTCCAGACACAAAAGGGGAAGAGCCAGGTGTCCCATCATCAGTGGAAGGGGGCTACGAGGGATGGCTGAATCCTTGCTCTTGCCTTGGGGCTATGGAACTCCAGGGCTCCCAGCTTTCAGGGTTTGTAAGGATGAAACCAACACACCACCGTGGCAGAAGCAAAATTTTGAAGTTGGGGAAATTTGTCTTGCCCCAATTCCTGCTAGGTCTCAAGTACCTATCCTCATCAAGGTTCCTGTCTCAGAAAGGAAGTCTGATTAGCTCATTCATTCATTCATTCATTCAGCATATTTATTAAGCACTTCATATGGGTGGGAGGGGTGAGGGGAGATGGAAAACTTAGATAAGACTACCGTCCCTGCACCCAAGGAACTTATAATCTAGTGGGGTGGGAGGAATAATATATCACAGGATAAAATAAGATACTAATGAAGAGAACTATAACGCCAACATTTCATGATAAATGCATTTGCAAGGTGCAATTGTGTTTGTCCTTTGTTCTCAAAGAGGATCATGACGTCAGGAAAATGATGACATGGCTTGCAGTTGACTTTGATTTGAGTGAGGGAGGGCTGTGCAAGGTCACCAGCCTCACTTTCTCCTCCAGAGCCTTCTGGGTCCAGTGCCCTGATATTCACCAGGAGGACTGGAAAGGTTCGAATAAAAAAGTCCGAAGTGAGGTCAGGGGAGGAGAGGCCTCCTTGGAAGGTGTGAAGGTGGAGAGTGGGATAATTATGCTTAAGTGTTCTGGATTGAATGTGACCCTTCCCAAGAGGACTTGCTTTTCAAAAAGGGAATCTGGAGCTGGCAACATTTAATTCAAAAAAATGGAGCTTGGAACCATTTTTAATATCAACTATTAACATCATAATCAATGAGGGAGACATATTTTAGGTGGCTGACAATTTCCTCCCTGGTCACTAGAGAAGAGTATGGTGAAAGAACTCCAGACCATTGTTCACAGAATCATAAGATCATACTTGTAGGTCTAGAGCTGGAAGGGACCTCAGAGACCATCTGGTCCAAATCCCATGTTTTACAAGTGAAGAAACTGAGTCTCAGGGAGACTAAATGGCTTGCCCATTAGCGTACAAGTATTATGATCAGAGGTGGTCAAATTCTAGTTCCACTGTTGACCAGCTATGTGACCTTGGGCAAATCACTTTCTCCCTTTGGTCTCAGTTTCCCTATCTCTAAAACAAGGTCCTAGGATTATATGGTCTGTAAGGTCCTTTCATCCTAGGTAAGTTTTAATGGGATGGAGAGGGGGAGGAGTGGAGGGGATTTGTCTGAGGGTCCTGAGGGCAGCCTGAGGATGATAGTTCTGTGCGGGGGCTATGGTGTGTGTGTATAGGGGTAGGGAGGAGTCTTAGCAAGCCTGGAGAGCATTAAGGCAACGCATCAATCATACTTGTATCAAGGCCAGGTCCTGGCTGGAGAGCTGGGACACTGACCAATTCTCAAAGACCCTGAGGCTTCTCTCAGAATCTAACTAGGCTGGGTTCACTCTCTGGGATTTATCTGGGGTCCCCGGGCTTGTCCTAGTCCCGTTCACAAAGAGGTGCCAGTATGGATGCTGAGCTAGGGAACATGCCCTGGCATATCCTGCTCCTTGTTCTCAGAGCTCCTGGAGACCTGCATGCCCTCCTTCCCATAGACTTCCCCCACCTTTCCTAGAGGGGAGAGATTAGTGAGGGTCAAGCTGTCAGCAGGGGGGCCATATCTTGTGCACCCCCCCACTCTCCCTCTCCTATAAAAACCTCCCATGTCTTACCCTCTTCTCCTGAGGAGGCAGGAAAGAGGAATGTTGAGAAAACACAAATTTGATTCAATTCAGCAAACACCTGTCCAATTCTGTGAAATCACAAAGAAGATGCCGGTGAGAGGGTGGCAGAAAGGGAAACATTCAAACCCTGGCACGAGAATTAGGGGCGCTTCAGAACCTGAAGGAGCCACCGTGGGCCACAGCTGATTTCACCCAGTGGAAAATAAGCTTGGTGAGTTCGTAGTCAGAGGTGAGGCAGGTTGGAAAAGAAAATGTTCCTGACGAGTTTGGATAAATCCGTGGATGACAGACCCATAAGGGATCACAGGGGAAGCTAGAGGTGTTTAGGGATGTCCTTGATCCAGAGATGCCATCAGATCTCTTCCAAACCATTCCCTGGTGTGTCCACATCAAAGATTTTGGGGCAAACTTGCGTGGGCTGGAGGGATGACTATGGGATTGGCTCCCAAACACAGGCAGTGAATAGAAAGAGCCCTGGCTTTGGAATCAGAGCACCTGGGTTCAAATTCCAGCTCTGCCTCCTACTGCCCTGTGACCTGCGGTAAGCCATCTACTTTCTCTGGGCCTCGGTTTCCTCATCTGCAAAAGGAGAGAGGGAGATCTAGACTCAGTAGTCTCTAAGTCTATGATCCTATGAGCCCTTGAAGCTTCCGGGAGAAGCAGATTTGGCTAAGGAAGGGATGTTACTGTTGCTGCTGTTCTGTTGGGTCTGACTTTTCCTGACCCCATTTGGGGTTTTCTTGGCAGAGATCCTAGAGGGATTCGCCCTTTCCTTCTCCAGCTCATTTTACAGATGAGGAAACTAAGGCAAACAGGGTCAAGTGACTTGCCCAGGATCATGCAGCTAGCAAGTGTTTGAGGCCAGATTTGAACTCAGGAAGAAGAGTCTTCTTGACTCCAGGCCTGGTACTCTATCTACCACATAAGGAAGGGATAGAAGGCCTCAATCCTGTTCTCTAGAGCCCTGGTGACCTGTGAGGAGAGGGGAGGATATTTAGAGTACTGTATTGAGCAAGATAGGCATCTAGGTGGCAAAGTAGATAGGGTGTTGGGCCTGGAGTCAGGAAGACTTGAGTTCAAATCTGGCCTCAGACACTTACTAGTTGTACGATCCTGAGCAAGTCACTTAACCCTGTTTGCCTCAGTTTCCTCAACTGTAAAATGAGCTGGAGAAGGAAATGGCAAAACCACTCCAGTATCTTTGCCAAGAAAATCCCAAATGGGGTCATGAGGAGTTGGTCACAACTGAAAACAACTCAACAATAAAGCAGAGGAGTTACCTTTCCTCTCAAAGGGCCATTTTCTCCCCATCCCTATCCAAGTAGTGAGCCAGTAGTTGTCAGACCACAAGGCAAGGAGGGCAAGAGAGCTATCATAGGTGGTTTGCTTATGTCAGATATTAATAAGCCTCCTCTCCTACACAACCTTGGAGGGCTTCCTGGTGGAGGAAGATGAGAGATGCACCCTTCATTCAGAGCTTTCTCTCTTTAATCCATCATCTTCTCCGTGTTGACCAACAACTAGGCAACCACTACTCCTTTCCTGCGGCTCCTCCAGCCAATGGAAGTGCCAAGGAGGTAATTTCCCCTCTCTGGGCTTTAGTTACCCAAAGCTCCTTCGGGCAGTGAATTACTGTTAATCTATGGAGAAATGTCTTTCTTAGTCCATGTTGGTTATACTTTCTGCAGAGCCTTACTGGCCAAGTAATAAGAAGAGAGACCAGACTCCAAGGAAGAGACTTAGTCAATGATGGTAATGGAAGGGATGTGGGGAGGGGTGGGGGGTGGGATAGGCCAGTTCAGGAAGAATTCACTCCTCTTGCTCCAGGCCTTTCTCCAATCAAGCCTCCAAGATGAATGGGGATGAGAGCAGATGAAAAAAGTAACATGCACCTATAAAGCTAGGACCCAGGCCCTTTCTGCCTTGGACCTTAGCCACAGAGCTCTGGGGCTGAGATCCAGAGAAAGGGGAGTGGGGTGGGGAGAGGAGAGAACAAAACCACTATCAAAAACTTCAGATCAGATGCAGACATCCTCACCGGCCTCTCCTTCCTACTCAGCTCAGGATTTTCTCACGCTCAGAACTGGCACCACAGGCCAGGCAGTGCTGTTGGGACTTGTCACCCTGGTCCCGGCAAAGTGAACCTGGTTTTCCTTTCGAGCCTCGAGGGCAGGGAACACTGCAAGTACAGACAGAGTCCCCTTAGCTAACTGGCAGGATCTGGAAGGTAGAGGTGGTAGGGGAGGTGGAGTGGGGGGAAAGAGGGTTGCAACACTGGCTGAACAGCTGCCCACGTAGGGCATCCTGTCCGGTCATGCCAAGTCAAAGTCATCTTCTCCAAGCCTGAGCCCAAATCACCATCCCTACCTCCATGCTGGGAGACCCTCCCCTTACAGTACCTTTATAGGACTTGGAAATGGACTACATTCATACTGGTTGGACCTTGTAGACTTCAAGTTGCCTTCTTTAGAGGCCAAGAGCAAGGATCCTTGGAATCTGGGTTTGTCCAATGGAATGCAGTCAATGTTCTATAACCCTGGTCTACCGTTAGGGGGATTTGGGGATAGCTAGAGGGAGGGGATTCCCCACGCAGAGGATATTTGCCAAGTGGCCCAGGCCCGTGTACTTTTCACGAACCATTCCCTACCACTGAATAAACCACCACATTGTGGGATTTTACTTAGCTTGACTCGCAGGGGTCCTCAGGTTCTGGGGATTGGTTGTGATTGGAGGGGTTAGTAGTATAGAAGGAGGCATCCTATAGGAACTCTCAGATGATTTCTTCCATCTGAGATTGAGACTTTGATCCACTCTTGACAAAGCCCCAAATTCTGACCCAACCTAATATATCCCTCTCCTCCTTCTTTTTCCTCTTCCACACCCCAAGCCTCCCTCATGCTTACATGTCTCTCTTCTCCTCCCCTTCCTCACTTTAAACCTATTGACCAATCACTTTAAAATCAAACAAATAGCTTTGCCTTGGTGAGCAAATCACTTTGAAGACTGCTTCTTTCCATCTTCCCCATCCCAGCCCTACTAGATTCCAGGATTGGCCTATTAATATCTTTAAAGACAAATTGGTTCCCCTACCCATCCCATCCCACCCTGGTTACCACTCTTGGCCAGGCCAAATGAATGCCAGCGGCTAAAAGGAGGTGAATTTTTCTTCATTCCATTTGAGTCTGTTATTAATAAACTTTCTTGGAGTTGTAGAATTTTCTAGCTGGGAAGGTCCTCGTGGATTATAGAAGTACCTCCCTTCCTCTTCCTCCTTTCCCCCACCCCACATTTTGTAGATGAGGAAAGGGTTAAGGGACTTGACTAAGGTCACACAGGTAGTAAATATCTGAGGTGAGATTTGAACCCAGGACCTCTGGTTCCAGAACCAGTGTGCTTTCCTATACTATACTGACTTTCAGAGCTGGAGGAGACCTTAGACCAGAGGTGGGATTCAGTCAAAGGGCTGCACTTGAGGACCTAGAGGGCCACATGTGGCCTCTAGGCTGCAGGTTCCCCACCCCTGCCTTAGACCTTAGAGCTGGAGCTCTCCCAAGAAGGTGGCGAGTATGGTGTGTTCTATGGAAAGAGCCCTGGAGTAGAAGGCATGAAAGCCTGGCCCTACTCTTGGCTCGGGCATTTACTGTGACGGTAAGTAGATCCCTTCTGACGCCTGGAGTCTTTCCTCATCTGTAAAATGAGGATAATGGTACCTGCCCTGCCCACCTTCCAGGGTTGCTTCAAGGATCAAATGGGATAATGTATGTGAAAGTGCTTTCCAAATACAAGCTATTATTATCCAGCCCAACCCTCCCATTCTACAGATGGAGAAACTAAGGCCTAGAGAGAGGAAGTGGCAAGGTCACACAGGTTGTTAATGGCAAGAATCTCTCTCTCCTAGTCACTTCTGTCCCAATGATTCTCCCATTCTATTCGTGGAGGCAATATCAGTGGACTGGTGCAGAGGGGAGGGGAGAAGAGAAAAGGAAAAGAATTGGGGGCAACTGTCAGGCAGCCTCAAAGAAATTCCCTCTCTATCAGCCTTCCCCAAAAGTCACAGGAAAACTCAGGCTGCAGATTTCAGCCCTTTTCTCCCAGCAGGCCTTGGCTGCTCCCATTCCATCAGAGTCCCTGGAATGTCCTTCCTCCCCATCTCTGCCAACTCCTAAGTCTGGGGGATGGGGAGAGTGAGAGGGCCCAGTTTAGGATTACGGTGTAACACTGACTACAACAAAATCACAGGTTCCTGGAAGTATAAAATCTTAGAATCCCAGAATTTTACAATCAAAGTGTCTTCATATCATAGAGCTTTGAAAATTTAAAGTCCAAGGAGCCTGAGAACATCCAGTCACACCTAAAAGGGCATTTAGTTGTCTTTAGTCCAATCTCCTCGTTTTTTAGATAGAGAAACTGAGTCCTAAAAAGGAGAGGTCATACAGATTGCTTTCCTAAGATGATGCAGATGAAGAGAGACAGCGTGGCCTCATGGATAGAGAGCTGGCCTTGGATTCCTTTCCAAACTCTGATACACACAGGCTGTGTGATCCTGGAGAAGTCAATTAAGACTCTCTAGGTAACTGCCTAAGACTCCTAGTTACAGAAGAAGTACTGACCTGCAAAGGTAGATGGAGTTTCTCAGAGGAGAGCTCCCTACTTGGATCAAATTACAAATCTGATTTTTAAAAGGGGGGGAGGGGTTGAAAATGGTGTAAATTGTTATTAAAGAGGCACTTAAAAGGGCAGACTAACCTAAGATTATGTGCTGAGAGACCAAACCAAATTGCATGATGTTGGACAAGTCACTTCCAAAGTCTATGCTTCAGCTTCCCCAGCTATAAAACAGGGATAATTCCTGCTTTGCCCTCTATAAAATGAGAATAGCACTTCTAGAACTGTTTTGAGGATAAAAATAAAATGATGTGTGTGAATGGTCTCAGGCTAAAAAACAAATAAGCCCTAAAACAAGTTAAAAGCATTGTAGAAAAGCCTGTTATTATCATCAAAAGAATTAGGGGAAGAGACTTTATTCCTTTGCAGAGGTTGGGGTGCATGGGGGTGGCACATTGCATAGAATGGCAGAGTTTTCCATCGTTTTGATTGGTTTTATTGACTTTTTTCTTTTCTTCCCCCTTTAAGAAATTCTTTTTCTAAAAAAATTTTTAACTGAAAAAAAAATCTTCCTAGAAGAGGGGAAAGGGAGGGATATAGAAGGAAATTTAAGTGATTAAAACCAAAAAGATATAAATAATTTATTTTTAAAATAAAATTAAAAAAAAGCTGGGGGACAGAAAGTATTCAGGGGTGGAGAGGGACAGAATAACCCAGTCCCTTGAAGGGCACCACCTGAGAGTGCCATGGCCCAGGCTGACCCTAGCAAATCACCCAGGCTGTCGTGGGAACGTGGCTGGCGGGAAATGGACCCCTTCCCCCGGGGAATTGGCTGTTGGGCTCTGGCCAAGAACACTTTGTGATCCGTAGAGGAAGTAAAGTTCAGCAGGCAGAATAGCAGAGGCCCATCCTGCACTGGAGCATGGAGTGACAGAGATGCTGGGCCACAGAGCCTGCCCCCCAGCAAGAGGGAGGGGCAGAGAACAGGCCCCATCTACTGTCACCACCCAGTTGGAGAAGCCAAAACCCTTCCCTTTGTTCACTACTGAGCTAGAAATTCAGGGCCTTTGGGCAAATACTGTAGACCCTTCCTTCCTTCAATCACTCAATCAACTGGCATTTACCAAGTGCCTATTATGCGCCAGTTACCTCGCTAGGCACTGGGGATACATACAAGTAAAAAGAACTAAAAGGTCACTGCTTGCAATTCTAGGGAAGACTTCTGAGGGCAGCGGCCCAGAATACCATCTGACCACAGGCTGAGCGTAGGCCCTGGTCACAGTATGACTCCAGACACCAGCTAGTAGATATGGATACTCTTGGTCTCATGGGGGACCAGGTAAGAGGATGGATGGCTCAGTGAGTTCCATCATCACTGCTAATGACCTAGAACCCAGGTCCTGTTGGGGGTGGGTTAAAGACATGTCATTAATTGATCCCCGAGGCAGGCGTCAAAGGTATAACCTTGAGGCTGATGAGAACTCAGCTGAAATGAGGAGTGAATCCAGTCCTGGACTACAGGTAGGGGAAGGGGATAAACATTTACATAACGCCTACTGTGCCAGGCACCATGCTAAGCACTGTTTGCAAATATATCTCATTTGATCCTCAGGACAACCCTGGCAGGTAGGTACTATTATCATCCTCATTTTACAGTTGAGAAACCTGAGGCAAATAAGTGACTTGCCCAGGGTCACATAGCTAGTAAATGTCTGAGGCTGGATTTGAACTCAAGTCTTCCTGACTCCAGGTCCAGTGCTGTACTATGTAGCTGCCATGGGTATTCTTAGCCTCCAGCTGGGACCCTATGTGATAAAGTAGAGACCAGAATCTGGCACTGGGTGCTTCTAGAGAACAAGGTAACTGCTGGGCAGTTTTGTCTCAAAGCCAGTCTTTAATGATGGTTTTCCAGCCTTGCTTGGCTCCCACCAGCCTCTTCCCTTCCCAGAGAAGGACCCTGGGAATTCTTCACTTTGTAGGGGGAAGAAGGCCGTGTTTATCCTGCACTGGAGTTGAAAAATCTGTTCCTAATCTCTTCCCCTTATCAGGCTGGCTGTTTGCACAGGGAGAATTCAAACAGTATCAGACCTCGAAGACACATAGGGAGGAGGTAGGAAACATATAGGCTGGAGAAGGGAGGCAGTATTTGCTTCATTTATCGGCCCGTTATAAAAAACCACTAGGCTCTTCTCACCACTTTACCTCCCCCTACACCCAATAAAAACTTAGGCCTTGAGCCCAAACCCTGATCGTCCACCCACCCCACCTCTCATCTTAGGTCGTGGGCACCAAGGTACCAGCTGGTATTCCACAGAGATTGTTGACATTCTGATAGGGGCTAAACAGAAGGCGTGGCCGGGAGAGGGCCTTTTCTCATAGGAAAACCCCATAAAATGGTTGGGCGGGGGTCTGATAGCCCCTCTGTTGCTGACTCCCTCCCTCCCTCCTCTCCGTTGCCGTGTACACACCTGGATTCTGGGTAATTCCCCTTTGGACAGAACTCCAACCGCACAGAGTGATCCGATTCATGTATACCTTCAGGGAAAGAGCCTTGGGATGTTTCCTCTTTGTTAACTTGACCAAGGTACCCAGGAGCTGTGTAGGGCTCAGGATACTAGGGGTGATCAGGTTTTAGAAGCTAGTACTTTAGAATTTATTTAAGACCTTTCTTCGCACACTCCTCCCCCCTCCCCATTCTCTCACCCACCCAATCACATATTACTTTGACCCTTGGTAAAGCATTTTAGATACTGCCTTATATTAGGTGCTAGGTTCATGTTGGGTCACAGACGTAGAGCTGAAAGGGACCTTAGGGGCCATCTAGTCCATCCTCCCCCATTATACAGATGAGGAAACTGAGACCCAGGGAGCTGAAAAGATTTACCTAAGATCACACAGGTAGGAAGTAGCAATCTAATCTAGTTCAAATATATACCAAACCTCACAGTGCATGTAGGTTCAATTTGTCTTTTTCATAGGGTCAGAACAAAAAATTGCTAATTAAACAATCACCAATTTAACTAACCCGTTAAGATATCTTGCAATCCTACCTAATCCAGTGACAACTTGATTTTTCTCTCTCCTTTTTGCTGGTGCCTCATCCTCCTCCCACCTTATTTATATAGAGAGAGCTTTCATTGGGTTTTTTTTGTTTTTGGCAGGGCAATTGGGGTTAAGTGACTTGCCCAAGGTCACACAGCTAGTACATGTGTCTAGTGTCTGAGGTCAAATTTGAACTCAGGTCCTCCTGACTCCAGGGCCGGTGCTCTACTCACTGCGCCACCTAGCGACCCTTATATAGAAAGAGTTTTGTCTAAACTTTCTATCTCCTCCAGTATTTAGAGTGCTTAGCATACCTGGTGAAGTCAGTGGCAGCTTGGTTCCAATGGCATCTCTAACCCTGACCAGCTGCATGACTGTGGGCAAGTCATTCAACCTTTCTGAGCCTCAGTTTCCTCGTCCTTAAAATGGGTCACGGGGTTGCTGGGAGAAACGTCAAAGGGCTATCTAAATGCGATCTATTATTAAGACTGCGGCCTAAATCTGCGATTTCTTTGGTATAAGGAATTCCTGGGCGAGGAATCTTCTACTACTCACGAAGGCTGAAAGCTTTTTCTGCAATGTATAGCCCCAGAGAGTTGCCTAAGAACCCTGAAAAGCTAGACGACTCGACTACAGTCACATAGTCAAGTACCTTTCAGAGACAGGACTTGAACCCGGGTCTTCCTGGCTTTGGCTGGCACTCTAACCTCTACTCCATGCTGCTGAACGTTTATTTCATTAATGTGTGGTGAACTGAATTGTAGTTGGGTGGGCTCACCAGGGCAGGATCCCCAGGCAAGCTCCCAGGTGCCAGACTCAATGCCCTAAGGGGCACAAATGTTCCTGTTGCTTGGGACAGAATAATGTTAAGGAGACAGGTAAATTTTTTTTGGGCCCACCAGGTTTAATAAGGCTTTTGGGAGGAGGGAACATCATGGTGTTTAAATCAGAGTAATCAAAACGCTAAAGTTTTTTTTCCTCTAAAGACTATCAATTTTCCTATCAATTCCCATCTACTTTGGTAACAATTCCTTGAATTTAAACAAAACTTCCTACTTCTCAAAGCATTCTCACTTGAATTATCTTGTTGGATTGTTATGTCAATAAGATAGGCATGGCAATTATTATTGTCACCATTTTGCAGAAGGGAAGACTGAGACCTAGAGAGAAAACAGTATTTACTCAGGATCCTATTCTCAGCAGGATGTCTTCCACAGTGTTCTGTCCCTCGCCACTTTCTCAGTTTACCTGTCCTCCTTAGACGTCTGCAAAGGTCAGGATGACTTGTGTCAAACCCCAGGACAACACCCAAAAGGTCCATTTCCCTGGCTTTGGTTCTGACTCCCACTCACCCTCCATTGCCTTTGGACCTTCCACCAGGCAGACTGTTAGGGCAATAAAAGTGGAAGGACAGCCTCAGACTAGGGATCCCTGTGGCCATGTAGGAGTGAGCTACCAGAGAATCCTTGGAGTATTTTGAGGACCCTCTGTCAGAGGCCTGGGGGATGGAGGGCCGGGGTGTGTGAAAATGAACAGATCCTTAGGTGAAGCCCCTATTCTGACTGTCCAGTTGTGGACCCTCAGGCCTTGGCATGGGCTGCTTGGTCAGAGGTCTGTCCATGCCTCTTTCCCACGCCCTCTCCAGATGGCACAGCTCCAAGCCTACTTATACGGCCCTTGGAGAAGGAGGCCCTTCTCCTTTCTGGATTTATTGAGGGTTTAATAATCACCATTAGCCTGTTTACAGGGGCAGCTGCTTCAAAGCTCTCTCTTCACTGGCCGTCTTGTTAAATACTCCCCCACACCCTCTGTGAGGTTGGGGAGCTGGCAGAAGGCTCCAGTTCTGAAAGACAGACTAGCTTATTGGGCCTAGGGTAGCATTAGGATCCTGGTCCCACACCCTCAGCACCACAGAGACGTTTGGAAGTTCCTTTCTGCCTCTCATAAACCCACCTCAAGATACAAGGTCAGAGACAGGGCACACTGTGGAACAATCATTTCCTGGGAATAGTCAGAGCATATAGGCTGGTGGTGGAGGCAGAGGGACGGATCATCCACACCCCAGTTGGGAGGATAGGTTAAGGAGACAGGAGTGATGCTTCTTTGGGATGGGGATGCCTGGAAACTATTCTGGACCCTAGCAAGGGTAGCCAGCTGTTGCCCAGTACCACTGGGAACCAGACCCAAGGAAACTGGTTCGTATTGCAGCTAGAAGGAAGAAAGTTAAATTTCCTGGGATTGAAGGACTGTGGTATCACTGAGACACAGTGGGAACATGTTTACTGGCAATTTTTTAGAGAGGATGGTTGATACAGGACCATTCACAGGGAATTTTTTAATAGTAAGGAGGAGCAAAAAGTCTATAGAAAGACAAATTTGGAAGGCACCTGAGAGATCATTTAATCTAACCCCCTCTATTAAGAAATGGGACAGCAAAAATACAATTTAAGACTTATATGAACTGATTCTGAGTGAGGGGAGCAGAACCAGGAGAACATTGTACACAGTTACAGCCACACTGTGCGATGACTAACTTTGATAGACTTGGTTCTACTCAGCAATGCAAGGTTCTAGGACAACTCCGCTCATGATAGAAAATGCCATCCACATTCAGAGAAAGAACTATGGAGTCTGAATGCAGATTGAAGCAAACTATTTGCTCTCTCTCTTTTTTGTTTTGTTTTGTTTCTTCTTTCACGTGGCTCATTCCATTGGTTATAGTTCTTCTTTGTAACATGACTAATGTGACAATATGTTTAACGTGAATGTATATGTAGAACCTATATCGGATTACATGCTGACTTGGGGAGGGGGGAGGAGAAAATTTGGAGCTCAAAAGCTTGTGGAACTGAATGTTGTAAACTAAAAATAAATAAATTTAAAAAAGAAATGCTATTTAATTCAGATTGTTTTGAACAAATATTTATTATGTACCTACTGGCACAGAGCACTATGCTAGGCACAGGAGGGAAATACAAAATTAAGACAAGATATGGTTCCTGTCCTCATGGAATTTATACTCTAGAGGGACAAGATATAAAAAGAAAACTATCTCCTCAGAATGGAGAAGACATTTCTCCGTCATTATTTATCAATCTCCTTTATAAGCTTGTTATCTGTAAACCACTCCTGAAGTGAGGGTAGACCCCAGAGCTCTATCCTGGGGATCCCTCCGCTCCCTTCTTCTCCTCCCCCTTCCCTCCCTTTCCCTAGCCTTGCCTCGACTTGCCTTCTATTTCTTGGTGATGTCATCAGCTTCTGTGGGTTAATTCATCCAATCTACATATCTAGGCCTTGTCTCTAACAGGAACTCCCAGGCTTATATGTCTTTATGGCCCAACTTCTCCACAGGCATCTTAAAACTCCTAACCTAACCTTTTTTTCCTGAGCCTTAACTTCCTTATTTTGGTTGAGGGCACCACCATCTTTCTAGTCAGCAAGGTTCAAGATGTTTCACACTCTCTCTCAAACCTTCTATTCAGTCAGTAGCCGAATCTTGCCAGTTCTATCTCCATAACATCTCCTGGATCTGTCCTGTTCTTTACTCATGCCAGGAATTCAGTAATTACTCATGTCAGTAATTGAGGCATTCACAACCACCCGCCCGGACTACTACTGTTTACTTATCATTTACTATTACTCTGACTGTTCAGCTGTTTCAGTTGTGTCTGACTCTTTGTGACCCCTTTGGGGGTTTTCTTGGCAAAGATACTGGAGTGGTTTGCCATTTCCTTCTCCAGCTCATTTTACAGATGAGGAAACTGAGGCAAACAGGGTTAAGTGACTTGCCATGGGTCATACAGCTGGGAAGTGTCTGAGGCCAGATTTGAACTCATGAAGATGAGTCTTCCTGACTCCAGACCCTGTACTCTATTCACTTCACCACCTAGTTGCCCTTGTACTGTTACAGTAGCCTCCTAATTGGTCTCTTGCATCCAATTTCTTCCCTCTCTGTTCCAATTTACACACACCTGCCAAATTTATATTCTTAAAGCACAAGGCTGACCACACAATTTCCCTTCTCAAGAAGCCATAGTGGTTCCCTATTGCCTCTAGGATAAAATACAAACCACCACTGGATATTTAAAGGCATTTATAATTCCCAGGCTTAGTGTATATCATTGCTCTATCATGTCTCTGCCACTCAGCCCAAGCGTCCTGCCTGCTTTTTCTTTTACATAAGCGGCTCAGTGCCTTGTGTACAAACTATCTGCCATGGCTGGAAGGCTTTAGCTTCTCATCTTTCCTTCTCAGGACCTTTACTTCCTTTTAAGACTCAATTCAAGGGATACCTCTTGTAAAGGCCTTGCCTGATTTCCCCCAATTATCAGAACAACCAACCACTGTCTATTTTTTATTAATCTGTGTGTATTGATCTGGGAACATGGTGAACCTCCCTACTAGAATGTAAGCTCCTTAAAGGCATATTAATTCATATTTTCAACACCTACCACAGTACCTGGCACATAGTAGGCACTTTAATAAATACTCATTGATTGATTGATTGATTCCAGTTGTGGGGAGGGGGGTAACACATAAGATTTAGAGTCTAAGGACTTATATTCAAATTTCAGCTCCATTGCTTATTGTCCATGTGATCTTGGAAGAGCCACTTAATCTCCAAGGGCCTCAGTTTCTTCATATGTAAAATGAGGGATGAGGAAGGACTAGGTGCTCTTTAAGGTCCTCCCCAGGTCTAAATCCTAGGACTTACCTGAGGTTATATGCTGGCAAAGTTGGGGGTGGGACCTAGGCCTACCAGGGATGGGGAACCTATGCTATGGCCTCAAGGCCACATGTGGCCTTCTAGGTCCTTGGGTGCAGCTTTTTAACTGAGTCCTAGTTTTACAGAACAAATCCTTTTATTATGAAGATTTGTTCTGTGAAGTTTAGATTCAGTGAAAGGGCTGCACTTGAGGACCTGGAAGGCCACATGTGGCCTCAAGTCATCACATTCCCCTCCCCTAGTATGCCTTCACACTAAGTTGATATCTCTTCATATATGTGTATATATATATATATATATATATATATATATATATATATATATATATATATGTCTTATCTTCCCTATAAGAGCTCCTTGAAGAATGGGCAAGGTGGGGGGGGAGAGCAGAGATGGTTCTTTGGGAAACCCTACCCGGTGCCTCTCAAATAACATCCCATAGGTAGTCTTTGGTCCCCTCTTCCACCTGTACCCCCATCAGCCTATGATATCTCCAGCTCTTCAAGATGCAGCTGAGTCTTCCTGCCTCTCCTCCCTCTCTCTCCCTTCCCCCCCTTCCCCCACCCCACCTCCCCAGGGCAGTCCTGCTCTCTAAGCTTGAAGGAGAGTATGCTGTCTGGAGTTTCCCTTGTGCCCTGGACTCGGTGTCTACATTTCACAAATTGCTGCAGGCAGGGCCGGCTGGGTCTTGGTTTGCTCACCAAGTCTTCCCTTTGAAGAGCTCATTCATTCTCAGAAGGCCAGATTGATCTGAGGCTGAGGCAGGGGGCTGGGGGTGGGGCTGGGGCTGGGGCTGAGGCTAGGGCTGAGGCTGGGGCTGCGGGTGGAAAGAGGGAGCATCTGCTTCTCTCTGCCTTTCCCACATAAGCCCAGCTCCTCCTGGACACCCAAATTCATTACTCATTCATGACTACGGAGACCACTGCCCCTACCCACCAGTATAGAAGTGCCCTCAGGGACTTAGAGGGAAAGATTCTTTGTAATGTATTGGCAGAGCTATTGCCCAAGTAGCCTCTGGGAGGGCTGGGGAGACCGCAGGCCAAAGGGACCACAAGAGACAGACCCAGAGGATACCATCTGGGGGCTGCAGCCTCAGCCCAGGACCACTAACCTATGGTTCTGTTGATGACCACCCAGGATCACAAACAGAGGGTTCTCAGAGCCTCTGAGGCCTCAAGAGACATTGCATTTATATTCTATTGCAATCAAACTTTCTAAACTGAGGTTGGGGGTGGGGGTGGGGTCATTGGATTGCTGAGCTGTCACTCACTTTGTGGAAGGTTAATTCCCCCAGGGGGCACTGGTCTGTCAGGGGAAAGGACCAAAAGATATGGAAAATGAGTCAGTCAGAGTCTGGGAGAAAGCTGCCTCTGCTGGCACTTCCTTTTCCCCAATCCCATCCACACCCGTTATTCAGTGCCCAAGCATACCCTGTCTCTCAGGGGATGGAGAGCTGCTAGTTTTATAATTTGTAAGGGCAATTTTGGGATTTGGGGAGGGATGGGGGTGGATGGAGCTTAGAAACTGAGAAGAAGGGTGCCTAACAATTCACATTTACAAGGCCTGTTTAGGAGGGACAGGCTGTGAATTGTAACTGGTTCAGTTGGGGTATGTCTGCTGGTTTGTCTATGTTTGGGCAACGTGTGGTGTGTTTTTGTATTTCTGGATGTCTGGATATGTATCAATCTGTGTGTGAGTTTCTCTGTGCCTTAGAGGCGGCATTGTGTAATGGAAAGAACACAGGGGTTGGAATCAAGAGATGGTTCAAATCCAATCTTTGGCATTAATTCCCTGGGAGACTTTGTGCAAGTCACTTTCCCTCTCAATTTTTTCCTTGTCTGTAAAATTAAAGCAGTTGGACAAGATGATCTTCAGGACCCCTTCAGACTTCAAATCCTATGATCCTATAATCTCTCCAGATCTGAGAGAGAGTAGTTGGCTCAGTGCCTCACCCCCAGCTCCAAGGCCCAGCCCAGATGGACAGGCACCAGCCCCAGGGTGGGTGACTCTGACCAGGCGTCGCTTCCCTGGGCTGCTTCCCAGGAGGCTCCTGCAGAGGACACAGCAAGGACCAATTTCCCAGCCCTTTCTTCTCAGCAAACAAAGCCTAGCGCTGGCCATATGCTGCCCGTGAGGCTGGGGCTTTGATTTGCCTGGGACAAGGAGGCTGGGCTGTCACCCAACACCGGGGCGGGTCCTTGAAGGGGAGCGCTCCAGTCAGCTCCTCTTTTATCAGCAGGGATTCCTGCTTTCTTTCCTCTGGCACTCCTCTCTCTTTTCTGGGTATCACTTAGTACCCCTTTACCCCCAACTACCAGGCCTGCCATCCCCCAAAATGCTCCCTACTCTGGACTTTCTCCCCTCCTTTCCTCTTATGACCTGCTCTCAGGAGCTTTCCTCTTGGAAACTAACTTTCCAGTGAATGACTGATAAGACCTAGTCCAGTGTGGGGCCTTTCTGGAGGCACTTGATACATCCACAAGCAGCCAGAAGCTGAATTGGCATCATAGTGGAGGTGGGATGGCAGGGGCAATGGGTTGTAGGTCACCTTGTCCTAAAAACAGCAGAAATTCTTTTTTTTTTTTCCACTCATCCTCTATCCGTTATGTCTGGCCAGTGCCCTGGTCATTACAAGGATAAGAAAGAATCTCTTTTGGCATAAATAAGTAGGAAAAGCCTTTTCCCACTGAGGATGAAAAAAACCGAGTTTCAATTACAGCTAGAAGGATTTAGGATAGATAAAAAGGACTTTAGGGAAGAGGTACCAAAGATGAAAATAGGGCTCCAGAGTCAGTTCAGGGAGTGAATGTGTTTTCTGGGGAAGTCTCTAAGGAAAATAGTCTAGGCTTGGAGGAATTAGTCTGATGCTAAGAAGGCTCTAACCTTTGCCCCAGACTAACCCCTAAGCACAGTCACAGACTAACTACTAACCCTAGCGATGGACAGAACTCCGACCACACCCACAGACAGGGCTCTGACTCTGGCTGCTGACTGATACCTCAGTCCTTAACCTAGGCCACAGACCAATGTGCACCCCAATGGCAGGCCAACACAGTGAGCCTGCTGGTCATCACAAGGGAGACCAGGTGAGAAAGAATGATGGATTGGTCAATGCAATTCTCTCCACTGCTAGAAACACAGCTCCAGAACTATGTCCTACTGATCCCCAGAAGTACTGTCCAGTCTTTCCTCTACCCCACTCCCCAATACACACAGACACAGACACAGACGCATAGACACACACACACACACACACACACACACAGAGGCAGAGGCATATGCATTCTACCCCCTCTTGTCCCTCCTAACTCCTCCCCAACTCTTCCCTTCCCCCAAGCCCTGGCCCCTTTCCCTCTGTTAACACCCCAAGGACATACCGTTGTCTCCTTGGCTTGGTTGTCTCTGCACTCTAGGCTTTCCTCTCCCGTGTTCCTGGCTCAGTCTACGAGGCCAGGGCAGGGTACTTCAGGGGCCCCTCAGTTTCCCATTCTATTCTCTTTTTCAGCATCCATCCCACAAGTCTGTAAAGGTTATAAAGAAGGGGAAACAAAGAAGGAGAGGGGGAATTCAACAAGGGCTTGGGGCCTGGGTGTGGCGGCCTTGAAGTCATCTGTACCAGATAGCTCTGCAGAATCCTGCAGCCTTCTTTCTATGACCCCATGGACTCACGACCTCTCTTTACTCTCCTGTCCTATGCTCAGCCCAACAGGAGCCTTCTGAGCCAGGTCAGATATCACCCATGAATAAGATAAGGTGTTTGAAGTGCTTTGCAAAGTGCAAAGCTTATAAGCATGCCAGTTAATATTACCATCATCATCATCTATGCTCTGGGAACATCTTTGGGGGCGAGTTTAGGGAGGGGCTGAGGGTTCTAATTTGGGTGACTGCTTTGACAGGCTTTGCTCTGCTCCTGCCACAGCATCCTCATCACGCTATCAGCTAACCTCGTTAATAGCAAGGTGCCTAGCGCCCTCATGTGGGCTCTCTCAGGACTGCAAAGGGCCTGACACCCACCTTGGCTATTATCATTCCATCCTCTGACCCTTCCCCAGTCTCTTAAAAAGTTGTGTTGGGTGTGCTACCGGTGTGACCAAAGGTATGGACTAAGTTTGAGAGAAACTTAATCTACAAACAGGGACTTCATCTAAGCCCCAGTTGTAATTTTTTAATGCTTTCCCCCTTTCTGGGGTGAGGGGCTCTGTGAGAGATGGTGATTGAGTGAGGGGGCTGGGAAGGGGTCTATGAGGGGTTAGCGGCTCTCTTGAGGGATGAGGGCTCAGTGAGACAATGGGAGGCCCCATTGAGGAGGAAGGTGGCTCAATGAAGGAGATCTAAGTGCTGAGGACACTCAGAATGAATAGGGGCTTCTGGAAGATGTGGGACTCACTGATGGGATGGGCATTCATTGAAGGTGAAGAAGCTCATTTAGGGAAATGGGAGCTTACTGAGAGGATGGAGCTCAGTGAAGGGTTCACAGATTCACAGTGAGGAGTTTCAGATTGGGGATGAGGACAGTGAGCTAATGGGGGCTCAGTGAGGGGAATCAGTATTCAGTCACAAGGATTCATTTAAGGGTTTGGGGGCTAAGTAAGGCGGGGCATGAGCTTGCAGTGAAGAGTTCAGGGATTGAGTGTTTTCTGTGAGAAAGGCTCAGGAAAAGGAATCCCCCTCCTGCATCACTGCTTTGTCATGGTGGAGAGGCTGTCACAGTTCCATGAAACGGTGAGCAGGGTTACCCAAGATGGACAGGTCATAGCGCAAAGTACTGGTAAGAGGTGATCCACTGGAAAAGGACATGGCAAACCATTCCAATATCTTTGCCGAGAAAACCCCACACATGGTATTAAGACATTAAGAGATGACATCGGTGCGCTATGGTCTACGAGGTCACAAAGAGTTGGACACAATTGGACAACAGCAACAAGGGGCATAGGCATTTACTGGAAGGCACAGGGATGTCTTCAGTTCAGCTTAGACTTAGTCTTGTCCCAATCCTCCTGATTCAGTTCCCCAAATTAGCCTCCATCTCCAATAGACCATTCTTAGCCCCTCTGAAGTCCAGGTAACTATAACTTTACCTTATCAATTGGTTGGCTTAATCCAGGAGCTCCACAATTCTGGTGGCCCTGTAAGACCCCCCAGATACCACAAGCCATTTTATAGAGTTGGGGAGATAGAGACCCAGAACAGTTTGTACTGGGTCTGCTGGAAGTCTGGGCCAACCCCCATCCCTCTCACTGAATCCCATTCTGGGAACTGCCAAACAATGACCCGCTCTGTCATCTCCACTGTATTAGTTCCCTTCAAACTCTCCTTGTCTCCGGCTCCTTCCCTACTGCCTACGAGCATGCCCATGTCTCCCCATCCTCAAAAACACCTCATTTGATATTGCCACACTGGCTGACTATGATCCTGTATCTCTTCTGCCTTTGTGGCTAAACTGGAAAAGGCATTTACAAGGGGTACCTTCATATTCTTCCTCTCTTAACACTTCTTAATGCTTTACAGTCTGGCTTCTTACCTCCTCATGCCATTGAAGCTGATCTTCAAAGTCACCAGTGATCTTTTAATGGCCAAATCAAACAGCTTTTTCTCAATCCCCTTTCTCCTAGATCTCTCCGGAGCTTTTGCCAACTGCTGATCATCCTCTTCTCCTTGACTATCTCTTTCCCCTGGGATTTTGGGACACCACTCTCTCCTGGTTCTCCTCCTACCTATCAGACTGCTCCTTCTCAGTCTCCTTTGCTGGATCCCCATCCAGATCATACCTTCAAACTGGGTGTCCACTGGCATCCAGCAGGTGTCCCACAGGCTTCTGTCCTGTGTCCTCTTCTCCCTCCATACTACTTCACTTGGTGATCTTATCAGCTCTCATGGATTTACTAACCATCTCTATGCTGATGATTCTTAAATCTACCTATCTGGACCTAACCTCTCTCCTGACCTCCAGTCTCACATCTCCAACTGCCTTTCAAACATCTCCAACTGGATGTCCAGTAGATATCATAAACTCAACATGTATAAAACAGAACTCATTATCTTTCCCCCCAAACCCTCCCACAGTCCTACCTTTCCTACTACTGTAGAGGGCACTACAATCCTCCCAGTCCCTCAGGCTCAAAACCTAGGGGTCATCTTCAGCTCTTACTATCTCCCTTCTCACCCCACCATAGACAATCTGGTGCCAAGGACTGTCGATTTCACCTTTGTAACATATTTCAAATATGCCTCCTTCTCTTTTCTGATACTGTCATCACCTCATGCCTAGTCTATTGCAGTGGACTGATGGTAAATCTGTCTGCCTCAAGTCCCTCCCCACTCCAATACATCCATTTGACCACTAAAGTGATTTTCCTAAAATGAAGGTCCAACCATGTTACTCCCATTCTCAATAAACTCCAGTGACTCCCTATCGCCTCCAGGATCATATATAAAACCTCTGATTGGCTTTCAAGACCCTTTATAACCTAGACTTCTTCTGCCTTTTCTGCCTTCTTACACCTATTCCCTACCATGTACTCTTTGATCCAGTGACACTCGCCTCCTTGCTATTCCATGAACAAGACATTTTCTCTCTTGGTCCTAGGCATTTTCTCTTGCTGTCCCCCATGCCTGGAATGCTCTTCCTCCTCATCTCTGCTCCCTGGCTTCCCTGGCTTCTTTAGCTCCCAACTAAAATCCTATCTTCTACAGGAAGCTTTTCCCAACCCCTATTAATTCTAGTCCCTTTCCTCTGTTAATTATTTCCTATTTATCTTATGTGTAGCTTGTTTGTGCATATTTATTTGCTTGTTGTCTCCACATATTAGATTATGAGCTTTTTGAGGGCGAGGACTATCTTTCGCCTCTTTGTATCTCCAGTGCCTGGCACGTATTAGGTGCTTTATAAATGTTTCCTGGCTGACTGCTATCAAAGAAAGATGATAGCTCACATGAAGATAAATTCAAATTTAGTCTATTATCTCTATGAAAATGGAATGAATTTTTCTTTTTGTACTTTACTCATGCTGTGCTTATGCCGGATAAGTGTTTCCACTTTTAAAAACCCAGAAACTATGAGAATATTTAAATATGAAAAACCAACAGGTGTATGGGGGAGGTACAGTGTCCAAGAGACTGATCATAGGTCATGCTTATGTGGACTCTCACATAAGACAAGCAATAGAAATCTCAAGAAATTTCAATTTTTACAACTTAATTTTTTTGGACTGTGGGCAGGCTGGTTTCAATATTCATCTCTGCCTGGATCCCAAACTGTAATTCTCTGTTTTAACACCTGGTTCCCAAGAGCAGTGCCTTTCTCATTCCTGGAGTAGCACTGCCCCCTAGTGGCCAGCTGAGGCTCTAACTCCACTGATACCTCCTTGTACTTGTGGACTCTAAGGTCCTTTTCAGCTCTAAATTTGTGTTACTTAGTGTGTGCATATAGGGCCTCTGATACCAGAACTAGTGCCGTAATATCGGGCCACTGGACCCAGATGGCTCTGGAGGAGAAAGTAAGACTGGTGATACTGCAATCCCTCCCTCACTCAAATCAAAGTCAACCACAAGTCATGTCATCATTTCCATTGTCCTCTTTGAGAATGAAGGACAAACACAAGTGCTATAAAAAGAGACAAACAAAACACCTAGATGGTTTGTTCTGTTTCTTCCATGTCCCCCGTGGTGATCTTCTCTTTGGACTTTTAGAGGAATCTAAGGTAGGAAGGGATAGAAAGGAGGTGAGCTTTCCATAATGGTGATTGACAAGTTTAGGAGGCTCTCAAAGTCTAATCCTCAAGCCCTGAGAAACTGAGGCATAGTTGGTCCCCTTTTCTGGTGGTAGGAAGGCTTGGTTTATCTATCCATCCATGCATTTGAAATTTCTTCCATATTCTTAGCCCTGGCTAGGCACCATGGAGTGCCACAAGAAGGCTAGGGTAGGCAGTAAGAAAGAAGGAGGCATTTTCTTTTCCTGGTCTCCCCAAAGCCCTGCGTTTGCAAAGAGGTCTTGAGCCCACCATGTGGCTGGACTCTTTGCTAATTCAACCCAGATTTGTCTTTAGCCCAGCTATTGGGATCTAAAAAAAAAAAGGGGTATGATGACCAACAACAAAAAATCAATACCAAAATATTTTAGCAAGCTAATAGTGAAACCAACTCTATACCCTCTTCCAATCTTATCTACTTATCTATAGATACACTATTTTAAAATAAGTTTATATTGATGTCATTTGTTTTTATATCACCATAATTTACTCCTTCTCAGAGAGCCATGCCATATAACAAATATTTTTAAAAACAACAACAACAAGGAAAAAACAAGAGAATAAGAATCAGCCTGACTGGTTAATAC
The DNA here is from genome assembly GCF_011100635.1 of Trichosurus vulpecula. Lineage (NCBI taxonomy): Eukaryota > Metazoa > Chordata > Mammalia > Diprotodontia > Phalangeridae > Trichosurus > Trichosurus vulpecula. The sequence continues at coordinate 171,401,772 of NC_050575.1, read as the reverse complement.
ATCAAAAAAGTCTGAAAATATGTGCATTGCTTCAGACTTGTGGGCCTCCCACCTCTGCAAAGGACTGGAGGTATTGCCTCCTATCTCTTCTTTGGAGCCATGTTTGTTCTTTGTTATTTTATAACATCCTCCTTTGATGTTTTCTTTTTTTGGCAATTGTTCTTTTTCCTTTGTTATGGTCATTTTACATATTATTTCCTTGGCTCTGCTTACTTTTGTTGTTCAGTTTTAACTGATTCTTTGTGACATATTTGGAGTTTTTATGGCAAAGATGCTGGAATGACTTGTCGTTTTCTTCTCCGGCTCATTTTACAGATGAGGAAACTAAGGCAAACAGGGGTTAAGTGACTTGCCCAGGGTCACATAAATAGTGTCTGAGGCTGAATTTGAACTCCAATCTTCTGGACTCCAAGCCAACAGCTCTATCCACTGCACTACCTAGCTGCCTCTACTGCTTATTTTACTCTTCATCAGTTCATAGATCTTCCCATGCTTCTCTGTAGTTGTCATATTCATCATTTCTTATGGCACAGTAATATTCTATTACATTCATGTCCTATAATTTGCAAAAAATGCTTTTATATGCCATTCTTCTATCTTCTTCACATTATATTATTTCATTGGTTTCCCCATATTTATATTCCTCATATTCATTATTTTAATGATGCAATAATACTGAATTCCAATTGCATTAAAATACTCGAGTTTATTTAGCTATTCTCCCACTATTGGGCAAAAATTGTTTTTATTATGTATTACATATTTTTCTTATTCTAGATTTCTTATTACATATGTGTGTATGTGTACATGTGTATGTATATATACATATATACATACGCACACCAACACAGTTATAGTCTTCTAGATTTACCTAGAGCACCGAGAGACTGTGACTTACCCAGGGCCACTCAGCTAGTATGGGTTAGAGGCAGGACTTGAACACAGTTCCAACTCTCAAACAATCACCTGTGCTGCTCCTCATTTACAAATTGTGTAGGAAATAGATTCATAAATCCAAGCTCATTGGAGAAGGGAGAGGAGGGAAGGCATTAGCAGTTAGACAGTATCAAGAAAGGCCTCTTGTAGAAGGAAACATGAACTGAGCTCAGAACGATTATTTATTAAACACCTACTCTGTGCCAGGGACTGTGCTAGGTGCTGAGATAAAAGGAAAAAATAAAATAAAATATTTCCTACTCTCTAAGAGGTCAGGGGAATCACATGCACAGAAATAAGTAATGACAAAGTATCTTTTCAATACAAAGTAATTTCAAGGGCAAGCAGGAAAGGCCTTCTGAGGAAGACAGTGCTTAAGCTGAACCTTGAAGGGAACTAGGGGTTCAAGAGGCAGAGGAGCAAAGATATTTCAGGCAGAGGAGTCAGCTTGTACACAGGTACAGTGGCAGGTGTTGGCATGTTTTATATAGGGAGCAGTAAGCCATCAGCTTGGCTAGAATGATCATAGGATTTGTAGGGTGGTCGTGGTGTGAGGGGAGCGAAGGGGATGGATGCAAGAGATGTTGTAGAGATAGATTTGACAAGACTTGACAGTTGATTAAATACAGGGGTTGAGTGGAAGTCAAAAGTGGAGGAGGTGGTAAATCTGAATGACTAGAAGATGGTGGTACCCTCAACAGAAACAGGGAAAGCCATGTCTTCTGTCCATAGCATTCTGGGATAGAAGGTTCTATTATCCTGTGATCTCTGCCCTTGCCTCCTTCCTGTTCTAACAAATGGATGACCTCCTTCCCAGAGTTCTGCTGACTCAGTTCCCTCATCAGAGGACCTGAAAGGAGGTAAGCCCAGTCCAACCAGATCAACCTTATAGTTCTTAATGCCATTTAGGCTGATTTCTTTGTCCAGCAAAGCTGCCTGAGATGCCTGGCCCCAGCTCTGACATGTTTTATGGTCAATGTAAAGGCTATCTATTTTGTAGGTAGGACGAAAGGGGCCATTCCTTGACTCACTTCTTAAAGAGGCCTATTCACTGAATGGGCATTACCTCACTCAAAATGAGAACCTGAAAAGACCTTAGTTTAAAAGGGCCAGGGTCTCCCAATGTATCCTGGGCTCCAATTGTCTTGTTTGATATCTGGCCAAAGGACCCGGATGGCTCTGGAGGAGAAAGTGGAGCTGGTGACCTCGCACAGCTCTCCCTCACTCAAATCAAAGTCAACAGCAAGTCATGTCATCACCTCCCACCTCATGGTCCTCTTAGAAAATGAAGAACACACAACAACAACACAAGTGTTAAGCAGCTACATTACACCGAACGGTAGGGCTAGTTTATTAACTTGTAGCCGGGGCTGAGATACGTGTCTAACTTTTCCCTTATGAACTTTTTGGGGGCTCTGAGTTCATCTCTGCCTTGTTTTGGCTCACTCAGATAAGAAGTCAAGAGGATAAATTAAAATTTTATTATAATTGTTATTTTTTTTTAAAGAAGTGTGTACTTTTCCCTGCCAAGCCATTCTCAGGGACGTGACTCTCTGGATGTACTCTCTGTCATCACCAGAGCCTTGTCTTGAGGGAGACAGCTGGGTCTCAGGACAGAGCCAGGAGCTTTGCTGAGGCTACATGAGTTGGAACAGAATCTGGAGAGAGAATAAAGGAGAAGGTTAAGACAGAGAACAAGGGGAAGAGAAGAAGAAGGGGAGATGGAAAAGCAAAGGGAGACAGAATGTTAGAGCTGAAAGGGAGCTTAGAGATCATTTCATTCAACCACATCATCTTACACATGGGGAAACCTAAACCCAGAGAAAAGAAAGATTTTCTCCTAAAAACCATCCTCTTTGAAACTTCTCTGTTTCTATCAAAGGCATCGCCATTCTTCTAATCTCCCAGGTTCATAACATTATACTGGACCGGGGTGGGGAACCTGCAGCCTTAAGGCCACATGTGGCCTTCTAAATCCTTTTGACTGAATCCAATTTTAAATTTTAAGGACTTAAGGATTTAGAAAATCACATGTGGCCTTAAGGCCTCAGGTTCCCCACCCCTGTACTGGACTTCTCACTCTCTCTGACCTCAAATACCAAATCTTGCTGTTTCTACCTCCAAAACACCCCCAATCTCCAATTATTTGATTCATTTCAGCAATCATTATAAAGTACTTGGTATAAAAAAAGATGAAAAATGACACAATCTCTGCTCTCAAAAATGTACCACCTTCTATAAAGAGCATTTCCCAGTTTTCCCTAATTTTAGTGCCTTACTTCTGGGGTCACCCCTAATTTATCCTGTCCATATCTTGTTTGTAAATTTTGTTGTTATTCAGTTGTGTCTGATACTTCACGACCCCATTTGGGGTCATCTTGGCAAAGATACTACAGTGGTTTGCCATTTCTTTCTCCAACTCATTTTATAGATGAGGAAACTGAGGCAAACAGGGTTAAGTGACTTGGCCAAGGTCACAGAGCTAGTAAGTTTCTGAGGCCAGATGAATCTTCCTGACTGCAAGCTGTGCCACCTAGTTGCCTTTGTTTGTACATAGTGGTTTGCATGTTTTCTCCCCATTGCACTCCTTGAAGACCACCATCTTTTGTTTTTTATATTTCCAGGGCATAGTACAGTGCCTAGCACATAGTAGGAACTTAATAAATGCTAGTTGACTGACTGATCTAAGGAATTTATCATCTTATCTGAAGGCTATAAAACATATATAAATAAGTATAATGCAAGGTAGGGTATGATGGAATAAAAGAGGCAGAACAAAAGCACTTCCCACTAGCAAGAAAGACTTCATTAAAAGGAAGTACCTGAGCCAGATGGGACTGACTCCCCCGTCTTTGTAACCTCTTACACCCCTTAAAGAACCAAGGCCTATCCATTCTATCGGTGCAATTCCTTGGGGCCTCTCGCTTGCCATTTAGACTTTTCGTTCAATGGCAGATTCTGGTCTTTGCTTTCCCCCTGACTTGCTGTGATGTCTTGACCTAATTCATGCTGCCTATATATCTTGTTTGTACACAGTTGTTTACACAATGTCTCCTTCAGGGAATGGAATCTCTTGATTTTCTTTATATCACTAGTGCTTATTAGTAAGGTGCCTGGCACATAGTAGGAACTTAATAAATGTTAGTTGTTTACATAAGTTTACATAGTTTATATAACTTAAGCAAGTCACTTAAATTTTTTGAGCCTCAGTTTCTTCATTTGTGACATGAAAGACTAATATTACCATTGGTCCTACTAGAAGTGGTGGGAGGGTCAAAGGAGCTCATGGATGTGAAGAACCTTTGAAAAATCTCTGGGGGCAGCTAGGTGGTACAGTGGATAGAGCACTGACCCTGGAGTCAGGAGGACCTGAGTTCAAATCCAGCCTTAGGCACTTGATACTTACTAGCTGTGTGACCCTGGGCAAGTCACTTAACCCCATTGTTTCTCAATAAATAAAGATGTAATTCTTAAAAATCTCTGCATATGGATCAGGGATGATGACTCACTCCTTTCAGGGTTTGCTACTGGGATAACACATGTTCCATTAAGAAAGTAAGAAAGCACCTGCCTTTGCTAGCCTCAGAAAAGTTTCTTTTTTTTTTTTTATTTCCTGATGTTCTCCTACATTTCTGTCCTACTGGACACTGGGCTAACCTTATTTGTGCTTGGGCCAGAACATCTTCAGAAAGTCTATTAACTCTGATCTTTTTGTTCTTATGGGCAAATATAAAATATAAATTCCCCTTCTCCTTTTCTCCATACTACCCCCCCAAAGTCTATACTCCAAGGCAGTTTTCCAAAATCTGGGCTGTGCCCCCGACCCCCACAGTGGTGAAACATGAAGATGTGTGTGTGTGTGTGTGTGTGTGTGTGTGTGTGTGTGAAAGAGAGAGAAGCAGCAAAGGCCGAAACTATTTTTTTCAAGTACAATTCCTTCATAAATAAATCTATTTTTTTTTTGAATGAAAACAAAGTTCAAATCAAAATTAATAAAATGAGACCAAATGTAATTATTTTTTCCAGCTCAGATCAAAGAGGGGCCTGGGGTCCAGCTTGGGCTTTATTGACACCACTTTTTTCCAAATCATACAAACAGTTCATAAAGCAAGTCATGTCCCTTTGGAGGAAGTTGGGAAGGAAAGGGGAGAGTGTCTCATGGTGCTGAGCAGCAACAGGGACCTCCATGACCAATCCTAGTGATCATAGAGCAGTGACATAAGTCCCCGCTATGAATTGCCAGCTCCCAGCCCACAAAGGAGAAAGCAGAGCTTGCCCAAAGCCTACTTCCCTTCCCCAGCTCTCTCACTCTGCTCCCAGCAGCCTCTGGTCACCATGGGGGAGAGGCTCAAACTTCCCCCAAGCCAGGGACACCCAGGCTGGACCGGCCCCAGACTTTTGGACCACAGCTCAGAGCAGTGGAAAGGAGACGAGAAGTAGCCATGCTGTGGGGCTTCACAGTGTCCAAAGCACGCAGCTGACCATGAACATAATGGACTAATTATTGAATACAGGACTCATAAAAATGTTTTATTTCACTTGTGCGTGCTGAATCTCAGTTCAGGAATGGTTTGACGTTATTTGGTATAGGCTCATGTTACAGATAAATTGTGTTATCACTCTGCTTAAATATGAAGTATGTAAAGGTAAAAAATTGTATGGAAGTATCATATACTATACATAAGAGCTATTCTATTTCTCAGCGTCCTTCACTTTTTTTACTATATAATAAACTTTTTTTTAAAAAACCTCAACTTTTAAAAAACTGAAATAATTTCAGAACAATTACAGATAATGATTTGCTATTTTTAAAAATTCAAGTTTAAATGCCAGTTTTATTGTCTCTGATATTTTTTAAAGAAGGCAAATACCATCCCTTCAGTATAGAGACATATATAACTGGTTTGAAGAAAAAATTCACTGGAGCCATTGAAATTGTGAAAAAAAAAAGAAAAGACAAAAAAGAGAAATGAAGTAGGAGAACTACAGGAAAACACAAAGTAAAAAAGCCCCAATCCAGAAAACATAATCCATTTGATTTATCATTGGATTTCACAAGTACTGTTATTTATGAAGAGGAAAGACTGCTGTTTTCTTTGCATAACTGCTTTAGTTGCACCTAGCACAAAGCCTATTAAATTAAAACAGCATCTTGAAGACTTATGTGCAGAATACATTGGCAAGACAGGTAAATTTGCCCAGAAAAAACAAAATAGATGCATTTAATCAGCAACAACCTACTTTCTCAAAAACCATATAGGTGACACGAAAAGAAATGCTTGCATCGTATAAGGCCAAGTGCAGAAAACCTCTCTCAAAAAGAGAAACTTGCCTCCCACAGCTGCCGATATGATCAAAACAATGTTTCTCATATCATACTCAAAGCTGCTTTGAATGGTCCACTTGTAAATAATACAGTGGAAAAGAGTTCTCTGTATATTTGGAGACCTTTGCAATTAGCTCATTGAAAAGCTAAAATGTTCTTATTTGTTACTAGAAGTGGAGAAAACAACAGATCCAGTTAAAGATGTTCATTTTATAACATATATCTGATACGTAGTTGCAACTATAATTGTGAATATCTGTCACTATGCAAACCTGTTGATGGCAATAGCACGCCAAGAGAATTTTTAAAAATACAATTGTTGTCCACATCCAGATAAAGAACTGATGGATTCTGAACGCAGACTGAAGCATACTATTTTCACTTTATTTTTTGTGGGTTTTTTTTCCCTTTTGGTCTGTTTCTTTTTTCATAACTATGACTAATATGGAAATATGTTTGACATGATTGCACATATATAACCTATGTCAAATTGCCTACCATTTTAGGAAGAGGGGAGGGGAGGGATGGAGAAAAATTTGGAATTCAAAATGTTGTAAAACTGAATGCTAAAAACTGCCTTTACATATAATTGGAAGAAATAAAATACTATAAAGATAAATTTGTATATAGTTTGAAAAATATATAATTGATCAATCTTCAAAAAATAAAAACAATATTACTTTGGAGAACTGTATTGGACTCTACTGACAGAATTCAGTCCAAGTCAGGACAAAAATGAAGATCTACAAGCAGGAGTTTAAAGGCCCCTCAGGCAATATAAATACACCATGGCCTTCACAGAGAATCATTAAGTCAAGAAGTTACGTACAGTGTTTCAAGTTGTTGCAAAAGTAATCGACTGTATCCAAATCCATTAAAATGAAGACTTCGCACATTGTGTAAGGATGGGGGACAGAACAGAGAATGCTCCTATATGATTATGAAATATACCCTTATTGTGCCAAAATATTTCAAATGGTATTTGAACTAAAAACAGAAACTCTAACTTTGAGGCATAATAAGGAAGATAAATCAAAATAATTTTATACCAAAAAAAAATTCTCCTGAAATTTGTGTATTTGATGGATTTTTTTTTTAAATTAAGTTTTCTAAATAAATCAGTGCAAGGTCCTCAACCCTATACTCTGATTCAGAATTATAAAAATACCTGCTTTGTAAATGAAAGAGAAGAAAGCAAAAACCTGCTAATTAGTCATTTGATCAGTCTTCTTCAGTTATTCTCATTTGATTTTAAAGACTTGTACATTTCTAAATATGAACTGCTAAGGAACTTATTGACCATAAGTAAATAGGAAAAACCATTTGGTGTTATTCTATATGAATGAGAATGTGAAACAAGTATTTGAACCAGAGCATATCGATTAAGCAATTCATGCCAAATGCCTAACAAAGCTTACATCTTGACTATGGATGGATGTGGCAAATGACTCAGGAAACAAAGGTTCCGAATTCTATGCAAATCAATTAAGCAATGCATGCCAATTACCCAACAAATCAGGACCAGTAGCCTTTCTCAGCTATGGCACATGAATAAAAAAAAATACTTAACAAAGTGATACAAATTTGTAATGTATTATCTGCATAAGACAGTTTTCTGTTCTACTGGTTATAAAAACAAAATATTGACCTTAGGTAATGGTTGAAAAAGAACTGCATGTAACAGTATAATGATTGAGTCCACCTTTTGGAGAAACTTTGTGGCAAGAAGCAAGCCCTGCATCTGCTCAGTCCTATGCTAGTCAACTCTTTGAGGTTTCGTCTCTGACTTAGATGAAGAGGAACTTTCAGACAAATACCTCAGCCACCCCTCCCTCTCCCCTTTTATTCTCCTGCTACTCCATGCTCGGACAAACAGCTGAAAATGTAGCCACAGGTTATCTGGACTCAAACATCTGTGAGCTCGCTCCCCCTGGGGCCTCTGCAGCAACGGTCCCCCTCCCCTGCCTGTGTTTATCCAGTAAAGAGAGTGGGAGGCTGGACAGTCCCAGCTTCATGTTTCCATCCTGTTTTTGCCAGCTGTGGTGGAGGTGTTAGGGGAGGCAGCATTCCAGCTGTTATCTGGGCCAGCCTGAGGAAGGCGGAAGAGGGGCAGGGAGGGGAAGAGAGGGAAGGCAAGGACAGCATCCATTCTTAGCGGAGAGTTCAAAGCATCTTATGGACCTCTTCCTCCCATTGTTTATCCTCCCAGTTTATGGCCACCTTCACTACAGGATCCTGCCCCCGCCAACCACAAAGCTGTTTCAAAATGCCCAGACCTAGGCACTCTGGGAAAGTTCCTCAGGAAAGTGCTGGGGGTGGGGGTGGATGGGAATGGAGCACCTACCAAGTACCTACCATGGGCCAGGCACTGTGTTAAGCACTTCACAAATATTATCTTGTTCAATCTTCACAACAACCTGGGACGGTAGTTGCTATTATTATGCCCATTTTATTGTTGAGGAAACTGAGGAAAACACAGGTTAAGTGACTTGCCCGGGGTCCCAGAGCTAGTAAACGTCTGAGGCTGAATTTGAACTCAGGTCTTCCTGACTCCAGGCCTAGTGTTCTTTCCACTGTGCCACCCAGCTATCCCTGACCCTACAGTAAGTCCTTGTACTCCCTCCCCCTGGAGAACCAGCCCCTCATTTCATTGAGGTATTTTTCCCTCTTGGGAGAGGAGCCAAGTGTAGTAGGGCAGGAAGGACAGGGACAATACCAATAACACTAGATCCTGGTACTAATAGCTGACATTTATATCTTGCTTTAAGGTTGGCAACACACTTTGTCTTACTTGATCCCCACAACGACCCTGTCAGGAAGATGCCATTATCCTCATTTTCACAAATAAGAAGTAAACTTATCCAGGGCACACAACTGGTAAGTGTCTGGGATGGAATTCAAACTCAAGTCTTCCAAAAATACTGAACTTGCAGTATTAAAATCGGAGTCATAGAATCTGAGTTTGAATCTTGGTTCTGCTACTTACTATCTGTCACCTAACCTCTCTGGGCCTCAGTTTCCTCATCTGTAAAAAGAAAGGGTTGGACCACATGCCTTCTAATGTTTTTTTCCAGTTCTAAATCCATGCTGCTGTGCTCCTGTGACTCCAAGTCTGTGCTGAGTTGCTCTGAAGTGTTCCCTGCAGCCCTAAAATTTCACCGAAGAAGAGCTCCTGGCAAATGCTTCTATCCCTGCTGTGTTCCCTGCTCTTAGAAGTCCCCTGTCCTGTGTTTTCTCAGCTCCAGCCCAGCTTTCTCTGCCCAACATAATAACTCAGCAACCTCACAGAATCACAATGTCAAACTAGGAGGGGCCTTGAGAAGGATCTTAGAACCCAGAATGTCAGAGCTGGAAGGGGCCTTAGAACACAGAATGTCAGAGCCGGAAAGATCCTCAGAACACATCAGAACTGGGAGGGACCTCAGAACATAGAATGTCATAGTTGGGAGAAGCCTTAGAACATAGAATGCTAGAGGTGGAAGGGACTTTAGAACAAAGAATGTCAGAATTGGGAGGGGCCTCAGGACCCAGAATGTCAGAGCTGGGAGGAACCTTAGAACATAGAATGTCAGAGCCGGAAGGGGCCTTAGAACATAGAATATCAGAGCTGGGAGGGGCCTTAGAACCCAAAATCTCAGAGCTGGAAAGATCCTCAGAACACATCAGAACTAGAAGGGACCTTAGAACATAGAATGTCATAGCTGGTAGAAGCCTTAGAACATAGAATGCCAAAGGTGGAAGGGACTTTAGAACATAGAATGTCAGAGTTGGGAGGGACCTTAGAACATAGAATGTCAGAGCTGGAAAGATTCTCAGAACACATCAGAACTGAGAGGGACCTTAGAACATAGAATGTCATAGCTGAGAGAAGCCTTAGAACCCAGAATGCCAGAGCTGGGAGGGACCTTAAAACACCAAATGTCAGACTTGGGAGGGGCCTTAGAACGTAGAATGTCAGAGCTGGAAGGAGCCTTAGAACATAGAATATCAGAGCTGGGAGGGGCCTTAGAACACAGAATGTCAGAGCTGGAAAGATCCTCAGAACACATCAGAACTGGGAGGGGCCTTAGAACATAGAATGTCATAGCTGAGAGAAGCCTTAGAACACAGAATGTCAGAGCTGGGAGGGACCTTAGAACACAGAATGTCAGAGCTGGGAGGGGCCTTAGAACACAGAATATCAGAGCTGGGAGAAGCCTTAGAACACAGAATGTCATAGCTGGGAGGGGCCTTAGAACCCAGAATGTCAGAGCTGGGAGGGACCTTAGAACATAGAATGTCAGAGCTGGGAGGGGCCTTAGAACACAGAATGTCAGAGCTGGGAGGGACCTTAAAACACAGAATGTCAGAGCTGGAAAGGGCTGTAGAATATAGAATTTCATATCTGAAAGGAGCTTTAGATATCATGTTGTTCAAACCTTTCACCTGACAATTAGGACTTTGGCAGGTGGAAATGAGGAAGTTATTCCAGAAGAAGGGTACATTGAAGGGAAGAGGGGAGAGAATTTGGAACTCAAAGTTTTAAAAACAGATGTTCAAAAACAAAAAAAAAAGTTTTTGTATGCAACTAGAAAATAAGATACACAGGCAATGGGGTGTAGAAATTTATCGTGCCCTACAAGAAAGGAAGGAAAAAGGGGATGAGAGGGGAGAGGGGTGATAGAGGGGAGGGCTGACTGGAGAACAGGGCAACCAGAATATATGCCATCTTGGAGTGGGGGGGAGGGTAGAAATGGGGAGAAAATTTGTAATTCAAACTATTGTAAAAATCAATGCTGAAAACTAAATATGTTAAATAAATAAATTTAAATTAAAAAAAAGAAGGGTACATTGAGAGCAAAGACTTGAAGGTAGGAAAATGGAAGGGGAGGTGCAGGTGTGTGTGTGTGTGTGTGTGTGTGTGTGTGTGTGTGTGTGTGTGTGTGTTCTAGGAATGGCAAACAGTTCAGTTTGGTTGGAGGGTAGAGTGTGTGAAAGGGAGCAGTGGGAAATAAGACTGAAGAAGTGGGGTCATGCCAGGTTAAAGAGGGCCCAGCATGCCAGACTGAGAATCTCATGCATTTGCCTGGGGTCCAGGGGCACTGCTTGCTTTCATCTTCATTTCCTTTGGCCTCCTCATCCAAACTTATACTTCTGGGAATTGCTTCACTCTCTCAAAGCTCTCACATACTCATTTTTTTTCTCATACAACAGTGTTTCCTCTCCGAAAGGTAGGCTGCATGGAGAAGTAAAGGAAGCACATCGGGGAGCATCTTGTGATTTATTCAAAGAAAGAAAGGGTTTCTTTAGTTAGGATACCTCATCAAAAAATGCCTGCTTCTAAAAACTGCTTTGTCCTGTTTCCCTCCATGAATTGCCCATAGAAAGCTGAAGGATCTGAGCCCTTATATCCTCTTCCTTTTGACTCCCTGACCCTATGGCGGGGTGGGGGTCCTCTTTCTCTTTCCCAATTACACATCAAGGGATGGAGTAAAGGGTCCTGACTCACTCCATGGGCCTGAAGGAGTACCCACCTGGGATGGCTGCAGGGTTGAAGGTCTTGGTCACTTATGGGAAAAGATACAAGTCATTTCTTTTACCTTTGATTATTTCAAACTCTGAACCCTGAAAAGGGAGAACCTCTATACAAGGCATAGCAGTCTACCTAAGTGGTTAGAGAACGGTGTGAACGATGAATGGTATGATTTTATGCGGATTGTTCAGTTTTGCTCAGTCTCCCAGCTATCTCATATCTCAACCCTGACTACCAATGGATCCCTAATCTCAAACATAGACTGACCTAACCCTGGCCCCCAAATGAGCCTTTAACCTCAGCCACACAAAGAACTGGAAACTAAAGGGGTCCCCATAAATAGGAGAATGGTTAAAAAATATTACAGTCTATGAATACGATGGAAATGATGAAAGGGATTGTTTCTGAGAAACCTGGGAAGACTCACGTAACTGATACAGAGTGAAGTGAGCAGAATCAGGAAGACAATTTATACAAGAACAAGCTCGTAAAGACAAACAGCTTTGAAAGATTTAAGAACTCTTAACAGTATGACAAATAATGATTCTAGAGAACTAATGAGGAGACATTCTACTAACCTGACACAGAGCTGATGGATTCAGTGTGTGGGATGACACATAATTTTTGGACATGACCAATGAAGAAATTTGTTTGTCTTGACTATTTGACATCTTTGTTACAGTTGTTGGTTTTTTCCTCCTAATGGTTGAAGGAAATAGGAGGGAGAGAAAAAAATATATTTTTGTTCATTGAAAATAAAATTTAATTAAAAAAAACCCCTCAACCACAGTTTGAGTCCTGAACCCATCTGTTCATCTTACAATGTTTCTCACTAATCCCAAGAAGTATTAGATAGGAGTGTGGATGCTTCAGTATAGACCCACCTCATCCTGCCCCTCTAAAGCTGGAGAGACAATTTAATACGGCCAGTATATCCATCTAAGATTTATAGAGCATTTTAATGTTTACAAAAGTTTTACAGATATCATCTCATTTGAGCTTCATGTCAACCCTGTGAAGTGTCTCAAGTATTATTATGCCAGTTTCACAGGTGAACAAATTGAGACTGAGTGAGTTGACTTGCCCATGGCCACAAACCTGCTAAGAATTAGAGGAAGAGGTTTAAACTGAGGCATTCCTGAATCCAGGCCTGGCATTCTATCCATAGCTGCCCCTCTGATACAAACCATATATTTCTTCAGCACAGGAGCTGTCTGTAGGCACTGGACTGCCCCTACAAGATCTTACTGTGGTGAAATGTTGGCAGGAAGGAAGCTCCTTGGGGATGAAGACCTTATTTAGAAACCTTTCTTTGTTTCTAAACAGGAAGAACTGGGCTCAGCTGAGACATTTCCCATACCTCAGAACAGTACCATTTCTAGATTATTTCAGCAGAAGCAAGAATATTAAATCTCCCTTTCTCTGTCTCTCTCCTGTCCCAATTCTAATGGCACAGGGTGCTTGGGACAGTAGATGTACTTTTTTATGTTCTTCTGTGCCCTCCAACTTTGTGCAACTGAATAAAGTGCTTTATTTGCCTCACTCTTGTTACAACTCTGCCTCAAAGCCTAGACTTTGAGCTCTGGCTCCTTAGAGTTGAGCATAACAGTCCTCACTTGGCAAGGGACTTTCTGCCTAGTGATCAAGGTATCCCTAAAAGACCTTTTGGGCAGCTAGATGGCGCAGCTGATAGAGAACTGGTCCTGGCGTCAGGAAGACTGAGTTCAAATTCAGCCTCAGATACTTACTACCTCTGTGACCCTGGGCAAGTCACTTAGCCCTGTTTTCCTCAGTTTCCTCCTCTGTAAGATGAGCTGGAGAAGGAAATGGCAAACCACTCCAGTATCTTTGCCAAGAAAACCCCAGATGGGGTCACGAAGAGTTAGACATGACAGAAAGGACTGATGTGACTTCCTTTGTTTTAGAAGAAGATCAATGACATCACAAGGCAATGTCTTGCTGTAAGTCAAGATGAATGGCAATGGTCCGGAATTCACTAGATGATGACCTTGGCTTCTGATCAAGCTTTAAACTCCCCACAGTGCCTGCTTCAGCCGCCTTCATGGCATTTGGAACAAATTGTTCTCATCCATCTAATGTGCCAGAGGAAGTGTCCACATGCCTAGGGCAGACATCCCCCTAACTCACCTATGGGTCTGAGGTCTGTTGATTACCCTTAACCTAGTTTAGCCTCTCTGGGTGCGGTTGCTTTGCATGCTACAGCTTCCTGGAGCCACAGGCGAGAGCTGGGTGAAAGGTGGATACCTTTCAGCATCCCCAAAAAGGGCTGGGCAAGCCCTCACACCAGAGGTGCTAGCTTTCCCTGAGCACTCCATACGACGACAAAGATAAGAAGGCACAGACACATATATGACCAAGAATGTAAGGCAGAGGATGCTAAAGGCCCTAAGAGAAGTGCAAACAAAGGGCTGTGGGAACACAAAAGAGGGAGAGCACCACGATATTGGACATGAAAAGAGTCCTAGGTATAATTAGACAATTTGACTTACTTCTGGCAATAATGTGTTGTAAGGAGCTTTGCAAATCTTTAAGTGCTGTAAAGAATTAGTTATCATGCTCACCCTCATTGTTATGGTTAAAACTATTATCATTCATTATTGTCTTGTGACCTTGAATAATTCCTATAACCTTTCTGGGCTTCAGTTTGCTCATTGACAAAATAAGGGGGTTAGATTGGATGATCTCTACAGGCAGTCAGGAAGACCTGAGTTCACATCCCACCCCAGACGCTAGCAGTTTTATCCTGGCCAAATTACTTAACCTCTGTGGCCTCAGTTTCTCCATCTGTAAAATGGGAACAGTAGTAATGCCCACATCACAGGGTTGTTATGAAGATCAGACAAGATAATTAACTACGCGAGGTGCTTTGTAAGCCATAGGAACCACATAAATGCTATTGTTGCTATGTAAAATTTCTTCCAGCATTAGATGCCATGATCCCAAGATCACTTCCCATCAGGGCAGACTTCACCAAAGAAGTTATGCTTGCTCCCTGTCTTTGGTAGGAGCTAGGCTCATCCTTGCCTTCGTTGCCTTCATACAAAGCATTTGCCTTCTTTTTGTTCATCCAAAGCCTAATCACCCTTGAGAGCTTAACTGAAGTCTTACCCATTACATGAAGACTTCTCTGACCCATAGTCATGTGATCATAGGACCATAGATTTAAAGTTAGAAGAGCCCTTGTTACACACCTAACCCCCAGAGACATACAATGACTTGCCCAAAGTCAGAAAGACAGTAAGAAAAGGTGGTCACTGAAGACAAAGTCCACTGCCTATATGATTTTGCTGCCTCTAATAGTCTGGGGCTCAATAAATCCTTATGGGATAAGCCTCAGTTTTCTCATCTGCAAAATGGAGGAAGGAGAACTAGACTAGTCAGACTAAACAGTGAATATTTCTTCTCTCTAAAATGATTCAATCTGATCGATTCTTAGTCATCTGAGAATGGATAGTCATCCATTTATTCATTCCTTCAATAAACATTTAAGGAGTACCTACTAAAATACAAAGCACTGTGCTTATTTGCTTTGGGGAGATAGAAGAGATAGAAGGCACAGTCCCTGACCTTCAAAAATATGTCCTCTAGTAAAGGAGAGAAGGCATGGACACACATATGACCAAGAGTATAAGGCAGAGTGTGGTAAAGGTCATAAGAGAAATACAAACAGAGCTGTGGGAACGCAGAGGAGGGAAAGGGCCGAATGATATAGATATGAAAAGAGACCCAGGTTGAGTCAGAAGCTTGCCTTTGCTGCTTACTTCTGGAGATAATGTATTGTAAAGAGATTTGCAGACTAAACTAGACTTTCTAAGTCTAGATTCTCTGAATCCATCATCTTCACGAACACAGAGGCCATGCTCAGGAAGCTGCTCCCCACCCTTAGCCTGCAGGGTCGCAGGGCTCCCAGATCTCAGCAATCCCTAGCCTCCCAGGTTCTGTGCTATTAAGTCAATGGCAAGTTCTGCCCCCAGCAAGTAAGGATTTCAGGGTGAGCTCAGAGGGAACAAAGAAGCCATGGGGAGTAGAGACGGAAGAGAAGGAGGGGAGCAAACCGCCTACTTGTTCAACTGAAACGACATTCCTCTCACCCTAGAAGCACCCCCTGCTCAGGAAAGGACTGAAGAGAAAAAAAAAGCCAGGACAAAAGACGGACGTGATGCTTAGCATGTGTGTATTTATCTCAACTCTGCACTCGGCCTACAGAAGGACACCGCCTGCCTCTCTCTCTCTCTGGCAAAACCGGAAACTCTCATCTCCGCTGAGCTCTTTCCTGTCTTGACTTAACCTTCAAGCTGTGGTTTGCTCTTCGAGAGGGGCTTAGGGGAGAGGAATGGGGAGCGGGAGGATAGAACTAAGCCGCTTACCTGACCCTGGCCCTCCCCCCACCCCGACTGATTTTCTGCTGAATATAACCAGAGTTAGGCAGAAGCCATGGGACTCTCAGACTGAGGACTCAGCCCTCTTGAGAGATAGTGGGAATATGTCTCAGATATACCACTTGATCCTTATGAGTGACCTGCCTGTTCCCCCATTTATAGATTTGTGAGAGCTTTATCAGGCTGAACAAATGCCAGATGGGCTTCTGAGACTGGGCGTAGGGGGGCAGCAAGGAACGGCAGGATTATTTTAGGAGCCCAGATAGGCCACAGGAATTTAGGATTTTCCTGGGTCTTAAGAGCATCCAGTAAAGAGGAATAGGGATATAGCCTGAGGTAGAAAGGGCTACAAAATTTCCATATTCTCCCAGTCCCTGAAAGATACTGTTGACCCTTGACTTTGGGTTGCTAGTGGTCTACCCAGAGTTAAAGAAGACAGTAGGATGGGGAAGAGGGAATTTCTATCCTCCAAGGATGTGTCTCTCCTCCAGAAGAAACTCTAGGGACCCTTTTCAGCATGTTGGGGAGTGAGGAGTCATGAACCTGAGCCCTGGATCAGCTATCATGAGACTGGATCTTAAAAGCTCTGAGAGGCAGGCCATCCTTGGAAATCTTGGAAATATGGGTGGTTCCATTTGCAAAGAGACTTGAGAGGAAACCCAGCCCAGTGTCCACTACTAAACACTAGTATATAGAGTTATAGGTGTGTGACCTTAGACAAATGATCTGACTTCCCTGGGCCTCAGTTTAATTATTTGTAAAATGAGAGAGTTGGATGAGGTAGCCTCTGAGGTCCCTCCTAGCTCTTTCTCTATGATCCCATGGTCTTTTCATCTTCTCCTTAACATCGTAAAGTCCCGTGGGGTCAGCGCCACCTCTCAGGATCCTATCTCTGGCAGGGGCACTGAGTTTCCTTGCCATTCCCTTACAGGTTACAGACCTTGCCAAATACCTCGAACTTCCCTTCAACACTTGTTAAGGAGCTGTTATTTAGGGCTTTTAAATCTATCTATAGCCCCTTTGAGGAGAGTTATTTCTCTAAGTTTATTGTTCTGATATGTGATATAGTCTGATCTTTTATCTGTCCTAGTACACTGTTATCTAAGAGAAAGGAGTGCAGAAAGGACTGGGTTTTTTTTTCCCATGAGTCAATTTTTTTTTAAGTGGGGAAACTTACAGAGTAAGGTATGACATTTAGGATGAATTCCTAGGAACAATTCTTTCTCTGCTTAAATCATGAGTTTACATAACCATAACTGTGATTGACTAAACTATTCTGAATAATATAAACATTCGAATCAACTATAAAGGATTTATGAAGAAAAATGCTATCCACTTCCAGAGAAAGAACTGATACAGGGAAGTACATATTGTATGGTTCCACACATATCTCTCTATATAAGTTGGCCTTCTCTAATTCGGGGTTGGGAGGGAGGGAAGGAGACAATTTAGAACTCAAAATGTAAAAAAAAAAAAAAAAATTAAATAAACGTAAGATTAAAAAAAAAAGTCTCTATAGCCTAACCAGTTGGATGGAGAGGCAAATTGAAATATGGCAAACCCACAAACTTTCAGAGAAGCGGCTGGGAAGACAGAGGATTTTAAAGAACATTGAAATGCATCTGTTTCCTGAGCAACTGTGAAAAAGAAGGGGAAGGGGAGGAGGGGAGAGGGAGAATCTGGCTCCAAAGTTGTCGTTGGGGTTCTTAACACTGATTTCTGGTGCTTGGTGTGTAGCCCCACCTGACCAAATGCCATAAAGCCTCTTATTTCTGGGGCTACTACCCTTCTGCCCCCTTAGTTCAGCTCACAGCCACACCCTTACTGCAGCCCCACTGGGAACCTTCCCACCCATTGATAATCTTCTCATCCAGGAAAGTTGGTGGAGAGGGAGCTGGAAATGCTGAGTGAGTGGTTATGGGGAGGGCCTGCATTGAGGACCGGAAGATGACTGGAGGCTGGACATCCTGTTTGGCTCTTTGGCCTGGAGACCTTGTTGAAAATCAAAACCTGCCCCATAGTCTGTCTTTCCTCCTCCCCACCATGGCCAACCTGATTTCTTTGCACTGAGTTAGTTTTGTTATTGTCTGCCTACAAGGTTGGGGAATGGAGAAAATGCTAACTTTTCAGGCTAGAAACAATTTCTTTTAAAAAGTCACTGCACTTCTTTTTCTGGGAGCAGATCTGGTAGACAATTCCCTGCTGGTGAACAGTCATCATTCCCATTGAGGGGTAGTTCTGTGAGCAGAGGCTGGGTGTATTTTTCCTCCTCTGATCTGGGGGCTTAGCTACAAATAGTTCCCAGAGATGGGGAAACCCATAGCACATAATCAATGACTGTGCTTGGGAAAAGTTAGGGAAGGACCAGAAAGAGGCCTGGGGTCAAGGGGATAGTAGCTCCCACTCCTCATCTATCCTAACCCTAAATGCCTTCTTCCTATCCCCACTCACTTTCTCTTCTGCCTCCACTTCCCTTCCAACTCCCTGAAAATGGGCCTGATAATTCTTACTACATACAATTCTACACACTACATACAATTTATACCACAGTGTGAGCCAGGCTAAATCAGAACCACATCCTCAGGCTGGTGGCTATTCATTCAATAGGCATTCATTAAGTTGTGTATTAGGTCTAGAGGAGATAAAATTTTTAGATAAGACAGATCCCAGTCTTCACATAGCTAGGGCAGACACAGATCGGCAGCATTTCCTTAGAAACTTGGTCCACCCTAGAAAGTGTCTGAAGGGAGGGACACACAGGAAAAAACATGAAAGGGGTAGAAGGGGAAGGGGGTGTTGATGTCTTTTCTGTGCTAAGACCTTACATTTTCTCCTTAGAACCGCAGTCAGAGCTGAGGAGATCTAAAGATATTCCTGCTTAACCTTTAACTTTTGTTTCCAAAGCTGGGACAGTCAGTCAGGTAATATTATATCCCAATGGCCCTTGTTCTTGCAGTCTCTGAGAATAGAGATGTTTATCAGGACCATTGGCTGCTAGCAGTGTCTTTTAGAAAAGAATCAAGGCTCTCTATATTCTCTTTGGTGTCCCTGGGCTCTGGTTGGCTAGACAGCAATGTCTTAAGCCAATAAGATGAACTCTTCCTCCAAAGTGATATCTTCTCAAGGACTCACACTACTTAAAAAAAAAAACTTAATTCTAAAAATTCTTAATAAAATTTCTTAATAAATTATTTCTAGTTTGTTTTTTTTAACTTCCTGCCTTCCTTATTTTCCCCTACTCCCCGCCCCCCGCCCCAGCCATCTTAGTTGAGCACTGAATTGCCAGGCTTCTTTTACAGATGGTGGCACTCATAGCTCAGGTGTTACACATGCTTTTTCTGCTACCTAGAATACTCTCCCTTGTCTCCCTTCCACTTTTTGAGGTCCCATCTATCATTTAGGGCTTAGCTCAAGTCTCATGAAGCCTTGTCTATTCCAGCAGTCTTCACTGACCTACGTTTCTGAATTCTCATAGCACTTACTGTCTGTCCTACCCACATAATTTGAAAATATTCTCTCTTCTTCTAAGTCTATCTTATATTATTAGTACCTATTGGTCCCTAATTGACCATAGACTGAGCCCCCCTCCCCTCTCCTCAGTCATGGCTAAACTCAAGTCCCTAATGCTGGCCACAGATGGATTTCCTAACCCAAGGGAGCCCTGAACCCACCAGTCTTCTTATAATATGGCCCATCAGAGACTGACTCTAAAACGTAAGCCCCACACTAAGGGGACAAATGGGCCATTCAGTCTCAAGATTTGTTAAAACTTTGGTCCAGGGGCTCTTAACCTAGGCGGCTGGTGGGGCAGCAGATAAAGCAATAGTTCTGGAGTCAGGAAGACCTGAATTTTCTTTCAGAGAGACCTGAATCCAGTCTTGGACACTTGCTTAGCTGTGTGACCCTGGGCACATCAACGAACAGTTTTCTGCTTCAGTTTTCTCATCTATAAAATGGGGATAATAACAGCATTTTTCTTCCAGGGTTGTTGTGAGGATCAAATGAGACAATATTTGTAAAGCGTTCAGCACAGTGCTTAATAGTATACATAGTAGGTGCTTAATAAGTACTTATTCCTTTCCCTTCCCTCAGGGACCTTTTTGACAGTTCAGCGAAGCTAATGGATCCCACCTCAGAATATTTTTAAATGCATAAAATAAAGTACATAGGGTTATAACAGAAAGCAATTATGTTGAGGCATAATTATCAACATATTTTTAAAAATTCATGGACTCCTTGAAATCTATTTGTGGGGGTATGAACCCCTGCTTTATATAAAGAACACACACACACACACACACACACACAGTAAAGTCACAATAAAGACAGTGTCATGCAATTGAAAATATACCAGGCTTGGTGTCAGAGGAAGAGGTTTTGAATACTGGCTTTGCTTCCCAGGGGACGTTGACCAAATCATCTAACCTTTCTGGGCCTCAGTTTCTTCATCTGTAAAATGAGGCTGTTGGACTAGACAGTCTCTGAAATCTCACCCTGCTTCAAATGTATGTTCCTGTGACCCAAAGAATGTTTAGACAACAGACAAGAGACAAGTGAGACTGAGCTTACCCCGGGTAGTGGAGGGAGGACCCCTTTGTGGGGCATGAAGAAAAAGAGAATTATGTTCTCAGAGCCTTTCCTGAGAGGGAGTGGGAAAAGTACTTGGTAACCGAGAGTGAGAAAAGCGGTGCCATGCAAATGTGAGAGGGGCAGGAAACAGAGGTTGGGGGCACCATGGACAGACTTTATCAACTTCAAAATATTGCCAACCGAAGGATTATCCTGGAAATAAGTCACTAGTTATCCAGTTGTCTAACTCATAGGAGATATGGAGCAGTCTTAGACTTTGCCTACACTGAAGGTCTGGAAACTGCCCGAACCTGGGTCCCAACAAACTCAGTCAGCCTACACATACCCAGCACCCAAAGCTAATGATGAGAAACAATGGGAAATTCCACAGAGGTGAAGGAACATTCTTAAATAGAATGTTCACAATCTCCTTGAACAATGAGGGAATGTTTCCAGCAGCCAAGAAGTCCTGCAATGCCTGGCTGTACTCATTAGGACCAAAATAGATTACCATCTGAGTTGCAAATGCAATGGATCTTTGGCCTGGAATAGACTCTCCACCAAGGGCAGTTTTATATTTCTTAAAGCCAGCTGCAGGAAGGTAGTCCTGAGGAATGCTCTGCATCCACTTGACATTACTACAGCTCCTGCTGTTGATAAAGGCCAATGGGTGGCTGAGACTGGGTGGGAATGGGCAGTGATGATAGCTGTAGCTGGCCAGTGCCCAGTGCCCATCTGGAAATGTCTTCTTTGAAGGAAACGCAAAGGTCTAGTGAGAAACCCTATATAGCTAAGGTTGGGAGGCATTTCCCAATCTAGTTCTGATAATCCAGCATGGAACAAAACTCAGTTCTTTGCTTCTTTAAATCCTACCCATTCTGTAAGGCCTAGTCTACCTTCTCTATGAAGCAAGCCCCATCACCCTAACTCCCAGTCATCTCTCCCTTCTCCTAACTGTTAAAGCATTTACAATTTTTAATATACAACCGAGGACTTGATTATAGACTGTCTTCCATTCAAAGAAGACATAAAAGTCCAATGTGTTTCCTAGCTTCAGAATTAGAAAGGATCTTAGAACATTAGGGAACATTATCTTAGAATCTTAGAACATTAGAAGGGACACCAGAGTAGAAGGGGAACCTTCGTATATGTGACATGTGCTTCATGTTGACATGAAGAATATGGAATGTTGGCATGTAGAAGAGATCTCAATTCAGCTCTCTGTATTTGTGGAGCTCTCTGAAATTGTGGAGGGGATGAGAGTCTCACATCCATTGATGAAAGCTGCAGTGTTTGGAGGTGGTGTCCACACTTACAAAAATCACAAGTTAGACTGTTCTGATAGGTCCTCCCTTGTGGTCAGTTCAGTGCTAGGTTGATCACCTAAGCCCCTGGGACTCAATCTGTCATTTCCAGGATCATCCTTCTGGGAAGTTGACAAAGTTCGTTGTGCCCTTAGACTCTCTTTTCTGCCCCTTTCACTCCTATGCAGCACCCCCTTCCACACTTTCAGTCACCTGAAATCTCTCTTAATTGGAGGAAATGTGAGGGATAAGTGAAAGAAAGAGAGTTGGTTCCTGCCTTTGGTGAGCGTACAACTTGATGAGAATGGCAGGACCCACAGGCATAATACAACACAGTCAGGAAAATCTTGGGGGGAGATGCAGATATTTTGTGGTAGAATTTGTTATTTCCACATCAGCCAAGCTTGGGCCCCTTTGGACCACAATGCGAATGCTGGAACGTGAAAATAACTTTTAGTTTAGGCAAATCACATGCTCTTATGAGTACCTGCGGTAACCTGCCACTTAGCTTACCTCTCTGGGCCTCAGTTTCCCCATCTGTAGAATAAAAGGGTAAGACTAGATGGTCTCTAAGATTTCTTCTATCTTTAACTTTCTTTGATGCCATGTCTGTAACCTAGTTGTCGACCCTCTCTCCCCCTTCTCTTCCCCATCCCCACTTTGAACAACACAGCTAAATGAGAATTTGAATTCTCATCAGGAAAAGTCTCTGAACTAAATTTATGTCTTCAACACCCAACGCTCAGACCTTTATTCTTTCAGGCTCTTAAATGAGAGGTCATTCTCCTTGCCTTTCCCCTCACCCCATGAAAAATGTCTAATTCCTCTTGACGCAGTTCCCTTTCCCCTCTGGAGAGAAGTTTTTATTGTTCTTTAGAGCTGGCTCCCAATCTCCCACTCACACTCACTTCCTGTTTCCTGGCTTAGAGGAAACACAGATTTCTCGACGGGCTAAGCAGATGCCTCTTTTTTTTTTCTTTTTAAGGATATGGGAAAAAAAATAGCTCAATGCTTTGAATCCTAAAGTCACAGAAAATACAATGTAGGAGCTGGAATACCTTAGCATATAGAACCCTACAACAAAAAGCACAGAATGTTAAAACTAGAAGAGCCCTTAGAGACAATCTAATCTGAAACTTCTCATCTGACATATGGGAGAACTTGAGGCCCAGAGAGAAAAAGTAACTAACTCCTGGTCTTCAGATTGTAGATTTTGGAACTGGAAGGAATCTTAGGGGTTATCTAGTCCAACCCCTTCATTTTACAGATTTGGGAACTGAGATGCAGAGAGCTAAGGTGACTTTTATCTCCAAATAGCTCAAAAGCTATTTTCATATTCCAGCATGTGCCATCTAGTAAGTAGCAGAGCTGGATTCAGATCCAGGTCCCTTGACTCCAGAAGGATCTCCCTAAGGAAAAAGGAGTAGAACCGAGGTCTTGCGTTTCACTAAGATTGGGGTGGAGGAGAGGAGAAATTGAGAAGTGGAGGAAAGAATCCAGTGTCACTCCCAGCTCTTTCCAACCAAACCTCAAGCTTGGTAGAGTTTCCATAGAAGCACATGACCAAAGTTGAGCTCAAACGGCACCAAGTTAAATTGGCGAATCTTTTAAAGTTGCTCGATAACCACCCATTCTTGGGAATTTCCTTTTGCTCTAAGAAAAAAGTTATCATGGTTTTCTTAGTTTCATCTTTTTAATCGGGTTCTGATTAAAAAATAGCCCTGGGCCAAGTCAGTAGCTGGTTATTATTCCATTACATTTAATGTCCCACACGCAGGTGACAAAATTGCTGCTTTTTGTTGTAGAATGGAAGGATCAGGATTTAAGCTCATCCTCCATAGACTCTCTGAAAGCATTTTTGGGATAACTTCAGAAGCAAACAGGACAACAGGGATGGGCACCATATTTTCTTACCCAAATGAATTTGTTATCCTCTGTGAGGTCTTTGCATTTTGAAAACTCATCATTCCATTTGACTTGGAGACATCAAATTGTTGGTATGGTGCTATCTATTAGAAACATTATTCTTACATTTTTATGGGCCAATGTGATGTCTGGGTGAGTGTGAACAACAGTTTGGTCTGAGATGATGGTCCAACTCACTATTATCATCATGACCATTGCTAGATTTTCACAGTACATTAACAAGTGGTGTCATTTTGGAAAGTTTCCACTTATATGTGTCTATGGTTCTTTGTCTATTCTCTTTCCTTTCAAAGCATAGGACCTTTATTTTTAGCAAATTTTTTGGTGACAAATAGTCACTGGTGGGTTACACTTCCTACTGCTTACCCTAGTCCTAGGCAAGTCTCGTTTTCTTCTGGCCTCTGGACTCCTATGGGATAAGAGGATAGTGGCATCATCCTTATTTTCCTTTTGCCCTTACTAGGCTGCCAAGTTTTACACAGGACAGAGTCAGCTGGGAAGGGAAAGGATTCTTAGAGTATGCTAGAGATGGAAGGAACTTTAGAACATGGGATATTAGAGCTCCAATAACCTTAAAAGGGAAGCAGGGAAGGGAACAAATATTTTTAAAGTACCTATTATGTTCCAGGCACTACTGTAAGCACTTTACAAATACTACTTCATTTGAATCTCATAACAACACTGTGAGCTTAAAGGGAATGTAGACAGAACTGGGATCTTTAATTTTTTTTAATTTTTTTTTATTTTACCAGAACACAAATACAGAATAGAGAAAAGAAACAAAAACATATCATAAATTTAAATACTGAAACTTAAATACAAAGTAAGAAATAAAAAGCATGTCGTGTGCATAGCAGATCATAAGAGAGAATTCAAAATACTTAATAAATTTTCATTTCAAGAAAGCCTGTATGATAAATAATACACCTTGTGTCGAGAATTGTCCATCTTTTCTTTGCTTCCTTGTGTTTTCTTTTGTTCTCTGCTGTGCACTTTTTAACTTTGTTTTTTTCCCTCTCCCCACCCCCAGATATTTTTCTCGACATATACATACACATACAGATATATACATACACTTATACATATATACATGCATATATAGCCATATGCTTTCCCAGACATACTCTACTGATCTTTGTTTTTATGTTTGTACATATCTCTTGTTTCCTATCCCTTCTGCCTCCAATCCTTAACTTTTTGATGTCATGTTATAACCTTTGGCTGTTTGGCGAAGCCTATGTATAGGCTTCTACTCTCAAGTTTTATGTTCTATGTTCCAAGGTCCTATCTAGTTCTGAAACTAGGAAACACGTTGGACTATTATTATGTGCTTTTTGAATAGAGGACAACCTATAATCAACAATGCTTTGAAATGCACAAAATAAAATACACAAGATTACAAAAGAAACCAACTATATTGAAATGTAGTTATCAAAATATTTTTTAAAAGCTTGATTCTTGAACCCCAGGTTAAGAACCTCTGACCTTAGAACATTAGGATTGGAAGAGATCTTAGAATACAAAATGTCCAAACTAAAAGGAATCTTAAATCTAACTAACTAGGACCTGGGACATAGATTATCAGAGCAAGAGGGAAACTTCGAATCTATAGTGTGAGAAGCAGACTGGGCTTTAGGACACAGAGTGTGTCCTAACCCCCTCATTTAACAGGTGGGAAACTGAGTTATAGAAAGGAGAAGGGACTTGTCCAAAGTCCCTTCCAGCTTTGAGAGTTTATATAAATCTATAGCTAACAAGACTTGGAAATAAGATTCAAGTGTGAGTCTTCTGACTTCAGTTCCAACACTCTGTCTAACATACCACACTGCCAGGAGAAGGAGTATTGTGTGGGTGAGGGGAGGTGACTCTTCAAGGGGGTAAGGGGAGAAGGAAGGGCACTGCTCATGAAAGTAATATGTTTGATTTCCATAATTCCATTCAATTAAATTCAACTGGACATGTCTTGGGTGCCCAGAACTGTTACTGACTATGCTATGTAATTTAAAAAAAAAGACATTCAAATCTTTAAAGATCTCATGGTTCCTTCCAACTATGAATCCACGCATTGCGAAGGGAACCTGTAGATCATCTATTCCTATCCTCTCGTTTTATATAAGAAACTGAGATTCATAGAGAATTAAATTAGGATCATAGAATCATAGGTCTAGAGCTACCTGAATGAGACCCTAGAGGCTATCAAGTTCAACCTCCTCATTTTACAGATGGGGAAACTGAGGACCAGGAAGGTTAAATGACTTGCCCAGGGTCACACAGATACTAATCATCAGGGGTGGATTCTGAACCCCAGGTTAAGAACCTCTGATCCTAGAACATTAGGACTGGAAGAGATCTTAGAATATAACATGGCCCAACTAAAAGGAATCTTAGACCAAGGTCACACAGACTAGAACTCAGGTCTTCTAAACTGAACATGGTCAAGATCTATGTTCCATAAAGTGACTACTGGCTCCTAGAGTCCAGTAGTCTTTCTATTATACCTTATTTTTAACTTCTGGGTAAGACTGGTTCTTTTGTGCCCCACATTGAAAGAACTGGTTTAGGGCCCTTCTTTTCCAGAGGGAGAGATGGGGAAAAGAGGGCCATGTGTAAAGAACCCAAGAAGAGTTCCTCTATAGCCAGTGCTAGGTGGGACTCAGCTGATGAAGCAGGGAATCAGAAAGGAAGCTACACTGACCTTATAGAAGACCAGTGAAGTCTCAGGTCAGAGGTTGGGATGTTCCAGTCCTTATCATCACATGAGACAATAACAGGAAATGTATGGGATTTTTTTTAATAACAGATTTCCCTCTGATTGGGCTCTGTGGTCCCAGACTGATACTTGGACAAGTCCTAGTTACTAAAACTAGATTTCAGCCTCTGATTATTGGGCAGTAGAGTCCAAGTGGTTACCTTGAGGAGGTTTCCTGGCACTGTGCCTGAGAAAGTTTAAGGTTGACAAGTTTGGATTTCTTTGGGTCCAGAATAATGCTAGTACCTTTGTTGTTGCCCCTAATTAAAGCACTCCCTAGGTGAATCCTACCCACCCTTAAAGGCCCAGCTCAAGTTCAAGTTCTTTGGTAAACTCTTCTCCTAACTGACTATTTCAAACAACACTGACCTCTCTTTCTTCCCCTTAGATCATTCAGAACTTTTGTCTACCCCACACATTTTAGTTCCTCTTTGTGTTGTTGGAACATCCTCCACATTCTTTAAGGCTCAGTTTTGTTACACTGACCTCTCAGAAGTGTTTCCCCACCCCCATAGGCCCTCACCTCACAATTCCAGGAGAATAGTAGTGACTTGAGCTATAACTGCCTGGGCAAACCAACTAAGTTTTCCTCAGACAGTGCCAATGTTAATTAACATCCACATCTGTAAGTCTAGACCAGGAGTTCTTAGCTTTATTCTGTGTTATGAACCCATCTGACATTCTGGTGAAGGCTATGGACCCTTTCGCAAAATAATGTCTTTATGATGGGTGTGGTGACACACACCTGTAATTCCTGATACTAGGGA
This sequence comes from Trichosurus vulpecula, assembly GCF_011100635.1. NCBI lineage: Eukaryota > Metazoa > Chordata > Mammalia > Diprotodontia > Phalangeridae > Trichosurus > Trichosurus vulpecula. The sequence goes on along the minus strand of NC_050575.1, from coordinate 171,374,283 downwards.
TGCTGAGGCTTATAGATCACCTGAGTTTGGGAGTTCTAAACTTCAGTGTGGCTAAAGCTTATTGGTTGTCTGCACTAAGTCCAGTACCAATATGGTGGGCCTCTGGGAGCAGGGGACCACCAAGACATCTAGGAAAGAAAGAATCAGAAACAGAGCAAGTCAAAGGTTCCATACCAAACAGCAGTGATTGGGAATGGCTGCTGCACTTCCATGCTGGGTGAGAGATGGAGACCCAATCTCAAAAGAAAAAAAGTGTTTTAAATGCATGAAATAAAACACAGAGGACTGCAAAGGAAACCAGTTATATTAACATATGATTATTACAATTTTTTTAAAAAATAATTTCACAGACCCCAAGTTAAGAATTCCCAATTTAGATTCTCCAACTCTGGCCTCAGGGCTGTGTCTTATATATACATCTTTGCTTCCTGTAAGCACAGGAGAATTCGGTGCTGTGCTCACCATAAGTATTCAATGAGCTATTTATTGAATTGAATGGATTGGAATTATGGAAGTTCCATTTTTTTTTGTTTTGGTCTTTTTGTTTTCATGAGGCTAGCTTCCCCTTACCCTGTAACAATTGTCAGTGGAAATGAGACCCAACTCCTCATAAGTTAAACAACTCACCCTTTGGAACATACTGGAATCTCCTTGAAACGCCAAGGCTTTGAAGACAATGTCTCCCTTCACTAAACAAAGGGCTCAAGGCTTCATTTGACTCACCCCTTCCTGGGTCTTATTACTATAATCTATCTCCCTGGCAGCTCAGTCCATCTCCTCCAGGACACTCAGAACCAAAAACATACAGCTCTTTCCAGCAAAAGCAGGTCCAGTTCAATGTAATCCAACCAGTATTTAGCTCAAGATGTTACACTATATAGTTGGAGGATACAAAGATAGAACAGAAAACTGAATCCACTCTCAAGAGGCATACATCATACTGGAGAAATATAACCTGAAAACAGACGAATGAATGAATCTAGAACGCGGCACAAATCTCATCTTCCCAGTTCCATCCTTTAACCCCCTTCCCTCTGAGGTTACCTTCCATCTACTCTGTAAATATTTTACCTATGTTAGTCATTTATATGTTGTCTCTCCATTAAAATGTTAGCTTCCTGAAAGCAGGGGCTGTTTTTATCCCTGGTACCAAGCACAGTGTCTAGCACACTTAATAAATACCTGTTGACTGACTGAAAAAGTATTTATTAAGTGCTTACATTTTGCCAAGCACTAGGGCTACAAATATAAAAGCAAAGATAGTTCTTGCCTTCAACTAGGTTATATTCTAATAGGGTCAAGTCAGATAGTCCAGAAAGGGTACCTTGGTCCCAAAGGTTACAGGAATGGTGAGTGGGTAGTAGATTGAAACGCTCCATCTAGGAACAATGGCAGAGTTGACTTGGTCATGGTTCCAGAGCTGGAAGGGGGGAGAGATAGTAGGTTGTAGGTACTTTGTCAAAGTGGTTGGCAAAGCTATACAGAAGATGCCTGGGGAACAGGGAGTGAACCGAAGCATGACTGAGGTCTTTCTGAGATAGTGGGCCAAGAAAGGCAGTCACCACCTAACATTAGGACCAGCTAAGTCTGATGATTTGAGAAAGGAGAGAGCACTAAAACCCTGAGGGATCAGTGGGTTTCTATAGAGAAGAGCTGATTCTTGAAGAAAGTTGGGAATTCTAAGAAGTGGAGATGATGTTTTTGCTATTCCAACTTCATCCCCAAAACAAAAGATAGAGAGAGATAGATGAATGAATGAAAAAGCACTTACTACTTAACATACTGTGCGAAGTTCTGGGGATATAAATACAGAAACAAGTACAGTCAGTCCCTGTCCTCAAGGAAATTACATTCTAATGAGGGAGACAGCACCCAAGGGAGAATAGTGACTAGGGTAGGGCAACTTAGTTCTGAAAGCTACAGGGATGGTAAGTGGAGCTGTAGCAGAGTAGATTGGCACAACCCACCCAGGAATCTTGACAAAGTTGATTTAATCATCATTCATGATTCTAGACCTGGGAAGAAGGAAAGGAGAGGGAAGAAAGGGCGTGGAAAGGTAGCACCAAAGCAAAGAGGAGATGGCTGGAGAGTAGGGAATGAAGTGAAACATCATAGCAAGGGCTTTCCTGAGATAGTGCTTTTGAAAAGGCAGTCATCTATCAGGACATCAAGGTTGTGAGTGAGAAGATTGTCAGAGAGTAAGGAATGAAAATGAAGATACAAGACTACTAACTACCAACAGTGGTCTTCACCCTAGAGTTTCCCAGCAGTAAGCTTGGAATGCCCTATATTATCAATATTCTCACCCCTCTTCCCTCTTGGAAGCCCTAGCATTTGCAAGATCAGGGCCAAGAAGCCCATCTGTTCTAATCACTAACAGAAATGGCCATAGTGTAATATGGTAGCTCCCTGACTAAGGAAACCTGTACTGCCATATTAGCTTTGTCTCTTCCACTCCATTTATTCTGGTAAGCTGCTCTGATTTCTAGCAATTCAGGGCTTTCATTTCCAAGTCCCATCTCCTTGTCTTAACGATTTTGTTTTAAAGAGAAAAGGAAATGAGGACACTCAAAGAATCATCACATTACTAAGAAAGCTGAGGGTCATAGATAGGATTACAGATTTAGAGCTAGAAGGGAATATCAAGTGGTTATTTAGTTTAACCCCTTCATTTTAGTGATGGGGAAACTGAGGTCTAGAAAAGGTTGAGTGACTTACCTAATGTCACACAAGTAATGGCAATGCTGAGATTTTCACCTGACTCCTCTAACCACAAATCTAGCACTCTTTCTACTATGTCATAAAAAGCTATCTTGATCAAGGGAAGATTAAAACTGGTTCTGTCTACAATTGAACTCAGACCCAAGAAGCAGGATTTGTACGGCTTACCTGAGTGAGGCCATGTGGATCCCTCTGTTGCCCAAGACAATCAGTCACCTGGGCCATCAGAGTCCTGCCAAGCTTAGGTTCAAGCTTAAGCTGCCTAGATCAGCCTTCCTCAGCACTAATGACCCCTGAAGTAATTCAGAGAAGCCCTACCTTGCTCCCGTCTCACCGTGATTCTCTCCCTTTCCCAGAATTTTCCACGGATCTTCATTCTCCCAGGAAGAAGTCCATACTCCTCAGCCTAGTGGTCAAGGCTCACCATAGCCTAGTCATACCCCACCTCTCCAATTTTATCTCACTCTCTTCCAGATGTAGTCTCTGTCCTCCAGATGTAGTCCCTGTCCTTCAGGCACTTATAGTCTCATTGGGAAGACAAGGCTAATGTTAAAAAGTAGGGGTAGGGGGTAATTAGGGAGTTTGTGAGAAGTGCCCAAGAAATGGTACAAATAGTAAATGCTTATTGGGAACTGAAGGGAAGGAGAGATAAGCATCAGCCGGACAAGTCACAGAAAGCTCTAAAGAGGAGATGGGAATCAAGCTGGGCCTTGAAGATGAGTAGAAATAAATAGTTAGAAAGGAGACAGAAAACATTCCAAATAATGGAATGGGTCAAGGAAAGATATAGAGAAAGGAAAGCTGAACAGTACTGACAAGACAAATTTGACTAGGGTAGAGGGTTCACCTAGGAGAGCAGTGTGGCTGGACTTAGCTGTGGATTTCCCTATTTTGGGGGTAATATTTTCCAAGATTGTTACGACATTGAAATCAATGTGGCCCACTGACCAGGGTGAGCCATCTCTGAAGAGAGACTTTGGGGGTCTCTTTAAGAGGGTCACATAAGAAATTCTTGAAGGACCCCAAGACTTGGACCAGCCTGTGGATGTTCCAGAAAGTGCCCATCAACTCTGAAGAATGGAACTTCCCCCTACTTGATCCTCTCATCTCTAAAAAATGGTTTCACTCCAGTTAACCTGTAAAATAAAGACAAGTGTAAATGATGGGTATCTGTCTTTCTCTTCCTGTCCCTATCCCTACATTCCCAATGAGGAGCTAGTAGTCGGTTCACCCATGGAGTCACAATGTGCCTCCATCAACCTAGAAATACTCAACAGCCTCTCTGGTAATTTGGTCCCTGCCCCTGTTTTTTAAAACACCATTCACTATCCTGCCCGCCTTGGCCAGCTGCTGGCCCAACCTAACTGATTCCAATGGTGTGAAAAACAGGAAATGGTGTTTTTTTCTCCCCTTCTCAACATGTTCATTCTCCTCTTCCCACCTCTTCTGGCTCAAATGGAGATGTCACCAGTGCCCATATGTCACATGGTAGTTTGGGATGTGCAATACAGCCTTAGTCAAGGGTTCTGACCTTTCCTGCTGAGCTGGAGCCTGGGGAAACATGGCAGCAAGTGGTCTCAGGCAAGGACAGGGGCTCTGCATTTCTCAGCCAATTTGCCGTGCATCTGGCCTGCAGAACTAGAAAAAGGTAACTCACTTATTTTCTTGAGGGGAAGGGCTGGAGCCAAGTCATCTTTAGGAGAAACTTAGAACATAAAATCTCAGAATTGGATAAGTGAGCAAACCTAGTCTAACTCCCACATTTTAAACAGAGACCTGGGAAGGAATGTCCTGCCCGAGGTTGCCCTGGGAGTTATTCGGCAAAACCAGGACTATAATCCAGGTCTCCTGCCTCCCAGGCCACTGCTCTTTTCACTTCACCATATTGCCTCTTCCCCTAAAACTCCAGGTTCATCTACCAGTCCATAGTGCCAGCTATTTTCCCTTAAGGAGCAAACCTAGAAAGAATTCATGTCATCGTCTGGGAAGCTAGACTGAGTTCTGAAAAGTGAAAATATTTCATGTTTTACTGAGAATCTGAACATCTGGTTTGGGGTTGGAAGGGGATTTGGATGGCAAATTTTAAAGCTACCTTATTAAAGGTGATCTTGGGGGCTATTGCAGACATGATTTCTACCCTGGGTGAGGAAGTACTTTCTAAAAAATAAAAAAAGACATCTACTCCCATTTGAGTTGTAGAGAATTGTATTAAGGTTCTATTAAATAACAAGAATGGATTAGCCACCCTCTGAGGTTCTTTCCAACTCTAAGATTCAATGATCTGATGTTTGTTCATCCATCTAACAAATGTCATCTGTGTGCCCAGCACAGTGCTTTGTCCCAAAGTGGAAACAGAAATAAATTGGATACTGTGTCTCCCTTCAGAAAGCTTACAGTCTATTAGGAGGGATAACATATATGTGGTTACAAATAACTAGAATCCACTGCTGCAGGGGTTCATGAGAGCCAGCATTGCCAAGCGGATAGAGGGTTATCCTTGGCGTTAGAAGGTCTGGGCTTAATTCTTGCCTCTGCCACTTCCAGGCAGGCCACTTAGCCTACAAGTTCCTACTAAGATGATAAAGTTCAGAAGAGGTCTGCATCTGCATTGGTGGATGAAATTTCTTCCCTGAGAGTTCCCTGTACCAGTAGCATCAAGCTCAAATAGAAATAAGGGTCGCTAAACCATGCATAAGGATCCCAGTCGGCTGAATATTGACTTAGAAAAACACGTATTAAAATTATTTACATTCTGTTGCATTTTAGTTATTTTTTAGAAACATTTCCCAATCATATTTTAATTTGGTTTGGCCCACACTCAAGAGTGCTGTGGGCTTGTGCTTGACAACTCTGTCTCACACCAATAAAATCACAAGCCAAAACAAAAAAAATAAAGTTCACAAAAAGGTTCACTGATGGTTGAGAGAATTAGGGAAAGCTTAACCACTGAGGGGTAGGGATACACCAGATATCAATAGATGGAGATGGAGGGGTAGGAGGGATGCAGGCATTGAGCACCCACAGCATCGGAAAGGACGAGTCAAATCAATGAGTCAGAAGGGGCAGGAAAATATTAGGTATGGGAGAATAATAGGAATAAGGATGCAAGACAGAGGCAGGTTTAAGGACCCTGGCAAAATCCATAGATAGGGCCCCAGAATTAGGTCTCTAGTCCTCTCACACTGACACAAGGTGGTTCAACCCATTGATCAATCAATTGTCAAGCATTTATGAAATACCTATTACACCGTGCAAGTTGCTAGGGATACAAAGGCAAAAATAAACAGTACTTGCCCTCAAGGAGCTTATATTCTATCACAGGAGACCCCAGTACTCATATCAAATACATGTACGATAGACACAATGTAAATATAAAGTAATATGGGGAAGCTGAGAGGAGGGAAGACACTAGCAACTGATTAGATCTGAATTTGTTATCTGATTCGTGTCAGATAACAGGGCTCTGAATGGGTAGAATAAGAAAGGAGTTAGTTCCCCTTGGAGGAAGGGAGACTATTACCAGAGAAAGCTAGAGTTGGGGGTGTCTCATGATGCGACACTAGCCAGACCAGGCAGGCTCTATATCCAGAGGGCACCTCAGCTGGAAGGGCCAGAATGTTGACAACAAAGAGCTGAGTTCACAAGTTTGCAGGGGCTGGCTCTAAATGGTAGCAATATCTGGGACTCCTTAAAATCAGATCAGAACATCCCACCTCCTCTGGGGTGGAGCAAGCCCTAGAAAGAATTTGGGGTCAAGAGGGTTGGGGCTGGGCAGTCTCAAAGGAGGGCAGAATTAGAGGAAGGGGGCCCCTGGAGTCAGGCCTGCCTGACTTTCCTAGAACAAAGCGGGCAACATTTCCTGCCCCTCCTACTCTGTGTAGCAACTGGCTTGGGCTCTTGTACATAGTCAGGGCTCAATTATACTGGAGTTGAATATTTTAGGGACCCATGATTGTTCATGTGAGTGCTCCTCCCTCTGCCAGTACATATCAAAAACACTCCCAACTATCTTTGGGAGTTGCTGTGATCATAACAGTTATCATCGTGTGGCTCAGGGAGGTAATAGAGGACAGACCTCCAGCCTCCGGCCCAAGGACCTAACATCTGTTGCAGAGCCCACACTTGAAGCCTTTTCAGCTTGGTCAAACCTACCAGAAGTTGGGCTCCCCTGCCATAACCTTGGAGAACCCAGGATCACCTTTGCCAAGCCATGCCATGATGAGAAAGGAAAGGGAAGGATTCTAGTAGAGGGTCTCAAGTGTTAGTTAAATGAATGTGGGTGGTCCATTGGAAAGAGCTCTGGACTGGGGGACTGGAGGAGTGGAATGAGGGCTGGATTTGTGGTCAAAGGACCTGGTTCAAATCCTGGATCTGCCACTTGATACCTGTGTGGTCTTCAACAAATCATGTATCCTCTCTTGGATTCAGTTTCCTCAGCTATAAAATGAGAGGGTTGAACTAGAATTGCACATCTACTATTCTATGTCCCTAACCCTAACTAACTGTGACCTTGGACAAGTTAACCCCTTTCTCCAGGACCTATTTCTCCAGTGAATACTTAGATCAATGGAGTTTACAGACTAGGTTACCAGGGGGACAGCCCTGAGTGTAAAGGGGTTTATCCACTGGGGTAAGAAAGCTCAGGAATTTGTACCAGGCTACAGGATATGGTATCTCCTTGTCTCTTGGCTCAGAAACACCTATTTCTCTTATTGCCTTCCCTGAGGGGCTTTTATGGGCAGTCCGCAGGCTTAGTGTCTCTTTGTCTGAGTCATTCCCATTTGGGAAGGGGATAAATCAAGTTGAGTTCCTCTCCCAGCAACCGCTGATGTTCTGCTCCCAACCTGATGGATTTCGCCAGCCAGAATTGGAAAGATTCTGGAATTTCTCCCATCTCTCTGCCAACTTGCCTCTCCCCATCCCCCCACCCCCACCCCCAAGAATTCCACTTAAGTTCTCAGACTCGGGTCTCCTGGGAGGAGAGGGTGTTTGACACAAAGAACTGATGACCAAATCCCTCTCTAAGTCCTCCGTGTTGGGGGAGATTCATAGGATCATATGATTGAGAGCTGGAAGGGGGAGAGGAGTCATTCAGTCCAACCCCTTCATTTTATAGGTGAAGAAACAGGGCCCAGAGAGTCCTAGCTGACTTGCCCAAGCTACATAGGTTCTAAGTGACAGAGAAGAAGTTTGAAGCTAGGTCCTCTGAATTAAATTACTATGCTCTCTTAATCACAGTGCTACTATTCCCCAATAGGAACCTTCCCCATCCTGTGGACTGAGGAGACTCTACTTTGGGGAAGACATTTTGGTGAAGCTTCAGGCCTTCAACCTTGGGGGGTGGGGAGAGGTCCTGTGGCCAGCCTTCAGCAAAGTCCTACACCTTGGCATTGGGTACTGTCACCCTTAAGTAGAGGCCTCATAGAAGTACTTGATAAGCACTTACAGGATCCCAGGATCATAAATTTTGAGATGGAAGAGACCTTAGGAACCTCCTCACTTTTACAGTTGAGGGAACTGAGGCCCAGAAACATTAAATGATTTGCCCAAGGTCATAGAGATAGCAAGTGGCAAAGTCAAGATTTGAATCCAGGTCCTCTAACACCAAATCCACACTCTTTCCATGGTTTTAATTTTGTGTTTACTGAATACTGTAATGGTGAAATTCAGTTCAATGTTTCCTAAAGGTGCTGTAAGAGTAACAGCTTAGATCTGTTTGACACTGAAGGTTTATAAAGTTCTTTCCTCATAACAACCAACCCTTCGAGATTGGCAGTACAGGTATCATTCCTCCCATTTTATAGATGAAAAGCCTGAGGCTTAGAGAGGGAATGTGATTTGCTTAGCCCTAGGGTTACACAACTAGGAACTGTCAGGTTTCAGACCTTCTGAGGCCAAGTCCAGTGCTCCTTCCCCTATCCTCTCCTTATCTGCATTCTGAGGAAGGTAAGGTAGATATTCCTGATCAATATACTGAGGTCCAGACTTTCTCTATTTGAAGTAACTAGCTCGAGGGCACAAAGAGAATTACGGGACAGGGTAAGGACTAGAACCCAGATCCCTTGTTTCCCAGAGTCCAAGGTTATTTCCATCACACCTCACAGATTCTTAGGAACATTTTTAGGGACCCAGGTAGACTGATGCCCACTTTCCAGAAGGACCTGTGATATGGGCTACTGCTCCTTTTAGACTCTCCTCCCCACCTCCTTCCCTCCTGCCATCCCCCTGCCCCCATCCCCTCAGCCTCCTGTTTGTTCTGCTGACAGAATTCTCTTTATCAGCGAGTAACACACACAGGAAGTCCGGCCTGGAATTGTCCATCCCAATCCTGATTTACAGGAGAAGGGAAGCATAAAAAGCCGCCCTTCCTTGCCTTGAGAGAGGGGCCTCCCATCTCTGCATGAAGCTGACCACTACAACCTGACCAGGACAGATGAGAGAAGAGGCAGCAGGGATGGGAGGAAGGTGGCAGCCTCAAAGCCTCCCTGGAGGAGGTGGAGGTAGCCTGCACAGCATGATGAAGAGGTGTCTGGTGACTCTAATAGGGTCAAGGTTGGGGAGGGAGATGAGTTCTGGGGGCTGAGACGGAGGTGAAGAAGCAGTGGGGCTTGGAACAACTACAGAAACAGGTATGGTTTGGTGTAGTCTGGAGTCCGTCTAGGGGAGAGGGGCCCCAGAAAGGGGGGGAAATGGGAACTTGCTAACCCAATAGTTCAGTATTTGTTGAATATCTTTTATATAGGACCAAAGAACTATGGACTGGATGATCCCTAAGATCTCTTCTGGCTCTAATATTCAAACTCCCTTAATGTAGAGAGGAGAATACTGAGGTTCAGAGACCGAAGGTCACACAGCTAGTTAGTTCAGGGCCAGGAGTAGAATTTGACAAACTGTCCAAACTGTCATCAATACATTTTCCTGTAAGTTTCAATCTTGTCTCCTAGAGGATGATTTACAATGCATTGAGTAAAGAACTATGTCTCATATTTTTCTGTCTCCCTTTTTAGCACCTAGCACAATGCTTTACACACGGTAGGTCTTTGGGGTAGATGCTTGTTAGTTGATGAATGCATACTGGGAGGTGCTCTAGGAAAGCATCCTGAGGCGGTGCTATAGTGAGGGAGCCTGTGTATTATTACCCAAGTCATGGAGCATAAAAATGTCCAAGCTGAAAAGAAACTTAGAACCTACAACATAAAATGTAGAGCTGGAAGGAGCCTTAGAAATAATTTAATCCAAATGAATTTTCTAGATGGGAACAACGAATTCTAGACAGGGGAAGTGGCTTGCCCAAAAGTCACAAGGGGAATTAGGAGCAGAGCCAAGACTAGAACCCAGGTCTCCTTGTGATTATAAAGGAACACAAATAGCTTTTCCTTTTTTAAAAAAGCAAAACTAAAATGAGAAATGCTGAGGTCACATCTATAGGATTTGATTGCTCATCCCATACTTTCTGTTTCTGAATCAGACACATGCTTTGAGTCAAGAAGGGAGAAGTCATCTGAGAAAAGCCAGGCACCTTTGAAAAGCCTAATCTTCAAGATTTTTTTTTTGATCTCCTTGAATGGGTCCTGCAGACTTGTCTGCTGTGTTCAGCCTCTTTGCAGCATTAACAATAATCCCTCAATTTGGATACAAGGCTTCTGGTCCGCCCCCACCCTCCAAAGCTCTTTCACATCTATTTTCTTATTTAAACCTCCTAGTCTTCACATAAGGAAGGCAGGGCAGAAAGAATTATTCCCATTTTAGAGAGAGAGAAAGTGAGGCTCAAAGAAAAAGCAAAACCAAATTATTCAAAGTCATCCAGTGAGTCAGTGGCAGAGCCAGGTCTAGGATCCAGGCCTCTTGTCTCCCTGCCTGAAACTCTTTTCACTTGACCACAGCTGAAAGAGCCAGGGAATTAAAGTTCAGAGAACAGATAATGGCAGGTCAAGGGTTAAATGCCATCAATCCACAGATAAGGGGCCCTGAAGAATTGGGGGTTGGAAGGAGGCTTTGTTTCCCCAGCCTGGACGCTGACCTGGTTAATGGGTTTGGATTCTGGAAGGGGTAATAAAATAGATTTGCAAATAGGTGGTAGGAAAGAGGGAGAAGTCCCATGATTTCTGGCTTTGGGGTACTGTTGCTGGTCGGATACTTACTGCCCTTACTAGGCAGTCCTGGGACCCTAAATGCTTCTCTGTACTAGGGACTATTCATCTGTTCAGAGTAGCTTATATACTTCCCAAGCCCTGGGGATGGGTTCCTGGTAACATTATACCTTTTGAGGTAGGGATGAATCCAGGATCGTGGTCTCCAGGCCCCAGCCACTTAACTTTTTAACCCTGTGGATGTCCAGCAGGGCAGAACTAAGCAATGTCTGAGTACCTCTGGCTGGGTAAGACTGCAAAGGAAATAGCTCCGTACTAGGAAATGAAATCTAGGTCTGCCACTAATTAGTTACATGATCTTGGGTAAGTCTCTTAGCTTCCCCAGGCTTCAGTTTATTTGTCAAAGGCGGATAATATAATAATGCCCATCCCTACCTACTTAGAAGAGGGATTTGAACCCCAAACATGAAAATTGATAAGGAGCACTTTGAAAGGTATAAAAGTAGGTTATAAGTGAGGTGAGAGGGAAGGAAAGGGGAGAAAAAGTGGGAGTGAGACAGAGGAAGAAAGGAGAGAAAAGTGTTAAGACCAGAAGTACAACCATATCCTGACTAATGACAAAGAGCTCTATGAGTGGTATTCAAGGGAGCTTTGCCACAACTGGAAAGAGGTGAATGTACCCTCTCTAAGTAGTCATTAGCTGGTGAAAGTCTGCAGATCTTTAAAGCAAAAAGCTTTCCTTACATTCTCTGGGGGGAAGAAGGCAATGCTAGAGGAGAGCTGGGGGGAGGGAAGTGGAGTTGAAGGCAGAGATCCCTGCCCGGCTTTGCCAAGTAGAGTTCTAGAATACAAAACCAGAGCTGGTGAATTTAGAGTCAGAAGACCTATATTTGAATACTACTCTGCCCTTTTAGCATTTTCCTGACCTTGGGCCAGGCATTCTACTTCTCTGGGCCTCAGTTTCCTTATCTGTAAAATGGAGGACTTGAATTAGGTGATAACTAAGGTCTGTACCAGCTCTGAATCCTATGTACAACCCAGAGGGGAGATTGATTCCAAATCCCCAAGAGTTTGACTCTAGAAAGGACGAAGAGACATCAGGAAAATGAGGAGATTCAGAGACGTGTAAGAGACCTTAGAGGTCACCAAGGCCAGCTCCCTCTTCATTTAAAGACAAGGAAACAGACTTCAAAAAGTTAAGTGAGTTGTTCAAGGTCAGTCCCATTGGCTAATATACAGCAGAGCTGTGATTTGAACCCAAGTTCTCTGACTCCAGCTCAGTGGCCCCTGCACTATGTCACTCTGCCCATATCCCCAACAAGTCAGGTAGGTTGTCCCACGAAATGTGACAGTGGCTGTGAGTGTTTGAAGGCCTGAGTGTCAGCACTCTTTAATTTTCCACTAAGGATACCACAAAGTGAGGATGTGCCTAGAGCCAGCATCCCTTCCTACCTGCCCAACACGACTGAAGAGGGGACTAGCCCTGAAAACATCACAGCAAGTTTCGTCACTAGCTACCTTACTTTAAGATGCCTCGTTAATTAAAGCCAACAATGGTTGGGTTGGAGACATACTTACTGAATATAGATGTGTATAAAACAACTAATGCCAACAGAAGGGAAGAACCAGGAGCAAACTCGCTAATGAGGCTTTGCTTCAAACTTCTGGGATAAGGGCTCATGATTCATTGACAGCAAGCCTGGGTAATTGGAGTAAATATTGACTAAGCCCAGGTCCCCAACCCAAGCTTTAGACTTTCACACCTACTTGGGACAATACAAACATATTATCAGTAATTGCTGAGCAGGAGGATCAGTCAGGTAGTCCTGAATCTTTAGTCTAAATAAAGGATTAGGGTTAAGGAGAGAAGTCCAAACAGGACCCCAATTAAAGAATTTGTTAACTGGAGGTGGTGGAGTCAGGCTGTGTTCTCAAAAGAGGGTGAAACTAAGTGTACCATGGGGAATTGTGCTGTCGACCTTCATTTCTACCTTGCTGTAATCAATCTAGGTTTTACTTTGAAATTAAGCAACTGAGTCTTTGGCCAAGACTATGACCCACTATATCTCCTGTTCCCCTTGTTCCAATAGCAAGCCAGAGGCAATGATTAGAAGGAATCCCAAGAATCCAGACAAATGACTGAACCCCGAAGACCAGGTGAGTAACCACGGAGGAAAGCACACAATATGGCTGGCCACCCCACAGTAGGTTTTCACACTGACACACCCAGGACTGCAACAGAGGTAGGGGTTTTCTCCTCATTTTCCATTCATCTACTCCTTAGGTCATCATCCTGGATTCCTAACCACTTTCTACTCAAAAGCATCATCCTTGCTATAGTCCCCCTCCTCCTCCTTGGTCACTATCCCTTCCTCCAGAAAAAACCAGGATGCTTCTCAAAGCACCAGACATTCTGGCTGAGAGTCAAGCCATTAGAACAATGACAGGCAACACAGATAGGGAGTGGCAGTGTGGGTCAGGTGGCTAGAGCGAGAAGCCTGGAGTCACAAAGGCCTGAGTTCAAATTTGATCTCATACACTTACTGGCTGTGTAACTTTGGGCAAGTCACTTAATCCTGTATACCTCAGTTTCCTCATCTGTAAAATGAGTTGGAGAAGGAAATGGCAAACCACTCCAGTATCTTTGCCAAGAAAACCCCAAAAAGGGTTATGAAGCATTGGACATGACTGGAAAACGATTGAACAACCATAACCTTTCCCAATTTCAGTTTTACAAAAGCTGAAAGATTTAGAAATGGAATTCATCTAGGAGCTCATCTCTTCCAACCTTTCATTTTATAAATGAAAAACAAATTTACAAAACCTTATAGTTCATAAAGGTGAACAGTTGCCCAAGAGCACATAGGTAACAAGGAACTGAGTTAGGATTTGAATCTAAGTTGTCTAATGCTAAATCCAGTGCTTTTCTCCCATTGCCTCCCAAAGATAAATGAAGTATTTTAAGTGCTGGTAGAAAACTTTTGTTTACCTAAAATATTCTTTTTTGGGCTTCATCACTCTTAGCTCAGCTGGTTAGTTTATGCAGCTACAACCCAGATACCTATGGGGAGGTGGGCAGAAGATAGAGTACTTATTTGCTCCTAGCCACATCCTAAATCCTTCGATCCAGGAGCATGAGTCCCTACAAGGGAAAACTGGCATATACAGAAATGGCCTAGGGGGGGAAAAAAACCTTAGTCCTTACAGGGTGGTGGTGGTAGATACAACTCTGAATTCTCACAATGGCAGGTTTAGGTTTGTTCTTTTTTTTCACTCTTCGCATTCAACTTCTAGAGAGTAGAGGACTAATTTCTCTATAGGACACCTGCCTCAGAATAGGATTTTGGTCTAGTTGAGAAGAGAGATTTTGATTTTTTCAGTCTAGTTGAAGCCGAAGAAGAAAATATTATAGCACTTAGCTCCCAGGGTTGTGGTAAGGATAAAATAAGATAATGCTTGTAAAGGACTACATAAATGCTAGCTAATGTTATTGTGCTAACATTTGGAGCCTTCATCCCATGCCCACATTCCAGTGCTCTGCTAATATCCAAAAGAATACTCGGAGTCTCCGATATTACACTCTGTCTCCTCTTCGGATCTCTAAAGCTCGGACTTCAGTCTCCCCCTTCCCAGGAGAGACGTGATCTTATTAGGAATAATGGGAAAGCCTGGAATGTATGAAGTTAAAGAACAAAAACTCTTGTGGACAGTTTCCAAATGTGGCTCCCTCCTCCTAGCCATACGGCCCTATATACTCAAGAAATAGGGTCACTGAAAGCTGGAAATCAATCCTCCCGACCCTAGAAAGGTCCAGAGCTAACCACTGGGATTCTTGCACCCTCTCCCAGTGGGGGTAGGGAAGACGGCTCTCTTGGGGGACCGCCAGGCAGGTCAGGCGGTTTAATCCCCGAGGCAGGAAGGTGGGATGGGCCGGGGAGGGGCGGGGACCCCGCTGCTCACGTTCTTGCCCTCCCCTCCAACTACCCTTAATGCTGGGTGGCCGGGATCCCTACCCCGGTAGAAGCCCTCCCGCCTCCGGGGGAGGGGGCTATAGCAACGAGGGGCGGGGCAGAGGCGGCCGGGGATAGCGGCTCGGTGTGGCCTCGAGGCGCCCCCCGTAGCTGGGTACCCCTACAGCTTAGCGTGCGCTCCGCGCCAGGACCTACTAGTGGTGAGTGAAGACGGGCGCGGGGCTCCGGGGGTCAAAGGGGATGAGATCAGGGCGAGCGGGGACTCTCCCTTAGAGGGTACTATCTTCAGACAGTCGGTACACCGGACCGAGACGGGAGACAAAAAGTCTAAGTTTTCTGCTCGTGAGTTGGACCGAATTTTGGGGTTTGGGAGGGCCTCGGACTCAGCCGGCGGGCGAGGAGGAGTTGGAGATTAGGACAGGAATAGAGAAAGCCCTGGAGACCGGAGACAGCGAGAGAGGAGGCGAAATGGACAGAGATGGGACAGTGAGGAGGAACTAGCAATAGGGCTGCGGGGGGGCGGGGGGAGGAGGGAAAAGCGGGAGGGGACCGAGGAGGAAGGGGGCGGAGTGGAAAAAACGGGTGGGGGACTGAGAGAGGAGGAACAGAGAAGGAGTACGGGGCAGGGGGCAGTTAGTGGACAGAAAGGGAGAAGGAACTTAGCAGAAGGGCTGAGGGGGCGGGAAGCGGAGAGCACGGAGAGGAGGGACAGAGCGAAAGTGGAGAGGAGAGGACAAGAGGGATGGAGCAGGAGGCTGGGGGGGGGTGGAGCAGAGAGGGGCAGAGTGGACAGAAGGAAATGGGGCAGAGAGAGGAAGGATGGAGAAGAGAAGAAGAGAGAAAGAGTAAAAAGGGAGAGAGAGAAGGAGACAGAGAGAGAGAGAGAGAGAGAGAGAGAGAGAGAGAGAGAGAGAGAGAGAGAGAGAAGGGGAGAGAGAGGGGGAGGGAGAGAGAGAGAGGAGGGAGGGAGAGGAGAGAGGGGGGAGGGAGGGAGAGAGAGAGAGAGAGAAGAGAGGGGGAGGGAGGGAGGAGCACGTGAGGCAGAGACAGGTCAGAGTGAGAGAGGACTAAGGAAAAAAAAGAGAGAGTACTAAGTTCGGAGAGAGGAAGATCCTGGGAGACGGCATGGGGGGCGGGGGCCAGGACTGAGTGAGAGAGAACGGAGAGCAGGAGAGAGGCTGAGCTTAGAGACAGGACGATCAAGTTGGCCGACTAGAAGAGATAGAATAAGGAGGCGCAGAGAGGAAGCAGTAGAGATGGAGGAAGATAGAGCAAGAGGGAACAGAGAAAGAGGCAAGGAAGGAGGAGAGAGGGAAGGGAAAACCGAAAAAAAACTAACAAAGGGAAGGAGGCATTAGCAAAGAGTTCAAGGCGCTGAATATGCTCTGGGTTGAACAGAGAACTCCGGGACCTGGCTTTAGTCCTGAGACTCACAGACATCACATTTATCCCCCTTCTCTTTGATCTCTAGGCTCTATTTGCAGGCCAAGTGGAGACGAGCTGACTTAGAGGGGAAGGACTGGGATACCTGGGCTGATTTGTCACCTAATCAAAGGGGTACAGGGGCGCCTGGGGTGGATGGTTGAGCTCAGAGGTGTAAAAGGGTACTCTTCACAGAGCCTTTGGAAAATACCCCACCTGGTGGTCACTAGGGGAGAATCCTCAGCTTTAGGGGCCAAGGGAAGTTGGGAAAGGAAAGTAGAGGAAAAACCGATACTATGCAGGTCTCTAGTAGGTCTCACCTCCTAGGAAGGTTTACATTTCACCATAGGTTGAACTCCTGCCTAAGAAATCTCTGCAACCTTTAGGTGTTTTAAGAGGTAGCATTCACAGTTCGGAGGGAGGAAGCTGCATGATACAAAGGGATGTACTCTGATTCCAGTTAGAAGACTTGAGACAGAATCACACTTTTGATTCAGTATGATTTGTCAGATAGCGATGTGGGAAAGTGGAAAGAGTATTGGCTCTAAGGTCAGAGGTTCTGGGTTCAAATCTCTTGTCAGATATTACCCTTGTGATTTTGGACAAATTACTTAATTTCTCTGCACTTCTGTTTCCTCATCTATAAAAGGAAGGGGTTGGACTAGCTGGCCTCGGAGATACCGTCTAGCTTTAGAAAAACAAGACATAACCCTCACCCGCAAATAAAAGCTTCTACTTAAATCCCCCCACTGATACCCCAGGGCCATTGATGAGAAGCTCTCCTAATCTTCTGAAACCTTGGGAGATACATTTCCATCCCATACATGCCACCACCCCTCCATGGCCAAATCCTCTAAACCTACAAGAGGGTGATTTTGTTTAAGAACCATCACCAGGTGCATAGAGAGGTAACCTCCCTTCCCTTGTTGAAGGGTCTGGTCTGAAGAGAGGGGGATAGATTACAAAGAGTTAAAGCTACTGAGATGGTTCCACTGTCCCCTTTCTTTCTGTTTCTGTGGGTGCGCTGACTACCTCAGCAGCCCCTGCATATAGGGGGAAGCCAGTAGAAATCTATTGATTTCGTATTTAAGGAAGTTGAAAAGTGATCCTACCTGACATTGTCCCCTGGAGTCCCAGATTGCTAACTGGACCACTGGATTTCAAGGATATTGCTGTGGATACTTACTCAGATTTTTTTTTGAGGGGTGAGGCATCTTCAGGAGTGGGAGAAAGATGATGAGAGTTTTAAAGGGGACACTTATTGCCTGCCTTTCTATTGTAATAGCCTAACTGATCTCCTTGTCTTTAGTCTCCTCTATCCAATCCATCCAGCATAACATTCCAAATTAATCTTTCTACATGAACAACTCCAATCACCTCACTTCCTGTGCCTGCAAAAGGCCTGGATTCTTCTTCCCAGCATGTGAGACCCTCCACAATTTGTCCCCATTGTCCTTCTCTAGACTTATTTCTCACTGCTCCCCATTAAGAGCCTCACACTCCATCTGGGCCAGGCTCCTCCCATTCCCAAGATGCATTGGTCTTTCTTGACTTGCTGCCTTGTTTGAACTATTCTACTTGCCTGAAATATACTTCTCCATAACTCACCTTCAAAGCCTACCTCTTTCAGGAAGCCTTTCCTGATATCCTAGCCAATATATAACATTTTATTAATACATATTATATAATATATAAATATATATTTATTAATATAACATATATAATAACATAACATATTATTTTATATTCTGTTATTTTGTACTAATCTGGTCTTTTCTTGATCTGCTCTCTCTGGTGTGCACTGGGGGAAGAGGGGGCAGGAACCAACCCTAGTTCTTAGGGCCAGGCTAACAGGGTGTGCCCCAAAGAGTAGGATTTGTAAATTAACAATACAGAAAAATATGGACTAGTAGAAGGAACCTCAGAACATAGAATGTCAATGCTAAGAGGGATGTAGACATCATTCAGTCTTATTCCCTTACATTCCAGAAGAGGAAACTGAGTCCTAAAAAGAGGAAGTGAGAAATGATTGGTTTAGGGCCACACATTGAGTTCCAGCTCTCCTGGAACCTAATCCAGGGCCCACCATGCTTTCTCCCTGGTGTCTGATTGTGTGTTCCGCCCTATACTTAGGTACTGTAGAAGAGGCAGGAGTTGTTTTGGGCCTTGCCTTTAAGAACCTCACACTTTAGCTATAGTGATGGAGTTGATACAGGTGGAAGAGAAAACAATTCTGCGTTGAACTATGTTCCACTAACACTGAGTACTTCAGTAATGGAGTAATGCTTAGAGAAGGAAGAGGTGACTATAGACTGGAGGCGTTGGGAAGGCTTCATGGAGGAGATGGGCTTTGTATTCAATAGGTAGAAAGTGGCCGGTTAGGCCATTCCAGGTCTAGGGTGGAGGGTGAGTAAAGGGACAGAGGTGAGTGCGTATGATCTATGCTGGGTAACAAGGGAAAGAAAAGCTCACCTGAAATAGAGTGGGTATTGGAGAGCCACAGGAGATGAGGGTGATGGGTGGATATAGGGAAAGTCAGTTCATGCAGGGCATTGAAGATCAGAAGAGAGAATAGTCTAGTAAAGTCAGTACTGAAGCAGGAAGAGATGGGATTTGGGGGTTTGTTATCGTGGGGTTTCTGGGTTGAAAATCCTCTTTGAAATCAAATGGTAGAACTGGGACCTGCCACCTAGGTTCCTCATTCTGCTGTCTCCGAGTGAGAAAGATTTGGGGATCTCGCCCATGGTTAGCATATAAGGAATTTCCTTACTATCTAAATATGCAGCCACCAGGAGATTCCTTTGTGGAATACATCCTGGCTTCCTATGCATCTGGTGGGCAGGTTCTGTGAGCCAACCTCCTTGGGGAAACACTGTCCCTAGGGAAGCATTGCTAGGGAGATGTTTAATCTACTGAGGCAAACAAAACTTGTTTCCAGCATTTTACAAGCACACACTGCCATAAAACTAGCATGCTTATTAGAATCCATCTCCTTGTCTTTATTCCTGAAAGTAGGTCCTGAGTCAGCCTGGACTTAGGCAGCTGAGCGCAGGAAGGCCTGTCTGTATCCAGTTTTGTTTGAACTTTCTGGTTTCAACTTTCTGTGTCTCAGTGGATTCTCCTGCCTTTAGTCAGTGCTCTCTAAGCTAATCATTATTCTAAATGCTTCCAGGCCTGACCAAGATGCTTTGTTCTTGATGCTAACTCTTCCCTGCCTTTTTAATTTAACATCTGGCTGACGAGAAATTTCAGGGCACTTTAGATCCAAAAATGTGTTCAGTTTGATAGTGGTGTGCCTCTTGGAGGAGCCCAAACATATACCTGTGGTATTCTTTATTCTAATTTGTTTAGTTCATCAGAACATGTGTTGAAAGTAGATCATATTGTCTGCCTTTAAAAACAAAAAGGAAGGATGAGCAAATGTTTGCTCATTTGAATGCGTCATGGTGAATATACAGTGTCTCATTGCTTGGGGATGCTCACTGTGATGATTTTTACAGAAGGAGAAGAGAGATCTCAATTTCTGGAGATATCTGGTAAAGAATGGGATGGCACCACATTCACAATTGAGTGCCACCTGTTTGTATGACCTTACATTGGCACCATGGAGAGGGAACATTCAAAGAAAGAGACATGGTCCCTGCCCTTGGGGAGCTCCCCTTCTAGCTGGGCAGACAATAATAATATTAACACGCAGTCATAGGAAGCTTTAAGGTTTACAAATTGTTTTATTTACATTATCTCATCGGAACCCAGTGAGGTAGGCGCTACTGCTCTTATGCTCCACTTTTACAGCTGAGGAAACAGAGTCTCAGACAGGTTACGTGAACTGCCTGTGGTCACACAGTCTAGTCAGAAGGGAGATTCAAACCCTTGTCTTCCTCTGATCCAGCCCTGTATCCATCGAAGACATTTCTTTCCCACCAGTCCCCCTCCTCTCACAACCCACTGCCCAATACCAGGGAGTGTGTCCCTTGATAATAATACAGAGTGTTCTGAAAGTCTTAGTAAAGTTAAAAAGTCAATAATACTTTTGCGGCTGGGAATATGGTGGGTAATTAGTGAGAAGCTCCTGCTTCCCTACAGAGGAGCCAAGTCCCAGCCAAGGGAGATCATCAGGGAGCTTACTTTCCGGATCATGTTCTCTAGTTTCAGACCATCCCAGTAACCATGCAAATGTGGTAGGAGCTGGAATAAGGAAAGCACTATCCAGAGGATACGGGAAATGTGGAGTTCTGGGGCCTTCCTGGTGACCTGGATTCTCCTCTTGGGAGTGGGCAGAACAGAGCATTTCTACCGGCCAGGGTAAGTCATGGTCAAGGAGCAGGAGTGGGAAGAAGGAATGGGGATAGAGCATTTCAAATGTATTCTGATGGCCTGGATACTATTTTATACTTTGAAATACCTAAGAGTTCTTAATCTGGAATCCATGAACTTGTTTTATTTCCTACTTTGATAACTGCATTTTAATATTGTGGGTTTTCTTTGTAATCTTCTTTTATGCATTTAAGCCCATCATTTTGAGGAGTCCCTAGGCTTCACCAGGCTGCTAAAGGGGTCTAGGGCAAGAACCCTACAAATACAGGGCTGTTGGCCCAATCTGGGAGATCTGGGAGAGGGTTAAAAATCACACGAGAAGCTCAGCCCCTTTGGACACTATAAACACAGCGACCCAAAGTCCCATCATGGGAATTCAAATTCATTCCCTTCTGAGTCCTGGTTTAGGTCACAACTTGAGAATCTCCTTTCACAACCCATTTCCTTTTTTTTCCTCCACTTAGTATTTAGAACGCATTTCCTTGAGCTAGGGCTGAGGGAAGCCTACAGTGATCCCATTCCTTGTTCCTGCTTCACCCTTAACTTTTTCTGCTCAGCCGTAGGATATGCTCCAAAGCAGCTACCAAGGAAACTGTCCCCATCACAGAGTCCTATATCCAGAGGGTCTACCAGCCCTATATCACCATCTGTGAAGACCATAGAGCTTGCAGCACCTATCGGTGAGTTGAACAGCCCCAGCAGAGCCAGCTAAGGGTTACACCCAAGAGGCCACCAAACAGGTACAGGTCTCCTGACCACCATGGCTCCTCTGTGTTATTAATAAATAACATCCACATTGGGCACATCTATCAACCAATCATTAATAAATAATTGACTATATTCCTCCTTTGTGCCCAGCCTCGTACCAGGCTATGCTGGAAGGAGAGCCAGAAGAAGAACCTGTCCCTATCTTTGGGGAATTCACATTCTGGGTAGGGAGATGAAACTCAACACACAAAATAATTAGGGACGCAAGGGAAGGAAAGGCATGGTGGTACGGTAGAAAGAGATCTGAGTTCTCATTTTGGCTTTGCTGCTAATTAGCTATGAGACCCTAAACAAAGCGTTTTACTCCTTTTGGCCTCAGTTTACCCATCTATAAAGTTGGGGAACCAGACCAGCAGATCAATTTGAGCTCTAACATTCTTTGTTCTAATTGTTATGGCCATAACCAAGGACTACTTCACGTAGGTGTAAAGACCTGGGCCTTGAGGAATGGGTAGGAATTAGATAAGTGAGGGACATGGCACGGGCCAGTATTCTGTTACCCTCAGGAGGATTCTAGTTCAGATCCAAGCTCTTCATCTTTCCTGCCCAACTCAAGCCCAAGCTCTTCCTAGGGGCAGCTAGCTTAGTCAGAGGAGTAACAGCACATTAACATCATCAACAACAACCATGAAACTTAATTAGCATTTCTTTTTTTTTTTTTGGAGGGTGGATGGCAGGGCAACTGGGGTTAAGTGACTTGCCCAAGGTCACACAGCTAGTGAGTGTGTCATGTGTCTGAGGCCAGATTTGAACTCAGGTCCTCCTGACTCCAGGACCGGTTCTCTACTCACTGCACCACCTAGCTGCCCCATTAACTAGCATTTCTATGGCACTTTAAGGAAGGTTTGCCAAATGCTGTACAAATGTCATCTCGTCTGATCCTCACAACAACCCTGGAAGGGAGGTACCCATTTTATAGATGAGGGAACTGAGGTTGAGAGTCATTTAGTGACTTGTCCACAGCTACTAAGTGTATGAGGGAAGTTTTGAATTCAGGTCTTTCTGACTCCAGATACAGTGTGTATTCAATGTACCACTTAGTCACCTAGTCCAGAGAGACCCTACAGAGGAGCGGCCGGCCACCAGTATACCTTAGTAAGTTTAGCCTCAGTGGTGCAGACAGGACCCAAAAATAGAGAATTTTAGAGCTGAAAAGGACTTTAAAGATAATCTAATTCACACTATTTTAGAGATGGGGAAATTGAGGCTCAGAAAGAGAGAAATGATTTGCCTAAGATCCCACAGCTGATGAATAGAAGAGGCAGAAATAGAACCTAAGTCTCTAGACTCCATCCAGTAGACTTTCTACTGTACTTATTTGGAAATAAGCTGGGCATACTTTTTCAAGAAGTTTTGTGCTTGGTCCTGGGGATCCTCTCCTCCAGATCCCACTTTCCACAGAAGAGCCACAATTTTGCTGAAATACAGAATCAAGTCTTGTCTGGCACGTAGTGACAATTGAGGCTATTGTGTTGGGAGGCATTTGGATTCCCTGAACCACATTTGAACCCTCCTCTGACACCTTCCCACAGGACCATCTATAAAACTGCTTACCGACACACTTCTCGGACCATCTCCCCACCACCATATACTTGCTGCCCAGGCTGGAGAAGAAGTAATGGGCTCCCTGGTTGTGGCACAGGTAAGGCCCCTTAGAGGGCTGTTCAAGCCATACAAAGAAAGCATCCTTGGGAATTACGGTAGATGAGGAAGGAGAAGATAGGAAGATGTTGGTTGGAAGGTGCTTTGAGATCATCTAGCCTAACCTCCTCATTTTACAGATGGAGAAACTGAGACCCAGAGAGGGAGAAGAAACTTGAACAAGGTCCTACAGGTAGTAAATAGTAGAACCAGGATTTAACTAGGACATTTCCTGACTCCAGTCTAAGCCCTTTTGTGCTATAGCTGGGCCAAAGATAGGGAGTGTCTTATGCTGCAGTATTAGTAAATGATTAACACCTTTAGAGATGGTTCAGCTACTAATTACCTGTGTAACATCACAATTCCCTTTACTCCTCCAGCCTTCATTTTCCTCATTTGTAAAATGATACCTAGTATTTAGTGAAGCATTAACTCCAGTATCCTCTGAGTAATTGTCAGTTATGGAACACCATGATCTGGGATAAATTAAAATCACAAACAACGGAAAACCATCAGGCCATAACCTATTATGCATGATGCTTTGCATCTGAGAAATGACATCATAGGGTATAAGACCAGAAAAGGAGGCGGGCTGGCAGTGTAGCAAGAATGAAGGGTAACAAATGAGATGAAACCTAGTGCTAGAGTTGCTATTTGTGTGAAAGTAAGAGAATCAGAAAAAGGCCTTTAGCACATTGGGTGTAGTATCCATTGAGGAGTCACCAAAGAATGTGACCAAGAAATACACAGGAAGAGAAGGCATCAAGGGGCTGCAATCTACATTGATGGAGGGAGTGTCAATACTAGGAACATCTTTGGGAGTCACCAAAGCATCCCAGATGACACAGTATATGATATTAGTAACAATAATCACCCAGAATTTAGTAATTTAGTAAATTCTTGGTGCCCAGAATTTAATCTAGTGACATAGTGTCCAGTTTGGTGGAGGGGAGCACTTTCTCCTTTCGTTCCTGGGGAAATGCCCATTCTTCTTATCTTTCCCACAACTTAATTGCCTCCACCATCGGTGCCTTGATTTCTGTCCTCATATAGCAATATGCCAATCACCTTGTCAGAATGGAGGAAGCTGTGCCCAGCCTGGTAGATGCAGATGCCCTGCAGGGTGGCAAGGAGACACTTGCCAAATAGGTAAGGCTGGCCTTTCTAAGATGGGCCCATGTCTGATTTCTATATTAGCAATCCCTTTACAGACATCCAACACTCTGTGATTTCCAATATACTTTTACTTCCTATGGCTTTACAATCTTGTGAAGCTTTAGTACTCCCATTTCTTAGATGGGAAAACTGAAGCCCATAAAAGTTAAGTGTACCATCTCAGGGCACACAGTTACTTAGTAGTAGAATTGAGATTCCCAGGTCTCCCAATGACTAGCCCCAGTCCCTTTATACTAGACTAGGGGTGGGGAACCTGCAGCCCTGAGGCCACATGTGACCCACTAGGTCCTCAAGTGTGGCCCTTTGACGGAATCCAGACTTCACAGAACAAATCCCCTTAAATAAAAGGATTTGTTTTGTAAAACTTGGACTCAGTCAAAAGGCCGCACCCAAGAACGTAGAAGGCCACCTGGAGCCTGGAGGCTGCAGGTTCCCCTGGGCTAGACCACGCCATCTTCTGGACCCTGAGAATGTGAACTTTTTGGCTACACATTCTTAGGAAAGTACCTATTGAAAAGATGCCTTCTCCAGAACTAGCTGGGCCAGGGATCTAGGCCATGGATCAGAGAGTTAGGGGCTCAGAACAGAAATCCTGTGGGCCCCACCCACCAGTGCCCACAGGCAGTCCCCTCCCTACTCATGTCTTATGACCTGGAAAAGTCTCCTACAGCTCTACCTCCTTACCCCCTCACTCAGTGCCCACTGTTGCTTTAACATGGCAACTAAAGACAGGTTGTATGTGAGCTTCTTGTGAGCCAAGGATATGGTGCCCATAACACTGGCAGTTCCTGTCCCCACATTCCAGGGAGCAATTCTCCCAGGATGGTCCCAGGGCTTCAAAACTCATCACTACTGGGGATAGGGTAGACAGAACAGGGAAGGGGAAACTCAGAGCCTCATCCTGATCCTCTCTCCCCTCCCCCTTCATGTGTTTCAGATGTGGATGAGTGTAGTCAACCTGGTCATGGCTGCCCCCAGAAATGCATCAACATTCCTGGGAGTTACCACTGCCAGTGCCAGGAGGGATACGAGCTATCTTCGGATGGGAGACTGTGCCAGCCCCAGAGTGGTTCCCCAGGAGTGACCTCAACTCTTTGTCCCACTGGGCAGCCTCAGCCAGGTAACATGCTGCCTGCCTCACTAGATTCATGGAGACTTCAGTGGATCTGGCAAAAACTAGGTTCATTTGGCAGTACCAAATAGGAAAGTCCCAGGTACTAGTTACTGTGGGGAGAGCCAAAGGGTAGGAAATCTGGTCCCTGTACCCAGGAAGCTTATAGGAAAGTTGAAGAAATGGAACACAAGATTGAGTTACAACAGAACCTGAGGATATGAGCAAGATATTCAAATAGGGTTAAAGGGAGGAGGTGGCCCCTTCCCTCATCTTCTTTCCACATGAGTGTGAATTTCTCTAGCCTTAAGGGATATCCTAGATACCAGCTCCAACACAGCTCATCATCCTGGAGTCCTCCAACCTTATCTTCCTGCTTCTCTCCATCACAGAAGGGAGGCCACAACATGGGCCGCTGACAATGGGTCATTATTACTTTTGGTACGCGCTGTGACACGTCAAACTCGTACCGTGAGTAATAATGCGCCATTGGCAGCCTGGGCAGCAAGAAAGACAACGTGGATCTCAGCAATGGATCGTACACTCCCTGTCTCTCAGGTTTGCGTAGAAAATAGGGTAGTGGCTGGGGGTGTAGCTATGTTTATAAGACACTAAGACCGTGAGAGAACATCAACCATAGAACCTCAGCGCTAGAAGGGACCTTAGAGACCATCAAGTCCAGCTTCCTCATTTTACAAATGGAGAAACTGAGGCTCCAAGCAGCATGGCTTGCCTGAGGTCACATCATGAGTCAGTGGCAGAAACAAAACTTTGTCTGAAAATCTCCTTTGCCTCTATCATATTCTACCTTAAATTATATTGATTTGTATTTATTTGAGTTTACTTTCCCCAGTAGATTGTAAGCTTCTTGAAGGCAGGCACTATGTCCTTTCATTTTTGTACCTCTAGCACTTGGCATATGGCCTTGCAAATAGTGGGCACTTGATAAATATCAAATGAATTGTTGAATAAGTCAACCAAGGCCTGACACCAAATTCCTTGCTCTTTTCACTGCCCCATAATAGCTAGCATCTCTATGGAGCTTTAGAGTTTGCAAAGAACTTTCATCCATGAGTGATCTCTGACCAGAGAGGAAGCACACAGGGAGGATTCTGGTGAAGTAGGGAGGATTCTGGTGAAGTAGGGCAGATTTAGGATTGACACAAACAGACATTTTTGGGGGCCCAGTGGGTTGGCAATCTGTAGAGCTGTAAGAATCCAGAGTTCACTTTCTATCCCTAATGGGAGGTGGGGGTGGGGAGGGGAACAATATTTGGAGTGTTTTGAGTCTGTCTTTTTAACTTTCTGTGACTCAGTCTTCCTCCCATTCTCCGATAGAGGCTTCTGATGAAATGAAAGAAGAAATGCAAAAGCTAAGGAGTCGAGTGGATATGTTGGAGGAGGTGAGCTTCTGGCAGCTTTCTCAGAACAGATCTGAGATGTAGGTAGAGGCATCAATAGAATCCCTCTATCCAGAAAAAATCTACAGAGAGCACCTCCCTAGGATTCTGTGATCACTATATTCCCCCAATCCTTCCCTTCCTAGGTTCTCTCACATGTATTTCACTTGAAAGTGACCCAGTACTCCACATAATGCTGCCCTGACCAGTGTGGTTTCCTCAAGAGCACCATTAATTTGTCATCACCAAAGCCCACTATGACATCTCTTAGCAGATCGCCTGACCCACAAATCAGGTGGTCTAACTCCAGAACCTCCTGAGACTCAGGGAGAATGAACTGACTTGTCCAGGGTCACACAGCTTAGCTACAGTATCACAGGCAGGATTGTGAATCCAGGGACTCCGGACTCTGGCTAGCACTCTATCCACAGTGTCATTTGAAGTTATAACCTGACAATAAACCACTGGGCAGAAGGCAAAAGCTACTTAATTTCTCCCCCCACTCCTCCACTTCCACCACCTTTCAGAGTCACTTGCCTAGGGAGAACAATTTTATAAAGTTGATCATAGCACAACAAACCATGCAATGGATGGGTGGGGAGGGCCATTGAGAAGGGAAATCTAGGATAAGTGTTAAGATTAGATTTTCCACTGAGAGGGAGAGAGGGAAATATCTCTGAACCTGGCAGGGCATGGACTCTGGACCCTCTGTGATTGACAAAATTCTGGTCTCGATCCTGACTCAGCTCCCAGTTTGGGCTCAATGAGCAGTGAAATAAGCCTCAGGAAATTTTTATATGCTAATCACAGTGAACAGAAGGTGCAGGCTGGACTGGGAATACTCAGTCCTGGAGCCTACCAGTATTCCAAGGCCCTTGACCTTCCAACAGCTACCGAGAAATCAAATTGCTGCAAGCCTAAAACCTTCCCCCAATACACACCCATTTCAAGTGACCTTGGAAGCACATTTTTTTCAAGTATTTCTTAACTCAGTGCACACTCTACCACTGAAAGGGGGAGAAGGAACAACCCCAGTTGTCCAAACACAGTCTCAATTTATTGACATACCTAAAGCAACAGTGATCATTTAAAAAAATATACAATGCTGTGGATAAAAGAAACATATAAACATTGACAGAATGTCATATGCATTATAAATTAGCCCCTGCTCTTCAAATCCTACCTTGTGGTTGCAAGCTTTTTTTTTTTTTTTTTTGCAGGGGGGAAGGCAGGGCAATTGGGATTAAGAGACTTGCCCAAGGTCACACAGCTAGTAAATGCGTCAAGTGTCTGAGGTCACATTTGAACTCAGGTCCTCCTGACTCCAGGGCTGGTGCTCTGCTTACTGTGCCACCTAGCTGCCCCGTGGGCAAGATCAATTTTCCCTGGAAAGCGATCCAGTGTCCCCCTCAGCAAAGTGGTCTCCAGTTTTCTAGCCTGATTAGAAAGTCTCTCCCTGTTGCCTTCTTGTGAGCACTGAAGATGTGGCTGCTAAAAATTATTTTCTCCAAGTTGAGATTTTTGCAGCCATAGGTGTATATGGTGGTGAACTCCCCAGGGGGGATTTAGGACAGAATTCAGTTGATAATGTTTTTTAGTTAAATGCAGCTTTACAGAAGTGTGTCTATTGCACAAATCAAGGTTCTGTGTAGACCCTGATAAGGACTGGCTGTACCAAGTCCTCCCTACCAATCCTAAAGTCTTAGAGCTGAAAGCTGAAGGAAAATCTAGACACTGTCTAGTCCAGGCATTCTTCCCTTTTGTGTGTGTCCTGGCCCTTTTAGCAGTCTGGTAAAGCCTACCAAGTCCTCAGAACAATGTTCTTAAATGAATAAAATAAAATACATAGGACTGCAAAGAAAATCAATTATATTGAATATATATTATTATATTTAGATATTATATACATTAATATTACATATTATCAAAATATATATGTATATATATATATGTTTTAAAAGTTCACAGACCCCTATCTCAAGATCTTTTTTTGAGTTTCACCTACTCTTCCTCATATTATAAATAAGGAAACTAGAGCCAACTAGGTGGCAGTGGATATACTGAACATCAGCCCTGGAGTCAGGAGGATCTGAGTTCAAATTTGACCTCAGACACTTACTAGTTGTGTGACCCCGGGCAAGTCACTTTACCCTGATTTCCACCACATCCTCCCCTCCCCCATGAATAAATAAGGAAACTAAGTAGGAGAGCTAGGACTAGAAGCCAAATCCAGTGCTCTTGTTTCCCCATCCTCCCCCACCTATTTCCCACCTCCAATTAATGACACATGGATTACTGTAGTGACTGGAATTAATTACTGAATTTTTTCTTTGGGAAAAAGCTAACTGGTTCTCTGTCCACTCGAGCAAATCTTTGAGCCTGGATTCATTAACACTCTAAACAATGGGCAAGATTGCCTCAAACTCAAACACACACAGTACTCAGCTGTGTCCCAATTACACTAAGCTTTGAGTAAATGTTGAGGGTGGATGGGGGTTAAAGAGAATGATGGAGATACCAACTAGGGTGAGGACCCTAACAACTTCCCCTTCCCTGCCACTTACAGGGTCCTGTGGGGCCTCCCTTCTCCCTTCCACCTGCAGTCCCCAGCAGGGCTTACGAATGACTTTGAAACTCTAGATAATTGGTATGTCTAAGATGTTGAGGGTGTGCCCGACTGATGGGAGAAGCATCTTTCCTTTCATACTTCCTGTAAAAACTCCCCTAGCTGACCACTCTTACAGGAAGGGTGATGGATGCCACCCACTCCCCCCCACCTTCTGGGCAACCTGGTGCAGCCCAAACTGGAACAAGTATCAGCTTGCTAAAAGCTCATGCTAGCATTTGGATGAAGAAGGTACGGTGGCTTCTTCAAACTGTGAGTCAGTTTAGTCAGCCAAGCCCAAAGATTTGGAAATAGTAGGACATGGTGGGAAGAACCTCGAAATGGGAGGTAAATTATCCAGCTATCAAAATCAGCAGGTTAGAATTTGGAACTCAAAAGTTTTAAAAACAAATGTTAAAAATTGTTTTTACATGTAATTAGGGAAAAATAAAATACTAAATAAATTTTTAAAAAAGAATGTAAAAGAAAGAGATCAGCAGGTTAGGAACCTGGCACTGAATCCAAAAGCCTACAGCTAATAAATAGCATTTAGCTCTTCCAGAGCAAGAGAAAAATCAGATTGCAATAAACCCAGCAGGTTCCACCAACACACACACACCTGAAACTCTCTGGTAGTCTTGCCTCAAGGGGCCCTAGAAGAACACTTTTTCAAGTACTACTTAACTCATTGCAAGAAAACCACAACATTTATTAAGTGTCTGCTGTGTACAAGAGGGGTGGTGTGGCATAGTGCCTAGAGGAGGCCATCTTTGGAGTCTGAAAGAGCTAGTTCTAGTCCTTCCTCTGATGTATATTGGTTGTGTGACTCAGGGAAGTCACTGACTCCCCTCAGTGCTCTGGGAGACTCACAGACTTGTTACAAATGAATTGCTGATCTACAATAGTGAAGGGAATTTCCATGCTGGGGTTTCCCCAATTCATAAAATCACATGTCTAACACATATCTATCCACACCCCCTAAAACCCATGTGCCCAGTACCATGCACATACAATGGACCCAGCACGGCTACTGATTACTGGGCAAGTCCCTGGCCTGTTTCCTGTTTTGAGTGGAAAAAATAATTCCTAATCTACTTCCTTCACAGAGTTGTCAGATTTTAGACCTTGAAGAGGCCTTAAAGATCACAGAAGCTAATGAGATCATATGCTTAATAGAGAAATATTATTAGAAAAATAAGAGTATGTTATTATTATTAACAGTTGGACACTTGGGGATGAGATAAGGACGGGGGTAGGGAGCCTGCGGTCTCGTGAAGCTTGGATTCAGTCAAAAGGCCACATTTGAGGACCTAGCAGGCCACATGTAGCCTCAAGGCCACAGGTTCCCCACCCATGGGATAGGAGATAGCAAAGTCTCTGGGAATTTAGGCCTGCCATCATTGGATCCTGAGCTTTGAAAATCTATGACTATTTGCTGAGGTCAAAGGAGGCTGGGGAGATTGGGCAATGATTAACTAAAACCTATTCCCTAAAAGGCCCATTTTATAAGTGGTGGAGATGGAAGGACCTACCCAGAGCTGGCCTATCCTTTGTCCAGGAGGCCAGGTCACTGAGCAGCTTCCTCTCTAAAGCTCTTGGGATAGGAGAGGTACCATAGTAACCTGGGCTGGTCACCCTGGGTCAGGGTCAGCCTGGAGGCTTTGTTAGAATCTCTATCTGGCCCTTCCTAGAAAGCTTGAAACAGCTTTCTGACATCTCTTCCCCCATCCTCCACAATAACTTAGGATCATTTCTTAGTGCTTTCCCTCTAAAACAATCTTATGTTTAACTACTTTTTGTGTGCATACATACATATATGTATTTGTATATGTATTACATATATGTATTTATTAACTTTATGCTATATATTTAAATGCATTTGTCTCCCCATTAGAATACAAACTCCTTGTGATTGAATATAATCCCTTGTCACAGGGATTGTTTTATTCTTTGTACTTACATCCCCAGCGCCTGGCACAGGGCTTAGTACACAGTAGGTGTTTAATGAATGTTGGTTGATTTGATGGCTGGATTTACTGATTCTCCTCTAGAAGCTGCAGCTGGTGCTGGCTCCCTTCCATAGCCTGGCACCCCAGGCCTCAGAGGATGGGCTGTCTGCTGACCACATCAGCCTTCTGTCCCACTCTTTCCAGCAGCTGGACCGGATTGACTCCTTGAGTGAACAGATTCTGTTCCTGGAGGAACGGCTAGAGACCTGTAAGTGGATGGCATCTTTGCCTCTTCCTACCTATTTGTCCTTTCCTGTCCCCTGCCCTCAGGTAGTGAGCCTAAGTAAAACCTTTCCAGACTGAGAAGACCTTTAAGGCTTCCTTTGTATTGCTGGCTCATCATCTTTTTATGTAAGGAGTCCTTTTCTTCCACCTCACTGGGAGCTTTCTAAAGGCAGGGCCCAGTTGTGATCTTCTCTTTCCCTAATAGGCACAAGTCTGCACTAGGGAATTTTAGAGAGAGAAATCCCTGTGGCTGATCCAGGAAGGATGCCCAGAGGAAGTGGGACTTTAGTGGGGATCCCTAAAGTATAAGTAGAGAGTGAGAGACAGAGAAAAGGGCTGGGGAGAAGGAAAGGGAAGGCATTCTGAGTCAAAGGAACAGCATTGGTTTCTGTTGGCTTGGAAACAGATTTTGGGCTTGCAGAAGTGGTATCTGACATTATGGTTCTCAGGAAGGTTTCAGGCTAGTCCTACCCTGGCCCAAGTCACACTAACACAGCTGGTGTTGCCCAGCTATGAGGCCTAGCTCAATATGGGAGTTGCCTAAAGCTCAGAGAGACCAGCAAAAGCCTGACAGATCAATGGCCAAAACAATGAGTATGAAGCAACTACTGTGTGCCTAGGGCCAAGCCAGCAGCCAAGGGAGAGAAAAAAGCAAAAGCATCGTTTCTTCACCTAAGGGGCTTATGGTAAGTCCTGCCGTGGAGATCAATGCACTGCTTTACCACTAGGTATTGGAGACCAGAAGTAGGGAAGACCATAGGGCTGTGGCCCCAGATGGAGAACGAAGCTCACACACCCCCTTCCTTCCTGTTCCTGGAGAGGAAGCCAGAGCATTAGAGGCCTCATTTCCTTGTGGTTAATGGTAGGCTCATGTAGGTTCTGGGTTCCTTTGCCCCCATTGACACTGGTCTCTCCTCTGCTTCTTCCTGGTGTTTAGGTTCCTGCAAGAATAAACAATAAGAGACGGCCAGCTAAGTCCAGAGGCCTCACCTGGCAGGGGGTGGAGCCAAGGCCCCAGAATGTGACCACAGGGAACCTGCTACATCTTCTCCTTTTAAAGATGTTTGTATTGAGTATAAATCTCAAGCCACAGACCACTAACCCTCTTCAAGAAAGTCCTCTGGGCACCTTCGCACAAGCAGACCAAGCAGCAGGCTGCCGGATAGCTTGTGATATTAGGGTGAATTGAGACCCAGCCACTTATAGCCTTCTTCTGTGACCCAACCTCACCAACTCCCCATTCCTCCTTTTCCCTCAGCGTTGGTGGGACTTGGTCCCCCCGTCCTGTTTCTGGAGAGAAGATAAAAAGCTCCCCCCATCTCAGTGGGGTTTACGTATTCCCCCCAGCTCGGGAAAGGTAGGCACCAAGGAGCTATGAGGGCATAGGTCAGATCAGAAGCCGGTCTATCAGGGACAGTTTGGGAGAGGCAACATTTAGAACTTGGGAAAAGCAACCATGAGATAGTGGCGGGGGGCGGGGAACACCCCAACAACAACAACAAGTGGTTTGGAGTAGGGAGCCTGGATTTAAATCTTCCTTCAGTTACTTACTGTGTAGTCTTGGCCAAGACGCTTAACCAGTTTCCTCATTTATAAAAAAGAGAGATAGGTTAAGTGATCCCCAGTGTTTCTTCCTGCTCTATAGCCTTTGATCCTTCAGCTCCATGAGAAGAAAGAAAGAAGAATCCTAAATTCTGAGGCCGTGTAATAGAGCATAAGGCA
This sequence comes from Trichosurus vulpecula, assembly GCF_011100635.1. NCBI lineage: Eukaryota > Metazoa > Chordata > Mammalia > Diprotodontia > Phalangeridae > Trichosurus > Trichosurus vulpecula. The sequence continues at coordinate 171,341,105 of NC_050575.1, read as the reverse complement.
TGCTGCAGTCAGGAGAGACCTGGGTTCAGATCCTGCCTCTGACATGTGTTAGTGAGGCCACTTAATCTCCAAGATCCTCAGTTTTCCCTTCTGTAAAATAGGGATGACACCTGAAATGACCTCCTTCATAGGGTTGTGAGGATGGAAGCAGATTATGTCTACAAAGCACTTTATAAGCTTTCAGGTGCTATCTAAATGACAGCTATTGGAGTCATTCCCTACATGTATGTGGAGATTATAGGCCCACAATACCTAGGAGTTGGAAGGTTCCTTAGGGATCGCCCAGTTCAATCTCCCCTCCATAATACCCCAAGATGGAGCACATCCTGAGCTGCCAGCAAGAGAATGTGAGCTAATTTCTCCCTTCTACAGTGGGGATGAGCTGACCCAAGCCATGCAGTATTTCCTATTCCCCGATGTTATCAAACAGCCCACAAAAAATTGTGTGACATCAAGTTGAGCATGCAGTCTGTGTTTAAGGAGTTGGTCTTTTCTTTTTTTCCCCCCACATGAATCTGATCCAGGAATCAAGCTCACAACCTTGTCCCCATTTGTACTGTGACCTGAGCCAAGGGTAGTGAGCCCCATCTTGAGTCTTGATTGGCCCCAACTCCAGTGATGTCCTTCCCTCCCTCCTCCTCTTAAAGCTGCTCCCTACTTGGACAGCAGCCCCTGCCTCTGGTACAACCAATGCCAAATTCTATTCTAAGCTTGTGTGTGAGGGCAGCCCGCCCACAAGCAAGGGGATGACTCACCCATTCGTCATCCAGGACCTAGCCAAGAGCAAGCTGTCCACGGGATCCGGGCGAAGGTACACGATCTCTTCTGCACTGACCTTCTGCTACCATTCTGGTGTCTGGCTTCTAGCTTCAGGACAGGAAGGAAGAAGGGAGGCCATTCCCTAACCCTCCGCCCCCAACTCAGGGAAGTTAAGAGGGCAGCAGTGCCCAGTGGATAAATTAGTACAATTGTAGCTCACTGCCTCTCAGGACCGATCCATCCAGAAGCAACTGGTATGTGTTTAATGCTGAGTCTAGTCTAACCTTTGTAAAAATAAAAATCAAACTGTTACCAGATTGTGATAATTGAATGCAAATATAACTGGAAGCCTGCAGCACCACTGCACCTGGCCATGCTCACCAGGCCTTAAAACCACAATGATTTTGTCATTCTACTTGAAGACTAGATCGATCCTCACAACACTTCCTTTGAAATTTGGAGCTAGGTGACAGGGAAATGTGTGTGTGTGCCCATGTGTGTGGACGTGTGTGTCGTGGGGCAGCCTGCCTCATCCATTGCTATTTTAGCACCAAGGTCACTTCATGGCTAGGGGAAGAGGAAGCAAGCCCGAGCCCCGTGAAGCATGATCATTTCTACTCTGCTGGACTCTGAGAAGACAGAGGAAAGTCACTCCATGTCACACACCATTGCCCTAGCTACACAGGTGTTTGCCAATAGGAACGTGGGTATGAACATGATACAGGGAAGTATCACCAGGGAAGCCTTCCCAGTGGGAAAGCAAGATGCAAATTCACTGAAGAGAACTGAGTCATTCCCTGTGCATGTGGCAAATGTTTAAGGAGCACATGCCCCCGGAGCAGATACTGAAGGCAGGCCTGGGCTAGGAGTCAGGAAACCTGGGTCATCAACAACCTGCAAGACTGTCTACATCTCCTGGGCTTCTGTTTCTCTGTCTTTAAAATGACCCGGATACTTCTTGCAAAAGGTCACTGAAAAGATGGGGGTTAACAATAGAGGCTAATGTGACTCTCCTTCATAAATTTTTATCAATAACATTTTTAAAACAAAGTTTCTCCCTGTATCCCTCCCCTTCCCATACCCAAAGCCATCCCATATAACAATATTTTCAAAAGAAAAAAATGTCAAACTGATCAATGCATTATAAAAATCTTAAATATGTACAATGTACCAGTCCTGGACCTCCTGCTTCGAAGGGGCAGGGGGTTCGAATGCCTTCTCCTCTCTCCTTTGGAATCCCGCTGCTTCTGGGTAACTTTGTATCATTCACTTTCGATTGCTTTGTGGTCATTCTTTCCATTTCATAGTTGTCATTGGCTGTATTTTCTTGCCTCTCCTTACTTCCCTCTGTATCAAAGTGTATAAATCTTTCCATGCTTCTCTGTACTCGTCATTCTTACACTGCAGTAGTAATGTTCCATTACAATCATCCATGTGCATTCTATTTAGCCGTTCCCCATTTGACTGGCATCTACTTTGTTTCCAATTCTTAACTATCACACGATGTGCTACTATGAATATTTTCATGTGTATGAAGCCTTTCTCCTCATCAACAACCTTCTTGGGGTATAAAAGCCTTGTAGTGGAATCTCTAGGTCAGAGGGTACAGATGTTTTAGTCCCTTTGCTTTCCCAAACTGTTATGCTGACTCACAGCTCCATTATTAATAATAGATTATAATAATAAATAAAATTTATAGAGAGCTTAGCATGGTACTGTGCTAAGGGCTTTGCAATTATTACCTTATTTAATCCTTATATCTACCCTGGGAGGTAGGTGCTACTAATATTACTATTTTACAGAGGAAGAAACTGAGACACACAGAGGTTAAGTGACTTGCCTAGGGTCACACAGCTAGTACATGTCTAAGGTAGGATTTGAACTCAGGTCTTCCTGACTCCGGGCCAGTGCTGTATTCACTGCACCACCTATACACCAACAACGTGTTAGTGTGCCTACCTTCCTACAAACCCTCCCATATCGAGTATTCCCATCTTTTCAACTTTGCCAATTTGTAGGATATGAGGTAAAACCTCAGGAATATTTTGATTTGGAGCCTTATTTCATACAGTGAATACTTTATAATTCTTTTTGAGAATTGGCCATGTCTTTGACTTATCTACTGGGCAACGATCGCTTTTGGTCGTATATACGCATACACATGTATAACATCTATGTGTGCATCTATCTATGTATACACACATACTCAGGGCAGCTAGGTGGTACAGTAGATAAGAGAGCCAGGCCCGGAGTCAGTAAGATCTGAGTTCAAATCTGGCCCCAGACACTTGCTAGCTCTGTGACCCTGGGCAAGTCAATTAACCCTATTTGCCTCAGGTCCTCGTCTATAAAATGAGCTGGAGAAGGAAATGGCAAACCCACTACCTTTGCCAAGAAAACCCCAAGGGGTCACAAAGAGTTGAACATGACTGAAAAATAACAACTGTGTATATACATATATATGTGTGTGTGTGTGTGTGTGTGTGTATAATGTGTGTATATGTATATATATGCAATATATTCTGTTGTTTGTTAATTGTGTGTATATACACACACATATTCTATTAACTGTTTCTATATGCTGGATATTAAAACCCTTATCTGCGAAATTTAATACAAAAATTATTTTCCCCTTCCCACCACTTCTCTTCTTCCCTTTTTGTCCTTTATAAATCACTTTTGTCACAAAAACCCTCCAAAGAATGTGGTTCAAGTATCACCATCTCCATTTCGGGGGCAGGGGAGGGAGGCTCAGAGAGGACATACCTAAGGTCACACAGCAACTTGTCAGAATTAGGACTGAAATTCAGGTCTTCTCACTCCAAGCCATTAGTGCTTCCCATCATATCATGTTGCCAGTCACTTAGGAAGGACAGAAGTTAAATGAATAGTACAAATGTGACAGTCAGCGTGGTCTAGTGAGGAGTCCTGGGTTTGAATCCCACACTGTGGGAAGTCGCTTAACCTCTATGGGCCTCAGGAGGCACAAAGTACCCTAGCTTTATAGTTTGTGGGTTTGAGTCCTGGCTCTGCCCCTTATTACTTAGGTGATGTTGGACAGAAGCCAGGTGGGGTAGCGGCTACGGTGCTGGACCTAGACTCAGGAAGATCTGGGTTTGAATCCTCCCTCAGATACTTGCTAGCTTTACAATTCAGGGCAAAGTCACTTAACCTCTCTGGACCTCTGGAACCTCTGGACCTGGATGATCTCTAAATTCCCCTCCAATTCTCACTCTACTATCCTCATAGTCTCTGTAGGTTGCAGTTCCCGGGGGTTGCCCTAGATCAAGGGCTCTTAACTTGGATCTCCAGGGTCTGTGGATTTGGGCGGGGTGCAGAATCCATCAGGTTGGATGGGAAAAAACTTACATCTTTATTTCAATATAATTGATTTCCTTTGTAATGCTATGTATTTTATTTTATGCATTTAAAAACATTCTGAGAAGGCATCCGTAGGCTTCATCAGACTGCCAAAGGAGACTGGAATAGATGATCTCAAATGTCTCTTCCACCTATAGTTAAAGATTGTCCAATTCATTGGGATTACGATTAGCATTAGCAGAGGGAGTCCCAAGATGGAAATGCCTAGGCTAACAAAATTCTAGATTTTTCACAAATTGATGTATAAATGCAACTCTAAGTCAATGGCTCAGGCTGAAATAGTTGCAAACTTCCTTTGTTTCTGGTATGTTAAGACTGTGTCTATAGGAAGCCAGGACATCCTAGGCTTCCTAATCCCTTTGCCTCTAGGCACAAATGAAATGCTTTGTCAGTTGCTACTTACAATATTGCCTACTGTACAGTCCCAAGCTGCCAAGCCTTACGGAACCAACTCATTAGACACTTTTAGGTCAAGGGTCCAAGAATTTCTGTCTCAGTCATAAGATGTAGGAGGTGTAACTCACCTCCCTCCAAAGTGGATTTTAGGATGAGTGCTGAGCATCCTGAATTAGGAAGCCAGAAAGTTGTAATGGGGTATGACTTAAAGCTAGCCAAGAAAAAGAGGAATATGACATTGATGGACTGTGGGGAGAGGAGGAAGCTGGATAAGCCAGGAAGGTCTCTCCCAACTCTTATCACCCCATCTATGAACTATGGACATTTGGACTCCCTGCCCCTGGGCTCCAGTCCATCTTCCACACAACTGCCAAAGCAGTTTTTTAAGCTAAGATACCCCTATTCCATACACTTTAGTTGCTCCCTACTACTTCTAAGACCAGATACAAATTCCTCTATTTGTAGCTTTTAAGGCCCTTGAAAAGCTGGTCCCAGTCTCTTCCCACACTCTACAATCCAGACTGACTGGCCTTTCCACACACACTGAACCCCATCTTCTAGCTTTGCTTTTGTACTTACTTTCCTCATGCCTAGAACATACACCTCACCTCTGCCTCAAAGAATCCCTCTTTCCCTTTAGGATAAAATTCGAACAGCACCTTCTATCTAAATGAAGCCTTTCCTTATGTCCCTACCCCTGCCCCTACTCCAGCTGCTAGTGCCATCCTTCCTAAATTACCTTGAACTTACTTTTGTTATTCTTTACATTTATTCCACAAATATATGTGCTTGTCTCCCCAGTTAAAACATAAGCCCCATGAGAGCAGGGATTGTTTCATTCTTTCGTTCCCCAGGGCGTGGCACACAGGAAACTGCCCATAAATGTTGGCAGATTGAGCTGTGATCTTCAGACTAGGTGAGCTTTCAGATTTCTTCCAGGGTTGACCCCTCTGATCCTGAGATAGCATGACACAGCTGGCTACTTTCCTGGTAGGACTCCCTTGTTTAAATATTAAAAGTTAAGCTTTCGCTCTTGCTCCTTCCAAGGCTTTCCGCCCTCTCTTCCTTCTAAGAAAAGCCCATTGGTGTTACCTCCTCTATGGTTTCCCAGATCCCCTCTATCTCACCTCTTCCACCTGCCAGCTGAGTGTCCTCTCTGAAATTTTTCTTGAGTACTTTCTTTATCTCTCCCTTTTTGTCCCTATTATACTCTATCAGGTTTTATACTTTTATCTGTGTGCATGTTGTATCTCTTCCCCACTCCCTAGAATATAAGTTCTCAAGACAGCAAGGAGAATGTTATTTTTAATCTTCATATCCACAGCACCTGGTACACAGTAAGTGCTGAATAAATGTTTATTTGTGGAGGGGTAAAAAAACCCACATAAAGAGGAAAAAATATTGGAGACCCGATGTTTACTGGGGCAGCCTTTCATTCCTAAGGATGCAACCACAAAGTAAAAATACATCACTGAAAGAAACCAGATGAAGCTTGTGACTTCCCACATAACAAAGATTTTTCTGTTGTTGAATAATAAGCTTTAATAGTTTAAAACTACTCGAAGATCTGAGGGACCCCCTGTAGAGGTATCTTACTTAGCTCCCCTCATGCATGGTTTGCTTAAGAGATGACTGTCGTCCTTCTCACGGGGTTGTTTGAGCATCAAAGCTGTTGTTCATTTAGCCAAGTGATCAATTACACTTAATGCTAATTATCACTCCCAGAGAGTAGGAAGCCCAATATACTGGAAAAGAATATAAGACTTGGAATTAGGGAAGACAGGTGCTTGAGTCCTTCCTCCAACAATTATTATTTGCGTGTGTTTGAACTTCGGTTTCCACCCAGGCTAAGTGCAGGTAATAGCAGTACTCCTTACTTCACTGGGCTTTATGAGAATCAACTAACCTAACACATATAAAATGGTTTTTAATCTTCAAGTATTATACAGATGAGGAAAGGAGGGAATAAACATATATTAAGTGCCTACTATGTGCCAGGCACTTTACAAATATCATCTTAATGACAGGCATTATCCAATATACTTGATAGGCTAAAAACCCCTAATGAAGGCAGCCAATAGAAAACTTTTAATATCAACAGATGAAAACTGCTTATTATAGATAGGACATGGCAGGGTCCACATAATTTTCCTTTTTATATCCTCAGTTCCTAGTCCAGCACCTGGCACTTAGTAGGTACTCAATAAATACTCATTGGCTGATGAGTCACAAGGCTTAGTCTTATACAGAGGGTGTGTGTGTGTGTGTGTGTGTGTGTGTGTGTGTGTGTAACTAAATTGAAAGGTTCATCTTTTGAAGAATACAAAGTCCTTTGGGAGGGGTGCACGTTAAATTCTGGGCACCTTTGTGCGTTTTCTACATTACTCTCCTGGTAGCAACAAGAGCAGGGCACAAAGTGGAAAGTGGGGCAAAGGACAGAAGGAAACTGCCAATCTCACAATGAGCCTGGTCACATCTGTCAGCACGGAAATAGAGAATGGTAAGCTCTCTGGAGGGCGTCCCAGATAATGACCCAATCACAGGAACACCAAGGAGCTGAGCTGAGTGTTCGGCCTGACCACTGAGGCTCTGTGTGTGTGTGGGCAGAGTTCAGGACAGCTGGTCTCAGGAGAAACAGGGCTCGGTCTTCTTCTGTGATGTAGAGGGACTGTGCATCAGGTCAGTAATAACTGACTTTGAATCTTGCTTCTGACACTTGCTGGGGAAGTTACTTAAACCTAAGTCTCGGTTTCCCCATCTGTAAAGTGGGGTGTCTGTATGTAAAGAGTTTTGCCAACATCAAAAGCATGAGGGTGGTGCACACCCATGTCTGAGGTCTGACTGGGGGATGGGGATGGGCAGAAAAAGAGCTTTTGCCACAGGTCAACAGTATATGGGGTTTAGACTTGGGATTTTATTGGCAGAGAGAAGGAACTCCCTGGTGAGAATATCCCTCTCCCAATAGAAGTCAGCACCTTCTCTGCAACTTAAAAGTTGGAGACTTGCCTCGACCACTGAGAGATTTAATGACTTGCTCAGTCTCAAAGCCAGGGTGTGTCAGAGGCAAAGCATGAACCCAGATCTAGCTAGTTCTGCACTGAGGCTTAGTGAATAGAGCTGACTCTCAGAACCATGAAGGTCTGGACCAACCTCTGAAATATACTGTACATGGGAAGCTGGGCAGGTCCCTGCATTTCTCAGTGCTCCAGGCAACCCTCTAAGATGCTAAGTTGCTGAGGAGGTGCTACCTGAAGTGGTGGAGAGTCTCCTCTCAGGGAGTTCCCCATTTAACAATGAAATCAGAGGCCCACCAAGTCTTTCAGTTTGGCATTATCTAAGTCACCCACTCCAGGATGGGTCATCTTTCTGGGACTGTCCCCTTGGAAAAGGCTAAAGTGTTAGGGCTGGATGTAGAAACTCAGCCAGGAGCCCCCTCAAACCTGTCCTTGTGCCTTGGACCCAGAAAAACCCTAAGAGCTGCAGTGGGAAAATCCAAAACTAAGCCTTTTTGACTTCCAGAAAAATGCCCACAAGTGAATACCACTCAAAGAGCTTTTCAAATAATTGCTTTATGAAAAACAAAAATTGTGCAATTTAGATCAAACATACATTTTTTACAAAAGCAGACCTGATCGGTAAAGGCACTTTTCCAACAGAAGCCCAGCAGGCAGCCATGGACCCCATTTGCTGTTTTCCCAGAGCTGCAGAGACCCCAAGATCCTCTTTCACCCTCCCCCATCTCAACTCCTCTGGCTTTGCCCTCCCCCCTCAGTAAAAGTGCTATTAGATTTAAACTCTAGGTTATTTAGAGCAAGATGCTCCAACTTTCTCTTCCCATGATGATCAGGTCACTCCCATCCTTCCTTTCTTTGTAAACACTGACAAAAAGAGGAGGGATGTCGAGCTCTGGAGGACCTCTGGGAAACAAGAGCAGCAAAGACTCAGAGTGCCAGCTCTGCCCTCCTCCCTCAGCCTGAAAGACCACCCCCAAAGGCTGCCTGGAAATCCTAGATTCAAGGAAACATTTGGCACAAGGGCATCTCCCCGAACATGCTCCTCAGGACCCATGTGGGTGGTCTGGCGGGGAAGCCGCCACTATAGCCCTAGCAAAGGGCAAAGGTCTGGACTTTGTTCCCTCTGGGGCACCAAGCTAGACTTAGCACAAGGGAAGTCAGTGTACTCTTCAGTTAATCTCCTATGACTGGCTGACTAAAGTTAGCTTGGGAAGAATGCCAAGCTATCCACTGAATCCCACCCCCACCCCCAATAACCCCACTAGCTATGGGGAACTTCTCCTTTTCCTTGTCCTAGTCCTAAGGGAGCCAGCTTCTCTACCAGGCCTGCTACTTCCAAGGACCTAGTGTCTCTAACAACTAGGCTGATGGTTTGAGGGCAGGCTCAGCTCTCCTGGGTCATGGAGGGCAGGGAACCCATTGCTCAGTCCATTCTCTCCCTTCTCTCCTTGACCACAGTCTAAGAAGAAACAGGGTGTCTTTAGACAGAAGGAGAGCTTTCTGAACTCTGTGTGCCCTGGCCTGTTGCTCTAAGGATACTAACATAAAATAGATCTCTCTTCACCACCATCCAACCAAGTTCCAAGAATAATTGGGCAAGGAATTCAGAGACATGGCTGTGCCACCTCTAATTTCAGATCCCTAGGAATTCAAGCATCACCAAAGGGGGTCTTTGCCAGCAACATAGGCTGTCTGTCCATCCAGGGGGGTTTTGTATCTCCCCAGAGTGCCAGGACTCGAGCACTTAAAGGCTCAGAGAACAAGGAAGTAGAAGGTTGGGCATTTTCATACTCGCTGTGCCAATGGCAGCCTGGAAAAGTTTGTTCCTAATACCTGAGCTGGACACCAGTGGGCAAAGTAAAGATGATAGGGGTATGATGTTGACTTCAGTGCCAGAGTCAGACCACACAGCCCCCAAAAGACAGGGAGCTTCACCCCATTCTCCCCAAAAGCCATTCATTCACCTGGACAAGACCTCAAACTCCAGAAGATGGTAATCTGGTTCTCCTAGTAAAGGTCACTCACAGCACGGGACTTCACTGCTCAGCTTGTGGGATAAAAGAGACGGTGTCTCAGGGCCCAATCGTAGGGTGGATTAATGGGGAGGAAGGCATTAGTGTAGAAACCACAACCATGGCTGACACAGGAAGGAATGCCCAAAGGAAGATGGTAAGAAGAGAGCCTCTGGAGAGGGTGAACCAGAATGAAAGCCCAGGGGAGACACCAGGGAGGTGGAAATTGTGACATCTGGCAACAGAAAGGGGAGGTCCCTCTGTTCATCCTCTCTCACCCTGGGCAGAAGGGCAAGGGATGGTGCCTAGGGCTACTGCACAGGCTGCAAGGTTGGGCCATTGGTCCCATTTTCATTCAGCTTGTCAGATAGTCTGAAAAATGTCTCTTTCATGACAGAATGGCAGGTCTCTAGCAACTTTGGGATGTCATTCACTGTCAGGCCTTCTGTCTTGATTGGATCCAGCACTTCTATTTTGATCTTCCCTGGAAACAAGAAGGGTAGAGACAGAGATATATCCTGCTGCTGTGGATTCTGCTGTTGAGTCATCCTGGATGCATTTTAGTGCCTTAGGTCAGGCCCTTTCTTAAAACACCACAGGATGTATACCCTGGGCTAGTCCTATTCCCCCCACCCAAACAGGTCACAGGGCTGGCTCTCATGTTCTAAGCACGACCCCCACCTTCCCAAGCCCAGCACCAGGGCTTTCCATCTAGCCACCTTTGGAAGAGAAGAGACCAGAGAAGGCTTATGGCTAGACACTGGAGTGATTCATAAACATAGGCTGTTAGAGGGACAAGTCATTTAAGGTAAATATTACAACTCTCACCCCTGGTATACAAAAAACATACACAGAGATGAAACACATGTGCACAGAAGCCTAGAATGGAGGGGATATTTCAGAGCCCATCTGTGCACGAGCTATGCCAAGGCAATCCCCTCCCAAGCCTATTTCTGGAGCTCTCCCCAGAAACAAGCTGTCATAACTAGCTGGGCTCAGACTCGGGTCTGATTTCCTCCTGCTTACCCTACTACAAGGAAGGTAGATATTCTGCTTTTCTGGGGGCAGCACAGCCCCTGTACTCTGTGCATATCCGATGTGATGATGTGCCTTGGCTCCTGCCAGGGGCTTGGGCCCACAATTTTTGGATTCCTCCTTCCCCTGATGCCCCCGCCCCCGCAAGTATCTCCAGAAAAGATAGCACCTATTCTGGGTATTGGTACAGTTATCCCTGTCTGCCTGATACCAGCAGGACCAAAGCCTATTTAGAGGATTCATAAGCCAAGATAAATCTTCTACACCCGGAGACCTCTGGGAAATAATGCACAATAATCTCCACATATGGCTCTGGTGCCAGACTTCAGACCTTTCCCCAAGTGCTCTTCTGTCAATCACTCACTAGAACCTCACGGAAATTCCTGGGAGGGAAGGAGGCTGGGCAGGACTTGTTGGCCCCATGTGATAAATTGAGGCTCCGAAATGTTACTAACTATGATAAATATTCAGTACATGAGAACGCAGTGGCTCCAGATCTGGAAGGGGCTTGAAAGTTCAATCACAGCATTACTGATTTAGACTCAGATGAACCTCAGAAGGCATTTAGTTCAACTTCTTCACAAGGTCTAGGGAGGTTAAGGGATGATCTGAACCCATGTTCTCCACCTCCAAAAGCCAGCTGATTCTTTACCACACCAAGATGCCTCAACTCAATCATTTTACATTCTTCTTGAGGAAGATGATACACCCAAAGCCACGCACAGCTAGATAATGACAGAGTCAAAACCAGCACTGAGGTACTCTGGCCCCAAGCTCACCACCATATACTGCACAGAAGGGAGACTTGTGGGCGAAGCAAAGAGCAGCTTACAGACTGATTAGGCAATCAAAGACAGGAGAAAAGGACAGCTACCCTTTTCCCCTCGATTAGACTTTGGCTTGATCTCCCAGGCAAGTTGTATTGAAAGGTGTTAAGCCACGCTAAGACTAGTAGTTATCTGGGGCCATCCAATGCAAGCTTCTGTCCCAAGGGTCCAAAATCACCAGGTGCCTCTTGTTTCTAATGATTCCTGGACAACGGGCTTCCTTGATTTTCCTTGGTACTCCAACTCAAGAAAAGTGTCCACCAAGCCATTCCAATATCACTGTTTCTGATTCTGGACAAAGAAGGTTTTATGTAATAGGTGACTAACCCAAGCTCCTTAAGCTTGGGAAAGGCAGAGGGATGCCAAGTCAAGTCTTCTTTATTTTGGTTTCCTCGTCTGCCAAATGGGAGGCCATTGGCCCTACTACCACCCTCCCAAGGATGTTTTCAGCAGATGGGTCTGAAAAGTGCTTCATAGAGTATCAAATTCTGGCTCAACGGTGCCTAAAGCAGCCAAAGTCTTGTGCCACCTAATTCCTGCTTGGGGACCAAAGGATTCTTTTCATTTTAAAATACAAAATATACCTCCAAGTGATTCAACTTGATTTTTTCTTCTCTGCTGAACCCAGTCTATGGCCCACCTATTTGTGGCTTCTGGGCAGAATTAAGTAGCCAGCACATAAAGTAAGAATTCCAAGCACAAGTATGGTCACAGGGAGTTGTTCGGCACTACCAGTACCCTACATATTGCCAATATCCAGTTAGCACTGTGCTTTATGTATATTAGGTCCCCAAGGGAAGGCAAATCTGACCATTTGCTCATTCTCCAGATTACAGAGAAAGATCTCTGAGCCAAGCTTCAAGAGCCCAGGAGGGCTGACTGAGAAGTACAATCCATAGAAAGAATACTAGCCTGGGGGTCTGAGAGACCTGGGTCCTGATCCACCCCTGCCATAAACCAGCTGTGTGACCTTGGACAAGCCAAGGTCCTTCCCTTCTTGGGCCTCTGTTTCTTAATCTGTAGAATGGGGGAAGGAGGAAACGAGGTAACTTATTCCACCATCCCAATCTCCATGCCCTTAGGAATGGGGAAAGAATTTGGGTTTCACCCCTCTCAAACACCAGTCAAAGTTTCAAACTGGCTTGGTCTGTGGGGCTACCTAGGGGAGTATGGGGGAAAACAAAATCTTCCAATAATAACTAGCACAAGGGCTCAATAAAAACAAAACCAACCTTACTGATTGGACTGAAGCTCAGATCCTGAGAGCTTCCTTCTTAACAGCCCAGGAATGACGCAAAGGGGATATGACAGAGAGACACACATACATAGCCAGGGAGTCACATGAAATACCTGATGTGAAGATTTTCTTCCCTGGATGGTAAAAGGAAGAGAATGACGAATATACCACAGGAATGATTGGCACCTAGGGGTGAGGCAAACAAGCCACCAATAAGAACATGCTGGAAAGAGGCTAAAACATGGGACTGTCATAGTGGGACAGGCTTAATGTGGCAGGCCTCCCTCTGGCTTCAAGCATCTCAGGGCCACTCCCTTGGCACCAGGCCCATAGGAACTACTAATTTATAAGGCTCCCCACCCCCCCCCTTCCCCTCAGGGATGAGCCTGAGAAAGCCCAAGCCAGCCACCTAATCTTCACCTGCTGCCAAAGAAAAGCCAAGTGCTACCCATCCTACCCACTTCCCATGTGAGTTTTTCCTCCATTGTCAGTGGAGGATGCTGAAGTAGTAGACAAGATCATGCAACACCTATGCCATTTCTAGACCTCTTTTAAGGACTGTCTGTCTGAATGCTCCTAGTCCCTCTAGAAACAACCCCTTGCTTTCCACAGAAAAGATTTTGCCATCTTCAGGAAATCCAAGGCCAATGGCCATTAGCCAAAGGGGCTTTAAAAACAAAGCTAAAAAAATAGAGTCCATTATCTTATGATCCTTTTTGGAATAGCTGAGAGCTAGGGCATGGTGAAGAGTTCCATCCAGTCCAGCCGGATACCACCTGAGAAGCCCTCTGCTGCTGGGACATCAGACCTTGATCGAACAGTTAAATCTGGTTCCACTTTCATCTCTGGCTCTGTCTTTTTCCTGCCTAATCTCTACCCTTTGGAAGGAAGAAGGATAGTGAAGTAGGACCTTCCATCTAATCATATTTGCCTCCTGCTTCATACTGCACTTGCCTTCAGTCTGATCTCCAGCCTCCTTTGGGAAGTGGAATGGCGCCCCCCACTCAGTGATGTACATTCTCATACCTGGTCATAACCTTCACATTCCAGTGATTCTGAACCCATGTAGGTCATCATCCAAACTCTATTTCTTTCACCCCGCTACTCTTCCCCATCAACCGAGTTCTTATTCCCACCCCTTCAATCCTCCCACCCCAAAGTTTCAGCCAAATACTATTCAGCCATTCCACTGTGCCCTCTGGAATGCCTGCTCCACAGGCAACAAATTTCCCTTCATCCTAAATCTTCTTCTGTCTACCAGCTATTATTGAAACCCGGCTCCCCACAAATGACACAGCTTCTTTGGTGACTTTTAAGTGCCAGTTTACCTCTTGTGAGGTTTGTACTATTCATAACTATCAGCCAATCAAAATCCTGGTACCTGTTGTCTAAAGATCTCCAAGTCACTTCCTTTCCTTCCTCAATGAGTTTGGTACACGGCTCACAATTTTTCTCTTTTCTCCAAGTCCTATCCTCATACTATGGGACCTCAACATACATATAACCATGCCTCAAACACTAACCATTCAGTTTCTCAATCTGCTCATTTCCCATGAGCTATGCCTCCAGCCCTCCTTAGACACAAAGACAGTCACACCCCTGACCTTGCCATCACCCATAAATGTACCACCTCCACATTCAAGAACTCCAAAATCCCCTTATATCTTATCAACAATAAGGATTCTTCTTCCACCCTATAACCTCCAATCCCTTAGCTTTACAATTTTTTCTCAGGCCATCTCTCCCATACTAGCCCCTCTCTCCTCTTTCCCCCATCTTGATCCCTTGTGAATCAATTCAACTCTATAATGTCCTCTTTTTTCGAATCCCTAAGTCCCCCTTTTCATCAATTAAATCCTGCCAAATCTCAGCCTTGAATCACCCCCACAGGTGCTATTGAAGGAAGGTAGAGAAAAAAAATCACACAACCCCTCTAACTGGGTCCACTACAAATATATGTTAAACTCAACTGGGCCCTCACTGCTGCTAGGCAATCCTTCTATACCTGCCTTCTTAATTCACTATCCCATTATACAAAACTTTTTATCTCTCTTCAAACCTTCCATGAATCCCTCTCCTCCACCCTCTGAGCTCAGACTTGTTTCTATTTTACAGAAAAAACTGAGGCCATTTGCCATGAACTCCCTCTTCTCCCCTCTTTGTCATCTTATATCATTCAGATCCCTTCTGCCCCTAGCTCCTCCTTCACCCCATCTCACATGAGGTGGCTTTACTCTTTATCAAGGCTAACGTCTCTACCTGCTCACGTGATTCCATCCTTTCCAGTCTCCTCTGATTGTCCCCCTCTTCCACTCCCATCTCTATCATTTATTTTCAATCTTCCCCTTCTGCTAGTTCATTCACCGGCGCCTATAAAAATGCCCATCTTCCCCATCGTCCAAAAACCATCACCCGATCCTTCCATCCCTGCCAGTTATTGTCCTATATCTCTTCCTCCCTTGTGGCTAAACTCCGTGAAAAGGCTGTCACTTTCTCTCACCTCATTCTTTTCTTAACCACTTACAATCGGGCTTTTAACTATATCAAATTGCTCTCTTCCAAGTTACCAATGATCTCTTAGTTGCCAAATCCAATGGCCTTTTCTCAATCCTCATTCTCCTGAGCTTCAATACTATTGATCACTCTCTCCTCCTTGATACTCTCCTTCTCTCTAGGTTTCCAAGGTACTATTTTCTCCTGGCTCTGTTCCTTCTTAGTCTCTTTTGCTGGATCCTTATCCAGACCACACCCTTTACCCACTGGTATCCTCAGGGCTCTCTCTTGGGCCCTCTGGTCTTCTCCCTCTAGTTACCTTCCTTGGTGATCTCACCAGCTCCCATGGATTTAATGACCATCTCTATGCTGATGATTCTCAAATTTACTGTTAATTAGATTTGTTATGTAAGACCTCCGGTCTTGCATGTCCAACTGCCTTTCAGCCATCTCAAACTGGATACCCAGTGGACTTCTTAAAATCAACAAGTCCAAATGGAACTCATTATATTTCTGCCTAAACTCTCCCTGCCTCTTACCTTCCCTATTAATGTAGAGGGCAACACCATCCTCCCAGTCCCTCAGGCTCAAAACCTCGGAGTTAGCCAGGATTCCTCACCATCTCTCACCCCCCCATATTCACTCTGTTGCTAACATTTGTCATTTTACCTTTGTTACACCTCTTGAATACACCCTGCTCTCTCCTCTGACACTGCCACCACTCAGGTATGAGTCCTTATCAGCGTACACTTAGACTATTACCTTGGTGGGTCTGCCTGTCTCACGTCTCTCCCCACTCCAATCCATCCTCTACTTGGTCACTAAAGTGGTTTTTCCTAACATAGGACATAGTCCAACTATGTCACTCCCCTGCTCAATAAACACCCATGGCTTCCTATTGCCTCCAGGATCAAATACAAAACCCTCTGCTTGGCATTCAAGGCCCTTCCTAACCTCGCATCCTCCTACCTTTCCCATTCTCTTATACTGTACTCCTTTCCACATACATTTGGATCCAGTGACTCTGGCCTCCTCGCTATTTCATGGACAAGACACTCCATCTCTTGGCTCGGGGCATTTTCTTTGGTTACCCCCCCATGCCTGGAATGCTCTCCCTCTTCATTTTGAGCCTCCTAAGTCTTAATTAAAGATCTCATCTTCGGGAAGACTTTCCCCATCTCTCTTAATTCTAGTGTCTTCCTTCTGTTCATTATTTCCTAGTTAGACCATGTAGAGCTTATTTGTATATATTTGATTGTTGTCTCTTCCCCATTAGAATGTAAGGGCAGGGACTATCTTTTACCTCTTTTTGTATCCCTAGTACTTAGCATGGTGCCTGGCACATAGTAGGCACTTAATAAATGTTTATTGATTGATTGCCTCTCCCACTCCTAGAGGAAGTATTGAGTGACTAGTCTTACTAGCCAGGAATAAAGTTTGAGATTTGAAGGTTGTGGGGAAAAGGAGAAAAGTCAATTCCTTCTGTCCATCAATCAAATATTTACTAAGCACTATGTTCTAGGCACTAAGCTAAGCACTGGAGATACTAAGACAAAACAATGCTAAGTCTTGGATTGCCCTAAGTGCCTCCCCCCAAATCCTACCCTTCCCCAGCTTTTCCCCAAAATGCATTACCTGGGCCTGGACAGCCAGATAAAAGGCACCCTTCTTGAATGGCAAAAGGTTATAACTTTCATTCCGTGTTCCCTCGGGATAAATCCACACTTTCAGCTGCCACAGAGGAGAGATAAAAAAGAAGGGGAAAAAAGTTTATTTCTGATATCACCCCCTTTAAGGATCACAGAATTCTAGAATGTTAGCCTTGGAAGAGACCTCAAAGATTCACTTGCGCTTGCCACTCTTCCCACACTCCCACCATGTGCAGGAATCCCTTCCATAGCATCTCAGATAAAGAGTAATTCAGACTCACCTTAAGCACATCAGAGAAAATGAGGCTCAGATAGTAACCTTGCAGTAACTTTACTAAGGCCACACAGCTAGTTAGCACCAGAGCCACAACTAGAACCCAGTGCCCTGAACTTCTAGAAATAGAAATTTCCAGGTCTCTACCATGCCCTACCTCCCCTTTGGTAGGGACCCCTACCACACCTTTGACACCAAGCCAGACTTACATTCTCCTGAACCAAGGTGTTTCCCACCTCCTCCATCGCTGACATGGCTGTGCTTGTCCGCTTTCTGTTGATGAAGATGACACCCCCAAGGT
The DNA here is from genome assembly GCF_011100635.1 of Trichosurus vulpecula. Taxonomy (NCBI): domain Eukaryota; kingdom Metazoa; phylum Chordata; class Mammalia; order Diprotodontia; family Phalangeridae; genus Trichosurus; species Trichosurus vulpecula. The sequence continues at coordinate 171,323,727 of NC_050575.1, read as the reverse complement.
ACATGATTAGGCCCACAGGGCCCGTGTAAAGCAGCTCCTGCTTGGCAATCTGAATGCAGTTTCTTGGGAGGATCTCCATCAGACCTAAGACCAGGGCAAAGTCACAGGGAGAGAAAAGGGAAGGACCAGCACAATAAGTCTATCCATAGGGACTGTCTCAAAAGAGTGTCACAAAGCCTGTTCTAGGCAGAACAGAACAGAATGGTATAGAGATGACAGGAAAACACAGGAAGGGTCTTGGGAAATACTGAGTAATTCAGACTGCTCATGTGCACATTATATGGATAGCAGTAGGTGTAAGAAGCACAAACGAACATATAAGGTGTACCCATTCCCTAAGGAGGTCTTCTTTTAAAAAAGAGTAATGTTTTTAAAAAATGGTAACTTAGTAACAATCTCAACAAATCCAATCAATTAAGTAAAATGAGAAGAAATCCCAAATAAAATCCTCAGATACGAACCTTTTAATGAAATTAAAACTACTTGCTTCCCATCCCTTTTCACGATCTAAGACCACCTTTGATCTCAGAGGCCTGAGTAGCCATAAAAATTCTTATATACAAAGACTCAAGAAAACCAACCCAAGGATCCCAGTTCCTTCCCCACCTAAAATAGCTGCTGCACTTTGCAATACACCTCTCACTTAAAGGGAATCAGCAGTTTGTGAAATTTAGGGGGGGAGGACCTGCTACACAAGCAGTTCCTAAGGCACAGTCTTCCTACCTCTAACCCAGAATCCAGCTTACCCATCATATCCAGGATGCTCTGATGGTTGGAGATGATGACACACGGCTTGTCATCATGCAGTTTCTCTTCACCACGTGTCTCAAACCGAAGCCCAAAAAAGTACTTAAAAGTTTGGACAAATCTCTTGATGATACTATAAAAGAGAGGACAGTGACTGTGAGTTTCCTCAAGGATAAAGTGGGGGTAGTAATAGCAACTGTTTCATAGACATGAGTTTCTCTCAGGAAGCAAATTTTCTAACAAGCAAAACTCTTCAAAAGTGGAAAGGGCTTCCTTAAGAGGCAACTCTATCCCACCCACTCCCTCCTTACTAGAGATCATCTTCAAACAGAATTTGGACGGTCATTTGTTGGGGATGTTGGACAGAGCTAAGGTCTTGGACACTGAAACACCTGAGTGCACCTTCATGGAGCCTGAGTTCAAATATAACCTCAGACACTAGCTATGTGACCCTGGGCAAGTCACTTAACCTTGTTTGCCTCAGTTTCCTCACTTGTAAAATGAGCTGGAGAAGGAAATGGCAAACCACCTCAATATCTTTGCCAAGAAAATCCCGAATGGGGTCACAAAGAGTCAGACACTACTAAAATGAATATACAACATCTTCACGATAATGTGTGCTGTTAGAGGAAAGGAGCTGCAGTCTGACCTTGATCGAAGGGCAGAGATACAAAGATGAGGAAAAGCATGACCGTACCAAGGGGCTGCAAGAAACAGGGAATTCCTCACAGTCTTTTCAAGTTCCAGATGTGCAGAATGGAACCCCACATGTGACCTGTGCCACTCATACAATACTGGCTATGTAACTAATGCAGGCCTGGAGCAAACTTTCAGTTCCACTGGATAGTCTCTTTTGCAGCAAGGAAGCTTATTGTTTCTCTGGTCTGATTTTGTTGGGTAACTTTTCAGCTGGTTCAATAGTAATAACTGGACATTTGCCTGAAATGTAATTTTTGCAGCCCCTCTCTCTGCTACCTGGAGATTTATCTGTGCTTCTCGGTAACCTCGGTATGTCCTCACTGGATGTCTCTCAAGCCAAGAAAGTTCTCTTTCTTCACCTTCCACGGGAGGCCTTTCCCCATCCTTCTCTTCTTCCCATTCTAAGTGCCTCTCCTATGAGATTACCTTCCTTTATAGTGTATATATCTTGCAGTAATCTCCTTTATGAGAAGGTGAGCTCCTCGAGGGCAGGGTCTGTGTTTTTGGTTTTTTTTTCTTTTTTGTGTCCTGGACCATAGTAAGAACTTACTCAATTCTTGTTGACTGACTACCTGAACTGCTAATGGACACATACCAGCTAACACTGAGTTGTGGGATTCAAACACAACTCTCTTTTGTCTACAAATCCAAGGTTCTTTCTATTGTGCCACATTGGACTCAAATGAGCCTCCCTCCCCGGTCAGCAGCAGCTAGCCTGGAAGATGTTCAAGGCTAACCTTAATCCTTGTTTTTTTAGTGTGAAGTACGGTTTTGGGCATGGCTATTTACACAATCAGATAAGCCACCCAATTACTGTTTTTCCCTGTGCTTGGGAAGGCAGCACAAAGATCCACCCTGTAGAATCTTAGTATATTCAAACTCTGGACCATCCTCAATGCCCAGAAATGAGAAAGGAGTCCCTGCAAAGTGGGAACTTGGGAGGAAGAAAACTGTTCTTTCTACCAGCCCCTTGGCATCCAGACCAATGACACTTATCCAAAAAGTACAAACAAAAAAATCCTTCAATTTGGCTCACTTTCTAGATGGGCCACTGACTATCTTCCTCTAGGGAGGCAGCGTAATGGTATCTTGCACCAAGACCCCTCTGTTCAGTAGGGGAAAGGTAGTCTATTTCATCAAAGGTCTGAGCAGACAATCCTCCAGTTTTAACTTCTCGAACTCCCTTTTACTACATATAAGGGCAACCAATAGTAAATGGTACTATATAGCATCATCGATTTGGAGGTAGTAGGATCCATGGAGGCCATCTAATCCAACCCCCTTGTTTTACACATGAAAAAATTGAGACCCAAAGAGGTTGCCCAAGATAACACAGATAATAACTATCAGAATCTGGTTTTGAACCTGGGTCCTTTGAGTCTCTCTCTACGGTGCTATTACAGGTCTTGGCACAATCTTACCACCACCTCTGAAGTAGTAACGGTACCTAAATATCTTGAAAATACTGTATAGAACATGGATTTAAATATAAAGGCTGACACTATAAGCAAACTGGGAGAGAAATAGTTTACCTGTCAGATTTATGGACAGTGGAAGAATTTATGACCAAACAAGACAGAGAACACTATGAAATGCAAAACGGATCATTCTGACTACATTAAATTGAAAAGTTTTTGTACAAACAAAGCCAATGCAACCAAGATTAGGAGGGAAGCAGAAAACTGGGAAGGAATTTTTACAACCAGTGTCTCTGATAAGGGCCTCATTTCTAAAATATAGACAGAACTAAGTCAAATTTATAAGAATACAAGTCATTCCCCAGTTGATAAATGGTCAAAGGATATGAACAGGTTTTCACAGGAAGAAATTAAAGATATGTATCACTATTGATTAGAGAAATGCAAATCAAAACAACTGAGGTACCATATCACACCTGTCAGATTGGCTAACATGACAAAACAGGAAAACTACGAATGCTGGAGAAGATGTGGGGAAAATTAGAACACTAATGCTTTGTTGGTGGAGTTGTGAACTGATCCAACATTTTAGAACTATGCCCAAAGGGCTATAAAACTGTGCATACCCTTTACTTTGACACAGCAATATCACTTCTAGGGCCGTGTCCCAGAGATCACATAAATGGGAAAAGGACCCACATGTACAAAAATATTTATAGCAGCTCTTTTTGTGGGAGCAAAGAATTAGAAGTTGAGGTGATATCCATCAATTGGGGAATGGCTGAAGAAATTGTGGTATATGAATGTAATGGAATAGTATTGTGCTATAAGAAGTGATGAGCAGGTGGATTTCAGAGAAACATGGAAAGACTTATATGAACTGATGCAGAATGAGGGGAGCAGAACCAGAAGAATATTGTACACAGTAATAGCCACACTGTGCGATGACTAACTTTGATAGACTTGGCTCTTCTCAGCAATGCAAGGTTACAGGACAACTCTTCTCATGATGGAAAGTGCTATCCACATCCAGAGAAAGAATTACAGAGTCTGAATGCAGATCAAAGCATACTATTTGCTCTCTCTCTTTTGTTTTCTTTTTTTCTTTCTCATGGTTCATCCCATTGGTGATAATTCTTTACAACATGACTAATGTGAAAATATGTTTAATATGAATGTATATGTATAGCCTATATCAGATAGCACTGCTTTAGGGGGTTTGGGGAGGAAAGGGGAGAAAAATATTGTAAACTAAATACAGATAAATTTTACAAAAGAAAATACTGTACAGAAGGCCCGTAGGCCTAGAGCTGGAAGGGAACTCGGAGGCTATCCTGTCCAACTCCTTATTTACAGATGAGGAAACTGAGAAAAAGGAGAAGGGTAAGTGACTTGCCTTTCTTTCCCTGGCTTCCTTCAACACTCAGTTCATACCCCTCCTTCTAGGAGAAGTTTCTAAACTTATTTGGCCTACCTCCCCTTTTAAAAAAAAAAATTACTTAGCACCCACCCTGGAAATCTTACAAACTAGGAAAGAAGTCTCAGATTAAGTGTACAATTGTACCAGATGCTAGTGCGGCCCCCCTGGGTCATTCCAGTGTCCCCCAGGGGGCAGTATCACCCACTTTGGGAACCTCTGTCAGGAAGCCTTTCCACCCATACCAGCTGCTAATCACTTTTAAGTTATTAGTATAAATCTCAGGAGGTAGCTAGATATTTACATGATGTTTCCTCAATTAAAATACACATTAATTGAAGGCAAGGACTGGGTTTTTTTTTTTTTTTGGCCTCTTCTTTGTAGCCTCAGCACTTGGCATAGTGCCTGGCACATAAGTGCTTTTAATAAATGCTGGTGGACTATTAAGAGCTTCATCCTTTTAGGGGAAAGACTTTGAGCCCCATTTAGAGAGCGAACCCTAGAGTCAACAGAATAGGTTTTAACAGGATTAGGGAAGGAGGGAAGAGAGGACCAAAAGCTGATTTGGAAGTTGACATGTTGACTAGTGGGAAAGGTACGAAAATAAGGGATTAGAAGAAGGGAAATCCTCCCTTATCAAGTTGCCTGGGTCTGGCTCTGTGTAGACATCTCAGCTCCCTCTGAGGCTGTGTTCATAAGAAAAGACTCAAGCCAAATCAAGAATAAGTAGGCAAACAGGCCTCCTCTTTGGAAATTGGGAGACTTCTATATTCGGACATCAGCCTAGAAAATGATTTCTAACCACCGCCTGCTCTACGTTTCCAGCTTGGATAGAGCCCACTGCTTAAACGAAGGCAAGGATCTGGGCTTGCAAAAGTGTAGTTACTGATCAAAAGAGAGAAAGAGCGGGCTACTGGGACTCAGGAAAGGAGAGAACATGGATGGCTCTGCACTGAATTACCCCTGTTCAGTTTCAGGAACTAAGTTCAGGGATCTCAGACTGCAGCAGAGCTCAGTAGGACCAATCCTATACAGCCTCATTAAATCACGGTTGAATCCTACCCTCCTTAACCGGACTGTAAGCTCCACGAAGGAAAGGATCATATCCCCTTTCTTTGTGACCCCAAATTCTTATCGAGGACTGAATAAAAGTGGTTACTCAAGAAATGTGTCAATTGACTTGGTTAACCACACTGCAGCATAATAGGTGGCCCAGCCACTATGTATTAATCCTACAAATATGCTTTTGCTGAGTCTAACTTGGGTTGGAATCCAGTTAAATGACTAATAATGAGTACTAACACCTAAGAAGGTATTTCAATATTATATTATAACTGCTTCACAGAAGCCTGCCTCTCTCTCTGGGAAGGTTGAACTTTGGGGAGGGGGGACAGGAGTAAAGCAAAGGGGACTAGGGGGAGAAAAAAGTCTCCTTCCTTCTAATTTGGTAAACCAGACGAAGAGGAAAGAATGTATGGGGCAAGAGGCACTGTATTGAGAAAGGAGGGAAAGCTTGCCTCATTGAACAAAGCTCAAGCCTTTTCATCATTGGCCAAGGCTCCCTCTCTTTGGGACAACTGAGCATTTCTCATTAAAGAATCCTTCCAAGGAGTCACTCCCCAAGTTTGACAATGGTAAGGTTTAAAAGCTTCTCTGGGCCACACCTGGGGTAACAGAAAAGAGTTCTGGATTTGGATAATGAACCCAGGTTTTCAAATCCCATATTTGCTGATGACTGTGGGGGTAAATCATAATCCCTTTGAGGCTGTTTTCTCATTTGTAAGGTAGGGAGAATACCAGAATCCTGCAATCTCTCAGCCTGGGACAGAGGTCGGCTACAAATTGAGAGAAGGTACTTAGGAACACAAAGTCAACCACAGTAGAGGTAAAGAGAAGGGAAAGGAGGGGGAGGAGAGAATGACCTAGAAAGGGCTAAATTTCCAGGGTACTCTAAACAGGGTCAAGCCCTATTATGGAATCCTTCAGTCTAAGTACTTCTCCAAGGGCTTCAGTCTACAAAACCTCACCACTCCTCTCCTTGCTACCTTCAGGCCATAAAGCCTCGGGCCTCAACCGACCACATCCTCCCTTCCCCTACCAAAAGGACTTTAGCTCGCCATAAAATCTTTTTATTATAGTAAATGACAAAGCAAGGACCAATGACTTTGAATGAGACAGTCTGACCTAGTTCCCCAAAGAAGGCCCTTAACTGAAAACTAGTGTATCAGAGTAACCAAGGAAGGTTCCACCTTAAAGGAGAAAAGTAGGTAGCAAGTGATCAGAAGGGCACAGAAAGTCCCTTGCTTTTTCAAATTATCTTCCCCAGGTGCCAGCTAGAAGACTTGAAAATCCCATCATTAAGGATACTCATTAACCCTCAACCTCCCATTAGTTTAGCATATGTCCCAGGAGAAATCACTTAGCAGAGCATGACCTGGAGGGTACTGGGAGTTTGTGTGGAAGAAAAGAAATGTGAAAAAGAGAATTCGGAAAGTCTGGAACTCGAGCATTGTCTGAATAGGAGACTGTGTAATGAGAGTGGGGTATCATTAAGACTAGGGGCATCCAAGGGTTCCAGAAACCTAGGATGGAGACAGGGAAAGACAGAGTCAGTGGAGGGAGAGAAGACAAATTTCACTTTTGCCTAAGACTCAAAGTGTGGGGTGGGGGTGTGGAGGTACAATGAGGGATACTACAAGGCAGGTTACATAAACTGCCCTGCCATTCTCCCCATCCCTTTAGTCCAGTCAGAGTAGGCAGGAAGCATTGGGGGATTGTTTAAAGGGCACAATAAACTTCTTTGAAGTGTTCAGTAGTATTACCTCAGGAAGGGTAGGAAGGAAAATACAGAAATTCTCAAATGAAGGCCTTGCTCATTAAACAGGACTAGGAAATGGTAAATAGTTTCCCCTTAGACATTCTGGCTCCCAGAATCCCCAAGATTCAATACTTAGCTTAAGAATCACAACTCAACAAGAGGGGCTTTGCTGATCACCCCTCCCCCCATTAAGTGCTCTTCACCCCACATGCCCGGAAATGATCTTGCATACATTTTGAAAGGGCTTATCAGTATTCATGCTGTCCCTCACCTCCCACAGAATTTTTAAAAAAAACTCCTTGAGGGCAGAGGATGTTTGATTTGTTTTGGTAATCTCAAAGCCTGGCACATAGTAGGTAACAGATCAACGCTTTTAAAAATGGAATTGAATAGAATTCTGCCACTTGCTTAAGTGTCGCCACATCCTGGTGCATCCCCAGGCCTCTCACAATCGCCATAACCTCCCCCTCTATCTCCACTATACACCACAGGTCAATGCTCAGGTAAACACCACGGCGTATGAAACGGTTCCAAGTTCTAGTGTGCTCTTCTCTCTACCCCCAAATCAAATAGATTGGGGAAGAGCTTAAACCATTTGGTTAGGGATTATTTAAATTTTATGTAGCTTCAGGGTGCCATTCACTTTGAGCAACAGTCATCCTCGGACTGGACTTGACCAGTACCCGCTAAGCCAGGCTTATAGATTCATTAGATTTCCCTCCTTCCGGTGAGCCGCCAAATCTCAACTTTGTAAAATACAGAAGGAGATTTGTTCAATTTCAGTTATTTACAAGGAGAAAAGAAAGCATTTGGCTCTGCTTATTAAATGGCATTAATAGCAGGGCTTTGCACAGTCTAGGAACATTTATTACGGACCTACTATGATGCAGTTAGGTGCTATGATGGATAGAGCACTGGGTCTGGAGTCAAAAAAAAAAAATTCAAATGCAGCCTCAAACACTTACTAGCCCTATGACCCTGGGCAAGTCACTTAACCACCATCTGCCTCAGTTTAAGGATAATAGGCAGCAATCTCAAGGGATTGTTGTGAGATCAAATGAGATAAATTTGTAAGGCACTTAACACAGTAGTGACTGAAGGCGCTTAATAAACACTTATTCCTTTTCCCCCATCACCACCTCCCAATCAGTGCCTGGTAATGTGCTAAGTACTGGGGATTAAAAGAAAGGCAAAAAGTTAGTTCCTGCTCAAGGAGTTAGTACTTAACAAATGTTTGCTAAGCCATTTTCCCTCTGAACAGCCACTAACATGGGTGCAACAGTCTCTCGGAGCCAACAGGGCATAGGCCCAATACAGGGTCGACCACATCTGTCCTGGTGAAAAGGGGACCCTTTTCACTAAATCATTCCTGGGGCATCTTCCAGAACAGAAGCTCTATAGAGGAAGCTTATGTAGACTTTGTCTCCCAACAGTATCCCTTTCTTTCCTGCAGGAGCTCTGCAAGGGTCACAAGATCTAATCCCATAGGGCTGCTGAGTGGAGGTCCGGATATATGCTTACACCTACTGAGACCCAAGAGAACAGGGAGATCCTAGCCAGCTAAACTTCAGCAGCCTAGTTGGAAAAAAAAAAAATCACTGAACTGAGAATCAGGAGGTCAGCTCTGCTAGTCACTCCATGTGACCACATGGTCCTTTTCTCTCTCTGGGCCTATGGTTTACCCATCTGTAAAACTGAAGTGGGGGTGGGAAGAATTAGATCATCTGACTGGATGTCAGATTAGCTGAAGACAACATGCAAAAAGAGGGTAAGTTAGTGTACACCTTTTCTTTATAGGAACTCTTGCTTAGCCAGTCAATGGGGCAATACGAGGTGGAAAGAGTGCTAGATTTTGGGTTCTAGTAGCTTCTATCTGGTGTGACTTTGGACAAATGAAGACGATAGACTAGATGACCTCTAAGATCCCTCCTAGATCCAAATCAATGATCCTATTTGACCCTGGACAAACTGTTTCACCCCCTTGGGCTGAGGTGTGCTGGGAAATATTTAACAACTAACTGGCTCTCTGCAGAAAAAAAAATGTGCCCAAAAATACTTTTAAGTTCATTTTGTATTACTAAGATTTTTTTTCCATCACTTTCTTCAGTCTAGACCAGAAGGTGTTAAACTTGCTGCCTTCAAAACATCTATGTCTGAACCAGATTGAAATACAACTGGGAAATGTTTAACAAATTAAAAGTAGAATAAAACAAAGATAATGTTAGTTTGTGGTTTTCTAAGTTTCTATTTGAGTTTGACATCATTGGTCTGGACAAGAAAACATATCAAGCCCAGATTTGTAGCATTTGCCAATTTCCACAATGGAAATTTAACAATTGGCTCCACAGAGCTAATTTCAGCTGGCTCTGTAAAAGGAGGAAGTCCGACTATATGGTCTCTAAGATCCTTTCCAGAACTAAATTTGTAATCTGATGTGACCTTTAACAAGTTACTTCATCTCCTTAGGGATCTGTCAAATTAAGGGGTTGGTCCTATAGCTTCTAAGGTCTGTTCCAGCTTTAAACTCATGATTCCAAGGATCCTGCCAGGCCAGCCCTGCACACTGCCTCAGAAGACTGGCCAGAATGACACCCCCGCTTCCCTTTGGACAGACTGCTTCAACTTGTAGAACCAATGACAAGGATGATAAAAAAAATTAACAACTGACATGTGTATAATCACTTTAAAGTTTGCAAAAGGGCTTTATAAAGAGGAGCCAGAAACCCTCTTGTGGGTCAAAGAAGAAAATGTAGCAATACACACGAGGACTTTTTTAAAGGCCAGTGAGACAACAAGAAAGAATTTCCCTTAAAAAAAAAAAAAAAAGCAAAGCACAACACCCTCCAGTCCATTCCAGAAGCCTCTGCTCCACCTAGCTTTCAGGAAGAAAGCAGATCGTCCATTGGCTCTCGAATGATTTACAGATCTCAGGTGATGCCTGATTTGGGAAAGGTGTGGCACCTGGGCCACAAAAGTATGGTGCCTAGCCTGGTAGGTCAGCCCAAATGACTGTTGTGATGAACTTTTGCAGGAGGAACGTTCCTGCCCCACTTCCTTCACAGAAATTGGAAGCCATTGAATTTCTCTAAACTCCCCGACTATCTCTTCCTCAATATGCTTCTTGAGCATGTAATACAGAAATTGAGAAGTCTTCCCATAGGTCTTTGTGAGAGAGGATTGGGGACGGTGAGTTACTGCCAGTCCTTCACCCCAATTCAAGACCTAGGAAAAAGGGCTGCCTTAAGCCCTCTTAAAGGGGAGGACAAAGACTCAAGGCTCTTGATCATTTACTACCTTTCTCCTACGTCTTTCCTTTCACCGATTTAGCTTTGGGCTCCCTCTTCCTTAAGCAGCACTGAATAAGGTCTGGACAGCCGCTGAACTGACTCCTTTCAAGTGTAACCTTGGGCAAGTCACTTCCCATCCAGGGATCCCCGTTTCCTCCTCAGTGAAAATGACGGGTTTTGATTGGCTATTTCGAAGCTTTCCTCCAGCTCTGGCATTCTAAGACTTACAGCTGGACCAGGAAACTGCCCCACTGGCTCCTGTTCTAAGAACACAGGCTAGCACATTGCCCCTTTCCGATTCAAAGTGGGCACCAATCTCTCCGCACCCCCCCCCTTCCACTTTGTCATTACTTGGACCAGAGGGAGGAAGATTTTCCTTCTACCTTCCCTTCCCAATTCTCCCCTGCCTCCCACCCCAAGAGGTGCAAGGGAAGTGAGGGTTATCCGGAGGTCCTCGGCCGATGGACAGGTCGTGGGGGAGAGAGCTCGGGCAGGGCGCGGGGCATTATGACGACAGCTTCTCCAGTGACCACAACGAGGTTTCTCCCCCGACCCCTCCCGAACCGGGAACCACCGGAAGAGCAGAAGAGAAAGTTTGTAGCCCAGAGGAGAGGGGAGCGGACTCGGGATATGGCGCGGCTTCCCCCGAGGTTGCCCAGGCTAGGAGAGTCGCCAGGAAGCCGGGGCAGGCGGAGCAGGAAGAAGGGAAAGGGAAAAGTAGAAAGTTAGAAAGGCGGAAGGAGTCGCCCTGGAAGCTGCTGCACCGAGTAAGCCCGCGGCCGGCGCGGACCGCGGACCCGGACCCCCCACCCCTCATACAGCCTGGTGCCCAGCTTGCCTCATGTTGCGCACGGTGCGGCCCCCATGGCACAGGACGCAGACCACGCTGGCCACCGCCGCGCCCACCAAGCATAACACGCAGTAGAAGCCGATCTTGAAATAGAATTTGGCAGTTCGGCTCAGCAGCGGCAGCGCGAGCAGCAACAGCAGCAGCGCCCAAATCCACGGCTCCAGACCGGCCATACTGGCTTGGGCTCCCGGCCCGCCCGACGGGCAGGAGCGCTCTTAAGAAATGCGCGCGCGGCTGGCGCGCCGGGGAGCCAGGCGTGCCGGCCTGGGGGCGTCGGCGGGGCACCCCCCTGCTCCCCGCTCTCAGGGGGGAGCGCCCCGCGCGCGGCGGCCTGGGCCGGGGATGTCCTGGATCTTCTGCCCCCCAATCCCGACAGCCAGCCCGACTCTGCCCTCCGTGGGTGCTGCCGCGCGGTTCCCCTTCCCCCCTCCCCCCTCAGCTCCCCTTATTGCATGGGAGGAGGGGCAGGGAGGGGCGGGCACAGGCGGCCCCTGGGGTGGAGAGAGGGAGCGGGCGAAAGAATAGGCAAGGTGCAGCCCAGAGCCCCGCCCAACCGTCCCCACCCCCAGGCACCACCCCGCCCCTCCGATCCCCTCTCCCCACCCTTCCTGGCCTCTTAGGTCCTCTGACGCCTTTCGCTGGCCTTCTTTTCTCTTTAGTTCTGTGAGGGTTACACCTCGTATTCCCTTTTTCTCAGTCTTCCCCCACCCACTCTCCACCCGGTCCCACCGGCTCCTTCCACCCACTCTCCAGATACCCAGTGCTCGCCCTCCTACGCCCCTCGCTTCTGGGCGAGCGCTTGGACACGCATTTTCTGAGCCCTCTCTTCTTTCGTCACTCTATCCACTCTTGCATCCAACCCCTAAGAGCTACGATTGCTGGAACCCCCGCAGCCCCAGCGGGACGAAAGTAAACACCTGGGAACACTCTTCTTTTGCTGCCCGCCCTAGATCGGGTGCGGAGGCCGGGGGTGGAGAGAATGTTAGAAAAGAAAACATAGTAAATGGACTCAGTTACCTAAAGAAACTAAAAGGAAGTTAAAAGAAACACTGAAACCGGTCTTCTTCACTTGGCTTATCTCAGCATTTAAGAAGATGATCGAATTAAGGGGGCCCTAGGTTTAGTGGTGTGAGTTTTGAATGTCCTCTGCTTATGCCTACGGCTGCTGCTGCTGCTTTATTCATTGCTTCACTTTGTCCTGAGGAATCTTTTCTCCGCTTCGAGTGGGTCTGCCAGTGACCTCTACTAGGAATCTGCGAGAAGCCGATTTAAAGTCAGTAATTGACCCCTGGATGGATTCACTCACTTACCCAACTTCAGTCTGTCCTTGGGGGTGAGGACTTGGGAAATGTTAGTGGGTGATGGTTTGCTACTGAAATCACTTTTTTATAGATGGCATCGTATTCCCTCCCCTCCCTCAACTGCTAGCAACCTGACTTGACTCTCAAACTTCCTTGTATTTCATTTGCTCTTTTGCATTCATTTGTATTAATTTTCTTTGTATTTAGTCTATATATTTTTATATTCATCTAGCTTCCCCTAATAGAATATAAGCTTGAGGCTAGGGATTATTTAGTTCTTTGTCTTCATATCCCCAGTGCCTAGTGAAATGCCTGACATACAGGAGACACTTAATAGATGCTTGTTGATTGACTGGAAAAGACTTTACCTAATCATAGATTTAGAGCTGGAAGGAAGCTCGGAATTCATCTAGTCCTGTCCCCTTATGAGAAATTGGAGCCCAACATAGTGTATTAAGTAAATAGCAGGGCAAAGATTTAAACCAGGCTAGCTCACTCCAGGGCAGCAAGGGTGGTGAAGTATACAGATCAGGTTGGGTTGGAGTCTAGAAGACCTGAGTTCAAATGTGCCCTCAGACATTTAATGGCTGTGTGACCTTAATCCTGTTTGCCTCAGCTTCTCCGTCTGTAAAATGAACTGGAGGGAGAAAAAGGTAAACCACTCCAGTATCTTTGCCAAGGAAACCCCAAATGGGGTCACCAAGTCAGACACAACTGAACAACAAAAACTCACTCTAAATTCAGTGATTTTCACTATACCGCAACATCTTTCCCCTGTTGCTAGGGGCCAGGGTGGGAACATTGGTCTCTTCTCACAAAAAGTCTTGTGCTGGGTTCCCATGAAACCTGGGCTCATCTTGGGGTGTCCTGACCACAACGAACTTCCTCCTTTCTTTCCTTCTTTCCTTCCTTCCTTCCTTCCTCCCTCCCTGCCTTCCTTCCTTCGTTCCTTCCTTCTTTTTCTTTCTATATTCAGATCCTGTAGATATTTTTAAAAATCGATTAAATAACACTTATCAAAGTGTACTTATATTAATTTAGCATTACTATTCAATGAATCGTAGGTGTTCACTGAACATCTTCATGGGAAAGGGATATGGTATATTATGCTCTTTCCCCTAAAGAGATTATATCCTGAGTGGAAAAGATTACATTACATTGAGACAACAAGGAACAGTACCAGACAGTTATGTAGATGACCTCTGGGGTCCCTTCCAGCTCTAAATCTTTAATATTGAGGTTGGGAGACCAATGAAATATCAGCTCAGTTTATCCTTGGGACAAAGAAATGAAATACTAATGGCCTAGCCTCCTAGTAAAGTACCTATGTAGGTTTTATTACATCGTGCCTGAGCAAGGTTACGTTTCTTCACCAAAATCCCAAGTAAGAAGCAGTTACCAAGCATTGCATCGTATACTAGCCCCCGTCTGAGCCAGGCTCAGATGAAAACTACACTTAGGCCAGTGCTTCTTAACCTTTTTTATGCCGTGGACCCCTTTGATAGTCTGGTGAAAACTATGGACCCCTTTCCAGAATAATGATCTGTTGCCTTTATTCATAAATGAAAGAAATGTCAAATTTCAGTTAGGGGTTAATGGGGAAATTTTATTTTATTTTATTTTGCCATCCAAGTTCACAGACCTCCTTAAATCTGTCTACAAACCCCAGGTTAAGAATCCCTGAACCTAGGTTCTAGGCTGAGGATGAAGGGAAAGTTTCCTTTATGGAGTTGTAGGTATTCCCATGTCCCTTCTCTCCCCTAAGCATGTATTTGGACCACTAGACCAAGGCGCCAGATTTTTCAACATGACTCAATAAGCCAACTCCTCCTTTTGCTCTGACTCAACCCAGAGAGCGAGCTGCTAGCTGTTCTGTCTCAAAGGTCAATGGCCTGTAGTGCTTCAGAAAGCAGAGGCCCTAACCATAATGTGGCCCAATTGTTAAGGATAACCTGTGCCCGATGACTTCTGAGATCCAGGTGCTTTTTTTTTTTTAACCAAGAGAGGGGGAAAGTGAGAGGGGGAAGGTGTAGAACACATGATTCCTTGCTAGCAAAGGTAAATTCAGGTAATTAATGCTGAGTTGGCACACAAACCCTAGGGACTGGACTGAATAGACTGGTTAGGGAAAAGATACAGCTGGGGCAGGAATGAATGGGGAAGCAATCTTCGAAGCAAAATCGGAGCCCTACAGGATGTATGCAACCATACTGATAAACCCCAAAACCCATGCCCTAAAAGAAACAAGGTTGGGCCCCCAGGAAAGAGACTGTATGGCAAAGAAGAGTGTTAATGAAAATTAACACTTGAGGTACACCAGAGATAAGACTGAGAATGCTTTGTGAAAATGTAGGCACTGCTATAAATGTTAGCAGACAACTGAGGAATAGCAAGGTGTGGTAGCAAGAGCCCTGGATCCATTGCGAAGTGAGACCTAGGTTGAAATCCTGGCTCTGGTCCACACTAGCTCGGTGACTAGAGGCAAAGCACTTGACCTCTCTGAGTCTCAGTTTCCTTAACTGTCAAATGGAGATGATTGTATTTATAGTACTTCAGATCATAGATTTAGAGCTGGAATGATAATAGCATTTATAGAGGGCTGCGGCGTGCCAGACACTGCGCTAAGCACTTTACAAATATCTCATGTGATCCTCACAACAACCCTGGGAGTTATTCTCACTGAGGAGATCAGGAAACTGAGGCAAGCAGCATCACTGTGATACCTAGCTGAGTGAGGGCCCTTAGACGTCATCTAGCAGCTAGCTCGTCCGCCTCATTTTATAGATGATGAAACTGAAGCCCAGCGAAATTAAGTGAATTATTTAGGGTCGCTCAGGTATTTGAATCTAGTTCATCGGATTCCAAATCTAACACGCTTTCCACTGCCCCACGCTGCCTCTCACCATGTTGGGTTGCCACAAGTCTAAAATCCAATTATACTCTAAATACCAGCTATTATCATCGTTGTTACAAAACTGAACTTATGAACGAGGAAAGCAAATAATAAAGAGAGGACTTGACGATATCCATTTTCCCCCAGTTGCATAAGTGGGGTGGCCTTGGAAGTAAAAGCTTGCCCTGGAGGTTGGTACAAGCAGATTCAGCTTTTCTGAATTAAGTAATGTGGATGGTGACTGTCCCCAAGAGCCCAGGCTGCCATTGAAGCTGAAGGGATGATGGGACAGGGCTCATCTGAGTCATAAACTTTAGTAGATGCTACCCATGGGACCCTAGGGTAAGTCACTCGCTCTAAGTTTGTTTCTTCATCTGTAAAATAAAAGGGTTGGACAAGATATCTTTTAAGCCCTTTCTAGATCTAAAACTATGAGCTCTCCGAGCTGAGGAAAAAAGATCCATGTATTCATGTAGTAATGATAGCAAAAAAAATTGGGGAACACACAGAGGAAAAAGATCAGAATAGGATAAGAAAGGAGGTGGTGGTCCCTACTAGAACTCCATTGGTGGTACTTATTTAACATTCATTCATTCATTTATCTATTCAGCAATTAATCAGAAAGTGTATAAAACAGCATTCTCAGTCTCATCTCCGATGTATCTCAAGCATTAAGTTTTCATTAACACTCTTATTTGCTATATGGTCTCTGAGTTTAAAAGGGAAAGTAAAACCTGCATATAGGACAAGAGACTCAGGTAGAATTCTTATGTCTTAATGTCCCACAATCAGTCGTGGGAGAGGGGAGGCAGTGATGGAGAGAATAGTCCTCTTTGTTACCATGGCCATGCTGGGATGGAGTTCTGCCTGTCCACCAAAGAGTCTGCTCCATGCCCCTGAGGAATTTACTGGAAAGACCACTGGGACAGCAGCAGCACAGACCCCACGGCAAACCCTGGTGAATCAGTCAATAAGCATTATTAAGCACCCACTAAGTGCCAGACAGTGTGAGGAGGTCCTGCTAATTTTAGTTCTGCATGAGACCACTCTTGCAAGACAGTATCTGTCTGTGCCAAAGAAGTGGTAGGGGGTGCAGCTAGGTGGTGCAGTGAGTAGAGCACTGGCCCCAGTGTCAGAAGGACCTGAGTTCAAATCCAACCTCAGACATTTGGCCGTTTATTAGCTGTGTAACCTTGGGCAAGTCACTTAACCCCAATTGCCCTGCCTTCCCCCCTCAAAAAAAAAAAAAAACAAAGAAGTGGGTAGGAATTCAGAGGGATTTTTTTTTGGTCCAATGTCATCAAATCTGTTTCTTTATTTTTGAAAATATTAACTTAACACTTTGTGGTTATGTTTGGTCTTTATTTTACTTTGATAAGATCTGTGATTTTACTAGTGAGTATAGGGAACTCCTATAGGGAACTTCCAGAGAAGGAAACTCTTCCTACTAATGCATGTTGGCACCTTCTCTGTAACTTCTACTCTTGAAGAATTGTTTAGGGCACTGAGAAGTAAGGCGATTTGTTCAGGATCTCACAGCCAGTATGTGTCAGTGGTAGGACTTGAAACCAGATCTTTCTGACGTCCACATTGCCTCCAAACTTACTTTCATATTTGGTTTAATGTCTCTCATAGATGAAAAAGATATCTCACAAAAATACATAGATCTAAAATGAAGAAGAACGTTGTGGGCTGTGCTTATTTTACCTCATTCACCAATTTTGTGTAATGGGAGTAGCCAGAGAAAGCTTGTATGAGTGTGCTCCTCTTGGTGAAATCCCCCCTATGGACTCTGGAGCGTGTGCAAGTATTCTTGGACTGTTTCTTATCTACTTACTTTGCAATGAAGAAAAGCTTTTCATTTGGGTTCTTAACAGGAACTGAGCATGCATACAAAAGGCCCCAACAACTTAACCTTATTTCTTTTCAGTGCCTGGCTTCCTTTAAGTGAGGAAGCAGTAAATGCTATATACCTCCCTGACAGGAGAGAGCACCAGTGAGTGGCCTAGTCTTCCCACCTGAGTTGAGATGAAGCCACATGGATATGGCCCTTATGTTACAACTTTCTCTGTTGTATCTATTTTTTTTCATGCTTTAGGTAAAGGTACATGGGGCATACACAAACTTTAATACATCACAATATGCCAAAAGTGTGGAACTCGTATTTTTTCCCCTCAGGATACATTACCTACCACAAGAAAAACATGACTGTAACTGCCTAACCTAGGGACTAAGTCAGGGTGCTAGTGACAATCCATATAGAAGACATTAGTAAAACTTAATTTTGTTCCTATTTGTTCTTATCTTATGTTTAGATAAAACATTTAAAATAGAACTTCTAATATTTTCTTCCCACACCCCAATGGATTGTCTCATGCACTCCACTTCAGAGATCACTTTGGAGTGACTTTTTAGCTATGAGAACCAAGCATAAGAACCCCTTTTTAATATCAAAAAATGTCAAATAATAGTAGTTATGATATTGGTATATGTTATTTGAGAAAATAGATATAAAAAGCTCCTATGGATTCAGGAGATTTTAAGGTGGCTTTTATTTTTATTAATCATAGCTTATATTACTATTATATAATGTATTTATAAAACATTATTTTATATTATAAAATATATTTATATACTATATAAATATATTATTATTAATACTATTAATCCTATCCACAAAATTTGAAAATAATGAGGCATATATGATTGAGTCTTTTATTTAGTGAGCAGAAGGTATGTTTGCTTATTTATCACAGTGATTTACAATTTGGTAGGCCACTTGCATCAGCTCCAAAGGTCTCCAAGAGACTAGTGCCCACAAGCTGAGAACCAAGAATCTGTAAGTCATACTCTGTAGTGCTCCATTGTGATTGGAGGAGAATGAAACTCTGTGGCCTCCCTAGGAAAGCCCTCAGAACACAGCCAGGACAATACATCAAGGATTTGTGATTTCATTCAGTATGGGCATTTCCTCTACCATCTTAATGACAAGTGGCTTTTAGCGTAGAAGTTAAGACATGGATAGTTTCCTGAGGTTCAGTGACTTTCCTGGGGATAGCATCTAATCGGAGCTAGGATTTGAACTCAGATTTTCATGAGTGCAATTCTAGCATTTTTTGCATTCCTCTATGTTGTCTCTCATTATTGAGGATAGTAGCTATATAATATGTCTTTATGTTTCTAAACTAACAGTATATTAGAATTAAAAAAAAAACCTGACCCATGAAAGACACTATATTAAGAACTCAGCTAAAAAGTAGATTTTGATTGGTAAAGTAGGTTTAAAAATTAACTGTATTGATTTCAACACCCCCCCTCCAAATTTCTGAATTTTTTCTCCCTCACCTCTACAACCAGAATTTCCTAAAGGTATAAACACCATAGTTTCATATTGAAATGTTGAGCTACCTTGGGTTAGGGTTAGGTCAAACCCCATTCCCAGGACTTGAATTGAGTTCTCTGGCTGGTGCCAGACCCCATGTTTTTCAAGCTAAATGTTTTAGACTTACTTTTCTCCTCAGTTCCATTTGTGGTTTGGATAAGAAAGCACCTCCTGGTTACTTATCAGTCTAGTATTAGGAATTCGAAGGAGCATCCAAATGCCCTCTGACTCCAGTGACTACATTGACACCAGGAGAATTCTGTGTACTCCAGAGTCAGACAGATCAGCTCTTATTCCTTCTAATGTCTCGTTCCCCAATTTTGGAGCATTGAACCAAAAAACAGAGATGAACTTAGAATTTGACTGACCCCCAGAGCATGGCTGTAGCTTTGCTGTTCTCCTGAAGAGAATCCCACCATTCTCAGTTAATAATTACTAGGTACCTCGTAGGTATATACAATGCCAGGGAGACACAAAAGAGATACAGTATCTGCCCTTAGTCACCGGACTGGGGAATAGAGGTGGGAAAAGAGGTTTATTTTTGTCTTTTAAACAATACCACTCTCACTTTGAATATGAATGGAAGGTTAGAGTTGAGTCAAGGGTAAGTAGAAATCACTTTGTCCATTGGCTGGGTTTTCTAGGGGACAGCCTAGCCAACCTGTGTAATAACAATCCCTAGCATAATACAGTATTGCCTTTTAAGGTTTGAGAAGAGCTGGGAGATTGGTACTATTATTATCCCAATTCATAGATGAAGAAACTGAAACAGATAATAGGTTTGCCAAGGGCAGGGGTGGGGAACCTGGCCCATGTGGCCTTCCAGGGTCCCTGGGTACCGCTTTTTGGGCCTTTTGACTGAGTCTAAATTCTGCGGAACAAATCCTTTTATTAAGGGGATTTGTTCTGTGATGTTTGGATATATTCAAAGAGCCACACTTCAGGACCAAGAGGCCCACAGGTGACCTCAAGGCTGCAGGTTTCCAACTCCTGCAGGGTCATACAGATAATAAGTGTCTGAGTTCAGATTTGAACTGCGGTCTTTCTGGCTCCAAGTCTAGCATTCAACCCCTTATGCCCTCCCCCAACATCTGCCTTAGAAAGAAAAGGCCAAGCCCTGGTCCTCTATTTGAAGGAATACATGTCGAATACAAAATGTGGGGTTTTCTTTTTTTTTTTTTTCGCCAAATACCGTGTCTCATAAGGGAAATGTTAGAAAAATAGTGTGCTTTGACTTTTGCGTCCCTAAGGCCGCTCCTCCCATTCTTTCACTACAAATTAAATACAAGGACAAAATAAAGATAGGGAGATTTCTCAGGCAAACTGATAAAATCAGGGATGGGCCTGAAAATCAGGAAGTAAACCCACTGGACAAATTCTATATTCCAGGAAAGAAAGAACTTTCTTTAAAGTCTCTGGCTTCCCACTAACTTTTTACCTGGGAGGGGGGCTGGAAGAATTTGGTTCCAGAATTTGTCTCTGAGCCAGTTAGCCCAGATCAAGCATGAAACAACTGTACTAATAGTCTCCTTTGAACAACTAAGAGGCAGGAAATGAGCTGGCAGGGCTCTGAGCAGGAGAGAGAAAAGAGGGTGTGGACAACGAGCTGGACTTTGATCAGGTCAATGGAATAGACATATCTCTCTTTAATAATCCTGGTTATCTTCATACCTCTTAATGGGATGGATTAGAATAAAAAAAAATACTTCACTGGGGTGCCAGACTACAAATGAAGCATCGGATAAATATTTTATGGTCATTTATTTAAAAGCCAATAGGTTTTGAGCAGTCCAGCCAGGTTCTTGCATATCTTGTGCAAAATCATAATCCATTTGTATAAACTCACTCCTGTGGATAAAAATGAGAGCCTGAAAGGTAGCTTCAGGGCTTAAGCAAGAAACCATTGGTGCTTCTGCCGAAGAGGCTCATGGGAACATATCTGTCCCTTAGTGCCATGCTTTACAGGGAACCTATCGAGGTTATTTATCTTCTGGGCAGCTTGATTTATTGTCCCCTGGTTTCAGTCCCAGGTGAGACTCTGGAACTCTAAGTAGCTGATGCTATACATTTCTTCCCCCAAGGAATAGAATTCTTCTTTAGAATGCTGAGCCAGGGCAAAGAAAGTAGGACAGAAACAGGAAACCCAGGGCGGGAAGGGGATGGGGGAGAAGGTAAGGAATCAAGAGGTGGGGCTATGAAAATAAAAAAGGAGATTTTGGTGCTACATCAGTGCGGTGAGTTCATAGAGTAACAAAATCTCATCTGTCCAGAGCTCAGCTATCCAATGCCCTTACCTATTTGATGTTGTAGGTCTTCATAGAACTGATCAACTTTGGCCTCTTTGGCATCAGTTTTTGGAAGCATAGACTTGTATTACTGTGATACTGAATGGTTTGCCTTAGATTCGAACATACCATTCTGTCATTTTTGAGATTATACCTCAGTACTGCTTTTCTTACCCTTTTAATGACTATGAGGGCTACTCCATTTCTTCTAAGACATTCTTGTCCACATTAGTATATGTAGAGATCACCTGAATTAAATTCACCCATTCCAGTCCGTTTAAATTAACTAACACTAAGATGTCAATGTTTAATCTTGCTGTCTTCTGTTTGATCACAACCCTCCCCAAAAATGGGCATGATAAGAGACAAAAAGACAGAAGCAGAAGAGATTAAGAAGAGGTGGCATGAATACACAAAAGAATTATCCAAGAAAGATCTTAACATCACTGATAACCATAGTGGTGTGGTTACTGATCCAGAGCCAGGCATCCTGGACAATGAAGTCAAGTGGGCCTTAGGAAGGACTGCTAACAATATGGCTAGTGGAGGTGATGAAATTCCAGCCGAGCTATTTAAAATCCTAAAAGAGGCTTCTGTTAAAGTGCTGCACTCAATATGCCGATAAATTTGGAAAACTCAACACTGGATTGGAAAAGATCAGTTTAAGCCCCAATCCTAAAGAGGGGCAATGCCAAGAAATGTTCAAATTGCCAAACAACTGAACTCATTTCACACTCCAGCAAGCTCATGCTTAAGATTCTGCAAGCTAGGTTTCAGCAATATGTGAACTGAGAATTACCAGAAGAGCAGGCTGGTTTTCCCAGAGGCAGAGGAACTAGAAACCAAATTGCTAACATTCTCAGGATTATGGAGAAAGCAAGGGAATTCTAGAAAAAACATCTACTTCCTCTTCATTGTCTACGCTAAGACCTTTGCCTGTGTGGATCACAACAAAATGTGGCAAGTCCTCAATGACATAGGAGTACTGGATCATCTTACTTGTCTCCTGAGGAACCTGTATGTGGGTCACAAAGTAACAATTAGAACCAAACATGAAATAACTGATTAGTTTAAGGTTGGAAAAGGAGTATAAGGCTGCATATCGTCACCTTATTTATTAGCTTGTATGCAGAGTATATCATGTGAAATGCCAGGCTAGATGAATCAAAGATGGAATTATGGTTGCCAAGGGAAATATCAACAATCTCAGGTATGCATATGATACCACCCTGATGGCAGAAAGTGCCTCTTGATATGCGTGAAAGAGGAGTGTAAAAGCTGGCTTGAAGTTTAATATTAAAAAAACAAACAAAGATTTGTTTGTTTTGCAACTGGTCCCATCATTTCCTGGTAAATGGAAGAAGAAGAAATGGAAGCAGTGATAGATTTTATATTCTTAGGCTCAAAGATCACTGCAGACAGTGACTGAAATTAAAAGACCACTTGCTCTTTGGAAGAAAAGCTATGGCAAATCTGGACAGCATACTAAAAAAATCTGGGATGTCACCTTACTGACGAAGGTCCATATAATTAAAACTATGGTTTTTCTAGTAGCAATGTATGGCTGTGAGAGTCGAACTATAAGGAAAGCTGAGCACCACAGGATTGACCCTTTCAAATTGTGGTGCTGAAGAAGACTTTTGAGAGTCCTTTGGATAGACGGAGATCAAATCAGTCAATACTTAAAGAAATCAATTTACACTATTGACTGGAAGGTCAAATACTGAAGCTGAAGCTGAAATACTTTGGCCATGTAATGAGAAGACAGGACTCATCGGAAAAGACCCTGATGTTGGTAAATATTGAAGGCAAAAGGAAAAGAAGACAGGAGAGGATGAGATGGATAGATCGTGTCGTGGAAAAAATGAACATGAACTTGTATAGACTTCAAAAGATAGTGGAGGATAGAAAGACCTGGCATGCTATGGTCCATGGGGTCACAAAGAGTCAGACATGACTGAACAACAAATTCAGAACATAGCTGAGAACCAGGACTGGGGCACAAAAAGACTTCTGAGCAATCACGGATAGATTCTTAGGCACTAAGAGTCAACCAGTTTACTTAATCAGTCAACAAGTATTTATTAGGCTAATCTGATAGCATGAAAAAACAAGCAAAAATCTTGGATCTTACATTCTTTTTTAAAAAGTGTTTTATTTTTTCCAAGTACATGTAAAGACAATTTTTAACATTCATTTTTTTTAAATTGAGTTCCAAATTTTCTCCCTCTCTCCCTTTCCTCTCTGCTCCCTAAGACAATAAGCAGTTTGATTTAGGTTATATATCTGCAATCATGTAAAACATATTTCCATATTAGTCATGTTGTGAAAAAAGAAACAGACCAAAAGGACAAAAAACACAAAAAATTAAAGAAAATGAATAATATGCTTTGATCTGCATTCAGACTCTATCAACTCTTTCTCTGGATGTGGATAGCTTTTGTCAGCATGAATCCTTTGGAATCATCTTGAATAACTTTATTGCTGAAAGTAGCTAAGTCATTCATTCCATAGTTGATCATCATACAATGTTGCTTTACTGTGTACACTGTTCTCCTGGTTCTGCTAACTTCACTTTGCATCAATTCAAGTAAGTCTTTCTAGGTTTTTCTGAGACCTGCCTGCTCATCCTTTCTCATAGTACAATTGTATTCCATTATATTCATATACTACAACTTGTCCAGCCATTCCCCTGTTGATGGGTGTGGGATTATAATGGGGGAGATAACACATCAAATACTCTATAAAACAGAGGTTCTTAACCTGGGGTCTGTCAGTTTGTGTTTCAAAAAATTTTGATAACTATGCTTCAACATACTTAGTTTTCTCTGTCAGTCTGTCGGCTAGCATTGATGTAGTACCTACTATGTGCCAGATGCTGTTCTAAGTGCTTCGTAATATTATGTATGTTATTTCATGCTTTTAAAACCTTCTTCTACCAGGCCTTACCCACTGTGGCTGAGGCTGTCTGATCTTTTACCTTGGGAGTTATGAGTGGGCTAGTCTGATGATGGGTTAAATTCAGCATTAATGTGATAAAGTCCTCCCAACGCCCTTCCCCTCCCCCCAGCAAAAGGTTGTTGAAGGAGGAGCCAACCAGCCTAAATTGGAAAAACAAAGCAGATCAAAGCTCCCCTGGGGATTAGTAATAGGATGGGGCCCATGAGTAACCCCTGCACTTCTAGCTTGGGTGAGATGGGGAGAGCTAGTCTTAAAAACTAGAAATAAATGTAGTAAAGCTCTCTCCCATCTGTAGTGTGAGGGTGTCATGGTGTAATTCCAAGGGAGGTAGAATAGACAGACACCTTTAGCTGCTTCTTCCCCAGTGCTTCTTCAAGAGAGACTTTCATTTTTGGCAGGAGGGGAAGCAGGAGGTTGGGGCCAGCAGCTGGCCACACTGTTCTTAGAGAGAGGAAGTATACTGGGCTAGAATTAAATCTGTCTGCTCTCTTAAGTATTGTTAGTCTAGGGGATATGGTTTTCAGGTTCAAGCTAAACTTCTGATTGCTGCTCATTAACAATGGGAAAGGAAGCCCTCAAGCTTTATATCCAAGGTTTGACCCCTTTCCCACCAAATACCAGTTCTACAGTAAACGCACTTAGCAAATAGCAATGGCAACTGGGTGACACAGTGGATAGATTACTGGGCCTGGAGTCAGGAAGACCTAAGTTCAAATCTAGCCTCAGACACTTACTGGCCATGTGATCCTGGGCAATTCACTTAACCCTGTTTGACTCAGTTTCTTGTCTGTAAAATGAGCTGGAGAAGGAAATGGCAAACCACTCCAGTATCTTTGCCAAGAAAGCCCCAAATGGGGTCACAAAGAATCAGCCATGACTGAACAAGAACAAAATAGCAAAGAAATATATTTATCCAAGTCAGTAGCAAAAAAGAAATCAGAGAAAGTATACACAGGAGAATATGAACTGGACAATACAGAGTGAAGGAGCTCTCCCATTGGGAGTGAGATAACTCAACTCAACCAAGAGAGTCCCAGATCTCACCCAAGGGGAAACTCCATAAAGTCTCTAGTGTAGCAAGTTGGGGATAGGGACATGAGGCAGTCTGCCAGCTTACCTCCTGTTAGCTTCTTCCCAGAGTCTTATTTTCCCTTCAGCAACCATAGTGGGGTTGGCCTTATCTGTCTTCTCTTTCGAAGCTAAAAGCCAAAAACCCCTAAAGCAAATTCAGAGACTGAAGAGAGACAGGAGAGCCTAACACTCTCCTCTCTCCTCCTCTTTCGAATTCTACCCCATCCCTTTCAGACACAAGTATTGATCTCTACCAATGAGGAGAGAGTCCCATGTCAATGGGCTTTGGGACTCAGGTTACATAAGCAAACACCCAAACAAAAAAGTAAACAAATATAGGGATGAATGAATAAATCAATAGATAGATGAATGGATAAATAAATAAATAAATAATGGATAGATAGATCATAGATAGATAAAACATTATTTTGAGAAGGGGTCCATAGGCTTCATCAAATTGATTAAAAACCCCTGCCATAGAAGTCTATCAGCACTTACTCAGAGCCTTTTGACTCACAGTTTGCTGTGTAATAGCTAATATTTAGATAGGCTTTAAGGTTTGCAAAGTAATCTGTTTGTTTCTCACAACAACCTTGGGAGGTAGGTGCTTTTATTATTGTCATCCCCATTTTACAGATGAGGGATCTGAGGGTGAGAGGATAAATGACTTACCCATGGTCACAGAGCTAGTAAGCCTTTTGAGACAGGATTTCCACTTAGGCCTTTCTGATGCCCAAGTCCAGCACTCTATCCACTATGTCATCTTGTTTTCAGTGGCATAGCAGATATTAGAAGCATCAAATAAAAATGGGAAAGAGGGTCTGCTATAGACCCTTACACCCATACCTAATAGTGTGATAGTTGTGTAAATTTGAGCCAAGCCCCTAACCTCTCCAGGCCTGAGTTTCCTCAGCTGCTGAGCAAGATCTCTAAGGCAGATGCTCACTAAAATCCTTTCAAACTTAAAAATGGTGTGATTTAATAATCCTGTTTGGCCCAGGACTTCTTTTCCAGGGGGTACCAGCACAGCCACCATGGTGGGTAGAAGATTTAGGGTCCTGGAATCTTCTGGCTTGCTTCTGACTCCCTGGGAATAAACAGTTCTCTTAGAAAGATGGGCAAGCCAGGAAGGTGGTGACAAAGTGCCAGAAGAATTACAAAAGCAGTTCAAACTTACCTTCCAGTTCCTGGCAAGGTCCTCTGGAAATAGAGGAGGTAGGTGAAGTTGGCAAGCCTGCTGGGGGAGGTGCAACCTCCCCAACCACATCACTGACACAGCCAACCACAGACCTTTGGCTTAGTCACTACCAGAAATCTAGGAAACAGAGAAAGACAGAAGCAGGTTGAAAATGAGCAAACAGTTCCAAGCATGCTTAGGGGAAGAGCAGAGGAAAAGTCAGGTACAGGAAAATGCAAGACTTGTTTCTTTTTGATCATTAGGTAGGTGCTCTATCACATCCTACTGTCTCGGAGCATACCAACTGTGATCTGGGCAGGCCTTGGGCCACTCACCTCTGGCAGAATCCTAGAATTCCAAAGCTGGAAGGACCCAAAGGAACATCTAGCTTAGCTGTTCTCAAAGTGTGATTCTTTGTTAGAGGTTACTTGAGGAAGAGAGGCAGTAGGGTATAGTGTACAGAAAGGCCTGAGTCAATTGAAGTTCTACTTTTGACACACATCAGCTGTGTGACCCTGGGTAAGTCACTTAACCTCTGAATGCCCCAGAAAGTTCTCTAAGACTGTAAATGATAAAGCAGGCACAGATCTTCATTGGTGGAAGAAATTTCCTTACCTGGGAATTCCCTATACCAATAAAATCAGAGATCCTCAAAAAAAAAAGAGGCACATAAAGAAATATAGAAAGACCTTTATGAAGTAATGCAGTATGGGGGTGGGGAACAGAACCAGAAGAATGGAGTGCATGTTACATATTGTTGAATACATTACGACCATATTCTCAAACACTCAAATGAAACTGTAATCTCTTTTTGGGGATCCTTCCCAAATTACCCAATCAACAAACATTTATTAAGTGCCTGCTTTGTGACAGGCAACGTGTTTAAGGGAGTAGGGAGAAGAAGGGATACAAATAGAAAAAAAACAGCCCCAGGCCTTCAAGAAGCTTGCATTCTAATGAGGGAGATAACATTTATAAATCAGAGGATACAATATAAATACATAGTAGAGGGAAGGTAGTGTTATATGAGGTGGCACTAGCTACTGGGGGAGTCAGGATAACACTCCTGGAAGTGCTCATTTGAACTGAGTCTTAAAGGAAGAATCAGAGATTGGGGAAGAAAGTACTTCAGGTACTGAAAAAAGCTAGTGGAATGGTTTACAGACTGGAGATGGTGGATCATGAGTGAGGAATAACTAAGAGGGGAAATTAGGAAGGGGGTAGGGTTTTGGGAGAAAGATAATGAGTTCAGTTTTAGGTATGTTGAGTTGAAGATATCCGTATTTCAGTTCAAGATGTCTAATAGGCAGTTGGAGATAGGACAAGTGTGGTTAGCAAGAGGTTAAGGCTGGACAAGAAGATATGAGTCAACTTCATAGACATGATCATTGAAACCATGAGGGCTGATGGGATCACCTAG
Source organism: Trichosurus vulpecula (assembly GCF_011100635.1). Classification (NCBI taxonomy): domain Eukaryota; kingdom Metazoa; phylum Chordata; class Mammalia; order Diprotodontia; family Phalangeridae; genus Trichosurus; species Trichosurus vulpecula. The sequence continues at coordinate 171,296,001 of NC_050575.1, read as the reverse complement.
TGAAATGGCATAGGAAGAGAAGAGGGCCCGAGACAGAGTCTTACTGAGCCACCGTAGTTGGCCAGCATGATGTATGGATCAAGATCTAGCGAAGGTGATGAAGGAGAGGTCAGACAGGTGGGAGGAGAACCAGGAGAAAGTGGTGTCACAAAGAGAGTATCAAAGAGAAGAGGATGATGGGTAGCATCAAAGGCAGAAGAGAGGTCAAGAAGGATGAGGACTAAGAAAAGGCCGTTAGAATGGGCAATTAAGACATCCGTAGTAACTTTGGAGAGAGCAGTTTCAGTTGAATGAAGAGGTTGGAAGCCAGACTGCCGAGTTAAGAAGAGAGTAAGAGGAAAGGAAGCGGAGGCGTCTATTATAGGTAGCCTTCTCAAGGAATTTAGCTACAAATTGGAGAAGAGATAGAGGATGAAAGCTAGATCAATCAAATGACAGCTTTTTGAGGGTGGAGTAAATTTGTAGACAGTAGGGAGACAGCCAGTAGAGAGTGCATGATAGAAGATTAATGAGAGGGGCAGCTAGGTGGTGCACTTGAGTAGAGCACCAGCCCTGGAGTCAGGAAGACCTGAGATCAAATTCGACCTCAGACAAGTGACCTTGGGCAAGTCACTTAACCCCAATTGCTCTGCCTTCCCCCTCCAAAAAAAATGGTAGAAGATTAATAAGAGATTAAAGATGATAGAAGGGGAAATCTGCCGGAGAAGAAGGGAAGGACCACCTCTTTGGTGTGAAACGGGTAAATAGAGTTACATAGCTAAGTGATGTAAGATGACAAACAGAGGAAAAGAGGAAGCTCTTTGAGAATGAATTCAAGTTTTCCAGTGAAATACGTGCCAAGATTCTCAGCTGAGATGACAGGGGGATGGAAAGCTATAGAAGTTTTGAGGAACGATGAAAAGGTTTGCAAAAGGCCCATTGCTGAGTGTGATAGTAAATTGATTAGAGATAACACATCCTTAATCCCACCAAAGCTTGCCTCGGTGCAATGAGGGCCCAGTTGAGATTATGTAACGTAAACATGTAGAGGATTCAGCACAATTTTCTTTAGCTTCATTCAGCAGCACACATGTAGGAGCAAAGGCAGTACATGGTAGGAGTAATCCAAAGCTGAGGGCAAAAGAGCTTTGATAGGACAAAGGAGGGAAGGACTCAAGAAGAGGACAATATAGAGTTTAACTGGTTTACCATTGGGTAAAGGGAATGGGATGGGAAAGGGAAGAGAGTGTAGCCAGTGCAGGGATGATAGTCTGGGGAAAAAAAAACTGAGGGGTAGAGGAACTGGAGGTCATAGTATGAAAGGACAAGGTTTGGAATTGCAAGGAAAAAGGAGAGGCGGAGTGACAACAGATTTTGATCAAATAAAGGAATTTCAAAGTTCATGAACATGGATGTGGAGCATTTGTAGGTGACAACAAGATCACAGGTATCGTATGTAACTTTGGATGGGCTGGAAAAGTAGGTCATGGGAAATGACTAAGTTAGGGAAGTAGGATGTTATGGTGTTTGGGGGAGTTTCAATATGTATGTTGAAGTCCCCTAGTATGAGGGCAGAGGGAAAGAATGTGAGCCAGGCTTACTGATGGAATGAATTCACTAAGGAAGGAAGAATATTGCCCTTGAGGTCTATAGACAACAGCTACCAGAATTTTGACTAGATGATAAATATAAATTGAATGAACCTCAAAGGAAGAGAGATGCTGAGTGATAGTGGTAGAGAGAAAGCCTGGAAGTGGCAAGGGGAACAAGTCATAATCCAGCTCCCCCTACCAGGACCAGTGAGTGGAGGGGGTGTGAATGAAAATACAACCAGTGCTGGAAAGGGTAGCCAGGGAAGTTGTATCATCAGGAGGCACACACAAAGAGTGCAAGAAGATGATAGGAGCACAAAAGGAAAAGGGTTAAGATGAAATCTAGATTGTTACCTATGGAACAGGTATTTCAGAGGGCACAGTGGAAGTAAAGTTGAGTAATGTAAAGTGAGAGGTTGGGGTGGGGAGGGTTAGGTTGAGGGAGAAGAGAACAAGGGAACAATCAGTTAAGGATGGAGAATAGGGTTTGAACAATGGTAACTGGAGTTTCAGAAGCCCTGGGATGGAGTGTGTATGATGAGGTGGAAATATGTTAATCATTGAGGAATGAGTTCAGGTAGGTTATCATTGTCCATAAGAGGAGTCATCGCAGGCATCAAACCCTCAAATGACTAGAAAGGAAGTGGGTGGGAAAGAGGTGTGGAGGGTGCCTAGGTGGGGATAAGGCAAGTCCTGTGGGACTGTAGGAGCCTGAAAGGGGTACCTGAAGTGTGATGGAATGGCATTGGCATTGGCAACAAATGGCATTGTTCCTTGGCAGCATTCTTTATTCCTGTTCAAATTCAGAGTTCCTTATTTGGTCACACCTAGCAGGTACCTTACTATTGCCTTCTGTGTGATATTCATGTTTAGTTCCTTGGAAGCAGTGATGTTCTAGATCTCTGCCACATAACAACACTATTGTAATATTTGTACTGAGAAAGTTCACCTTTGTTTTCAAGGGAAGTTTGGCAGTTAAAGAGCTCTACAATTTCTGAAAGCATTGCGACTACTCTTTTCCGCCTGTCAAAGCCAGATATATCTAACTTTACATAGATTAGATAGATAGATAGATAGACTTACATATGTACACACACAGTTAGACAACCTCTGTAGGGTGTTCTGAAACAGTCATTAAATTTGAACCTAACAAGGTAAAGTATATAGTGGGCAGCTAGGAGGCACAGTGGACAGAGTACCAGGCATGGAGCCAGGAAGACCTGAGTTTAAATCCAGCCTCAGACACTTACTGGTTGTGTGACCCCAGGCAAGTTACTTAACATTGTTTGCCTTGGTTCCTTATCTGTAAAATGAGCTGAAGGAAATGAAAGGCAAACCACTCCAGTATTTCTGCCAAGAAAACCCCAAAAGGGGTCATGAGAGTAGGACACAATTGAAATGCCTGAACAACAACAAATAGCATACAGAACCATTCTATAATTATGGAGACAAATGCAGTTCATCTGATTATAGATAGAAGATGAGAATTTTGTACTAATCACGAGATAAAGTGGGTGGGTTCATAGAAAGGAACAGGAATATAAACCCAGAAAGATAAAAGGATTATGAGATAAGATAAAAACAAGAGAGGTTAAAGGACAGGTTTCAGAACTGCATCAACTCTGAGTCCTGTGTGAGAGGTGGGAGGTGCGAGGCAACCTCATATAGCAGTTATACATTTTGGCCATTTTCTCCAGTTACATCTTTTTGAATGGTTGCAGCTCTCTTCCAAAAGGCTCAGCCATGTCTGAGGCTTGTTGAACCAACACAGCGTCGAGCACAAACAGAAGCATGTGTAGGACCTCACCGTTCACAAAGAATGTCTTGACAACCTGCACAGTGCTGCATCTACTCCATCACAGTAGGGAATACTTTTTTTCTAAAAATTTATTTTCAATTCATGGAACAAAACAACCATTTTCATAACAGTACAATAAAAAAGATGATTGCACATGAAACTGTAAATCTGCCATGTACAACTTGCTGTTCCCCCCAAATAGACAACAAAGTTATTACGTAAATTTCTTTTCTTTTCCTTTTTTTCTTCCCTTTTCCCCATCCACCATAGAGATGGCTACCATTGGACACAAATAGATATATATATATAGATAGATAGATAGATATAGATATAGATATATAGACAGATAGATAGATAGATATAGATATAGATATATAGACAGATAGATAGATAGATAGATATAGATATAAATATAGATATAGATATGGATACAGATATCTTTGCGATGTTATTTCATGTTCACCACATCCAAAACCTATCTTTCTTTGGGGGGGTGGGGTGGGAGAAAGAATATGTTCATGGCTACCATTGGCAAAGGACAGCCACAAAGCATGCTTTGGAGCGTTGACAGTAACCACTTTGATTATAGACACTCCATCACTGGTTCATACTGAAATGGCATAGACATCTTCAACATTTGATAATACGTATGCAAATAAATACAAAATATATAAAAAAGTAAGGGGGTTTGGGGAGAAGTGCTAACAGCCAGAAAAATCAGGACAGGCCTAACATAGGTGGTACCTGTTCAGTACCTTGAATGAAGCTAAAGATTCCATTCATTCTCCTCTACTTTTCCTCTTTTGAAGTTGCTGATCACAAGGGGATAAATTCCATTAAGAACTTGATATGAATTCAAAGCTATCTATAGTCATGTGAAAAAATTCTCCAAATCACTGTCGATTAAAACAACTCTGAGGTACCACCTGACACCTATCAGATTGGCTAATATGACAGAAAAAGAAAATGATAAATGTTGGAGAAGATGAGGGAAAAGTAAAACACTAATGCATTGTTGGTGGAGTTGTGAACTGATGCATTCTGGAGAGCAATTTGGAACTATGCCCAAAGGGCTATAAAATTGTTCATACCTTTAATTTAGCAATACCAACTACTAGGTCTGTATCCAAAAGAGATTTTTTAGAAGGGAAAAGGACCTATTTGTTCAAAAATACTTATAGCAGCTCTTTTTGTGGTGGTAAACAATTGGAAACTGAGATGTCCATCAATTGGGGAATGGTTGAACAAGTTCTAGCTCATGAATAGAATACCATTGTGCTATAAGAAAATGATGAGCAGGATGCTTTCAGAAAAGCCTGAAAAGATTTACGTGAACTAATGCAAAGTTAAATGAGCAGGACCAGGAGAACATTGTACATAGTAACAGCAATATCATATGTTGATCAACTCTGAATGACTTAGATATTCTCAGCAAAACAATGATCTAAGACAATTCTGATTTCCATGATGAAAAACACCATTCATCTCCAGAGAAAGAACCGATGGAGTCTGAATGCAGATTGAAGCACACTATTTCCCACTTTCTCTTTTTTGGAGGGGATCTGTATTCTTTCACATGACTAATAGGGAAATATGTTTTGTGTGATTGAACAGCTATAACCTATATCAAATTGATTACCATTTCAGGGAAAAGGAGAAAAGGAAGGGAGGGAGAGAATTTGGGACTCAAAAAATTTAAAAACAAATATTAAAAATTGTTTTTCATGTGATTGGGAAAAATATTTTATTCAAAAAAATGTAAATAGTTACTGAGAAAGTTTAATTGGGTATCTTACTTTTTCAGTGTTGTTTGTAATAGGGGACAGGGAGTGGATCTGTGATTTCATTGTATAAAGTGTAGAGAACACCCAAGTAAGAAAACTCTCTCTCTTTTCTCTGTAATTTACAGCCTTAGAGAATTGGCCAGACCACTGGGAGGTTAAGTGACTTGCCCAGAGTTTGCATACCCAGTATGTGTCAGAAGTAGAAGCTGAACCCAGGGCTTCCTGGTTTTGAGGCCAGCTCACTATCCGTTATGCCACATTGCCTCTCCTTGAGACAGAACATTTATTATTAGGCAGTAGTAGGTCAAAGGTTTTCTCTTAAAGGACTAAATCTTGACCTAAGAACCAGATCCAGGGAGCCTGAGTCAAATAGCAGGTGTGAACTTCTAAGTCACACCACCCCTCCACAGCCAGTGGTAGTGATTATTTTTAACTTATTCACTCTTCGGGGGTAGATAGTGACGATATCATTCTGTTAGCAATACTGCTACTGTGTGAGGGGTCATAACCAAAGTCCAGAGTGTTCATAAGAAAGCTGGCACTCCAATCCTCTAAGGACCTAACTCACTTACCAAGGATAATAAATGCCAGAGTATTCAGTCATAGTTCTGGAACAGGACTTCTAGGGCTTTAGAACATTTCAGGGCATTGTGAAGACATTCTGAAATATTCTGGATTTCCTCACTCCCTCTTGGAGGGTAGAGGGTAGAAGCGGAGATGAAAAAAAAAAAGGGAGGCTGACTGAGTGTGTTTGGGGGGAGAGAATAGGGTAGTAAAATAAGATTGTCGATGAAAAGTGTTTATGGACAGATTAGGAAAGGGAGTGGGGATGGAATGTTCATGTGGTCCCCAGGCAACTCACAGTTATGCTTAAGGGACATTGTTTTTCCATGTTCAGGTCAGACTATCCCAGAATCGCAATCATTTCTCCTCCCTATTAGCTCTGAAAATTAGGAAGGTAGCCTGATTAGAATGGACAATAACTAGAAGCTTAGTATTCCTGGATTCTATTCTATTCCAGTTTTGATCCTAAACAAGGTGGGGACTGATTTTTAGAAAGATTAAGTTTCCCTAGATATGTATATATAATGCTTCAATTCTTACTACCACTGGTAGGTTGGGTCCCCAGAGGGGTGGCTGTCACAACTTCCAGAGTTTTATGTGTAACTCTTTGGGCAGCTATCTTGCTAAATACTAGCTCTTGAGCCCCCACCTTTGTGCTTCTCTTTAATTAGCCAGTAGACTCATTTAGTTGGTTAGCCAAGGCATTACTCAAATGGCATAGCAAGGACAGTATTTATAAAACATTTCCCTCCCCCTACCCCCACCAAAAAAAATTGTGACACACAAACATACCCTGAGTCCAGGAGGGGAGAAGAGTGGTAACATATTTAAAATACTGTAATAGTGAGGTTCACATGTAAGGAACAGAGGGAGCCAAGGCAACTCAAAACCCTGGAACTGTGAGTCTTCAAAGTCTTTTCTCTCTCTAGAAAGTTCTCAAAAAGTTTATTATGAGTCATGCAGCTATTCAGCTACGCTGGTTCTTTGCAAGGAACAGTTTCCCCACTGGACTGGCAGCTGAGCTGAGATACCACACCCTAAGAATAAGTCGAATAGGTCATTCTGTGGTTGTACAGACTCCTCACCAGACTGTGGGCAGTGACTACCAGGTGGCAGGACCCTCTGCCACTGGACAGTGGCTATTAGATGAGATTGGGTAGGCTACTTTGATGCTAGTAGCCATTGCTGGACAATGCCTGGTAAGTTACTGGGCAGTGGTTGCCAGATGGGGCCAAACAGGCTGGATTATCACTGGCAGCTGATGCCAGGCTGGGGCAAGTAAGTTGTTTGGGCTCTTCTCAGGGTGCAGTGTCTATCCACTGTTTTCCCTTTTTGATGGGCAGCTGTAGTCTCTTGTCTAACTTCAGCCACTGGCTGGGCTGGGGGGAGGGTACTGTGCTCTCGTTAGCTGGAGAGTTAACAATCTCTTTTAGCTAGGGAAACAACCTATAGTTTGGGGTCTGCAGAATTTTCTTCCCTTTGACCCCCTCTCTGGGGCTGTTACCTTCAGGCAGGAGAGAAAAGATGACTAGGCTCTCCTTTAGATGAAATTCATTCTGCTTCAGAAACTCTTTCCCTCCTTCAGCCATGCTGTGATTTAGGGGGATTAGTTTCAAATTTTCATTTTCACTTCTCACCCCTTTTTTGAAAATCTTACATAGATGAATGGCTGGGGATGAAGGTGTGGATGCAGCCTGTGCCCTGGAGGCACCTTCATTGTATTGGGGGCCTCTTCTGTGCACTTAAGGCAGTCACACCTCCTGCCCTTTTTAGGATGGGGAATGACTACTTTTTGAAGCTAATGAAGGCTTTCACCTTTACTTTTCAATATCTCTTGTCTTTTCTCTGGCGATGACCTTGAATTTTTGTTAAAGTCTCACTGGGGAATTCCTTATGTATGGTATGGTGGAGACACTACAGAACTTTAAGTCAGAGAACCTGGTGTCCAGTCTCAGGTCCAATATGTCCCAATTGATAGCTTAATGTTTCTGAACCTCAGTGTTCTCATCTGTAAAATAGGGGTGGCAGTACTTAAAATGATTATCTTCCAGGGTCACAGCGGGTAACCTATGTATAAAGTGCTTTGCAAACTTTAATCTGTTATAAGAATGTTAGGTATTATTAAAGTAATTCTGAGATTTTACCTCATACTGATTAGATTAGCAAAGTGGATAAAAAAAAGGGAAATGACAAATGTTGGAATAACTATGGGAAAATTGGCATGTTAATGCTCTGTTGGTAGAGCTGTGAATTGGTCCAGTAATTCTGGAAAGTCTACTTTTCTATTCCCCCAAAGTCACTAAACTTTGATCAGCACTACCACTACCAAGCCTATACCCCAAAGAAATCAGAGAGGAAAAGGACCCAGATGTATAAACATATTCATAGAAGCTCTTCTTATAGTAGCAATAAGAGCAAGCAGATGGCACCATGGGTAGAATGTTGAGCTCAGAGTCAGGAGTTCAAATTTAGCCTTAGATGCTTACTAGCAGTGTGACCTTGGGCAAGTCACTTAATCTCTGTTTTCCTAATTTTCTTTGACTGTAACATGGGGATAATAATAGTACCTACCTCACAGGAATATTGTGAGACTCAAATGTGATGGTATCTGTAGAGCTCTTAGCATAGTGCCTGGCACACAGTAGGCACTTAATAAACACTTGTGCCCATCAATTGAATGAACAAATTATGGTATGTGTGGAATACTATTATGCTGTAAGAAATGATAAAGGGGATGGCTTTGTAAAAACCTAGGAAGACTTGTATGAACTAACATAAAGTGAAGTGAGCAGAACAAGGAGAACAATTTATACATTAATAACAATATCATTAAGACAAGTAACTTTGGAAGACCTAGGAACTCTGAGCAACACAATTACCATCCATGATTCTAGAGGACTTGAAGGTGTTACCCATTGCCTGATAGAAGTGGTGCACTCAAGGTACAGAAAGAGATATTTTGGGGGCATGGCCAACATGGGAATTTGTTTTTCTTGACTGCATATTTGTTACAAGGATTTTGTTTTTGTCTTTCTTTTTCTAATGGAGGAAGGCAGGAGGAGAGAGAAAAAAATATTCATTGAATATTCATTGAAAAATATTTTTAAAAAAAGAAAGACTAGCTTCCTTTCTGACCTGGTCCCCGGCAGGATGGCTCCCTCGAAGAAAGGTGGAGAGAAAAAGAAGGGACGTTCTGCCATCAACAAGGTGGTGACCAGGGAGTATACCATCAACATTCACAAGAGGATTCGTGGAGTAGGCTTCAAAAAGTGAGCTCCCCGGGCTCTGAAGGAAATTCGCAAATTTGCCATGAAAGAAATGGGAACTCCAGATGTACGCATTGACACCAGACTCAACAAAGCTGTTTGGGCCAAAGGAATAAGGAATGTTCCATACCGTATCCGAGTTCGTTTGTCCAGGAAACGCAATGAGGATGAAGATTCATCTAAAAAGCTGCATACCTTGGTTACTTATGTACCTGTCACCACTTTCAAAAACTTACAGACAGTCAATGTGGATGAAAACTAAATTGAACTTTGTTTAAATAAAGTTATAAAATGTCAACTAAAAAAAAAAAGAAAGAAAAACTATAGGTCATTATTATTCTGAAGGCACACAAGGTGAATGAATCTGTGACCAAAAACCATATGTAGGATGAAGTTGTAAAAAATGACTCAAGATTTCTCACCTGGAAGGGTAAATGGATGGTTGGGAAGGAAAAATCATACACCCATGTCTCAGACCAGCTTAGGGTAATAGACTTAGAACCAGAATCACTACTGGAGAAAGGAGAGAAGCTTGGTACAGTGGAAAGAATGCTGGATTTAGAGTCTGAGGGTGGAGGTTTAAATTCTAATCTTGCATTTTAACTTTGTGTGTATTTCTCATTCTTAAATGTGTTTCTTATAAACAACATTAGTGGATTCTGATTTTTAATCCATTTTGCTATCTGTTTACATTTTATGGGAGAGTTCATCCCATTCATATTCAGAGTTATAATTACTATTTGTGAATTACCTTGCTGTAACAATAATGTTACTTGCAGCTACCGTGGAGGTATAAGGTGAATAATACCAGCACAAAGGAGGGCCGCTAGCACATGTTCTTTGATCCGCTTTTCTAAGGAAAGCAACTTTAAGGGGTTTACAATCTCACTTTAAATATACATATATCATTCACTTAGTTCAGGGGCAAAAGTCAGCACCCTGAACTTCAGAGAAAACACAAACAGAAATTACGAGCAGAAATTAAAGAAACAGAGCAAATAACACAGATCAGCACACAGGGCTTCTGTCTATCCATAGCAATACATACATAGTTACCAGAGAGAGAAGCACTGACATCTGCGTTTTCAAAGCCGGAGGGCTCCTTAACAGCTACCCAGAGTCTCATCTGGTCAAATCACAGGAACATTCTTCCAGTGAGTGAGCCCTGAAAGCAAAATGCTAACCTCAGAGTATACATACTGTTACCAATCAAGGACTTGTGATACAAAGACTTGATTCAAACAAAGGCAAGACTCAATCAAAGGCACTTGATTGCTTTAGTGCTGAGAAGCACTCCAAAAGAAAAAATGGCAAAAAGTCCCACTTTGCTTGCCATTACACTTCCATCTTATATTTACTCACTATTGCCTTCTCAGCACTCTTTTTACCCTAGCTTTATTACCTTATCTTCTCCCTTTACCTTTCTACTCTTTATTTTATCCATCCCTTTAAGGGTCCCTCCCTTGTCTTCTCTACCCACACACCTAGATCTTAATCTACACACCCTTCTAAAAGTCCCTCCCCTACCCTTTCTCCAGTCCTCTCTCCTCTCTCTCTACTCTATAAGTTCAGAAGACTTCTACACCCCTCCAGACGTACACGTTGTTTCCTCTTCAACCTAGATCTGATGAGAATAAGGTTGTAATATTACTAGCCCTCCATTCCCACCTGCTTCCTCTGTATCAGTTCTTCCTTTCACGCTCTATTTTTGTGGAATAGTTGCTCCTTTTTACCTTTTCCTACCCAATTTTGTTTTTTGGAATCGCCCCGTCATATACATATCAGCCCTAACCTTTCTTTCAAACTACCCTAGTAATGATGATGGTTTTAAGAATACTGATAACATTTTCATATATAAGAAGTAAATAGGAAACCTTATTGATTCTCTTATAATTAGTCTTTTTAATGTTTTCCTTATACTTCTTTGGGATCTTTTTTATTGAATTTTCCATTGAGTTCTAGTCTTTTTGTCACAAATACCTGAAAGTTTTTCAGTTCATCAAATGTCTATTTTTTTCCCCATTCAGGATTATGCTTAACTTTTCTGGGTAAGTTATTCTTGGTCACAGCCCCAGTTCTTTTGCTTTTTGAAATATAATGTTCCAAGACCTATGGTCTTTTAGTGTAGAAGCTGTTAGGTCTTGTGAAATCCTGATTGTTTCTCCACAATATTTAAGTTGCTTTTGTTTTCTTGTTGCCTGCAATATTTTCTCCTTAACCTGAGAGTTTTGAAACTTGCCTATGGCAGTCCTATAAGTTTTTCTCCTGCGATCTCTTTTAGGTGATAAAGGTAGATTTTTTTTTTTCTACTTCTGCTTTGCCCTCTTGCTCTAGAATTTCAGGAAATTTTTCCTTAATAATTTCTTGTTATGTTATATCAAGATTTTTGTTTTGATCATAACTTTCAGGTAGTCCAACAATTCTTATGTTGTCTGTCCTTGATCTGTTCTCAGTTTAGTTGTTTTTCTGATCAGATGTTTCAGATCCTATCTTTTCTAGATTTATTATTTCTTGGTGTCTTATAATACCATTTAATTCTTCTTGCTCAATTCTTGTTTTCTAGGAGTTATTTTCCTTCTTGAGATTTTGGACCTCTTTTTCCAATTTGTTAATTTTCTTTTCATAATTTTCTTAGGTTGCTTTTATTTTTTTTCTTAGTTTTTCCTTGATCTCTCCTATTTGATTTTTTGAATTCCTTTTTAAGTTCTTCCAAGAACTCTTTTTGGGCTTGTGACCATCTGACATTATTCTTTGAGGTAGGAATGGCTTTTTTTTTTAACCTCACTATCTTCCTCTGAATATGAACCTAGACCTTCTTTTACAGCAAAGTAACTATCTATAGTCAGGTTCTTTCTCCTTTGCTTGCTCATTTTTATTTTTATTTTGTTTTGTTTTATTTTTAGCAGCTTATTATATTGTAATCAGATTTTAAAACCAAGTTGTAAATAATGGTACCCCAGGCCTCAGGTCTTCCTTACTGTTATTTTCTGAATTCTTTCTGGGGGCTCAACCTCAGGCACACTTCCCTTCCCCTAAGCCACAGTTAGGGACCCCAGCCATGCTGTCCCCAAAATGCTCTTGTTCCCTACACCATGCTCACCTGGTGTGTATTCAATCCTCTTCACCCACAATTGCAGCCCAACTTGAGGGTAAGTGTTACAGAGGATTTTACAGCAGCAGGGCCCCACTCCAGGACAGACCAGCAACTAGATCCCTCCTCCAGGGCCAGCCAGCAGAAAGATTCTGTAACCCAGCAGCAAAGCCCCCACCCCTGGAGCAGGTCAGCAGCTAAATCTCACACCTAGGCAAGGCCCAACAGGGAGGCTCCATTCCTCAGTATAAGCCAGAAAGGAAGCCTACCCTCAGAGAAAGCAAGCAGCTAAGCCCTAAAGCCCAGTGAAAGCCAGAATTAAGACTCAGAGCCCTAGAACAAAAAGCATGAGACAATGCAGGACCAGAGTTCAACTCTCACATAAAAACACCCACCAAGTCACACATAAAAAAAGGCAGAAAAAATGAACAAAAAATTAAAAAAGAGCTTGACTATAGAAAGATACTATGGTGATAGGAGAATCGAAGCACAAACTTAGAAGAGGACAATAGTGTCAAAATAGCTACATGTGAAGCCTCAAAGAAAAATGTAATTTGATATGAGGCCCAAAAAGAATTCCTGGAAGAGCTTTAAAAAGAAAATTAGAGAAGTAGAAGAAAAATAAGGAAAAGAAATGAGAATAATGCAAGAAAATCATGAAAAAAAGAGTCAATAGCATAGGAAAAGCTATACAAAAACTTACCAAGGAAAATAACTCCCTAAAAAATAGAATTGGCCCAATGGAAAAGGAAGTACAAAAGCTCATTGAAGAAAATAGTTCCTTAAAAATTAGGATTGAACAAGTGGAAACTAATGACTCTATGAGATATCAAGATATGATAAAATAAAAAAAGAAGAAAATGTGAGATTTCTCATTGGAAAAACAACTGACCTAGAAAATAGATTCAGGAGAGATAATACAAAAATTATTAAACTATCTGAAAGCCAAGATAAAAAATAAAAAGCCAACATATAGGAATACAAGCCATTCCCCAATTGAGAAATGTTCAAAGGATATGAACAGGCAGTTTTCAGAGGAAGAAATTAAAGCTATCTATAGGCATATGAAAAAATGCTCTAAATCACTACTGATTAGAGAAATGCAAATCAAAACAACTCTTAGATACCACATCTCTCCTGTCAGATTGGCTAAAATAACAAAACAGGAAAATGATAAATGCTGGAGAGGATGTGGGAAAATTGGAACACTGTTACATTGCTGGTGGAGTTGTGAGATGATTTTTGGAGAGTAATTTGGAACTACGCCCAAAGGGCCACAGGAATGTTGACCCAGCAATACCATTTCTAGGGTTGTATCCCAAAGAAATCACACAAGCAGGAAAAGGACCCATATGTACAAAAATATTTATAGCTCTTTTTGTGGTAGCCAAGAATTGGAAATCAAAGGGATGCCCATCAATTGGGGAATGGCTGAACAAGCTGTGGTATATGAAGGTAATGGAATACTATTGTGCCATAAGAAATGGGGATGATACAGACTTCATAACAACCTGGAAAAACTTACACAACATAATGCTGAGTGAGCGGAGCAGAGCCAGGAGAGCATTGTACACAACCACAGATATATGGATTCCGTGAGGACCAACCCTGACAGACTTCGCTTTTCTCAGCAACACAAGGTGCAAGGACAACTTCAAAGGACTCACGATGGAGAATGCTATCTACATCCAGAGAAAGAACTATGAATATTGAATCCAGATTGAGGCACACTTCATGCTCGCCTTTTTCTCTTCTCTTTTGTTTTTGTTTTTGGGTTTGTTTTTTTTTGGTTCTGTTTCTTATTCCTCACGATTCATTCCATTGGTCATAATTATTCTCCACAACTTGACTAGTGTATAAATTAATTCAATACCAAGTTATACGTGGTAGTTATATGAGATTCCATGCCGTCTTGGGGAGGGAGGGGAGAAAATCTGGAACTCAAAATTATGTAGAACCGTCTGTTGTAAACTAAAAATAAAAAAAAAAAAAGCCTGGACAACATCTTTTAAGAAATTATCAAAGAAAACTACTCTGACATATTAGAACCAGAGGGCAAATTGAAAATTGAAAGAATCCATTGATTACTACCTGAGATTCCCAAAACGAAAATTCCCAGGAACATCATAGCCAAATTCCAGAGCTCACAAATCAAGGAGAAAGTCTTGCAAGCAGCTAAGAAGAAACAATTCAAATATCGTGGAGCTACAGTCAGGATTACACAGGATTTGGCAGCTTCCACATTAAAGAACTGGAGAACTTGAAATATGATATACTGGAGGGCAAAGGAGTTAGGATTACAGCCAAGAATCACCTAAACAGCAAAACTGAATATAATCTTTCAGGGAAAAAATAGATACTTAATGTAATACAGGACTTTCAAGCATTTCTAGTAAAAAAAAAAAGACAACCAAAATCAGAGCTGAATAAAAAATTTGACCTCCAAATACGAGACTCAAGGGAAACATAAAAAGGTAAAAAAGAAACAAGAAAGAGGAAACATAAGAAAGAGCAATTAGAAGGAGTGTATCTAGACAGAGGGTATGGATATAAGGTGATTTTGATGGGATGGTACCCCAAAAAGCAAAATAAAGTGGTAAGAAAATTGCATTGGAAGAAGGAGGAGGGAGATTGAATGAAGTAAATTATCCCACATAAAAGAGATATGAAAAAGCTATTATAATGGAGGGGAAGATGGAGGTGGTAGAGGCAGGCAAAGCTTAAACCTTACTCTCATCAAAATTGGCTCAAAGAGGGAATAACATACATACTCAGTTGGATATAGAAATCTATCTTACTCTATAAGGAAGTAAAAAGGGATGGAGATAATAGAAGGAGGAGAGGGAACTGATAAAAGGGAGGGTTGTCTTGGGGAAGGTGGTGATCAGAAGTAAAACACTTGTGAGAAGGGAAAGGATGGGGGAGGGTAAGAGAGAGAGGGGGATAAACAAAGAGAAAATAGCATGGAGGGAAATACACAGTTATCATAACTGTAAATGTGAATGGGATGAACTGACCCATAAAACAGAAATGAATAACAGAATGGATTAAAATCCAGAATCCTACAATATGCTGAGCAGAATCCATTTTGGAGAGCAATCTGGAATTATGCCCAAAGAGGTATAAAACTGTCTATACCCTTTGATCCGGCAATACCACTGCTAGGTCTATTTCCAAAGATGATTAGGGAAAAATGAAAAGAACCTATATGGTTTTTGGGTTTTTTTTATTTTGTTTTTTTGGCAGGGGGAAAGGCAGAGCAATTGGGGTTAAGTGACTTGCCCAAGGTCACACCGCTAGAAAGTGTGTCAAGTGTCTGAGGCTGGATTTGAACTCAGGTTCTCCTGACTCCAGGGCCAGTGCTCTACTCACAGAACCTATGTTTTAAAATATTTATAGCAGCTCTCTTTGTAGTGGCAAAGAACTGGAAATAGAGGGGATGCCTGTTGGTTGTTGTTATTCGTCCTTAGTTCTTGAAGAGGACCAAGACATCATAGAGGTGATGCTGTGACAGGCAAGTGAATTGGATTTAAGTGAGGGAGGGCTGTACAAAGTCACCAGCCTCACTTTCTCCTCCAGAGCCATTTGGGTCCAGTGGCCAGATACACATCAGGACAACTGGAGATGGCTCGAGATGTTGTGGAAGACCTTGGCCTTTTAAAGCTATGGTCTTTAGTAGGTCCCAAGTTTGACTGAGGCAACACCCATTCAGTAATTAAGGCTATGTGAAAAAAAAAAGAGGCAAAGAATGGCCTCTTTAACTTAGTCCAGAAAAAACAAGTCAAACTGGGAAGGGAAGACCCTTAGGGTTTCTGTTCAAATAAGTCAATTAGGGCCCAAGCAATGACCAAGTAGGTTTGGCCTGGGACCTATTGGTGGCCAATCAGTGAGAGCTAGAGTGATTTGGGTTTAAGGCATGGTCCTTAAGAAAGAAATCAAGCCTGTAAACCCCAAGATATCTTGTGATATTTCTACAGGGAGAGAAAGAAAGAAAGGAAAGAAGAAAAGAAAAGAGCTGTATTGCCCAACTGTTCTAGTTGGGTCCCCAGTGGGGCAGCTCCTGCTACTCGAAGGGTTGTTGTTTATCCTCTATTCTGGAAGAAGATCATGACATCATGGGATGTCCATCAACTGGGAAATGGCGGAACAAGTTGTGTTATATTATTGTGATGGAATACTATTGTGCTATAAGAAATGATGAGCTCAATGATCTTAGAAAGACACGGACAGACTTGCATGAAATAATAAAGAGTGAAATGAGCAGAACCAAGAGAATGTTGTATGTAGTAACAGCAATATTGTTTTAAGAACTACTTTGAGTGAATAAGTCATTTTGACTTTATAATATATATACCCAAATTAACTACAAAGGACATATGAAGGAAGATACTATCTGCATCCAGAGAAAGAACTGATAAATGGAAATATGTATAGAATGATTTCACACACACGCATGCACACACACACACACACATGTACACATACACCCCTACATATTTATGTTTAATGGTAGCCATCTCTAGGGTGGTGGGAAGTGGAAGAGAAGAAAGAAAAAAGAAAAAATAGAAATTTACATGATAGTTTTATTATACATTTAAAAGGAATAGCAAGTTGTACATAATTTGCAGTTTCATGAGCAATCATCTTTTTAAAAATTATACTGTTATGGAAATGTGTGTTTTATTCCATAAATATAAAATAAATTTTAAAATATTTTAAAAAGAAAAAAAACCTTAACCCTGTTGTTTACTGCTTGTGTGATCCTGGTCAAATCACTTAAGCTCTGTGGGCCTCAGTTTTCCCACCTGTAAAGTGAAGAGGTAGGACTACATGGCCTGTAGAGTGTAGGGGTAGGACTACATGGCCTCTAAGGTTCTTTCCAACTCTAGGTTTATAATCTAGTCAAATGTCATCATTTTAAGTTATTTTAAAAATTCTGGACTTGGCATAAAAATGAATATTTTCATATACAAAGAATAGAAAAAGAGAATTATATGTAAAACAAAAGACTTGTATCATATATAGCTTGGTTTTTAGTTTTATTTTATTTTACTTTAAAAAAAAAAACTAGTTCTCCCTATTTCTTCCAGTTATAAATGCAATAACCATAGCTACTCAGGCCTGATCCTACTTCTGACTGGTATAGTCATGTTCCATTTCTACCCTGGGCCAGTTTTCCCCTCCTAGCATTTACAGAGGCCAAAAGACCTGCTTAAGGTACCATAGGAAGGAAGCAAATAGTCAATATGGGATTTGAACTCAGGTCCTCTTTCCAGGGATGCTTTCTACTATACTATGCTTTCCAACACAACCTAAGCTAAACCTTAGAATCCAAAATAATTAATTTACCAGACATGTCTTCTGGTCTGGCAGTAAACTTGTATTAGAGACTACCTCGGGACCATTTATTTCAAGTAATTTACCAGCCTTAGCTGGAGAAAAGACCTTTCAAGCTCAACTACCTCTACTATTCCTCAAGAAGTCTTGTGAAGTACAAGACATCCTTACATTTCCTAACACAATGGGGAAGAAGTTTGGTTTTTTTCACTTGACACAGCACTTTTAGCTCCATCAGAAAATCACTCCGGGCAGTCAAGTCGGTATACTTCAGAAGCAGCTGAAGTGAAAATGGTACCTCCTCAAAAGATGTCACCTGTCTAGCTTGAGCACACTCTGAAAATGATTGCTTCTGTGCCTTCACAGCCAGTGTGTTTCTCTTTGGTTCTGGGGCCACAATAGAACTTGTCAGTCAGGGTCATAGAATGTTAGGGTGCAGAGTGACCTTTCGTCAAACAAACAAATGGCCTCTGTGGGGGCTGATGTCCCATTACCAAATATATTGGCTGTAATACCCCAGGGTCTTCAAAATGTCTTACTCTGCTGCCTCATGCTGTTGTGGAGGTGACCCTAGGTTCCTGAAAGCTATTCTAGAGGCAGGAAAGCTCTGAGAGGTTCTATCATGCTGGAAAAACTTCTAGTGTGCACCCTGCAATGCACTTCTGCCTAGCTAAATTTGGAGAGATTCATAAGTAGCCAGCTGGTGACTTAATGATGAATTCTTTGGTCATGGAAACCCACGAAATGACATAAATACAAAATGGCCCTTAGTCCTTTACAACCTCTTTCCATTTCTTCATTGATGTTGTGATTAGAGTGGTTGGAAAGGGGACAAAGGGTACTAAGAACTACCCAATTTTAATTTTTTTTAAATTCCCCACCTACTTAATAGTATTTAGTTTTCAACATTCACTTCTATAAGATTTTGAGTTTCAAATTTTTTTCTTCCTGTCCGACAGCATGCAATCTGGTATAGGCTATACACATACAATCATATTAAACATATTTCCACATTCATCAAGTTGTGAAAGAAAAATCAGAACAAAATGGAAAAACCATTAAAAAGGAAAAGCAAAAAACCAAAAAAAAAGTGAAAATAGTATACTTCAGTCTGCATTCAGACTCCATAGTTCTTTCTCTGAATGTGGATAGCATTTTTCATCATAAATCTTTTGGAATTGTCTTAGATCATTCTAATGCTGAGAAGAGCTAAGTCTATCAAAGTTGGTCATCACACAATGTTGCTGTTACTGTGTACTGTGTTCTCCCGGTTCTGCTCACTTCACTTTGCATCAGTTCACGTAAGTCTTTCCAGGTTTTTCTGAAATCATCCTGCTCATCATTTCTTATGGCACAATAGTATTCCATTTCATTCATATACCATAACTTGCTCAGCCAGTCTCCAATTGATGTACAACCCCTCAATTTCCAATTCTTTGCCACCACAAAAAGAGCTGCTATAAATATTTTTGTACATGTGAGTCCTTTTCCCTTTTTTATGATCTCTTTGGGCTACAAACCTAGTAATGAATTATCCAATTTTTAGACCCTCCACAAACATTAACTTTGCTGTAGGTACTATAAATAATGAGATCCTTTCCAAGGGGCCAACAAGAAGACATAACACTAGACGAAATGAACCTTATCTGATCTTGATAAACTTGATATAAGTGAAACCATAGACAAAAAGGAGTTTCAGTTAGATGGAAAGATGACTCATAGGTTTTCCTAGGAGAAGCAAATAAAGGCATTGATGGAGTTGGTTTTATTATGGGTTCAGAGGCAACAAAAAACATACTACTCCTTTCTTCTCTTCCCCCCCTTGACTCCTCCTCTGGCCCCAAGCCATATTAGAACCTACCACCCACTAACAGGAAGGTTTATTTATCAGGCATTTTGACATGAGAGAGTAGTGAGAGGGCTGAGTCAAACATGATCAATTCTCTTCTCTTATGTAGGACTTCCAAATCTATATATTAATTCCTAATCTCTCCTGGGCTCCAGTCTTATATTATCAACAGCTTATTGGATATGAAAAGTTATTTTCCCTTTATGGATGTGCTTCTTCATTTGAAAAATAAGGACTTTGGACTACACTAAGGTAACCTTTCCAGCTCTTAATATATGATCCTATAAGCTTCATCTGAATATCCCACAGGCAAACTCAACATGAACAAAATAGAACTCATTATATATTTCTCTCCAAAACTCTCATCCTCCTGTAATGGCAAGCAAAGTGGGACTTTTTTGTTGTCTTTTATTTTGGAGTGCTTCTCAGCACTAAGGCAATCAAATGCCTTTGAGTCTTGCCTTTGTTTCAATGAAGAGTCTTTGATGACCTCCTTAAGTCACAGAAAGGCTTAGGTTACATGGTTTGAGTCACATGGTTCTGACACCCTCTGACCCTGAAGAAGTGTCTATATACTCTGAGGTTAGCATTTTGCTTTGGGGGCTCACTCATTGGAAGAATGTCATGTGATTGACCAAGTGAGACTCTGGGTAGTCATTGGAGTCCCCCAGCTTTGAAAAACCCAGATGTTGGTTCCTCTCTCTCTGGTAACTATGTATGTAATGTCTTGGACAGACAGCTAGAAGCCTGTCTGCTGATTTGTGTTATTTTGCTCTGTTTATATAATTTCTGCTTGTAATTTCTGTTTGTGTTTTCTCTGAAGTTCAGGGTACTGACTCTTCCCCCTGAACTAAGTGAATGATATATGTATGTTTAATTAAAGTGAGATTGTAAACCCCTTAAAGTTGCTTTCCTTAGAAAAGTGGAACAAAGAAAGTGTGTTAGCAGCCCTCCTGTGTGCTGGTGTTATTGGTCTTACACAGTCACAGTACCTGCAGGTAGCATTGTTGTTACACCTCCAAACTTCCCAGTTTTTTTTTAGGGCCCTTCCATTATTCCAATCACTCACTTCAAAACCTTAGAGTCATTCTTGACCATTAGCTCTCTATCATCCTCACATCTAATCAGTTACCAAGTCTTGCCAATTCTGTCTATACAGCTTCTATCACAACTGTCCCCTCCTTTGCACTCTCACAATCACCATCCTATTTCAGGCTTATATCACCTCCCTTCTGGACTATTAGAATAATCTCCATTTGGTCTTCCTGATTCCAGTGTAACCCCTTTTCAATTCATTTACATAGCTTAAAAAAATGATTTTCACAAAACATGGATCTGACCATGTTGTTCTCATACTCAAAAATCTTCAAGGGCTTACTACTGCCTCTTCCTCAGGCACAGGTGCTCTTGATTGGCACATAAGGCTCTTCACAATATAACTCCAAATGATCTTTAAAGAATTCTTTCTTATTATTACCTTTGTATATATTATGTTCTGGGCAAACTTTTTGTGTACACCACCACCCCACAAACCACATGTGCATTGGTAGCCAAGTGTGCCCCAAGTTTCTGAGTGGGAGGTATCAACTCTTACCTCAGTGTTAGTGTACTTTACCTTTTGAAATTACTCTGTACAGCAATGTAGCTCAAGCATAGCACAGACACCTGAAGCCCCAGTTCTCTTTCTTTTCTCTGGAATGGTTCATTCACTCATCTGTGTTGGCAGATGGGGATGACCAAGCTTCTACAGCTCACTGTGAGGGTCCAATTATCAGTCAGGGGAATACCTTCTAGGGTGTATTACTCCTAATCAGCATGCTTCCCATATGAGCAAGTCAGTCAAGATGACACCAATAACTCTTAATTAGAAACATTTACAAAGCAGAAGGCAGAGCATGAATAATAAAAATATGACATCGCACTTATAAACTCTGTATCTGTGGGGTTGTGGCATATACAAAAACATAGAAGCAGGGGACCTAGGTACCTAGGGCAACTGATAATGGTGGACCATAAGCCTTGATGTCCTTGGCCTCCCACAGGAATGGTTATGCCTTCCATATCTCAGGGATCAGGGGTGCAGCTCCCCCAAGATCTGGAAAATACATGTAAAATTTTTTGGCCCTCCATAACAGAGAAGAAGTCTGAATTATTATGGTGTTAAAAGATAAAATATGTTGCCATTATACAATACTATGTATATATTTTATGCATTTCTGAGTTTCTTAACTTTTTCTACGTGATCTGCTGGCCTTTGTGTGTCATTTGTGGCTTCCGAAAATATCCGTTTAATTTCTTGTGCTGCCCTGTGATGTATTGAAACTACAATGAGGAAAGTTTTAAAGTGGAAGGGATAAGTAGTCTGTACCAAAAGTCATTGACGGGCAAAGTCAGTTCTTTCCTGGCTGCTGTGTTTGGGTTGCTCTCAATCTGGGCCTCGGAGGCATTATTAAATTCTTTCAGTTAAGTGGAAACCCTAACCCTGGGAACTTCAGAGCTTTGTGACATTTGCTCCCTTGGGAGGGCTCTGAAGGAACATTATACTCTTTCAGCAAAAACAATTCCCCTAAGCCTGGGATATGCAGAACTTTTCCTGGTTGGGTTCTAATGGGTGATAGTAAAGTCCAGTTAGCTCTTCCCAGCAGCAGATATGCATGTAAACTGAAGTTTTGTGATCTAACTATGAGGTTAGTTGTTTTAGACACAACTCTGAAGACTCTCCTCAGGCCCACCCACTTAGAGGTCTAGTCTTGCCCTTCAGGGGTAGGGTCTTGACCAACCACACCATTTCAAAGTAGGGTTTGTGTGACAACTCACCTCACCTTCCCAATACATATATGGGAAATATATATTCCCAATTATATATTTCCTAATTATATTTTTGCCCAATTATATTCCCAAAGACAGTTTTAACATTCAGTTTTTAAAATTTTGAATTCCAAATTCTCCCCCTCCCTCAGCTCCCTGCTCTTTGAGAAGGCAAACAATTTGATATAGTTATACATGTGTGGTCATGCAAAACATATTTCTAGATTAGCCATTTTGTGAAAAAAAAAAAAACAGACCAAAAAAAAAACCCAACCCCCAAACCAAAGAAAAATAAAGTATGCTTCAATTTGCATTCAGGCTCCATCAGTTCTTTCTCCGGAAGTGGAGAATATTTTTCATCATAAGTACTTCAGAATTGTCTTGGATTATTGTATTGATGAGAATAGTTAACTCATTGATAGTTGATCATCACACAGTATTACTGTTTCTGTGTACAATGTTCACCTGGTTTTGCTCACTTCACTTTGCATTAGTTCATATAGCTCTTCCCAGGTTTTTCTGAAATCATCCTGCTTATCATTTCTTACATCAGAAAATTTCTGTGAACTGATATAGATTGAAATAAGCAGAACCAATAACACAATCTTACACAAGGACTCCAAAAATGTAAATTTTTAAAAAAAGTGCCACTCAGTTCCTTCCAAAGAGGTGGTTGAACTTAAAATGTGGATAGACATAGTTATTGCGAGCATTCATTTTATTGGACTACGTAGCTAGCCACTGAGGGATTTTTTTTTTTTTTTGCTTAAAGGGAGTAGCAAAAGAAGATTAATTTAAAATTCTTCTTAAAAAATAAAAATAATTAAATATTGAAATAAAATAATATGAAAAAGAAAGACAAGAACCCCTAAACTGAAAACTGTGTAATTTTAATGACCCCACATGTCCCCAAAGAAGAGAAAAGAAAACACACCTTCCTCCCTTATTTGCAGGTGAGGAGAACTATGGTTATGGATTATTCCATACACTGATAAGATCAGTTATATGGTGGTTAGTTTTGCTGAACAGTCTTCTTCCCCTCCCCCATTTCCTTTTTAATATTTTATTTTAAGGGACAGCTTGCTGGTAGAGGAGCAAGGAGAGAGAATTTGGAAATAAAGATAATATAAAAATAAGAAAAAAGTCACTAGACATTTAAAAAAGAAATTACTTTATAACTTTACATGTCTCCTTATCTGTGTACATGTTGTAGCCCCCAAGCAGATTGTAAGTTTCTTGAGGGCAAAGACTTTCATTCTTACCTTATTAGTACAATTAATACAATTTCATTTTGCAGGCAGGGAAACTGAGGCCCAGAAAAGTGATGGGATCTGCCATGGCTGGCAGACTGTGTGGCAAAGCTGGCACCAGAACCCCTATCTCCTAATTCCCACTCTAGTGTTTCCTCCACCCATGGTGCCACTGGATTTGATTATCACTCCGAACAGTTGCTGTCAGATGAAACCTCCTTGCCTTTTGCTTCCTTCCCAGTAGTTTCCCTGCTGAGGTTCTGGGCTCCAGAACTGAACCACAAACTCAGGATAAGGTCGGTGGGAGGTCTTCTACCAGGCCCACTGAGCAGCGGACCTCTGGGATCTTATTAAACCCATACTGCCCTCTAGCTAGAGTCCTGAGAGTGCAAGCAAGGTGAGTAATTCAGCTCCCGGCCAGATTAGATAGCAGGGTAGAAAAAGGACTCAGATATGGTCCTTTGGGAGTTAAGGGAGCTGAAACTGCTTTTCCAAGAGGAAAGGAAGAGGAAGGCAAGAGGAGGATGCTGGGAAATAGGACAATAATTTTCCTTTTGATTCCTTCTCGGATTCCTTTTTTTTCCTACCCCCATCCTCCAACCCTTCTAGGAAATCAACCAAACAACGCTGCCTGAGGCTAACAACACCACATTTAAGATGTTCAAATTCAGGGGAGGAAATGGTTTCTGAAAAATTTCTCTTCCTTTTCCTGGCTTTCTGTGCCCCACCCCACCCCCCTTTTTAAAAATCAACTGTGTGTTTTTAATGACTGCATACAAAAATAGAAAAAACAAAAAACCTTGTAAATTCAGCCTTCTCTGGAAGATCCATGGAGTGACATTAGCAAGGCATGCAAAGGGAGATTTCTGTACTCAGGCACCTTCCGAAGCTATCTTAGAATACAGAAACACAGCTTAATCAATATTTCATCATTTCTTTTCTGTCCTTTTCACTTTAGCAGGTAGCAAAGAACGGTCTAAAGCCCTTCACTGAGGCGATTATAGCAATTTTGGTTGACCAGTTATGTAAACACCATATGGAGTGGGCCTCCTGTTGGGCCACAGGAAAAGTAAGCCTTCTCTGTATGTTTGTGCAGACTGCCATTGGGAACTGACCCCAAAGGTAAGCAAGGGTGACTATAATTTTGACACCTTTACCCAATTTAATCAGCTTTTATACAGTTCATTGTGATTTGATATCAGTGATTGTCTTAATGAATTAAGCAGAATAGAATTAAGAGGAAGGTAATTATGTTAATTAATGCCATTAGGATAAGAGTTACAATTGATTAATCCCCCACGTATTGATGATTATATTCATCATATTGATTTATCATCTAGATTCATACTGTTAGGTCTGTTATAAGAACATAATTGCTGCACTATCCTTCCCCCTCCGAGTGTAGTGCTTGTAATAAGACTCATTTGCCTCCCCATTCCTGTGAATTAGTCCCGCCCACTCCCTAGTGACCTTTGCTTCAAAACCAAAACTTCCTTGGACCCTAGGATACTGTTGATCAAACACTAAGGTCTTATAACCTGTGGAAGGCCTGTTTTCAAAGTGGTTATGATTGATGGGCATTTCCCTTAGCCAACCGTAACATTTCCCTGCTTCTGGAATGACCAGTCATGGAATTATACCGCCTCATTCTGGTTTTGGTACATAAAAGACTATTTTGTGGAGAACTCATGAGGTGCTCACATGGTTGTCGGAAGAAGTGATACAAAGACACTCAAGGTCTCTCTGAAGGACTTTAGAATTGATTATGAGACATGGGAGACGCTGGCAAAGGATTGCCCAGCATAGTACCCCTGCATCAAAGAAGGCACTGTACTCTATGGGTGAAGCAGAATTGCAGTAGCTCAAAAGAAATGTAAGATACACAAAACTATAGACATCTCCATTCCAAATGATCATACAGGCTATTTGTGCCCAATCTGTGGTAGAGCCTTCCGAGCTCATATTGGTCTGGTCAGCCATAGTCAGAAATTGTACCTTGATTCCAATGTCTTTTTGGTCCTCTTTGAGAATGAAGGACAACAACCAATTCTGTCAATGACTATAAAAGCAATTCTTCCTCAAGCAGAAGGGTCCCTGATCTTGAGGAAGGCCTTGGACCCAATTGATTAGGGACCACCAGTATTCCTAATGTGTGGGATGAAAGACCCTCACCAATTAAAAGTTAATAAGGAGCCATCTCAGGGTGGGAACAGAAATAAATTTTATTCAGTTCTCGAGAACTGGGAGTCCTCTGCTAGCATAGAGCAGAACTAGCAAAGGAGGTGCTTTATAAGGGGCAAAGCACCAATAATTATACCTAACACAAGAGAATTCCCACCCACCTCTGACCCTTCTCACCGTTGGCTGGGAGGTGGGCTTACAATCTGAGCATGAAAGCTAGACAAAGAACCGGGAAATCAAGGCACAGAAACTCCAATTCCCATTCCCTTAGTTAATGATTACAACTGAGGTGACATCCATAAATCTAAAGAAGGAGAATAGGATATGGGGAGGGGGGACCCTCTCCATTCTTCTACAGTACTTTTACAGTAAAGGAAAGCAGGTCATTATGACCCTCGTCTTACTGAGCAAATCTTTAAACCAGAACCAGAAGAAAGAACAAAAAGTTTCAGGGTAAACTTTCCCAGAGGCTGAGCCATCAGATTTAATGGCCTCAGAATTTTTCCACTTCCCTATTTCTTGATTTTTAAACATTTCTTAGTATATATGTATGTGTGTGTGTGTGTATATATATATATGTACATATATGTACATATATATGTATATATACATATACGTATATGTGTGTATATATATACATACATACATACACACACACACACACACACATATATATATATATATATACACACATACACACACACACACACACACACACATCTTCCCTGTGAAGTCTTCACATTTTATTTACCTCTCACACTAATAAACTAATTGATCATGCTCAAAGGTCTAAGTGACTTTTTTACAGATTGGAATTCTGTGGCCCACACAGGAGAAATTTCAGATCCCTAATAGTCAGACTTGCCTCAAAAGCTGCTGTGTTGGTAAGCAAAACGGGCTCTTAGCACTCAGTTCAACCAAGTGCCCTTGAAGAGTTTGGCTTTTGTTTCCTTTGATTAATTCAGTGTATTTCATTGAGTCTTACTAGGTACTAAGCCCCAGGCCCAAACCCCTATTAGGTGCTAAGCTTATGTGGGTGTGAAGCTCCCAGGGTACTAAGGGGAGGTGCTAACTCAAGAGCCAATCATAGGAGCCTAAGTTCTGGTCATTCAGATGACATTTGATGACATCTGAAATGGTATAACAAGAGAAGACAGAGCTATTTGCGCAGGGCTCTCACTCGTGCTAGTGCACTGATGCAGAGACTCCAGGCAGCTGTAGCTAAGAGCCCTCCAGCTTGTAACCTGGATGTTGAGATTTTGTTAAACTCTGGTAACTATGTATTAGGATTTGAATCAGACAAGGTCTGTCAGTTGATGCTTGTAATTTGTTTGTATTTGCTCTGAAGTAAATGGGTGCTGGCTTTTCCCCCTGAACTAAGTGAATAGTATTTGTATGCTGAATTAAAGTAACCTTGTCAACCCCTTAACATTGCTTTCCTTACTAAAGCAGATCAAAAGAACCTGGGCTTTTGCAGCATGCTGGTAGCGTGCTTGTTGTTGGGCTTGTGTTGGTCTTTCACCCCCACAACAGCTGCTAGCTGGATTGTTGAAACAACTGCCTATGGGCTATTCTTCTATTTAACTCAATAAATTCACTGAAAGTATATTAGGCACCTACTACTGTCTGCAAAGCAAGGTGCTGGGAATACAAAGAGAAAAATGAAATGTCTTTAAGGAGTTTATACTCTATTGGAATATACAAGTCCCCAGGTAAGTAATTAAAAGTAATAGCTACTCTAACTTCCACTACCTGGGAGATCAGATATGTTACATTTCACCCCTCCCCCAGGGTTCTCCAGTACACGTATTGAGCGAGGGTGGGGGGGCGGGGGGGGGCAGTGTGTGTGTGAAGATATGTAGTCTCTTTGTTATCGGCTTAAGCTTCTACCAGTAATATTCCCCAATTTTAGGGGGTCTCCCACAACCCAGTTCTAATTAACCACTTAACTGGCTGATTAGATTTTACAAAGGAACATTTACTTCAAAAGTATATTGTAGTAAGAAATATATAAACATCTTCCCTCCCTCATATGGCAGGGTGTAATCCAGCTAAGATATCTTGAGGTCTGCCCCCTGGACAGTCACCCTGCCATTACAAAGGCTGGAGAGATAGAGACCTGGTATGATCCATAGATGACAAGAACTATACTAACCAAAGGGACACGCAAATGTCCACAAGCCCATCACACTGATACTCAATAGGTTGGGAGACATAGGCCACAAGGCTGGGGGGAAAACTGACATTTTTCCACAAAAGAAATTTTCTTTTTTTTTGGTGAGGTAATCAGGGTTAAGTGACTTGCCCAGGGTCACATAGCTAGTAAGTATCAAGTATCTGAGGGCAGATTTGAACTCAGGTCCTCCTGACTCCAGGGCTGGTGCTCTATTCACTGCACCACCTAGCTGCCCCTAGAAAGGAAGTTTTCTAAGAATGCCACAGACCCCTGGGAACTCTTTCTAATGGCCCAACATTCTGGGAATGGTCACAGCCAGCTTTGACTGACTCTATAGTGGTCTGACCCTACAGACAAACACACGGAAATATGGCTAATGTTTAAGGTAGACAGAGAGGCTGGTAAAATGCTCTATGTCACTGGAGAATCCTGAAGAATTGCTACAAGGTGGCCTTGTGTGGTGTAACTGGATCTTTGCAAATCTGTGGTGCAGTAGGGGTCTAGGGAGTCACCTAGTGGAGAGATGTCAAATGCACTGCCCCTCTTGCTGCATTGCAGCCTATAATACTCCTGAGTAAGGTCCAAACCAGGTTAAAATGAAATTGGGAAATATGTAACAAAATAAAAATACAATGGAACATAGATAATGTTAACATGTGGTTTTCTAAGTCAATATATGGTCTTCAGTGATCCTTAGGTATTACTGTTCTAATGTTTGATATCCTTTACCAACTCCAAACAACCCCTTCTTCTCCTTTATGGAATTCTGCCCTGCCTCACCCCTACCAACCCCAACAGCCCCCAGATACCTGGTTGATAAGTAACTAAACAAATTTACAAGAAAAGCTACAGTTATGGATAACCCCATGGCAACCTCACCATTAGTCCTCCATTGATAGAGAACTGCCTCCCTAGCTCATACCTATTGTCAACCTGAAAGTTTGGTGAAAGTTGGCAAACAGACTAGGTGACATATAAATTCATATAGTTTATTCCCTTGAAGCTAGCGGATACATGATCATGGAATCAGAAGCAAACTTCTGATTGACTTCAAGAAGAAGGACAAGGTTTAAGTAACAATCCCAACTGCAGTTTATGATCTCCATATCAAAGTAAGGAAGTTCTTAGTTGAACAAGACAATTGACAAGGTAATGCCACTTAGAGATTATGATCACAAGATGCAAATGTCTCTAGAATATCAGATAAGAGAATCCCACTGGTCTGGTTGCAGGCATTCTGTCACCAACAGGAAATATACCCCTTGTCAATCTTATCTGGTCTTTGAAGTTGCTGAGACAGATAGGGGCATTTTTAGAATAGAGCAAAAGCAGTTTGAATGCTTTGGATATTATTGGGATTCAAATAATCTGAGAGGATTGACACTATGGACCTTAGGTATGCGATGAAATTCAGCATTAGATACAACATGCATAATTGTATAGTATAGTTAGGAATATAAGTGATAAGAGGGCACACTTACCGCACTGTTCTCAGCAGGACATCCTCTGTACAGAGTTTCCAGAGATACAGAAATTATTCATCTGTTCCGTGGTGGATTCTGAACTATAAGAGAGCACAGTGTAGGAGAATGAACTTTGGATCTAGAATGATGGAAGCTAGGTTCAAATCTTAGCACTGCTAATGTGTGGGAGAGAGGATTCTGGGAAGATGGTGGAACAGGTCAGAAAACTTCAGGCTAGCCAAGTTTCCTCCACAAAAAAAGACAGAACATCATCTCAAAGTGAACACAGAGCAGCAGAATAAACAAAGTTGGGGTAAAGCGGTTTTTCTCTTAAGACAACTTGAGAGAACCTTAGGAAAGACTTGACCTCCAGGTGTAAAGGTTTTATGAGGGTACTGTCTCTCCTAGAATCTTCCCACTAGATTCAGCCTTCCCCTGAGGCCATAAGCCTTTCATTATCTAGACCCAAATCTCTACCTAGTCTAGCCCTCTATTGTCCAGCTGCTTCCCACCCTTAATCCTATGAAAATCCCATTGTCCCTGGAGTCTTGACCTCTAGCCAGTCCCATCAAGATCCTCCTTAGACCCCTCCTCAAGACCCTCCCTAAACCCCTTCTCTAGTTACCCCATACTACTCCACCACCCCTCAATCCCTCCCACAATCTTTCTGTATATAAGTCTCATCTTGCCTCCATGAAGGTGCTCAGATTCAATCTAGCTCAATAGATTGAATCTGGCCCACTTGCAAGCATCACAAATGGTAAGATTTCTTAAGACAACCCATTATGGCGAATTCTTAATAAACTTTGTCTTTTTCCTTGGCTGAGAAAGCTTGAGTCGAATTCTTTTGGCAGGACCCGGTGTGTTGGTATTTCAGGGTCTCGAGCACCCCTAAAAACCTAAAAACCCTGCCATTATCATTTTTCCTTTAACCTTATGAGTTTGGCCTGAGTGACATGCAAACACCTCCAGGAGGGCTCTGCTGAGTCAACAAACAAACCCTGGAAGCACCCGGGTTGGAAATAGCCTCAACCTGGGAACTTTCATCTCCCAGACAATATAAGTGTTAAAAGGCTTAATAGAAGATTGAAGGACCTTCCACTGCTGAGGTATACCAGGCCCAGCTGTGCTGACCAGACAGGTCCTAGGCTGCAACTGCAAGGGAGAAGGAGTTGACACATGCCTGGTGAGGGCAATAGTAGAGGGGTGGGGACCCTACTGGCTGTGGGCACTTGCAGGAGAGCAGAGTCCCTGTTTTCAGTTCCAGGGCAGAGAGGACAGCTGTACTTTGCAGTCACCAGAGGGACTACAGGGAACAAGGGTGTTTGTAGGACAGTGAGGCTGGGGGCCCTAGCTCTGGCTTAGGAGAGGAGAGGAGTGCCCAAGATTGGGCCCTAGTGTTGAGGGGAAAAAAAACAGGGATTTAGGGATCCCAAAACTAAAGTTCCCAGGACTGGAGTTCCCAGTTGAGGGGGAGTGCCCCTCAAGGACCTGATTATTGGAGAGGGTCTGGGATGTCTGGAATGAATTCACGATCTCAAGCATTCTTTAAGTCAAGTTGGTGAAAGTTTTATTATGCTTTACAGCAGGCAAGAGTTCTTAGGGAAACTGCAACCTTAGAGGGGTGCAGGGAGAGCTTAAATATGAGATTTGGGGGTAAAACATGTAAATTAGGTGTGTTGGGGTACAATTAAGGAGTGGCTAAGGCATGGTTAAGGAGTGGTTAGTTCTTAAAGGAACATGCACTTTTTGTATCAACTGCTCAAGGTATTACCCAGAGTTCACTGGGAAATAGCCCAAGGTGGGGCTACTAAGGGGTGTGGTTTTGACTGTGAACTGCCACTAAGTTAACTATTGGTCAAGGCTAACAAGCAATCTCTATGTAGCTTCTCATCTAATGTCTTGTTAGACAAAATACTATGTCTAGGATATATATTAGAAAGGTCAGTAAATAGCAAATATGGTCATGACTCAGTGTACAGTCAATTATCAGCATCTGGGAATAAAGCTATAGGTAGGCACAGCTGCTTACTGAGGAAGGAGCAGAGATAAGCTGGGGCACGCTGACCTTTAGCTAGAGAGAAACTGCCTGGAACAGAACGCGTTTTAGAACTGGGGTTCAGGCACAGGTACCTAGGCAGAGGCTGTTAGAGTTAGGGTCCAAGCACAAGCACCCCATCACCAGGACAGAGCTCAGAAAATTATAATAGAAAGGACTGAGGCCTGGAGCATCATTCCTCACACCTTGGGACTAGATTCTGATTATAATAATAAACTGCTAAAAATAGAATAAAACAAAATAAAAATACAAACGAATGAGCAAAAGAGAAAGAACCCAGCCATAGATAGCTACTATGGGGATGTAGAGGAGGGAGAAGAAACCTAGGGATGTAAGGATCCCAAACCAAAGTTCCCAGGGCGAGGCCACCTGGAATGAATTCACGGACTCAAGCATTCTTTAAGTCAAGGATGCAAAGATTTATTACACTTTTTCAGCCGGTAAGAATTCTTAGGGAACTTGCAACCATACAGAGGTGCAGGGGGAATCTTTATCGAAGCTAATAGGGGATTGGGGGGTGGGGGAGGAGGACATGTCAGTTATGTGTTTGGGGGTGGGATTAGGGAGTGGCTTAGGGCATGTTTAAGGAGTGGTTAGTTCTTAAAGGAACATGCACATTTAGTATCTACTGGGAAGGAGTATTACCAAGAGTTCTCTAGGAAATAGCCCACTGGGGAGTTAGTAGGGGTGTGGTCTTTACTGTGAAAGGTCACTAAGTTCACTGTTGGTCAGGGCTAAAGGGAATAGTTTCTCATCTAGTGTCTTGTTAGGCAAAATACTATCTCTAAGATACATGTTAGAAAGGTCAGTGAATAGTAAATATGGTTATGACTCAGTGTACAGTCAGTTATCAGCATCCAGAAATCAATCTATAGTTGTGCATAGCTGCTTATGAAGGAAGAAGCAGAGATAAGTTGGGGCAGGCTGCCCTTTAGCTATAGAGAGACAGCATGAGAGATGTGTAAGAGAGAATATGTCTTGATAACTAGATGTGTTTATGAGAACTGGATGTGTTTTGGAATTGGGGTTCAGGCACAGACATCCAAGCAGAGGCTGTTAGAATTTAGGGTCCAAGCACAAGCACCTCATCAGGGAGAGAGAAAATCTGAGTTCATATTCAGAAGAAGATAGTGGAGCTAAAAAAGCCACTCCTTTTTCAAAGAGAAATGCCAAATGGTCACAAGCCCAAAAAGAATTCTCAGAAGAACTTAAAAAGGACTTCAAAAATCAAATAAGAGAGATAGAAACAAAAATAGCAAAAAATAAGAGCAATCCAAGAAGATCAAGTAAATTGTGAAAAGAAAGTCAAACAACTGGAAAAAGAGAATCAAAAACTTAAGAAAGAAAATAATTCCTTGAAAACTAGAATTGGGCAAGGGGAAACTAATGATTTAAAGATGCTAAGAAATAATAAAACAAAGTGAGAAAACAAAGAAGAATGTGAAACACCTCATCAGAAAAACAACTGATCTGAGAACAGATTGAGGAAAGACAATATAAGAATTGGAGCACCTGAAAGTTACAATCTTGATGCAGTATTACTAGAAATTATTAAGGGAAATTGCCCTGAAGTTCCAGAACAAGTAAAGCAGAAATAGAAATGATGGGGCCATGGACCCTGAACCCCTAAAAGGAAAAGACCACATCTTTTAATGCAACCCAGCCCCTGAACTTTCTCACACTGGGGGTTCACCAGTCATGTGGTTCATCCTAGGCTACCCAGATGCTCAATAATCCTTTTAACTGCCCTTTGTCTGTGGTTTTCCAACCACTATCTGCACCTGCCCTACTCCAGCTATCTGCCACTCCTTAATCCCATCCAGACCCTTTCTCTGTTGCCCCAAGACCACCCCAGGCTATTTACCACTCCTTAATCCTATCCAGATCTTCTCACTGTCTTTTTTTGGTATACAGATACCAATCTTACCCCCATTAAATTGCTCAGATTCACTTAGAATCTAGCCCTTTTCTATTGGTGATACAATACCACAGATTTACTAGGAATCTTGCCCACTATTCTGGTGTTATGATAAAACCTCTCTACTCTGACTGATAGAAGGCTTGAGTGGTTGAATTCTTTTGAGGCAGAACCCCCTGTATCCTTGCATTTCGGGGTTCCAAGCACCCCAAATCATAACAGAAAAAATCCACCAATCACCACCTGAAAGAGATCCCAGGAGGAAAATTTACAAGAATATCATAGCCAAGTTTCAAAGTTCCCAGGTTAAGGAGAAAATACTGCAAGCAACAAGAAAAAAAAAACAATTTAAATATTGTGGAGTTACAATCAAGATCACACAAGACATAGCAGTTCTACGTTGAAGGACTGTGGGGCTTGGAACACTATAATTTGATGAGCAAAAGAGCTTAGGTTATGACCCAGGTAACTTAGCCAGCAAAGTATTATCCTGAATTTTTTTTTTAAAAAGGCACTTAACGAATTGAAAGACTTTCAAGTATTTGTGACAAAAAGCAGAACTTAATGGAAAATTGAACATATAAGATCCAAGAGAAATATAAGGTAAACATTAAAGACCAACTATAAGGGATGCAATAAGATCAAACTGTTTACTTCTTATATGAGAAAATGTAATCAGTACTCTTATGACTAATCATTATTGAGTGACTTGAAAGGAAGGCTTGGGCTGAGTTGTGTATGAAGAATCATTCTAAAAAACAAAATTGTGTAGGGAGAGATAAAAAGGAGCAATTATCTCATACAAATGAGTCATGAAAGGAAGAATTGTTACAGAAGAAGCAAGTAGGGGTGGAGGGCTGGTAGTGCTAGGACCTTATTCTGATAAGAAATGGGTTAAAGAGGGAACAACATAGAAGGATATAAAAGTCTTCTAAATTTAGAAAGAAATAAAGAGGGTAGGGACTAAGATAAGAAGAAGACTTTTAGAAGGTGTGTAGAACTAGGAGGGAAAAAGACATAAGGGAAAAACTCTTAGAAAGGAGATAGATTAAGGTGGAGGATGGGGGAGAGGATAAGGGAGGAACTCTTAGAGGGTGGGTAGATTAAGGAATAGGAAGGCAAGGTAGTGTGTATAAATAAATTGATGAGTGAAGAGGTATAGGGCAAATAGGGTGAGAAGGACAGTGAAGAAAAATAGGATGGAGAGAAAAAGAGAAGTAATTATAACTTTGAATGTGAATGGGATGAATTTATCCATAAAACAGAAACAGATAGCAGAATGGATTAAAAATCTGAATTCAATAATATGTTCCTTTCAGGAAACATAATAAAAATGAGAGACACATACAGAGTTAAAATAAAGGGCTGGAGTAGAATTTATTATATATCAAAAAGTAGGGGTAGCAATCAGGATCTCAGGCAAAGTTAAAGCTAAAATAGATTTAGTTAAAAGAGAAAAATAGGGAAACTACACTACATATCATCAATATTATTCAATATTGTTTTAGACCATTTAAAATAACTAGATAGTATAAAGTTCCTGAGAATATACCTGCCAAAAACAGACATGGGAACTACATAAACATAAATATAAAACACTATCTATATAAATAAAGTCAGATTTAAATAATTGGAGAAATATTTATTGTTCAAAGGTAGGCAAAGCCAATATAATAAAAATGATAATTTTACCTAATTAATCTATTTATTCAATGTCATCCTGATTAAATTACTAAAAAAATATTTTACTGAGTTAGAAAAAATAATAATAAAATTCATTTGGAAGAACAAAAGATCAAGAATTTCAAAGCGACTAATAAAAAAATGTAAAGTGGGGCAGCTAGATGGCGCAGTGAGTAGAGCACCGGCCCTGGAGTCAGGAGGACCTGAGTTCAAATCCGGCCTCAGACACTTGACACTTGTGCTAGCTGTGTGACCTTGGGCAAGTCACTTAACCCCAATTGCCCTGCCAAAAAGCAAAAAAAAAAAAAAATGTAAAGGAAGGAAATTCAGCAGTACCAGACCTTAAACTATATTATAAGGCAGTAAATATCAAAACTGTCTAGTACTGGCTAAGAAATAGAAAGGTAGATCAGAGGAACAGAGTAGATATACAATTCACAGTAGTAAAGGAATATAGTAAACTTGTGTTTGACAAATATAAAGATTTAAGTTTTGGGGATAAGATTTCATTATTTGGTAAAAATTGTTGGGAAAGCTAGAAAGCATTCAGGTAGGAATTGAGCATAGACCAGTATATTAAACCATGTACCAAGTTAAGGTCAATATGGATACATGACTGGATATAAAGGGAGATATCACAAGAAAATTAGAAGAACATGGAACATAATTACCTTTCAGACTCATGGATGAGAGAATAATATATGTAGAAACGAGATTGAGAGCATTGTTGAGGTGTAAAATGGATAATTTCAACTATAATAAATTAAAAAATTCTTGTGTAAATAAAACCAATTTAGCTAAAATTAGAAGGAAAGCAGAAAATTGGGGGGAAAATCATTCATAGATAATCTCTCAGACAAAAAGGTCTCATTTCTCAGACATATAGAGAACTTCATCAAATTTATAAGAATACGAGTCATACCCCAGTTGATGAATGATCAAAGGATATTAACAGGCAGTTTTTTGATGAAGAACTAATATAATCATATGAAAAATGTTCTGAATCATTATTGATTAGAAAAATGCAAATTAAAACAACTTTGAGATATCTTGCACCTATCAGATTAGCTAAAATAATAGATATCCTTCAACTGGGTGTATTGGCAATCAAGATGGGCTTTTAGCACTTATTCAATCAAGAGCCCCTGAAGAGTTTGGCTTTTGTTTCCTTGATTAAATTAGGAGTCCTTAATGACCTCCTTGCCTCAAGGGAAAGCCTAGTTTACATGGGTTTGAGTGACATGTTTGTGACATCAGAGGCTTTTAGACTACGTGGGTTTAAGTTGAATTTCTGTGATGCTTTTAGGTCATGTGGATGAGTTGCATGTGTGACTCACCTTTGACCTTGAACAAGATATATAAACCCAGAGGTTGGTGTTCTCTTGGGGGTCTCACTCCTGGAGGTGTGGGACTCTGGGCAGCTGCTCTAAGGGCCTCCCAGCTGAACTCGGATGTTGATGGTTTCTTAACAATTATGAATTGTATTTGGTCTGTTTATAAATGTATGTTTGTAATTTCTTTGTATTTACTCTGAAGTCAGGGTGCTGGCTTTTTCCCCTGAACTAAGTGAATGATATTTGTATGTTGGATTGAAATAAGATTGTTAATCCCCTTAACACTACTTTCCTTAGTAGAGCAGATCAAAAGAACCTGTGCTTGCAGCATTCCTGTTGTTGGGCTTGTGTTGGTTTTCTCCCCCACAACAACTGCTAGCTGAAGTCTTGCAACAAATGATGTAGTCGAGTAGGATGTGCAAATTAAAAGGAAAATGTGGCATTTTGGGGTACTGGGGTGGTTGAATGTTTCCCAGTTTTTGGATTACTCTTTGTACTTAGGGTGGCTGTGGTTCTATGGACCCCCAGGAGCAACAAAGGCTCCTTCCCTCTCCCCGTGGTACTAGCACTCCAGAAGAGAGGCCAGAGCAAAGGCTGTGGGAGAAAAAGCCCAGGCATGGGGGAGGGTTGGATAGTCAGAGCAAGGACTTGAGCTAATAAGCCTGGCTCCAGAGGACTGTGCTGGAAGGGTGAATGTTTTGAGACCATATTGTATGAGGAATTTTGGAACAGGATCAGAGAGCTGCCTTCATACAGACTTGAGAGAAAAATCAGAGAATGGCCTTCATGCAGATTTGGCAGGAGCAGCTGGTGAGAAGAAAGAAGAAGTGGATGGTGGCTACCTACATATTGACCCAGACAGAGCAGAAGACTGCCTGCATGAGAACTTTGGAAAGGTGAGAGCTGTGAGCTGCCTTCCAGCCGACTTTGGTGAGGCAAGCAGAAAAATGTGGGGAACCACCTATATCAGGATTCTGGCAGAAGCCAGGTGAGGCCAGCTGGAGTTGAACAACCAGGAACCCAGGAGCTTGGAGTTCAGCCCTGGGGCAAGATGAAAACTTTGCTGCAAGGCACTGAGTGTGCCTCTTTACTGCCTTCCCCTTGGGCTGCTTGGGACCCAGGAGGGAGGTGTGGATTTGTTTATGGTGGGGTGGAGGAAGGGCCTTGGACCCCCAGGTACCCCACCCTGTTGGGTTTATTGCCCAGCCACCTCTCAGGACTTGGAAGTGGGGACTGGAACAGCATAGAGAGGACAGATCCCCAACAGAACTTTGTTTGGACTTTTTCTTTGAATTGGGACTTTGGGGGCCAAGAGGAAGCCTGCAGCGACAGTGTGGGGAGGACATATCCCCAAAGAGAACTTTATCTGGACTTTTTTGTTTGTTTGTTTGCTTTGGGACTTTACTAACTAGAGCATTACCATGCTTGAGGGTCCTGGGAGGAAGCCTGCAAAGGCAGTGTGTGTAAAAGGACACATGCTCAAGAAGTACTTTACTTGAACACTCTGATTGGTTGAAGAGACTAACTGACTTTTACCTAAAGATGGCCGGTGTATTGTAAACAAGTGTTTTGGGAATTATTGATCGAAGAGATTAGTTTGCTTGGACCTAGGGGTGGATCATGTTTGTATTATAAACAAGTATTTGGAAATGACACTGAATGATATGTTTTGTTTTGTTGTGAATGATATGTTTTAGTTTCTTGCATGATTGGATCACAATGTATAATGCTTCTATTTGTTCCAGGATCCACGGCCATTTAATTTAGACTTTTGTTATGCCATGGAACCTGAAAGGGGTGGCGTGTATTGGCAATCAAGATGGGCCTTTAGAACTTATACAGTCAAGTGCCCTTGAAGAGTTTGGCCTTTGTTTCCTTGATTAAATTAGAAGTCCTTGATGACCTCCTTGCCTCAAGGGAAAGCCTAGTTTACATGGGTTTGAATGATATGTTTGTGACATCAGAGACTTTTAGACTACGTGAGTTTAAGTCGCATTTTTGTAATGCTTTTAGGTCACGTGGGTGAGTTGCATGTGTGACTCACCTTTGAACAAGATATATAAATCCAGAGGTTGATGTTGTCTTGGGGGCTCTCACTCTTGGAGGCCTGTTGATGTGGAGACTCTGGGCAGCTGTAGTTAAGAGCCCTCCAGCTTGTAAACCCGGATGCTGGGACTTTGTTAAACCCTGGTAACTATGCATCGAGATTTGAATCAGACAAGGTCTGTCTGTTGATGTTAATTTGTTTGTATTTGCTCTGAAGTTCAGGGTTCTGGCTTTTTCCCCTGAACTAGGTGAATGATATTTGTATGTGTGATTAAACTTAGATTGTTCACCCCTTAATGTTGCTTTCCTTAGAAAAGCAGATCAAAGAACCTGTGCTGGCAGCATCTTTGTTGTTGGGCTTGTGTGGGTCTTTCACCCCCACAACAGCTACTAGCAGATTGTTGCAACACTGGGGAATGTCTAAAGAAGCTGTGGTATATGATTGTGATGATATACCACTATTATATAGGAAATGATGAGCTGGCTGAGTCAGAAAAACATGTAAAGACTTGACCCTATGAAGGAAGATGCTATCTATCTCCAGAGAAAGAGATGACAAATAGAAATATGCATAGTATGCTCTTATATGTATATGTGTGTGTGTGTGTGTATGTATGTAGATGTGTGTGTGTAAGTGCACAGCAGAGAACAGAAGAAAACTTAGAAGGAAACACAGAAAAGCTGGGAGCTTTGAAAACAACATATAGTATTTATTGCATAGGTTTTCAAAAGAAGTAAACAGTTTGAAATAGAAATTTATTATTTTATATTGAATCCTCTCATGTTCTGCTGTGTACTTAGGAATGTTCTTTTTTTCCCCTTGTTCTGTATTTAAATTTAAAATAAATAATTTTTTAAAAAAAAATTGCTATATGACTTTGGGCAAGTTATTTATATGGTTCTTAGATTCAGTTTCTTTAACTGTAAAATGACCTCAAAGGTCCCTTCCAGTTTTGCATCTAAGATCTTGTAAATTTCTGGTGTCTTGGGCCTGTTTCTGGTGTCTTCCCAATCCATCATTGACCTAAAGCTGATCTGAACCAGCTCAGCTCCCTTAGTCCTCCTGGGTGCTAAGTTCTTTCGAGCCTAGGTGAGCTGAGGCTGATCACTCTGCTTACAAAGGAAAACAGATAAACTCAATGGGAAACTTTGGAATAGTCTTTGCAGGTTGAATGTTCCCATATTCTCTATTCCTAACTAAAAACCTGGGATTGGGGTGTGCACAGCAGTACTGCCTTCGTAAGGATTCGTCCCTCTGTAAATTTCCCCTTTCAGAACCCAAATTGATATCCTGCTCTGAGTTTTCACGGGATTTTGGAGAATAAAGGGGAAAGGGAGTTGGATGGGGCAGGTGGGAGAGTATTATAGAAAGGAAACTCACCGAGAGCAGGGGAAAGTTGAGAAAACTGGGAGATGTAAATAGACTAGACAAGAGGTTAAAAGACCACAAATTAGGAGGGCAGCTAGGTGGCACAGTGAGTAGAGCACTGACCCTGGAGTCAAGAGGACCTGAGTTCAAATCTGGCCTCAGATACTTGACACATGTACTAGCTGTGTGACCTTGGGCCCCACACTTAACCCCAATTGCCCTGCCAAAAAAAAAAGACCGCAAATAGGAAAATAATTAGGGTGGGGTGATTGGGACATTTTCCTAGGGTGCTAAAATTTAAAGGATGTGGATCAGATTTATTGAAATCTAATTGCCTGCTAATTGTACTCACTGCTTGCTGTCCCTCCCCAATTCAATCCATTCTCTATAAAGCTGCTGAAGCATATTGCTCCGCTATTCAATGAATTCCAGTGGTTCCCTATTGCCTCTGGGGTCAAACATAAACTTCTCTGTTTGGCATTGAAAGCCCTTCTCAGCCTGACCCCAACTTATCTTTTCAGCCTCATTACACACTATTTCCCTTCCTCTGCAATCCGGCGCAACTGGCTCTCTGTTTTTCACGCGAGTCCCTCTGTCTCCATCTTCTGTGCTTTTGCACTAGCGCCCCAGTGGTGGAATTTACTCCTTTCCCATCTCAGCCTCACACAACCCCTTTCTTCCTCTAAGACACAGTTTTTGAATACTACCGTGTTGTAAGAAACGATGAGCTCAGTGATCTTAGAAAAACGTGTGAAGTCTTGCATGAAACAATGAAGAGAGAAATGAGCAGAACAAGAGAACATGGTATACAGTAACAGCCATATTGTTTTAAGAAAAACGTTTGAGAGAATATGTCATTTTGATTATTATAAATACCCAAACTAACTACAAAGCACCTATGAAGGAAGATGCTCTCTTCAACCAGAGAAAGAACTGGTAAATAGAAGTATGTATAGGATGATTGTGTGTGTGTGTGTGTGTGTGTGTGTGTGTGTGTGTGTGTGTGTTTCTCTAATGGTAGCCACCTCAAGGGTTGGGGGAGGGGAAAAAAGAAAAAAAAGAAATTTAATGATAACTTTATTATATATTTAAAAGGTGTAAAAAATTGTACACAATAGATTTCCAGTTTCATGTATAATCGTCTTTTGTTTTTTTAAACTATACTATGTTATGGAAATGCTTGTTTTATTCTATAAATTAAAAATAAAATAAATTTTACAAAGACAGTTCAAGTGCCATCTTCTACCTGAAGCCTTTCCTGATCCCTCCCCCCACCCTCACTAGTCCCTTCTTCCTTAACTACTTTGCATTTAATTACCTCGTGTTTATTTCCATTTATTCTCTTTCTATTTCTTCAGTATATAATTAGATATATACTTGTTGTCTCCTCTTTGAAAGTTCCTTGAGAGCAAGGATTGTTTCAGTCTTTGTATCCTCACTCTCTAGGACACTGCCTGGCATACTCATTACATGGGCTTACTAACTGCTTATTCGTTGATTGACTTGCAATCTTTGGGTAGCATAGAAACAACGGAGTATGGCACCTAGATAGTAAGATTAATCAGTTAAAATAGGAAAGTGCCAGATGGCAGGGCAGACACACTCCGGGTGAACTCTTCCTGCCCAGCCCTGCTCCAGTTTCCTCCTCTGTCCCCCTCCCCCAATATCTTGGGTCTCTAGGTCTCCCCAAATAGGGCAATATCCAAAAGTTTCCCTTCGCCCCACGTTTTATTGCCATGAAATGAATGTATCTTAAAAATTTGATTTAAGTACAGTGTACTCCAGTAATCCCTGCTAATGAGAAGGCTGAGGCTCGTGGATCTTTTGAGTTCTGAATTTCAATGGGCCACTCAAAAAGCCAACTGGGTTATTTGAGCTAAGTCTGAGACAAATATGGTGACCCAGTAGGGGCTTGGGACCACTAGGTCACCTAAGGAAGGAAATACTGGCCTGGGCTGGAAATGAAGCAAGCCAAAGTTTTGGTACTGATGCGCAGTAAGATTGGGCCACTTCACTTCATCTAGCCTGGATGAGACAGAGAGACTCTATCTCAAAACAAGCAAACCGAGAAAAAATTTACTTTGAGGGGTTTGTGCTACTTGCCTGGGTGTGTTTGCTCCGTCTTAGTCACAAAAGCGGCTAGTAATGGTTCTGCCCAGCTAGCCCATAAAATCAGAGAAACACAAGTGGTTATCAAGGAAAATGCTATAGGGCTGAGGACACAGCCTGATATTTATGCAGGCTCTTCAAGGCACCCTGAGGGATCAGGTTGATGAAATCAACTTGATAGAATCTAAGGTTAGGTAACTTCCTTACATTCCTTCCTTTTTTGCCATGAAGGAAACAACTGATAGTACCAAAGGTATGGCAGGCTATAGGAGTCAGAGAAGAAGGAGAAACCAAAGGAAAAGCCATACAGAAGGTTTGTAATGGTCCAGAGCAAGAGTGACGAGCAAACCCTGTCATAACCAGCCTTAAATGATTCCCTAACTGCTCATCCCCATAGTGCTTTCTCAGTTATGAATGAACTTTAGAGATTGTTCTTTCTTCTCTTCCCCTCCATGACCCAGTTGACTTTGAGGTAGAGGAGGTATAGGTACAATAAAGAGAGTTCTGATTTAGGAGTCAAAGGACATAAATTGTTATGGCCTAGTCACTTAACATCCTTGGACCTCAGTTTCCTCATCTGGAAAATTAATGAAGCTAGACTAGGTTACCTTTAAGACTCCTTCCAGTTCTAAATCTGTGATCCTATGAATCAACTAACATTACTAGCTGTCATATAGTACTTCAAAAAGGGCAGCAAGGTGGATAGAGCACCAGGCCTGGAGTCAGGAAGACCTGAGTTCAAATCCAGCTACAGATACTCACTAGCTATGTGATCCTGGGTAAGTCACATAACCCTGTTTGCCTCAGTTTCCACATCTATAAGGTGAGCTGGAGAAGGGAATGGCAAACCCGTCTAGTATCTTTGCCAAGAAAGCCCCAAATGGGGTCACGAAGAGTCAGGACTGAAATGAATGCACAACAACAAAAGTACTTCAAAGTTAGCAAAGATTTGTGTAGGAAGGGAGGGAGAGAGTTTGGAACTCAAAATCTGTTAAAAATAAATAAATTTAAAAATTTTAAAAGTTGGCAAAGTGCTTTAAATATATTATCACATTTGATTTAACAGGGCTACGTTAAGATAGGATGCAGTGCAAAGAGGTTGTGTGTTTGAGATTGTGCATGCCTGCACGTGTACTTCTGAGCATATTCCAGAGCCAACAAGACTTCTTTGCTATTTAGATTGGGTGGCAGTTTGTCAGAGTAGACAAAAGGCTGGGCTTAGAGTCAGGAATCCAGTCCAATTCAGCAGGTATTTATTAAGTAACAGCTATGAAGAAGGAACTGGAGGTGATCTGGGTCCTGGTCAAATCTCTTACACTTGCTGGGTGAGTTAAGCAAGTAGCTCACCTTTCCTAGTTTCAGGCAGCTCCCTAAGTGTTAACATCAGATAGGCTGAATCTGCTTAAGTTGCCAGAGTTCTTGCACTTGAGAAATCACAGGTCTTGCTGCATTGGCACTGATTGAAATAATCTGTGCCTCTGTCCCTCAAGATCCAAAGTGTGGGCCTTGGCTATGACTTCAAGAGGTATGCAATCGACTGAGTGAAAGACAGGAAGAGAGGTCCCATCCCACTAACCCCAAGATAACTGATGGTAACCCTTATCTCCAATACAGCCATA
Organism: Trichosurus vulpecula; assembly: GCF_011100635.1. Taxonomy (NCBI): domain Eukaryota; kingdom Metazoa; phylum Chordata; class Mammalia; order Diprotodontia; family Phalangeridae; genus Trichosurus; species Trichosurus vulpecula. The sequence goes on along the minus strand of NC_050575.1, from coordinate 171,252,726 downwards.
CCTCCTCTTCACCCATTATGACTCATACTTCTTGATTCTGATCCTCTCTAGCTCAATGCAAACTGCCAATCCCTACACCTTGACTCCCCTTTCTTAGGCTTTAGACATTGCTCCCTTGGGGCAGTTGTATAGATCGAACGAGATAATATTTATAAAACACTTAGTACAGTGCCTGGCACATGGTAGGAGTTTAATACTTATCCCTGTTCCCCCTTCCCTTATAACCCAGCCTCAGTTCAGGTAGCCAGAGCAACAGCTGCATAGGCACTAATAAGAACATTCTCTCCACCCCCAGCACGCCCAATCGCTGTCCCCAGATTACCTCCTGGCTCTAGCAGGTGGCACTCTGAGGTTGTCTCTGGGGCGATGACTAGTAAATAAGGACCTTGTTCCAACCCAATCCCACAGGATAAACAGGCATGACAAGTTATGATCTGAATTGCAGATTTCACATTTCTGGGAGGGCACTACCATTTTTTTCAGTCCCCCAGTCGTATAACCTGAGTGCCATCTTGACTCCTCACCCCGTGCATCCAAACAATTGACAGATCTTCGTTTTTACCTCCCCAACATTGATCACCACTCACCCCCTTCTTTCTACTTGCACAACCATCACTTACTTCAGGTCCTTATCACCTCTCACCTGGACTGTTACAATGGCGTCCTAGTTGGCCTCCTTGTCTATAATCTCTTCCCTTCCCCAGTCTATCAACCCCAAAGCTCCTAAAGTGAATGATCTTCCTGACTCAGAGGTCTAAACACATCACTTCCCTCGCCAAATCAATACGCTCCAATGGCTCTCTATCGACTCTAAACATGATATCCTCTATTTGGCATTTTAAGTCTTTCATGAGGTGGCGCCAACCTCCTTTTCCAGCCTTATTATACATGACTCTCTTTCATGTATACCTTCTTGCTCTTCTTATACTCATACAAAAATATAATTCAACGATCCAAACAGAAATAGGAAATCATGGTACGACACCATCCATTAAACTAACTATGAAGAAAAGGAGGAACGGATTCGTGTGGAAAACTCTGCTGAGCGGAATTCAAGAACAACAGACTTCTGTTTTCACATTATACCAGGCAAGTATCTATACACAGAGAAAAAAAAAACTTGTTGAAAAGCTGCTAGATTTACTGATTGCTATGACTTATTATTTAGTGGTTGTATTGTGTATCTTTCAATAAAAATGTATTTTTAAAAAAGAAAAATGTACTTGCTTGGTTATTGTGGTTCAGTGGATAGAGCACCAGGCCTGGAGTCAGGAAGATTCAAGTTTAAATCCAGCTTCAGACAGTCACTTGCTATGTGACCCTGGGCAAGTCACTTTAACCATTGTCTGCTTCAGTGTCTTCATCTGCAAGGTGAAGAAAATAACAGCATTTGGCTCTCTGGGTGTTATGGGGATCAGACGAGATAATATACATAAAAGTGCTTTGCAAATCTTAAAGTGCTATGTAAATGCTCGCTATTATTGTCACTCATCAAAATAACTGAATTATTCATTGTTGTTTAGTGCTTTTCAGTAGTTTCACTCTTAGTGACACTTTTTAGGGTGTTCTTGACAAAGGTACTAGAGTGGTTTACCCTTTCCTTCTCTAGTTCATTTTACAGATGAGGAAACTGAGGCAAATAGCCAGGGTCACACAGCTAGTAAGTGTCTGAGGCCCTACTGAAACTCAGGTCCTCCTGATTCCAGACCAGGCACTCTATCTACTGTGCTACCTAGTTGCCCCTGAATTATGAATTACCATCAAACAATTATTATTTGTAAATTTTCCCTAAGCCCCACATCATACACATTAATTTTTCCAAAAGGATTAATCATTATCAAATTGCTCTAAAATAATTATTATTAATGTTATTATAGCATTATTTTTAATAACATTTTAGTGAGACCACGAAGACTTTGGTGCTTTCAAATAAATACAATTTTAACAATTTAAATTATTGTTTATAACATCAGTTTTATCTCTTTTAATTTATTTTTTGTGTATGTTTTATATATGATATAAATATGTGTATGTAATGTAATGTGTTCTAAAAGTCTTAGTGTAATTTTAAGCGGTTAAGTCTTTTGGGATACCCTGTATCCCAAATATAGTTGGATATGTGTATATATGTGTGTATATACATATATTAATATAGTCGCATGTGTATGTATATCATATAGGCATATACATATACATACATATACACGCACACACACGTATACACACATACACATACATACATACATATATAGGCATCTGGATGGCTCACTTGATTGAGGACCGGACCTGGAATCAGAAAGACTCATCTTCATGAGTTTAAATCTGGCCTCAGGCACTTACTGTTAGTTGTGTGACCCTTGGCAAGTCAGATAACCCTGTTTGCCTCTCAGTTCCTCATCTGTAAATGAGTTGGAGAACCCCAAAATGGGGTCATGAAGAATTAAATGTGACTGAAACAACTGAACAATAAAGCACATGTATGTAACTATTACTACTTTCTGATCTGGTTCGATAGCTACATGTTCTCATTTTTTGTTTTATTTTTCATTTTTTTTCTCTGAGATTCTAGACCAGGGGTGGGGGACCTGCAGCCCCAAGGTCACATGTGGCCCTCTAGGTCCTCAAGTGTGGCTCTTTGACCAGAACAAATTTCCTTAATAAAAGGATTTGTTCTGTAAAACTTGAACTCAGTCAAAAGGCTTCATCTGAGGACCTAGAAAGCCATACGTGGCCTCGAGGCCACAGGTTCCTGACCCCTAGACCTTTTCTTCTTTCAAATAAATTTTGATTAATGGCTCAATTTTTTTAAACTGGGTATATGATTTTAACTGGATATGTGATCCAAAAAAGTTAGTGGCTACTGCTAAAGATAGTTGAACTTGAATTCAAGAGAATTGACTCCTTAGTGGCATCTCTGAATCTCTTACATCAGCTTTATTCCCTTTGTTTCAGCTCCTTCAGAATTAGCTGTAATGCCCAGTCTGAAAATTTGCTATTTCCTGTACTCCGATAGTCCCCAGCCCCAACCCCTATCCTGCAATTATCCTCAAAGAATAAAAAACATGTTTCATAAACAGTCAGCCCAAAGGCCTCAATATGGCCCTGGAGTTTGTATAACCTGTAATACAAATATGACTCACTCTTTAATGTAGCTCCTTAATTTATTACGTCCAAGGGAATCATGCTGGGACAAACTATTGTCACTAAATCAGAAAGAAACAAGAGGCTGCCTGCTGAAACACAAAGGAGCCATATAAAACATGTACTCACTCAGTGGCAGGCCTGATGGATGCTGGCAGGCTGCTATGGATAGCAATTCATCTCTGCCACCCATGGGCAGCCAGTGATTTCTCAGCTAATTCTATATTTGATGAAAAATAATTTCTGTGGCTTGATGACTGATACAAGCTTGGAAAGATGTCCTCTCTCCTGGGTCCCCAGAGGACCAATAGCATTGCCTAGAGATGTGGACGCATGCCTTAGAGTAAGCTCTCAAGCCATCTGTGCTGTTTAAAAAGGCTTGGCATCCTGCTAAGGTGCTCTAACTTCTAATATGGTAAATATCTCTAGATAGAAACCATATAAACAAAAGTTCTTTTTTATAGATAATATTTTATTTTTTTCCAATTACACGTAAGAACAATTAACATTCATTTTTAAAAATTTTGAGTTCCAGATTCTCTCCCTCCCTCTTTGAGATGGTAAGCAATTTGATATAGATTATACATCTTCAGTTATGCAAAACATATTTTCATATTAGTCACGGTTTATCAAAAGTTCTTAATAATTTTTAAGAGTATAAAGGTGTCCCGAGACCATAAAAATCTGAGAATGACTGCTTGGTGTCACACTGCCTCTCAGAGATGTCTCAAATGCCTAATAATACACAGTTGTACTAGAGGTGCAAAACAAAGCACCATGTAAAATGAATGGTTTCCTCGCCTCAGCAGTTTGGGAATGTTGCCATCTGGCTGCCGAACCATTTATTTGTCCAGAAAGGGAGACTGCATTGATGGACAAAGCATTTCACTTCAGAATATCTGGAGAAATTTGGCTCTGAGAACCCTGCCTTCATCAACTCCTATCATTAGTTTCTTTCAGCAACTTTCAATTCATGCTTCCTCAGTGACCCTGGAATTCCCACTTGGATCACCACTCTAGAACCTACTCCCATTCTAGGGTTTGGCAATCTCTGATCAAGACCTGATGGACCTGACCTGTGCCAGCTGCCTCTCCACTCTCCACTGCTTCTCACTTGCAAGGATTCCTTTGGGGGTAGGAGGGAGGTAAGGGAGTAACCATTACTAGTACTACACCTTTAATTAAATGGTCCCAGGAGCCTAGCACAGCCTGGGGAAGCACAGCTTCCCCAAGTTCAGATTACCAGGGCCCAGCTTCTATACTAGATGTCTACCCCAGATGAGTTGAAAATACAGCTAAAGACACTAAACATGCACATGCAAATTAGATCTAGAAATCTTTCCAGGCAGCGTCCAAAGAAATGCAAATATCTATCGTGGATTGTGTGACATGGGAGACTGACACAGGACCGCTCAGCATGGCATTCCCACAACAGAGAAGGTGCTGTGCTCTGTGAGCAAAGCAGAATTGAAATAGCTCAAAGGAAACACAGGATTCACAAGTTTGGAGTATCCACCCCAAATGTTCACACAGACTATTTGTGCCTGACCTGTGGTAGAGCATTGGAGCTTGTATTGGCCTGATCAGCCACAGTCGGATACATTGAATCTTGACTCAAGCATAGTGATATCATTTTGGTCGTCTTCGACAACGAAGGACAACAACCATCTATCATGGAGCTAATGTCACTAAAGGGCCAAAGAGGAGAATAGAGCTAACAAGTGGCTTAAATAAGCCTTCTTCTGGGGCCTAGTGAAGTCAGGAAGTTAAAATGCCCAGAGAAACAGTAGTTGAAAGTTCAAGGGTTCAAGTCTTCCAGGAGGAACTTGGTTGGTACAAAGATTAGGTAGCCACCCTAAAAGAATCTCCAAATTCCATGAAGCTCAGGTTATAGCTGCTCTTGATATCCAAACAATGATAAAAGAATAGGAAATAGACCATGAGGCCAATGCAAAGTCACCTTTTAGGTGTGGTTCTCCCCTGACTAGAATTTTCATGTTATGCCTTCCCATTGCTAATCATCCTACTTTGAAAAGTATTTGCCTCCTACTTATAAACGTATTGGGGATCAGAAACATGTCTAGCCTCCCTGAGATGTTGTTTTTCCTAAGGTAGGAGGCTGCCTCTGGGAGAATTATAGTAACATGTAAAAGGAAGTGCCTAAGGGAGACAGACTATGTATGCACAGAGCATGTGTAGACATTCTGTAACTGGTTTTGATCAACTAAAAAATGTGTTGAAGAGGCTCTTAGACTACAGGGGCATTTAAAAAGTCCTGCCAGCTGTGGTTGTGGTCTCTGCCTCATTCACTTCTGGGGGATATTGGTGACTCTTGTCATGGCATCTGGGGAAGTGTTAGTCTCCAAATTTGGGAATTTCAAGTTTGGGAGAATAAGCCACAGGAAGCTGGAAGTTGGTGCCAGGCAAGGCTTATCCTCCAGTGTAGCATTAATGCCCTGGGAAGAAAGTAGCAATCTTCAGGAGTGACTTCTTCCCAGCAGAAAGATTCATCCGGCAATCCTGCCTACTCCCCTAGAGATAAAGGTGGTATGGGGGAAATGTGCCCCAGAGGGGGTCTGGAAAATGTTTGTACATTTGTTCTTGCTGTACCTTTGAAGTAAATAATCCTATGTAAAAACTATCTGTCATTAAGTTGTTAAATGGAATTAGAAGTGTTAGTTACTGGCTCCCTAACTATGGGAAGGGGAGTAGGAGGAACACCTAGCCGGTGGGGCTGGATCTGACTCCAGAGAAAAGAGCTGACCCACACTCCCTCTGTGAGCACCTGAGAACCCTGAGGGGGAAATATAATGATTCTACCCCACAAGAGAGGGAGGCCAGTGTCAACTATACATGACAGCTAGGTGACACAATGAGTGCATCGAAGGGTGGACTTGGAATTAGTAAATCGTTGTCGTTTAGCCATTTTTCAGTCACGTACAACTCTTCATGACCTCATTTGGGGTTTTCTTGGTAGAGATACTCGAGTGGTTTGCCATTTCCTTCTCCAATTCATTGTACAGATGAGGAACTGAGGCAAATGGGGTGAAGTGACTTGCCCAAGGTCATATAGCTAGTAAGCGTCTAAGGTCAGATTTGAACTTGGGAAAAGGAGTCACCTTGACTCCAGGCTCAGCACTCTGTGCACTGCATCACCTAGCTGCCCCTGGAATTGGAAAAACCTGAGTTCAGATCCTGCCTCAGATCCTTACTAGTTGTATGGTCCTGGGTAAACCACTCAACCTTTGTCTCCCTCAGTTTCCTTTTTAGTAACGTGGGGATAATAATTGCACCTACTACACAGTGTTGTTATGAGGATCAAATGAGATAGATTCCTAAGGAGCTTTGTAAACCTTCGAGCACTATATAAATTATTATTATTAACTTAATGCTTCTGGGTCGGAAATTATCATTTGACTAGAAAGGTTATCAGTGAGGTGAGATGAGAAGAAAACAGAACAAGAGGGGAAAATGGGTGTGAGAGAAGCCTTGTCACTCCTTATTTCCATAACACAGCCATGCAAACAAGTATAAAACACATACCAGCCCAGCAACTTTTTTTAAAAACCAAGCCATAAGGCAATAGGTAGTTTAAAAAAGGGAAATCAATATTCTGTACCACTTGCCTGACATGAAAAGATTTTTTGCCCCAGGCTTATGGCTCTTTGGAAAGCTGCTAACACACCCCTTAAAATGAAGCAGGACACATGCATTTCTCTAAACCTCCATTAGTCTTTTTCTCTCTGTCAGCTCTCTCTGAGCTCCGCAGCCCATGGCATATCAAGAGATAGGAGGTGGCAGGCCTGGGAGCAGGGAAGGATAAATCAATGTCAAATTGGAAACTCTGGCAGCTTTATAACCCTCTCAGGGCTCTAGCATGGGCTGGGATGAAGGAGGCACATATTACAGAAGGCTTGGGCTTGAGGGAGATGGCTGGATGAGTGTTGATACTAGCATAGAATTTACGTGTCCTGTGTTGGGGGGTGGAGAGGGAGAAATGCTCTATAAATATATAAATATACACATGGTCTGACTAGGCGAGTCACTATGGTGCCCCATAAACTTCGGAGCCTTGAGGAAGACCCTAGACTATTTCTTTATCAAATGTCCAGTTCTCTCTAGTTTGGGCCAATTGTCCACTTTTCTGGGGCTAAGGATCTATTGGAGAGAGAAAGAGAAAGGAAGAAGGGGAGGAAAGAAGAGGGCAAGAGTGGGGGAAAGGAGGAGGAAAAAGAGAGGAAGATTGAGAGGAGGGGAAAAAAGCGAAAGAGAGAAGGAGTAGAAAGAAAGTGAGAAACAGAGACAAAGAAACAGAGAATGAACCCAGATGGGAAAGCACTTATCTTTTTTTAAACATATTTCCACATTAGTGGATCTGCATTTGATCTGCATTTAGACTCCGTAACTTCTTTCTCTGGATGTGGATAGCATTTTCCATCATGAGTCTTTTGGAATTGCCTTAGGTTATTGTATTGCTGAGAAGAGCTAAGTCTATCAAAGTTGGTCATCGTTGCTGTTACTGTGTACAATGTTCTCCTGGTTCTGCCCACTTCACTCAGCATCAGTTCATGTAAGTCTTTCCAGGTTTTTCTGAAATCTGCCTGCTCATCATTTCTTATGGAACAACAGTATTGCATTCATATACCAGAACTTCTTCAGCCATTCCCCGGTTGATGGGCATCCCCTCCATTTCAAATTCTTTGCCACCACAAAAGAGCTTCTATAAATATTTTTGTATGTGTGGGTCCTTTTCCCTTTTTTATGATCTCTTTGGGATACAGACCTAATAGTGATATTGCTGGACCAAAGGGTATATACAGTTTTATAGCCCTTTGGGCATAGTTTCAAATTGCTCTCCAGAATGGTAGGATAAGTTCACAACTCCACCAACAATGTGTTAGTGTTCCAGTTTCCCCCCATCTTCTCCAACATTTACCATTTTCCTTTTCTGTCATATTAACCAATCTGATAGGTGTGAGGTGGTACTTCAGAGTTGTTTTAATTTGCATTTCTCTAATCAATAGTGATTTAGAGCATTTTTCCATATGACTATAGATAACTTTAATTTCTTCATCTGAAAACTGCCTGTTCATATCCTTTGACCATTTATCAATTGGGGAATGACTTGTATTCTTATAAATGTGACTCAGTTCTCTATTTTAGAAAATGAGGTCTTTATCAGAAACATTGGCAGTGAAAATTATTTCCCAGTTTTCTTCTTTCCTTCTAATCTTGGTTGCATTGACTTTGTTTGTCAAAAAATTTTTACTTTAATGTAATCAAAATAATCCATTTTGCATTTCATAATGTTCTCTCTAGTTTGGCCATAAATTCTTCCCTTTTTCATAGCTCTGACAGGCAAACTATTCCTTTATGTACCCATTTTGACCTTATCTTGGTATATGGTGTAAGATAGTGGTCTATACCTAGTTTTTGCCATACTATTTTCCAGTTTTCCCAGCAGTTTTTGTCAAATAGTGAGTTCTTATCCCAGAAGCTGGAGTCTTTGGGTTTCTCAAACAGAAAATTACTTTGTCATCAACTACTGCAAAAGCACTTATCTTAAAACACTACACACATATTAATATCCTTTCAACATGGCATAGCCTGGATTTCCTGGTGATATGTCTGCCTAACTCCCACACACCTACTTTAGAAAAATCCCTAAAGTTCACATCAGACCAAATAATCATTAAGAAATCCAATACAGGGGCAGCTAAGTGGCACAGTGAGTAGAGTACCAGCCCTGGAGTCAGAAGAACCTGAGCTCAGATCCAGCCTCAGACACTTGACACATTTACTAGCTGTGTGACCTTGGGCAAGTCACTTAACCCCAATTGCCCTGCCTTCCCCCCTCCAAAATTAAATAAATAAATAAATATTTAAAAAGAAATAAATTCAATATAAGACTATAGCAAGTTACTTCTCCTTCTCCAAAACAGATGCCCATGGGCAAAAGGAAAGGGAGCTCCTCCAGCACAGCAAATCCCGGTGTGACCAGAGACAGGATACCTGTGTCCAAAGGCAGAAGAGTAGAGAGAATCCCTGAGAAAGCCCCAGAATGGGGAGATGGGAAGCTCTGCCCAATCAGGAGTGGTAATACAGGCCCACTAACCTGTATTAGTTATAGCTTCATAACTGTGAATTAGTCCAACCATTTTGTAATATTATCTGGCATTATGGCACATACTATTCCATTGCATTTCTGTACCACAATTTGTTTAAATCATTCCCCAATTGGGCACAATTTGTTTCCCACAATTTGCTGTTTTGAATAGCACAGTCATGAATATTTTTGTTCAGATAACTCTTTTTGTTTCTTATCATCAACAACTTCCTTTGCATATAAACCTAATAATGACATCACTGGGTTAAAGACAGATATTAGCAATTTTATAATTTTTCTTTTATAATGCCAAATAATACTATAAAATGGTTGGACCAATTCACACTTCCACAGCAGGGAATTAGTGGGCCCATGTTACCACAATCTCACCAAATTGAATTTTTCCAGCTTTTACCACCTTTGCCAATTTGATGAATGTGAAGAAATAGTTGAGATTTGTTTTAATATATGTTTCTTTGATTATTAGTGATTTTGAACACTTTATTAGATGATTGATAGGTTTTGTTTTCTCTTCTGAGAACTGTTTTCCAAATATCTTCAGCTAAAGGCCTTTTCAGGCACCTCAGAAAATTCCAAGATCATCTTCCATGAACCCAGTCATCTTTCTCTTGTCATCATCAGCATCACCATCAGAAAGCATATATTAAACAGTTTTCCCAAACCTTTTTTTTTTTGCAGGGGGGAAGGCAGGGCAATTGGGGTTAAGTGACTTGCCCAAGGTCACACAGCTAGTAAGTGTGTCAAGTGTCTGAGGCCAGATTTGAACTCAGATCTTCCTGACTCCAGGGCTGGTGCTCTACTCACTGTACCACCTAGTTGTCCCTTCCCAAACTTTTGGAGATTATTCCTGCACTTAGAAGTTTATACCATTTAGGGTAGTAGATAAACATGTCAATCAATGAATCAACAATAATGCATTCATATTTGGACAACTGTTTTATCCATTTCCCCCCAAATGCTACTGTTCATTTATTATCAAGTGGAGTTTGTTGAGCTTGGTTATATGGTTATGCAAGTATTATATAAATTTGTTTTTGTTGTTTAATCATTTTTCAGTCTTGTCTGACTCTTGGTGACACCATTTGGAGATTTCTTGGCAAAGATCCTGGAGTGGTTTGCCATTTCCTTCTCCAGCACGTTGTACAGATGAGGAAATGGAGGCAAACAGGGTTAAGTGACTTGACCAGGATCACACGGCTAGTAAGTGTCTCAAACTGGATTTGAACTCAAGAAAATGAGTCTTCCTGACTCCAGGCCCACAATTCTATTCACTTTGTCACCTAGCTGCCTGATACTGCCCTGTTATACATAGATATAAGGAATAACAATTCTCTCATCTGGAAGTCACTTATCATCACAACATTCAATGCCTTAAATCAGTGGTTTTCAAAGTGTCATCCACAGATCCCTGGGGGTGCCTGAGACTCTTTCAGGGGATCCTTAAAGTAAAAAAAAACAAACAAAAAACCCCTATTTTCGTAATAATATGAAGACATTATTTGCCTATTAAAATACCCCTCTCTTATCCAACCACATATCTGTATAAGGCCAGATTTTCTTCATATAGTTCAATCAAAACAACATATCCCAACAGATTGAATGCAGAATTAGATACAAGAATCCAACTGTCTTCTATTAAGCAAGACATTAAAGAGATTTGCAAAAATATGTAAAATAATGCTATTCTATTTCTTTTAATTTTGGAACAAAAAGTCATTTTTTATTTAAAAAGTATGTTATTCAGGTGTTATATGATAGGTTTATTCTTTTTTCAATGAATTAATAAGTATTTTAAAATTTTATTGGTTTTAATTTCTAGTAGAGTAAATAGCTATACATATAACCCAAGTAGACAAAAGCTCTTTGGGGTCCTCCATGATTTTTAAGAGTGTGAAGGGGTCCTGAGAGCAAAAAATTTGAGAACTAGTTCTTTAGATCATTCGGTATCTCCCCAGAGAATTCTGCTTATGAAACAAAACAGGAGGAGCTCAGACATCTATGATTAGGGGGGGCCCCATCTGGGTGGAATCCCATCTTATGACTTTTCATCACTGCTTCCTCCAGACCTCGATACTGTAGGTTGAATATGCCAGCAACGAGGGCACATGTCCCAGGCCTAAGCCCAGTCCAGGATGCCCAGGCAGAGAAAGGAGCTCTATCATCAGGCCGAAGGGTCCTTTTCCTGCACTCAAGCTCCCTCACCTTCACCTATCTCGGTACACCCCAAAAGTGATTTGACTCACTCAAATCAATCCCAAGTGGACAATCATCACAACCACCCTCTTTCTCTGAACATCTCTCCTATTCACAATCCCCAAGTTCCACATTCAAATTCACCTACTCTGATTCTTACTGTCTAATGTTGGACATTAGAACATTAGACATCAGAACCCCCAGAACACCCTTTCACTATAATCACGTACTCTCCTTCCAAATTGTAGAAGGCAGTCAACAAATATTTATTAAGTCCTTACGTGCCAGGCACTATGATGAATTCTGGGGATATAAAGAAAGACAAGAAAACAATCCTTGCCCTCAAGGTGCTTACATTCTAACAGGGAGACAATATGTAAATAACTAGGTAAATACAAGATATATACAGAGTAGATTAAAAGTAACAAAGAAAATGAAATTGATGGGGTACAGGCTCTGGAAAACCCACCCTGACCTCTCCTTGAATTTCCCCACTTGACCTGGTGTTTGCCTGAGGCTATGAGACTTTCATTATGACAAATTCTCTGTTACCTCTAACCTAGCCTAGCCCTCTGCATTGTCTGTTATCTCCAGATACCTTTGGCTACTTCCTACCCATAATCCTATCTTGGTTCCTGGCCTCCAACCCATCACCTCAGACTACTGGCCACTCCCATCAAGATCCTCTCTAGACCTCTCCTCTAGTCACCCCAGACTACTTGGTCACTCCTAGATCCCTCCCACAGTCTTTCTGTATATAAAATCCATCTCATTTACATGAAAGGGCTCAGATTCAATCTGTCCCACAAGCGCCCCAAATGCTGAGATTCCTTAAGAGTCTGGCCAATATGGCAGATTTTTAATAAACTTTGTTTTGTTTTTGGCTGAAAGAAGGCTTGGGTTTAATTCATTTGGCCAGGACCCGCGTGTTGCTATTTCAGGGTCCCACCACCCCTAAACCTCAACAAAAAAACAAAAGCAGTTTGCTGTGGAGGGAGATGGGTGGAGAGGAAGCCTTCTTAAAGGCCTCTGGCAGAAGGAAACATTTGCAAACTAATTTTCCAGACCACTAATTAGTATGTACTAACTCAGGGCCTACTTGCTAATATTCCTTGCTAATACCACTTCCTTTCTTCTGTCCCAGCTATCTGCTATACTCTTTTAGAGAGCATTAAGTCAGTCTTCCCACATTAAAGTTTAAACCACTCGAGGACAGAGATTGCTTTTGTTTTTTCTTCTTTGAGGCAGCTAGGTAGAACAGTAGATACAATGTTGGACTTGGAGACAAGAAAACCTAAGGGAAAATCTTCCTCTAGATGTTAGCTAGTTGTGTGACCCTAGGCAAATAAGTTAACTTTTTTCAGCCTTAGTTTCTTCACCTGGAAAAATGGGAATAAGAACAAATACCTCAAAAGCTTGAGTGAGAAGGATATAATTTGTGAAGACTTCACAGGGTAAGAATATAGGGGTTACTCTTCTCATATTTCTGGAATGGGGAATGTCTGAGGGAGTAGGAGAGGCTTGGAATTTAACCTTGTAGTGACTTAGCTAACTTCTGGAAAGTCAGGGCCTGAAGCTGTAGGTGCCCCTCCCTTCCCCCTCTCTCAGTGCTAGCACAAGAATTTTACCAAATACGGAGATAATGGACTACCTGTGAGCTGTTTGTTCTCTGCTCCAGGAAGGTCCCCCTCTCCTTCCTCATTCCTTCTCTTTAGCCATATCATCACCACATTAGTAGCCAAATAAGGAAAGTATGTATGGATTGGCTCTGTATTTTGGCGACTAGATTGTAAGCCCGCCTCCCAGCCAAACTGGGAGGGATAGAGGTAGGTGGGGAATCTTTGCATTAAGAGTATATCTATTGCTGCATTTCCTTTGTACTTTGCCTCCCTCCACTAGTTTCCTAGTGGAGGCAATGCCCAAATCTCTCAAGGGTTGTAAAATAAATTTACTTTGCTTCTGCCTAAAGATGCCTCTCCAGTTATTTGATTTTTCCATCCCATACAAGCTGTTATAAGGATCAAATGAGCTTACATATATAACATGCCAGCTATGTAAATACTGTTATTATTATTTCTAGACTTTGGCACAGCACCTGGGACTCACCAGAGTGAGTACTAAATAAATGCTTGTTCACTTTCTGACTAATTTCTCTGTGAGGCACTGGGAATGAGTTACACTAATTAAGTAAAACAACCTGGATTTAATATTCTTATCCATCCTTCAAGCCTCAGTTTCACCTTCTCTAGGAAGCCTTCCCTGACAGTGCTAGCCCATACTGATTTATCCTTCAGATTTCTTCTGTTCCTCTCCTCTGTAGTACACAATTAATACTTTATTATGAGCTGTTTTGTGTTTTAATTGTCCCTACTGAACAGTTCAGCTTTCATCCTATTAGTCTATAATGTTCCCTTATGCTGCAATTATTTCTTGTCTATGTTTGGTCTTCCCAAATAGAATATAAACTTCCTGAGAGCAGGAATTGTATGTAATACTCTGGTGCCACAATGGAAAACAGATAATAGACCTAACTAAATAATAGTTAATTACTACTAAATTGTATTCTTGTTTACTCTTTTGCTCTCAAGGCCTTTTTTTTTCCTTGAGTATCCTTCTGATGTGATCCTAGACACTAGTTAAATAAAGAAAATAAACCATTGAGTTCAGTCTACAAGGGCACAATCTTATCCTTTACTGATATTCACTAGTGACAGCTGAGTCAAGGAATTCAATTCCACTTGTTTTTATTTTTATTATTTTTTAATATTTTATTTTCCCCAATTACACAGTAAAAACAATTTAATATTAATTTTTAAACTTTCGAGTTCCAAATTCTCTTTTCCTCTCCCTACCCTCCCCCTTCCCTGAGACAGTAAGCAATTTGATACAGGATATACATATGTAATTGTTGAGGTCTATGGGTGCTGGGAACCCTGAAATTCAAGGTCAAATGACACGAATGAGTTCTACGCAAGCCTTCTTTCAGTCAGAAACAAGGTTTATTCAAACGCCAGTTGGGGTGGGCAAGATTTTAAGAATCCAAGGGGTTGGCCAGACTCTTAAGGAATCTGAGCCACCTAATGGGGGCAAGATGGACACTTATATACAGTCATCAAGATATACAGTAGTCAAGCAGTGAGTCTAGATGGAATCAAGAAATGGTGGTCGAGGGTGGGGCCAGATGCAGACCACGAGGGCTACAATGAAAGGGCTCCTAAAAGGATTGTATTGAAAAGAGTCTCAGGTAGGAGAGTTCTGGGGAATGAGGGGAAAGGTGGGAGGGGGAGAAAGTTTCCAGGGCTCATACCCTGTCACAATCATGCAAAATATATTTCTATATTAGTTATGTTATGAAAGAAAACACAGCCTCCTCCTGCCACCCACCTCAAAAAACATGAATAAATGAAGTGAAAAACAGCATGCTTTCATCTGCAGACTCAATCAGTTCTCTCTCTGGAGGGGAATAGCATTTTTCATCAAGAATCCTTTGGAATTGTCTCAGATCATTGTATCGCTGAGAATAGCTAAGTCATTCAGAGTTGATCAACATACTATATTGTTGTTACTGTGTGTACTGTTCTCCTGGTTCTGTTCACTTCACTTTGCTTCATGTATGTCTTTCCAGATTTTTCTGAAATCATCCCGATCATCATTTCTTACAGCACAATAGTATTCCATTTCAATCATATAACAGAACTTGTTCAGCCATTCTCCACCTGATGGGCATCTTCTCCATCTTTGCTACCACAAATAGGTACTTCTCCCCACCCCTCCCCCCTTTTAAAAAAATCTCTTTAGAATACAGACCTAGTAGTGGTACTGCTGGCGCAAAGGGTATGAACAGTTTTAGAGCTCTTTGGCTGTAGCTCCAAACTGCTCTCCAGAATGGTTGGATCAATTCACAATTCCACCAACGGTGCATTAGTGTCCCAGTTTTACCACATCCCCTCTAACAGTTATTATTTTCCTTTTCTGTCACACTATCCATCTGATAGGGTGAGGTGGTACCTCAGAGTTGTTTTAGTTTTTATTTCTTTAATCAATAGCGATTTAGAACATTTTTTCATATGACTATGATAGTTTTGATTTCTTCATCTGAAAACTGCCTGTTCATATACCTTGACCTTTTATCAACTGGGGAATGACTTGTATTCTATAAATTTGACTTGATTCTTTATATTTTTGAGAAATGAGTCCTTTATCAGAGACACTCATGAAAAAAAAGTTTCCTCCAGCTTTCTGCTTTCTTTTTGTGTGCAACGGCACAATAAAGAGTTTGGAGTTCGAGCCTGAAATCAGAAAAGGCATTTATTAGTGTTTCTCATGAGAAAGGACGCCACCCAAGCAGGAGAGATTGGGGGGGCTTTAATTATATTTTACATTTATTCAGTCTGAATAAATGGGTACATCCCCTGAACAGAGTACAGGAGAGTACAAAGGACTCAGATGGACTCCAATCCTTTTATGGACCTTCCCTTCGAATCTCCTGCCAAGGCTCTTCATTGGCCAGGTACAACCCCGTGACTGCCTACTTCATACCCTCCTCAAATAGCTTGTTTAAGCATGCGTAGAAGCCTCTGACCTTTCACCTGACCCGCCCTGAGACCTGGTTTCTGCTAGATCAGAGCTCTGATTGGAAGTAGTTCCAATCAGTCACCTGACTTACATTCTGCTAAAGCTGGGGGGATGGGGAAGGAAGAGGAATACTTTCAACTCTGTGGAAACAAAACTGCTCCCCCATCTCTTACACTTTTAATCTTGGTTGCATATCTGCTGAGTTTTTGGGGGGTTTAGGGGTGCTCAGGACCCCCAAATACCAACACACCACACCAGGTCCTGTTCGAATGAATTTGACCCAAGCCTTCTTACAGCCAAAGAGAAACAAAGTTGTTTTTTTTTTTTTTAAGACTTGCCATGATGGGCAGGCTCTTAGGGAGCGTGAGCATTTGTGATGCTAATGCCAGCAGGCCAGATTGAACCTTGAGCTAGATTGAATCTGAGCACCTGCATGGAGGCAAGATGGATCTTATATACAGAAAGATTGTGGGAGGGATCTAGGGTGGTCAAGCAGTCTGGGTGATGGGAGGAGGGGTTTAGGGAGGATCTTGATGGGACTGGGGTGAGGTCAAACTGCAGGAATGGGATTGAGGGTGGGAAATAGTTGAAGGCTACCTGGAGTTGACTGGAGGGCTAGGCTAGTTTAAAGGTAACAGATCTGGGTATTGAAATTTTGATAGGATCAAGAGTTGGAAGACAGTGGAGGGCTGGGCTAGGTTACTTGGGCATGAAAAGCCAGATCAAGTGGGAAGATTCAAGATGGGTTCAAGGGGGTTCCCAGAGACTCTACCCTATCATGTCCACCTGTTTTTATTAAGTGCCTATTGTATGCAAGACAAAAGCCATTTTGCAAGGGGGTGTGTGAGAGCCAAGTATCATGGATATGATATTTACGTAGCTAAGTGAAAAATAATTTCAGTTGGGAGATAGTACGAACTACTAGATGAATGTTCAGTCCTGAGATGCTCTACCTGACTCTAAGAGTTCCTAGCTTTCTGGTTGGGACAGACCAACCTCAGAATAATGTTGAGGATAGCTCCTCCTCCAAGGACAAAGGAGGTGGGCTTAAATTAAGGCAGAAAGCACTGAGATTTTCTTTCTTTCTTAGTATCAAAGTTAAATCTGTATGGGATGAAAGACCCTCACCAATTAAATTTATAATAAGGAGCCATCTCAGGGTGGGAACAGAAATAAATTTTATTCAGTTCTCGAGAATTGGGCGTCCCCTGCTAGCACAGAGCAGAACCAGCAAAGGAGACGCTTTACAAGGGGCAAAGCACCAATAATTATACCTAACACGAGAGAATTCCTGCCCACCTCTGACCCTTCTCACCATTGGCTGGGAGGTGGGCTTACAATCTGAGCATGAAAGCTAGACAAAGAACCGGGAAATTGAGGCACAGAAACTCCAATTCCCATTCCCTTAGTTAATGATTACAACTGAGGTGACATCTATAAATCTAAAGAAGGAGAATAGGATAAGGGGAGGGGGAGACCCTCTCCATTCTTTACAGTAGAGAAAAACAGGTCATTATGACCCTGGTCTTACTGAGCAAATCTTTAAACCAGAACCAGAAGAAAGAACAAAAAGTTTCAGGGTAGACTTTCCCAGAGGCTGAGCCATCAGACTCTCATGGCCTCAGAATTTTTCCACTTCCTTATTTCTTGATTTTTAAACATTTCTTAGTATATACATACATACATACATACATATGTACATATATATATATATACATACATACATACATACATATGTACATATATATATATATATATATATATATATATATATATATATATATATATATATATCTTCCTGTGAAGTCTTCACATTTTATTTACCTCACACAAACCCTTGAAATTTTCCTAAGGCAAGGGGAGAACCCACCCTCCCTGGAGATGTGCAAGGACAAGATTGACACCTATTTGTTCTGGTTGCTGTAAGGGTAGTACATCTTAGAGGCAGGGGGATAAACCAGGTGACCTTAGTAGGGCTCTTACCAGGTGGCAAATTAGTCTGAAGCTTCCTTGCCCTACAGACTAAAAAGGACAGTCCTAGAGGCTGCAGAAGCTTACCCCAGCAACTGACACATTTTTTCCAGTCCCGTATTAACTCAGTTGCTGAGAGATGCTCTTGGGAGATGAAACCTGACTTTTATAAACCCGAGAGCTGTGTTCTTTTCCAGGCAAACACCACTCCAATGAGCTGAGATATTTCACGAGTTATGCAGGCACGCTGAGAATTGTAGCTGATAGGAAATGTCAGTTTCTGCTTCCCCAGCTTTATGGTAATGATGCTGTAACCTAATACAGCCTGATGTTGTCACCAGAGAGTTGGATTCTTTGTCAGAACACAGAATAGCTATGAAAGCCACCTTGTCTGTCTGAGACTGAGATATTTAACAAGGTTTGTGTTTTTAGGCACATGTAATCATATTGCCTGGCCTGGAAGGAGAGGGAGAGAGTTATAGCCTCCCGAAAGGATGCTATTAGGGCCTTAAAATATCCATGTGGGGATGATGGAGTAGGAGCTGCCAAGGAGGAAAAGCACTTCACTTCAGGAATGCTCCTGGTGCATTCAGAAAAAAATCAATACACAATTAGTTCTGCTGGCATTGTCAGGGGCAATGGGTGTTCTTTTGGCTATAATACTAAATTCTGCTCTTAACCAATAGGTCTAAAGAGGCCCAGGAGGAATGAGGAACTGAGCTATTTCTCTTCTCCAATGTATTCTCAGGATAGACAGCCGTGGAATCTTTCATTAAGAAGTATCCCAGGGGCCTGGATTTCTACCCTTTCTATAACCAAACTGTTTATAGAAAGACCTGTTCTCTTCTCCTCTAGTCTATTCAGATCTAAGGCCCTTTCCCAAAATCCTCTCACTCTCTGTCTCCCTGTATCTTTCTCTCCCAAACCCTTTCTGTCCTGTTAAGTTTTCTTCTTTTTGCTTCTCTTGAGGTTTATGGTGGCACTGTCATACAACTAAGAAGTCTGGGCTAAGGTTTCCCAGATTTTTTGGCTTGGGAGCTTTGGGGAAGCAGGGCCCAAATGAGGAATTTGGGAGGGAACTGAGGAACCCAAAGAATCAGGATGGGGAGGCAGGGAAAGGGAGGAGAGTGGGAGTGTAAGGAGCCAGGCCTAGAGAATTTCTAAGCATGCAGATGTAAAATCCAACATGCAAATTAGCAGCTGTTATTTTTTAAATTAACTTTCCTCATTATAGCAATGAGGCAGCTTAGAGATGTCCCATAGCACAGTAGGATCTGAACTAGGAGAACCCTGAGCTGCGGAAGCTGCCTGCCTTTGCTTCCTCATCGCTATGAGGCTGTGGGTCTTCTAGAGGTAGTTCCTGTGGCTCAGGGGAGCCCTTCTCCACCTCCATCCCAGTTGTCTTGGTGTTTCATAGTCTGCATGCCAGAGCAGACAGCCACAGCTCCCCAGAGACGAGCAGGCAGGCAGCAAGGGCGGAGTGGAGACCAATTTGCATCTCTAATTATATGTTTTACCTGCCATTCTTTCTGTGCTGTCATTTCTGGATGATGGAAGGCTTTGTATAAGCCCAGCTGGGCAGGCAGTACCTACCCCATAGCACAGAGTTACCTGGCCTGTTTGGTCTACAGTGGGGGCCTAAGGCTCAGAAAGGCCTGGAGCTTGGTTGGCATCCTCTCTCAGGCCTGAGTGTGTATGACTGAGTACATAAAAAGGGAGGCATGCGGTTTACTCCTGCCCTAATTTGACAGCAGTTTTTAGGTCCATCCACTTTGAAAGATGGATTCCTGGAAGGGAAGAATTCCTGACCAAACAAGAGATAGAGAGCGTTATGAAATGCAAAGGATAATTTTGATTATGTCAAATTGAAAAGTTTTTGTACGAACAAAGCCAATGCAACTAAGATTAGGAGGGAAGTAGAAAATTGAGAACAAATTTTACAACTTGTATCTCTGATTAAGGCCTTATTTCTAAAATATACAGGGAACTGAGTCAAATTTATAGGAATACAAGTCATTCCCCAATTGATGAATGGTCAAAGGCAGTTTTCAGAGGAAGAAATTAAAGATATCTATAGTCATATGAAAAAATGCTCTAAGTCATTATTGATTAGTGATACACAAATCAAAACAACTCTTAAGTACCACATCTCTCCTGTCAGATTGGCCAACATGACAAAACAGGAAAATGATAAATGCTAGGGAGGCTGTGGGAAAATTGGAACACTGTTACATTGTTGGTCGAGTTGTGAACTGATCCAGTCATTCTGTAGAGTAATTTGGGACTATACCCAAAGGGCTAGAAAGATGTATGGTATACCTTTGATCCAGCTGTATCCCAAAAGAGATCATAGAAGTGGGAAATGGATCCGTATGGACAAAAATATTTATAGCAGCTCTTTTTATGGTGGCAAAGAATTGGAAATCAAGGGGATGCTGATCAATTGGGGAATGGCTAAAGAAATTGTGGTATACAAATGTAATGGAATACTATTGTGCTATGAGAAATGGGGAGCAAATGGACTTAATAACCTGGAAAGACCTACGTGATCTGATGCTGAGTGAGGGGAGCAGAACCAGAACATTATACATGGTTACAGACACAGTATCTGTGATGACTAACTTTGATAGATTTGGCTCTTCTCAGCAATACAAGGTCAAAGACAGCTCCAAAAGACTCATGATGGAAAAAGCTATGCACATCCAGAGAAAGAATTATGGAGTCTGAATGCAGATTGAGGCAAACTATTTGCTCTCTCTCTTTTTTTCCTTCTTTTTTGGTTTTGTTTCTTCTTTCTCATGATTCATTCCATTGGTTATAATTCTTCTTTAGAACTTGACTATTATGTAAATAAGCTTAATGTGAAGGTACATGAAGAACCTATATAGGATTACATGTTGTCTTGGGGGGAAGGGGGAGGAGAGAGAGGGGGACAAAATTTGGAACTCAAAAACTTGTGGAACTGAGTGTTGTAGACCAAAAATAAAAATAAATTTTAGAAAAAGATACATAGATTCCTGTTAGAGAACCCTTACCCAACAGCTTGTTTTTTGGCAAAGCCAAAGGCAACTGAACTACATACACTGCAACCACTAAATGCCTTGGCTGTAGAAAAGTAGGAAGTCAGTAGATTCACTTTTCACAAAAGAAGGGAAAGACAAAAAGTACACTTTTTCAAAGCTGAAACATGAAATTCCCCAAACCCTTCCCTCTTCCCCTCCATCCTTACCCCTAGCAATGAAGATTTTCTTTTTCCAGGTACCATCTTCAATTGCAGAGTGACTTTTGACTTCAATATTTTAAGGCTTTGTAATTTCATACTCTGAATCAAGAGGCCTTAAGAGATCCATTGCTGTGGGAAAGCATTCCTTTACCCTGGGGCTGAAGTTAGACAGTGGTGAAGCTGGCAGTGGGAGCTCTTGATTCCATTGATCATTGACCATATTTATGAGAAGCAATGTGGATTGGAGGCTTAACTGCTAGACTTTGCATCAGGAAGATTGAGGTTCAAATCTTAGATACTCCTTAGCCAACCTACCTTCTTGTCGCTTTGCTCCAGAGCCTTCCTAGAAAATTTTGTATTAGTTTTGGATCCAAGCAATCCCCTCATGGCCTCTTAATTCTGTGGATTCCAGGACTCTTCGGTGCTTCAGGGCTTTCTACAATTCTCAAGAGGTCATCCCTAGACCAGAGCCGCCTCCCGTTGCCACCTCCTGCCTCCTAACTGGACATCCCTGTGTCATACCTCTGGCTGCTCCATCCTGCTCTGAGGTGGGCCTCCAGAGGCCTCACAGAATATAGCAATCATGTTTTGACAGTGTCCAACCTTGGATTTCTCCCACCATCCTTCACCTTCACTCCTTCACTTTACATGTTGCTGAACAGAGCTGGAGAAGTCCCAAGACCATTCTGACTGGATCCATGAGAAATCTGGTCTATAATTTCAAATGAGCTCTCAATGCAGCAAGGCAATCCTTTTAGGCCTCCCTAAATGATTCACTTTCCCACTTGCCGCAGCAATTCTTCCCAATCTTTTCATCCTCCTTGTGCCTCCCACAGCACCATCCCCTGACCCTCTCAGCTGAAGATGTTGTCTCATTTTTTGTTGAAAAAAATATTGAGGCCATTTGCCAAGAGCTCCATTTTTTCAACCTTGTTCGTCTTACATCATTCAGATGTCTTTGCCCATTCTTTTCCTTTGCATTCTAGATTTCTTGGTTTCTCTCAAGACTCAGCTCAAACCCCATCTTCTTTTTTTTTTAAATTAATTAACTTATTTATAGTTTTCAACATTCACTTTTATAAGATTTTGAGTTCTAAAATTTTCTCCCTCCCTCCCCCTCCTCAAGATGGCGAGCAATATGATATAGGCTATACATGTATGATCACATTAAACATATTTCCGCATTAGTCGTATCATGAAGGAAGAATCAACACAAAAGGGAAAACTATGAGAAAGGAAAAAAAAGAGAAAATAGTCTGCTTCGATCTGTATTCAGACTCCATAATTCTTTCTCTGGATGTGGATAGCATTTTCCATCATGAGTCTTTTGGAGTTGCCTTAGATTATCGTATTGCTGAGAAGAGCTAAGTCTATCAAAGTTTATCATTGTTGCTGTTACTGTGTACAACGTTCTCCTGGTTCTGTTCACTTCACTCAGCATCAGTTCATGTAAGTCTTTCCAGGTTTTTCTGAAATCTGCCTGTTCACCATTTCTTATACAATAATAGTATTCCATTACATTCATATACCACAACTTGTTCAACCATTCCCCAGTGGATGGGCATCTCCTCCATTTCCAATTCTTTGCCACCACAAAAAAGAGCTTCTATAAATATTTTGTACGTGTGGGTCCTTTTCCCTTTTTTATGATCTCTTTGGGATATAGACCTAGCAGTCATATTGCTGGATCAAAAGGTATACAGTTTTATAGCCCTTTGGGCATAGTTCCAAATTGCTTTCCAGAATGGTAGTTAGGGGGTTGGACCGCATAACTTTTGAGGCCCTTTTCAGCTCTACACCTATGATCCTATGAGAGTGTTAAATAAATATCAGTTAATAATAACAGTAACTAACACTTATGTGGCTCTTTAAACTTTCCCAAGTGCTTTACAAGTTTCATCCTCACAACAACCCTGCGAGGTTAGGTACTACTATTTTCCCCACTTTGGAGATGAGAAAACTGAGGCAGAGAACAGTTAAGTGACTCGCCGAGGGTCATATAGCCAGTAAGTGTCTGTAGCTAGATTCGAACTCTGGTGTTTCTGACTGGAGTTTAGCACTCTACACTCTGCATTCCCTAGCTACATTAGTAGAGGGAAGTCCCATACTAGGAGTTCCCTACTTCGATGAAATTGAAGATGCATAGTTTAAAAAAATATATATATAACACAATTTGACCATAGGCCTTACTGTTAAGACTATGACTAAGGATATTACCCAGGAGGGCATATTCTGGTTCTGGCCACCTACAGGAGCCAAATTGAGACCACTGTGTCATTTCATCAAAACCATGGTTTTATCATCATTCCTGCAGCTCCCAGTAGGAATGTCACCATAGGCTGTGCCACATCTTAGCTTTCTTTTCTTTATTCTATCATTTGCTAGTGACCACAGGAACTGGGTCTGAGGAGTGGCCTTGTCCATCCTGCAGAATGAAGGAGCTGGCACTGTGCGTCAAGAATAGCCCTTTTTTCACATGGTCCTGGGTATGTTCTCTTTTGGCTTTTAGATAGGGAAGAAAATGGTTTCAAAGACTGGGCATGCTCTGGGAGCTTGCAGGTTGTGAGCCTGCTATTTTATCCACTATAATGCCAAGCAGGGTGGGACTTTTTTGCCTTTGTTTTTCATTTTGGAGTGCTTCTCAGCACTGAGGCAATCAAGTGTCTTTGACTGAGTCCTTTGTTTCAATCAAGAGTCTTTGATGACCTGCTTAAGAAACAAGAAAGCCCCAGGCCCCAGGCCCCAGGCCTCAGACCCTTTTGCTAAGTAAGTACTAAGCCCCAGGACCCTGAGAAGGGTATACATGATCTGAGGTTGGCCTTTTGTTTTGGGGGCACACTCATTGAAAGAGTGTTGGTGATTTGGCCAGAGGAGACTCTGGGTAGCCTGAAAACCCAGATGTTGGTGCTTCTTTCTTTGGTAACTATGTATGTAATGTCTATGGCCAGATAGAGAGAAGCCTATCTGTTGATTTATGTTATTTTGCTCTGTTTATAATATCTGTTTGTAATTTCTGTTTGTATTTGCTCTGAAGTTCTGGGTGCTGACTTTTTCCCCTAAACTAAACTATGTTTAATTAAAGTGAGATTGTTAACCCCTTAAAGTTGCTTTCCTTAGAAAAGTAGATCAAAGAATCTGGGCTAGCAGCCCTCCTGTGTGCCCTTGTTGTTGGTCTTTCACCTCCACAGCAGCTGCTAGCAACATTATTGTTACATCCACATAAGAAGCCAAGAAAGAAGGGAACATCAGGGCAACCCAGCTGCTGAGGGAGTTGAGGTCTCTGGGCTTTGAACCCATCATTTCTACTCCAATGACCAGGTGGGTCAGTCAACCTTGGTTTCTCCTCTTGGGAGGAACTGAATTTTAAACACAAATGTTCTCAAACCTCTTTAACTAGGAAAATGGTCAATTTACAATTCTAGGAAATTAGCCAATGTAACAGCTGCTCAGTTTAAACTACATTCCTCTTCCCGCTTTCTCCCCTCTGTCACTATCATTAAGCACTGAGTTGCTCACAATAAAAATATAATACTTACTCTGCTGTAATGGGCTGCTTTTTCCAAAGCATCTGAGAATGGTACTTACTTTTTTAAAAATAATTTTTATTGTTGTTTTCAGCTTCTTTTATCACCACAGTATCCCAGGTATCTCTCCTTCACCTTCCTTGAGAGTCACCCCATATGACAAATAGGGGTTTGAGGGTTATTTTAGAGAGAAAAAATTAGCCCAATTGGTCAATACTTTGGAGAAGTCCAAAAACATGTGCAATGTGTAATACTTGTGGACCTCCCATCTCTATGAAGAGGTAGGTTGGGAGGTGTCTTCTCACATCTCTTCATTTGAATCCCACTTGATTTTTATGATTTTGTTACATTTACTTTTCATTTTGGTGTGTCATTTTTCTTTCCATTTATGTTGTTGTAGTTACCATGTATGTTGTTTTCTTGGCTCTGCTTAGTTCACTCTGTACCAGTTCATATCAGTCTTTCCATGCTTCTGTGGATTTACAACATGCATCATTTCTTACAGTGAAATAGTATTTCATTACCTTCACGTTGCACAATTTGTTTAATCATTCCCCCATCAATGGTCATCGACTTTGTTTTCCAACTCTTAGCTATCACAAAAAGGGCTAGTATAAATATTTTGGAGTATATGGGGACTTTTTTCTTATCAATGACTTCCTTGAAGGCATAAACCCAATAACAATCTCTAGTTCAAAGGGTATGCACATTTTAGTTACTTTATTTGTAGAATTTCAAATTGCTTTCCAAAATGGTTGCACCATTTCACAACTCCACCAACAACATATTAATGTGCCTATCTCCATACAACCTCATCAACACTGACTTGCTATTTTTTTTGTTATTTTTTCCAATTTACAGGGTATGAGATAAAACCCCCAATGTTTTGATCTGTATTTCTCTGTATTAGTAGTTTGGAGCATTTTTTTGTGTGGTCATGAATACTTGGCAGTTCTTCTGAGAACTATTTGCTCTTATTCTTTCACCATTTATCTATTGAGGAATGGCATATGTGTGTGTGTGTGTGTGTATGTGTATACACACAGAGACACATACACATACACATATATATATGGAGAAAGAGAGGTGGGGGGAGAGATTGAGAGAGAGAGAGAGAGAGAGAGAGAGAGAGAAGGAGAGAGAGAGGGGAGAGAGAGAGAGAGAGGGAGAGAGAGAGAGAGAGAGTTAGTTTCTAAATCTTAGATACCAAACCCTTATCAGAGAAATTTGACAAATATATTGTTTACCATTTGACCACTTCCTATTTTATCCTAGATGAGTTAATGCTGTCTGTGCAGAAGCTTTTCAGTTTCAAGTAATCAAAGTTATCTATTTTATCTTTTGTAATTGCCTCCATCTCTTTTTTGGTTATGAATGCATTTCTTACCACTAGCTGTGATAAGTACATGATCTGTTTCTTTTCTAATTTTTTTTAGTATGATCTTTAATATTAAAGTCACATCCATTTGGACTATTTTGTGAAGTATGGTGTAAATATTGGTCTCAGCTTAATTTCTGCCAGATAGATTTTTAGTTTTCCCAGCAATTTTTATCAACTAGGGAGTTTTTTCATAGGCAGATTTTTAAAACTCTATCAAACCATGGGTTATTGTGTTCTATTGTTTATGAATCTTCCTCATCTAGTTAGTTCCATTGATCTATACATCTATTTTTTTTTTTACCAATACCAAATGGTTTTGATGCCTGCTGCTTTATAATATAGTCTGAAAGTCTGGAAGTACTATTTTCCTACATCATTTCCCTTGCTATTCTAGAACTTTTGTTTTTCAAAATGAATTTGGACTAATAATTTAATAATAACAATAATAATTTTATCAAGCTCTGTAAAGTATCCTCTTGGTAATTTGATTGGGATAATATTAAAAAGTATAAATTAATTTTGATAGTATTGTCATTTTTATAATATTGGTACAGCCTAGACATGAGCACTGAATATTCCTCCCACCACTTATTTACATTGTTCTTTAATTCTTTAAGGAGAGCTTTGTACTTAAATCCATATAAGTCTTTTGCTTTGGGAGGTTGATCCCCAGATATTTTATGCTTTTCGTAGTTATTTGGAATGAGATTTCTCTTCTATGATTGCTTTTTAAAAATACTTGTTTAGTATTTTATTTTTTCTCCAATTACATGTAAAAACAATGTTTAACATTCATTTTTTAAAATTTTAAGTTTCAAATTTTCTCCTTCCCTCCCTTTCCCCCTCTTTAAGATGGTAAGTAATTTGACATAGGTTATATATGTGCAATCATGCAAAATATATTTTCATATTAGTCATGTTACAAAATGAAACAGACAAAAAAAAAAGCTGAACAAGAAAAATGAAGTTAAAAAAGGATGCTTTGATCTGCATTCAGACTCCATCAGTTCTTTTTCTGGAGGAGAATAGCATTTTTTTTTTTTTTTGCCATATGTCCTTCTAAATTGTCTTGGATCACTGTATTGCAGAGAATAACAAAGTCATTCACAGTTGATCATCACACAATATTGCTGTTAATGGGTACAATGTCCTCCACATTCTGCTCATTTCACTTTGCATCAGTGCATGTAAGTTTTTACAGGTTTTTCTGAGAGCATCATGCTCATCATTTCTTATAGTACAATAGTATTCCATCTATGATTGCTTTTTGAGTTTTGTTTATTATTACATAGAAATGCTGTTGATTTTTGAGGATTTCTTTTGCACCTGCAAATTTACTGAAGTTATTTATTGTCTCAATTATTATCTTTGCTGATTCCCCAGAGTTTTCTAAATAAACCATCATATCATCAGCAAACAGAGGTAGTTTTATCTCGTCTTTACCTATATTTACTACTTTAATTCCTTTCTATTGTCTTATTGATATTGCTAACATTTCCAGTACAATAATAGTAAGGAAACTGGGCAAATTTGGTTCATTCTTGTATTTATTGGGAAAGGTTCTAGTGTATCCCTATTGCCTATAATGCTTGGTTTTGGTTTTAGATAGGTGCTTTTTATGATATTAAATAAGAAGGGAGGATGGGTAGTTAAGGGATTAAGGAAACAAGTGTAGGAATGATGGTCTGGACCAGATTCCCTGCCCCTATGGACCTAGTATCTAGAGCAGGAGTTCTTAACCAGGAGTCTGTGAATTCGTTTTTTAAAAATAGTTTGATAATTATATTTCTATATAATTAATTTCCTTTATAATCATATCTATTTTATTTTATGCACTTAAAAACATTCGGAGAAGCTTTCACTAGACAAGGCACAACCTCTTCAAGGCTACTTGTTTAGAAGAATCCCACCAGGCCAATGACCCAGTGAGTAATAATCCTGATGGTGAAGGGGTGGAGAACTAAACATAAATTAAAGAAGACTGCTCATTCCCTGCTTAGAGGAGGTTGTCCAGTTTTATTGACAGGTACCCTGTGTCATTTTTGGAAGGAAGAAAGATAATGGTAATAAGACATGGCCAATATCCTAACCACCTTGTCTTGAAAAGGTCTAGAAAGAGAATTTAGCTGTGTCCCAATTAGGGAAATGTTGGCAAGATCTCCAGGGCAAGTTATCACACAATTTCTAAGGAAGATGAGGATGTTAGAATACCCATAGACTTATAAGAGAAGGTATTTTGGTTCTAGGCTCACAACTATGAAGAAATGTACCCTTAAGGAGACAGAAGCTGTTCCTTTTAATGAAATTCTTTGTTGTTGTTGTTCAGTCATTTCAGTTGTGTCTGACTCTTTGCAATCCCATTTGGGGTTTTCTTGGCAAAGATACTGGAGTGTTTTGCCATTTCCTTCTCTGACTCATTGTACAGATGAGGAAACTGAGGCAAACAGGGTGAAGTGACTTTCCCAGGGTCACGCAGCTAGCATCTGAGTACAGATATGAACTCACTCTACCCACTGTGCCACCTACCTGCCCGATAAAATTCTAGGTAAGTGTTAAAGTCAGGGAAAGAGGGCCCAACGTTGATCTACACAGATGAGCTAAGGTTTCTGGGATGAATGAATATTTTAAATGTAGGACCAGGTAGAACCTAGGTAAGCCTAAGGCATCTTCATCATAAGGAGCTCTAAAGTCAGAGCCCCCATCTCCTTCTCATTACTACAGGAAAAGCCTGAAAAGAAAAATAAGCTGAGAAGTCATGGAATCATAGACTTTCAAGAATTGAGAGGATCATAGAAATCATTCACTACAACCTTTTCACTTGAATGTTGAGAGAACTAAGACAGAAAGGGATTGCCTGAGGTCACACAGTGGCAAAGGCTGCACTAGATCTCAGGTCTCCTGACTCTTCTTTATCTGCTCTTAGTGCTACACCCTGTGGCTTCCCTTGAGATGAAGCAACATAGACTTCTCAGGCCTTTTTTCTTGGCCTAAACATGAGGCTTGTCCAGATCCTAATCTTCCTGAGGGTAAAGACGTATACAGTAACCCCACAATCTAGAACAGTGCTTTGCAATGCTTATGAACAGGTCTTATGATCTTTAAAAAAAAAAATGGACTTGACCTGTGACTTAACTGGTATCTATTCATATAGCTCAGGATCTCTACCACTTGGAATCTTAGAGAGCTGCCTGGTCCACATAGTCCTTATGTGTCAGTGGGAGGACTAGAACTCAGGTTTTCCTAACTCTGAGGCCAGCTCTCTATCACTATTCCCAACTGTTTCTCCACATAGTATGTGCTTAAAGAGGGCTTATTGTAAAAAAATAAAATTAAACTAAAGAGCGCCCAACTTTCTCATAAAAACTTAACTTGGGTTTATTTGAAATTCTCTCATTCAGGAATATTTACCTCAATTCACACTATTGAAAATGTGAAACTGGTAGAGAAGAAAGGTTTGCCTGATTATATCACCTTAATGACAAAAATAATTTCTATGGCCTTTTCAAATGTCTGTGCTCATAAGACAGGGTAAAAAGCATTCCTTTGTCTATTTGTACTTACTGCCTTCTCAGTTTAATAGATCTTATTTAGGTTTCTGATATCAAAAGTAATGAACAGACTCACCTTCAAACCCCTCAAGCACAAAGATATATTGTAGACAGACTCCCGGCAAACAGGTTTTCCATCCATGTTGTGTAGGAAAATTGCATGTGTTCAGTCATTTTTCAGTCATGTTGGACTCTCTGTGACCCCATTTGGGGTTTTCTTGGCAAAGATACTGAAGTGTTTTGCCATTTCCTTCTCCAGCTTCAGATGAGGAAACTGAGGCAAACAGGGCTAAGTGACTTACCCAGGATCACATAGCTAGTAAATGTCTGAGGCTGGATTTGAACACATTAAGATGAATCTTCCTGACTTCAGGTTCTCTCCACTGTACCACCTACCTGTCCTAGGGAAATCACTGGTATTAAAAAAAAAAGACAGTAAACAATATACACACATATGTTGACCACAAGGAATATGGAAGGAAACTACTCATGATACATTGTGAAGAGGATGCCCTCACATTCAAGCTGATGATGTCTTTTCTCATCTGAAAAATCTTACAGGGCCAGACTAGACTCTAGTTTGCCTTTCTCTGGAGAGGCACTCATCTTTAGATTCGTTGGCATTCAAAGTAAGGCATCTCACAGATCAGTGATCCCATGAATGGCTTTCCCAGGGTTGTTAATCTGAGTTTGTTTATATTTATCCTAGAGGCTCTGGCAATATACAATTGGTCTTTTCAAACACTGCCATTTACCCATTCATAGACACAGTTTATCTTGCCCTGGTAGAATATCCTTATGAGGACAATTGGTCAGTTATATGATCATGGATCTGGCATTGGAAGGGACTTCAGAGTTCATCTAGTCCAACCTTCTCTTAAAAAAAAAAAGGATTAATCGCTTTTGTTTTTATACTACCTACATTTCCCAACATATCTCTCTCCCTGCCCCTCTCAGAAAGTTCTGAAAAAAATGATAAGCAAAAACGACTGACACAATGAAAATATCTGACGTTTTAGGAGAGGAGAGGAGAGGAAAGGTAGAAGGAATATTTATTATATACCTACTATGTGCTAAGTACTATTCTTAGAGCTGGAGATGTAAATAGAAAAATGAAGATAGTCTCTGTTTTCAAGGAGCTCTTTCTCTAATAGGTATAGATAATAAAGAAACGAAATTTCTTCTACAGGGCAAATAACAAGGCCCAGAAATACTAAAGCTGTTGCCTTGGGGCAGGCAGCAAGGTCCAAGATCCTTAGATTGTATTAGTAGGTCAGATGACATGATCTAGGTTCTGAAGGGCCTAGAAGCAGGGAAAATGGTAAGATCTGAAGAACCTTAGGACGCAGTGTGAGGGGAAATGGTAAGGCTTGGTCATGCCTTCCATTACCAGAAGGAACAGCATTGGTGATTTCGTATCATCCAAGTGGTACGAGCAATCAAGTAGCTGCGTGGCCATCCACGGAAAAGGGAGAGGGAAGGGAGTGGGGATGGACACTCCAGTGATACTGGGTCTTCCCATCAGACCTGCCTAGATGGCTTTGGTCGATCAAGTGTGTGTGTGGAGGGGTGGTTTGGGGGTGAAATTTCCACATTGTCCAAATTTAATATTTGAATGTTACAAGCACTACAGCAAAAGAATGTATGTGGTAAGTGTTGAATATACTCTTGACCTGTAGTTTTATTTACCCAACGCATTTTCTTATGGGCTAACACTCAAGCTGTGATTACCAGTGCAATAACATGTTATAATAACTGAGGGGGTGGGGTTGAGGGTGGCACGGGGAGGTGGCAGTCAGCCCAGTTCTGTGAATATGGAGATGTGGGTAAAAGGCAAATTTTAACTTGCTATAGGTTGTGTAAGTGGGGAGAGTGATAGCCTATGCATGATGGGATAAGTATTGGAAAAGATTTAGGCTATTTTGCTCTGCATTGCCTCTTCCAGACACTTCCTCTGTGATGTAACCAACCACACAGTAAACTAACTCTCTGGCTTTGAGGTTCATTCTATCCATCTACATAGCCGTTGTTATCTATTTCCTCCCAAGTCAATCTCACTCTTTTCTCAAGGAATTCAGCACCTGGCTCACAGTCTTCCTTTCCACTCCATATGCTGGACAGAGATTTGAACCTAGAGTCAGGAAGCCCCAAGTTCAAATTCTGCCTCAGACACTTAGGAGTTGTGTGACTCTGGGCCAGTTACCTAGTCTCTCTCAGTACCTCAGTTTCCTCATCTATAAGATAGGGATAATAACAGTACCTACCTTCCAGGGTTGTCATGAGGATAAAATTTGGTAATGTTGGTTAAATTCTTCGCAAACCTTAAGGTGCTATGTAAATGCTGATTTTAATTTTTCATATATGATTATGTTCCTCTAAATACCTGGCTTCCCAGTTCATCACCCTTCTCAGATCCCATGATCTACACCTTCATTCCACCTCAGCCATACACAGGAATAGTGGTAGCCTTAATCTCACCATCATTCATAATTGTTTGACCTCAATGATCTTGAATTTTGAAATCTCTCTCATACCATACATTTTTATTCTTCTGTTTGTCCCTCTGACTCACTTTCTCCTAAACCTATTCTTCATTTTTATTATGACTTCTAGTAATTCCATTCTTGCTCCCTTATTTCCTAGTCTATCACCGCTGATCTGGTCTCACTTTCCTTCCTTTGTAATCTTGACTCTGTACTTAACAAGTTCAACTTGACACTGTCTTCTACACTTGAATCCTTTGTCCTATTTGCTGTTCATGCCTTTTGAAATTCCAACCATGGGCTCCTCCATCATCTGTGTTCTCTGCTTCTGTTCCCATGCTGCTGAAAGCCACACAGCCATACTGAAAGACTCAAATACAAATTTGTTACCTAATCTCAATCAGACTCTCAACTGTCATGTGCCCTTCTTTGATTGATTGATTCTCCATTGCATTCCCCACAGCCTATTCTAAATCTTTTCTTCTCTCTTTAAGCCATCCACACCATCCCTTACCTTCTCTTCAGACTTTACTGAGAAAATAGAGACATTTGGTCAAAGAATATGAACAGGCAGTTGTCAGATGAAGAAATTAAAGCTATCTATAGTCATATGAAAAAATGCTCTTAATCGATATTGATTAGAGAAATGCAAATTAAAACAACTCTGAAGTACCACCTCACACCTATCAGATTGGCTAATATGACAAAACAGGAAAATGATAAATCTTGGAGGGGATATGGGAAAATTGGAACACTAATACATTGCTGGTGGGTGAATTGATCCAATCATTCTGGAGAGCAATTTGGAACTATGCCCAAAGGGCAACCAAACTGTGCATTCCCTTTGATCCAGCAATACCATTTTTAGGTCGGTGTGCCAAAGAGATCATAAAAATAGGAAAAGGACCCATATGTACAAAAATATTTATAGCAACTCTTTTTTTGTGGTGACAAAGTATTGGAAATTGAGGAGATGCCCATTAATTGGGGAATGGCTGAACAAGTTGTGGTATATGAATGTAATGGAATATTATTGTTCCATAAGAAATCGTGAACAGGTGGACTTCAGAAAAACCTGAAAAGACTTGCATGAACTGATGCTGAGCAAAGTGAGCAGAACCAGGAAAGCATTGTATACAGTAACAGCAACACTGCACAATGATCAAGACAATGATCTAAGACGATTCCAAAAGACTCATGATGGAAAATTCTATCCACATCCGGAGAAAGAACTGTGGAGTCTGAATGCAGATCAAAGCATACAATTTTTTATTTTTCTTTGTTTTGTTTTTTCTTTCTCATGGTTTTTCCCTTTGGTTCTAGTTTTCTTTACTACACAACCAATTCGGAAGTATGTTTAATATGATTGTACATGTATGGCCTATATCAGGTTGCATGCTGTCTTGGGGAAAGGGGAAGGGAAAGAAGGGGAGAAAATTTAAAACTCAAAATCTTGTAAATTTTGAATGTTTCAAAACAAAAAATAAATAAAAAGAAAATGTAGATATCTGCTATAAGGTTCCTGATTACCTCAGTTCTACAGCTTAATTCTCCTCAACATTATCCCCATTGTCTCCTCATTTGCTATGGTCTCTAAGGAAGAGGGCAGAGTCTTTTCTGTGCCAAGGTGAAACCCCTCCATTTATGCCCTCAACTGTATCCCTCTCATCTCCAGGAGTTTACCCTCTGGTCAATCTCAGTCTCTCTAGTCATCAATAGCCCTTTATTTATTGGGTCTTTTCGAAACATGGTCAGGTTTTCCATATATTTAAATAACCTTCACTTGACCTTGTCAAGCCCTTAAGCTATTATCCTATTTTTCTCTTCCCTTTTGTAGAGACTCATAAAAAAGCTATCTACACTCACTGCCTCTGATTCTCCAACTGCCACTGACTTCTTAACTTACCCTTGTATTCTAGCTTTAGATTTGAATGAAAGGTTACCAATTGTCTCTTAATTGCTAAATCTTTTTGGTTGTTGTTGTTCATTTTGATCATATTTTATTAGGATAGCTGAAAGGAATACTAGCTGTTCAGACTTAACCAGACACTGGTTTCTTATAGTGTCACTAAGTATTTCAGAGAATCTCCTACAAGCTTTATATACCTCACCATTCCATTTCTTTTTTTAAAAAAATTATATATTTTATTTTTCCAAATTACATGTAAAGACAATTTTTAACATTCATTTTTTAAATATTTGAGTTCCAAATTCTTTCCCTTCCTCCCTCCCACCTCCTTCCTTGAGAAAGCAAGCAATTTGATATAGATTATACATGTACAGTCATGCAAAGCATATCTCCATATTAGCCATGTTGTGAAATAAAGGTTTTAAAAAGTATGCTTTGACCTGTGTTCAGACTCCATCAGTTCTTTCTCTGGAAGTGGACAGTATTTTTCATCATAAATCCTTTGGAATTGTTTTAGATCATTGTATTCTTGAGAATAGCTAAGTCATTCACAGTTGATCATCATATGATATTGCTGTAACTATATACAGTGTTCTCCTGGTTCTGCTCACTTCACTCTGCATCAGTTCATATATGTCTTTCCAGGAAGTATCCTGCTTATCATTTTTTATACCACAATAGTGTTCCATCCAAATCATATACCAGAACTTGTTTAGCCATTCCCTAATTGATGGGCATCTCCTCAATTTCCAATTCTTTGCCACCACAAAAAGAGCTGCTAGAATTATTTTTGCACACATAGATCCTTTTCCTTTTTGTTTTTTTTTATCTCTTTGGGATACAGTGTATTGCTGGGTCAAAGAGTATGCACAGTTTTATAGCCCTTTGGGCCTAGTTCAAATTGTTCTCCAGAAGCATTGGAACAGTTCACAATTCCACCAAAAGTGCATTAGTGTCCCAAATTAATTGCTAAACCTAATGGTCTATTGTCATTTCTTATTCTACTTGACTTCTCTGACACACTTGACACTTAAAAACTGAACTGTGATTTCTCCCTTGAGCTTAAGTACTGCAACACCAACTGCTTATTGGACCTCTTCCCCCCAATGTCCCATAAGCATCTCAAACTCAACATGTCCAAAGGAGAACTCATTTTACCTTTTCCCCTATATCTATACCTCTACCTAATTTTCCTGTTTCTCTGGAGCGCACAACCATCCTTCTAGACACCCAGATTCACAACTTCAGAATCATCATTGTGGAAGAAAATTCTATACTCTACATTTTAGGCACAAGCCTGACAGATCATTTTATTAGCTAAATTATTCTGATGTAAACATTTCTGCTTAGAGGTCCAAAGTCAGACAGTTTCCTCATGAATGCCTTGGAAAGTTTTTCTAACAAGTGGAATTTATAATATTTTTTAAAAAAATAGATAAATTCCATAGTTAAAGTTGATCAAATGTTTAGAATTTATATAAAAGTCTCAGAACAATAGTAACTTCAAATATAGACACTCCTTAGAGAACCATTTAACCCAAAGCATTCAGTTTCTCTTCAACTACTCCCTCCAAGGATTTACCTTTGCTTCTGGTCAAAGATAAACTCAAGAGATACTTTTAAACTGATTAATCAAAAGTATTTTCTTTCTCTAAGTCTGATCATTATCCTAATCACTTCAGGGAAGAGATCTTCTTGGACTTAACAGGTTTTTATTTGTTTGTTTTTAGAAACTAGTTAAGTTTTTGATAAGAATGAAGAATTTCAATCATGTCTGCTCTTTGTGACCCCATTTGGGGTTTTCTTGACAAAACTGTTGGAGTGGTTTGCCATTTCCTTCTCCAACTTATTTTACAGACGAGGAAACTGAGGCAAACAGGGCTAAGTGACTTGCCCGGGGTCACACAACTAGTAAGAGTCTTCCTGACTCCAAGCCTGGTGCTCTATCCACTGGGCTACCTAGCTGCTCCCTCTCTGAGAAGACCAAGTATTGTGTGACATTCCAAGGAGACAAAGTCCTCTTCCAGTCTTATTTTGTGTGATCAAAGTCCATCTGTTTCATCTATATAGTTTTTTTGAAAGAAGAATAGAAGAAAGCATTTTCAAAAGATGCAGCCCAGGGCTGGCCTTCTATGGCCTATATTTTAAGGTCTCTTCCAGTTTTCACAATAGCATACTATTATGCCTCTGATGCCCTCTATCTGTTTGATCTTGTACAAATCACTTAATCTCCCCAAGACTCAGTTTCCTCATCTGGAAATGAGGTTATTTGACTAGATGGTCTCTGAGGTTGCTTCTAGCTTCAGATATGTGGTGCTATAGTTACATACTATATTTCAAGAAAAAAAAATGATTCTACCATCTTTGATTCTACCCACTGCTCACTTACCAGATCTCATCAGCTACCAAATGTTGTCAGTTCTATGTGTACATTATCTCTCTAATACATATTCTCTCCACTCACACTATAACTACCTTAGTGTCAGGTTTCATCAGCTCTTGTCTGGACAACTGCAACAACTCTTAATTTACCTTCTTTGAAACCAGTCTTTACCTTCTTGAAACCAGATTCCACACGGATGATAAATATATATTATGACCACATAGGTTTGACCATGTCACTCCTGTACTTGAGAAACTCCAGTGATTTCCAGCTTTCTAGGTGAGAATATAACTCCTCTGCTGACACTTAAAATCTTTCACAATTCAATGCCAATCTATTTTTCTAGACTGATTTCACATTAATCCATCATGTGAGCTCTATGTTCCAGCCAAATTGGCATATTTACTATTTCTGAAGCAGGACATTTCACCAGGAACATTGTGCCTTTGCACAGGTTCACACCTAATGTCCTCTTGCCTCACCTCCACCTCTCCGGGTGTGCCTAGATCTGTTCAAGGATCAGCTCAGGTCCTACCTCCTATACATGATCTTTCAGTTCTTAGCACTCTTAGTACTTAGTACTCTTCTCGTCTTCTAACTATAATGTGTATAGTATGTATATGTATTATATTTACTTATTTATGTGCATATTGCATCAACACTAGCGGAATGTAAGCTTCTTGAGGCCAGGGACTGTTGGTTTTCGTCTTGTCTCTAGCACTCAAGACTCAGTAGGCTCTTAATAAACATTTCTTGAATTGAATTGTATCCTGGACCAGAGGCATTTATCTTTCTTGGAAATGGCACAAGGAAGGAGAACAGAGATAAAGAAGGGAATTCCAGAGAGGGAGAGAATAGCCAGCACTCATGGAAGAAATTGGTGTTAAATGGACAGAGAGTTTGTTGTTGTTGTTTTAACAAACCTAGAGATGTGGTGATCTTTATTGAAATACTTCAGTGGAGTGCTGAGGGAAAAAGAGGTCAGAAGGAAGAAACAGGGAATTTTGGAACCTGCTACATAAGCTTTGGGCTTACGCTTATTCATCATGCCAGGATATGTTCCCCTTAGCTACTTCAGGGGTCAATAATTTACCATCTAAAAATGATGGAGGATGTCCCAGTGGCACAATGTCAAAGTCTTTAGTTTTCAACTGGAAAAAAATCATCCACACAAAGAATGTCAGTCTCAGGAAGGGATTTTAAAAAGACATTCAAATCATTGCATTGTCTTTTCCCTTTCAATTCTTTCTTCTTAAAACTCCTCAAAGAAGAGAATCCCAGTTTCCCTTATGTTCCATTGTTCTACCCACAGCACAATTCCATCAAGAGCCTCAAATGACTGATGATTGACGGTCCCTCTAGGAAGGAGCTTCATCTTCCCCTGTTTTAAAGGTTGTAAGAATTCCTGCTGCAAAGTAATTAAAAACTCATTTGTAATGAATTCTTTTTAGTTTTATTCCCAGATAGTCCTTTTAAGGCTTTTAAGGCTTCCACAACTCATGAAGAACAAGGGATTTCTCCGGCGGCCCTACAGACAACCAGTCTTGAAGAACAAGCCTATTTTTGGTATTTAATAAAGGAAAGAACAAGTCTTTAAGTGCTGATCATGTATCAAGCTGTGTGCTAAGTGCTCAGGGTACAAATACAAAGGCAAAGACAGACTCTTCTTTTGAGAAGTTTACATTCAAATAGGGAGAGTTAGATGACACTCATAGGAAAATGAGAGCCAGGAAGGGAGACTTTGGTTCAGAATGTTACTGGAATGCAAGCTGGGTCATAGGGAAGCAGAGTGAATGTATCCTAGCAGTGGAAGGAAACTGCTCATATTCCAGTGTGATTCCAGTGAGTAGGGCCAAAGAGGAATAGAATATTGTGTCCCTTCTAGGAATACTCCTACATGTTTCCTTCTCATTCTCCTGGATATTCATCTCAAGAAGACTAATATCTAAGAGACATAATGCCAAAAATAAGTAACAAATAAAAATCTCCCAAACAAAACCTACTCCTTGCCAAAAACAATCTTTGTCTGACTACTTGGCATCTGTGTTACTAGAAGCGTTGCCATCTTTGATCTCAGTATACCCATGACTAGAGGACAGGGAGCAGGCAATGTCACATATGTCCAGGCCAGAGCCTAGCAAAATAAATGCTCAGCATATGGAGTTTTGGCTAAAGAAGTCTTCCCTCCAAGTAAGGAGCCCTCTGCAGCCCCATTTGCCCCAGCATCAGCTCCTTCCAAGGCAGATGCCTCATGAAGCCCCTAAAAATCCCTGGGAGATCTACAAGGCAGATGGTTTCAGTGGTAGCCAACCTTTTTAAACATCTTCACATCCTTGCTCCGGCTGCTACATTTCCCTCAGTGGATTGTAATATACGTTAAAACAGAACAAAAAAATCAAGAAGAAACAAAACAAAGAAAAAAGGTATTTCTGGGAATCTCATTATCGAATGAGATAATATCTATTAAGTGCTTAGCACAGTACCTGGCACATAGCACAGACTTCATAAATGCTCATCCCCTTTCTTCCCTCCCTCAGGGAAATTTCTGCTAAAGGGCCACTGAAGCAAACTGTGTTTTCTCACCACCATTTCCCCCTAACTCCAACTGGTCATTTTAACAGGCCATATGATAGGGGAGGGGAGGAGGCAAAAATGTCTGGAGGATGCAGATTTAAGAAAGATTAACCAGATACCATTGTCTAAATGCCTACAGAGAAATGAAAATACATTAATTGGGGGCAAGGTTAGTCAGTTGAAAAGCAATGTAGTAAGTGGGCAGGGCTCTATGAAGAATAAACTGCCTTTAGACCTCTGAAACTACCATTCAGGGCCCTGTGGGAAGAAGCGCAAAGGCCAGGTTTAGGAGGCCCTGCTGATGATATGGGCACAGGATAAACCTAAATGTCTTAATTAACATGGGGCTTAAAACAATGTCATTTAGCATAAACAACAATATCCATCAAGTGTCTTCTAGGAAAGTGCCTTCTAAGAACCCAGCACCTAGCTATATTCTCTCTGAGATACAAAGCTTCACCAGCACAGGACCTCTAATCTCAGGGAACTCACAATATAAGAGTGGGTGTGATATACATGACATTTTAAAAAATAGTCAAATCAGTTGTTTGGGGTTCACCCAATCATGGGTTGACAGCTGGCTACTCTCTGCCTCCCAAGACACAACTGTGTGTTCTATTATCTCTTAAATTCCTCTCTTTCCAGTAAACATTTAATCTAATAAGCATTTATTAAGTACCCACTATATGCCAAGCACTGTGCTAAGCTCTGGGCTCTGGGGATGCAATTAATAAAAAGGGGGTCCCTGCCCTCAAGGAGCTTACAGTCTAACGGGGAGTGGGGTGGGGGTGGGGGTGGAGGTGGGGGTAGAGAAACAGTACACAAAAGGAAGTAGGCAAAGGAACAGTGTCCCTGGGCAAGAGCATCTTGCTCCATAGAGTTGAAACCAGGCGGAGCAGCAAAAGCAAAGTGAGTGAGTTGAGTCCAGTTTCTGTTTCTTTGAAAGGAAGTTATTGGGAGGAGTTTGGTATTCCATTCTCCATCCCTCCAGCCAAAGGGGAGAGGAGGCTGATGGAGGTGGTGTCCATCAAGACTTTGCCTGGAACAAGCTCCCATTTTTTTTGCCTGCTGAATTCCTACCTTTGTACAATTTTACTTAAAAAAATTATTTTATTGATGTTCTTTTTAAAAAATATCAGTTTCCACTAGCTTCCTTCTGACCCCCACAGAGCTCTACCTTGTAACAAAATATAGTGAAAGGGGAAAAAAATCAGCACATTGACCATGTCTGAAAATGTGTGCCTCATTCTATACCTCCTGTCTGCCACCTCTTGGCAAGATTCAGAAGGTAAGGGTTGAGTGTTCTGAAGTCATGATTTCTACCTATGCTTTAAAGCCCAATCCCTAATTTACCCTATCCTCAAAGCCTTCCCGGACCTCACATGACACTTTCTTTTCCACTTGTCTAGACACAAATCTGGCAGCTAGGTGGTTCAGTGGATCTTGGAGCCAAGAAGACTCATCTTCCTGAGTTTACACCTGGCCTCAGGTACTTACTAGCTGTGTGACCCTGGCCAAGTTGCTTAACCCTGTTTGCCCCAGGTTCCACATCTATAAAATGATCTGGAGAAGGAAATGGCAAATCACTCCAGTACCTTTGCCAAGAAAACCCCAAATGGCATCATGAAGAATCTAATGCAACTGAAAAGCAACTCAACAACAACAACAGGACAGAAATCACACAATATTTTGTATTATATTTCACAAAATCCCAAAATTTCACAGGTGGAAGGAACCTCAGTGACCATCTAGCCCAACCCAAATCTGAAAAAGGATCCCCTTCACAACATATATGATAAGTGGCCACTTCAGGCTTTGCCTGAGTCCCTTCAATCGTTGCGGTAGTGGTTAACACACTACCAACAGCCCATTTTATTTTAGGATAGCTCCAAATTGTAGTAAAGTCTACCTTCTTGCAGCTTCTATTCATTGTTCATAGCTCAAGCAGAATAAAAATAGTTAATAGAAATAGTTAATAGTTAATAGAAAGGACCCCAGAGGATACCAAGTCAAAGCTCTCAACTTATATGTAATTCAGCTATGGGATATGGTCAGATCGCCCATGATGGAGCCACCCATGTGAGAGACACCAGGGATACATTTCTGGGAGAAGATATTCTGTATTCACTTTATTTTGTGGGTAGGAGCAGCCTCTTTCCATTGGCTACATAGCCTGCATAGGCTATGTCTTTAAATTACCAAACTGGTACAGTTTCAGTTTCTCTTCCTGGTCTTGTCTGAGTTCGAAGGCCTCATTTTCTTACGGAGTAGGCACCATGTCCTAAACTGGGTGGGGGGGAAGGGCCACTTCCACTTTTCTTTCCCTTAATCCCTGTGGCCTCAGAAATGGGCTTGGAGTTTTTAGTCTGTTTTGGTCTGTATCAATTGTTCTTTTCAGTTCTGAGTGCATGTGGTAGAGTTTGAGACCTGGAAGCTCCAGCCATGGAGACCTTGGAGCCAGGATCTCAGACCAGATGTTTCTGCCAGCCCAGCAGGGAAGCCTTAAAAGGGAGGGAGTAGGGGGCAGGGAAAAGGAACTTTCTATTTAGAATTTGATGGGACTATCCTATACGGGAACTGAGTTAAGTTTTGATCCTAATTTCTCTCCCCTCCTTGGAAATTGAGGTGATGTAGGTGGAAATATGCCCCCTAGGTGTTGGGGGGTGGTGGTGGAGAAATGTATGTTTCTTCTTGCTTTGCCTTTGAAGTAAAAATTCCTTTGTAAAAGCTAATCTGATTTTTAAGTGGTTAAAAAGAACTAGGGTGTTTTCTAGTAATTTTACAGTTTTGTCCAACTCTTTGTGACCCCATTTAGGGGTTTCTTGGCAAGGATACTGGAGTAATTTGTCATTTCTTTCTCCAACTCATTTTACAGATGAGGAAACTGAGGCAAACCAGGTTAAGTGACTTGCCCAGGGTCACATAGCTAGTAAGTAGCCAAGGCTAGATTTGAATTCTGGTCTTCCTGACTCCAGGCCCCGCACTCTGTCCACTGTGTCACCTAGCTGTAGAACCAAGGTGCTAGATGACGAGGTCAGAGTTGGGAGAGCTGCTTCAAATGTGAAAGAATTCACTT
This sequence comes from Trichosurus vulpecula, assembly GCF_011100635.1. Lineage (NCBI taxonomy): Eukaryota > Metazoa > Chordata > Mammalia > Diprotodontia > Phalangeridae > Trichosurus > Trichosurus vulpecula. Next base: position 171,210,618 of record NC_050575.1, on the reverse strand, counting down.
AGACCTTCTCTGTAGCCATTGGGAGCTTTATTGATGGAAAAGCAGCAGGCTAGCCCTGGAAAAAGGACTAGCAATTAACAGAGGGACAGGGGCTTGTTTCTATAAGGACAGGATGAGGGAGAGGGGGAAATTTTATGACCCAGGATGCGGGGAAGACAAGGAATTTTATGGTCCAGGATAAGGAGGAAGTTTTATGAGAATTCAAGATAAGGGGAAGAGACTCCAGGACTCCTTCAGGTTAGGAAATAAACTAGGGGTTTCACAAAATCAACCCTTAATATTATTTTTAACTCTTAGGGCCACTGTTTGAGCCACATCATAGGGAGGCCTAAATTGAGGGCACATAATCAGTGGGGTCTTGAGTCAATGGCAGAGACTAGCTATCCCCTCCAACCCCCTTGAGGGTACCTAAGAATAGTGGAGGAGGGTTGAAATGTAACACACCAGGCCTTCAGGGCCAGAGTAGTCACTGAGAAGAATATAGCTATATATCTCTATTTAGCTATAGCTAATATAGCTGAGAAGAATGAAGTCCAGAGTGGTTTTAAAAAGGTACCCAAAGTCACAGATAATAAGAAACAAAGCTGAGATTAGAGTTCAGGCCCTCTGCTCATAAATGCTTCTTCCATTATGCCAAAGTGAAGACTGATATTGTATCCCCCTAAATCTACTTTTCAGGCTATTCATCTTTAGGTCTATCCCTCCTAGACTCTAATTTCCATGACGGCAATGTGTTGTCTAATAACTCACTTATTAATAACTCACTATCTAATAGCACCTTAAGGCTATCAAAGCATTTGCCTCCCAACTACCCTGAGAGCTGGGTCATTCAAGCATTATCATCTTTCTTTTACAGATAAGAACACTCATGCATGGAAAAGATAAGCGATTTGCCCAAGGTCACACAACTAGTAACTATTAGAGGCAGGATTCAAACCTAGGTCTGGTTCTGGAGTCAGAGAACTTGGGTTCAAATCCTACCCCTGTCACTCACTATCGGTGTGGTGTGATCTTAGATAAATCACTTAGCCTCTCTAGGCATCAGTTTCCTTATTTGTCAAAAGAGGAGTCTGGATTAGGTGATCTCTCAAACCCATTATACTCCAGATCAATGATTCTATGATTCATTGTGGTATCAGAGAAGGAACAATGATCCTGAAATTAGACAGCCTCATCTGTAAAATGAGAGGGGTGGACTAGATGGTCTCTGAGGCCCTTTCTAGCTCTAAGTCTATGTTCCTAGGACTCCAAGTCTAACACTGCTGCCTGATTCTCAATTTTCCCATTTGATTATCTACTGCACAATAGTGCTTGATAAATATTTGTGAAAGCAAATTGAATTTGGCATTGAAGAAATAATAGTTGACCTAAAGCCCAGCAGCCTTCCCACATGGCAAAGCCCTCTATACTGAGAGCAAAAGATTCTTCCAGCCTATGATGGCATCTGAGGACTCCCTGAAGGAAAAAAATGGACTCAAAGTGCAACAGCAAAGCTGCCCACAAGCCCCAAGCCTTGAGCAATGTTGCCTGTGTTGCCAGGGTAGGGAATAAGGAGAAATTGCTACAGGCTCTTAAATATAGAAATATTGTTGAGTCTGACTCTTTGTGAGTCCATTTAGGGAGTTCATTTGGGATTTTCTTGGCAAAGATACCGAATTGGTTTACCATTTCCTTCTCCAGCTCATTTTACAGATGAGGAAACTGAGGCAAACAGGGTTAGTGACTTGCCCAGGGTTACAGAGCTAGTAAGTGTGTGGGATCAGATTTGAACTCAGGAAGAGGAGTCTTCCTGACTTCAGGACCGGCGCTCTATCCCCTGCACCACCTGGCTGCCTAAGACTTCTCTCTTGGTGAGTTACTTGACCTCAAGTCTCCAGAATATTGAGTCCAGGAAAGAAGCCAAAATGGAACTTCCCAATCCCACCACCAGGAGATGATCAGAAATATTCCTGTTGGCCTTTGTATAATCTGCATTTTTTTTCTTGGAGAATATTCAGGTACTGGTCTCCCTCCTTTTTACTGTATTTCACTGCATTACTGTCACAGATTTTATGACAAATTTTTTTTTGCAAAAAAGCGAGGTGCTACCATTATGTGAAGCTTTTAAACATTTGTGCAGGTATTACTTAAAAATCATTTATTACTAAGCTGTCTGGTGCAAGATTAGAATACATAGAATACTTATGAATTATACCTTAAAATTGGGAAGATGCAAGTCTTACGATTATCACATGACTTACTCATGGCAGTGTCACCTGCCTGCCCATTCTCCTTGCCCCTATGGCTCTTCATCGGGTTGATGAACCCAAGTTCTCATCAACTAACAATGGTTAGTACTCCAGCATCTAAACAAACCACCAAATCACCTTTCAGAAATATACAGACAAGGCACGTGGACTGAGAATTCTAGGCTCCAGGACCGCAATACAAGAGAGATAAATGTGTTTCCATAGGCCACTGGTGAATACATTGCTGCTCTATTTACCTTTTAGGGGGAGTGAGGAACAGAATTATATCCTGTGACAATTATGTGATGAAAGGTTATAAACCAATTTTGGGACTGGAAAAAAACAACAAAACAGGTGTGATGATTATGCAGTGAAATATGTTACCTCCCTGCTTCTCTCCTTAATCCCCTCTTTCTTCCTTTCTTTTCTTCCTCCCTCCTTCTCTCCCTGCCTCCCTCCTTCCTTTCTTTTATTTCTTTTTTCTTTTCTTCTCTCCCTCCTTTTCCTTTATTTCTTTTTTTCTTCTCTCCCTCCTTCTTTTCCTTCTCTCTTTCCTTTCTTCCCTCTCTTCCTCCCTCTGAGACCTCAGGTCTTGCTTTCAGCCTGGCCCTGACTGCCATCATCTAGGGAGGCAGCTCCAATGGCCAAGCAATCGCCATGCCCAGGGCCATCAAGCCACCCTAGCAGTTTTCCTAAGGGAGAGGCAGGAGGCAGCATGTACCAGACAAATCAAACCATCACCACCAGCACCTTCCTCACTCAGACTGTAAGCCTAAGAGCCTTGGGAATAGCAATGCTTCTGACCCACTGGCTACAGCTGTCATCCTGGGAAACAATCCCTGGGGAGATGCAATCTGGCAGCTGCTCCTGCAGGTGTTATAGCTGCAGCTATTGAGGACCCAGAAAAGAATGTTTTTACACCCAATTCCTTTGGCTCTGTCAAATGGTTCTACATCAGATACCGATATCATTTTATTAGTGGACACAACCACTGCACCTTAAGGACCATATGATGTTGACATGTGACTTGCAGCTGAAAACTTTCATAAATGTCTTCTCCATTAGAATGTGGCCTCCTTGAGAGCCTGGGTGTCTTACTTTTCTATTTGTTTCTCCAGGGCTTAGCATACTACTTTACTCATAATAAACACTTAATAAATACTTCCCTTCTTCCCCTCTCAGTTCCCTTTCCTTTTTCTTCCTCCTTTCCTTCCTCTGTCCCTCCCTCCCTCTTTCCTTCCTTCCTTCCTTCTTCCCTCCTCCCTCTTTCCTCCCCCCTTATATCATTAAGGCAGAATTCATGACTTCACAGACAACCATGAATATGCCTGAATGGTCCAGAATCGCAGGATATAAGGAATTCTCTAAGTAGAAGGCAGAGGAGTTAAAGCATTTGTTGAAACTCAAAAGTAGCAGACCCACGGACCAGTGTCCCCAATTCGACATCCTGCCAAGAACCTTCCAAAACCGGTATGCCCATCTCACAAGAGTGACCAGGAGGCCACAGAAAAACATTATGGCAGCAAGCCAAGCCATACTGGTGCTTCCCTCCCCCCCCACAATGCCAGGGCCCTCCAGCAAGAAGACCACCCACTGGCCTCAAGCCCCTGCTCAGCACTCTCTGGTCTCCATGAGGGTCAGTCCTGTTTTTTTTTGTAGCGCCTGCTGCTGTTGCCGCCTCTTCCGCTGCAACCTCCAAGCTGTGTTCCAGCTAGCTGACTGCTTCCTCTCTCCTTCGGCTCTTAACTGCTCTCACCAACTGCCTCACCAACTGCCTCTTAGCTCTGCTCCAAACGTTCAGCAAGCTCCTCCCACCACAGACTTTATGTCATCACATGGACCAGAACTCAGGCACCTACCATTGGCTCCAGTCCTAGCCACTCCCCCCAGGACCCTGAGAGCCCCGCCCCCGAAGCCCACTCAAATGGGCGGGAAAGATCTTCCCATTCACTGATTGCCTTTACACCCCTTCTTTCCTTCTCTTCCCCCCTTCCCCAATCTCCTGCTTCTTTTCTTTGTTTTCATTTCATACATAGCTTGCTGGGGAAGTACAACATTCTAAGCTCACCCTTCACCTTTTCCCAGCAGTGAAAGCCCCTTTCTGGAAGGCAATTGCAGGGAAAGAGCAACAACAGCCCTCAATTTCTTGGCAATCCTTATCCCAGGATCTTCAATAATGGAGTCACTCAGATAGAAACAAAGGATCCCTGAAGGCCCCATATTGACTTATAAAATCACATATTAACATTATCTATGTTGTTTTGTATTTAATCACATTTTAATCTGGTTGGGGCCCACTATGGCCTTGGGCAATGAGTTTGACTACTCCAATCTTTGGGATTATATTTTTCAAAAGTATATTTTGTTTTAATTCCACTAGATCTGTCTCCCCCCACCATTGAGAACACAAGAAAAACCTAACCCATTACAAACATGTATCAATCAAAATCATGTAATCAATCAAAACAACTTTCCACATTAGCCATGTCCAAATAATTCTTCTTAATCAGTCTTCTCTTTATCAGGAGGTATGCAGCATGTTACATTATTAGTCCTCTGGAATTGTGGTTGGTCATTCCACTGATAAGCGTTCAGTACAATTTTATTCCAAGACATTTATATATTATAATTTGTTCATTGATTCCCTAATTTATGAGTGCCCCATTAGATTCCCATTCTTTGCCACCTCAAAAAGAGCTGCACTTATTTTAATATTTATTTTAATATATTCTTAGAGTTTGTTTGCTTAAAACTAATCTCTCCCTTTATCTACCTTTCCTCTAATTCCCTTTTCCCTCCTATTTCTTTGTTGAGTGAAAAGTATTCCTGTACACAACCATGCATGTGTATGCATTCTCCTTTCTTTTGACCAGTCCAGATGAGAATGAGGTTCAAGTGTCAACCACTCCTTCCCATCCCCTCCTTCTTGTTTGTATAGAGGTCTACTTGCACACATTGATTGTGTGAAATCATTTTCCTTAACTTTCCTTTCCCTTCTTGTCCTCTTCCCATTTCTTTCCATTTTTAAGATCATCAAGACATAACAGAACTACTTCCGGGCCTTGTCTAATTGGACCTCCCTCTATGACCCTTGAGGACGTTAGGATTCAGAGGTGACATATGTGTCGTCATTCTCATATATAAATGTAAGCAGCTTATCCCATTTTAGTCCATTTGTCATTGTTCATTCATGCTTATCTTTTTATGTTTCTCTTTACTCCTGTATTTGAACTTCGAAATTTCTGCACAGCTGTGGTCTTTTCATCAGGAATCCTTGGAAGTCCTCTATTTCATTAAAGATCCCTTCTTCCCCCCTGTAGCATTATACATTTTTTTTGCTGGGTAAGTCATTCTTGGCTGTGACCCAGTATCATTTGCCTTCTGGTATATTGTATTCCAATTACTCCTCTCTTTTATAAGGTTAGCTACCAGATTATGTGTGATTATGACTGTGGCTCCTTAGGATATGAATTCTTTCTTTCTGGCTACTTGCAGATTTTTCCTTTGACCCCAAAACACTGGATTTAGATTATGATTTTATTGGAAATTTTCATTTGGGTGTTTCAGGAGATAACCAGTGGCTTTTTTTTCTATTTCTACTATGTCTTCTGTTATGTTTTAAAATTTCTTTAAATAGATATCTAGGTTCTTTTTATGGTCATAACTTTCAGATAGGCCAATGATTTTCTATTTTTTTTCTCCTTGATCTCCTTTCTAGGTCAGTCATTTTTGCTATGAAATACTTTAGGATTTTTCCTTTTATCCCAGTCTTTTGACTTCATTTTAATATTTCTTGTTGCTACATGGAGTCCTTGGATTCTTTTGGGTATATTCTAATTTTCAAGGAGTTTGTTGCTTGGGCAAGGTTTTGTACCTCTTTTGCCAAGCTGTTAATTCCCTTTCCAATTCTTTCTTTCATAGCTCTCATTTTTTCCATTTTTTCCCTCAAGTGCTCTCATTTATAAAAACATTTTAAAACTTTTTCTTTTAAAACTCTTGCCTCATCTCTTCCAGGAATTCAAGTTAAGTTTGTGCCCAAGCTGTGTTTTTCTCTGAGGTTTTGCTTGTAGATGTTTTGGAGTCATTCTCTTCTTTTGAGCTTGTGTCTTGAATTTAAAGAACCATAATAGCTCTTTATGATGGAACTCTTTTTTGTTTGCTCACTCTTCTAGCCTCCTGCCTGATGTTAGACTTGAGGTTAGGACTGTGCTCTGTGGCACTTCTGGAAGGAAGGTCTGGGAAAGTTCTGTTGCTGCTTTTTTTGCAGTATTGGATGTAGTGTTATTCCAGAATCTCAGTGACAGGCTGAGCAAGGTTTCAGTGCTCCTAAAGTGGTCTGATCCGGGGCAAGGTCTGATTGCTGGCTCCCTGATCTAAACATTTCAAGTGCTTTTTAAAAAAAATTAATATTTAATTTTCCCCTCAATTACATGTAAAAACAATTTTTAACATTTGCTTTTAAAAATTTTAAGTTCCAAATTCTCTCCCTCCTTTCCCTCTCTGTTCAAAGACAGTAAGCAATTTGATATAGGTTATATATGTGCAATCACGCAAAACACATTTTCATATTAGTCATGTTGTGAAAGAAAACAGACTCTCCCTGCCCCCCCCCCCAAAAAAACACAAGAAAAATAAAGTTTAAAAAAGTATGCTTTGATCTGCATTCAGACTCCATCAGTTCTTTCTCTGGAGATAAACAGCATTTTTCATCATGAATCTTTTGGAATTGTTTTGAATCATTGTATTCCTGAGAATAGCAAAGTCATTCACAGCTGATCATTGTACAATATTACTGTTACTGTGTACGATGTTCTCTTGGTTCTGCTCATTTCACTTTGTATCAGTTCATGTAAGTCTTTCCAGGTTTTCCTGAGAGGATCCTGTACATCATTTCTTGTAGTACAATAGTATTCCATCACAATTACATATCACAACTTGTTCAGCCATTCCCGGATTGATGGACATCTCCTCAATTTCCAATTCTTTGCTACCACTAAAAGAGCTGTTATAAATATTTGTGTACATATAGGTCCTTTTCCTTTTTGCTTTTTATCTCTTGGGGTTACAGACTTAGTAGTGGTATTGCTGGGTCAAAAGGTATGCATGATTTTATAGCCCTTTGGGCCTAGTTGCAAATTGCTCTCTGGAATGCTTGAATCAACTCACAACTCCACAGACAATGGATTAGTGTCTCAATTTCTCCACAACCCCTCCTCTGCAAGTTTTTCACCCGGGTTTAAGTTTAAGGAAGAGTAGTCTGCTGTTGGACTCTGCCCCTATCAACTAACTGAAGCTTAAAGAGTAGCAGAACTGAAGGTTCACTTTTGGTTTTCAGTTCCTGTCCTGGTTATTCCTAACAGACTGGGTTAGATGCAAGAAACAAGCCCCTGCTCTGCATCTGCTCTGCACCTGCCGCCACACCACTGGTAGGGTTGCTATTGCTGGATTCTGAATTTTTTCCTTTCTTGCTACACTACCCAGGGCTCCCCTACTTACTTTGGAAAATCATCCCTATGTACAGGTCCCCTTCTCAGTCTGCTCTGTGACCCAGCACTGGGTAGTGGGCAACAAAACTGTGAATTGGAGCCTGTCCCTCTCACTGTGCCTCGGTACAGGTCTGCTGCTGCCTTGTAGGGGGTCTGAGACCTTCTCCTATATTGATGCAGTCTCCCCCTGGGTGCTGGAGAGCTCTATAAGCAGCAAGTTCCCTGCTTGGCCCATACCAGGTCTACAGACTTCCCTGCCTGTCTATGTCAAGCTTAGCTGGACAGTCATTTATGACTTTTTTCTGGATTTCTCCATCAGGATATCATCTGGTGCATCTCCAAGAACTTTTTTATTTTTATTTTTATTTATTTTTTTAATTAAGATTTTTTATTTTTTAGTTTACAACACTCAGTTCCTCATGTTTTTGAGTTCCAAATTTTCTTCCCCTCCCTTTCCTCCCCCCTCCCCCCCACCAAGATGGAATGGAATCCGATCTATCTTCTACATATAGCTTCGCATTAAACTTATTTGCACAATAGTTAAGTTGTAAAGAAGAATTATGACCAATGAAATGAATCATGAGAAAGAAGAAACAAAATCAAAATAAAAGAGAAAAAAAAGGAGAGCAAATAGAGCATTCAGACCCCATAGTTCTTTCTCTGGATGTAGATAGCTCTCTCCATCATGAATCCTTTGGAGTTGTCTTTGAGCCTTGTATTGCTGAGAAGAACCAAGTCCATCAAAGTTAGTCTTCACAGAATCGATGTATCTGTGGTTGCATATAATATTCTCCTGGTTCTGCTCTGCTCACTCAGCATTATATCATATAGGTCTTTCCAGGTTATTATGAAGTCCGTGTCCTCCCCATTTCTTATAGCACAATAGTATTCCATTACATTCATATACCACAACTTGTTTAGCCATTCCCCAATTGATAGGCATCCCCTTGATTTCCAATTCTTTGCTACCACAAAAAGAGCTGCTATAAATATTTTTGCACATACAGGTCCCTTTCTCACTTGTGTGATCTCTTTGGGATACAGCCCTAGAAGTGGTATTGTTGGGTCAAAGGGTATGCACATTTTTACAGCCCTTTGGGCATAGTTCCAAATTGCTCCCCAGAATGGCTGGACCAGTTCACAATTCCACCAGCAATGTAACAGTGTTCCAATTTTCCCATATCCTCTCCAGCGTTTATCATTTTCCTGTTTTGTCATGTTAGCCAATCTGACAGGAGAGAGTGGTACCTAAGAGTTGTTCTGATTTGCATTTCTCTGATCAATAGCGATTTAGAGCATTTTTTTATATGACTATAGATATCTTTAATTTCTTCCTCTGAAAACTGCCTGTTAATATCTTTTGACCATTTCGCAATTGGGGAATGACTTGTATTCCTATAAATTTGGCTCAGTTCCCTGTATATTTTAGAGATGAGGCCTTTATCAGAGACACTGGTTGTAAAGGTTTTCTCCCAGTTTTCTGCTTCCCTCCTAATCTTTGTTGCATTGGCTTTTTTTTAATACAAAAACTTTCAATTTTACATAATCAAAATGATCCATTTTGCATTTTGTAATGCACTCTGTCTCTTGTTCTGTCATGAATTCTTTCCTTTCCCATAAATCTGATAGGTAAACTATTCCTTGCTCTCCCAAATTGCTTATAGTATCAGCCTTTATTCCTAAATCATGAACCCATTTTGACTCAAGATCTTTTTTAGAGGAGTTTTTTGGTAGGGAGCTCACCACATTGCTTCTTACTACTCCATGACCTTGACTTCACCCCTTATCCACGGGTATTATAGAGAGGAGGAGCTGGACCAACTCTTCTCCATGATCACTGTGGATGAAACAAGAGGAAATGAGGTAGCTGTTCATAGGATCCTAGCATTTGGGTCTGGAAGTGTCCTTAGAAATCACCTACTTTGACTTCCTATTTTGCAGATTAGGGAACTGAGGTTAAGTGAGAAGTAAAGTGACTTGCCCCTGTTCATACATGGTAGTTCTGACAACACCAGGTAGAACTGAAGTCAGACACGAAGAGCTTGCTGAGGATGGAGATTGGAGAAGAACTGTAAGGTCCAGAATTGCCCTGGCTGGGGAACCCTGCACCTCCCCTGTAACCTTTGATACCAAAAGAAGAGGCCACAGAGCTCTAGATTGATTACAGGTAGTAGTTTAATGAGTCATTATGAATACTTACAAACAGGAGCAATCTCCAGCCTGGGGCAGCAGCCAGACAGTTCTATGGATCCTCACTCCAGAACCCCAAAATCCCCATGGTGATTATAGAAAACAAAGGCAAGAGGAGCTAGAGAGTGCATCACGGCTGATTGGTGGATATTTTTGGTTTTCTGCTTAGTAATGAGCTTGGGAGTTAAGCCAATGTTATGCCCAAACATAAGTTTGTGTATTGATCACATTCCAGTCACAATATTCTTGTTTTGGCTTTCATAAGTCGTAGCATCTTAGGCTTTGACTCAGCATCTAAGTTATGGTTTAGTATTTAAGTTATGATTTGTAAACAGGTCACCAGGTTCGGACTTCCACCTTTCATAGCGTTTAAGTTTTTATGGCTTTTCACTTGTTAGCGTATTTTAGGCCTTTTTCCCAATCAGGACCCCATAAGGACCAAAAGGGGCTGTGGAATCTACTTGGACAGTGACCTTGGGCAACCTAGTTTGGGGATGGCTTTGAAGTTTTCTTATGCCTTTGAAATCTATGCTCTTATAATCTCTATACTTCAAAGAGATGTACTTTTTTCAGCTCAAGTGCGTTCTCTCCTGGCACATATGGTTGCCCTCTATGACTTAGTAGATGGACTTTAAGAGTCTTTCAGGCTGAAATATTCATCATTTTGTGACCAACTTTGTGATAAGCCCCTTAGGTCCAGGTGAGTTGCTTCTCTGCTTGACGATCTATTACTGGGGCTCTACTAGCTTCATAGGCTCCAAAAGAACTTATTTTCTCCTGGAACAGCCTTCAAGAACCCAGGAATCATGGAAAGACTTGCACTAAATAATGAAGATTGAAATCAGCAGAAGCGAGAGAACATTATATACAGTAACAGCAATATTGTTTTAAGAATGACTTTGAGTAAGTTATTTTGACTATTAAAAATACCCAAATTAACTATAAAGAACATATGAAGAAAGATGCTATCTGCATCCAGAGAAAACTGATGAATAGAAGTATGTACAGAATAATTTTACATATATACATATACATACATACATATGTATGTGTGTGTATATATATGTATATATACATACAAACACACACACACACACATATAACACACACCTATTCGTGTCTAATGGTAGCCATCTCTTGGGCGGGGGGAGGAGAGAGAAGAAAAAAAGAAATTTACTTGATAATTTTGTTGTTATGTTTGAAAGGAACAGCAAGTTGTGCATAGTAGATTTGCAGTTTCATGTGCAATCATCTTTTTTATTGTACTATGCTATGGAAATGCTTGTTTTATTCCATAAATTAAAATAAAATAATATAAAAAACCCCAGGAGTCACAATAATGCTACAGCTATCTCCTCCTTCATCCCTCTCTTACATGAAAAGGTGGTCCTTCTCCTTGCCATGACAAACCCTCTACATGAATCCTTGATCTCATCCAATCTTTTCCAATACATCTCCCCATTTACCATCCTCACTCCTCTACTCTCTCTGTCTACTACTTGTTGCTTCCCTACTAGCTACAAGCATGCCTGTGTCTTCAGGTTTAAAAAACCCTCATATGATCAGTCCATCTTTGCTATCATCTTATATCTCTCCTCGCTTTCCCTAAACTCCTTGAAAAAGCAGACTATGCTAGGTGCCTCCACTTCTTCTCCTCTCACTCTCTTCTCAGCCTCTGCAATCTGGCTTCCAATCTCATCTTTTAATGCAACTGCTCACTCCAAAGTTACTGATGATCTCTTAACTGCCAAATCATATAGTCTTTTTTCAGTCTTCATCCCTCTTGATCTCTCTACAATCTTTGATACTGCAAACCAACCTCTCCTCCTGGATAATCTCTCCTCCCTGGGTTTTTGATAACATGTCTCACTCCTGGTCCTCTTCCTCTCGTCCAGCCATCCCTCCTTCTCCTTGGATGGATCTTCATCTAGATCATGCCCACTAACCACAGGTGACCCTCAAAGATCTGTTCTGGGTCTTCTTATCTCTATATACTATCTTACTTGGTGATGATATCAGTTCTCATAGATTCAACTATCAAGACTTTGCTGATGATTCTTAGATCCATTCATACAATGCTAACCTCTCTCCTGACCTCCAGCCTCATATCTCTAGCTGTCCATTGAATTCCATCTCAAACTCAAATTCAATGTCAAAAACAGAACTCATCTTTTCCCCCAAACCTTCCTCTCTTCCCAACTTCCTTTTTACTGTGGAGGGCACTGCTGTCTTCCCAGTCTGAGCTCTCAACGTTGTTGTCATTCTGAAGTCTTTACTTGCATTCATTCCACATATCCAGTCTGTTGCCAAGTCTTGTCATCTCACCTTTACAGCACCTCCCCACATATGACCTCTTCTCTCTACCCACACAGCTGACACCCTGGTACAGGCTGTCATCATCCCCTTCTTTATTGCAATAGCCTAATGGATTTTCTCAACTCTACTCAACTGCTGAGGTGATCTTCTTAAAGCACACCTCTGACCGTGTCATTCTCTTACTCAATAAACTCCAATGGTTTCCTGTTACTTCCAGGATCAAATATAAAATCTTCTATTTGACTTTTAGAGCCCTTTATAATCTGTCCCATCTTACCTTTCCGGTTATCCCCTTTACTCCCTTTTATATACTTTCCAGTCTAGTGATATTGGCCTTTCTGCTGTTCCTTGCTGGAGATAACTCTTGCCTTATCATTGGCTGTCTCCTGAGGGAGAAATAAAATAAAACAAACTAGGTAAGGACACAGTAAAGCTAATGAATTCATCCACTGTTGAAAAAACTGTTTGTTGCCCTTGGATGAATGATACCTGTAGCTTTGTAAAAATGGTTACCCTAACCCTGCTATCTTAGATCAGATGGACTTCCTTAACAATTATGAAAGTTTTTATTCATCTATTCCTTCCTGCTCTTGAACAGGAATTTTTTTTATTCTGATAAATACTGCCAGATTCATGGCAAATATTCCTCCAGAAATCTTCCCCTTTCCCTTGACAGATTTCCTCTTTTCTCTGTCTTTCTTATGTAAAAGATATTTTTTTCCTTCTTTTCTTCCTTCTCTCTTCCTTCCTTCCTTCCTTCCTTCCTTCCTTCCTTCCTTCCTTCCTTCCTTCTTTCTTTCCTTCCTTCCTTTCTTTTTTGTAAAGCACTTTGCAAATTTTATTTTTTCTTATAGTGATTTAACTTTTAAAAAATTATTAATTTTAACATTTAAAATTTTTTTTGGATTCCAAATTATTTCCTTTCCTGTGGCTCCTCTCTCACTAATTGAGAAGGCAAATAATATGATATCAATTATATATGTGAAATCAAGCAAAACATATTTCCACATTAGCCGTGTCTCCAAAAAAATCAAGAAAATGAAGGTAAAAAGCAATATTACTTAATATTATTTTAGATCATTTAAAATACACAGATAGTATAAAATATCTGGGTATATACCTGCTAAAACAGACCCAGGAACTATATGAATATAAACATAAAGCACTTTTTAATGCAGATAAACTCAGATCTAAAGAAGTGAAATAATATTTATTGTTCATAGGTAGGTAAAGACAATATAATTTTTAAAATGACAATTTTACCTTAACTAATCTAATTATTCAATGTCATCTCAATTAAAGTACTAAAAATTATTTTACTGAGGTAGAAAAAACAATAACAAAGTTCATTTGGAAGAAAAAAGGTCAGGAACTTCAAAGAGATCGGGGGAAAAAGATGTAAAGGAAGTAAATTCAGCAGTATCATACCTTAAACTACATTATGAGGTGAGAGCACTGTTGAAGTGTAAAAAGGAGAATTTTTATTATTTTAAATTAAAATTTTCTTATATAAATGAAACCTATGTAACTAAGAATAGAAGGAATACAGAAAATTGGGGGTGGGGGGAACTTTCATAGACAACTTCTCAGATAGGAAATGATTGAGTTGGAATATTGCTGCGGTGTAGGAAATGATGACCTGGTTGATTTGGAAAAACATGGAAAGACTTGGACTCAAGAAGGAAGATGCTGTCCACCTTTAGAGAAACAGATGGTGGGAGGAAATAAGCATAGTATGGTCTTACATATATATGGGTACGAGTGTATATTGTGTATATATGTGCATGTTTATAGATATCTATGTATAAGTATACATATCCATGCTTAATTGTAGCTTTCTTGGGGTGGTGGACGGGGGAGGGGAAAGATAAAGTAAAAAGTGCACAGCAGAGTACAAAAGAAGACCAACAAGGAAGCAAAGAAAAACTGGGAAGCTTTGGAAATAAGGTGTAGAACTTTTCATATAGGTTTTCTTGAAATGGAAATGTATTGTTTTATATTGCATCTTCTCTTATGGTCTGCTGTGTACATGGCAATGCTTTTTTAATATTTAATTTATATATATTTTATATATATATATATACACAATGGTTTAATTTTATATTTAAGTTTAAAATAAAAAAAATGCAAGTAAAGAAAAAGAAGGTAAAAAAATATACTTCAATCTGCACTCAGAGCTCATCAGTTGTTTCTCTGGCGATGCATGGCATTTCTGATCACGAGTCCTTGGAAATGTCTTGGTCCATTGTATTGAGCAGAATAGCTAAGGTGTTTCTTATCTATCCTGAATTGCCACAGAATGCTACTGATTGGCTGTATACTCTAAGTGGGCCTGAAAAGTTGTAAAAAACAAAGTAGAACCCTAGGAAGCTGAGCAGCCTTCTTCAATGTGGTGATAAATCTTTTCAGTAGTTGTGTGATCCCTCATCAGCAGATCAAGCTGGTGGGATAGGAACCAAACACCCCATTCCTAGAATGCTCTCCTTCCTTAACCCTGACCTGGCTTCCCTTGCTATCTTCCTTTGACTCAGATCAAACTCCACCTTCTATCTTATCCCCCTGCAGCTAGCGTTTGCCCCGCTGAGATTGCCTCCCATTCACATATTTGTGTGTTCTATCTCTCATTAAAACGTGAACTCCTTAAGGTCAGGAATCATGCTTTTGCTTTTATTTTTTTTATCCCCAGCACTCAGCACAGTGCTTGACACATTTCTATTGTGGCTCAGCTGTTTTTCAGTCTTGTCCGACTCTTCATGACCCCATTTGGGGTTTTCTTGGCAGAAATACTGGAGTGGTTTGCCATTTCCTTCTCCAGCTCATTTTATAGATGAAGAAACCGAGGCAAACAGAGTTGAGTGACTAGATTTGAACTCAGGAAGAGGAGTCTTCCTGACTCCAGGCCTAGCACTCTCTTAGCTGCACCACCTGACTGCCCTCGCTTGACATATAGTGAGTTCTTAAATGCTTATGCAACTGGAAAGGAGAAAAACAATGTTGAATATTGTGTAATTATGATGATCAAGCTTCTCACCTCTCCTAGTTGAGAAAATGCATCTCCCTCCCTTTGGAGAGGAGGACTATGGATGTGAATTACCATGTAGATTGTAAGACTTATTCCATGATGAATCGATCTTTTTCTCTTTTTTTTCATTTTTCTTTACAAGAGAGACAAGGAAGGGATAGATTTGGAAATAAACATGATGTCAAAACAAAAGATATCAAATCTGTAAAGGAAGGGAAGATATAGATACATACATATCTATATGTATATATAGATAAACCTACTAGTCCTGAAAGAGTTAAGTATCTTTTTGCTTTGAAAATAGGGTAGGAAAGCAAAGATTAGGTGATGTAAAATCCTAAGAGTTACAGCTGGAAGGAATTTGAGTGATCCAGTGCAATCCCCTTTTTGCCCAAGCTGAGGTTATGCAGATAAGGTAAAGTGACGAGAAATTAAGTGTGCCCAAAGTTGTATGGAGAGTGAGTGCACAGAGGAGAGAGCTCAGCTCATTATGTCCACTTGGCACACTGTGCTGACTCTAAAAGTGTTAGAGACAATGAGCTCAAGTCTTACAGACTGAAAGCCAGAGGAGAATTTGAGTCAACAGAAGCAATATTTGCCTCTGGTTTCAGGAGGTTCTCAACCCTCACCCCAGGGCATCTTGGCAGAAATCTTTGTGCCAGTTGCACAATCTCTTTTCCTAACCCATGCAAACATTTGCTAAAGTTTAGACTCCCTTAAAAGGACACCAAGTGACTGCCCATTGGTCAAGAAAAGGACGTGACTTGCTTAATGAGCTTGAAGTAGAGATGGTGTGATTATAGTTCACCTATATTAGAGAATATTAGAGAATAGTTCACCTATGCAAGAGAAGACAGAAGTCTTTTTGTTCTGAGGAGCTGATTTTGGGTGCTGATTAACTGGTCAACCTCCAGTTTATCTTCTGGATCTAATGGAGAAAAGTCTGGTTTGAATACAGGGAATGTGGCTTTCTTAATTTATAGGTGTGTAAGAGGCAGTGTGACATTGTGGATAGACAGTCAGCCTTGGAGTTGACAACACTTGAGTTAATTCCTGTGTGACCCTGGGTAAATCATTTAACTTCTCAATGCTCCATGCAATTCTTAGAGAAGTTGCCCACTTGCAATGGGGAATGGAGGGGGAGAGTTTCTTCACAGGTACTTGCCTACAACAATGAAATCATAGATCTGAAATGAAGAAAAAAATCTTGTCTCTGACACCTACTGACTACACAAGTCACTTATTTTCTCAGTGCTCAAAAATTTGTTTTATATATATATTATATACAAAATATTTGTTAGGTGCTAAGCACAGTGCCTGGGACATAATAGGCATTGAATAAATGTTCGTTTCATGTCTCTCTCTCTCTGTCTCTTCCTCACTTTTTCTCTTCTTTTTCCTTCCTTTCCTCCCCTACTTCCTCTCTTGACTATTTCCACTGTACCATACTGTCTCTCAGTACTTTGTTGCTAAGTGGTACAGTATGTAGAGCTGTGGTGTTGGATCCAGGAAGACCTGAGTTCAAATTCTGTTGTACTTGCTAGTTCTGTGAACCCAAGTACTTCAATTGTCTTAGCCTAGGTTGTCTCATTTGTAAAATTGGGGTAATTAATCTCACTACTTCACTTAGTTGTTGTGATGGATCGAATGGCATAATATATATAAGGCACTTTGAAACCCTTATATAAAATATCTATATTATCTATCTATCTAAAAATTTAGCTATTATCTTAAGAGAGGCCTTAGAATCTTTAATAGGCATTTGGGGACTTCATTATTCATGACTGCATTCTGCTAGTTCTGTGTACCCTCAATTATGGCCTGAGGGAAGTAACTATCAAAACTATTCAATTCTTCTTTTGCATCCTCCCCAACTTGGCAAGATACCATACCCTCGCTACTCTGTCAGTCCAATGGAATTGAACTTCAAAGCTTTGTACTTTCTTTTTTTCACTCATAATGGTTAAATGCAGCCATGGCCTGAGGGCCTGGAGACTTCTGGATTGCCTGGCATTATGGAAATCTGACTGCTCTTTCTGGGACCTGGTGAGGCAAGGATTAATTTCTACCATAGGCTGAGGCTCATGAGTGGCCGAAAGTTACTGTTCTAGGTAGGATTAAGTACTGGCAAAGCCCACTGCAGCTTTGATGTGGGAAGACTCCAATGTAAAAATGAGTAACCTTCCTTTTGACCTCAGACCTTCCATCTCCTGCTGACCTGGTCCTTTAGGAAAGAGGAGGAGGAAAGACAGTGAGGACCTGCGATTTCCATCTCCCGTTTTGCAGGTTGGACTGCCATCTACTGCTATACTGTCTCCTAAGTAATCTTTAGCCTTCAGAGGGAAGAGAGAAGAGATAGGGCCTCCCATCTGACTAATCTCCAGGCTTCTTTCTACGTGATGATGAAAATTCTCATATCTGGTCATATCATATGCATGCCAGTAGTTCTGAACCCCGGTAAGTCACCATCCAAAATCCATTCCCTATCCCTTATCATCCAAGTCTTTATTCCTACTTCCCTCAGACCTTCCATTCCAAAGTCCCAGTCAAACATGCCTCCTATTCCTTCCACTATGCTCTATGGAATGCCTGTTCCATAGGCAACAAACCTCTCTTCATCCTAAATCCTTTTCTGTCTCATTCCTTCCATATTCTAGTACTCAGTGGAGGTTTCTCCCCTCTGAGCCTTCCTGGTCACTCTTTCCTCTATTGGCTGCACCTTCTCTTATCCCCCTTGGTGCACTGGTTGGGCAGGGAATACTCCTTGCTCCCATTGCCACTTTCAGGTTCTCTCCCTACTTCTATCACCCAATAATTTCTCCTCCTTTGAGGTTCATTCAAATTATATCAACCACCCAATCAAAATCCTGGTAGCTATTGTCTAAAGACCTCTAAGTCACTCTCTTTCTTTCCTCAGTAAGGTCAGTTCCTGATTCACAATTTTTCTCTCTTTCCCTCGTGCTAGAGGACTTCAGCGTACACACTGACTCTTCCTCAAACACCCTAACCACTCAGTTCCTTAACCTACTCATTTTCCAAAAACCTACTCCTCCGCCTCAGCCACACACAAAGATGGCCATACCCTTGATCTTGTCATCACTCATAAATGTGCCATCTCCATGTACAAGAATTCTGAAATGCCCTCGTCTGACCATAATCTATTGACTTTCCATGTCTTGCGCTGTCTTTCCTTACCAAACTCTATTCTTTGTCTATTCTGTGATCTCCAATCCCTTGACCCCTTAGTTCTCTCATAGGCCATCTCCCCTGCACTAACCACTCTCTCCTTTTCGTCCCATCTTGACTCCTTGGTGAAACAGGTCAACTCTCTACTGCCCTCTTCTCTTGAGTTCCTATCCCCCTTATCATATCACTGATTGTGCCCTGCAAAGTCTCAGCCTTGGATGACTCCCACCATCTTCTGACTTCACTCCTTGTAACCAGAATGGCGGGCTGAATCTAGATGTTGGTAACTATGAATTGTATCGGGTCTGTTTGTTGATATTTGTAATTTGTTTGTATTTGTTCTGAAGTTCAGGATGCTGGATTTTTCCCCTAAACTAAATAAATGTTCTGAACTTCAGGATGCTGGCTTTTTCCCCTGAAGTAAGTGAATGAATCTGTATTTGGTCTGTCTGTTGATGCTTGTAATTTGTTTGTATTTGTTCTGAAGTTCAGGGTGCTGGCTTTTTTCCCCTGAACTAAATGAATGTTGTCTGTGTGCTCCTCTGAACTAACTGAATGCTGGATTAAAGTAAGCTTGTCAACCCCTTCACCGTGCTTTCCTTGTTTAAGCAGATAAAAAGAACCTGTGCTTTTCCGGCATGCCGGCAGCCTCCTGGGTGCTGGCTGTGGGTGGATCTTACGCCCCCACAGAAGCTGCTAGCTGGATTGTTAAAACACTCCTACACATGTGCTTCTGAACAAAGGTAGAGAAAATCATTCAATGGTTCTGAGTCCACTACAAATTTCTGTCACACAATTTTAACTGGGCTCTCACCACTGCTAGGTAATTCTACTACACCTCTCTTATCAACTCACTATCCCACTCTCTACAGTGGCTCTTCTAAACCTTTTCACCCCTTCTCAAATCTACCATGGTTCCCCCCACCCACCCTTAGCTGAGAACCTTGCCTCATATTTTACAGAAAACATTGAGGTCATTCACTGTGAGCTCCCTCTTCTCCATGTCACTCATATGCATTCATTCACTATAGTTTTCACTTCTGTCACACACAAAGAGGGGGCCTTACTCCTTTCCAAGGCCAACCCCTCTACCTGCACAAATGATCCCATTCCATCTGGTCTCCTCCAACATATTGGCCCCTCTGTCATTCCCACTCTATCATTTATCTTCAATCTCTTCTTGTCTACTTGCTCTATAAACATGTTTATGTCTCCCCCATTCTCAAAAAATCTTCCCTTAATCCAGTCATCCCGGCTAACTATCTTTCTATATCTCTAGCTTTTCTGCCTTTTGTGGCCAAACTTTTGTGACCAATAACTACCTCTACTTTCTCTCCTTCTGCTTATTTCTTAATTCCTTACAATCTGGTTTCTGACCTCATCATCCCACTGAAACTGCTCTCTCCAAAGCTACTGCTGATCTCTTAACTGCCAAATCCAACGGCCTTTTCTCAGTCCTCATTGTCCTTGACCTCTCTTCAACTTTTGACATTATTGGTCACTTATCCATGCTCTTTTTCTCTCTAGATTTTTTGAACATCATTCTCTCTTTGTTCTCCTCCCACTTATCAAGCCATTCCTTCTCAGCCTCCTTGTCTGGATCCTCATCTAGGTCATGTCTTCTGACCCTACATGTCTCACAGAGTTCTGTCCTGGACTCTCTTCTCTTCTCTCTTTATGCTATTTAACTTGGTGATCTCATCGGCTCCCAGGGATTTAATGACCATCCCTATGCTGATGATCTACCTGTCCTTCTCCAAACTCTCTGCTGACCTCCAGTCTTACATTTCCAATGGCCTCTTAGACATTTTGAACTGGATGTCCAATAGACATCAACATGTCCAAAACTGAACTTGTTATCTTTGTCTCTAAATCTACACACACCCACCCACACACACCCCACCACCACCACCACCACCATCTTTCCTATTACTGTAGAAGACAATACCATGATCCCAGAAACTCCCCAGAGTTTACTACAGTACCTGGTGCTTAGTAAATGCTTAATGAATGTTTACTGACTCCCTCAGTAACATTAGCTGGTCATTATCAAAGTGCTTGGAAAACACAACCTCATTCTTCACTGGAATATTTCAAGGAAGGAAGTGAGGTACCCCAGAAAACATCCTGAAGACTGACTGGACTTGACTTCTTCATATTGGACTGACAACTTCAATGGAATGCAAACTCCCTGAAGACAGGGACAGTTTTTTCCTTTTGTCTTTATGTTCCAAACAACTAGGCAAAGGACATTCCTTAATCTAGGGAGTTCTTGTCTCTCTGTCCTGTCTGATTTTTAAGATGGGCTCACTCAACTGCTGCCAGTGATTACTATTATGAATTAAATGTCAGGAAAGAATGACACAAGAAGACCTCCTAGAAACATTAGCCTTAGTATTATTGTGAAGAGGCAGACAGACAGCATCCCAGATACCACGTATAGTGAAGGAGAAACTTGTTATAACGACAGCCAGAAGACCAAAAAAAAAAATAAAGTGGTCTGAAAAGACAAAAATCAGCTACAGACAGAAAGAATACCCAGGGAGTAAGAGACCCAGAGTAAAAGTGGCAATGAGTATCAAAGAAGCATAGGGAAAGAGCTATTCTCCCAGGGAGGTACCACCCAGATGTGTGGCCCTAATTGTGGTAGCCAAATTTTTATAGCACTTGTGATTGGATTAATTAATCATTCAGTGATAACTGTTCTTCAGACATTTTAGCATTCAATGCTAATCACTTAATTACTTGGCTTTTTGCTTCTGGAGGAGGTCTGCTTCTCCTAATTAGATTCTTAAACCATGGGTCCAGCAGTCACTGACTCTCCTCATGGTAGTCTGCCGCATGTCAGATCCTGGAGACAGTGATGCCTTCTGACGCCCTTCTGCTTGTTGTCACCTTTCATCATCTCCGTGGCCCTGGAACAACCAATGGTCTAGCCTGTCTTAGGTGGTTCTTGTCTCAGTAATCATGCTATGGGATTTATCTGGGGAGTGGGTCATGTGATAGAATGAGTTCCTATCACAAGCCAAAGGCTAAGAAGGAAAGGTCAGAGTACTATGTGATAGAGAGACAGTGTTGAATTAGGGGAAACAGAACCGGCTTCTGAGCCAGAAAAAACAGGGTTTAAATTCTGCTTCTGACACATGCTGGTTATGTGGGCAAATCATTTAACCTCTAAGTGTTCTAGGAGACTAGACCTGGAGAAGGTGCCATTATCTCAGTAAGGAGGAATATATATCTATACCAATGAAATTAAAGGTCCTGTTCCTCTTTTATTATCTAATGTAACATAGAAGGAAGAGAAACTTGGGTTCTTTTGTCTCCTGGAAGAAGTTACTGTATCTTACTGGCCCCAGCTGAAAATGGGACCATACTACCCCCACTCCCACTTAGAGTTCATAGCTAAATGAACTAAATGCAAAGGGGCTCTAGCTCTCCAGAGGACAGGCATCCACTCATTAGCTATGCAAATGTATGTATGGACTTATTTACCTGGGATGCATGAGTTCATTAGAACTGCAGTAGAAAATTCTTTGGGGGATTCTCAGCTTCTCCTTTGGTGAGAAAGGCTAGCACCTGGCATATTAAAAGATCTTTTGCTACAGGCTAGTCAGGGAGGGGTATCCCCCTTGCTAATTACAAGCTAAATGCAGCCAAGCACATACTGTGGTGCAGAAGGGTCTCCAGCCAGCAAGAACTCAGAGGAGTGTGAAAATAATGATCTTAGCAATTCACAGGTTTTCAATAACATTGCTTGGTAACAGGCTGAGTGTCTTGCCTTGGTGACCCCGTTTCCCTCCCTCCCTCCTCCTATGTAACAAACCAGAGAGCAGACAGACAGCTGAAGGAAAATTGTCTTTGGAGATGTGATGTAGAGAGAAAAGGAGAATGAAAACTTGAGGTTAGCTTTTAGCTTGAGATTAATTCAATTTCCACCACAAAAGAAAAAAAAATGTAGTCTTTAGAATTCAATTTAATGAACAATTAGCAAGCTCCAACTAAAGGGAAAGGCACTGGGGAGACACAAAGATGGAGCCCATGCAGGCCCACAGACTCTCAAAGAGCCTGTGATGTGTGTGTGTGTGTGTGTGTGTGTGTGTGTGTGTGTGTGTGTGTGCTTATCTTCCCTTCTACTGCCCTCCTCATCTTTTCTCACCATTCCTACCAATTAAATCGGTGGGTGATTTTAGCTGGGAGAAAAGACAAAGGGTCTCACATCTCATGAACTTTAAAAGTTTTAGCTCTGGACTTAAGGGAAACTTATCAGCATGATTCTCAGAGTACAGCCAAGTCATTGGGCACTGCCACTAAGCCAGGAACCCAGGTTCAAGATAAGCAGCCTCCTGAACTAAACAGAATGCTCCTACAAAGAGTAAGGAAACATTATGACCATCAAAAAGTCCAGAAACCCTTTCAGATGCTGCTTCTCTTTTCTTGTCAATGTCTTGATTGGAGAAACTATCAGTCTCTACCTAAGTGATCCACATCAGTAGTTTGCTATTGATGGTGTCAAAAAATATTAATATTAATAATGTACTCCATGATTTAGGCTCAAATCTGTCAGGAACAATTTTATTTCATGTGAGTCTATATCCAAGCAATTTTTAGTTCTCAGAAACTTGCAAAGTCCCTCCATACCACTTATGTGACTCTCTGCCCCAAGATTTCAAGTAATAATAGGGATCTTGAACAAGGATCGGATGTTTAAAAATACAGTCTGGGTTAACATTCCAGGATTGAGCAACTGAGTCATAGTCCTGTTCCTACTCCCCTACATTCCTGCTGCTAGGTGGCACAGTGGATAGAGTGCGAGGCATGGAGTTTCATCTTTCTGAGTTCAAATCTGGTCTCAGACACTAGTTATATGACCCCGGGCAAGTCATTTAACCCTGTTTGTCTCAGTTTCCTCATCTGTAAAATGAACTAGAGAAGGAAGTAGCAAACCACTCCAGTATCTTTGCCAAGAAAACCCCAAATGGGGTCATGGAGTCAGACACAACCGAAACCGAACAACAAAAACACATTTCTAGAATTAAATAAAGGGAGCTTCCCCCTTCTTTCTCTACTAATTCTTTCTCAATGGAGAAGGATAGATTCTAGCACTAATAATTTCAGATGCGCAGGGAGGCTCTCAGACGAATGCTACAAGAATTGAATTTGGCTATTACTCTTAATCCATGTCCCTAAGAAAAGCTTTTTATGTCCTGGATCCATCAATCACCTTTCTAAGGATGGAAAAGGCTTTAGAGGAAAATATTATTTCTTAATATTTCTCAAGAAACTAAAAAGGAGGTTTTAAATATGCTTTCACAATGGTCACAGGATTCAGAGCCAGAAGAGGCCTTAAAGATCATCTGTTCCTTCCTCTCTCCATACCTCTTCACTTCTACAAAAGAGGAAGCCAAATCTTAGAGAACTTAAGTAATTGGCCCAAGACCACACAGCTGAGTAAGAAGCAGATTTGTTCGGTCATGTCCTATTCTTTGTGCTCCTATCTGGTTCTGGTTTGTTTGTTTGTTTTTGCAAAGTTACTGGAGTGCTTTGCCATTTCCTTCTCCAGCTCATTTACTGATGAGGAAACTGAGGCAAACAGGGTTAAGCGACTTGCACAGGGTCATACAACTAGTGTCTGAGGCCAGATGTGAACTCATCTTCCTGAGTTCAAATGGCTTCCTGGCTCCAGGGCAGCCCTCTAACCCACCCAGGTGCCCTATAAGTAAGTAGCAGAGCCAGAGTTTGAACCTTTGTCATTCAGTGAATCTTAAGCATTTATTAAGTGCTTACTATGTACCAGACACCTCCCATTATACTGTGCTATGTACATGCTAGAGAATGCTAGGGAATACTATGTGTGACTTTCCCATGGAGAACAGAAAAATACCACCAGCCTTTCTCATGTTACAGACATCGGTGTGCACATAAAGCTAGTGCACTGGTTCTAGACCTGGAAGGGCTCTATCATGTACTCCAGCTATGTGGTATCACCTTCACTGAATCAAACAGTTTGTTGCCAGCAGAAAATAGATTACATAGAATTTTGGGTGGGTGGAGAAAGCAAATGCCCAAATTCTTCACCTCATAAATTCCTTGATCTAAGAAATCAAAAGCTGCTCCAGAACCAAATGGGAATCTTAATGTAAAGGTTTTACAGCACCTCATTACAATGGGAATGGGTCTTAGCCCTTGGGAAAACTGGATTGTTGAAGCAAAGGATGTCAAATTAATCAGACCAGATATCTCTAAGAGATCTTTTGAAAACAAAAGAGAATCTCTAGAACCTCCTTGTTACACGGGGGTTTCCCAAAGGCCTGAAGCAGCACGTCTTTATTTAAACTTTTTCTTCTACCTCTACCCAGCTCTCTTTTTTCATCTTCTTGTCAAATTATGATTTTTATAATAATCGATATGATATGATCCTGTTAACACTCTCAACAGCTCTCTGCCCCCCCCCCCAAATAAATATGGACTGTGGGGTGTGTGTCTGTCTTTAAGATTTTTCTGACCACTTGATTTTTTTAAAAATTGGGCAAAGGGAGTTGGGAGAGGATGTCATCTGTAACTAATGGGCATGAGTTAGGAATAGCAATCTCTTTCTTGGAGACAAGCTAAAACCAAAGAGATGGATAAGGTTGGAGCAAGTCTGCCTGTCACCTCCAGCATTATCATAGAATCCAGACCCCTAGAGGGCACAAGCCCTTGCTGGCCTGTCAGGTGGACCAGGAAGAGATTGAGATGCCCTCCAGAAAGAGAAACTGAAAATTACTGAGGATGGCGGGGTCAGGGAGGGGAGGAGAAGTGACAGAAGCCAGTCTGTGGCCTTGTGGTCTATGATGTAGCCTCTCTTGCCCAAGGACAGAGTCACATCCATTAAGATTTGAACAGCAGGCATAAGGCAACGAAGGAGGAACAAAGATGTACTGTTGCTGGTGCCCCAGCACCTTTGTTGTTGTTTAGTTGTTTCAGTCATGTCTGATTCTGAGTGACTCCATTTGGGGTTTTCTCGGCAAAGATACTGGAGAGGTTTGCCATTGCTGGGCAGCCTACTTGGTCAATTACTGAGTTAGAAAAAATTCTCATCTTTAGAGAGGCCCCTAGAGAGGAAGGGTAGAATGGGGTTTTCCAGAGAAGCTTTTTTGATCCCTTCCTCTTGGGCCCAAACTGATAAACTGCCTCTGGGATTCCCCTTTATCTCCCACTGGGTCCTTCATCCCTGCAGAATCCTTGTGATACGGTGCAGAGATTTCAGGCTCTACTTTGCTCTCTTACAAAGTAAAAGAGCAAATCAGTTACACTTTTGGAGTCTTTTGTTTTCCTATCTGCAAAATGGATCTAATAATACTTGCATTATCTAACTCTGGGGATTGTAGTGAAGATCAAATGAAGTAATCTACCTGGGAGAAAGCACTTAGTAAAAATAAAGGCCTATACAAAGGTAAATCATTACTTGTTTTTCTTTCACCCTAGGCAGAAGAGACACGCTTGTCAGGAAGGGTCATGGGGTAGGTAGCCCAAGAGCCTAAATGGAACTCTGGTCCTTGGACTCCGAATGCTGGGCTCTTTCTTTTGTATCATGCAATAAGCTATTAATGACATTATTAATTGCTTACATTTATGTAGTTCTCTTCCATGATAGTAGCCATTCAAACATACAGGTGGTAGAAGCTGCTCAGGAGAGGGGGTCCGGGGGCCGAAGGAGGGGCGAGGCGGGGCAAGGATCCAATGCTAATGCTGGTCGCTTCACTACTTCCTTAAACCCACCTTCAAACTAGGAAGGAAGGAGGCTATGGCTTATACCATGTGCCTTTGATATGTAAGTGTCCTATGAAAAGGTCAGGGCCATTTGATCTTTCTTGAGGACACCCAGCAAAATCAAAACTTGTGGGGATAGGGGGAGGAAGCCTCAGCAGCCTAGACACCCAAGGGACGATGAGACCTGGTTTAGAAGCAGATAGCCAAATCCCTGCCCCAGGACCCTCCCTCCAGACAGCTCCGCTCATGCCAACCCCACTATCCCTTTTCGGTCGGCAGTCAAAAAGTCCCGGCTGCCAAACTCCCTCCCCTTTAACAGGAGCGCTGCGCCCGGCTCAGGCTGCTGGAAAGCTCCGGGGAGTCGGGGCATCCATCCCCCTGCAGTAGCAGCAGCAGCAGTAGCAGCATCAGCTGCTGCTGCAGCCTCCCCCTCCCCGCTTCTCGCGGCCCGAGCCGGCGGCGTGCGCCCGGTCTAGGGGCCAGCGGGCAGGCTGAACGGCTCGGATGCGGAGGCGGGGAGGGGGCCGGCGTGGCTGAGCCGGTGACAGGCGAGCGGTATTGCAGCAGCGGTGGGGGAGCTGGGGACGCCGCGCCGGGCTGCGGGGCGGCGTTGGCTCTTGCCTCGGCCAGCTCGTGCTCGGTGCCCGCTCTGCGGCCCCGGCGGGCGGCCGGGATGAAGAGGGAGCGGGGGCGCCGGCGGTTGGGGGCTGTCAGCTCCAGCCGGGGCTGAAGGCACCCACCCCTAGCGGGGCTCCCTAGAGCGAGGGGGACTCAGAAAGATAGCAGTCCGGCCAGAAGAAGGGAGGCGAAGTGCACCGAGCCCTCCTCCCGTATCCAAGTCCTCGGGCCGAGCGGAGCCTCCCAGGCCAGCTGTGGGCAGCTCCCGGGGGCTCCGTGCCCTCTTATTGCCTTTTCCCTGCCCCCGCCGTCGGGCATTGCGCCCCAGTCCCTGCCAGGATGAGGAGGTTGCGGCGTCTGGTGCACCTGGTTCTCTTCTGCCCACTCACCAAGGGCTTACAGGTAAGGCCAGGCAAAAAGGGGCACGCTGGTGGCCAGAAGTTTGGGAGGGGTAAGGGTAGTTGGCTGGTTCCCAAGTCAGGGGGTCGGCTCTGGGCATAAGAGGAAGGGTCGCCACAGCTAGGAAAGGACCGTCAGATGGGCTACTTTCCTTTTATTTCTTGGAGCCATTCTGTGGCGTGTATGCTGTGCTAAGGGGAAAGTCATCAATCAACCATAGGATATCCTTAGTTCTCTACCCTCCCAACCCACCCACCCCCTCCCCCAAGTTGGTATCACCCGGGAAATTGGGCACGGCCAAAGTTGTTTGTTCTTATTCTTTCCAGGAAGGGGGAATAAGGAAGGTACATTCTACACTCCCTTCAGCTCCACTCTCCATCCATGGCAAAATCTTCATACCCCCTGCCTTCTTCCAAGCTGTGTAGCTTTGCCAGTCTGCCCAGCCCCACCCCAACCATGATTCTTTCTCAGGCCAAGGAGTGAGGACGGCAAGCCATCACACAGACTAGTTCTGCTGTACCTCACTTAGGAGCTAGATTCTGGATACAAACAGGGAAAGACACCTCAGGCTAAGATGGAAATGCTGCCCCCTGCCAGGTCAAATAACCTTTCCCAGGCTGCATAAAGGGCACAACTATTCATTGGCAGCCTAGAGTCCTCTAGGTTTGCAAGAGATGCTCCCAGCCTCTCACATACTTGCTTTCCTGCCTTCCCTTCTGCCTTGCTTTAGAAAGGGAACCTGTGTTATGTTTCATCCAGGCAGGAGCATGGACCTTTAGCACAGACAAGTACAAGTGGAAGCTTTAACTCTTCCTTTCCCTCTGGCTTAGCTTGTGGGTGGCATTGAAAGAACAGACTCTCTGGAGCAAAGCAGGAGGGAACAGCAAAATAACTGCTGTCATTTGGGCACTTTTGCTCGTAAAGACCGAGTTCAAGTCTATGTTGATGGGTGAGGAAGAAGAGAAAGAAAATGATTTGCGAAAATAATTGTGAGGTATGTAAAGAACAGAAATTGAGGAGGTATCTCCCACTTATCCTAAGTTTGACAGAGAGGTGGATTGTGTGTTGCAGGGATCTGGTGTAGAATATACAATGAGAGAGGACAAACATCCCCTGATATCTAGTGCTTTCCCACAAAAAAGGGTTAAAGCTTTCTGATTTTTACTCTTTGAATCCTTATGATAACTAAATAGCCAGAAATCAACCCAGCTAGGCAGGGTTGGGGGAGGGACATTGTCCAAAAATCAGTTTCAATGAAAAAGCTCAATCTAATATGTTTTATGGACTGTCCCTTTAGGGGCCAGATCATGAGGGAAGTACCCAGTGCAAGAATGATTCTGACCAGCATTCCTTCTGCTTCTCCTGTTAGGGAAGAGAAGAGGGCAGAGGTATAGAGGGATCCAGGGGGCCCTCTTTTGTGCTCCAGATGCCCCAAATACTGGGGAGAGGGCAGATATGGTTGCAGGCTTTAAAATTTTTTTTATTGTTTTTTTATTCTGAACAGCTAACATTAAATAAAGTGTGCATTCTCATATACACTATAGTATAGAAGCAAGAGAAGATTACACATGAAACTCTAAGTCTCTATTATGTAGAGCTTACCTTTCTTTCAAGTATATAATAAATTCAATAAGTAACTTCCAAAGCTGTCCTACTTTTATCAGTGATTCCTTATGACTTTCCTTCTGTTTTCTTTCTACTTTTTTTTTGGTGGGGGAACCTTATCTATACCTTCCCTATCTCTTGTACCACCCCCTAATTGAAGGAAAAGAAAAGTCAAAGGCGTGTAAGAAATATGCGGACAAGCAAAACAAGATTTCATATTGGTCATGTGCAAAATGAATGCCTCATTCTGTACCTCTGTATCTTTGGAGGTTTTCCATTGAAAAAAAAAATGACATGTGTATGTCTATGCTGGGTTCATAAGTCAACAAACATTTATTAAGCACCCATTATGTGTCAGGCACTGTTCTGAGCACTGGGGATATGAAGAAAAAAATAGAAAACAGCCCCTGCTCTCAAGGAGCTCGTATTCTCTCTTTTTTTTTTTTTTTTTGCAGGGGGGAAGGCAGGGCTTGCCCAAGGTCACACAGCTAGTAAGTGTGTCAAGTTTTTGAGGCGGAATTTGAACTCGGGTACTCCTGATTCCAGGGCCGGTGCTCTACTCACTGCACCCCCTACTGCCTCGAAGCTCATATTCTAATGGGGAAAGTAGCATGTACACAACTGGTCTACAAAGGTACATGGCCAGCTAGGTGGCACAATGGATAGAGCACCCAGCCTGGAGTCAGAAAGACCTGAGTTCAAATTTGGCCTCAGTCACTTAATAGCTGTGTGACCCTTGGCAAATCACTTAATCCAGTTTGCCTCAGTTTCATCATCTGTAAAATGGGCTAGAGAAAGAAATGACAAGCCACTGCAGTATCTTTGCCAAGAAACTCCCAGATGGTGTCCCTAAGAGTCAGACACACAAATGACTGAACAGCAATAGCAACACAAGGTACACAGAGAGTCTGTGGAAGGTCACTTTAGAGGGGTAAGCAGCTGGGGGGACCTGGAAAGGCCTGCTACAGGGGGTGATGTAAGAGTCTTGAAGAAAGCCAGGGATTCTAAGAATTGGTTGTGAGGATGGAGATCCAGGCCAGGGCACAGACAATGAAGGCAAAGGCATTGAGTGGAGAGATGAATTGTTATGTGTAAGAACAAGGAGACCATTATAGCTGCTGGCCTTTAGAGCAGGTGGAAGGGAATTACGGGTCAAAAGACTAGATATATAGGAACACTTCACACATACGTAGCACAGGAACCAAAACCCACTCCAGCTCCAGGTTTGAAGAGCAGATGAAACTTCTCTAGGTCAAAGAGGGTGACGAGGGCAACGATGCTGATGGGCATTTAAAGGCCTCCTGCTGTGTCCAGGGCTGAGTAAGCACCAGGACACTTACTTATGCAGATGAAGAGTCTAACAGCTTCCAGGGCCCTGAGAGCCAGTGAGGCAATTTCAGCCTCCCATTTCTGATACCTTTGGTTTCTGTCAGCCTCTGAGTTGCCAACTGTGCAGCCTGAATGGCATGGAGAGGAGCTCTCTTGGTATGTGGGTTGTATGCTTCTTTATCCCTTTGGTATTTCTACCTCTAGTCCCACCCCAGTAGGTTAGGCTACAGGAAGAACAGAGTTCTGTTTGCATTACTCTGAGGAGCTGCCCACTCATCTTGTTTGCTGGGAGGGAAGCTGTATGTAACTGGATATGAATCTGCATAGTCTCAGTCTACCAGTGAAGCAAGGATCTTGGAGGAGTTAAAACCTTGCAATTTTCTGCCACTTTGGACCCTGGCTTCCTGAGCCTCCTGTTTGAGACAACAGGAATGTGTTCCCAGGCTAGTAGTGTCACCTCAGTGATAGTAGGGCTGGGGAGGAGGAAAGAGGCTTGGCAGGCTGATTATCCTAGGCTAAGCCTAATTAACTCAGTCTTTGCCTCCATAATGAAAGACTGAGGGCAAGCTGTCAGGAAGAGGCCTTGGGGATTCAATTGAGTCAGCTAGAGCTACTTGTCTACCAGGAAAAACAAGCAGATAAGGAAAATACACAAGCATCAGACTGGGCAGCACCCTACCCTCTCACCCCTTCCCATGCTCAAGTCCTGCCTTAGCATTTCCAAACTGAGAAGGCAGACAGGTCTGTGCTTAGCCTGACAGGTGGAGTAGAGCTGTGGCAAAAGATAGAGAAGAGACCAGCTGCCAGGAAATACAGTTCAATGGTATGAGAAAACAGCCACACTCCCCCACCCCCATCCCTTTACCCAGTTACAAATGCTCCTTTATGGCTGGCTGCAAACTGAGCACTCACCTAGTGCTAAGTCACTCCACAACACAGGCAAGAGGTACAAGCAGGGGCCCCCAGGAACATCCACATGTGTCTTTGAAGAAGCTACAAACCAAGAATATTAAATTCCCCTCATTTCCTTTAGAGCTCTGACCACCACCAGGGGCTGAATTCCAGGCCTCTCTCTGGCCCACCCAGGAGGAGGGAGTGCAGATCTAAGCTGTGTGAGTCTCTGACCCAGGATAGGTTTTCCTCCTGGCCCCAGTCTGCCCAGTTTTGAATCTCAGCAGCACCGGGGTTCTTGCCACGTTCCTTAGAAGAAAGCCTGCTCTCTAATGAAATGGCTGGCTTTTCTCTGCTCTGTATCATTAGCCACCCCTTCCCATTGCTTGCCTCGTATCATGTTCTTCTCTGGCATTGTTCACAATAACCATAGGCAGGTCAGCTTAGCTCCTTTCTCCTTGGTCAGTTTCCTCAAACCTGAATCTCATTCATTTGTTTAATAGGCATTCATCTGGTGTCTGTGAATGCGCAATGTGGGGTTGGTTTTAGAAGGGGTGGAGCATAAAGATGAGAACTGTCCTAGTCACCTAAAAGCGCTGGCACTCTGATGTCAATCAAACCCTACTTGCCATTGTGCCTGTCCGTAAAGATGCAGCTTCTCTTTGACCCAGGATATTAGTCAGTTTGTCAAGATGCACCGTGCATAGTGGCCCATTTCTCCTGGGTTCTGAAGTAGGACGAGCCACTGAAAACAACAGAAATAAAAGGAACCCTTTCTCCTCCACATAAAATCCTATTAAGCCTCTCTTCCCCCTAGTTTCCCACAGATATTTCCCAGGATTCATTTGACTTCATGGGCAGAGTGTTTTGTCTGCTTTTGTGGACAAAGGGACATAGTGCCCCTTTTGTCCAAAGGGACACTTACCAACTGTGAGTGAT
Organism: Trichosurus vulpecula; assembly: GCF_011100635.1. Lineage (NCBI taxonomy): Eukaryota > Metazoa > Chordata > Mammalia > Diprotodontia > Phalangeridae > Trichosurus > Trichosurus vulpecula. The sequence goes on along the minus strand of NC_050575.1, from coordinate 171,178,660 downwards.
AGTTAGTTAATTGGATCCAACCCCCTCATTTTCTAGTCAGGGAAACTGAGGCTCAAAGAAGAAAAATGGCTTCTCCGAGGTCCTATGGGAGGATAATAGTAGAGCTAGGACTAAAACCTATGTCTTCTCTTCCCAGTCAAGGGTTCTTTCCTCCTTTTACCTAAAATGCCAGATAATTTCAGAAAAGTTAAGTGAAGTCACTGAGTATTTATTAAGTACCTAAAGTGCCAGGCGCTTTGCTCAGTACTGAGGATGCCAGGAAAGGCAAAAACAGTATCCCGTTTTCAAGGAGTTCATAGTCTAATGGTGGAGACAATAAGCAAACAGCTATGTGCAAAGAAGATACATACTAGATAAACTGTATATATCCCTCAGTGGGAAGGCACTCAAAGAGGAAATAGCTACTTTGGGCAAATGGAAACTGCTATATTTCTGTCTTCTGATGCAATCGAAGGACTTGATCCTTAACAGAAAATTCTATCTCTTACATAGTGAGAAAGGATAGAAGCAGTGATGTGCTGTAGGCAGCTTATAGAGGCTTTTGAAAGCTGATTATTAAAATTTCAGTGCAAGCATTTTACACTGTGGCAACAGACAAATGCTACAAATCAGGGCTTGATTTATTGGTTTGTTGATTGCTTAGAGTTAAGAAAGCAATGGAGAAAATGTTAAAAATGTAAATTAAATTTAAAAGTGAGTTGAGTATACAATCCTCCACCCTTACTCCCCCACCACCACCCCTGCCCCCAGCCAGTTGTTAAACATTTAGCAGCATACCACTGGATAGAAAGTGTAAATATAACAGCATTCAAGGTTCTTAGACATTGTGAAACTGTGGGCACTTAGCTCCCTGCTCCACCCTATCAGCTCATTGTTTTTAGCCAGTGGGAAGTCAGATTGTGACTCACCAAAAAAATAAAAAAGTGTCACTAACCCCCTAAGCCTCCATATTTCTTGCTTTCCTGTTTTTTGGGAGGACAGAATTGTGGGGAAACAGGAGTAAATGCTCATAGAGATGATGGGGCTGTGGACAACAATTAGCACTGTGCATTGAATCCTAGTGGCATTCTGAGAAGCTTCAAAAGAGGCTGCTCGGCACAGGACACCCTTTGCCATTGCCTGTTGGAGGCACACACTGCCTCTGTTAACCTACACACATCTTTGCCTGTGCTGAGGGGGTGGGTGGGTTTGACTGCTAACATCCTCCCAGAAACTGAAAATAATACAGCTAGGGATTTACCTAGTACCTTTCCCTCAGGGCTCCTGGAGCATACTTCCTGTATCTACAATCTCCTACATCCCCATAGATGTTGATTTTCAACCTCTGGCAGGGATGACTCAGCACCCCCAAAAAGAAGGGGAGGAGGAGGCAGTGACTCAACTTCCCCATAAGACAGACACAGAGAAGGTTAAGGAACTTGTGCAGGGTCACATAGGGCTCAAAGTCAGATCTCTCCTCTCTTTCCCCCAGCTATCTTATTCTGCTTTTGACAGGTAGGCTGGGAGAGGAAATCGAGGGGAAATGAAACTAGAAGCCAGGTTTCAGGCCACCCCATGCTGGCCATCAAGTCCTCCAGGCTTCCTCAGAATGTGATTTGGGGGAGAACCTCATGGTTTGGGTGACATCATCTTGCTGTATTTCTTCCATCTGCCCCTGTCATTTATGCGTCCTTAAGATTTAGAGATCAGGCCAGTGATTGGCAGGGAAGCCAAGCTCTGTGTTTATCAGAACAGGTAGGGCCCGGTGGTAGGTCAAGGAGCTGATGTTCCCTAGCCCTCTGGGGGGAAGCCCAGGCCCCAGGCATCATCAAAACATGATACTTTGGCCAGGTGCTGCTGGGAGAACAGAGGTGGTTTTTCTTTAGGACTTTGAAGTCTTTCAGTCCAAGAAAGTCTGAGGCTTTTCCATTTGACAAGCCCTCTGTGTAATTAGATTCTCCCTTTGGCAGGCGTCAGTGTAGGACACAGTTTCTGGGATAAGGCTGACCCACAATGGCATGTGGTGATTTGCATTTGGAGACTGGAATTAGCTTCCAGTTGGGTCATGATATAATTCCCTCAGGCCTCATGTATTGGGATGAGAGGAGGGAATCTAGTAAGTGAATACCCACTACCTTTACACAGAGAAAAGACTGCTGGGAAGCTCAGTTTGCCCTAGTTACTGCAGCAGGGAGGACCCGAAGCTGATTCCAAATGACAATCCAATCCTGAAGGTCTTTCTTTTTCATTTCCATCAAGGGCAAGCCAATCTTCCTCTCCCCCCAAACAAAAATTTTCCCTAATAGGCAAAGTCCTGCACATTACAGATTATTTCCCTGATGGGCAGGAGTAGTAGTTATCTGGGAGTTTGTGAGGGAGGAGAACTTGGCCCTGATTCTAAATAAGGTATCCATAACTATATAATAAAGAACTGACTGCAGTTTTGTCTATTAAAAATGCCATTTGTTCTTTTTACAGAATCGTCTACCTGGCATCAAGGTGAAATACCTCTTCTTGGCATGGCTGGGCATCTTTGTAGGCAGCTGGGTGGTGTACATGCATTACTCTTCATACTCGGAACTCTGTCGAGGGCATGTCTGTCAAATGATCATTGTAAGTTCTGCTTTCCCCTCACCTTTGCAATTCTCCTGAGCGCTCTCTCTCTCTCTCTCTCTCTCTCTCTTTTTCTCTCTCTGTATCGGGGACAAAGAAAGAGAAGATGGAGTTCTCTCCAGAGAATGGAGCTGTGTTAAAAAAATTATTGGACCCATCTGGTCTATAGACAGCTGCCCTTCCTGGGAGGATAGATGATCTTTGCCAATGATGGTTTGGGGTAAAAATACTGGGCAGGGTCCTTATCATGGCTTTGTCATCGTCTGACCATGTGCTCTTTCCAACACAAGAGATTAAATTGACATCTAGGCACTGATTTCCTCACCTGAAATGAGAAGGTCAAACTAAGGGGTTTTCAGGTACCCAAAACAGGTCATGCTATAGATAGAATATCTGTGGATCTTTCCATAGAATTTAACTATTACATGATATCCTTATGGATAAGATGGAAGGATGTGGGTTACATGATAGTAAAGGGTTTGTTTTCCCCAGACCTATAACTTCATTGATCAAAGAAACTCCTAGGGAGGCAAACTTTCTTTACAAAAACAAATCAGCAACTTGTCTACCATGGATCCTCCTGGTGAGTCGCCTGGGGCATTGAGAGGTTAAGTAACTATTCTCAGTGCTGTGGATCAGGCCTACCTCCAGCCAATCCAGTGATTCCGGCTTGGCATTAGAAACTAATAAGGCAATTGTGGACCATAAAATACAATGAAAATAACTTTACTTGTGATAAGATTAGAAAGGATACAATTCCTAATTAAATTCAAATAAAAAGCCTTTCCCCATAGCAGTCCACAACATTCACTTAGGAAGGCATCCTGCTGAAACCTCTGGAGCACCAATTCACCATAGGCTGGCCTTTTTCTGTCTCTGAGAGGCACATGGAAAAGAGTCATTTGTCAGGGATGTGCCTGCCTGTTCAGATACAGCTTAGACTCAAAGGCCTCCAAGGTCCCTCTGAGGTTGAATAGTCAAGCGATTCTGCTTGTGTGTGCCCTAATGTTGTCCCTCGCCCCCTCCAGGCTCACGTCAGGTTCTGTTTCCTGAAATTGAAGCTTTTCATCCTGCCTTTCTTCTCCTTAGAGTGGGCCAGGCCAACCACTGAGAGAGGGAACAAACATTTACACAGAGCCTATTATGTGCCATCATAATTTGATCCTCATGATTCCCATCTTACAGTTGAAGAAACTGAGGCAGACAGCAGTGAAATGATGATTCTACTAGGGTCACATAGCCAGTAAGTGTCTGAGGTTAAATTTGAACTCATGTCTTCCAGACTCCAGGCCCACTGCTCCATCTTCTGCTCTAGTTAGCTGCTTCTTACTGGATGTTAATGGAAATTGCAGTGTAAAGAGGGTTCCCTAAGCTCCAGGCTCTTGATAAAACCAACTCCCACCGCTTACTTTGTCGACCAGACCAGAACCAGCCTCTGACCTGGAGCTGAAACAGACCAGGCTAGAGACAAGAGAGTCAGGACACAGAAGTTTAATTAATTTCAGAGTGAGGAAAATGACATTTGCACCCTCTCCCCTGCCTCCCCGCCAAGAAAGAGGGCTTAACACGTTGGACCAAAGGCAGGTCTTATAAACATAAAAACCACAAGTGGGCTGGGCCATGACATAAACACTTATTGGTCTTGAATTACTGTTGCCATGGGCTCTATGGAAATAGTGTTGTTTAAAGTCTTGGGGGGTCATGTTTGCTTATGGGGTGTAGAATCAAAGTTCTGTGATGTGAACAGGCATACAGTACCTGTTGGTGACAAGAAACAGGGAACAGGGATTGTGAATATGTGATGATAGATGGCCCTGGGAATTGGCGGGGTTAAATCCATCAGCGAATACCTGGTGCTAGTCCAAGCACTACATTTTGCCGGAGGGTGAGATCATTCCAAGAGCGCAAAGGATTATTGTTATGCCAACCTTAGGGTACAGCCTGCTTGCTGGCCTTAGGTATGGAAAACTAGGTATCTCCGAAGTATTTTGACAAATTAATAAAGCCCAGTCTAGCATGGTCCTTCTAAGCCCCTGCCACTCACACAAGGAAGAGGAGAAATTTCAGGACTGCTTGCCATTGCCCTGGCCCAAAGGAAACTCTAGTTAACATATAGCCTCTCCCTAGAATCTTGCCCAGACTCAGAAAAGTGAGGGAGTTGGAGGTGGGGTGGAAAATGTGTGGAATAAGGTTTAAATGGGCAGCTCTGTGGCTGGGGCAGTGAGGGGGTGGGGCGTGGGGCTGGAATAAGGTCACCTGATGTTAGTGGGTCCATCTAAGGAACACAGAGCAGTACTAGGCTGAGGCACATGCTTACTGCAAGTTTTCTTGGTGTTTATTAATAGACATAATTACAGAGAACACTTTAAAAAAATCTTCCAACCCAGATGCTAACCAGCTCTTCCCATCCCCCCCTCTCTCAGCACTGCAGACTTCCTACCTGCTAAGGACAAACCTACTTAGCATTCACCCCATTGCTGTAATTAGTGGAAAATCAGAGATTTCACATGGCATGGTTAGCATAAAGAAGGCTGGGCAGTAATGTGATGCATCAGGCACAAGCTGAGGGTTTTTGACTGCTTCTCCAACCCCCTTCACTCTCTGCCTGCTTCCAGCAACTATGAGCACCATAGAAATCTCTGTGGGGGACATAATATGATGAGAAAAGGCACTATGAGTACCCAGGGGTGTCGAAGCATGGGGTATGGGGATCTGTGTGTGGGAAAGCTGTGTAGGTGTCAAAATATCAAAATACAGCTTTTATGAGGAAGGTCGGAAAGCCCTTAGAGAAGGTGAGGATCTGACCACAGGAATACCATAGATAACTCATTGTTACTTGGCTGCAATCTTATGAGAACCTGAGTGAGATCAGGGATGCCAGAGGAGGGGAGGGGGGTAGAGAGGAGAAGGATGGAGGAAGGAAACAAGGAAAGAGGAGGGAGGGAGGGTGAGCAGATTTGAGAAAATGTCAGAATCTGTCATCTGGCTGTCAGATGGAATTCTCTGTCTCAGCTGGGCAAGCAGATAAGCCATTTAATATAAAGAGGGATTGATTAAGGGGAAAGAGAAAGAAAATGAAAGGGAAGCTTTCTTTTCATTTAATTTGTCAGTCAATAAACATTTATTAAGTGTCTACTGTGTACCAGGTAGTGTGCTTAGTGCTGAGCATACAAAGAAAACCAAAAGACAGTTCCTGCCCTTGAGGAGCTTATGATAATATGGGAGACCATATATTAACAGCTAGGTACAAACAAGCTATATACAGGATAAATAGGAAATAATCAGCAGAGGGAAGGCACTAGAATTAAGAGGGATTGGGAAAGGCTTCTTGTAGAAGCTGGGACTTGGAGGAAACTAGGGAAGCTAGGCGACAGATTTAATTATTACTAAATGCTAATCCCTGGCTTCTTTCAAGACCCATCTCAATCACCACTTCCTACCTTCCCATCCCACTGCTAGAGCCTTCTCCCCCAGGGTTACCTCCCACCCTGAAACTTGTGTGTGCTTATTTATATACAAGTTATTTCCCTTCTTCGAATATAAACTCTTTGAGGGGAGGCTTTTTTGGCCTTTTCTTTATATCTCCTTCACTTAACACAGGGGATGACACAAAGGCTTGTTGGGTGATTGAGTTAGTGTCAGTAATTGCTTTGGTTCCCTTCAAATTTAGAAATGGCTGCCAGTGAATTACTGCCCAGTCGGTTCAGTGGGTAAGACAAGTGTCTGATCCCCATATCATCATAGCTCTTATGGAATATACTTACAGAACTGATTATACTTATGTATACTTATGATTATGCTTATAAATGTGTAAAATCAAAGTTTTGCTCTGCTCCCTAGCCACAGGCTGAATCCTAATTTTGGTCAGACATCTTGCAAAAGCATGCCAGTGACCATAAGGAGGACCAGTCAATGAGGTATAGATGATTTATAGAGGCAGCATAGAATAATGAACATTTTCTAGCTCTGTGATCATAAGAAAGTAATTTAACCTCTCTGAGCCTTGGCTTCGTCATCTGAAGAGTGGAGAAGAAAGCATTTTGCAAACCTTGCAGCATTTTCTAGAAGAGCAAGTTATGGGTACTATGTATGCAGTACACCCCCATTGCTGGGGATACAGCCTGAAGTGCCATGATGCCCTTGACAGATGCTTGCCCCAGGCCTGTCCCAACTGGCTCCCAGAATGTGAGCTCTACCGGGAATGCTAATTTCTGTGTTCCAGGGCTCAAATTCTACAGGACCACTAAAGACCCGTATCCTCCTGTAGGGCAGGGTACCAACAGGCTATAGGAGGTGAGTGAGTGGTCAAGATAATGGGACTAAGTATTCTTAATTACTCTACTTTAGGTCTAGTGGGACAGATTTTCTGTCAGGAGGTATGTCAGCAACACAGTCAGAAAGTCCTGAGTTCAAATCCAGCCTCAGATACTTGCTAGCTGTGTGACCCCAGGTAAACCACCTAACCTCTTGTCTGCCTCAGTTTCCTCCACTATAAAATGGGGATGATAATAGTACCTTTCCTCTCAGGGTTGTTCCTCCCGGATAAGATAAAATGGTATTTTTAAAGCTCTGTATAAATGTTAGATTTTATTATTTCCAGTTTATATTTTATTCCCCTGCTGTTTATTCTATGGTTCAGTGACTTTGGTCTCCTTATTAACTCCATCTCCCAACACCAGGCATTTTCACTGGCTCTCTCCTTATCTCTGCCCCTGGCTTCCTTCAAATCTCAGCTGAAATCCTGTCTTCTATCAGACGCCTTTCCCATCCCTGAGTGACTTATTTCTGGGATTATCCTCAATATATTCTTGTTTGCATATGGATGTTTGCATTTTGTCTTCCCCCATAGACTTGTGAGCTCCTTGAGGGCAGAGACTGTTTTTTACTTTCATCATATCCCCAGTGCTTAGCACAGTGCTGGGCGCATAGTAGGTGCTAAATAAAATGCTTGTTGACTTGACAATGTCAAACTAGCTAGATTCTGCAGCTAGGAGCTAAAAATTTTCTGGCTACTTGCTGGGAAATTCAGTGCCCTGGAAAGAGAACGAAGGCTTTCTAGGTAGGAGGGGAACGTCATACCCTTCACATCCTTCTCGCCTCCGCCGTACCTGCACTGGCATTACTCCAGCTATCAGACCTGTATCTGTCTCTGCCTGTGCTTCATTCAGCATATGTAATAGATTTGGGTCAGTGTGCCATTATCATGACCACCAGCTTGGCCCTGGCCCTGCTCTATCCCTTACCTGACTTGGGTTGATTTCATAATGAGGATAATAATTAACATTTGCATAGTTTTATATGTGCCAGGCACTATACTAAACAGTTTGCAAACATTACCTTGTTTGATCATTACAACAACTTTGGGGAGTAGCTGCTCCCCAGCTACTGGGGATTAGCTCCATTTTATAGTTGAAGAAACTGAGACAGAGGTTAAGTGATTTGCCTAGGGTTACCCAGCTAGTAAGTGACTGAAGTTGGATTTGAACTCAGATCTTCCTGACTCCAAGCCTTGCCCTCTAATAACTGTGCTGCCTAACTGACCCTGACTTGACTGGAACAGTGCCACACCAAGTAAACTTTCTCACTCAGAAAGAAGGGGCCAAGGGAGAGCCACAGCAAAGTGCAGAAGACACAAATATATAAAAAAGAAAAGAAACAATCCCTTCTCATAATAAGCTGATGTCCTCATAGGGAAGACAAGTCCATACGAAAATATCTGCAGAATACAGTTAATAAATAGAAAAACAAAGCTGTTAAATACAAGGTGATTTGAGAGGGAGGGTACCGGCAGTTGAGGGGATCAAGAAAAGCTTCATGCAGAAGATGGTACTTGAGCTGCATCTCAGGGAATTAAGGGAAGAGGGGCTGTGTGGCAGAGGTGAGGAGGGACCACATTCTAGGCATGGGAAATGTCCAGTGCCAGGCTATGGAAATTGAAGATATAGTGTGGTGAGAAACAGAGGGAAGGTCAGTTTGGCTAGATTAAAAGATGTGAAACAGAGAGTAAAGTCCACTGAAGTTGGGAGGATAGGTTGGGGTCATGTGTAAAGGCATTAAAAGCTAAAGAGAGTAGTCTATGTTTTATCCTAGACACAATAGGAAGCCACTAAAATTGATTGGCAAGGTAAGGCTGAAACTCTTCCCTCTCCAGGCTGGATAAATCCTATAAAGCTTAATTAACTCAGCAAGCTTGTAGGGTAGGGGTTCTTTGCTTGGGATCCATTAACTTATTTTAAAAAATATATATCTTGATAACCATATTTTAATATGGAGCAGCTAGATGGCACAGTGGATAGAGTGCTGGCCCGAGTCAGGAAGACATGAGTTCAAATCCGGCCTCAGGCATTTACTAGCTGCGTGACCCTGGGCAAGTCATTTAACCTTGTTTGCCTCAGTTTTCTTATCTGTAAAATGAGCTGGAGAAGGAAATGGCAAGCCACTCTTGCATTTTTGCCAAGAAAATCCCAAGTGGGGTCATGAAGAGTTGGACATGACTGAACAACAATGAACAACATATTTTAATATAATTTATTTCTTTTGTAATCCTCTCTATTTTAAGCATTTTAAAACACGTTTTTTGAGAAGTGGTCCAGAGGCTTCAACAGACTGCCAGATGAGCTCCATAGCCATAATGAGGGTTAAGAACCTTTGATGTAGAGATTCTTCTGGAATGGGTCAGGGCCCAAGTACCCCATGATCAAGTCTCATTTTGTCTCTAGTGGCCAAGGAGCAAATGTAGGACCTGAGAACAAAGATGATTGGTGGGACAAATAAACTGTTTGGTGGGTTTCCTAATCTCTTCTTCCAAAAGTGTTCAGGGCCCTCCCCTTCCTCCTCTCTGAAATTACTTTTCATTTACTTTGCATATGTTTTGTGTTCACACATCTGTATTACGTTCCATCAGAATGTAAATTCCTGGAAATGAGGGACAAGAGGAACTTGCTTTTATTTTTGTAGAGCTATGTCTTGTATATAGTAGCAGGTGCTTAATAAATGCCTATTAAATTAAATTGCAATCTGTACTGGTAAAGGGGTACTCACATCTATGAGACCACAGATCTATTGGCATACTGGAAGTTTATTAGTTTGTTAGGTCCTTTCCCGAGAGCAGATTTTGATAGGGATTGATTGGGCGAGCTTGGGGAGAGCAGGAAGTCCTTGGGCACCTGAAGAAATGGGGCAGGCTGCTTTGTAGTTTTGCCTAGGTCTAGTCCTGAGGACCTTCTTTAGAAGACTCAGATGATCCTCGTTACATTAAAAAAAAAATCTATGTCTGTCTACGCATACACACACACACACACAGAGCCACTGAACACAAAGAAGACAGGCCATCTGCAATTGAGGGCATTTGGTTGACTGTGTTCTGGACACTGAATTAATCAATCTGTAAACATTTATTAAGCTCCTACTGTGTGTCAGATGCTTTGCTCAATACTGAAGATACAAAGCCAGAAATCAAAATGGTCCCTGCTCTCAAGGAGCTTATGTTCTAAAGGGGGAGAAAGAAATACTTATGCAAATATTGCCATCTGAAGTTGGTTCTTCTGGGATGTGAAATGACATTAAAGGTGAGAGCCATTTTCCTCACCTATGGGTGTTTCTGTGTCATGCATACCAAGGTTATAGAGCCCCTCTTCCATGGCAGCTAAAGGGTTAGGCACACTCATTTTGTTAATCCCTGGCCAGACTATATTGGCTGCATGCTGGCTGGCATAAATGAAGCCTCTGAAGAGAAGGTTTCCTGTATGTTCCATAGCAATGCCAGAAAACTACATTATGAATCATGGTTTCCGTAAACACAGAGAGAATTCACGGCACTGGGAGAAAACATCAAGCCAGCTTAGTTTCCCTTTGCCCAAGTGTCATTTGATGAGGCAGCAATTCAGTGAAGAGTCTCCATTGATGTACTTCTAGATCCAAGGTCTCTTTGGCCCCACTGACACTAACAAGAGAGTCACCAAACCACTGCTGTCATGACATCGACAGACTGGCATGACTGGAAGCAAAATGCATGTATTTAGACTAATGGCCATGTCACAGTGAGGCTGGTACAAAACTACAAGTGAGGTACTCATAACCTAAGTCCCAGAGTGAGAGAATCCCTGGACTTGGATGACTGGCTTGGCCAGACTTTAGATAACTTGTGCCAATCTTAAGTGCCAATACTTTACCCATATGTCCTAGCACCTTCTGAAGATGTATCCTGCTATTTAGTCACTGAAGGCTATGATCTATATAGTGAAGAGTACTCACACCTATGAAACCATGAAGCCTAGAATGATCGAAGTATCAAGTGCCAAGGACTGGTTTTGTTGTTGTTAATTTGTTTTTTTCAGTTGTGTTTTACTCTTTATGACCTCATTTAGGGTTTTCCTGGCAAAGATACCGAAGTGGTTTGCCATTTCCTTCTCTAGCTCATTTTATAGATGAGGGAACTGATGCAAACAGAGTTAAGTGACTTGCTCAGGGTCACACAGCTAATAAGTGTCTGAGGCCAGATTTGAACTCATGAACATAGTCTTCCTGATTCCAAGCCCAATGCTCTATCCACTGCACCACCTACCTACCCTGGACTGGTTTTACTAAGTGGAATTTATGGGCAGGAGAGAATATATGAATTTAATTTATGAGACTTTGATGTAATGAACTAAATTTTTATGCAACTTGATTTGTGTCTAAGGGTAAAATGGTGTAGTGTTTTGTTGGCAGTTGTTATTACAAGCTATTTGAAAGATTGTCTTCAGGTGATCCCCTAGAATGAGTGAAGGACACAATCTGCCTGCTTCTAGAGAATTTAATTTAGCAACAGCTTACTTTCCTTTGAGATCTGGATGGACTGATTTTAAGGGCTTAGGGTCGCTTTGCTGTTTGGCCCCTTGAGCCTAGCCAGGACCTGGCTTTGAAGCCGAGGTCTAATTCCAGAGCTACCTTCTTTTTTGTCAGAGCAGCTGAAGGCTTGGCTCTCTCTCCTGACATTTCTTCCCTTCCTCCTTCCTTAAGTTCTTATTCTTGGAACAGGACATTTCAGTTCCAGAAATACCGTCATAGCAACTGCTGATATCCATTCAAGAATTCACCTAACGCATGCTTTGAACAATGAATGACTTTCACCCAATGGGAGAAAAGGATAGTCGGGTTTTCTCCTAACCCCATCACAACTCAGCCCTCTCTTCTGTGTGTTCAAGAGTCACAGCACAGGCTATGGAGGTGGGGGTGCGGGGGAAGAGGGAGGAGAGGGGTGCAGCTGGGCATAGGGGAAGGCAGATATCGTGGGCTTTCCTTTGCCAGCTGACCCCCATTGGAGGAGAAGCCAGATAGCTGTGTTTCAGCTTGGGGAAGGGGATGCTAATTGTTTTCTACACTTTGATTTGATTACTGTTAAGAGTTTCTTCCTTTGTGCCTAGTTTGGAGAAGGGAGAACAGGGTGACAGCAAAGTAGATGTTCCTAGCGGTTATTCCATATTTTCTGATCTAAATAACTTTGAGACAATAATGAGATAATATTTATAAAGTGCTTTGCAACTAAAATGGTATATAAATGTTAGGTATTACTGTTACTATTTTTGAATATAGCTACCTATCCCATGAGTCAGCTTTGTAAAGAATGCTGAATATGGAGTCATGGGACATGAATTTAAATCTTGATTCTGCCATTTATTACCTTTGCAACCTTGGGCAAGTCACCTAACCCCTCTGGGCCTCAGTTTATCTCATCTGTAAAATGAGGCGATTAGACTAGTTGATTTCCAAGTTCCCTTCTGGCTATGATCCTTATCCAAATCAATTATGAACCTGAACGTATCCCTTTTCCTTCTCTGTGTATGCAGAGAAGTGTTCACTGACTGAAATGTGCTTTATTTGTGTGCTTTGCTGGAGCCTGTGGCCCACACAGGATCTTTTTACTTTGCGGTGTCACCATGTGTCTGTCCTGTCCAGAAATGAAAACAGGGCAATTGTTACAGCCCAGAAGCAGGTCTCTAGGAGATAGGGAGTACCAATCAAAGGAGCCAAGCCTGGGCATCCACCAACCTTGAATTCTCAGAATGGCCAGCAAAACGCAACTCTAAGAGACTGATTCTAGGAATTCTGTGAAGAATCCCAGGTCTGCTCCTTGAATTGGGAGCTATCCGAGAGAGGCTAGGTTGAGGCTAGAAGATCTCTGTAGATGTTTCCTTACCCACCTTTCTGTTTCTAGGCATCCCAGAAAGCCTGATTTATGTCCTTAAAGATTTCTAGCCATCACCTCCTTCTATAACCTGATTTAGTGCCATTTGGTCTCTAAAATGCCTCTAAAAATGTATTACAATGACGATAATATGTAACTCCCACCATCATTAGGGTGAACAGTTCAGTAATGGGGCTGACCTGTACTGAATCATCCATACTCTCACCCAGTTCCCCTTCTGATTGGCAGCCTGCACTTATAGGATGGCCAGTCGTGGTCAGGAGTCGGGCTATGGCTCTGAAGCAGCAAAATGAAGTGGTCCACGTTGGGATAAATCCCATGATCTCAGCCCAAGTCATATATAGTTCCAACTGACTGAGCCAATCTTTACTTTTTTTAACTTAGAAGTTTATACATTTGTCTAATTTACATCTGCCTTGCAGCAACTTGAATAGGGCCAGTTGAGAGTGGGAAATGAGTGAGCTCAAGGTGAGAACAGCACTGCTCTCCATCAGCTTTCCTTTAGCTGTGGAAAACCCATCTTTTCTCTTTTCCTTCTAACTGAAGGGGAGACACAAATCCAAGAAGGTGTGGTGGAGGCTAGCTCGGGATAAGACAGTTTTATAGGATGAAGAGAGAAAGACTAATTTACTTAGATTGAAAGAAGATCATAGAAACTAAGAAAACTTAAGAGAAAACTAAGCAGAAGAGAGAAACCAAAACATGATCAGAGGCCATTTCATAGACAAGAAGCTTCTGAGAGACAACAAGGTGGGGCCGCAGGAGGCCTGGATGAATCTGGTGAGCTGCTCTGCTGGCAGATGGCACTGTCCCTCACCTAGTAAGGAGCTTGTGATAGGACTTGCTGAAGGGATTCCCAGTCTTTGTAGAAGAAGGAATGGAAAAGTATCTGCATGAAGTTGGGTCATGAGAAGAGGAGAGTCTCTTGCTTACAGGAATAAAACCTGAGTTCAGGGTATTCTAAGGGGACCTATCTCCATGGGACCTACCTTGGCAAAATCTGGCTGTCTTAGCAGTCAAGCAGTGATAAGCGTAGGGAGAGTGGGTAGACAGAATGAGAAAACATTATTGAGGAATGTCAGGAGACTTTTTTTGCTCTCTTCTCTGTGCCTTCCCTTGTCAATAGAAGAGCAAACACCACTATCTTCTAGTCTGTTAGCACCTTATAAATCAATGCCTGAAATGTCCAGCTTCTCAGTTTCTCATGCAGTAAGCTAATGGAAAATTTAATGAGCACCTACTATGTGTCAGGCACTGTGCTGAGTGCTGGGGATACAAAGAAAGGCAAAAAATGATTCCTTCTCTCAAGGAGCTCATGGAGTAATGAAGAAGACAAATAGCAAACAATTGTGTACTATATATCTGAATATATGATATAGTATCGCATGCTTAGAAGTTCATACTTTTGTCTAACCTATATCTCTCTTGTACCATTTGAATAGGGAATAGTTGAGTTATACGTGATATAACATATGATGTGACTCTCAATTGTCCCTATATGATAAATTGGAGATAATCAGTAGAGGGAATACACCAGCATTAAGGGGGATCAGAAAAGGCTTCTTTTTTTTTTTGGAGGCAGGAAGGCAGGGCAATTGGGGTTAAGTGACTTGCCCAAGGTCACTCAAGCTAGCAAGTGTGTCAAGTGTCTGAGGCCAGATTTAAACTCAGGTCCTCCTGACTCCAGGGCTGGTGCTCTACTCACTGCACCACCTAGCTACCCCCAGAAAAGGGCTTCTTGTAGACTAGAGGATGGGATTTTATCTGGGACTTGGAGGAAGCCAGGGAAGCCAAAAGACAGAGATAAGAAGGGAAAGCATTTCAGGCATGAGGAATAGCCAGAGAAAATGCCCAGAGCCCAGAGATGGAGTGTTTCATTCAAGAAACTGCCAGGAGGCCATTGTCACTGGATCAGAGACCATAATGGAGAAGCTCTTCTGTCATCTCCACTCCCCTTTCCCATTTGCTCACAGTCCAGTCTTTTCATTTACTGATGAGAAAACAAGCCCAAGGCACTGACTTGCCAAAGGTCATACAGCTTGTTAGTGGCAGACCTGGAACTAAAACCCAGGTTTTCTAACTTCTAGTTCATTGGGGACTTGGGGGGAAGCAAGGTTATTTAAGTATTTTTAATGATAAATCATTTTGGTATATAATTATTTTATGAATATTTAAAAATGTAATTTATTTTTACATCACCCACATTTCCCACCATTTCCATCTTCCCCCTCCCAAAGAGCTGTCTAATATGAGAAAAAGAAACACAGTTTAGCAAAGCTAAGCAATATAATGTTGAACCATGCTCAAGATGATATGCAATATTGCACATCTGTAATGCTCTACTTCTGCTAAGAGGAGGGAGGTGTATTTTCATAGCTCCTTTGGGGGGGCCAAGTTCGGCTTTAATAATCTCAATGTTGGGCTTCCATTATTTTATTGTTTCCATTTATACCATTGTAGTCATTGTGAATATTGTTTTCCTGGTTATCTTTACTTCATTTTGCATCAGTTTATATATATAATATATAATATGTCTTCCTGTTCTCAGCATTCCTCATATTCATTGTTTCTTATAGTACAATCATATTCCATTATGTTCATGTGCCACGGTTTGTTTAGCCATTCTGCAGTCAATGGGCATCCGCTTTGTTTTTAGCTCTTTGTTACTACAAAAAGTGCTGCTGTAAATATTTTAATGTATATGCCACTGACAGTGCATTTTGGCTTTTCTTATTATTATTGGCCTATGTGGGATATATGATTAACAATAGGTTCTTTGTGCAATTCTCATAATTCTGAATAACTTTCCCAAATAATTGTTCTAATTTGCAGTTTCACCAACAGTGTATAAGCACACCTTTCTAACATTGACTATTCCCATATTTTGTCATCTTTGTCAGTTTTCTGGTGTGATGAGAACCAATATTGCTTTCATCTACAACCTGCAAGAAAGTAGAATCTTGTATTTCATGTGTATTTAGGTTTGTGTAGACCAATTCCTCTTAAGAGATTCTCACCCCTGTGAAGTAGAGGAAGGGAAGAAATCATTTCCTCAATCTCCTCTCATTCCTCAGCACCTCCTAAATTTACAATTAAGGACACTGAGTCTTCCCCCTCCCTCAATGACTTGTCCAAGATTACACAGCCTTTTTGTATTTAAGCTGGGGGGTCCTTTTTGACTCATTTGTCTTATTCCAAGCAAATCCCCCCTTTTTTTTACTTAGGCCTCAAGAAGCAAAAGGACACCTAATAGGTTGGGGGAGAGAAATTCCACTTGCCCTGGGACTGACCACCTAAAAAGTAGTGCTTTATTTTTAACTTCAGAATTATTACTGATGTCAGGAGAATAACATCCTAGAAGCATGTCAGAAATGGTTTTCATGTTCGTCATAATATTCAAATTATATTTCTTCCTGCAGCATTTTCCATCCTAAATATTCAGAGAACTTTACTTAACCTTAGGTTTTATTTTTGTTTGAGTTTTCTTTTGGAGGGGAAGGTTGGTGGAATTTGGATCTGTGATTTCACTAATGGAGGGAACTATCAATGTGGAAACAATCTCCAGTGATATAGCTTGTCAACTCTTCTGTAACTTATGGCCTTGGAGAGTTGCCTGGGCACCAGCTGGTTAAGTGGCTTGTGGGTACTTGCACAGCTGGTATGTGCCAAGACTTGAACCTACATCTTTATGACTCTCAGACCAACCCTCTATTCCCTGCATCATACTTCCATCTCAACACTAGGTCCTATAGGCGACAGAGGCACAGTAGTAGAAACACTTGAACCTAATTGGTAGGTATGGGGGTAAGTGGGCAGTGGAGCTTTTCCTTCCCAGGAAATGGTGTTTTCTTGTGTGTGCTAAGGTTGGGGGATGGGGTGGTCAGGGTACATCTCTCTCTCTCAGCACCAGTTGCTATCTTCCACTCCAAAGTTTGAGGACTAAACTAAAGCATAAAAAATGTGCTTGATTATACACCTGCATTTCTCATTTGATCAGTAGACTTCGGAGTTATGGTTCCAACCATCCTGCACGCTCTAGCCCAGTGTGCTGTGGGACAGATGACACATTTTTGTGAAATAGACTACGTATCCCTGGGATAGGGGCACAATCTGTGGCTAGGAAATTGCATGAATTCATTGGCCTGTATGAGAATGGAACCTCTGCCTTTATTCTCACCAGGACCACATGGTAATAAGCCAGGCTTTTGTAGCTCTTATTTGAACACTCCATAGTATCCTTTATTACTCTTTTGAGCTTGCCTAGCCGTCTCATTTGCTGCATCGAGAAAGATGATCTATTCTAGGAATCCCAAATGCCTTCCTACATGATCGTTTTTATCCTGGTAAGTAAATGGCCAGCTAGGGAGCCAAGAACTCATGGAAACAATTGACTCGTGGCCTTTCTCTCACCTTTCTACCAGTTCAGCTTGGTTTTTATCAGGGCTGCCCAGCTCTTGACCTTATGTTTTTGGAAGGAAAAAGAAGAGAGAGAGAGAGAGAGACTGATTTCTCTTTGGTTTAACACTATCTAGAGGGATAGCAAGCTTCCAGTAGCAAGTGCCTGTTAATGTTAGTAAAGTCCCTGGAACAGCTCTTGTATACTGCTAACTTTTGCAAATAGAAATTCCATTCAACAAGCAATTATTAAGCACCTGTTATGTACATGTTGGATACAGTGCTAGGTGCTGGGGACTCCAAGGTAGAAACAAAATAGTCTATGACCTCAAGGAGCTTGCATTCTACAGGAAGGATTACATATACATAAATAGATAAATACAAAGTAATTTGGGGATCATGGAGGAAACTAACAACTGGGGAGATCGGTAAAGGCCTCTTGTAGTAGGTAGCATCTG
Organism: Trichosurus vulpecula; assembly: GCF_011100635.1. NCBI lineage: Eukaryota > Metazoa > Chordata > Mammalia > Diprotodontia > Phalangeridae > Trichosurus > Trichosurus vulpecula. The sequence goes on along the minus strand of NC_050575.1, from coordinate 171,161,029 downwards.
AATTGAGACCCTGGGAGGAGCTAGGTTTATATGGTTCCTTTTGCTTATGCTCTGGATTTGCTCTGGGAAAAAAGTCTATTTGGAGAATGGCTTTGTAGTTGTGCCACATTAGGACATTGTGCCAACCATCTTGAATGACTTTAGAGCTAAATTGTCCAAGGCTTGGACAGTAAGAACAGCAGATGATTTTTGACTGTTCACCTTGTCTTTTTCCCTCTCTGTGACACCTGCCAGTTTTGGTTCTTGATTTTGCTGTTCTGTGGTCACTTAGGAAAAAGATCTGATAAAGTTTGACTTAATGCTGATTGTGCTTAAAAAACAAACCAACAGCAGGTACAAGGAGAAGCTCAGAGAACTTCGTTTCAAGGAGGAAATCATGCCATATGCCAGAAAATTAGAAGCTACCCTAATTTATAAAAATCTTCAGTCTTTCTTAGTTAAAAAAATATATAATTGGGAGCCTGGTGAGTTCCCTGTGTTTCATCACTTAGCTTTCTTTCTCTTTGTTAAAGAGTGGTAGCTACAGGCAGAAAAGAAAATGAAAAGGTAATTATTTTTTAGATGTGAATTGAAATGCTGATCTACAAAAGTTTCCTTTTAAGACTTTTCCAAACAGACTTTCTTTTCTCTGATTGAGGGGTGATCAGGTTGATCTGCAAAATTTTCCTCCCACAAGAATTAAAATAGCTATGTATGCATCTTACTCGGGATAATGCTGTTTGGGGGGGGATATGTCAAAGATTTTATACTAAATCTAGTAGTGAGATTAATAGAGAAAAATCCCCTCTATAAATGCCAAGGTGAGAGAAATGAATCTACTAAAGTCTAGCAATTTTGTTATAAGCAGATGTATAAAGTGTGTCTGCCATGTCTAGACACCATAATGTTAGAAAAAAATGCTCTTTTGTGCCTAATTTTTAAGCTAAGTTCATTTGTTAATTTAGAAAAAAAATTAAGTTCAGTTATTTTGGTGTCTTTAGTTTGATGAATTTTGATTGAGGCAAACAAATATTTCCCTTAAAAAAATTCCTGCACACCCAAATGAAACGTGCTAGGTATTCTTATTAGTTTTCTTTGTTCTAGCTAAGATAAAGTACTGATAGGTGAGAATTGGGGGAGGGTGGGGGGAGGGCACGGGGTGGTGTGCGTGTATTTGGAGGGGGTGGCCCTTGCCCTTGGTTTGTGGAATTAAATGCTCCTACTTGACTATTGCTGCCTTCATGAGTAAGAGGCTTGTCTTGTCTGCAGCTCCGGTTTGTGTATGACTCGGATATTGCCTCTGTGTTATCCAGATGCAGAAGTAAACCCAGAGACCAATGTTTGGTTTAGATGACCTGATTCTTCTGTCTGGTCTTGGGCTTTTCAGCTGTCAAAGCTTTCACTGTTAGGAGTGATCTAGTCTTCTTTGTTTTAACTATTTCCATTTCCAGAGAGGTTGGACCAGACATCAGGGATCCAGGGTAAAGCTGAGACCTGTCCCTTGATTTCAAGTAATTTTCATTCTGTAGCATAAGGTAGGCAGGCATATGGGAGGGCTGGTGAATAATTATACTAGCAGGAGTCACTCTTGTCATTTGGACCTTTTGCTTTGAATAACAACACCTTCCCTGCACCCCCACTGCCCTTTATAATGAGAGGACGAGTCAGTTTTATAATATGATGTTTAAAGATTCTGCCAAGAGGATCAGCACCACCTTTGTAGCTGCATCAGCGGCTGAAAGTGCTGCCTTTGCCAATCCTAGAGTCCTAGGGTTTGCATCTAATGGCTGCTCACTGTTTATTTTCTCTGATTTTCCTTTTGATCATAAGCAATTATGTTGCCACAGGAGGCTTGGAACTGGAAGATACTTTAGAGATGGGAGCCAGGTCCCCTGGTTTTATTTTAAATTTTATTGATACCTTGGTTCAGGGGTGGGGAACCTGTGCCCTTGAGGCCACATGTGGCCCTCTAAGTCCTCAGGTGTGGCCCTTTAACTTAATGCAAACTTCACAGAACAAATCCCCTTAGTAAAAGGATTTGTTCTGTAAAACTTGGACTCAGTCAAAAGGCCCTAAGGACCTAGAGGCCACAGGTTCCCCACCCCTGCTGGTTGAAGCAAAAATAAGTTTTATAGGGATACGCAGTACCCATAATCCCCCACCTTTGCTGAGAAAAGGGAATTGTTTGCTCGTCTGCTTCTCTGGAACCAGTATTAGACATTGCTATGGTTTTGTTTTCAATTCACATTATTATAGTTGTACAGATTGTTCTCCTGTTTCTGCTTTCTTTGTTCTCCATAAGTCAATAAAGGAGTTCCCATATTTCTCTGAACACATATTTCCATTTCTTATGATTCAACAGTATTTCATTACATTCATATACCACAATTTATGTAGCCATTCCTTAACTGATAGACAACCACTTTGTTTCCAATTATTTGCTACCATAATAAGTGTTATGAATAGTTTGGCATGCACAAGTCCTTTCTTTCTATCATAGACCTTGTAGTATATACCAAGTAGTGAGATTTCTGAGTTGAAGGGTATGAATAGTTTATAACTTTGCTAGCATCATTCTACACTGATTTCCAGAATGGCAGGACCAAGTTAGTACTCCACCAACAAACAGTGCATTAATGTACCTATCTTCCCATGGCATTAGTGGATAGTTTGTTGGACTTCAATTCAGGAAGACTTGAGTTCAAATCCTGTCTCAGACACTACCTGTAAGACTTTGGGCCAGTCACTCAACTGCTCTCAGGCTCAGTTTCCTCATCTGTAAAATTGGGATAATAACAGCCCCTACCTACCTCACGAGATTTTTGTGAGGATAAAATCAGGTATTTGTAAAGCCCTTTACAAACCTTGAAGTTCTATACAAATGCTGCCAAGAAGCAGAAGTGAGCTGAGAAAGAATCCCAGGCTTGGAGGCAGCCTGTATAAAGGCCAAGAGGTAGGAAGTGGCATGTAGCCCAGAGGCTCCAGCAAGTAGGTCATTTTGGTTGGTACATAGAGTTGAAGGGGGGAGTAAAGGGAAATGAGTCTGGAAAGGCAAGTTGGGGTAAGATTATAAAGAATTTAAAATGGCAAGCAGAGGAGTTTCCATTTTATCCTAGAGGCGATAGGAAGCTTCTTGACCAGAGAAGGACATAGCCAGATCTACGTTTTAGGCATTTCAGTTTGGCAGCTTTGTAGTGATGGGTTGGAGAATGAGAGAGGCGGAGACCAGTTGGAAGGCTATTGGCCTGTGACAGTCAAAGAAGGCCTGAACTGGGTGGTAGTATAGCCGTAAAGAAAAAGGGATAGATTTAAGAGAGCTGTGGAAGAAGGCTCCATAAGACAAGGTGTGTTAGGAGTCTCTCTTGGCTTTCCTCCTTCCTGTCTGACCACTCCTCGATTTCCTTTGCTGGATCATTATCCAGGTCATGCCTGCTAACTCTAGGTGTCCCCCAGAGTTCTGTCCTGGATCCTCTTCTCTTCTCCCTCTGTACTGTTTGACTTGGTGATCTCATCAGCTTCTATCAACTCTGTTGTTATCTTTAGGAGGATGACTCTCAGATCTGTTTGTTCAGTGCTATCCAACCTCTCTTCTGATGTCCAGTTTCACCTCTCCAACTGACTGTCTCCTAAATGACTTCAATTCAACGTGTCCAAAACTGAATTATTTTCCCCTAAAACCCTCTCTCTTACTGTTGAGGGCACTCCCATCCTCCCAGTCATCCAAGCTCAAAACCTAGGTGTCATCTTTGACTCATCACTTTCTTTTGCTACCATCCTTCTCCACTCTTTTACCATATCCAATCAGTTAGCAAGTGCTGTTGATTTTTTTAAAAATGTATTTATTTATTTTTAGTTTTCAACATTCACCTTTATAAAATTTTGAGTTCTAAAATTTCTTCCCTCCCCAAGATGGCGTGCAATCTGATATAGGCTGTACATGTATGATCATATTAAACATATTTCCACATTAGTAATGTGAAATAAGAATAAGAACAAAAGGGAGGAACCATGAGAAAGAAAAAGCAAAAAATAACAACAAAAAGAAGAAAATAGTCTGCTTTGATCTGCATTCAGATCCCATCAATTCTTTCTCTAGATGTGGATAGCATTTGCCATCATGAGTTTGTGGCATTGTCTTAGGTCGTTGAATTGCTCAAAAGGATTGAATCTAACAAAGTTGGTCATCTCATGATGTTCTGTTGCTGTGCACAACAATCTCTTGGTTCTCTCACTTCACTCAGCATCAGTTCTTATGAGTCTTTCCAGATTTTTCTGAAATCCACCTGCTCACCATTTCTTACAGAACAATAATATTCCATTACATTCACATACCACAACTTGTTCAGCCATTCCCCGATTGTTGGGCATCTCCTTGCTTTCCAGTTCTTTGTCACCACGAAAAGAGCTGCTATAGATGTTTTGTACATGTGAGTCCTTTCCTTTTTTTTTTTTTAATGATCTCTTTGGGATACAGAGCCAGTAGTGGTTTGATTTTATCTTTGTAACATCTTTTGTATAGGACTCTCCGTTTCCCTTGCCACTGTCACCACCCCACGGCGCAGGTCTTCATCATCTCATATCTGGACTGTTGCAATAGCCTGGAGCTTGTTCTCTGTCTCAAGTCTCTCTTCACTCCAATCCACCCTCCACTCAGCTTTCAAAGTGATCTTCCTAAAATGCATTTCTGACCACATCACTCCCCTTGCCCTCATTTCCAAATCCAGGGGTTCCCTTTGACCTCCAAGATCAAATACAAAATCTTCTGTTTGGTTTCTAAAGCCCTTCTTACCCTGGCCTCTTCCTGCTTTTCCGGTCTTCTTATACGTTAACTCCCTTCCACATAGTCGGTGATCCAGTGACACTGGCCTCCTTTTCTGGTCCTCACATAAGACATTCCGTCCCATTCAGGCATTCTCACTGGCTGTCCCTCATGCCTAGAACTTTATTCCTCTTCATCTCCAACTCCTGGCTTCCTTCGAGTCTCAGCTAAAGTTTCATCTTCTAGCAACAGCAATGATAACAGTAATAAATAACAGTAATGATAGCCAGCATTTGTACGGTAATTATAATGCAGCAGGCATTGTGCTTGGTGCTTTACAGTGATTATCTCATCTGGTCCTCACAACAACCCTGTTATCCCCATTTTACAGATGAGGAAACTGAGGCAAAGGTTAAATGATTTCCCAAGGTCACATAGCTAATAGTGTCTGAGGCTGGATTTGAATTCAAGTCTTCCTGACACTAGGCCCAGCCCTCTATCCACTGCACCAACTAGCCACCTTAGAAGAAGCCCTTCCTGGTGCTTTTTAGTAGTGCCTTTCTCCTGAGATTATCTGTGCATGTATCTCATTTGTACATAGTTGTTTGCATGTCAGCTCCTTGAGGAGGTTCTCTTCTATTCTGTTGTGTTTGGCATTTTTGCCTTTTTGTTTGTTTCTTTTGGCAATGCCAGCGCTTAACACAGTACCTGGCATGTAGCAAGCACTTAATAAATGCTTTTTAACTTGACTTGAGGAGCTGAGGAGAGCAAGATACAGATCTGTGATTACAAATAGCTTACATTTCTTTAGCACTTTAAGGTTAAAGGTAGGTAGTATAAATATTATCACCCCCATTTTAGAGATAAAGAAACTGAGACACAGAGAAGTAAAGTGACTTGCCCATTGTGAGACAGCTAGCATGTGTCAGAATCAGGAACTGAATCCAGATCTTCTAATTCCTACTTCAGTATTTTCTACTGTGCCATCCTGGACTAATCGTGCATTGGGGAGACTTTTCTAATTTGAAGCCTAAAAATCTCACAAATGCCAGCTAAACTAGATTAGGAGGGTGGAGGGTGGGAAAAGAATCTGGACAAAGGAACTCACGCTGCCAAATTTCCAAAATGGCAAATAGATTGGAGGAGAGAGACTGGACACAGGGAAACCAGTTAGGAAGCTATGGTTCCATAAGGAACAGGAGCCAGATTCTGCCGCATCGAAGGGACTGGACAGAGAGGAAAGGGGGGTGGCCTCATCCTTCCCCAGGCAAATAAAGGCCAGCCAGTTGTGACTCTGGATAGGAATTCTATTCCCCTTCTTTCTGTGACTGGGGTAGAAAGGGAGCAGCAGCTGTTTCCTCTGGTTCCAGAGAAGAGAACGTTCTGATTCACAGAACAAGGGTGGGGTTTATGAAGGGGATGCTGAGCAGATTTTCTCCATGATTGTGGAGAACTGAAAAGGAAGAAACAGACTGAAAATGGAAACAAGAGTCAGTAGATGTGAAGAACATTTGACCACGAGCACCACGGAACTGCTATGGTGGCTAGACAGCCAAGGAAGGTGGCTGAGTCTCCGTCCTTGGACCCTAGAGAAAAGAATCAGGTGATTAAGCAGATCCCTGCTTGATGGCAAAGGACTGGAGCAGGTGACTTCAGGGTATCTCTCTCTGCTCTAAATTCATCATCAAAGACAGAAGACTTGCTTTCCAAGCTGCTGCTTTACTGGAACATTGGTTCAGGAACTAGAACCTGTCTGATCTTTTCTCTCTGTCTCTGTCTCTGTCTCTCTCTGTCTCTTTGTCTGTCTTTGTCTCTGTCTCTATCTCTGTCTCTGTCTCTCTGTCTTTCTCTGTATGTGTGTGTGTGTAAGAGTCCAGACTTGTGATTTCATTGACAGCTCAATGGATAGAACCCTGGATTTGGATCAAATCCAGCCTCAGACACTTATTAACTGTGTGACCCTGGCAAATCATTTAACCTCTGTTTGCCTCAGTTTCCTCATCTATAAAATATCTATAAAAATAGCACCTGCCTCCCAGGGTTGTTGTGAGGATCAAATGAGAAAATATTTGTAAAGCACTTTATAAACCTCAAAGTGCTGTATAAATGCTGGTTGTTATCATTAGGTTCATGCGGAATAGAATTCATCTGTAACTTAGAGTTTTAAAGAATTGCTGGAGCATGGAAAGCTTAAGCCACTTGCTTCAGGCCACGCTTAACTATTATGTGCCAGAGGTAAGACCTGAAAAATGGGCGTTCCTTCCAAGCTGGTATGCCTCCTTTCTCCAGTGTGTCATGCACACTGCCTCTCAAAACTCACTTAGAGATGCATAATCACTGGGAGTTTTTAAGCCAATGTGGGGAGGGGAGGAAGAGGAGAAGGGAAAATTTTTCAAAGAAAAAAGTAGTAAACTAGGGGAATAATGAAATATATGGCACTTTTTAAATGTCCTCTAAAGACCATAGGGATTCTTAGCCTTTTATGGTGTCCTGGCTCCCTGTGGCAGTCTGGTAAAGCCTATTACCTCTTCTCACAATAATGCTTTTAAAATAAATTTTTAAAAGGATAAAATAAAATGGGATTACAAAGGAAACTACTTGTATTGAAATGCAGCTATAATTTTTTTTTCCTATTCATAATAATGGAAGCCCTGAAATCTATCCATGGACTCAATGGACCTTAGGTTAGGAACCCATAATCTAAAGTAATTGTTAGTTTAGAAACACAAAACTATATACTGCATAACTTGATTTGCTAATAAAATGTGGCACATGGAATAGAAGGCTGGATTTGGGGTCAGGCAGACCCAAGTTCAAATTCAGCCTCGGATACTTATTAGCTATATGACCCTGGGCAAGTCACCTTCACTCTGCCTCAGTTTCCTCATCTGTAAAATGATGATAATAATAGCCCTACCTGTGTAACATGAGATGATATTGGTAAAGCGCTTCACAATAATTGCTTTATGAACATTCGTTATATGGAAACTTTTTTTAAAAAGAAAGAAAGAAATCTCTCAGTGGGACTTGGAATGACTTTCTTTTTTTCTAAAAGAAAACTGGAAGGGTGAGATATTTCATAAAAAGCTAATCCCTCCCTTCCAACAACCTAGGTTTCTGTTGTTTGTTTGTTTGTTTTGTTTTCCTCCGTGTCTTCACATCTCTCAGCCCAGGGTGCTTGTTTCCTTCTCTTGGGCCCACATGTCCAAGCACTAAGGTCTTTTAGTCGTTTCCCTTTTGGGCATTGTACTTAAGAAATTTCTTTGCCCTATCCCCGTGGACTGGCATATCCAGGTCTAGCCTTCTCCTCAAAGGCTCTTTCCCCCTCTGTCCGGATCTTTCTTTGTTTCCCCCTTTACAAATGTTTTATTGATACTTTCATTTTCTGATGGCTTCCCTACCGGAGCCCTCCCTGGTACCAAAAAAGCCCAGGGCTCTCTTTAAAGCCAATACAGGAAGAGAGGCTAGATACTGGACTTGGTACAGAAGAGCCCTGGTGTCCTCCTACGGTAACACAGGACATTTCATCTAATAGGTCCCAGTGCTTGCCTGGGAACCAAGAACTCCTCCCTTCCTGGTCTGCTTCTGCCCTGGTTGCCTTTGCTTGTCTTGGGTCTCTCACTCACTCTATTACCCTTCTCCCCCCACCCCTTCCCAGTCCACCGTTATTTCCTTTCCCTTGCTCAGAGTAAGGAGACAATCTCCTTCCCTTGAGCCCAGTCGGCCTCAACGAATATTTGGTGATTCCTTGATCTCTCCTAGTTCCTAACCAAATTTGAGAATGGTCATCTCTTTCCTAGCATTTCCACAGCTAGTTCTTTTTTTTTCTTTCAGAATTCTGAACTGAAACACCAAAAAAGAGCCTTTTCATACACAATAGATCATAAAAAGTAAATCCTTTTTAAAAAGTTTATTCACTTTGAGCTTAAATACAAAAAGACAGAAAAGAAAGAACATTTCCATGTACACAGCACAACATAAAAAGATGATTCAATAAGAAAGCATGAATTTCCATTTCACACTATTTACTTGTTTTTGAAAAACTATGTAAGAAATACTATACATTTTTTTAACACGACCCTGCTTTTCTGTGCTTCCAAGTTTCCTATTGTTCTTGCTATGCACTTTTTTTTTCCTTTCTCCCTCCCCACCCTGCTCTAGAGAAGGTTAGCATTAGACACAAATATGTATGTGTGTGTATGTATTTTACATATAGATCTATGTATGTATATGTATATATCTATACATATATATGTATGAGTGTATACATACATATGCATATATGTGTAAAACCATACTGTACATACTTCTATTTACCAATTCTTTCTCTGGCTGTGGATAGCATCTTCTTTCATAGATCTTTGGTAGTTGATTTGAATATTTATAATACTTAAAATCACTTAGTTCTTAAAAAGTAGATCCTATAAAATTGGGAGACCCATTTCATACTAACTACTATTTTAAAAAAAGTATATGATAAATTATACATATTCCTTTCAAAACTGTCCTACTCGTCTGTTCTGCCTTCTTGTGTGTTAAAAAAAAGTTTCAGTGACCCTCTTTTTTTTGACATCACTATTTTCTAACCTTCCCTCCACTTGGCAACTTCTTAATTAAAAAATTAAGAGAAAAGAAGGAGGGAAAATCCTTGTAATAAATAAGCATGGTCCATCAAAACGAATTTATACAACAGCTTTATCTGAAAAAGTGTGTCTCTTTCTGCACCTTGAGTCCTTTACCTCTGTGTCAGGAGGTGACTAGCATGCTTCATCATAGGTCTTCCAGAGACATGGTTGGTCACTCCATTGATCAGAGTCCACAGCTTATCCTAAAAGCTCTTTCAGTTTGCCCTCCCCACTCTCCCTCAAACCAACATCCCTTTGGGACATCTGGTTTCTTTCTCAATTTCACCACAACTTCAGCCAGACACACTAAGCATTGTGGCCCCCTGACTGCACAGAAGCAACATCAGACACTCTGGGGAGAGAGACAAAGGGCCTTGTGTATAACTGTGGGTTACAGGGAGAGGCAGGCGCCATGGGGCAGGGAGCTGTTCTCTTTCATGTTTCCCTTTGGGATTTGCTTCTCACCTTCCCAAATTCTCGTTGACTCCCGATAAAGTTCAAATGGTTGCCCTTCAGTGATCTTTTCCCAAGATCTCCATCCTTTACTCTGGGATTCTCAGACTCTGTTGGGGTTCAGACCACTAGCTAGCCTGGGAGCCAGGATCTGCCTATCTTGGCCAGAGAGGAAAGCCTGGGGATAGCCTGCAAGAGAGCTTCCCTCAGCATTGGTCTTGGGAAGGGGAAGGAACTGCTGGCACACAGTTAGAAGGGTCCTAGGGTGCCAAAAGAACAAGGCAACAGTAAATGGGAGGTATGCACACTGATTTTTTCTCATTCTTCCTTAGGCCCTCCTCCATTTTGCTTTTTCTCTACCTGCAATCAAAAATCTAGATAGCTGAAGCTGTTAGGGTTGAACTGGTGGAAAGAAATGAAGTAAAGGTATGAATGACCAACAAATAGACTTCATCCTCTGAGGGAAGACTAGCTTGTTAACCCAAAGGACTTGCCAACAGGGGAGTGAGAGAGAAGGTATTTGGAAGTCTTCTACCCATGTTTCTGATTTTTTTTTCTGTATCTTCACATCGCTAAGCCCAGGGTGTTGTGTCTCTCTCTCTCGGGCCCAAGTGTCAAAGTAGTGAGGTGTTCTGTAGTTATTAATCACCCTGCACAGGATTTTTAACCTTTTTTGTGTAGCGGACCTCTTTGGGAGTCTAGTGAAGCCTATGGACCCCTTCTGAGAGTGATGCTATTAAATTCATAAAATAAAAGACATTCCATTACAAAGGAAACCAATTATATAAAAAATGAAGTAAGCATATTGATAAAAACATAAAAATATTTTAAAAAATAAATGAAGAAAGATGCTATCTGCATCCAGAGAAAGAACTGATAAATAGAAGTATGTATAAAATGGTTTTCCATATATATATACACCTATTTGTGTCTAATAGTAGCCATCTGTGGGAAGAAAAAAAATAAATTTACGTGATAATTTTGTTGTATATTTGAAAGGAACGGCATGGTGTGCATAGTAGACTTGCAGTTTCATGTACAATCATCTTTTTATTGTATTATCTTATGGAAATGCTTGTTTTATTCCATAAATTAAAAATAAAATAAAATAGTAAGGTAATGAACCTGAGGTTAAGGACCAGGTTCTAAGACTAATGCCAGACTTTCCCTTGCCCACCACCCCAAATAAAAAGGATAAAATACTTGGAATCTGCGTTGTTTAGCAGCATAAAGTTACACACCACTTTCACAGATTTTCACAGTTGCAAGGGAAAAAAAGCTAGAAATTGACTAGTCTCCCCTCCTCATTCCCCCTCTGAAGGCTGACTTGATCCAGGTCTCAAAGCAAGTTAGTGGCAAAGCTTAGGATTAAGGACTTTCAGTCCAGTACTCAACTATCCCGTCCTGTTTTCCTCTCAAGGAAGCTCTCAAATGGTGTCACCTAAGAGAAGATCCTCTGAGTAAAAGCATCTCCCCACCTTTGCTTTGGCTCTGCACCTCTTGGGGTTCAATTAAAACCTTTGGTGGAAGAGAGTATGGGTTGGCACCATAACAGAAAGAAAATGGAGAATGCAAAGATAATGGAGGATTTCCTGAATGCCAGAAGCTCTCGGTCCTGATCCTCATATGGGGAGATTCAGTATAAGGCAGTTGGACTTTGCCTACATGGGTTTGGGTTTAGCTGCCAGCTGGGGTAATCCATGAGGTAATTGACTAGAGGTAGTCTCACATATGAGTTGGTACCACTGCACAGACCCAAGGGACATCATTTCAGTGGTGTTCAATGCTTTTCACATTCTTACTGGTTTTAAGTAAGCACTCTAGGAGCCCAGGGGAGAGAGATGGTCACTGTGGGCTGGAATGGTTAGGAAAGTCTTCCTCAGATGGGCTTACTAGGTAATTCATGGCCGGGTAGAGGAGATTTCCTAGCAGAGGAAATGACCATGAACTAAGTAAGACAACAAATGATGGGAGACAGAAGAGCCTACTTGCTCCTCCTTTCTCTGCTTACTCTCTTAAGCAATTCTGCACCTCGAAATACTATCCTTCCTCCCACCCCCAGTCTTTATCCTTCCCCCCACCCCCAGTCTTTATCCTTCCCCTTCCCACAAGGCAATGGGGTTTTTAACTATCTCTCTCTCTGACCCTAGTGGGTAGTGGGCTCATTAGCACAAGCTCCTTGCAACCACATTTTAATTAAGGTCCTGGCTCCATCTGTCAAATAGAAGCTGTTGGTTGATAACCAAGTATTGACTACCTCCCTGCTGGGACTAATTTATTTATCTTGCTGTTAGATCTTTACTGTTTGTGGCAATGGGGAACCCAGGATGTGCAGCTTTCAGGAGGGTTTAAAGGAGTCACCTGGAGAGACAGTCAGTGGTATCTTTGTTTCTACCCCTCTGCAGAGATTGGAAGCAGGTTGGGAGAAAGGGCAAGGACTTGACCCCTCAGCCCAGAGATGCCTACAGTGTCAGCAGAGGAAGTCTGGATATGATGAATGTGAATGGAAATGTGGGGAATTTGGCTAGTATAATGGGAGCCTGAGATTTGCAGAGATGTTGGGGTCACTTGTGTCCATCAATAAGAATCTGTTAAGTACTTTTTTTTAATGCCAGGCACCATGCTAAGCACTGATGATGATAGAAGGATCAAAAACAAGGTTCCCTCTCTCGAGGAGAAATATTCTAATGAGGGAGACAACAAATCAATACATTCAGCATACACATACACACACATACATGCATGAATATATGGAAAGCAATTGAAAGGGGAGGCATTCACACCTTGGGGGAAGAGGAAAGCCTCTTGCAGGTGAACTATAGGCCGAGTCTTTTTTTTTAAAATTAATTAATCAATTTTTAGTTTACAACACTCAGTTCCACAAGCTTTTGAGTTCTAACTTTTCTCCCCTTCCCTCCTCCCCAAGACAACATGCAATCTGATATAGGTTCTACATATACATTCACATTAAACATATTTTCACAATAGTCATGTTGCAAAGGAGAACTATAACCAATGGAATGAATGAGAAAGAAGAAACAAAACAAAACAAAACAAAAAAGAGAGCAAATTGGATGCTTCAATCTGCTTTCAGACTCCGTAATTCTTTCTCTGAATGTGGATAGCATTTTCCATCATGAATGAGCCTTTTGGAGTTGTCTTAGATCCTTGCGTTGCTGAGAAGAGCCAAGTCTGTCAGTTAGTCATCACACAATGTGGCTGTAACTGTGTACAATGTTCTCCTGGTTCTGCTCCGCTCACACAGCATCAGTTCATATATGTCTTTCCAGGTTTCTCTGAAGTCTGTCTGCTCATTATTTCTTATAGCACAATAGTATTCCGTTACATTCATATACCACAACTTGTTCAGCCATTCTCCAATTGATGGGCATCCCCTCAATTTCCAGTTCTTTGTCACCACAAAAAGAGCTGCTCTAAATATTTTTGTACATGTGGATTCTTTTCCCATTTGTATGATCTCTTTGGGATACAGCCCTAGAAGTGGTATTGCAGGGTCAAAGGGTATGCACATTTTTATATATGCTGAGTCTTTTTTTAAATTTAATTTAATTTAATTTTTTGGTTATATTTTAAGTTCCAAACTGTTTTCCTCCATCCCTCCCCACCCTGCACAAGAGAAGGCCACACAGATTTATAAATATATGTAAACCCCTGCTATGCATAATTCTGTTTATTAGTGTCTTCCTTCATAGGTTCTTTGTAATTGATTCGAGTATTTATATATTCAGAATAACTTGGTTGTTCACAAGTATTCTTCAAACAATATTGCTATTACCGTGTACAACATTCTCTTGGTTCTGCTCATTTCACTTTTCATTATTTCATTCAAGTCTTTCCATGTTTTTCTAAAATAAAGCAGCTTATTTCTTATACACAGTAGTATTCCATCACAATCATATACCACAACTTGTTTAGCCATTCTCCAATTGACTGGGCTGAGTCTTGAAGGAAGACAAGGAAGCTAAAAGGCAGAAGAGAGGAGGGAGGGCATTCCAGGCATGGGGGACAGCTTACGTGGAGGTATGGAGTGTTATATTTGAGGAACTACAAGTCGACCAGTGTCACTAGACCATAGAGAATGAGGGGGAGTAAATCTGTTAAGAAGACTGGAAAGTAGGAAGAGGCCCGGTTGTGAAGAGTTTTAAAGACCAAACGAAAGAGTTTAAATTTCATCCTGGAGGGAATAGGGAGCCACTGGAATTCACTGAGCAGAAGGGGTGACACGGTTATCCCTTCGTATCAGCAAAGGGTATTATTATAACAATGTGGATGATAATTGTCAAAATGCCTATGTGGTTCAGTACCGTAAAATACATAGAAGGTAGAAGAAGTAAACCATTTATTCAGATACCAGAGGTTCATATCCCATAAGCCATCCGCCCAATCCATCCTAGAAGCAAAGAACTAGATACGTAATATCACAGCATGGAGCCTCATCATCGCAAAACCTCTTTACCCCCTGCTGGAGCCTTCCCACAAAACAATCAAAACTTACTGTATAGCTATCACAGGTCGGCTCTCTTTCCCTCAGCTCTCAGTGTCATAACTGCCATAATTGCTCTCTCAGCATTTCCTGTGACACAATTTCCTTTTCCTCTCAGCAAGCTCCTCCCACCACATGTGACTTAGGCTTTCTGTGACGTAAGCATGTCATGTGGCCTATTAATAGGTGGGAAAGATCTTCAAATCTAAATTGAAATTACACTCTTCCTTTAGAAAAATCACTTTGGTAGCTAAGTGAAGGGTGGATTGGAATAGGGAGAAAACTGAGGCAGAGAGACCAATCAGGAGACCCAGGTGATAGTCCAGGTGAGAGGTGATATGGGCTCAAACTAGGCTTAAATGGAGAGAGGGGGGTATATCTGTGAGTGTTGTTGTGATTGGATACATGGAGTGAGTGACAGTTGAGTTATAGATGACCCTGAAGTTGCAAGCCTTGAGTGACTCGGAAAATGATGGTCCCAATAACAGGAAAGTTCAAAGGGGGATTTTGGAGGAAAAATAATGAATTCTGTTTGGGACATGTTGAGTTGGAGATACTTATGGGACATCTGCTTCAAGATGTGCAGGAGGCAGTTGGAAATGCCCAGTCAGTGGTAGAGGATGGTAAGGTTCTGACTCCTCAGGGGTTTCCCTATAACATTATTATAGTATATGATTTGGTATAAAGTGTTTTCCTCTTGCATAATTAATATCTAATATTAGTTTAGCCACTAAAAGGTGCTAACAAAACCTCCTTCTTAAGCACTTTCATATGGGGCATACAGTGCTGTCCACTCCACTTCAAAGGCTCAAACAAGGTTTTCTTCTGAGGCTGATGCTTAGGAAATTTCTCTCTGGAGAAACTAAGTGTCTCCCTCTCCCAGAGTGATTCTTTTGTGAAGGCAAACTAGGCCATCTTTTGCCTCCATTCTCATCTAGCCTTTAATCACTGAATGTGTATTGCTTCCGACAAACTGAGACCTGGGAAAGACCTTAGCTTAAAACGGTCAAGGTCTCCCACTGTGTCGGGGGCCATCTCCAGTTGTCTTGACCTAAGCCTTGTTGCCGGACTCTGATGGTTTTGGAGGAAAGAGTGGGGCTGGTAATTTTGCACTGCCCTGCCTCAATCAGATCCAACACTCTTGGAAGTCAAGAAACTACCCTCCTGCTGTCATTGATCATCTTCGAGAACGAAGGACCACCACCACCACCAACAACAACAGCAACAGCAACAACTAATCTTAGCCACTTTCCTCCCTCTTGAAAGGCTCCCAAGAAGCAAGAACAACCAATTCAGGGACCCATGGTTTATTTTTCCCAAAATAATTCTGACAAGATGCAGTTTTGTCCACTGTACCTATAATCAAATATTTCTAATTAAAAAATTACTTCTGATGAAAGCCCCATTTAACAATGGATGTGAAACTTGAGTTACTTTCTGATATTCTTGGCCAGCAAGTAATTCCACAGAAACAGTCTCATGATGCCTTAAAACAGTCATTTTAACCATCACTCAGCAACCTGAGTGCTTAAGAGAAAGTTAAACAAACTATGTCTACTGCAGAGATGGGAAAACAGAGGAAGAGAAAGCTTGCAGCCCTTGCATATTGTCATATACAGAGCCAGTGGCATAGCTGGACCAAGAATCTCTTACTAGTTCTGCATCAAGGTCTTGACATGAATCTCCCAGGGAACTGGAGAGTGAGGGAGAGTTATCCTCAGAGAGAACAGCAGGATTCAGGACCTGGGGTTGTTGGCCACTGTCTGATGGCACATCCCAGGGACCTCTGCCTAAAGCCCTGTTTCTTTTTGAAACTGCTTTCTCTTTCGACCTTATTAACTTCCCATACCTCTTCTCTTCCTCCTACCATTCCTTTCTCCCTTAACCATCTTTGTCTTGCCTGCTCCAGAATCTTATCCTATTAACCAATTAGTTGATCAGGATGCAGTTGGAACTTAACTCTGCACAAAGTTTTGTTGGGGAGACAAAGAATAACACAACTTGTAGTCAGGAAGATTGGACACACACAACTCACCATAAACAATATGATATAATAAATAAATATTAATATAGAAATATAAATGATAATGATGATAGCTAGCATTTATGTAGCACCTACTGTTAGCCTTCTAAAAGTCTCTCCCTGCTCCAAATCCATCCTCCCCTCTGTCAAGGTAATTTGCCTAACAGGTAGGTCTGATCACTTACCCCATCCCTACCTTGTTCAGTGGCCTCCAGTGATGCTCTCTTACTTTTAGATCAGAAATAGTCTTCTGTTTGGCATTTAATGCTCCTCATAACCCAGCCCCTTGCTTCCTTTCCAATTTTCTTAAACCTCACCACCCTTTACCATTCTATAGTCTAGCTATCCTGGCTTTCTTGAATGGAACTCTCCATCTCTTGTCTCCATACTGGCTATTTCCATACTGATCTGCTCCATCATGTCTAACTCTTGGTTTCCATGCCTTCTTTAAACACTCAGCTCAAATCCCACTTCCTCACAGGAGGCCTTTCTGGTTCCCCCAGCTGCTAATGTTTCCCCTTTAGGATTACTTTGTAGCTTCTCTCTCTCCCTCTCTCTCTCTCTCACACATACACACACACACACACACACACTCCTTTCTCTCTCCTCTCTCCCTCTCCCTCTCTCTCCCTCCCTCCCTCTCTCCCTTGCTCCCTCCCTCTCTCGCATCTACCTATTTACCATATATCTGGAATATGTCTTACTTATTTACATGCTGACTCCCCCCATTAGAATATATGCTCCATGAGGGCATATAGTGGGTTTTTTGTTTCCTTGTTTGTTTCTTTGTATTCCCAGCATTTACTTAGCACTTGCCTGGCACATATAAACACTTAATAAATGTTTGTTGTCTAACTCTTAAGGGCTACCTTGCACATGAGTCCTTTCCTGACTCCTCCTTAGTTGCTAATGCTCCTCACCTCTTTCTCTTTTCTTTAAGTATCTGTACATATCATCTCTCCCAACAGCACAGAAGCTCTTCTGGGGCAGGGGCTATTATGATACTTCTGTCTTTTTATCCCCAGTGCCTACCACAGTAGTGAATTCTCAATAAATGCTTGCTGATTGAGTGGTCTCCAAAGATGTTTGGGAAGGAATGGGAATTGATCTGGGTCTTAAGAGACTGTTAGCTTTTGGAAAGGCAGAGGGGCTGGGGAAGAGTATTACAGGCAGGGAAATGGAAGGGCCAAAGCTTTAGAGGTGGAAGAGACAAAGGTGGATTGCAGATAGTGAGTTGTTCTCCCAGGAAATGTCCTAGGGATCTAGGAGATGTATTCATTTGGGGTAGGAGGTTTGGAATAGTGAGCTTTGTTCCTCCTCCAGTGGTCTTGGCTATAATCCAAATGTGTCTCTATTCTCTACTGCCCTAACCACCCCCCCACCCCCCCCCCCCCCCGCCCCTTCTCTCCTCCCAGTGTGATCAGTACAAGAAGGGGATCATCTCTGGTTCCGCCTGTTCCGACCTGTGTGATGAGCACACCCTGGTGTTCCAGCAGTGTCTCTCTCCATCTCCTACGAAGCAGGTAAGGCAAGATGGGGCCAGTGGAGCTCAGGCTTCTACAAAAAAAAGTTAGCTGCTGATAGCAGGCTTTTGAAACAGGGAAAAGATCAATGCCTGAGGCACAAAAAGTCCTCAATCCCTAACAGATGGGGGTGGTGATGGAAGACTGTGTCAGAACTTGAAAGGATTTCCTTGGCTTTTTGCCCTCAGCTTCTTGGCATGACTAAAGTTAATGGGAATAAGTTTTGAAGGTCATTGATTCAGTCCCCATGTATTTGTACTCCCAATTCCAGAAACAGACTAAGCCCCAAACTCAGATATAGGCTGAGAGTCTTGACTTTGGCCACAAACTAATCCCTAGCTTCAGTCCTATGGATTCTTCACTCTCAGCACAGACTACCTTTCATAATTTTTCTTCATACCACCGACCAAAAGTAGGGTTCTAATTAGAGACCACTGCCAGAAGGAAGTCAAAGCCCATGGCATACTGTCTGATGCTGGATCAAGAGCCTTATTATATTGTAGCCACGATGCCCAACTAATCACAGACTGCTGTTCCAAGAATGAGTCCTGATCCTAGTGGAGTTGGGGACCTAATGCTTTTCACTGGGGATTGCCTCCCACTGTCTTTTTATTTTCCTTACTAGATGCCAGCAGGAGAAAGGAAGGCTGTAGAAGGAGGTTCTTGGGGTCTGAGAGGTTTAGATTTTATACAGTTCCCATATCCTTGCTCAGAGGACAGAAAACTCAGGAGAATCTGTTCTTGATGGCCCCAGCTATCTGTCAATAGTCCTCCTATTACTCTTTATTCAGCTCTGGGGCTGAAAGCTATTAGGAATATATCCAATGATTCTCACAGGTGCTTTTTCTCAAGGCCTACTTTGGTGGGTGTGACGGGAGAAAACTTTTCTACTTGGATGGCTCCTCAACTCTTTTTTACTTTATACCAGGTATACAGTGGGGTTTGGAAGGGGAAAGCGGTGATCATCAAATGTGGCATCACAGAGGCCTTGAAAGCTGAGAACAATCCTGACACAGCCCCCCGAAGAGAACTGGTTCTGTTTGATAAGCCAACAAGAGGCACATCAATGGACGAATTCAGGGAGATGCTTCTGAATTTTCTCAAAGTTAGTGGGTTTGTTGGGGCTGAAGATCTGTCTTTTGCTTTTCTGTTAAGGGCTGAGCACTTGACCCCAGGCACTGGGGTTTGGGGCTCAGCCCCAATTGCCTTGCCTCTCCTCTCAAAAAATGAAAAAGAGAACCCAGGTCCAGGGGGCAGAGCTAGTTGTGTTTGTGCTTGGGGCAAACTCTAAGAATGGCACCCATCTCCTGCTCTCAATCCTAACCTGTACCCTCCACCATCCCTGACCTTTTCCTCTCTGACCTGTGTTTCCTCTGTTCCATCTGTTGTTGGTCTCTTCCCCTGTTGTCTCTATCCCTGACCTTTACAGCTGCTCTGGTGACATTACAAGTTTTTCCACTGCCTGATTCTTTGTCTTTAAATGAATAAATGAATCAATCTCCCAGAACATGTTTAGGCAACACTGACTACATGCAAGGCCAGCAGAACCTAACAGAGCTGATGATCAGAGGCAGAAAGGTCCATCTAGTATCTCCGGCATTGATTGGGGGGTTTCTGGGGAGGCAGATTTATAAACTGTTACAGCTAGAAAGCACTTCAGAAATCCCCATTTTACAGATGAGGAAATGGAGGCCCAAAGAGATAATGTGACTCACCTAGGGTTATATAGTGAGTTAGTGTCACATTTGGAACTGGAACTGGTCTTGAGGGCCAGTCCAGGGCTACTTTTCTGCTACTTTTCCTCCTACTAAAGTGTGCACAATCACTTCCGGTCCTACCTGCCTTGGTAATCTATGGGAAGCATTTTCCCAACAGCAGTTCATTATCATTTTTTTCCATTGAGTATTTATTTTCTATCTCTCCCACCTCCTTCCCCTTATTGGAAAAGGAGGGAAGGAAGGAGAAGGAGGAGAGGAAAGAAGGAGAGGGAGGAAGGATGGGAAGAAAAGAAAGAAGGAAGGAAAGAAAGGGAGGGAAGAAGAAAGGGAGAGAGGGAGGGAGGGAAGGAAGGATGGAAAAGAAGAAAAGGAAGGAAGAGGGAGGGAAGGAAGAAGGGAGAGAGGGAAGAAGGAAGGAAAGAAGGGAGAGAGGAAAAGAAGGAAAAGATGGAAGGGAGCAAAAGGAAGGAAGAAAGGAGAGAGGGAAGGAGGGAAGAATGAAGGAAGGAAACACCTTTGCAACAAATATGCTTATTAAAAAAAAATTCCCACATTAGCCATGTCATGAAACATGTCTGTTCCACATCTTGAGTCCATGACTTCTCTGTTAGGAGGTCAATAACATTCATCATTATTGGGTCCCCGGAGTCATGACTGGTCATTGCATCGATCAGTGTTCTTAAGGCTTTCAAAATGTTTGTATTTACTGTGTTGTTATTATTGTATAAATTGTTCTCTTAGCTCTCACCTCACTTTGCATCAGTTCATGTCTTCCCAGGTGTCTCTGAAACAGCTTCTTTCATCATTTCTCATGGAACAATAGTATTCCATTACATTCATAGATGATAATTTGTATAGTCATTCCCTAATTAATGGACAACCCCTGATTTTCCAGTTCTGTCCCACTACAAAGAGCTCCTATGAATATATTTGGATGTATGAGTCCTTTAGCTCTTTCTTTGATCTCTTCAGGATATAGGCCTAGTAGTGGTAGCAGCTGGTCAAAAGGTTTGCATAGTTTTGACTTTTGGGGCATAGTTCTAAATTATCTTCCCAACTGGTTATATCAATTTACAACCCCTGATCACTTATGTGCCTGTTGGCCCTCTGTCTTTTTCCTTTTTTGATAATCCAATGGGTGGGAGGTAGAACCTCGGAATTACTTATATTTTTCTACCTACAACTATTAGAAATTGGGAGCACTTTAAAATATAATTATTTATAGCTTGGATTTCTAAGAACAGTCCATTCTAAGGACAGTTTTGAGATGTTGGAATAAAATTCTCTGGTGTGGTAGAGAGAGCATTTTATGACTATTAGAAATGGAAGAGACCTTTAAGATTGTCTAGTATGATTAACTAGGAAAGACTCAGCTGTTCTGATCAATATAATGATCCAAGACAATTCCAAGAGACTCATAATGAAAAATGCTATCCACCTCCAGAGAGAACTGATGAACTGAGTGCAAATTGAAGTATAATTTTTTTCACTTTTTTTTGCAAGATGATTAATATGGAAATGTTTTGCATGATTTCACATGTATAGTTGGAGGAGGGGCTGGAGGGAATTTGGAACTCAAAATTAAAAATAGATGAATATTGAAAATAAAAATATATTTTAAAAAATACCACCTAGTATAGTACCCTCATTTTGCAAATGAGGAAATGAAGGTCAAGAGAGGAAGAGGGAGTGACTTACGGGTTTTGTTGTCCTTTTTCCCCTACCAAACTATGAACTCCATGAGGTCAGAGTCCATCCTTTTAATCTCTGTATTTCCCACAATACTGAGAACAGGGGCCTGCTCTCAGTAGGCATGCAAGAAATCCTTTTTACTGGCTGATAGGTTGGGTGAGCCTAAGTTATGAAGGGCCTGGGAAGCCTGGCAGAGGTTGTCTTGCTTGGTGGTTTCTTAATCTTCTTAGGGCTTGTCCACTGCATGTCTTTAACTGCATTAGAAATAATTTGGTTTCTTTGGTTCCATCTGGCAGGTTAACCTTGGAGATCAGCCTTCTCTCACTGGCCTGGTTGGCCAGATCATCACCATGGCGGATGTCAACCAGGATGGGAAAGTGTCTCTTGCAGAAGCCAAGTCCATCTGGGCCCTGCTGCAACTCAATGAGTTTCTACTCATGCTCTCCCTGCATGAGAAGGAGCATACATCCAAACTCCTAGGACACTGTGGAGATCTATACCTCACGGAGAAGATCCCCCATAGCTCCTTGTATGGCACTGAGGTGCCTCCCTTTCTGAGGCCACTGCTGCCCTCTGCCATCCACAGGATCATCCAGCAGTGGTTTGCACCAGCTTGGCCTCGAAGGGCCAAGATCGCCATTGGCCTCCTAGAGTTTGTAGAAGAGGTCTTTCATGGCACCTATGGGGTCTTCTACATCTGCGAGACCAGTTCTGCCAACGTGGGCTACAATGCCAAGTATGACTTTAAGATGGCTGACCTGGGGAAGGTGGCCCCTGAGGCAGCAGTCCGGGCCTTTCTCAAAGGCCGCCACTGTGAGCAGAACACTGACTGCACTTATGGCCAGGACTGCATGGCTCCATGCGATAGACTCATGAAGCAGTGCAAGAGTGACCTGATCCAACCTAACCTAGCTAAAGTATGTGGGTTGCTGAAGGATTACCTGCTGTCAGGCACTCCTGCAGACCTCAAGGATGAGCTCCAAAAGGAGCTCCAAATATGTATGACTCTGAGTGGCCTGGCCAGCCAGATGGAGGTGCATCATTCATTAGTGCTCAGTAACCTCAAGACCTTGCTCTGGAAAAAGATATCCAATACCAAATATTCCTAAAGGGACAAGGGCTTCTTCTAGTCACAGCCCACCTCTGCTGTCCTTTGTGGGTAAAATCTCATTACAACAAAAGTTCTGTAGGACAAACATTTCCACATCCCAGTGGAGAGCCCACGGTAACACAGCTCTGTTGCTTGGGCTACAACAAATTCTATGCCACAAGTAGATTAAGTGCTTTCTTTAATGTCTATCCACACCATAGCTACTTTCTAGCAGGAAAGGTTTTGGTTTTCTACTGTTAGGAGAGAAGAGCCGAACTGTTCACTTTTCTTTTGTCCTGTTGTCCAAATAGCAGTTGTCATTTCTACAACCATGGCAAGCATCTAATGAAACTCATCCAAACTCCCCAAACACGAGTCGAAACAAAACAAGAGTTTGAGGATCTAAAAGACCACAAAGGAAGGGATGGGATTTGTGAACTCAAGCACCACCACCCCATCCTCTCCTTTCTGGTACTGAATACAAAACATTTGTCACTTGCTAGAGGTCAGCTTTCATCTCCAGCTCCAGAAGACATTGATTTTTAACAAAAATTGAATATAACAAAAATAGTTAGGACCCCTTCCTGGCCCTACCCCTCCACAAAAATTCATTATTTACCTGTCTCTGCTTTCCCCTCTTTTCCTTAGAGAAAACTCTCCACCAATAGGAGGTTTTCATAAGTTATAACACCTTTTCATCCATGGAAAAATGCACCTGTAATCCTTACAAGATTATTGCCCTAAGCCCTTCAGACACCAAGGTCAATGGTGTGAGAACTTGGCAACCATAGCTAAAAAGGCTGGTGTAGGAAGTAGAAATCATCTGTGCAGAGGAATTAGTCTTAACTGTGCAATCTTTCCTCATTAAGGAAGGATCTGTATTAGTATAGACCAAGGGAATCATAATGCTGTTTTTACAAAAAAAATTTTTTTGTTGAATATCGATGTAAATAAATAGCTTTTATGTGACTGCCACTGGTATATCTGAGCTGCCACCACTGTTTGGGACAATTGCCCTTTGGGTTTTTCTTGGGGATATCACTGTTCTTTTAATCACTGTGGGTAAGCTATCTTATCCATAGCTAGTTGACATGCCATAATGGCATTCCCTTCCACCTAGTCTTCCCTGTTCTGGGTTATTCAGGGGACTCAGGTGGGTTGGAGGGTTAAGTTGTAACTTTAGGACCCCAGTGTCTTCCCCATTCCATCCCAGTACCTTACTGTTGGCAAATACTTTCCCTCAATTGGGCAGCTCTCTTCAGCTCCCCTTGTTTGACTCACCTACCCAGTCTTTGGGAAAGGTTAACTAGGTACCTTCAAATCTTTCCAGGTTTCTCTGACAAATCTGAGTTGGGTAAATCTGTAGTCTCTTTTTGGGGTAGTTTCAGCCATTGCTAAAAAGGGGCTTATAGATACAACTGGTGTCCGAGCAGCCCAGCATATCCTCAAAAGGAGAGGGAACCACCGTAAGAGGCATTTTGGAGGTGAGGATGTTTGGGGAAGGGACAGGACTTCACCAAGTTTTGCATGAAGGTACAGATAGAAACTTCCTTCCATTAAGCTGAAAGGATTGATAATAGTAAAAATGTTTTGCATCTCTCAAGATATTATACAAATTTGAGTCTTGGTTTTAAAATTATTAGATCCATTCATCTCAACTGCAATCACCTATACAGAGATTGATGGCCTCTGCACTACTTCTTGCACAATAATCTAGCACCAGAGTTGAATGCAAAGCAACGTTATAGATTTGAGCCAGTCTCCCTCCCCCCATTTGCTTTATTAATGGCTCCCCTCCCCCCTCCCACACCCTTCCCTTCTGTGAAGCCTCCAAGTTCTCATTAATATTCAAAATGATTGGTTCCCTGGGATGAGGGACTACACTGGCTACACTCCTACTTATATAGCTTACTGAAATGAGGCTGAGAGTACCATGAAGTAAAAAATCTAAGTTAGGAGCTATTCAAAGGGCGAACTCTCATTTTTCCAAAATCTGCTAAGACCATTATTAAGTACCTTCAGCATTATTTATGGGTTTTGTATTATTGAGAACTCCCACCTTAAATCTACTGGGCAGGAAGTAGAACCAGCTCGATTTGGAAAGATGAGCATTGGAAAAGTAACTAACTCCTCTAGCAAGGAAGGTTAAGAGCGCTGCTTTGAGGGTGATCACCATCTGGGTGATGGTTCACAGCCTTAAGGCTTTCTAATAAAGCCCTGTGTGCTCAAAATAAGGGCCTGGGCCAGGGAAGGGGCCTGCCTAAGGCTGCCTTGGGAAACGTTTGAAAAAGCTGGACTGAGGCAATGAGTCTAATCTCATTATCCCCCTCACCAGACTGCTCTGGCAATCTCTAAGGTAGTGACAAAGAAGCCCTCCCTTTGTCCAAGGAAAACATCGATACGATAAAGAACAAGAAAAAGACAAAAAACCCAAAACTTGTTGGACTTGATACAGAACCTACTTGAGGTGTGATGGAAAGCACTGGATTTGGGTCCAAAGTTGTTGAGTTGTGTCACTAGAGTGGTTTGCCATAAACTTCTCCAGCTAATTTTACAGCTGAGGAACTGAGGCAAAGCAGGGTGAAGTGACGTGCCCAGGGTCAAACAGCCAGGAAGTGTCTGAGGTTAGATTTGAACTTTCCTGCCTCTAAGCCTACTGCTCTATCCATTGTACTACTGATAACTGGGCTCCAAAGACTGGAGTTCAAAACTCCACTCTGCTGCTTCCTGTGTAACCTTGAACAAGACACTTAAACTTGCTGGGTGCTGGATTTCCTCATCTGTAAAGTGAGCTCTAATATCTGAACCAATATTCATTCTAGTAGCTACAACTATTAAACAGCTTCTACATTTTGGATACTGCAGGGTGTCAACCCTTAGTTGATCTAATCTATTTCCTCTGAGGGCAGTTAGGTGGCGTAGTGGATAGAGCTAGGGGCCGGGAGTCAGGAAGACCTGCTCGGAAATTTGACCTCAGATGCTTACTAGCTGTGTGACCCTGGACAAGTCAGTTATTCCTGTTTGCCTCAGTTTCCTCATCTGTAAAAGGAGCTAGAGAAGGAAATGGCAGACCACTCCAGTATCTTTGCCAAGAAAACCCCAAATGGGGGGCCACAGTGTAGGACACAACTGAAACTGAACAACAATCTTCTTTGAAAACCGGCAACCTACATATGATCCAAATTCACATATACCCTCCCCCTCCAACAAACATGTATGCAAAAACATATTAGAATACTCGGATAGTTAGATGACATGCTCCAGGTGAAAAACTGGGTCCTAAGTATTCTTTGATTCTCCTCCTGTATACAGACAAACCTCCAAAACACCCCACACCTAATTTTGCAGTTTAATCTTTCTCTGAACTGAGGAAGCATTCTTTAGGTAATTACTTTGTACTTTTAACTACTAGTTAATGTAAAATTCATTACCCAGGAATACTAAGTACACCTATGTACATATACATGGTGTCAAAACTTTTTTCCCACCCTTCTAATGGTCCTTGAAGGACATTATTTTAGTAAGCTATACTCAAGTAATTCCATGATGCAAGCTTATTTTTTGTTCCCATTTGGCAAACCGTATTTAACTCCTTTCCCAATGAGAAACACACAGATACAACAGTGGGAGAGGTGTGAAGATTACCCCCACCCCATAGAGCAAGCTGTTTCTTTTGCACTGACTCAATTCATCAGATTGTAAAGAAAATTCAATGCGAGATGCAAAGGACCACTTTACTCTCCAGTTTTGCCAACATTAAATATAAATTCTTCTTTCTCGCAGAAAGAATACACTAAGCATATTTCTTCCATTTGCTTTAATACTTTAGATGTAAAGTCCCAACAATTATCTTTGTTTTAAAATCGCATCCCAGGTTTTCAGTGCTAATTTTCAACTCAATATTTTTATCCAGTTTCTTTTTTAAAGAAAATTTAAAAGCTTAAATTTCAACATAATGCAAGTATAAAAATTCATTAGCTACCTATTATATTGAATGCTGGTCAGTCAAAAATTCTGTTTATCATAACAAAAATCAAACATCCTGGCTAGCTACCTGCATTCGAAGGATTAGAAAAGTAGGCTGAGATATGGTACGAGAGAGGTACATTCCTAGCAGAATGGCTTCTTTAAAGCAGATGGGGATATGCATAAATTCTCTCTGTAACTGGCTATCCCATGACACTACGCAGCACCATGGATATTGTGTGTACTCAGATCACAAGTACCAATTGTCACTTTACGCGACTCAGACACTTAACAGTGACCAAGCACTTTTACAGGTGAGGATGCAGATTAGGAAGAAACTGTACTGATCCCTGATATAGCTTAGGAGCTATTAGATAAATCCTTGTTATCAACTTCTATCCTTTGTATAGACTACCGGACATGCGACTGCATGAGCTCCTGGGGAATGTAACAGGATTGCCTTCCTGCAAGCTTGTAAGAATTGCATCAAAAGCAAAAACAGCATCTCCCCAAAGTCATCACTGTATTTACTGTCATCTTTGGGATATGAAATGTAACAGTATCCTCAATGTCACCTTCAGCCCACTGGTCTATCAGTTTCCCGCAGTTTGTCAAGCAGGAGGAAGGATTCTTTTATAATTTCATGGCACTGTGCCAAGACCTCCCCACCCCCAAACCCTCAAATTCCTTTGAAGACATTTCTGAAAACATTTCCGGAGGCCACAATTTCCACCAGACTCTCAAGGTTCCACTTGTAACAAAGTTCCTAGCATAAGCAACATTAAAAATGGCATCTTTTATGCTGTAACAAGATGGAAAGTCTGGCCGACTGCCTTCATAACTTCTCAGTGAACCTCAGGGAATCTTGTAGGTAATAACATTCCAGTCTGAATGATGCCCTGGTCCGTAGGTAGAATCAATGAAGGTACATGGCAGATAAGAAAATGGCTGCACAATGGTGTAGTAGTCTGGGACCTACAAGCAACAGTAGCCAGCCACCCCCAAAAGGCCCATAGCTCTTTCTCAGTGTGGGGCTGCTGTAAATGAGCAATGCTGTGCATTTGGTCTGGGGAAAGGCACCGATGACCGATGAGGTAATGAACTGAGCTTCTAATGGCTCACCTTCTATCTCAGCTTGTGCAAAGAAACCAAAAGGGCTATGGAATCCTCCCAACATGAGGCCAGGTCAGAGGAACAAAGTGGATCTCTGGGGAGGGTGGAAGAATTGGAAATCTCATTGCAACTAGGTAGGAAAGATGGTAGGGGAGTCTGGGAAACTCTGAGGGAGACAGATCCAAGTGTATTGTTCTCCTTTAAGGGTAAAGGCAAATAAAAACTGACTCTCTGGGTGGATGGGATGGCAAAAAAAAGGCATAGCACAAATCAATATTTGAGAATTAGGATGGAATTGGTGGAACAGAATTGTCAAGGGTTTGGGCAGCACAGGGTACATGGACATGGGGACCATGAAGGAATTAATGAATCTGAGATCTTGAACAATGGGATAAACTTGTTTCTCTCCAGATGTAAGCTTTCCAGGTTTGGGGACTGGTAGGACAAGGGTATTACAAGGAGACCTGATCCTTATGACATGATCAGAGTCCCCTCATGGGGCAAAAGATATTGTTTGCGAAATGTGGACAGGTGGTCCTCAAGGATGGCATCTCCTCAGACGTACTTTGTCAGTCTCCCTTGAGGCCCAAAGTGGACGAGGGGAGATCCAGTGGCTCTCTAAGGGCTGGAGAGGAAGAAGAGCAGGGGGACAGAAAAATCTGGGATGATCAGTTTTAAGTCCTCCTTCACACACTGTATTGAAAACCCCAAAAGATCTCATCCCAGTAAATCAATGGCAGTACCTGGGTTAATATGGAATTTTGATTGCTCTTCCTAGGATAGAGGCTCAGAAATGGGGTACAGAATAAGTTGGCCTTCAACTCCATCAGCCAAGACAGAATCATGAAAAAGGGTTGAGGAAGGGAAGTCAGCCATGCACAGAACACCTGGTAGCATTGGTATGCACCAGGTGTGAGGTGTTTTCCCTTGATCTGGATGATAGGTGTGGAGGGGTAAAGGGTGGTCAAGGGGAAAAGCTCTGTGAGGTCATCTCTGCCTGGCTCTCCCAATGAGTTTTCTTAGGATTTAAGGTTATCTCCTCTGTAGGGAGCAATCCTTTTTCCAATGTCTCCTCTTCTTATAATAAGTATGTCTCTAGGGAGAATGGAATGTAACGCACCTGCTTCTTCCTTTACTTTCTCCTCCAGAGCCATCCCAGGATGCATTGGGAAACGCTGGCCCTTCCAGACTGTATTTTCAGGTTCTCACTTTGAGTGAGATAATGCCCATTCAGTGAATAGGCCTCTTTAAGATGTTAATCAATGATGGCCCCTTTAAACAAAAACTGAAGTCTTCCTCAAGCTCCCTTGGACCAGTTTTCAGTAACAAGCTCTGAAGCCCCAAGGAGGATCACCCTTCTACTGGACAAAGTGATTTATCTCACCCCTATCTGCCTCCTGGGGGAATATTTCAAAGAGCTTCAATGAATTTGGCTTGCCTGACCTAAGGTCTCTCAGGTAACCAGCAATTTCTTTGGGCCATCTTGACTTATCCTATAGCAGATCCTAATGATGTAAGTAGAAGTTTCATTTGAACTCTTCATGACCCCATTTGGGGTTTTCTTGGCAAACCGCTCTAGTAATCTGCCAAGAAAACCCCAAAATTACTAGAGCGGTTTGCCATTTCCTTTTCCAGCTCATTTTTACAGATGAAGAAATTGATGCTAACAGGATTAAGTGACTTGCTCAAGGTCACACAGCCCATAATTGTGAGGTCACATTTGAGCTCAAGATCGGTTATCCTGGCCTGGTGCTCTAACCACTGAGCCAGGTGTTTGCCAAAGACAGAAGGTATGCTTCAAATAAATTTGTAAATTTAAATATAATTTATCTGGCATATCCGAGTTTTGGAAGTGATTTTCAGCAATTCAATAGGTGACTAGAATACATAGATGAATGTTTGTGGGGACTCCCTTAAAGGCATAATAGTGACAGGAAGGTTATCTCTGTTCTTCTGTGGCAACTGTTAAGTGTCTTTCAACTGGCCTTTCAGACTAGTTTTCTTTCAGTCTACTCCTTAGGTCTTCTTTCCTTGCAAAGTGGGATTGCCCCTAGTATAAAAATACTGTGAAAGCTATTTCATAATCCTGGGCCACAAAGCTTAAACATCTCCCCTGTGGATGCGCCCAGAAAGATCTAACTAAACTTCCTCCCAGTCTAGCAAAACCTAAGGTGCAATAGGACAAGACACAGAAACACCAGAGGGATCAGAATGGCTACCATCAGCACTTAGTCTCAGACTGCACACCCAGCCCATATTTAATGTCACAGGAGGGTTGGGGGAGAAATGGAGGAAGATTTGCTGGACTACCTGATTGCAGCTTTCTGCCAAGGACCCTTGGGTGATTAATCTGAGGACTACTTATTTGCAAATAAAGGCAGTCAGGAATGCCCAAAGTAGCTCCCTAGTCAGTCTATTAGCTTTCAGGTTACCCAGAGCTGTTCGTCCTGAGGTGACGACTATGTTCCTCCTGAACCCTAGGGCAGTCATTGAATTTTTGCAGATTGGTGCAGGTTGTTTCAACCTGCCATGGTCTTGGGGACTCATTCACCATTTGGGTCTCAGTGGTTCCTTGGGCTGTTTGGTTTGACCATTAGAGATTTTACTTCTGACACTAAGTTATCAGCAGAGAATGGACTCAAAACACGAAAATTTTAGGAAGTTTCCTCCAAATGGTTGGAGCTTTACTATATAGACATTTTAAGTAGGAAAAAGCAAATCAGAAAACTGAGTTGGCACACAGGCCCATCCAAATATGGCATGCTAAACATAAGGCAAATATCATCCTGTTGACAGTTCAGAAATTACTGGGAAATCTCTTATAGTACTTGTAGAGCAAAGTGTTCCTCTTCCAGTTCTGCACTTCTCATAGGCCCATCCTTCCAAAAAGTTCTTTCACTGCAAGAACAAAATCATAATTAGTGCGATCATAAAAGTCTGTTCATCCAAGAACTGCCCTGTGTCTTGTATCTTGTAAACAGGTAAATGTGTAGCACCTTTGAAAGATTTGGATTGGATTTTCCAATCACTAGGAATCTGATCTTAATGTGATCCTAAAGAATTTGAGCACATAAGCAGTCAATCTGCAGTCTGCTATGTTCACTTGCACCTGAAGGGGATGTAATTTTGCAAACAATGGCCGGTTTATCAGCATTAAAAATGTACTCAGGGTACAGAGCCTGTTTAGCAATTGAAATGTTTAAAATGTTTAGTTTAAAACAATCACCACCACCACCACACACACAAAAAAACAACCCAAACATTCCACAAATACTTTTTTGCTTAGGGCCAGATCTTTTCTGTTCACCTGACCTGTGGAGCTTCCTGATGCCATGGTGTAGTTTTAAAACATGCAAACCATTCATTAAGTTTCATCAGCTGCATTCACTTGACATTCTTTGGCCTTCACACTAAGCCAGTGACAGGGGCCTCCTCTGAGAGCTTTAACAAAAGCCATTCAATTGCCTCTAAGGGCAATTTATGGTCATGATTAAACCAGGAATTTTCTCTTCTTTCTATATGGGTGCAGTTCTGGTAACTGGCCTACAATGTTGTCTTACTCAGCTCATAAATGGAACCTACGCCTGCTTGGGAAAAAAAGCAAATTCTGAGCTAATATCTTGAAGCACTGATTATGATAAATAACCATTTGTTGGTTTCAGCAAAAATCCCAACACCTATCTGTAAACTCACTCAACATACTACACTGGTCTCCAAAACACCACTATCAATTTAGCACGTCTGAAGCACACAGGCAAAAAAGCACACTTGAAACCTCATTCACCTCAATTAGAACAGCTAGAATGGTGTTTTAGGTGTGTGTACTGTACCCCAAATCAAACGATATTCATTAAGCGCCTCCATGTGTCACGCACCATACTAAGCACTGGGCAGCATTCAATTAACTTTATTTCACTCAGAATGAGTAAATTATTTGAACAACTGTACCCTCTGGGCCTTGATATCATGTGTTTTGTATAAGCCAACATCACATTCTTGCATCAAGATATTCCCATGCTCCTCATTTTCTAGAAGTAAACACCTATTTTCTCCTTTAATGTCAACACAACTCATTCCACTTCCTCCTTGACTTTTTCCTGGTATCTTGGATATCATAGTGAGATTATAACATGATAAAGAATTGTATTTTATTTTATGATAGCCCTCAGAACATCTAGGTCCTAAATAACTTTAGGACATAGGTTCTGATCACTATTAAAAGATTTGCTGACAAAGTGTTAAACAAGTGGGGGTAGAAACCAGAATGGTTGAGTATTGTCTTTTCACTGATTTCTTTATCTGCAAATTGGAAAGTAAGCCACCTTAAAAACAGTATTAATGCGGAGTAACTATGCAAAGCCTCAAAATACTCAAGCTTACATTCTCCTGGAAGGATACAAACATACAGGCAAATTTCAGACCCATCACCATCTTATGTTAGCCATCCATGAAAGAGCCAAACCAGTGCAGGCTACTACTTTAACCTATATGGCGACTTGACGGCTATCCAAGCTTGTCATTTCCTTAACGTGGGTGAAAGGGTCTCTGGGGGTCTGGATTACAGTAAGATAATCTGGGTAAAGAAGGTGACCCAAACAAACAAACAAAAAAAGGTCATGTCACTTAGCACAAGAGCCCAGCTCCGGAGGCTAAAATTAGATGTAAGTCTGTGGACAATGCAGAGCCCTATTTAGAAATTGATCACAGATCATCTAGGTCACTCCTTTTTTATCTGTCTTGGACACATAGCATTCTCTTCATTGTGATACTTCATTTCAGGGGCACTGCTGACTGGTTGTACCCTCTCCACCTACACAGAAGAGGCCCACTGATTTTAAAAGTGTTTAAAAAAGGACTGGGAATTATTACTCACCTTTGCGTTACCCAGTAGCATGTACTGCTCAAGTTCCAAATTTCCACAGCCCTCTGCTACCTCAAATCTGGAATTTAGTAGTCTAAATGAGCAAAAAGAGGGAAGGCACTTGGGTTACTTTATTACAATTAACAAAGACAAATTAAAATCATAAGGTCAAATTTAGTTTTCTTTTGCGTATCTGAATGTGTTTCTTGATAGTTAGCCGATAGTAGCAACACTACAGGAACACCTGACTGTACTAGCAATTCTCAGAGTCTACTTCGTCTGCATTTGTTAGCAATCACCACATAGGACTGTTGTGGGCTAACATATATACAATGCTTACATTTGTAATGTGGTATAAATGTAAGCTATTATTGGGAACAGAAGCAATGAGACTGAAATTCTCACTATGACTCATACCTAAAGACTCCTATTTTACTGGGTGTAGTTGTTGAAAAATTATATGCAATAGCTTTGTTATGCAAGGCAGTCAACACCACCCTCTTTTATCATCAAAAGGTATGTGTAAATTTAGGAGGAAAAAAAAACAAATCTAACATCTCCCAACAATTTTTAAGTGGAAACTAGTATGTTGTAAAATAATGAAACATACACTGGGGGGAAAATCTTAATGGAAAAGCTCTGCAAACTAGTATGCAAATATAAGATAGTAGACCACAAGGGCTCTCTTGATTATATAACTATCAGTATAAAGTCACAAAATCCCCTCCCCAACCTCCAAAGTCAGTGTCCCGGCTTCTTTGCAAGAAGCACAATTTTATTAGTACTCTCTTAGGAAGCTACTATTAGGCAATGCCTCTGGCTCATTTTCCAGCCAACCAGCCAGCTACCTACTTGGCTAATGGTACTGCTGGTCATAATAATGCCCACTTAATGAGAAAATTTTCCCTGTTACTCAATAAAATTCACAGAAGCCTCTTTCAGGCACCTCACAGCTGATATCCCATAGCAATTACAGGATGTTCCAAAAGTCTTAAATGTAGTTTAAAGATATTAAAACTTTAGAGACACCCAGTAGAGCCACAATATTAGCGTATTCTTCCATTAAATAGAACAAAGGGCATGGTCTTTGGTCCAAGTTAAGTGAGAACTGCTGCGGGCAAAAACATAGTACCTGATAAATCCCTTCTGTATAATCAACACTTTAGTTCTCTAACAATGTTTATTTCCATGCTGAAGTAGCCATTTTCTTTTGCATGTAAAAAGCCACCCCATAATCTTGTACCTTCTAAATTACAGATTAAATGTCCTTTTGTTAACTATCTGCTAACATGTGTTACTATAGCTAAACCCAACTCTGACAAACACTAGTCAAACATATTCATGTCTTACTCAGTATTTAGTCAAATGTAGATAAAGATAGGTCTTACTTCAGATTTTGTCCAAGTTCAGAAAGTCACATGACTATTAACATTCCAGTTCAACTACCACTTCCCCAAAACAAAACAAAAAAGCTCAAATGCAGGAATTAGGGTAATACTGAGGACAAAATGATTCGGGCATGGGGAATGTATATGTTACAAGCATTTTATATTAAATGTATTCAAATACAAATACATTTTCTACTATCCTATGGGATGATATATTTTGCTGGATGCCAAAAATAGTTCATTTCTCCTTGACTCAATAATTACAGAGAATTTTACAAAGCAGGCAGTGCCTGGAAAAGACAACTTATTAAATAGCCAGCAATAATTTCTGGTCTCTAAGAACAAAAACATTCATGCAGTGTAGCTATTACATGTGCTTTGACAAATTCCTAAGTGTATTTGCAAATACAATATCCTGAGGCATAAAGGGAAGACCAACTGAAATCTAAAGTAGTTTAGCTATGCACTGTGGGAAAAACTATCATTTGAACCTAGTCCTGCATGGCTGAGAAAACAGACCTGTTGCTTAGAGACCAGATTCATTTAATGCTTAACTCAGGACTTAGGTTATGCCTACAAGAAATCCAATCAGATCTGAAGACTGATACAAGGAAAGTGAAGTGTTTTTTTCCCATTATACATCTGAAACAACCCACATACATACATGTCTTATCTGGAAACTGTCTCCCTGCTGGCCAATTGGCTCCAGTTCTGTTGAATCCTATTATAAAGTATTATTTACAGCCACATGGGGGTAGTGGGCTACCTTTTTTCTTTTTGGCCTGACCTTCTGCTAGGGGACTTACAACTTCTAAATTATTTCAATTTAGGAATATTTTGTTCTCGGCTTACAGCACTTGTAAATTCCAAGTTCTGTGAGCCACCCTAAATGATCAGATTAGATTCAATGTTCTTTACTGGCATCTTGTTTTCCTGGCTACAAAAACCTTGTTAGATATAAAAATACCATACCTGATGGACAATCATTTCAGAGAAGGAAAAGTTCAGTCCATCACCCTAGTGGTTTAGGGTATTAGAATCTGACATTTGAGTCTAAAAAAGTTTGGGTTAGGTTAAACACAGGCTATGTGGGTCCCAAACACCTAAGACTGCATTCATAAGTTGCCTTTATTATCCAAACCCCCACACCGGTAAATTTATTCCCGAATCAGATCCCTAAGTAAATTTTATTCCTTTGTCTAGTTTCTGAAACAAAACCTTTGTAGGCAATTGCACTGCATAAATGAGTTAATTTTTAAGAGTTACTTTGAGGCACTTACTAGCTGTATGACACTGGGCAAGTCACTTAACCCCAATTGTTCTACCTTGCCCCCCTGCAAGAAAGGAAAAAAAAAAAAAAAAAGAGTGCTTCTCTATCGCCACTGACATCCCTTTGTTTAACTGGGAAAACCAAAATACACTACAAAGAAAAACTCTAAGGCTATTAATCATTCTAAGTGCTCACAAATTAAAGAACACTGGGCTAGACAGTCTTTCTCTTTGCCACCTAATTACAAACAGGACACTGCAGTCCTATCTACAATGCCTCTAGGTGGGCAGAAGAATTCACATACTTGGACCTCATATTGTACTCACCTATGTCTAAAGCCATTAGTTCATCAATCTCTGAAGCACTGATGCCATGGATAGTGTGCTGACAAACAGCAAGGAATCCAACCTAAACAAAAGCCACATGGGCTTCACTTTGGCGCTGTCAACAAGACAAGTCAGATATGCTCATTAATCACCTACATTTCACAGAAGGAAAAAATGAAATTTCTTTTCAAAAGACCCTTTAGGCCTTGTCTGGGAAGCCACAAAACTTAACTATATCATCATGACAACAGCTTAATAAAGGAATGTTTTGATCCCCACCAATTTTTAATAGCTGTAGCATAACTTTGGAAAGCATCTACAATCGGGAAATACAGAAAAATGTCAGGCAATCAACCATTCTTAGTGCTCACAGATTTCTGAACACTGAGCGTAGAAAAAGCCACTTCCTCTTTGCTACCTAAGGACACAGGTACAGCCCGACACTGCAGCAGCAGCAGCTGTATCTGTAATGGTTATGGCAGCAATTTTCATTATTAGCAATAATCCAAGATTTGTTATTTGGAAAAGGATTAACACTGGCAACCTCAGTACTTTTCCAACATGGTGATATTTTCAAATTTACTATCATTGGTACAGTTTATATATCCCCCTTTAAATCTTGAATTTAAGAGGTCTATCAACATAAACTGACTTACAACACAAATCTTTATCCAGATGGAATCCCCATGCATTTCCACTCACCATTTAGACACATCTGCTCAGTCTGGCTTGTTTCTTTCACTTCCTCTTGCCAAAAAAGCCATGAAAACAGTTTAAAATTTTTAGCACAATGAGAACCTGAAAAAGTTGAAAAGCCAAGTTGCATGAAGGTTTAAGTTATCAATAAAACATAAGAAAATGCCAAAATATTTATCAAGTGTCAGGCTATTAATCATTCTGAGTGCTCACGGGGTCAGAGCACTGAGCGTAGACATAGTCTCTTTCTCTTTGCCACCTAATGACACAAATGAGGCACAGCAGCCTCAATTGTAACGCCTCTAGGGGCAATTTATGGTGATGATTAAACCAGGGATTTTCTCTATGAGTGCAGTTCTGCTAACTAGTTGGCCTACAACGTGTCTTATTCAGCTCATAAATGGGATCTAGGCCTGCTTGGGAAAAGGAGCAAATATCTTGAAGCTTCAGAACCATTTGGAATGAATCTTGTGTGGGGCTAGTAGGTGGTTACTAAAATGAATGACAATAATAATCCCAGCACCTATTTGTAAACTCACTAAACACACCATACTGGTCTCCAAAACACCACCAGCATCAATTTAGCACGTCTGAAGCATACAGGTAAAAGCACACTTGAAATCTCATTTTAGTTCTTTAAAAACGAAACACCTGAGAAATCAAACCAAAGGATTATTTCTCTACCAAGTCCAAGGGAACCTCTCTAAGGGATACCAAGTACATACAGATTAAAAAAAAATCTTTTCCATTTCAGAAGGTTGAGTGCGAGTGGAAAGGGGAAGAGAATATCTAATAAAATATCAAAGATTCTATCATGAGGGTCTAATAACTCGTAGTCTATAAAAATCAAGTTTATGGAATTCCTGAACTTACTTGCCTCACTTCCCTGAGGGCAAATTCCTTGAATCCATGGCTTTCCCATTCTGCTAGAGAAAGAAAATCAAGTAAATCCTTAAGACAGTTTCACTAAGAGAAATGAAGAAGTGTATACCAGCAGTATGATGTAAAATAGCATTTTACAATATTTCCAAGTTATCACTCACTAGTATCTAGTAAAAGCACCATAAATTATTTTATATCTTAGGTCCACATTTTAGCTAAACCTGCAATAGAATCAATCAAGGCTATAGATTTTGTAGGATCATATTTAGAGCTGGAATGGATCTTGGAAAGATTTTTCAACCCCATAATTTCATAAATGAGCAAACTGAAGCCTAGGTTTAAAAAAATTTCTCCAATGAAATTTGAAGACAAATCTTTTGACTGAAAAGCTACTTTGCGTTAGCACAGAAATTTTAAAACTACAATTTGATAAGATTTCCAGATCTATAGATCCAGCTCTAGACTTCTGAACAAATGTCACACATCTGCCACCCAGAATAGGATCATCTATACATCACTACCCTGTGATAGAATCAATTAATCCAAGTCAACAGGTCCCAAACTGAACTTATTATCCTACTCCCCCCACCCAATACTACTGCTATAGCCTAACTGATGTTTGCCTCTGGTTTGTCCAGGCCAACCCCTTCTTCAATGAATCACCAAAGTGATCTTTCCAAATCACAGATCTAACCATGTCCTCCCTTTCCCACAAGCTCTAATGGCTTCCCACAGCCACTAGTATCAAATCTGATTTTTTTTTTTTTTGCAATTTAAAGATCTTTATATTCACCTGCAGTTGTTCAGGCAGTGTTCTGCCCCCTCATTCCCTTCTTTCGGTTTCCTATCAGCTGAAGTCCCACCTTGTCTGTACATATCTTGTTCCTACCAAAGGATTCAAGGTTATGGAGGCAAACTAGAGGCAGCTAACTGTATGTTAAACCTTAGGTCTGGAAGACCAGGGTTCAGAGCCCGCTTCAGACACTTATTAGCTGCAAGACCATGGATAAACCTATCTTGTCTCAGTTTCCTCATTTGTAAAATGGAGACATAATAATTGCAGAGTTGTGAGAATCAAATGAGGAATCTCTACAAAGCACTCTGCCTATCTCAAAGCCTCATATAAATGTTAGCTATCATTACTTTTTCTGTCAAATCTTGATCTTGTCTAAGGGAATATAGGTTGCTGGCCTTTGTAAGGGAAAGTTCAATTTTATCATGAAATCTGGTTATTGTATAAAAAGTAATTGTGATCATAGGGCTGTCAGCTTCCTGAGTATTAGTCTCTTCATTTGTTAAATGTATGTTTTGCAAACCTTAAAACATCGTATAAATACTCACCATTACTACTACACAGGGATAAGCGTCCCCACCTACAAGGATGGGAGAATATGTAATAATAAAATCATTTAAATATTGCATTCGGTTATTATTGCAAGCAAGTTGCTGCCATCTAGAGCTAGAAATAGTAAAAGCTAGCAACTTCAAAAATCAAATGAAGAAACCAACTCCTTCAGTGCGTGGCACGGAGAGAAAATGAACTAAGACTGTAAGAAACCAGAGCAGGATGGCAAAAACATAACAGGAAAAGGAAAACGTAAGACTTAAGTATTTAACCAGATTACAGCGTTCTAAGCTGTCTGAGGCCCCTTTCTTCCCTTCTAGAAATGCTTTTAAAATGCATAAAACTCAGAGAACTATCACAGGTAAATTTAAAGCTCCCAAAACATTGCAAAAGCAAGTTCATACTCCCCAAATTAAGAAGCCCCGTCATGAGCGCTCCGGGGTAAATTTAGGAACAAACCAACCATGGGGCCAAATCTGGAAGAAACGCGTAAAGGAGGATACGATAAGCTGGTACTTAGTTTCGCTTTTACATGTTTTCTAACATTTAACTAAAAACGGCCCGATGGGGGTGGGGGGTGGGGAGTGGGGCGCGAGACATGAATTCTGGACAAAATCCAAGGTTGTCCTGGTGCCCCGACTGCCCAGGGAGGAGGTCGGAGGTCAGACACGTGGAGGAAGCCAGGGAGTAGGAAAAACATTTCATCGGGGGTATTACATGTCAGGGCAAAAGCGAGGAAACGATTCAGAGAAAATAGACCGCAAGTAGGTCTGGGGCCCAGGGAATCGGTGGGAGTAAGCAGGGCTGCGCGTCAGCCCAAGGGAGGTTAGGGCCCGCGCACCTTACCAAAAGAGCCGCCTCAACCGCTTCAGTCACTCAGAGAGGATGTGACCCAACTCGCCGCCGCTTTTTATAGACCCTACGGCGGCCTGCATAGGACATGGAAGCAAACGCATGCGCATTGACTTCGGGAAGGGCTCGCTCTGGTCTCTGCCGTTCCGCCCCTCGCCACACTGTTCCCTAGAGCGCCTGCGCAACCGTAAGATCCCTCCCTCTGTAGTTTTCCTGCGATCCCACCGAGAGTGAACCTGTCTGAAGGAAGTTCTAGTAAACATGCATTATGGAATGTGCCTTACTTGGGGACAAATCAGGATCTGGATGCAGCAAAATCTTTACGGACACTTAGGGTTACTTAGTGTTTAGACTAAGAACCGGATGTTTCATTTTTGTTCGGTCATTTCGGACTCTGTGACCCCATCTCGGGTTTTGGCAAAGATACTGGAGTAAGTTTGCCATTCCCTCCCTCCCCCAGCTCATTTGACGGATGGAAAACTGAGGCAAACAGGGTTGAGTGACTTGTCCAGGGTTCAGGCTAATAAGTGTCTGAGGTCAAATTTGAAGGAAGATGGTCTCCCCTGACTCCAGGCCCGACACTCCACGCACTGCGCCACCTAGCGGCTCACGTTTTTACTGTCTCGTTACATATGTATTAATGTTTTGTTTGCCATTTTTGTTTTGATTTCCAACAGGAGTCATCCCCCTTGGCAGAAAAAAAAATAGAAATAGAATTGGGCAGCTCTGCCTTCTCTCCAGTTCCAGTTTTTATCATCCCATCCCTGCCAAGCATAGGTCATATCCTGTTTCTCCTTTTCCTCTAATATAGATAAAAAACAAAACAAACCCACCCTTTTGTCGACCTCAACTTTCCTTACCAGTTTCAGCCCACTCTGAGCTGTAGCATCCCTGACACTTTTAAAAATTTTTTTTAAATGGATATCTTTTTTACACCACCTTCATTTCCTAATTATTCATCGTCTCTTCTAGGGAGCTATCAGTTATAATAAAGAATAAAAAAAATTTTGGGAAAAGTAACAGATACAGCCAAGTCTGACATTATATGCAGCATTTCATACTAGTCGTCCACCTCTGCAAAGGAAGGGAAGGAGGCACTCTCCTATCTTTTCTCTTTTTGGGGATCAAGAAGGTGGGGCAGAGCCAAGATGGCAGCAGGAAAGTAGGGACCTGAGTGAGCTCCTCGCCAAGTACCTCCAAAGACCTATAAAAATGGCTCTGAACAAATTCTAGAACTGCAGAACCCACAAAATAGCAGAGGGAAGCAGGGCTCCAGCCCAGGACAGCCTGGATGGTCGCTGGGTGAAGTCTATTGTGCATGGAGCTGGGAGTGGAGGAGAGCAGAGCCCAGCATGGGCTGCGGCAGGACCAACCAGACCAGGAGCCGGGTGGAACAGGACCTAGCGCTCTGAATCAGTGAGCTGTGGCTGTTACCAGACTTCTCAACCCACAAACACCAAAGACAACAGAGGTTAGTGGGAAAAGCTGCAGGGGGCAGAGTGAAAAGAGTTTGCTGTTTGGCCACCACCCCAGGGGCAGCAGAGGTGGTGCAGCTACAGAAGTACAGCTGCAGTTGCTTCTGGCCCCAGGCCCACCTGGTGGGAGGAATTAAGTGGCAGATCAGAGCAGGAGTGCAGAGCCTGCTTAAGATCTGAGTCAGGTCTGGGTTGGTGGTTCTTGGGGAAGGAGGAGTGCTGCTGTGGCAGAGCTGGCTGTATAGAAATAGCTCTGAAAACAACAGCGCAACCCCTCAAGCTTGGAACAAAGTACTCTTTACCCTACAAGCAGTCATACCCTGACAAAAAAACTCAAGGGTCAAGTAAGTTGGCTGGGAACATGGCCAGGCAGCGAAAACACACTCATATTCAGTCTCAGACTTTGGAATCTTTCTTTGGTGACAAAGAAGACCAAAACATACAGCCAGAAGTCAACAAAGTCAAAGAGCCTACATCTTTTTAGGGATCAAGACTGGCCATCATATTTTCAGTACTGTTTCAGATGTTTTGTTCTTTCCATTTACATTACTGTAGTCATGTTTATTTTCCTTCCACTTTGCATTACTTTATACAAGTTTTTCTTCCCATGATTTTCTATATTCGTATCTGTTGTTTCTTATGGCACAGTAATATTCCATCATCTTAATTTTCATGATTTGACTATTCCCCAGTGGATCAACATCTCATTTCCTTTTCTTTGCCACTACAAGTGCCATTATAAATATTTGGACATTTGTAATACCTATCATTGACCCTGAAATATAGTTTATGCCTGGTAGGTGTATTGGACAAAGGGCATATCCATTTTGGTCACTTTCTTAGCATAATCCTAAACTGTTCCCAGAATGGTCAGACCAGTTCACAGTTCCATCAACAGTGTGGAAGCATACCTGGCTTTGCACAACCCTACCAACATTAATCTTTTGTCTTTGCCCATTTTAGCCATAAGGGGAATATCAGAAGTGTTTCATTTTACACTTTTCTTAGTGATTTTTAGCACTTTTTCATGTGGTTGCTATTATCTTGAAATTTCTTTGTTCGTATCTTTTGACCACTAGTCCATTTGAAAATGGGTCTTAATGTTAGTTGCCTATGAATTGGATATTATTCTTATCAGAAATAGTTGATGCAAAAATTTTTTTCCCAGTCACTTCCTATCTTGTATCAGTTGTATTAATTTTGTTGATCCAAATGGTTTTCAATTCCATGTAACTGAAATAATCTTATTTCATCTTTTGTGATCACCTTTATCACAGGTTTAAGAATTCTATCTAGCCAGGGCTCTGAAGGCATCTGATTTGGTTCTATTGTTTTTTTTTTTTTTTACAATGACCATTAATCAAGCCACATAGCTATTTTTGACCATATTATACTATATAAGATGTTGAACTAAACCAAATTTCTGTCAAACTGCTTTCTGGTTTTCCATTAATTCTTAACCCAGTAGTTGTTTTCTACATTGTTTTTACAGGACTATGCCACGCTATGTTTACCTTATTATCTGTAATTGCTTTCATCTTCTATACATTTCTTTCTAAATCTAAGTCAGCTATTGAGGTCCCTGTGCATTTACTGGTCTTTTCAGATAACTCCCAGTTCCCCTCCTCATTGTAATTATTTCTTTTTGTCTTCTGAATTTAATTTTTGAGTGTCACCTAAACCCTTAGAGTTGACTTTTCCTAAAGAATTTGAGCCAATGGGAGTGGTTACTTCTCCTTAGAGTTCCCATCATTTCAACCTCAGGAACCAGTTCCTCCCTGTTAATGAAAATAAAATCCAATATAAAATTTCTCTTTTTTGAAGGATGAAATTACCATTAAGGCAAATCAAGCAATTAACTGCTCTTCTTTTGATAGAACACTGTGACAGCTATCTGGATAACTTTAGTTCTTTTGAAGATGTCTAGTTAACTGAAGTCTTCCACAACTATTTTGCCTTATTTCTGTGCCAGACTTGTAATGTTTCCCAAACTCAGCTGTTTCCACTTTCTATTCAGACTACTCAGATGATGAAAATTACTTTGTTCTTGCTACACTCATCTCCATGTAAATATTTTCCATCTATGCTTCTCCCCTCTGGTTCCTTGATTTTTTCATGTAGACCACTAATGTGTATTATTGAGGTCCTCAAAGCACATATTATTCTCCTGCTTTCACCCAGTTGGATTTATTCATCTCATCTCTTCCACTGTCATAACTTAAAATATGAGTCTTATTTTCCCTCAAGTGTGGGTCCAACATAACTACTGGAGACATTATAGTGCAAAGCCCACTAGATAAAGAATGAGAAATCTGGATTCTAATCCTGGCTCTGTCATTATTCATCGGATATCTGACCTTGAATAAGTCATTCTTTCACCTGGTAGCTTCCTTATCTGTAAAATGAAGATAATACCACTTTCCCAAGTTAGCTCAAAGGGTTAATAGGACGATCAAGTGAGATAATGAATATGAAAACACTATGAAAAGTATGAAATGACATCTAAGGATGAAACATGACTACTGTTAAGACAGTAAAAAGATTTTCCTTCTTTTTCTGACTACTATACATGGATAGGATTTTGGTTTAGGTACTAGGAGATATTCAGGTCTAGTTTTTATTTTGGTAGATGTCAGGTGACCTTTTACAAAACTCGGCTTTTTCAGTTCATCACAGTCTGTGTCCCCAGCTGAGCAGGGCTAGGGGGCTGCTGGTATGTGTCTCCTGTCTTGTGAGCCATCTGTTTGCTCTGCTGGCTGTAGAGGAATTCCATTTGCTTCCTCTTCGCCTTAGCTCGTTTGATGGTTGTTCCAAAGAGATGGCAGAAGAGCTTGATGGAGTCAGGGGAATCGTCATTTCCAGGGATGGGGTATGAAATGAGGCATGGGTTGCAGTTTGTGTCTACAATGCCCACCGTAGGGATGTTCATCTTGGCAGCATCCCTCACAGCCACGTGTGGCTCAAAGACATTGTTCAGGGTATGGAAGAAGATCATCAGATCTGGGAGACGGACCCCAGGGCCAAATTGGACAGGAGCATTGGTCAGCAAGCCCCCTTTAAAATATCTGGTGTGGGCATACTCTCCACAGTCCACTGCCATTTTTTCTATTAGGTAGGTGAACTGCCGGTTCCGGCTCACGAACAAAATAATTCCTTTCCGATAGGCCACGTGGGCAGTAAAATTCAAAGCCAGCTGGAGATGCTTGACTGTTTGGTCCAAGTCAATGATGTCCTGCTCTAGGCGGGTCCCAAAGATGTATGGTTCCATAAACCTGTAAAGGGCATACCATTTGAACATTAAGCACATAGAGTCAACTCTCAATCACCAGCAGCAACCAATATTTATTAAGTACTAATTATGTGGCTTCTGGGGCAGGTAGGTAGTACAGCAGATAGAGTATTGGGCTTGGAGTCGGGAAGACCGGGGATCAAATTCGACCTCAAATGCTAACTAGCTGTGTGATCTTGAGCAAGTCACTTAACTTATTTGCCTCAGGTTTTTTTTCTTTCCCCATTGTAAAAATGCATTTTATTAGTTTCCAGGCAGTTTACTAAAGACACTAAATACAAGTGATGAGTACTTAGAAGCAGGGGTGTATGGACCTCAACCTCTGGCCAGACCTAATGGAGATGACCCCATGAGTCCTAAGCTAGCTCTTTACCAAATGGTTCCATACACATTCCCTTATGGTCACTACACGGCAGCTATGGATACATTCAACAGTCTCACAAAATTAAGAGAATTCAGGCTACATCTGAAGGTGGAGAAGAAACCATATTCCAACCCAGTTGTCTGAAGGCACCAAAACCAATTCTTCTCTTCTCTTACGGGGCATTATCAGGGCCCTAGCCCCTTCCTTTCACAGGGGCCAGACCAAGGAAAAGGAGCCAACTTCCAGAAACAGGGCACCAGTAAGATGAGTGAGGGTAAGCAATACGACGAACA
Source organism: Trichosurus vulpecula (assembly GCF_011100635.1). Taxonomy (NCBI): domain Eukaryota; kingdom Metazoa; phylum Chordata; class Mammalia; order Diprotodontia; family Phalangeridae; genus Trichosurus; species Trichosurus vulpecula. Next base: position 171,116,543 of record NC_050575.1, on the reverse strand, counting down.
CAGAAACAAAAGTAACAGTGCTTGACCTTTCAGTGCGAGGGGAGACACCTACGTAAAATAATAATGACAAAAGCTAAAATTTATACAGTGCTCCCTATGTGCCAGGCACTGTGCTGTGCGCTTTACAATTACTATCTCATTAGATCTTCACAACTGGGGGGTAGGCACTGTTATTATTATTCCCATTGTACAAATGAAAAAAAACAGAGGCTAACAAAGGTTAGGTGACTTGCCCAGGGTCACACAGCTAGTAAGTGTCTGAGGCTGGATTTTGAACTCAGGTCTTCCTGACTTCAGGCCCAGCACTTCATCTACTGAATTATCAAGCAAAAAAGATAATGATGATAGAAAACAGTATATAAGTGCTCAATGAGTAAAGCAGACAGAAGCTTAATAAATATTTACTGAATCGATCTGGAAAAACTTGGAAAATTACTACAAATGATTAGACCCGAGACTCTAAAAGTACTCCTTGAAATCCCACCTACATACACATTCTATGGCTCTTTTATACTGGAAACACATAGCAAAGAAGGCTGAGCATACCTGTGACGACAACCTTTTTTATGTCCTAAATGTACTCTGGCATCAAAAAGAGTTTTAAGGGAAAATAGTTCCTTTACATTAAAGAAATCAGAATGTCTGAGGGGTTCAGTCAAAATCTTGTCATTGAGATCTAGAGGAAGAAAAATGGACACTGGTGAATTTCAAAATATACAAAACAGATTTGCTTATTACACTAAAATCTATTTTTGAAAACTGACAAGTGCATCCTCTGGTTCCAGAACCATCCCCTGGGTGGAAGCTGTGGCAGGCATTTGACTTGGTCAGAGTTCATATCTTACCTCTAACACAGACTGCCTGTGTGACTTTGGTCTGCTTTATTTCCTTGGGCCTCAGATTCCTCATGTATAAAATGAGGGGGCTCAACTAGAGGACCTCTTAAGCTTTTACCAGATCTAATTCCCAAGATCCCATGGTTTCTAAAACAGGATATCCCACCCCACTGAAAATAGCTCAGGGTAGCTTATTTCAGGAAAATTAATGGCTGGATTCGGAATCTATCAGAAATTAGCTGTTTGATTTAAGGCTAATCCCTTCCCCTTTCTGGGCTTCAGTTTCCTCATCAGCAAAATGAGGGAGCTGAATTACATCATCTCCAAGGTTCCTTCTAGGTCTAAGTTTTAGTATAGTGGAAAGGGCAATGGATTTGATCTCAGAAAACTTGGGCTCAAAATCTGGCTTTGCTACTTAGAGAAGTGTATGTGGTATAATAGAAAAAAGACTAGAAGAGGAGCCAGAGGACTTGGGTTCAAGTCTGAACTTTGTAAATTACTGTGACTCTGGGCAAGTCATGTTAACCTTTCTGTGCCTCAGTTTCCTCACCATAAAGGGGAGTGTCTATTTATGGACTGTCTACTCATGTGCCAGGCATCGTGCTAAACCCTTTACAAATATTATATCATTTGATCCTCACTGCTGTTACTATCCTTATTTTGCAGCTGAGGAAAGAGAGGCATTTAGAGGTTAAGTGACTTGCTCAGGGTCACACAGCCAGTAAGGGTCTGAGGCCAGATTTGAACTCAAGTTTTCCTGACTCCAGGCCTAAGCTCTTATTTACTCTAATATCTAGCTGCCAACATGCCAGGCACTATGCTAAATGCTAGAAAGGACCCACTGGCATGAAGATTAAATTACTCCACTTAGAATTATAGATCTATATGCAACTTTAGGGATGGAAACTAGGGGGAAGAGGCGACTTACCAAGCATCACATGTCTATTAGTGATGGGTCCAGGACTGAGATCTTAGACAAGGCATCTAAGAACACAACCAAGCCCCTCATTTGACAGAAAGGTGAAGTACTAGCAGAATCAGAATTCAAATGCAGGGCTGTGACTCAGTGCTCTCTCCCCTGAACCCACGGTGCCAGCCACTCTGAGACATCCCTCCTTCCCTCCCTCCCTCTTCAATAAGGTGGTTTCTATGGAGGACTCCTGTTTTCCTGGTTAAATGGGACATTACCGCTGTTATCCTCTTGGACAATCCCTGCGGCAGGAACACTTCCATACATCCGAAGGCCCTGCTGTGAAGCCCATGGGGAGGCCTTGCCAAGAAAATCCAACCAATGAAACCTGGACAGACTGCCTGGGGAAGAAACAGATGAGCTGTCTTTGAGAGCCGGCCTAGAACAAGCACTGGGAAGATCTAGAGAAGGGCTTCTTCACCTTTTTTTGGCTCCTGGACACCTTAGTCTGACCAAGCCTACAGACCCCTTCTCAGAATAACGTTTTTTAAGTGCATGAGACACACAAAACCACGAAGAAAACCAACTATGATGAAGTCCAGTATAACAAAAAACCCAAGTCCAGGAGGTCTGGGTTAAGAACCACAGATCTCTAATTAAGCCAAGGGCCCGTGTCCCCCCAGGAGCTGCCCTTCCTCCTCCCTCCTTCTCTTATTCCCTCCCTTTCCTCCGGCTTCTCCCTCTCATTCCCAGCTTCTCTCCTATTTCCCCTCCCCCCTCGCCCTCCTTTTCCTTCTCCCCTCTCTCCCCCTCTCCTCTCTTATTTCCTCCCCTCCCCCCCTCTCCTATTTCCTCCCCTCCCCCTCGCTCTCCGCTCTCCCTCGTTCCCCCCCTCCCCGCCCGCACCCCCGCTTCTTCCCCCCGCTCCACAAGGCCGGGCCCTCCGGCTGCGCTGTGGAGGGAGGGGATAAGCACAGGCGGAGGGCCCGGGGCAGCGCCGAGTAGAAGGCGCCGCTCTGTTCGTTAGCTCACCCGCCCGGAGCAGCGGCAGCGGGGCCTGAGCCAAAGCCATGTTGCGGGACTGGCCCTACGTCGCCGCAGAGGAAGAGCGTCGTGCTGGCTGGCGGGGAGAGAGGGTCCCTTCCCTCGGCCGCGGTCCCGACAGCGCCACCTGCAGCTCAAGCGGAACCAGTGCAGGCTCCCGCACCAAGGAGGGGAGCGTCCTCAAATGATACATGTAAATGTATTTATGTAGAGTAATGTAACAGTAATACATATTATGTAACACAGCATTATGTAAATACAACATAATTATGTATTGTATAATACAATTATTATATAAGATACATTTATGTGTGAAATGAAGATTAAAAACTTTTTCTTAACACCTTACTATAAAAGCACCCACCTCCACCTCCCTCCCTGAGCGATCCCTGCCAATGGAAAGTAAATAATTTTTTCTATAGTAGAAGGCATATATAGCTCCGTGAAAGCGCAGACTTCCACTTTTCCCCCCTCGCCTCTTTTTCCTCTCCCTACCTCCCCCTTCTCCCCTCTTCTTCATTCCCCCCATGCCCTCCTTCACCCGTCCCTGCAGCCTTCTTTGCCCAGAATGCTCTTACTAAAGGTTTGTTGATTGATGATAACCAACGATGTGCAGAGGGACTGCAGATCCAAATCTCATTTCTATTAGGGGCCTGCTTAAATTCAGATGTGAGAGGCTTCCAGCAGGTATGAATTGCACCTGAAAAACCAGAGAGGAGGAGCCCAGGGCTGAGAGGCAAGGGGTTAATGATGCTTCTTCCCATCATCTCCAAATCCCTACCTCCCCCCTTCCCAAATAAAGAGTACTGGCTAATTAGAGGACGTCAGCATCTCCTTTCTCCCCTTATTAAATACTTTACTTAACAGGAGATGCTCATGTTATTTAAGTTCATCCAAGAGTTAGACAGGCCTTTATTAAGCACTTACTATGTGCCAGGCCCTGTTGACTAAGCACTAGGGATACACACACACAAAAAGTAAAAAGCAGGCCCTGGACCCAAGAAGTTCACATTCTAATCAGAGAGACAACATGCAAACATCTATGTACAAACAAGATATATACAGGGAGATTATATCAAAGGAAAGGCACTAGCACTGAAGGGGATTGGAAGGAAAGAACAATAAGCATTTACTAAGCTCCTACTATGTGTCGGGCACTGTACTAAAGGTTTCTTGCAGAAGATGAGATTTTATCAGAGATTTGAAGGAAGCTAGGGAAGCCAGGAATCAGTGCATTTCAGCCAGTCAAAAAGCAAGTAGTAGAGGGACCTAAGAGCGTCTTGTGGGAAGAATAGCTAGGAAGCCAGTGCTGTTGGATCACAGAGTATGTGGAGGGTAGCAAGGTCTAAGAAGACTGGAAAAGTAGAAAAAAGCCAGGTTAAGAAGGGCTTTTAAAAACAAAACAGAAGAGTTTATATTTGATACTGGAGGTAATAGGGAGCCTCAGATATTTACTAGCTGTGTGACCTTGGGCAAGTCACTTAATCCTGTTTGCCTAAGCTTCCTTTGAATGGGGAGAGAGGGGGGACCTCTTTTTTTGAATTGGTGACTTGGCCAGGCTGGTGCTTTAGGAATATCACTTTGGCTGCTGAGTAGAAGATGGACAGAGTAAGAAGGCAAAATATTTTTGTGAAATATTCCATTTCTCACCAATTCAGAAGGTGGTACTTAAAAACAAAATTTTAATAATTGTTTTTTAAAATTATGAACTTGACGTGCATTAACAAGCATGAGCATCTACACAGGACAGAAAATGTATAGGACAGAAAATGTGGAGTGCATATAAAAATTAATTTTGATGAACAGCTTTTTAAAAAAGTTTATGTTAAATTTAACACAATAATATCAACACTATATAATAGTCTCTGTAGAATCATGAATAAAATGATAGGGTTGGGCTAAATTGGCCTTTTATTAAGGGGATTTATACCTTACTCCTTTTATAGAATTTTATAAAATCCCTGTATTAAGAGAATTTGTTTGGCGAAGTTTGGATTCAATCAAAAGGCCACACTTGAGGACCTAGAGGACCACAAGTGGCCCCAAGGCCACAGGTTCCTCACCCCTGGCTAAGTTATTCTTTCTTTAAAAGCTCGGCTTAAGTGCCACATATGCTTCATGAAGCCTTTCCTGATAGCCCCCATTCTTGTGTTACCTTATATTTATTACATATTTTGTATACGCCTTTATGAATACATGTTGTTTACTTAGGTAAACTATAACCTCCTTGAGGTCAGGCAGAATTTCATTTTTATCTTTATATTTCTAGTGCCTAGCACATAGAAGCTTCTTAATAAGTAATAATTGATTAATAATCTCTTTACTGCTCTAGATAGTATGTGGATTATTTGAGAAGCATTGAAGGATGTAAAAGTTTCTACTCTTGGTATATATAACAATATGGTGATGGAACACAGATATTAATTCATTAAACAATTAGAGAATATAAACCAGAAGACAGCTGTCAAAATGTGTAATATAAACAATTAAGACCTATAGAAGCATAGGGAAGGAAGGGGCCAATATGGACAGGAATGGGCAGTCAAAGAACAATTTTTAAGCACTTACTATGTCGAACTGGACTGGAGATGCAAAGAAAGGCAAAATGTGTCCTCTACTCTTAAGGGGCTTGTATTCTAAAGGGGAGACAACATTCAAGATATATGCAATATAAAGAGAAGGCAATCTTAGAGGGGAAAAAACTTGTAGTGCAGGAAGGGAGGCTGGAGAAGCCCTCCTGGTGATAGTGAGATTTGAATGGAGCCTTGAAGGAAGCCAAGAAAACTAGGAATCAGATAAAGAAAAATGTTCTGAACATGGGGATAGCCAATGCAAATGAAAAGGAATTGAGAAAGTGTTCTGTGTGAGGAACAGCAAGGAAGCCACAGTAGTTGGATCATAGAGTATGTGAAAGGGAGTAAAGAATAAGACCAGAAAGGAACAGGCTGTGAATAGTCAGTCAATAAACATTTATTAAGTACCTATTCTTTGCCAGGGTTTGCTAAATGGCACAGTGAATAGAATACCAGACCAAGGGTCAGGAAGACTCAGTTTTGTGAGTTCAAATCTAGCCTCCTATACTTACTAGTTGCATGATCCTGAGCAAGCCACTTAATCCTTGGTTTCCTCATCTGTAAATGAGTTGGAGAAGAAAATGGCAAACCAATCCACTATTTTTGCACAAAGAGTCAGACATGACTGAAAAGTGACTAAACAACATTTGCCAGAAACTGTGCCTAGTTCTAGTGCTATAAAAATGGTCCCTGCCCTCAAGGAGCTCACAGACTAATAGAGGAGAGACAACATGCAAACAACTATGTGCAAAAAAAGCAGGAGAAATTGGAAATGATCAACAGAGGGAAGGCACTAGCATTCAGGGGGATCAGTAAAGAATTCTTACAAAAGGAAAGATTTTAGCTGCGACTTGAAGGAAGACGAAGAAACCAAGAGGCAAAGATGAGGAAGGAGAGAATTCCAGGCATGGGGGACAGCCAATGGAAATGCCCAGAGTAGGAAAATGGCATATCTTATCTGAGGAAAAGTAAGGAGGCCAGTGTCACTGGATTTTAGAGTAGATGCTGGGGGAATACAGTATAAAATGACTAGAATGGTGTTGAGGTACAGGTTGTGAAGAGTTTTCAATGCCAAATAAAAGATTTTATATTTGATCCTAGGGGAAAGAGAGTCTCTGGAGAGAGAGAGTGAAAGTGAGAGAGAGAGAGAGAGAGAGAAAGAGAGAGAGAGAGAGAGAGAGAGAGAAAGAGAGAGAGAGAGAGAGAGAGAGAGAGAGAGAGAGAGAGAGAGAGAGAGAGAGAGAGAGAGAGAGAGTCTGGTGGGGAAGGGGGGATGTGATCAGCCCTTAGCAATTTAAGAAGATCGGTTTGCCTGCTAAATGGAGGAGAGAGTAGAGTGAAGAGAGACTCGAGACAGGGAGAACAACCAGTGGTCTATGTCTGAAGTGATAAGAAGCTGTATCAGAATGGTGACAGCATCAGAGAAGAGAAGGGGGCACATATGTGAGATGTTATGAAGGTAAAATTGACAGACCTTTGGCAACACATTGAATATGTAGGGTGAGAGATAGGGAAAAGTTGAGAATGACACCTAGATTGCAAGCCTGGGTGACTGGGTCGATGCTGGTGTCCTTGACAGTAATAGGGAAATTTAGGAGAGGGGAAGGTTTAAGGAGAAAGAGAATGAGGTCAGTTCTGGACACATTGAGTTTAAGATGTCTAATGGACATCCAGTTGGAAATGTCCAATTTCACTTGGAGGTGTGAAACTGAGAGAGAAGTTAGGGCTGGATATGTAAATTTGAGAAGCGTCAGCACAGAGATGGTAATTCAATCTATGAAAATTTACGAATTACCATGTGGTATGGAGACAGAAGAGAAGAAGGCCCAGGACAGAGTTTTGTGGGACACCCATGGTTAGTGATGTCTGGATGAAGATCCAACAAAGAAGCTGAGAAAAAGTGAGCAGAGGGATTAGAGGAGAACCAGGAGACAGTGGTGGCAAGAAAACCTTGAATGAAGAGATTATCAAAGACAAGAGAGTGATAGGGTATCAAAGGCTGCAGAGGTCAAGCATGGGAATTGAGCAAAGGCAATTATATCTGCAAATTATGAGATCTTTGTGAAGGGCTTAAAAAGCCAAATAGTATTTTATATTTGATCCTGGAGGTAATGCTGAGCCACTGGAGTTTATAGAGTATGTGAGGAGGTCATAAGGTCTGTCCTGTGATTTTGCTCTTTTTGGCAGCTAAGTAGAGAATAGATTGGAGTGAGTAGAGAGTTGAGGAAGATGGACCAATTATGGGACCATTGCAGTGGTTCAGGAGTGAGGTGATAAAGGCTTATACCAACATGGTAGCTATGTAAGTAGAGAGAAGAGCCATATGTGAGAAATGGGAAGGTGAAAATGACAATATTTGACAACAAATTGGATGTGTGGGGTGAGTACTAGAGAGAGGTTGAGAATGTTATCTAACTTATGAGCCTAGGTGACTGGAAGGATGATGTTGTCTTGGATAGTAATAGAAACAGTAAGTTGGGAAGAGAGCAAGGTTTGGTGGGGAAGATTGGAGCAGCTAAGTAGCACAGTGGATAGAGTGCTCGGCCAGAGTAAAAAAAAAATGAGACTCATCTTCCTGTGTTCAAATCTGGCCTCAGATGCTTACTAGCTGTGTGACCCTAAGCAAGTCACTTAGTCCTATTTGCCTCAGTTTCTCATCTGTCAAATGAGCTGGAGAAGGAAATGATAAACCACTCCAGTATCAGTTCTCTTGTCAAAGAAGACCCCAAATGAGGTCATGAAAAGTTAGACACTGAAAACAGCTGAACAGCAAAAACATTTGGAGATGTTGAGTTTAAGATGCCTAAGAGATATCTAATTTGAGGTGTCTAAGAGACAGTCAGTAATGTGGGCCTGGAAAAATTAGGGCTGAATATAGAGATCTAGGAAAGGAATAATTTGCATAGAGATGATAGTTGAACCCATGGAGTTGGTGAGATTACTGAGTAAGACAGGATATATGGAAAAGAGAAACAGGTTCAGGTTAGAGCCATGGGGGATGCCCACAGCTAGGTGGGCATGATCTGGATGAAGGATCAGCAAAGGAAACTGAGAAGAAGCAGTTAGGCAGGTAAGAGGAAACTAGGGAGAGTACCGCCAAAACCTAGGGAGGAGAAAGTACTCAGGGGAGGCTGATTGACAGTGTCAAAGGCTGCACAGGGCTCAAGAAGACTGAGCTGGGTCTTGAAAAGTGAGATTTGGATACCTGGGGTTGGAATTAAAGAACTGTGGAAACTCAGAGCTGGAAGGGACCTTAGAAATTTATCTCTTCATGGGTGACTAGCATAAATGGCTTCAACAAGGCATGCTTAGTTTTAATGAGTTAATGTACCAGCCATTAGAGTATATGGTGAGTTGTAAAACACATAACATATACAATAATAATAAAATAGTGTAGGGAGACAGGTTTTTTGGTAACCAAAGTATAGATATGCATGATAAAAACTAGAATATGGGCTAGGTGGGCAGATAATACAAACCTTATCTCCTTAGGTTATCTTCTGTCCTGGTTTAAATTTATTTGCAGCTAAGCCAGAGAGGACCTTGGGGATCTATCTGTAAGAGTGGCTAACCCTATAAGATTATTATCAGAACAGAAAGCTTTGATCTCTGGCCCAGGGTGCAATCTGCCTGGATTTTATTAACCCCTTGTGGTAACCATCGCTAAAGAACTTGGAGCAAACTCTGGGAGAAATAGTAGAAGGTTCTAGCCCCTACACCATAGCACAGGAATTTTCAACTGAGGGGTTCATGCACTCCTAGATTTCAGGGGGGTCTATGAATGAGGGTGGTTGAAAAATATTTAACCTCTAACTGAAATTTATTTTTTTTCAATTATGAATGTATGCGACAAATATTATTTTGAGGAGGGGTACTCATGTTTCACCAGACTACCATAGGGCTTCATGACACACAAAAAAGTTAAGATCCCCTGCTTCAGCAGAATGAAGACCAGCAGGCAGAAATGTCACATGCAGCAGAAAGGGGCCCCATGAGCTCTGAAGACCTAGCATTTACACCTTCGCTGGATTTCTTAAGAAATAAGGAATTATATTTGGAATATCTATCCAGAGAACTGTTTTAATAGATGTCCATCATATCAACAGGAGAGTTCCACCCTGAAAACAAATGATATTAATGTACGTGGCTATTTGGGCCCATAGAAACATAAAGTCAATACAAAAATGAGCAATATTAATTTTTAAATGGACTTATGGTTCCTTGAGTTCATAAATGTTTATTGGGATCCTATGTGTATTTTCTCCAAGGAACAAAAAAGATTATTACACCATCTTAAGGAACATAGCTTGTCAATCTAAAATAAAAATGAATTCTGTCACATAAATGGAGTTCTGAAAATGGCATGGGATTGTTTTGTACCTTTAAGAACAAGGTACTTTCAAGTCAAGTTCTAGGTTGCTTAGCAACAGAATGTTTGCTGCCCTGAAAAACTCAGCTTAATTTTGCCTCGTCTCTTTCTCGTGTTTCCTCCCAAATTGTTGTTCTGTTACACGGGAGGGGAAATGCCCCAGGAAGCCCCTCAACAATCTTCTGACCAGGATGAACAAAAGGCAGAAGGTTATTTGGAGAAAACCAGTGATTATTACCGAGTGAGCCACAATTTGCCGGCCAGGTTCAATAACCCTGGGTGGTTTCGGGGCTACAGGTGAGAAAGGGAACCTTATGGGGATAATATCATAAAGAGGTGGGAGGTGGGAAGGGTTTACAGAATCGGAACTAGTGGTAAGGCCTTCAAAAGCAAAATGTCATTTTCTAAACTAGAGACTCCCTACCTAACATGCCTAGGCTGCCTAATTAGAAGACACAGAAGTAACACCATCAAAACCACCCGTCTAAATTGAGGGAATTGTTAGGAGCCTCAGCCTGTTTCCATAGTGGCTGCATTTAAGCCACACTATACAGGCTCCAAACATACCTCTCCTTGAAGTAGCCCCTGAAAAGGCTCTGAAATTGAAGGGGCCAATAGATCAACCTGGAAGCCTGTCTAGAAGCTGTGGACATCAGTTCTGACCTGCTGATCCAGAATTCTGCCTCTCCAAGGAAAAATATATCTATGGAGTGGTCCCAGAGTCTTCCAGGAAGATACTGCATTTTATATCCAATACTTGCCCAAGCTAATCAATGTAAATTTAAGGGGTGTGGAGGGAAGGCTGGCTTGGGGCAGGGTGGGGAGAATAACGGGGGCTCTGCCACCTGGTTTGTTTAGGCTGTTGAATTGGGGGATGTGGAAGGACCATAGAAATCAAACCAGGCATAACCAGAGATAGGGAGAAAATGACAGTCCCTTCTAGCTGCCTCCTTTTTCTTCCGGTTAGTCAGGACTGCACAATGATAGTTCTCAACTTCCCTCCCTCCCTCTCAAAGGTATCCCTCTAGGAGATTCTCCTAGTGTTATTCTAGATTAAAAAAAAACCAAACTTGTTTCTAAAATGATCTGGGATATGACTTAAATAAAATAATAGGATGCATAGTAAAATTGTTTTTTATCTAATAGCATTAAGGAAACTCATCCAGTATACAGGACATCTAACCAAACCTATGGTAGCAGGGCACCTACTGTACATGAAATGCCTGTAAGTATGAGATGGGTTCAAGAGAGACAGGCTTCTATGGGAGATTTCTATGGGCATTGGTTTAAGGAGAGACAAATTGGATGGGTGGGTGGGGGGGCAGAGGAGATGGAGGTGGAAACTGCAAAAAGTGGTATGAAAGGAGTGGTATAGTGGGCAAGGGCACAAGATGAGAGACAGGATGTTTAGAGTCTACTCTTAGTTTTGACACTGATTCAATCTGTTATTCATCCTCCTTACCCCCACCCCCAAGAGAAGGCAAATCAGCTCTCCTTGCCTGTTTCTTTGTCTGAATTACTCTCTGCTTTTCAAGCCAAGTTTACTTGTTACATAACAATATATAGACTATTCAATCAATCAAGCAAGCAACAAGCATTTGTTAAATACCTACTGTGTGTGCTATTATTTGAATAATGAAGATACTGAATTTAATGATCTTTGAGATCTCATTTTAGAATTTTTATTGACTACTCCAAGGGATTAAAAAAATGTAAATGGTGAAAGATTCCCTTTTAAAAACTTACATTCACATAGCAGTTGCTCTTTTTTTCCCACAAATATATGGAGGGATAGTGTTGAATAGAGAATTTACTAACAAGCCCAAGTTGGAAAGTATGTCATTTGCTATTGTGCAACCAGGCTGGTGTCATTGTTTTTAAAGTTCTCTTTCTATATGAAAGTAAGAAATAAAAATGTGCTGTACAAGCAAAAAATAGGGCCAGAAAGGGTTGCTCTCTGCTATTTTGAGGCTTGGGAGACTAAATATTATATAGGCTACTTAAGAACCATTAAGAAAGAGAACCAATGATAATGATAACCAATAATAATATAATAGATTGAATAGAGACCACTTTCTTATTCAGAGTTTGAGCTCTTTTGCCTATCATTCCCAGGTTTCTTCTATAATCTGGCATCACTCCACCTTTTTAGACTTAACTGATAGACTCCATCTCACCTTAGTGCCTTTGCATTAGCTTTCTCCCATGTCTGGAATGCTTGGCCTCCTGACCTCTGCTTCTTAGTTTTCAGGCCTCCCCTCAAAACCCAGTTCAACTCCCACCTTCTACATGAAGCCTTTCCCATTCTCTCCTCTCCCCACCCCCAACCCCCTTATGCTTTCCCTTCCATAACTACCATCTTGTATGTGCCTAGTTATTTACATGTTGTTTCCTTCATTAGACTGTAAGCTTCTTGAGGGGGGGAACCATTAAAAATTTTATTTTTTTACCTTTTTTTTGGTAGCACAGTGCCTGGCACATAGTAAGCACTTAGTAAATCCTCTTTGACTGACTTATTGGGAGGGCAGGTGCCATGTTACTTAAACCTTGCATCTCCCTCAGTAATAGTCACAATTGTTCTTAAAAACAGTCTATTGAATATATTGTCTGGGTAAAACATCTGATAAAGGTCAGTGTCACTTACTTTAATAGGTCTAGTAAATAATCAGTCATTTTTCATTCATGTCTGACTCTTCATGACCCCATTTGGGGTTTTCCCGGCAAAGATAAGAGCGGTTTGCCATTTCCTTCTCCAGCTCATTTGGCAGATGAGAAAACTGAGGCAAAAGGGTTAAGTGACTTGCTGAGAGTCACACAGCTAGTAAGTGTCTGAGGCCAGATTTAAGCTCAAGAAGATGAGTCTTCCTGACTCCATGCCTGGCACTTTATCCACTGTGGCACCTAGTAGGCCTAAACAACATTACATAGAATTATATCATGAAGATTTAGAACTAATTTTATTTCTCAAGAGACTATCACTGATACTTGGTACAATGGTATCCCAGTGATTAGCAATGCAGCTATTGAGAGAATTTCATAGAGCATAAAGTATACCAAACAGAGCCAGAAAAACTGGGTTCTGATCCTGGCTTGGTCACTTACTACCTATGTGACCTTGGGTAACTATTAAATGATGAAGGAAAAGTGACTTAACTTTTCAACAGTCTAGTGTCCTTACCTGTAATATCTATCAATGTAGGTACTACATGCCTGGGAGTAAGGGTTGTGGTGAAAGAAGTGCTTTGCAAAGCACTATAAATAAACTGTTATTCTTAGTAATTAAAGTTTTTTTTAATTTCAGAAAAGTTTTCATTCTTCACCACATATGTTTTCTCAACATTATGGAAATTGTGGGATATACAGAAACAACGGTTTTAATGTCTACACTGACAAGAGCATTGTGACGGGCCCTGATAATTTCATCACGTATTATGATCGACTGAACTTCCATCCCAGTTACAATGTTAATAAACCATCAATCTGTGATTAATGAGCACTTTCCCCTCTCTCAATGGTAATCTTGTTTCTAGATTGCAGTATTCTGAACAATCAATGTAATCACTTCCTGTTAAAATGTCTTTTTTTTTTAAATACAGCTATACTGAACTTTCCTAAAAATTTCTTCATATTTTTTAAGGCAGTAAAATGTACAAAGTTATCTCTTGTTTTAACCTCATTGTTATTTTAGGTGTAAAAGAAAATAGCCTTCTACAAAACATTTCAACTAAGATGAGAATCAATAGAAATACATTGAATTCTATGAATCGACTGAAATAGATAAACAAGGCACAGGGTCTTACACAGTGCTTGGTTCTTTAGTTGATAAATGGATATGCAATGATAACTGCTCTCTATAGTGTTACCTGGCAACATTTTCATGCTCATATGGAACTGCCACTGAAGATAAAGCGTAACGGAAAGGTTTTGGATGATTTCCTGCCACTCATATTCAATTTGAGTGCTGCCTCCTAGCATGGAGACAGCCAGAGGGGCATAACCTCTCGTAGGGTTTGCCAAGCTAAAGGCTTGTGTCTGTTGTTGGAAGACCAGCCTAGCCAAGTTTGGAAAGGCTTATCACCAGGTTAACTTGAGGGGGATGGATATTTTTGTCACAGAAAATGGTCTTTCAGAGTTGCTAAGCTGTAGAGAGTTTACAATCTGAATGCCTGAAGATGATAAAATAACAGTTGTATAAAAAACCAGAAGTATGAAAAACAAAAAGATGCAGCATAGGGGCTGGATTTTGGGCTTGAGTTTCATTTGATTGTCAGGGTGACGTTGTTTGTGGTCATTGTCCCTCTAACCAGAGGGACAATGGATACAATGGATAATTGTAGGGGGTGGGAGGGCTGGGAAATGGGGGATGGAAGGGAGCTGATATTATTTAATTTTTTTTGTTTCATATTCTTAAGTAATAGGCAAATGAAACAGTTTAAATTTCTCAAAAAGGAGTCCTTGATTAATACTTTCTATTAATGGCCTCTGATAAATATGAATGTTTTTCTATTATATATTATTATTGTGAATATGATGTTTAAAGAAAATATTTCCTTCAAAAGACTTCTCACTGAAAAAGATGAGAAGAAATCAAACACTGTGGTTGGCCATTTTTTGCTAATCTTTTGTTATACACAGAAAAACAGATTACAGAAACTTTAAAAAGTCCAATATGAGGTAGAAACTGTTTAATTTCTATAAGGTCTGGAGAGACAAAAAGAACTACAATTGTGGGTTATTCATATAGATGATACATAAAAACAGAATCTGAAACCAGATTATATGTATGCATATATACATACACATATATGCATACACACATTATGGTACAAAATAAAATGTGTTCTATTGCTTTCTGGTTGAAAAAGCAGTTCAAACATCAACCATCAAACTAAAATTATTTTTAAAGAAATCTATTTATTCATATTATTAAATAAAATTTCAACACTTCTATTTTTAGTCTGTTGAAATTATAAAGAACAAATATAAAAATAGTTAAGTTACTGTCAGTTTCCAAAATGTTTCCTTTACACTAGAAATCCAAATAGTAACACTGATTCTGAGAACTGTTATCACCTTAAAAGAACAAAGTCAATAGGAAAATCAATATTCTTTTAACCTAAATTGATTAAATAACTATTGTACTGCATTGTGTTGAGGCACAGAGTTGAGGCAGTCTTTGAAATCAAAGCAAAAATAAAAAGTGGTGGTTAAAACTGGAGAAAGATATGGCAAACCACTCCAAGAAAACCCTGAATGGGGCCACAAAGAGTTGGACAGGACTGAAAAAGACTGAACAACTTCTCCCTCAAAATAGTAAAGGCCCTGCTGGAGAGGAATGCTTGATTGTGGGTTGGCTCTGCACTCCTTTATCAGACAAGCATTCTGTCTAGAACAGGCCTGCACAACCTGTGGCTCTTTGGCCTGCTGCTTGCTGCACACCAAAGGATTTTGGGTGGCCCGCAAAAATGTGGAGGAAATGTAGAGGAAATCCTTTGATGTGCCGCAGGTTGTGCAGGCCCGACGTAGAACAATGATTTTTTTCCTTTCCTAATTTAAAAGAGAATCTACATTAAAAAAGTAATATAAAAAATATGAACAATAATCGGTGAAAATGTCATATCCCTGACAGTATAGCAACTGTTTAACTGTCTTGAAGACATGGAGATTAAAAAACAAAACAAAACAAACAAACCTGACTCTATTTGTGACTTCCTGCATGATTATTCTAATTATTCAAAGAGCTTCATTTGGTGAAGTAGAATCTATCTGTCACACTTTCTATTGAGTGGCTGGAGGTTAAACTTCTTACACAGCACCTCTGGGGCAATATGACATAAGACTAGTGTCAATCAGCATCAAGAGAAGAGGGAGGAGAAGAGCTGCAAAACATATAAGGGAAACGCCAGTCATTAGTAAGTATAAGGTCAATATTTTGCTAGCTCTCCATATGCAGAAGAAAGAGTAAACCTTAATTACATAGGATAACTTGTGGGACAGAGGAAGGAAGATCGTGGGACTTTCTTCTCTAAAACAGAGAATTTGGTCAAGGTTGTATCCTCTGCCTTGAAACTTTAACATCTGAAAAAACATTAACTGTGACAGAAGGGGGGGGAAAGTTTGCCATACAATTCAATACAACCATTCCAGTAGTGTTTAATGATGATGATGATGTATTTATATAGTGCTTTATGGTTTGCGAAACCTTAGGCAGCTAGGTGCTGCAATGGATAAAGCTCTAGGCTTGGAATCAGTAAGACCTGAATTCATATCCAGCCTCAGACATTTACTAGCTGTGTGACCTTGGGCAAGTCACTTAACCCCAATTGCCCTGCCCCCCCCCAAAAGAAATTAAATGACTTGCCCAAGGTCACACAGCTAGTAAATGTGTCAAATGTCTGAGGCCGCATTTGAACTCAGGTCCTCCTGACTCCAGGGCTGGTGCTCTACTCTCTGCACCACTTAGCTGCCCCAAGTCACTTAATATCTGCCTGCTTCAGTATCTTCAACTGTAAAATGAGGATAACAGCATCTACCTCACAGGACTATTGTGAGGATCAAATAAGTTGATTTACAAAAAGTACTTAGTATCTGGCACAGGCATGTTGTGGGCACTATATAAATGCTATCTATTATATAATTACTATATAAGTTATCTCATTTGATTCTCACAACCCTGTGAGATAGGTGTAATTTCCATTTTATAGATGAGGAAACTGAGGCTGAGGAATGAATTGTCCTGGGTCGTACTGCTAGTAAATGTCTGAAAGCAGGATTTGAATTTAGGTCTCCTTGACTCCAGATCCAGCACTCTTACCCACGGCACCACCTAGATGCCCTGTGTTGTTAACCAAATGATAGGTCAAAATTTTGTCAAATATAAGGACAACGACATCACCATACCAATGAATTAACTTTTTCTGCCCGAGTTATCACCAAAATCAGAAAGAAAATGAAGTACAAGGGTACTTCAGAGTAGGTAAAAACCCCAATGTATCCATCAGAAGAACAATTATTCCAACATTGTGAGTGGCAATACTTTCATTAAGTGCTATCTAGTGAGAAAGGTAATGGTCCCACCATATTTTCCCAATCTTATCTCCTCCACAGCAAACATTCTATTTAAACTATTTGCTGAACGCTCTCCGCACCATCCTGTCTTAATCTTTTTGTTCATGTTGTTCATTCCACCTAAAATTTACTGTCTGAATATCTAGCTATTCTGTCCTCCAAGAGCCTAATTAAATGCTACCTCCTCCATTATTCCTAGATCCTCTCAATACCCTATGTGATCTCTTTCTCTTGACACCAGTAACATTATATATTTTATGACACTTATCACATCACATTCACCTCATGTGTTGTTCGGCTATCTTAAAAACAACAAAAACCTACTACCCTGAGCTTCTGAGCACAAGTACTTCTTCCTCATTGTATTCCCCCGAAAAGTTAAGATGGTCAATAAAAATTTGTTGAATTGTTCATCATCTATCCAAACTTTACATTTCCTTCCAGACCTAACTAAAATTTCACCTTCCTTAAGTGGTTTTCTTCCTTGATCTCCTTTGGTCTCCACCTCAACCCCAAATCTTTCCCTAATTAATCTTCTTAGCACTAAGATCTTACATAATATTAGCCTTACCCCTGCATATTTTATCAATTTATATAGAACATGACATCTGGAAGACACCTTGGGGTTCATCTACTTTAACTCCCTCATTTTAAAATTCAATTCAATTTTCAAAAAGATTTGTTAAATGCCTATCAGTCAAATCAGACATTTTAAAAGTGCCTACTATATGCTAGATACTGTGCTGTAGTCTGCAGATATAAATACAAAGAATAAAATTCACTCCTCTCAAAGAGTTTACATTCTAATGGGGGAGATAACAATACATGTATAAGTTTATTCAGGATAACTATTAAGACAATGCCTCTGCAAAGGCAAGAAAACAGAAGATGGAATGTCATATACGGGGAATGGGAAATGGGTCAGTTTGATGGCACAGAGAGTATCATAGGCTCTTTATAGTTTGTTTTTCTTATATGACTTTATATTATTAAGGATGTGATGAGCTTATTTTATTTTGGTATTTTAAAACATTTACTTATTAGGAAGATATTGCTTTGTGATTATTCCTAGCTGTTTCATCTATATCTTGCCTCTTTTACTAAACAATGGGGGGAAAAGGACTTTGTCTTTATTTTATATTCTTCCATGTGTCTAGCACAGTGCTGTGCATGAATACATTTTTTAAAAATGCTAGCTGAGTGAAGAAGCAGTGTGCAGAATTAAAGTGATCAATATGAGACAGGGAGAAGTTGGTTTTACCTTGTTTCTTCATTCACTGCACTGGGCCAGCTTTTGTTTGTTTACTATTAAGATCTTAATGTTGACAGACACTAAATAATACTCAAAGCATTATTCTGTTTCTTACTCTATGACCTTTGAAATTGGTCAAATAAGTGAGGTCCTAAGTAGAAAAACTCTTATTCTTATGACATACCTTAATTAACTAGGATTTTTACTTTGAAGTGGATAGGCTTTTAAGGTAAAACTTAAAATTACCTTCTGAGATAACATAAAGCACATAAAAACTGGTTTTTATGGTTCATGAACAGTCCTCAGTTTATTAGTTTTTAAAACTTATGAATTTATACCATTTCTTACATACAAAACAAGTTGATTTTTGTTTTTAATTTAAAAAGTGCTTTTTAAAAATGAAATGACATTTAAAGCACAGATTACATGGATTTATATTTTATTTGGAAGCACTTAAGTGAATCAATATCTTGCCGAAAAAAAAAAGACATAAACACAGACACCAACTGGAGCATCGGATAGAAATTCCAATCCTAAAATTGTTTTACCAAAATTTTTCAATAAGGATACATTCAACACAAATGATACCTTGTTTCATATTCAGGTATTAATGTGAATTACTGCTTAAACTTGTGGAAAAATAACGTAGAGAAAAACTTATCTGAATTTTAAAATACCAACTAACTCCAATTCTAAACTTAGGACAAAACACTGTTCTAGGCACACCATAACTAAGTTAGATTAGAAAAGTTTTTAAAAATGCAATGTTCTTCTACAAAATTCTGGTCAGACAACAAAAGTCTAGTGTTGACTGGTTGATAATACAAGGTTGATAAATGAATAAATGCCCATAATTTAAATGTCCTAATATGTTGATGCCCTGCAGCCCTAAGCTCACAATGGAAGTAGAAAAGTTGCTATGTCTTTCACTATAATACCATATGACTAATACCATTCTATCTCATTTTAACAGTCTATAATCCATTGGCAGAATACCACCCCATAAGAATACATAATGAAACAAAGAAATTCTCTTTGACTCCGTTTCTTTTATTATGGAAGCCCATTGTTCTCATTAAATCTCATTAAACAGTGGAGTCATTGTATAAAGAGCTTTGAAAGGCAATTGCTATGACAATTGAATTATGGTTTGAAAATAAATTTCTAATTTAAGGAAGATATACTTACATATCTGGTTGTAAGTTCCATGAGGGCAAGGATTTTGCCTTAGTTATCTCTGTATCTCTTTCAGCACCTAGCACAGTGCTTTACAGATTGAAGGTGCTTATTAAATGATTGCTAAATGGATGTACAGCGTGTATCTCAAGACAATATATACATACAGCCTCTGTGTGTATGTAGATACACACACATATAATTGACTTGGGACACTGAAAATATTTGATGGTAGCTCATAATGCCCCAGAAAATTATTCAAAACATGTTATATGTGTTTCAAGTGTTCTACGTTTTCTATATCCAACTAGATTTAAGTTCATTTAAAGGGAAGAGCTGAGTTTCCATTTCTTATTAATCCCTCCACAATATCTAATATTGCATTTTGCACACTGCTGGTGCTCAATTAATGTTTGGTGATTGATTTTCCTAAAGCAACTATAAACAGTGCTTATTTTATTGCACATATCAAGAAAAGGGGATGAAATTTAAAATACATACATAACTTTCATATTTTACAACCACTATTAAAAAAGTAGCTCCAATACAAAAAGTAGTTAATTTAGATTGTATAATTGTCCTGTAATGGAACAAGATTATATATTAGAAAACTTCAGATGACTTTTACCAGGCATACTTTGGAAATATGAATTGTATAGTAGATATAATACTGCCACTGAAATAATTTTATTTGGGATTTCTCAGCTTAAAAGTGGAGAGCCCAAACAATTGTTCAACTGTACTTGTGCTTTGAAACATTTACTGTTCAAAAGTTCTCCCTCTCCCACTTTTTTGACCTGTGATTTCATCAGTAGAGGGAAGTCTTGTAAGAGATAAATGAGGAACTCCCCTCATGTCGATTTAGACGTCACATGCTCTAAAACTTAGAGAGCTTTTTTGTTAGTGAAAGAGTTGTCATAAAATACGCTTAGGAGTTAATATTGAGATTAATGGGATCTATATTTAAGAAGTTATGTCCCAAAGTCTGTTTTACTGTAGGTAGAAAAATGTTCCATAAGAAATTTTACTGACATGATACCTTTGCGCTGAACCACCAAAAGAAACTGCTGTTTAGAGAGTCTCATCAATGACTTTTTAGGCCTCCAAAGTTTGATATCTAAAAATTTTCAGCATTACTTAGTCAAATGTTACATATATTTAAAGCTGGCAGTGTTAGTAATTACTGGAAAAGCCTAGATTTGTCTATTCTATTTTGGGTCCCTCACAATCACTAATTTCACATGGGTGTTTTCCCAGCTATAATAATACATGACTACAGAATACTGTAGTTACACATATTCTAGAAAATTAACTACTAGATTAAAAAAAATATTTCATTACCACACTTTAAATAATTTATAAAATGCTACAAATTTATATTTACCCAGGACACACCTGTTAATAGAAACATTTGTTTCACATTAGTATACATATGTACATGTGAATGTATATTAGCAACTCCAGACAATTGCTTTCCCCCCTTTTAAATACCAAGCTCTCTAAATAACTGTTGAGCTCTATTTAGCAGTTCTAGTTCTCTATCTACACTCATTTACTTTATACAAAGATTCATGAAAACTATGGGAAAATGTACTTACAAATTTAAGATCTTCCCCTTTACCATTGAACTTCTGCTTTCCTCTATGGAGGTGCCATTAAATTCATTGGAATCATTCTCTAATGCTTTCTGATCTCGGCCACCTTTATCAACAATCCTTCTATTTCTTACATCTAGTATTTTCCCTCCTGAACTGAACTTCTTTACTTCACGAATGTTTAATTCTGCCTGTGTCTTTCTATTTTGCCAATCAGACCCTTCCTTCTTCAAAAGCAAGTATGAGCTTCCAAATATTCCTGAATCTTTGCTCAATTTGTTCTCTTTTAATGACGTGAAGAGGGGCACCTGCAAAGGAACTGCCTGGTTTGAATCTAAAAGACTTGTTTGTTTGCTACCTTGAGATGTACTCTTCCCAAAATTAAATACTCCAGTTGGAATCAAAGAATGAAATCCAGTCAAATGTAAACTTTGCTGATGATCTACTGCACAATTTGTAGAACTCTTTCTTTGATCCTTTAATCTTTTTTCTCTTTCCTTCCTAGGATTCCCTTTCTGTACTATTTCTCTACCTTCTGTGTTAAGCACACAAATATTCTGGAACACTCCTTCGTGGACAAAATCACTTTGCAGAGTATACTGTCTGCTGTTTAAAAGCAAATGTCTCTCATTTTCAGGTACAAATTTTTGATCACACATGCTTTTGCTGCACCATTTTCCCTGAAAAGGATTAGTCTTTTCTGGAGTGGTAATATCAGTAATACAGTAGTTCTGCAACCTATTGACAACATTTTCTGTATCAGTGGGTTTGAGACTTTTTTGACTTTGGTCTTTGATACAGATAGCTTTCTTATCTATTGATGCTTCCTTTATAGATAAACTGCCACAACAACTTTTAGGTGTCATTGTTTCATGTTTTGTTTTTACAGCCAAAGTAGAATGGAGGTAGATATTCCCAGGACAGGATGTACTTTTCCTACCATCATTTAAAATATTTATTGCACTTTGTATTACAGTTTTATCAGAGATTTTTAGGTCCTCGGCTTTCTGAGAAACTATCTTATTCTTTTGACTTTGGCCAGATAACAAGCCAGGCTGATGCCCCACAGACTGATGCTTCTCTTTTCCACTAACAATTTCAGGCTTAGAAACTTGCCCTATCCCAAGAGCTGTTGTTACACTACCCTCTTGAATTTCTGAACTGCTCATGGAGTATTTGGCTTTTTCTGCCAAAAACTTTCTAATTTCTTGTTCAATGCTATCATCACTATCCACTGAACTACTGTCATCAGAGAGTGAGATTGCAGTGTTCCGATTTTCACTGATTTCTGTATCATTTGAAACTAACATAGGTTTTGAGAAAATTTTTTTCTCTAATTGGAATGCCAGCTGGAGATCTTCCTGCTTTTTCCCCTGTTTCCCTCTTTCTGTTCTGTTGTTATAAGTGTTCAAAGGTTTCTTTACTGTGTTCTCCCTATTGTCTCTTTTAGATCCTGGGAGACAGCTTTTCAGTAAGTGAGGACTCTTGTCTTTCCAGTGTTTTTGGAACTTATTAAATTTATCTAAAAATTGAGTTCCTGTGCTACTAAGCTTAACCTTTTTTTTATAGTGAGGTTTGGGGTCCCTGCACCTTTTCTTTAATTTACGCTTTGATCTTAATAGGTCCTTAATAGCCATATCAAGGTCTTCATCACTGTCCAAAGAACTACTTTTGTCACCAGACCCAGGCCTCTCTTGTTCCAAATTTCTTCCCTGTGCTATTTTATCATGGGCTTGTGATAAACTACTTCTCAGGTCTAAGGCAATGTGCTCATCAATAAGCCCAACTAAATTGGAAGAGAGGAACTGACAAGTCATCTCATCCTCCCTGCTTTCAGATTTACAGATTTTATCCTGACTGCTCAACTCTTTTTTTTCTTGGAACATAAGAATTTTCCCCTGACCATACTCAGTTTCCCTTGAGCATTCTCTTTCTAACCCTTTAGTTTTCTTAGGTGTTAGTTGTTTCACCACTTTCCTTTCCCCTTTAAGTTTCCTTTTGCAACACAGTGATAACTTCAGTGTCTTAGAAAGAGGGCCTTTGGGGCTATTGCCTTGATTACTATGTTCAGGCAATAGTGGTCCCTGCACAGACTTGGAAAGGTTTTCCGGTTTGGCCAGTAAACGTTCTGATTGTGCCTTAAGGGCCAAAAAGGTTCTGATTTCTTGCTCAATGCTATCATCACTATCTACCAAGCTGCTATCACTGTCAGGGTGGGAAGGCACATTTTGGGAAGAGAAGAGAGGGGTTGTAGAAAGTGATCTGTCATTGCTTTCCACATGGGAAGGCATGATTGTTTTGTAAATGTCAAGTATAGCTTCTGCACACATTAACTCGGCAGATGTTTCAGCCTGGAATGAGGGTTGTACTGTAAACTCACATTTGGCAATTGTATTCATAGGAGGTGTAGAAACTTTGGTTTCTTTCAGTGGTTTAAAAAGTTTGTTGGAGTCACAGCTACTGTTGCTCAGTTCTGTAGCCTTTGTAGCAGTCTGTTTCCTCTTGCTAGTCAATGTTTTTTTGTGGCTTTCAAGCAAGGCACTTTTTGAAGAACCAACTGCAATACTTGTAGTAAAATCTGATACTTTGTCATCATCTCTGGGATGTGTTTTTTGCAATAGGTTACTATCCACTGTAGAACTCGCTTCCTTTCTTTTCTCCAATTGGTACATCTGAATGGCTTCTTCAATGCCATCGTCACTACTTGAATCAGATATCTCATATACAAGAGCTGCACTTTTGATTCTTTGTTCCCCTCTATTTGCCCAGGAATGCTTTTTCTCTACACCTTTATATTGTGCTGTTTCTAAAGAATGGCATGTACCTGCCAGTTTAGGAGGTGCCAGCCTTGTATTGGTAAAGTTTTCAGATTCTGTGCTGATTTTAGGCTTGAAGCACTTGGGCTGTACGTTAGTCTTCTCCAATTCTGGATACTGTTTGAAGATTACATCCTTACATCCTTGCTTTAAATCTTGGCGATTTGATTTGACAATGGATTCTTTATTGGATTTAGGTACTCCTTTCACCAAGACTTCTTTTTGCTCTGTTCTTTTGTCCAAAGGGATACCACACTTATGGACCTCTTGTTGCTTCTTCTCATTCAGGAACTGTTCTATTTCAGCTTGTATGCTTTGCTCAAAAGAGTCATCACTACTTACACTAAGAGGAGAACTAGCTCTTGGCTTATCATGGATTCCCTTGGGATTACAAATGACGGCTTCTGATAACACATCAGATTTAAAATTCACAGGAGGTAGGTGAGTGGTCACATTGTTTTGAGGGAAATCTTGTTTGACTCTGTTATTCCCATCTGTTGTACCAAAACAAGTTGCATTGCTGCTGGGTGATGACTGAATAGTGTTGCTTTTCTCCTTTAGATATTCCTGTATTGCTTGCTCTATCTCCCGGTCCACAGAATCATCACTATCTGATTCCAATACAAGAGGTCCAAAATCAGAGGAGTCATCTTCCATGTGGTCAAATTCAGTAGACAATTCACTTTTGGCATATGTAGAGTGCTCCTTAAGCACAATTGTATTAGCAGCTGCAATTCTGGCTCCTTTGTATTTACCTCCCCTTTGATTTTTCTGCATAATGTACTCATTGTTCATACCCAAGGAAGCCTCCTCACTTTGCAGGTTGTTTATGATCATTTGAACTTTTGCACTTACAGATGCTCTAGCAATATCCTCTTCAGATTCTGAGAAACACACAGGAAATCTAAAACTCCCTGACTGTCCAAATGACTCCCATTTTGACTGTAGAGCAATCACAGGAGGGGCATTCATTAGAAACATTCTAGCAGACAATGATGGAGTGTGCAAAGGGATGATTTTTTTTTTATATTTATATCTGTTTCACATCCTGTGAAGAAACAAAGAAAGGGCCATTTATATTCCAAACACAAGAAACCCATGATGTTAATAAACAGCATGACAGAATTGGTAATGCCTTCTTATGGTATTTCAATTTTGCCATAAATATCATAATTTCCTGGAAACACATTGTATTCCCATATAAACAATTCCCTAAAAGTACATCAAGGAAAAAAAATCCAGAAACTTGCAAACTAATATTTGCCTACTGTCATTACCTCCTGTACTCATATTTAATTTGTAAAGATAGTTACCATCAATTCAGCTCAGGAGAAAGTAACACCATTTTTAATCCTGTGGTGGCATGACATACAGCAACATATCAAACTAAACAGCTAGGTGATTCGACTCAGATTCTGGGCTATTTATGTAATCTTATCAAATTGGTGGAGCCTTCCATTGATTCAGTTTATTCGTGTATTTCTTTTAGTTAAAAGTAGTTATATATAAAAGTGACTTGACTTTTTATTTAGTAAACCTATGGAATTCAGAAGTATCAGTTATGTTATAAAAATAGTGTAGGTCACATAAAAATTGAATGTATAAAAACCATAGTGTATTAATGTCAATAGTAAATTTAATTTTTTAATCACTGGGGTGATATATAAATACATGGCAAGGCTGTTATAGTTTATACAGATGTGGAATAATTCGGTAATCTTACTACTATAGGAGGAAAAAATGGTAAATTTTCACTGTGACTCAGCTGAGAATCATAAAATACTGGAACTGGAAGGGAATATTAGAATTCAGCTAATCTGACTTTTTCATTGTAGAAATGAAGAAATAAAGGCCCAGAAAGGGGAAGAATAAGTTACTGACAGAGCTGGGACTAGAGACCAAGTATCTGACTCTTACGTGGGGTGGGGGGTGGGGAACATTCCACTAATAAGTCACATTGCTATCTCCAATGGAAAGGATCTAACATTGTGACCTACAAAATGAATGGGGAAACTGAGCTGAATAGGAAGCAAAATAGCTTGCAGCTACTACTACAGAGTTTGAAAATTTAGGTTTGAGTTTTCTCCATTATGATGCTACATTTCCATTTAAGCTAGTTATCTGGTATTTATAGATCTACAACAGAGACTTCTTCCCAAGAGGAACTGAAATACCCAACATATGTATGTGTGTGTGTGTGTGTGTGTGTGTGTGTGTGTGTGTGTGCGCGCGCGCGCATGTGTATAGGATCATAAAAAGGAGCAAGATGGTCTTAAAAAACAAAAACATTTCTGGAGCAGTGGTTTGGAGTTGGAGGATTTGTATTCAAATCCTAGCTTACTACCCTGTCTCATATGATTTTTGTCAAGTTATTTAACCTTTCTGAGCCAGGGTCTTTTGTGTAAATTGAAGGGATTGGACTAGATGACCTCTAAGATTCCTTCCATCTCTAAAGCTATAGTTCTATCATCCTATGAATAATTAGCAGCTGCAAAAAGAAAATTATGAAGCAAATGAAATGATTTATATTCCAAGTGTGAAACTATAATGTCACAATTTTAACGCAATTAGTTGAAGAGGTTCTCCTCAGGAGTGAATTCTATGACACTGAAAAGTTGATTTAGTTTTAAAAATGCCTCAGACCTGATTCTTAATTGTTTCATCTATTTGTCCTTTTAACTTCTTACCTCTCTCTTTAAAGATTTATCACAGCTGCACCTGTTCAGCATTACATTTTTTCCCAAATTGGAGAATAAAAAAATGATCTATATTAAAATGACATACGAATCACCAGAGTTTAACAACTTGTAATGCAATTTCCCTACAAGCTACCTCCCCTGCAACAAACAGATCATGAAAATTTTCCTTTCTTCTGACATAAGAGCAAAGAAATGGCATCTTTGTGAACTCTGCTGTGTGCTGGAAAGGGAACATTTAAAAAGCATTTAATATTTTGTTATTCTCAAGCATACATTTTTGGGGTCTAAACTTGTGATTTCATTTCACTAGGGAGTACAGGAATCCTTGCTGTGGAAACCCTCTGCAACTAAGATACAAATGTTGCATAAAGGTACTGAGTTATCCTAGGCCACACAGCTAGTATATGCCATGGGCTCCAAGGCTGACGTTCTATCCACTATGCCACAAGGTTCTCAAATAGTTCTTGAGCTCTAGACCTAAGACTACATGGAACTGAATTGAGATTTCACCTCTTCCCTTTTCAGTAAAAGGAGTTATGGTCTGAACTAGAAACCTGAAGAGTCTGCAGGCCAACTGTATGCATTGGATGAGTTAGTATAGTTTGGAATACTAAAGTTTTAGAACCATGGTAAAACAAAGTTTAGTTAAAGATAAAAACAAAAATAAACTGTGGTCAATGAAATTTGGCAGGAAGAATATGCTTGATGAAGATGATTCATAAATGAAAGATTTTTGTAAGAACACACACTGAACTGGTCTAACCACACAGAGTACAGTTTGGAATTATACCCAAAGGGCTGTAAAATTGTGCATACCCTTTGACCCAACAATACTGTTACTAGGTCTGTACCCCAAACAGGTCAAAGAAAAAGGAAAAGGACCTATAACTATAAAAATATTTATAGTAACTTTTTTGTGTTGGCAAAGAATTTGAAACTTAGAAGATGCTGATCAACTGGGGAATGGCTGAACAAGCTGTAGTATATGATTGTGATGGTATTGTGTGGTAAGGAATGACAAAGGAGATGGTTTCAGAAAAAACCTGGGAAGACTTATATGAGCTGATGAGAAGTGAAGTGAGCAGAACTATAACATTCTATATAACAGCAACAACGTAATGTCAATCAACTGTGAACGACTTAGTTTCTCTGATCAATGCAATGATTTATGCAATTCCAAAGGACTCATGATGAAATATACTATCCATCGCCAGAGAGAGAACTTTAGAACTTTGAGAACCGATTTAAGTATTTTTTCTTTTACTTTATTTTTCTTACCCTGCCCCTCCCCCCAACATAACTAATGAGGAATTATGTTTTGCATGACTTCATATATATAATGGATATCTTATTTCTTGCCTTCTCAATTGGTGGGGAAGGGGCAGGAAGGAAGGAGAGAATTTGGAACTGGAAATAAAAATGAAAAAAAAAACACACACTAGAATAAAATGTACTTGTTCACAGTTAACTTATATTATTATGTTTTAAATAAAAATTGACATAAATAGATACATTCTTGGGGAAATGATACAAGTTTCAGTATATAACAGAGGTTTGTGATTTCATATAAAATCTTTGTTTTTTTGTGTAAATGGATTTGTTGCTGTTTTTTAAGTCTATAATAAAAAGGAAAAATTTTAAAAGGGGGAAGGAAAAGAATATGAGCTCTATCTGGCCAATGAGTTCTACTTAAATAAACTATGCCATCTGCTATTCTGATGAAGAAATTGATGTGGATTTGAAGTGTATTTTTAAATGGTTAATACAGTTTGGATTACATATATGACTTTTCTAAACTGTTTAACCATCTAGTTCAAGAATCAGCTTATTAAAAGACAACCCCAAACATCCAAGATGAAATCTCCAAACACATTTCTCTTGGCAACATCTTATTGTTTTGATGTTGTCAACTGTAGTTTAAACAGACCTTAAACGTTAGATGAATCATTCTTTAAAACTGTACCGGGAATTCATGAGTCTTTTTTGAGGCAAAACTAAAAGTGGGCTTTGCCAAAATATAGTACCCACTGTGAATGCAATTGAATTGGGAGCAGAGTGCAGTCACTGTGAATACTGCACATCTGCAGTTAAAAGCAAAATACAAGCTTCAAAAAAATAAATTCTTTAAAAAGGGGGTGGGGGCAAAGGAAGAAAGCACCTTAATCTCATTTCAGCCCAAGAGTTAAGAATAAATGAAAAGATTCGTGGATTAAGGCAGCAACAACAAAATCTAGGAAGGAAAAAACAAAGGTGAAAAAATGCTCCAAATTTTTTATCAAGTTTTTAAAAATCAATTGTCATCACAGGTTACTATCAATCTAGAACCTAGCACAGTGCTTTGTACATAATAAGCACTGATTTAACAAACATCTGTTGAATTGCTGAACCTGGCTCTGTCCCTACAAAGGGATTAGACTTTACACCTCACCAAAGCACTCTAGAATAGGGGTAGTCCAGTTCTGGGCTTTACTATATAGTTTAAGTTTTTTTCCTCATATTTTTAAAAAGAAATTTCGAATTCAGTTTCAAAAGACAAGAGGAAGTTAGTATTATTTCAAGAATCGCCTTGTTCCTAATTCAGGACCATGGTGAGTCAGAGGGATCCATTTCCCCCGACAGTTAGAAGGGTTGCGGTTGCCCTACAAGTAGGGTGTGTACTGTATATTTATGGAGAGTAATCCTGACACTATTAACAACATCACTTTCCTACCTTTAACAAATAAAGCTGCAGTAAGATTTACAGTAACTGTTGTTAGGATGGAGATCACAAAGGAACAGGATGTTACCCTATTTTGGGTTCCTTGAACTTGAAATCTGGATGGTGGGGGGATATTTTCTTGATTCTTGATCTTTACTTTGTCAGTCATTCATTAGGGACCTACTATGTGCAAGAATATGGAGTTCAATATTAGTCAAATGGAATAATTCTTTCATCTCTAGCAATGGCTCCCAAAGAAACAGAAATGCCAAATCTGGAGGATTTACTGTCCACAGAAAGCATGCAAACAGATAATTCCACTTTGAGTGGCTTTTAATTCTCAAAAGGCTGGGACATCTAAGACTTCATTTGGGAGATTAAGGTGGAAGAAATTGCCAAGTCCTTTTTACAAAGGAAGAAACTAAGGTATCGAGAGATTCAATATGTCCCACTTAGGTTCCGAAAATTACGCTCCCTTCATCTCCACATTCCCCCGGCTAATCTCTACAATAGCGGGACAATAAAAACTGTGGTCCCAGAGATTAGCCCCCAACCCTCTTACCCCCTCAAGCCGGGGCAAGAGCTCCTTGAGGGATTAGGCCCCTCCTCTTTCACCTCTGGGAGACCTCTCCAAGGGACCAAACACCTTCCCCCCCCCCTCCCCCGCCTCCCAGGGATAACTGCCCTTCCCCAGGGGGAAGGCCCTCTCTCCGCACCCAGGAACAGGAGGGCAGCCCATCCCCCGGCAGGCCCGGCCTGGCCACCTTCCCAGGCCGCGCTGGACGCCGGCTTCTGGGCCCACTTTCTGACCTCTATCCCCCGGTGCCTCC
The DNA here is from genome assembly GCF_011100635.1 of Trichosurus vulpecula. Lineage (NCBI taxonomy): Eukaryota > Metazoa > Chordata > Mammalia > Diprotodontia > Phalangeridae > Trichosurus > Trichosurus vulpecula. The sequence continues at coordinate 171,086,677 of NC_050575.1, read as the reverse complement.
CCGGGCCCTGCCGCGTTGCCCGAGGCTCACCTTAGACGAGGCCCGGTCCGGCCGGGGTGTGAGGCGGCGCAGAGCCGGCCCAAGGGACTCAGCCTCCAGCGGCCCGGGGCCTCCAGGGCCGCGGCTCCGCCCGCTTGGCCTCCCAGCTGAGCCGTGGCTCGCACCGGAGGGCGCAGGGCGCCGCCTCCTCTCCCTCCGCCTGCCGCTGCCGCTGCCGCAACCGCAGCCGCAGCTGCCGCCACCGCGGACGGTCGGGTCAGCTCCCGAAACCCCCTCCCCTTCCTAGGGGGAGGAGGCGGGAGGGCCACGGGGCCAGAGTGCTCCCCTCCTGAAGTCTCCCCCCGCCCCCAGCGGAACCCCAAGCCACCTCCCCGCGCGCGCGCCCCTTCCTCGCGCCCTACCCCTCCCACAGCCCCGCCGGTCCGGGTTCCATTCGGGCGCGCGCCGAGGGAGTTAGGCGAGAAGGGCCCGGCCCCCTGCACCCGACTCCGCTGGATTTATGCTCTAGCAGCTGGAAGACCGGGAATGGGTGGAAGGCAACCTCCTAGTCCAGCAACGACGATGATCCCTAAGGGCTCTCCCAGTCCTGACATTTTATGAGTTTATGATTCAGGGGCCAGGGTCTCTTACGTTCCACCTCCCTGACCACCTCCCCCTCTCCCCCGCAGCGCTCCTTCTTTCCAGAGTGGTGCACGCCCTATGGACATCGAGGCTTGTGCACGCGCAACGGGCTTTCCTTCGAGGCTAGGGTGCGCGCTATGTGCTGCCAATTGACTCTTTGTACACGCGCTATGGCTTTGGAGGTGGGGTTTTTTGTTTGTTTTTTACATTTTTTCTACTAGGTACATTTGCAGCCACCCTTACTGTGCATACAGCGCTATAGCTTTTGGTGCTGCTCTAAATCCTCCCTCCTTCCCCAACAACACCCGGCGCTCTATTACTCTATGGCTCTACTCCTCTCCCCTCACCTCCCTCCCTGAGCTCATACTATTAGCTGCTCAATACCCTACCGTGTTCCCGAGGGTTGGGTAGGTTGGTGTGCTCACTCGCCGGCGTGGGCGCAGGACGGGAAAGATGCTATCCGTGCATGCGCTGCTGTGGGGTACGGGAGGGGGGGAAAGCACCAGTCTGTTGCCTGTGAAGAAGAGGCTGCGATGTGGCTTTCGAAGTGTGCACGCGCCCAGAGAGGCGGGAGCCGGGTGCTAGGGCTACAGAGAGGTTGGGGTGGCTGGGGACCACTATGGGGTGGGGGCGGGGGAGTGTATGTAGTGCGCCTGTCCAGCCTCTAACCTGCAAACCCCGACCTCAAATGAGGATGAGGCTTGCAAGGCAACTAACTGCTTGCCTCCCGGTCCTCCCAACTATTTCTCACCTACTCTTCAGGCCCCTTCCCTGGTCCCTACGACTTCTTAAGGGGGCAGGGAAGCAGCTGCAGTGGTTGGAGCCTCTGGAAACTGCCTAGTAGTTTGGCATCAAAGGGCGGGCATGTCTGTACTCCAGCAAAGTCCTATGGCCTGGAATTTTGGAACACACCCGCCTTGTACCAGAGCACTGTGCTTGACCCACTCTGGTCACCCAACACCCAACAGAGATCGTTTTTCCTCCTTGATTTGAACTTTTTGGAAATGGCCCAGGGTGTTGTAGGTTGAAATTTTGGACCCTCTGGCTAAATTCCAGTCCTTGGCACCATCCAAGTGAATCCCCTCCTCTACTGGGGTCTCCTTCACCCTGTGATGGCCTAGAAGGTCAAAGGGACAAGAATAACAAAGGGGACCAGGAAAGCCTTCAGGCAGAAGGTGCTGCTTGAGTTGAATCTTGAAAGAAACTATGAATTCCAGAATAGAAGTGAGGAAGGGGAATGGCAGTGTGTTGTGGTATGGCAAGGGCATGGGATACGGAGTCAAAGAATCTGGGTTGAGTTCCCAGTTTTGCCTCTTATTACCTATGTGATCTGAGCAAGTCACTTATCCTCTATGGGCCTCAGTTTCCTTATCTGTAAAATGAAGGCGTTGGAGTTGAAGATGTCCAAGGTCCCATTCAGCTTTAAATCCATGCCTATGTTATGACTTCTTTCCAGGTATGGAAGATAACTAGTGCAAAGATACAGACATGGGAGACTGAGTATTTTGTATCAGGAACAGCAAACCATCCCCAACCTCTTTTAAAGTCCCTCTTTTTCTTTAAGGCCCCAACTCAGATGCTACCTCTTCCATTAAGTGTTCACTGACCACTTCTCTCTACAACCCTTCTGCACCAGAGAAAGTGAGTTCTCTCTTCTTAAATTTCTGATAGTACCTTGCCTGGCCAGCAGCTTTGCATTTATCTCATTCTCCCTTTTCTCATAGCTCACAGAATCATACATTGAGAACTGGGAGGGACCTTAGAGGTCATCCATTCCCTCACTTTACAAATGAGAAAACAGGCCCAGAGAGGTTAAGTGATTTGCCCAAAGTCATATAGGAAGTAGGTGGCAGATCCAGGTGCTCTGACTTCAAATCCAGTGCTCTTTCCATGGTGCCACACTATCTCCCATTGTGTGTGCTTGCCCCCTTAGGCTGTAAGCAGGGACTATGTCATATCTATACTTTATTCTCAACGTGCTGCACAGGGTCTTGCCTATCACAGATTCCTCATAAATGTTCATTTAATTAAATCTAATTGAATTGAAGCACCTAAGCTCTGTCTCTCTTCTGGTGCCTAATAGAATGTTATGAACACAGTATGCTGCAATTTATGTGTGATGTCATCAATGTGGATAGTCTCTCCAGCAATTCAGATAGCAATCCATCCATGCTTGCCTTTCCTGTGCAACTCTTGTATGGATCCTTCTATAAGTTTGCAAAGAGTGGTCTATCCAGTGTAGTATAATGTAGACCAGTATACTAGCTGGGTGTAGCACCTCTTTTGACAACTAAATACCAATGGGAGAGATGTTCAGAGAGGACTAGCACCTCTGGTGTGAGGGCTGGCCGAGCCCTTTTCAGGGCTACTCATCCACCTTTGGTGCCTACCTTCACTCAACTCTCACCTATGACTCCAAGAAGCTATAGCACGCACAATAAAACTGTTTCAGCAGATAGTCTAAACCAGGTTGATGGTAACCAATTTTTTAACCCATTGATGAGTTAGGGAGATGTCTGTTCTAAGCATGTGAAGGCTTCACCCGGCAGAATGGGCAGATTAAAACAATTTGTTCCAATGGCCATGAAGATGGCTGAAGCAGGCACTGTGGGGCACATAGATCTTGGTCAAACATCAAAGATGCTAAGGTCATCCACTGCATCCCAGGCCATTGCCAATCATCTTGACTTTTGACTTGCCACTGGACATCAATGACTCTGGAAGAGTGAGGGTGATGACTTTGCTCAACCTTGCCTCACTTAAATCCAAATTCATGAGCAAGTCGACATCATCTGTACTCCAACATCATCATGCCGTTTGTCCTATTCCAAAAGAAAGGGCAAAACCCAACAAATACCAATGGAATACATGAGCTGCACTTAGTAGCCACTTAATGCATTAATCAAATTCGAGGAGAACACTGGTGAGAGAGACCCAGCCACAGCACCCACAGAGACAGTGCTGAATTCAAAAAACTCCATAGAAAGTTGGTTTCCTGGAAAGGTTAAGGAGGTTGATCAAGGGAATCTGGATCAATCCCCTTCATTGTTTCTCCAAAGCCACTCTAAACCAGGGAATTGGAGAATGTTGCACCTACTTTAACCTTCTTCAGTGTTGTGGGCTATTTGTGATGATGTTGGCTACAACTACTCTCCTGTATAATCTTTAAGTTGGAAGGCACCTCAGAGGCCATTCTTGCTGAACTTGCATCTAACCAACAAGTGGTCATTCAGTCTTTACTTGGAAACCTTGTCCTGAGGCAGGCTATGCTACCTTTGGACAGCTCTAACTATTAGGAAAATTTCCATTGCATTCTAACCTAGATTTATTTCTCTGCTAGATCTATTATCCACTGCTTCTAGCTTTATCTTCTTAGTCTGATACCCTCTTTGAAAAGGACTTGAAATGGTAGGTAGTTCCTAGCAGAGTCTTGGTGAAAACTGAATCACTGACTGACCCCAGGAGAGGATAGTTAGCTGTTCCCAGTAGTTCCCATCTAGTCAAATCAGGCAGTCATTCAAGTCTAGAGATAGCCATGACAAAACTCTGAGTTGGTCTGCCAAGAGGCATATTCCCAAATTGTTGCTGTTCTGAGGATTGGCCCTCTGAGATCTTCTAGCTACCTTGTGAAGTGTTGTTCTTGCCATGAGTCCTTGTATGAATGGATAACAAAGTTTTCCTGAGTTCCAGATATGGAGATGAGTTAATATGAAGGCACAGTAGAAGGAGATGGAATGATGGGTTTGAGGAATAGGTGGTGGCCCTGCTTGGATGGAATGGAGAGTTTATGATGGGAGGTAATATAAAGCAAATTTAGGTCAGATTTGAAAGTCAGGCTGAGAAGTTTGCATTTTTTTCTTGGATGAAATAGGGAGCCAATCCGATAAATATGTGTTAAGGGCCTCCTATGTTCAAAGTATTATGCGTAAGACACTGGGGATAAAAAAGATAAAAAACACTTTTTGTCCTCAAAAAGCTTATATTCTATTGTGGACTTTGTACTGAGCAGGGATACCTTTAAATAATTTTAGTACAAAGAAAATATGTATTTATGTAGATATTATACTTTCTTAATTTCCATTAAATTGCAGTCTCCTTGAGGTAATAGACTACTTTTCTTCTTTCATTTTTGGAAAGGGAGGCAGTGCACTCAGTCATATCTAAGAATATTTTCACCTTGGGTAAAGGTAGGGTAGTAGATATGATCATGCCGCAATAGTGCTAGGAGAAGAATTGGTCTCACTCTCACTCCAGCAAGGTTTGGGAGGAAAGGTGGCACTTTAGAGGCGTGCCATGAAGATGGAACTCTGGGTATGGCAGCCCAATGGTAGTTCTAGCATTTGTTGAGTTAGGCTAGTAGAGGACCTGGAAATAAGGTGGAGATGGCAGTTGCCACAGAAAAGAAGCAGGTCCCCACCCTTGGGATGTTGGTGCCCTAGGGCAAAGTTCTGTTTACTCTATGCTAATTTCATTTCTGATTGTAGTGTAGTGGTAAGAACACAAATGGTAATCTGGTCAACAGAGTCTCAAGTCAAATCCTGCCTCTGACATTTATTAGCTGTTTGGAGATGAACAAACTTGCCTTCTCTTATAATTTCTTTTTTTTTTATGTTTTTAACAAGGTTGTTGTGAAGCTCAAATGAGATAACATGTAATAACGTATGTAAAGTGCTTTGCAAATCTTAAAGTTATAGATATATATGTCAATTATATTATTATTATCAGTATTATTTGTATTTCCCCATTGCTTAGTTCAGTGTCTTAATGGGCAAGGCATTGTTTCAAATAGGAGACTTGAATCTTCATGGTTATTGTTACTTTACTCCCCCCTGCTGGTAAAATGTATCAAGAAAACTTTCCATGAGCAATAGTCATGAATATTTCTATTCATAGGATAAAATAATTTAAAGCTGGAAGAGGCTTTAAGTCATCAAGTCCAACCTTCCTCACTGAGGAGGCCTAGGAGACATTAAGTGGCAGAATTGGGATTTGAACCTGGGTATTTTGAGAATAATCTTGGATTTGAGGGCTTTCTATGGACTCAAGCAGATGCTATCCTAGAAATAACCAATCTCTTTGAACTTGACTTTGGATGATTCAGGGAGTAGGAGGTTGGAAGAGCAGAATTAGATTGTCTATCTTCTGCTGTATGGGAAGAGGTACCACTAGCAGGGTTGAACCTCATCTGATTTGGTTTCTTCTGCCTTTTTCCTCTGGAACTCTAGTGGGATGCCACAGTAAGATGATAAGATAATTTCAACCAACCCCACCCTATTTCCTGCTGATTTAAAGGAGGAAGAAACAGAAATATGACTCAAATGGTATGTGCTCATTTATGTTGTTTACTTTCTCACTGGACATCACTCTCCACATTGTCATGGGTGTACTATCATATTATAAACAAAGATAATCTAGAAGCTACCAAATCCTTGTCTGGCATGAATAATATTGCCTCAGACAGGGATTGGGGGAGGAATTTTTATCCCTTTGGAGAGATAGATGACACATCCTTGTTTCATTGTAGGCTGAGGCAAGAGTGGCCTCTGATCCCTTTGGAATAGCCACATGAAAGAGAGATGCACTAATATCATACTCCTAGGCAAGTATGATTTTCCAATAAATAGGAGAACCTGTAGTTAGAGAGCTAATATGAAAAGACATGATCAATTTCCCATTGGGTATTTGTATTCCATGGAAATGGTACTGCCTCATACATAAACTACCGGTTGGACACCTCATATTTTATTATACATTGTCTTGCTACAATTGGGCCACCCCACTCAATTTCTTCATGTAAAATTTAGGGAATATAGTACTAGAAGTATAGATTGGTGTTAAGGTAGACTTATTGGAAGTTCTGGTTTATGAATATAATGGAATACTATTGTGCTACAAGAATGAGGAACAGATGGACTTCATAATAATCTGGGAAGACTTAGATAGACTGATGCTGAGTGAGGGGAGCAGAACCAGGAGAGCACTGTACACAATTACAGACACATTGTGAAATGAATTACTTTGATGGACTTGGCTCCTCTCAGCAATGCAAGGTTCTAAGACAACTCCAAAAGACTCATGATGGAAAAAGCGTTCCACATCCAGAGAAAGAATTACGGAGTCTGAATGCAGATTGAAGCAAACTATTTGCTCTCTCTCTCTTTTTTTGTGTTTTGTTTCTTCTTTCTCATGGTTCATTCAATTGGTTATAATTCTTCTTTACAACATGACTAATGTGAAAATAAGTTTAATGTGAAGGTATATGTAGAATCTATATCGGATTGCATGCCATCTTGGGGGGGGGAGAGGGGAGAGGAGAGGGAGGGGCAGAAAATTTGGAACTCAAAAGCTTGTAGAACTGAATGTTGAAACTAAAAATAAATAAATTTAAAAGGAAAAAAAGATAGACTTGTTGCATCATCAGTATTTTATCTCTGTGGTTGAAGAGTCACAGGATGCCACAGTGTTTCAATCAGGGGAACTGGGTTCAAATCCCAGCTCTGCTACTGACTCTTTGTTTAGGGTCTTAGTTTTCTCATTTGTAAAATGAAGGGGTTGAACTAGATGTTCTAGAGATCTGTAAAACCTATGAAGCTTGAGTTCTAATCCTTGCTTTGCCACTAACTAGTTGTGTAACCTTTGACTGGTAACATCACCTTTCTAGGTCTCAGTTTCCTTGTTTGTGAAATTAGGGGGTTGGATTAGAATAATAGAATTTAGTCAGAAGAGGTCTTAGAGGACATTAAAGGATTTCAGAGGTCACTAGTAAAAAAATGCACAAAAGTAATCCTGGGTCCTTGCTTACTATGCCATCAGTGGGCAAGCTCTGGAAGCCATCTACCAGGATGCCAGGGCCTCCCCAGCATGGGAATCTTGTTATCTGTCCTGTTGTCATGCTGATCTCTTCCTCTCTTCCCCACCTCTTCCTACCCCATTTGCTTTCAGCCATTTGCTGAGGGATAGGGGATAGGAACTGGACCTGTGATTACATTGGTGTAGGGAATTCCCAGGTGAGGAACCTCCCTCTACTTTTGCAGGTCACAAATTTATCTGCAACGAAGTCTTATGGGTTTGCCAAAAAAACTCCTTGGAGGTTGATTAAATTACTTGCATAGATCCACACAGCCAAGTGTGGACTGATTTCAAGCAGCTTTTAGTCAAGTAGCCTGACTTCAAGGCTAGCTCTCTATCCATTCTGCTGTGCTACCCAACGAGGAGCAATAATCAAATCAATATTACCATCGCTAATACAAAGGACTTGGTAATCTCTTCTCCTATGGCACCATTCATAAATTCTGTGATTGCTAGACCAGAGCTTTCTGCTCTGGCTCTGCTTCCTAATAGTACTGTATTTCTGTAATCTATAGCAGCATCCCAGTAAATATGGTAAAAATAGACAGCTGCATGATCTGCTGGTATACTGGAGATATCAAAAGAATATGAGAGAGAGACCCCACCCCCTCAACACATTGAGTAGACTCCCTGTGTCCAACTTAAAGGAAGATACGGAGAAGAATTTCCTTGAGGTTGGGGACTATCTTACTTTTTGTATTTGTATCCTTACTACCTTGCATAGTGCCTACCATGCAGTAGATGCTTAATGAATGCTTTTTGATTGACATTTCTATCATGCTAGAAAGACTTTGCATATGGTCTTAGCAACAGACCACATAGGCTTTCTGAACAACAGCCTAGCTAAATATGGAGAGCTTAGTACCAGTAGGCTGGCCACCTAGTCATGAATTCAATGACCATGGCAACTCATGAAATAAAGGAGAAACATTTGGTTGTTTTAAGATAGGAAGAAAAGAGCCAAAAGGAGAATTTTGACTAGAATTGGTCATACAATAAGGAGTTTTCAACAAAGAACTTACAGTAAAATATGGTAAAAATGAACAGCTGCATATGCTATTGGCATCCTCAAGATGTTGAGAGAGTATAATGGAGACTCCTAGCATATTGGGGAGACTCTGTGTGTCTACTTTATAAGAAGATATGGAGAAGAATTTCACAGGGTGGGCAGGAATAAACGGCCTGCTGTCAGCATCATTGTTAGGAATGTCCAAATAGATGAGATCAGAGATTCATTGAAGTGTCGAAATAGAGTTTAAATACATTAGGAAAGACTAGAAATTTCTAAAGTATATAGGATTTAAAAATGTTAACTACCGTAAGACTTATGACTTTTTCATTATTTGCCCTTGAATTTCATTAATCTATTTTGGAGAGAAAGAAAAATCACTGTAGAAGATATTATGGACTATCATGTCTTTGACCAAATTGCCATCTGATTTCTGCCATCCCGATGATCCCAGGTTACTGGTTATTTAGTCCAAGGGGAGGAAGCTTGACATAATGGACAGAGTATTGAATTTAGACTTAGAGGCCCGGATTGGAATCTTGGGTATTCTACTTATGACCAATGTGACATTGAGCAAATAACTTAGCCTCAATTTTCTCATCTATAAAATGAGGGATTTGAGCATTTGACTTCTGAGGTCTCTTCCAACTCTAAATCTATGATCTTATATTTTAATGAGAAAGGACCAGGGTAGTTGGAACCAATAAGTGGTGGGAGGCAGATAGTACATAACCCAACCCCAGAGAGGTAGGAGAGGGGAATGAAAAAAGGCTTTTCTGCAGGACCAAATTTAGTTCCCATCCCCTTCACATATGATTTAAAGAGTTTAAGAAGGTCTTCACATAAAAAATAGACCCACCAAGTCCTATGCCTGAAATTCTAGCTTCAAAGATTCGTTCTTTTGCTTTAAGCCTTGGTTTACTATTAACACACAAATTCCATAACATGTTAAGCTATAATTAATTATTTATGTCACAGCATCAGTGATTTGATCCAAATGTCAGGTTCTTTTTTTCTTCATAAGGAAAGGTAGGACAATGAGAAAGCTGGGAACTAGGATGTCTGTGGAGAAGAGGTTATAGAGCTTTAAGTAAAGTAGGTAAGAAGTTGTGGAATTCCTCCTACTCGCCCCCCCCCCCCCCCCCCCCCGCCATTAAATTAAAATGATCTACGAAGAGACTTTTTAGTTTAGATGATGGAGTAGAAGTTTCCAAGACAATGAGATTTCCTCACATAACCCGCAAAAGCAACAATAGAAACATCAAAGAGAATAAAAACCTACACAAGATAATAGAAATCTACCAAAAAAAAATAAGCTACACAAAGAGCACTAATAGTTTTAACAAATATATGGTACAATTGAAAGTTTAAGTACCAGAAGCAATACAGATGAAAAAGAAACAATGTAGTCTATTCTGAGAGACATCTTCCAGTGAATAAATGACACATTTAAAGATGTTAAGTAAGAATCATGCTATTGATGAAATTACAAAAACAAATGAAAGAACTTGTAGAAATTTTTAAAAAATCACAGGAGAGTAAAATTTAAGAGATACTAAAGGATGAGATAATGAAAAAATGACTAATATCAAGGCTGTAATAGAAAAGCAGACAAAATCAATAGATACAACTAACAATAGATTGACTATAGCGGAAAACGAAATTGCAGACAAAATAGACAAAGGGGAAAAACAAGCTCAGAAAATAACTCAGTTATGAAAAGAACTGGAAAACATGCAAACACACCAGGCAGACAAGGAGGATTGCATTGTTTTAGGCAGTGGATTAGATGGTCCCTTCTAGTTCTAAGGTGCTATTTGTCTATGAATCTGAGAACCATCTTTCAGAGAATCATTTCAGAAAATGTTCTAGAATTATAGACACAACCAACAATGTACAAATAGAAAGAATCCAACTTAGAAAAATCCAAGATTTTATTCTCTTAAATACATTATTGTTAAATTTTAGTATTTCATTAACAAAGAAAAAATATCCTACCAATAAAAAGAAGACAAATGACATAGCAAGGGACATCAATCAGAATCAGAGTGAACATATCAGTGAAGATGAAGAGCATTTAAAGAAATTCGAAAAGGACATATGAATCCAAAATTTTCATATCCACCGAAACTCAATATGAAGGTGAAAGACATTTGTGAAATATTTGGACTTTGAAAATTTCATAGAGAGACATATGCATTTCAAGGAAGTCTTCAAACCCCAAGAAAATCTTTAACTGAAAAAGATAGGTATGTGCAATAATTCCTGTTTTCAAATATAGGCGTGAGAACCTTTAAAAATTCTATTTTCCAAGCAATATTTTTGCAAGGGTGTTTCAGGTACAGTGAAGGGGTATTGGTCAGAACTCCCTGCTCAATTGCTTTTCTCTCAGACTTATTGAGGAAATTACCGAAGGAGCAGGTAACAGCAAGAACCAGGCATCAATGTGTCAAATAGTAAATAGACATATCAGGATCCTGTTAACCCTTTACAAAGTGTGAAAAAGTAATCCCTGATGGAACTTGAGGGTAGTTTACTATTTGGCTGGCTGAATATTGGCCACAACATTCAGTGGCTTTTAAAATGTAACTTGATAACTCTGGAGACAGCTGAATCAGTAGAGGTAGCTCCAAGGAGCGGGAACTCTGGTAGCAAAGAAGGGAGCCAATGGTAGATTCAAGAGACAATAAGTTCTGATGGTTGGGAGTTAAGCAAGAGAAAAATTGCCCAGCAGAGGTTCTGTGTCTAGTAGGGTCCAACTTAAGGACACCATGAGAAGAAAAAAGACATCAGGATCTGTTCCTGCAGTGCCAGAGGTGTGAATTGCGTTGGACACATGTGTTTGCTACATGCATACCTTATTACAGCATTATCCTGGATTCCTTCCTCTCCCTCACTCCACATTTGCCAAGCCTTGCAATGTATGCTGTCACAACATCTCTTGTCCCCACCCCTGGGACTTGACCCCTTCTCTCCACTCACATAGCACCCCTTTACTTCATTCCCTCTCCACCTCTCACCTAGATTATTGATATAGCCTCTCTGCTTCCAATTTCTGACTACTACACACTGCAGTGAAAATAATTTGCTTGAAGAGCAAGTCTGACAATATTACTCCCCTACTCAATGAATTGTAGTGGCTTCCCATTGGCTCTAGGATAAAATATAAACCCCACTATTTAGCTTTTAAAGCTCTTCACAACCTAGTCCCAATCTATTTTTTCAATCTCATGGAAAATTACTCTCCCTCTTGCATTCTGTGCTGCAGGCAAACTGACCTCCCCTCCATTCTTCCCACATGATCTCCATTCTTTATATCTTTGCAGTAACATACCTGGAATGTATTCTTTCCTTCAACCCATAAAATCTTTCTCTTCCCTTAAGATCAATCAATGAGTCAGTCAGTCAGTCAATGAGCATTTATTAAACATTTACTATATGCTAGGTAGGGGCAGCTAGATGGCTCAGTAGATAGAATGCTGGGCCTGGAGTCAGGTGAATTCAAATCTGGACTCAGATACTTACTAGCTGTGTGATTGTGGTCAAGTCACTTAACCTTTGTTTGCCTTAATCCTCTCGAGAAAGAAATGGCAAACCACTCCAGTATTGTTGCCAAGAAAACTTCCTGGACAGTATGGTCTACAGGGTCATGAAGAGTTGGACAAGACTTAATAACTGAACAACAATATGTGCCAGGTACTGTGCTAAGCACTGAGGTTACACAAAGAGGCAAAAGATAGTCTCTGCCTTCAAGGAATCCACAATCTACCAGGGGAGAAAATAAGCAAAAAAAAAAAAGTACAAATAAGCTATATAGAGAATAAATAGAAAACACTTAACAGGAGGTGGGGATGGGAGAAGGCACTAGAATTAAAAGGGATCAGGAAGGGCTTTCTGTGGAAGATGAGATTTTAGTTGGGACTTGAAAGAAGCCTGGGAAGCCAGGAAGCAGAGATGAGGGAGAGCATTCCAGTCAGGGAGGACAGTCACAGAAGGTGCCTGAAGAGAAAGAAAGAGAGAGAAGGAGAGGAGGAGGGGGAGGGAGAGGGAGAGAGAGCTAGAGAGCTATGTATCCACTGTATCCAAGAGTGCCTGGTAGGGAGTAAGGTATAAGAAGACTGGAAAGGTTGGGGAAAGACTAGGTTACAAAGGGCTTTGAATGACAAATAGAGGATTTTATATTTGATCCTGGATGTGATAGGGAGCCACTGGAGTTTATAGAAAAGGGTAGTGACACAGTCAGGCCTTATCACTTTAAGAAGATCACTTTTACAACTGAGTGGAGGATGGACTGGAGTGAGGAGAGACTTAAAGGCAGAACCATCAACAGGCTATCGGAGCAATCCAAGGGTGAGGTGATGAGGTGTTGCAGGAACCAGGGTGGTGGCAGTATCAGAAGGGAGAAGGGAGCATGTTCTGGAGATGTTGGGAAGGTGAAACCAATAGACCTTGGCAACGATTTGGTGGGGGGCAGGGGGGGGTGGTGAGAGATCGTGAAGAGTCAGGATGAAACCTAGGTTGTTACATCACTTCACATCACAACCTAGTTTGTGAGCCTGGGGGCTTGGAAGGAGAGCAATGCCTTTGACAGTAATAAGGAGAGATTTAGGGGAAAAGAGAATAGTTCAGTTTTGGACCTGTTGAGTTTAAGGTGAATATTGGACATCCAGTTTGAGATGTCTGAAAGGCAGTTGAAAAGAGGCCAGAAGAGAGGTTAGGGTAGATTTAAAATCATTAACATAGAGATATTAATTATGAGAGTTGATGAGTTCTCCAAGTGAAGTAGTATAGAAGAAGGAAAGAACAGGACATTGTCTTCTGCATGAGGTTTTCCTATCTTCCCAATGGTTAGTGCCTCTCTTCCCCAACTACTTTGTATTTAACTTCTTTGTATATGTTCCTATTTATTCACTGTGTTATCCTATATATATGTACGTATATGTATACACACATACATACATAGATATACATACATATATGTACTTATTGTCTCCCCCATTAGAATATAAGCTTCTTCTGAGTAGAAATCGGTTCATTTATTGTACTCATATTTTTTAGCAGCTAGCACAGTAGCTGACACGTACCAGGGCTTAATAAATATTTTTTGATTGATTAATTAAATGATTTGCTTTTATCTAACTGTGTCCATTGGCTGACTATTAAAAATAAACATACCAGTGGTAGCTTGAGAGCTGTAGTTTTAGGAGTATGCATCCATAATGTACCTTGGAACTGGGATAGTAGCTGCCCTTGCCCTGGGGATACAAATAGGGAAAAATAGATATTATGCACCACCTCTATAGAATAAAAAAATACTCAAAGAAATAAAATGGATAAAAAGGCTCTCCTTCTTAGAAGGAAAAATGAGACAGGCCATTAGAGAGCCATTCTGCAAAAAGGCAAGAGGTCGGAGGGAGTCACAAGCAAATTCTTTCAAACTTTTAGAGGAAAAGCAGTTCCCATGCAACATACCCTCTTTCTAAACCTAGAGAAAGATAGTATTAAAGAAATCTTGGTTGGGGGCCTCGCCCTGGTCAATAAGGCAAACTCTGGAAAAGAAAGACAAAAGGATTTTATTAGCACATGAAGGCAGTAAGTAAGCGGTTAGGTATGGCCTCCGCCATTCCAACTGGGCCCTGCTTTTTATAGATAGAAGTAAACAATTTCCATATGAGGGCAAATGTATTTTGATTAGTACACATAATTATGAGGGAGATGGAATTAGTGCTCATAGGCAAGGATATTTCCGGACTGCCATCTCCTGCAGGCTGGCTGAATATGTACTCAAAGTCTAAACAAGGTTTTTAAAATGGAGTCACTCAGACTGACTCTGCACAAGTAGCTGGCTTTGCATAATGGTAGGTGGCAGCATTCTGGACAAATGAAAAAAGAAAATCATAGGCCACTGTCTTTAATGAATACAAATACAAAAATATTAAATAAAATTCTTACAAATAGAATGAAAACATTCTGTTGTGACAAAGCGGTAAGAATGCAAGGATGGTTTAATACCAGGAAAATAATCGATATAAAAAAATCATGTCAACAAGAGAAAAAATTAACTGCAGGATATCATTAGATGAAGGAATGGAAAATTCATTTATTAAGTGGTTACTATGTGTCCTTCCTTCCTTTCTTCTTGTTCATGTTCTTCCTCTTCTTGTTGTTTTGTTGTCATTGCCCTCCTCCTCCTCCTCCTCTTCCTTTTCCTTCTTCTCCTTTCTTACACAAATAGGGAGGTGATGGCCATGGTTGTAGTTTAGAAAGGTATAAAAATGGTGAGCAGAACCATAGGGGAATAGATTAACAAATTCTTTCGAATAACAATGGCAGTATTGAGTTGATTATGTTTCCAGAACTGGAAAAGAGGAGGTTGGGGAGGGTGTGCATGTGTGAGCTATCCTCCAGTCACGATAGTGGACCTCCAGATTAGAAGTTCCAGACATGAAATAGTTAAGGCCTTTAGGACGTGGGACCTGATCTGGGGGCAAGGCAACAGGTAAAAAGATGCCCAGGGAGTAAAGTGAAGTATATCTGGAGTCTGCTTAGATATAGTAGGCTATGTGAGGCACCCAACAGTCAGAACAGTGGAGCTCCAGGGAGGAAGTCCTGGACACAAAAGGGTTAAGTCTTCCAGGCTAAAGACATGGTTTAAAGCAGGGACTGAAGGGTACTATACCTGTGCAAATCCCTGTGTTGTGCTTGAAGATTGAACTATACCAATATACTTTTTTTTTTTGACCTGTTCGGTCCTATGCTTTATTTATTTATTTAAAGATGGTTTGTTTCAATCAGCCAAGATCTACCTTCTAACTCTCCCACCCCCACCTCCAATTGAGAACATAAGGAAAACAAAACCCATTACAAACATGAAGAGTTAATTAAAAGAAATATCCACATTGGCCATATTAAGAAAAATTATGCCTCATTTTGCACTCTGAGTCTTTCACTTCTCTATCAGGTGTGGTTAGCATGTTTCATTATTAGTCCTCTGGAATCTGAGTTGGTCATTATGTTCATAAGAGTTTGGCACAGCAGAATTTTATCGTATTTATATACCATTATATTTGGTGTTTGGCCATTCCCTAATTTATGGGCACCCTCTCACATTCCTATTCTTTGCCACCTTAAAAAGAACCATAAATATTTTTGTACATTCTTAGATTTTGTTTTGCTTAGGACCAATTCCTACTTTAATCTATCTTCCCTCTTTCTCCTCCCTTTCCTCTCCTATTGTCCTGTTGAGTGAAATATTTTTCTGTATCCAATTCTTTCTCTCTCTCTGTCTCTTTCTCTCTCTGTCTCTGTCTCTCACTCTCTTTCTGTATTCTTCCTTCTTTTGACCAGTTCAGATGAGAGGAAGTTTCCAGTGTCATTTACTCCCTCTGTCTCCTCAACCTTGTTTATATAGATATCTACTTGTGCACCCTGGTTATGTGAGATAATTTTCCCTTTACCTTTCTTTACCTTTTCCACAGTGTATTCCTCTTCTTCTCTCTTCCTGTTCTTTTCTGAAGATCATCTAGATAGATATAACAGAACCACTCCCAGGCCTTGTCTGATTAGACTCCCTTTATAGTTAGGATTTGAAGGAAACCAGGGAAGGGAGGAAGCAGAGATGAAGAGGGAGAACGTTCCAGGAATGGGCAACAGCCAGTGAAAATGACTGGAGTCTGGAGACTGAGTATCTTATTTGAGTGATAGTGAGGGGTGAGGGTGGGTCGGGGGATGCTGTTAGAATGTCACTAGACTGAAGAGTACGTGGGGGTGTAAGGCATAAGAGGACTGGAAAGGTAGAAGGGGGCCAGGTTGTCAAGGGCTTTGAATGCCAAACAAAGGTTTTTATATTTGATCCTAGAGATGACAGGGAGCCACCAGAGTTTATTGAGTAGGATAGTTACATGGCTGGGCCTGTGATTTAGGAAGGCTAATTAGGCAGCTGAATGGAGGATGGGGTGGCATGGAGACCAACAGTAGGCTATTGCAGTAGTCCAGGTATGAGGTGGTGAGGGCCTACACCAGGGTGGTTGCAGAGGAGAGAAGGGGGAATATGCGAGAGGTATTGAAAAGGTAAAATTGAGAGGCCTTGGCAACAGACTGGATATGGAGGAGTAAGAGAGAGTGAGGAGTTTGAGGATGACACCTAGGTTGCCAGCCTGGGGAAGGATGGTAATGCCTTTGACAGTAATAGGGAAGTTCAGAAGTAGACAGGGTTTGGGGGGGGCATGAATTCAGTTTTTTTGGGGGGGGGCTAGGCAATAGGGGTTAAGTGACTTGCCCAGTCATACGGCTAGTAAGTATCAAGTGTCTGAGGCCACATTTGAACTCAGGTCCTCCTGATTTCAGGGCTAGTGCTCTATCCACCTAGCTGCTCCCTATGAGTTCAGTTTTGATCAAGTTAAATAGGCTAATGCCTCAGGTTCTGCATTTATATCTTACAGGCATGGATGAATTCCCCAATAAAATATAATTTACTATGACAGCTTTAGCCTCTATTCAGTTAGATCCATCTTGCTTTCTTTGCATATCCTTAAGGAATTCACTCAGTTAGCATATGGATTAGATACAATTTATTTACTGGAACTCTAAAAATGTAATCAGGTTAACATCCTAAGCAGTTGCAATTAAGCTACGGAAATTTTGTTAGGGTTTGATTTTCCAATTCCCCTACTCTCTCTTTGGTATCCTGTAACTCTGTTCTTTCAGTGGGGAGGTCATTTGGGTAGAGGAAGGTTTCTGAGCACCCTCAGTATTAAGATCAAAGGAGGCAAAAGAAATTGTCTTAAGGCAGTCAGCTCCTATCATCTCAACATAATCAGCTTACACCATCTCATGACTTGTCCTCCAACTTCCCAGGCTGCAAATCAAACTCCTGGCTCCTGCTTAGGGGAACCTGGGTCTGTGCTGCTTCAACAGGCTGTCTACAGGAAGCCCTCTGAAGGCATCTACTCTGTTTATTTCTTGTATGTAAATAGTCGTTTGACTGTTGTCTCCTCTAACAGATTGTGAAATGCTTGAGGGTATTTTCCTCGGTGCTTATTAGCACAGTGCCTAGCACATAGCAAGCACTTAATAAATGCCCATTGGTTGACTGAGAGGCCAGCCAGGCACATTTCTCCACATTTTTTCCTGAACATAAGATGTTTCACAAGACCACTCAGAGAGAGACCTGCCAGAGTGTGACTGACACCTAACCCCCAGTAACTTCTCTTTTAATACATGGTCTTCCTAGAGACCTCTTTACTTCCACCTCCTTTTGGCCCATAGGTTTCAGAGAATGTAGGGGAAGACAAGGAAACACTACATAGCTGAAAGCTGTTTCACAGGGAAATTAATTCAAAACCATAGAAACATCTGCAAGAAGGATAAAAAGTACATATTTGGAACTATGAGCTAACATTATAGGCAATTACAAAACATTACAAAGTTTCTCTCTAAAACTGCAGTGAGGTGGGGCAGTGGGTAGAGCAGTAGACCTGGAGTAAGGAAGACATTCATTCAAATCTGCCTTCGGACACTTACTAGCTGTACGACCCTGGGCAAGTCACTTAACCTCTGTTTACTTTGGTTTCTTCATCTGTAAAATGGGGACAATAATAGCACCTACCTCCCAAGGCTATTTAGAGGATCAAATGAGAAATTTGTAAAGCACAGTAACTGGCACAGAGTAAGTGCAATATAAATGTTAGTTTATTATAATTATTTATTTTCATTGTTACTCTCACCACTCCTATCCAACAGTCTTAGGAATGTTGATAATAGCAATAAAGCACAAAAGACAAATGAAAAGAATAAGTATTGGCAATGAAGAAATTAAATTATTTCTCTTTTCAAATGACATGATCTTAAATTAAAAAAACTCTAGATGCTCAGAATAATTATCAAGAGAGGTAATAAATTACTTTAGCGAAGTGGCAGACTAGAGTATAAATCCACAAAAGCAATCTGCATTTCTGCATATCACAGATGCAAAATAAATAGAAACTGATAGAAAGGGGAATTCAATTTACAATAATGGTGAAATTTATCATATTTTAGGATGGGAATTTATCAAGACATACAGGTAACTTTTATGGAGGGAACTTCAAAATGATTTGGATGAAAATCAAGGAAGAACTAAACTAATTGAGGACTAGTGCTTGCTTATTGGGAGGCTCCTTCCATAGAGTAAAAAGACAACACTTTCTCAGTTCATTTATAGGCTTAGAGCAATACCAGTGAAGTTACCAACAGGCTATTTTGTGGAAATTGATTAGCTTGTAACAAAAATATTATATAGAAAAATGGATGAACAGGAATACCAAGAAGATATACGAAAAAGAGAATGAGGAAAGGAGGATGTATTCCAAACAGATTTCAAGATGTGCTATAAAATGATAATTATGAAATTGTCCCATCATAGAAAAAAATAGAGAAATATTTCATTAATATAGATGAAGGAACTCGTAAACAAAACTGGCTATTATAAGAAGTTAGGGTTTGAGTTATTGAATAGTGATTCCATATTTCAAAAATTATTGGGGAATGGAATGACTATTCAAAAAAATCTTTTGGGAAAATTTGATATCATTATGATGATCAATGGATTTAGATCTATACCATCACCCAATTTTTTGGGGGTGGGGATTTGGACTAGATCTGTGATTTCATTGACTTGAGAATTCCCTCTAATAATTCGTATTTGTCACCTTTGTGACTTATAGAGCTACCTAGAGCAGTACTATCAAACTCCAATAGACACAGATCCCTGTCTGCCATATGTTGACTGAGAAAACCACAAATTAATAGTATATATGTTATATTTTTATTTATTTTGTGAAACATTTCCAATTACATTTTAATCTGGTTCTGATTTTTTTGAGGGCAAATGGCCTGTAGGCCATGAGTTTGACACCTCTGTTGAGAACACTGAGAGAATAAGTGATTTGCTGAGGGTTAATAGTTGTCAAATGTAGGATTTAAATCTTGGTCTTCCTGTCTTCAAAGCCAGATCTCTAACCATTATACAACATGGCAATAGAGAATTGCACCACAATGCAACAACCAAATTAGGTCATGCTGGCTAACCCAAAACCAGATATTATGAAAACTGGATCAATGCTCTACATATAAAATAATCTTAAAAAGGGAAGAAAAATGAATAATATATTAGTATCAGTTATTGATGCATTCAAAACATTAAAAGTGAAAGAACAGGAGAATTTTCCTGTAAAAGGATAAAAAGTTGCTGTTGTGCCTCCCCCCTGTTTGATTCTTTAGCCACAAATATATAAATCAGGGTTTAGCCCCAGTGCCTCGGGTCTCCTACTAGAGGGGGCCCAGACAAGTGCCTAATTTCTCATTCCCAACGGAGTAAAGAAAGCTTTTTGCTTTTAACCTGTGTGAGCTCTTTGGTATTTTTGGAGTTAACAGTGGTCACAAAACCTCTGTGACTCTTCAGTCATTTGTTACCAGAGTTGACAAAGTATACATTTGAAAGCATTATAGTTAGCTGACAGTGCTAATATTATATGCAATGACAACATTTTAGAAGCCTTTAGCTGGGGGAAGAGAAGAAAAAATTTGGGAGGGACATAACAGCTGTCTTCAAGTATGAACAAGAGGAAATGGACTTATTCTGTTTGGTCTGTGAGGAAAGAAGAAGAAAGAATGAAAATTGTAAAGTGTCAAATTTAGATCTGATGTCAAGAAAACAATCCCTAACAATCAGTATTATCAAAAGGTAGGGTTTGCTGTCTTCAAAAAGAGGCTAGATAACCTCTTGTCAAGTGTGCTTTGGTGGGGAATTCCAGGAGGGCATCTTATCAAGTCCTTTCCAAAGCTGATATTCTGTTGAAACATACCCAGATAGATATTTTGGGATGGTGAATTGGGCCATGTTTTGCTTCAGTTCTTACCCAGCCCTTAGTCATTGAATGGGGATGGCCTCAGGCAAACAGACCTGGGAAAGACCTTAATTTAGAAAGACCAAGGTCACCCATTGCATCTTGGGCCATCGCTGGTTGTCACTGTATGCTGAGGAGAGAGGCTAATAACTTTGCCCAGCTCTGCCTCACTCAGACCCAACTCACATAAGTCAAGTAAAGACATCATGTTGGTAACGTCATTAGTCTTCTTTGAGAAAGATGAACAACAACCTATTTAGGTATTTTGAGGCAAGACTTTTTGAGGTATTTATTATCTGAGTTTAGAAAAAGGTTTTGGCTTTACGTGAAGTGCAGCAAACATTGTGAACATTGGATACAGTGGAATTATCTATAGGTTTTACTTGAATGCTAGTGAACATGGAACAATTTTAAGTCATTGTTCTAAAGAAATGTAAGTACTGCTGCCTTGTGAAACCAGAAACACACAGCTTTGAAATGGAAAGCACTGGGTGAGTCTAGTGCTAAATTTCGCAGTTGTTTGTTGTTGCCAATAGCAATCTGCTTTTTCATTAATGGAGAATTCACACGTTTCAAGTATTTTAAATATGACAATATTTGTAAAGGTATAGTTTTGGAGGAATTGTTTGAATTCTTTCCCTCATTTCCTTCGTCACTAGGATAGATTCTTTCAGAAAGTGACTCTCTTTTGGAGTAGTTATAAATCAATTAAATGGAAGAAATGATTGGAAACAAAATTTATAAATTTGGTTATGTAAAGATAGGAGGATTTTGCATGCAGACAAACACAGAAAGAATTGTGTGAACTGATATAGAACAAAATAACAAGAATGAAGAACAATATAATATGTGAATATAATAACATAACTGAAAACACACTAAAAATAGTTGAGTACTAGTGACCAGTCTTGGTCTTAAAGACATTATTTTGGGACAAGCCTAGCTCAGGTCAATCCAATGATGTAGGATCAAAATTAGAATGTAAAGAGGTACTCATGGACTATAAAATGCAATAATACCTTTCTTTAGAATGAAGTTAAAAACAATACTATTCCTAAAGTTAAAAATTCTACTAACCTATTACTGTGCTGTAGGAAATGATGTAGAGGATAGTTTCAGAGAAACCTGGGAAAACTCATATGAAATGATACAGAGTGAAATGAGAAGAACCAGGAGAACAATTTAAACAGTAATAACAATGTTGTAAAAACAAACAACTGGGAAAGACTTAGGAACTCCCATCAGCACAATGACCAACCACAATTCTAGAGAACTCATGATGAATCATGCTACATACCTTCAGACACAGAAGTGATAGATTTAGGGTGCAGGCTCTCTCTCTCTCTCTCTGTCTCTCTCTCTCTCTCTCTCTGTCTCTCTGTCTCTCTCTGTCTCTCTCTCTCTCTCTCTCACACACACACACACACATTTTAGATGTGGCCAATTTTTTCTCTTTAGTATATGTATTTGTTACGAGGGTTTTCTAATTTTTTATTATTGGGAGGGGAGAGTGGGAAGGAGAGAAGATGGAAGAAGGAGAAGGAGAAGGAGAAGGAGAAGGAGAAGGAGAAGGAGAAGGAGAAGGAGAAGAAGAAGAAGGAGAAGAAGAAAATGATTTTTCATTTACCTCTTTCCCCTCCCTTCTCAACCCATACACATGAAGCTCTCTGTTAAGGAGTTTAGGATTTGGGGTCAACTTAAAGTTACCCCCTCTAGTGAGAAGCCAAATTTTTCCTGGTGAAACTTCCCATGATTCTCTCAGTGGATAGGGCCATCCTAACTGGGGTTTCATCAAAATTTTTAGGTATCCCTTTCTACACGAAGCATACCAAAATTACTCTAGGGGTCCTTTTGCAATAAGTAATAACCTATTGGAGGTTCACGAAAATTTCCTCTGGGACCTATACCAAAAGGCACCTGAAATTTCTCCCAATGATTCCTTTGCCTTTGCAAGGGCAATTCTACTGGAATTCCTGATGACAGGACAAGTAGGCTCAGTTAGAGATAAAATAAAATAGGATCAGTCAAGCCCTGAACTAGTGTGAGTCTCCTAAGAAAAGGGATTAAGCATTTGGGATTAATATATGGACCTGCAGACCTTAAGGATCTCACAGTAAGGCAAGAAGTATAAGTCTTCTCAAAAGAAAAATGACACAACATTTATGAGTTTGGGCATAATATCAATACTTATAAAGGATTCAGTAATATAGCAGCTATCAATACTTAAATATTCACTGAATCCTTTATGTGAGTAATGGAAGCCTTAAAATAAATTGGAGGTGGGAAGTAAGATTAGGTGAAGCAGATAAAACAAAATGTAATGTGGGATTTATTCACTATCAAAGGAAGGATCCTGTCCCACATCGGTGATGAGTTAGCAGTCGTTGGGGAAATCCTCAGGAGTCTCATGAGTCTTCTGCATTGATGTCTGGACTGAGTTAGGACATGTGGGTTAGTTTGAAGAACCTTAAGGAGAAGGTGTGATGGTGGTAGCAACTCATTTTTTTTGTTGGCCATGCATATACTAAAAAGGAAGAGAGCCTTAAGAATTTGGAAACACTTCTGTAAGAGGTTGTAACCATTTTTTGTTACTGGGGTTATGGGAGTGAGTAATGTTTAAAAATAATTTGGTTGCTTGTTTATTTTCTGATGAATTATATGGCTAGCCTATCTAAATTAAATTTTGTGATTTGATTTGTGGTTCCTACTTGGTCCTTGAATGCACTGAGTTGGAACTCGAGCTGTGAATTTCATAATTAGTTACTGAACTAAGAGGTAGCTAAGGACCCCAGAGTTGAGAAGGTACCATGGGCTATAATATCTAAGTTAGGGTAAAAAGGTTCTCTTCACTATTCATAAGGTCTGGGAATATTTATTTGCCACATAAATATTTGAAATTAACTAACAACTTTTCTCTGGAGATTTTCCAAGAATGGAAGGAAATACCCAACTTTAAGATTTTGTAGCTTTGCTTAAGAAAATTGGTCCTGCAGCAATGATAGGGAAGAAAAGGAAAGCTGGGTGAGCCTGGGTTTGTGCCAGCCAGATCACTAATTTTTATTTCTGTGTTTTTCATTATCTTGAGATTTCAACATACGAAGAGCAGAAGCAGGGTAAGGACCAAGAAGATCTGAATTTATCTGAATAAATATATGTAGTTTATCTTTAAATTGTGTGTGTATTTATGCATGATAGGGTTGTCATAATTTAGCTCTCCTAATTAGATGCATTTATATAAATAATTTTCTTGATTTTTTTTCCCCATTCATTATCTCCCTATGTCACATCTAATTAAACTACATTTAGCTAATTATCTAGGTTCCAGAATGTCCCTCAACTCTATTTAGAGGCATGCAATATTATGGAGGCTGGTTATTTGTTGTCAAAGGTGTTACTGGTACTGACAAAATAGCCAGTTATAAGAACAAAAATAAAGGAGAAATAAAACAATTTATCCTTTGTATTTTTTTTGGCATCTTCTTTTAAGCATTAATATGTGTCAAGATTTATTTATTTATTTCAGTAGTCATAATACTTGCGGCCTCTGTGGATATAGAAAGCCTGAAATTGAACCTCATGATGACCAGACGGTCTCTGTGAAAGCCAGGGCGACTTAGCCAAAGACCGAAAAAGACAGAGATTGGTAACAACTGAGGTAGAGCAACATTCCCATTCAAGAGAATTGGGAGAACATTTTCATTGAAGTGGGAGATTGCTAGGGTGGAAGGTACAGACTCAGAGCAAAGGATTAATTGTGGGTTTTTGAGTTTTAAGTTCAACTAAAATGAGATGATTGGGGAGATTCTATTCTTTATTTCTATTCTATTGTAGGGCCCTTTTGTTTTGTTATAGTTCCTTTCAGGGTTTGTTCAATATTTTCTCTTTAGAGTATATAAGGGGAATAATTCTCAAAGTAATTACTATTATATAGAAAGTCATAGTGAATTGGCAGTGGTTGATGTTGGGAAAGGGAAAAAAGCTGGGCTCTAGAATATGGTGGATATGTAGATTAATGGAATGTTCTAGTTTAAGGAATCTTAGCCATCATCTGCTCCTATCCCATAGTTACAGATAGGAAAACTGAGGTTAGAGGCAGAGGGGGTAGGTGGGGGTGAATCACCTGAAGTTATGTATCTGATTGGTAACAAAGCTGGAATTATAACATGCATCTTGTTTTCCAGGCATAGGATTATAGACTGAGGGGTGGAAGATGTCTTAGACAAGTCATGGACAAGTCAAATCTACGTTACAGATGAGGGAATAAGACTAGAGAGGTTAAGTGATTTGCCACATAGATAATAAGTGTTTGCAATGAGATTCAAATCCATCTTTTCTTGACTCCAGGTCCAATCCTTTATCTGCCACATCATGCTGCACTCTTGCCATAACTCCACAGCTACACCAACTCAGTTAAAATTTCCAGTCGGGAAGAAGCATCCATTGATTGACATGTTTGAGACCATTTTCCTGGTGTTCATACTTAATAACCATGCCACTGTGTTTAAAGCCATTTGGTAAAAGCATGTTGCTCTTGCAACTTCAGGGCAGGGATATGAGATGGTACTCAGAGATACATGTTGCAGCTTCATTTCTCTTCAGAAGACATGGTTTCCTTAAATCTAACAGGGGTGGGGAACCTTGGTCTTTGACTAAGGTCTGCACTTGAGGACCTGCACATGTGGCTTTGAGACCATAGGTTCCCCACCCTTGAAGGATAGTCCATTTAGCTCAGAAATGTGGCAAAATGGGAAGAAGGTTATGGTAGAGTAGGAAGATGAACTTTGTGCTGCATAAGCCTAATTTAATTAAAGTAAAGGAGAAGGCTGCAAGTTGAAGTGTCATGTATTAAGAGCTAGAAGAGACCTTAGTGGTCATTTTAGCCATTCTCCTGACTTTGCAGATGATGAAAAGAAGTCCCCAAAAGTTGAAGAGATTTCCCCAGGGTCTCCCAGAGGGTTAGTAACAGAGCCAGATCTGAAAGGAACTATAACAAAACAAAAGGGCCCTACAACAGAGCCAGCCAGGGCCTCCATTTCATTTTTACCATATCAGTCCTGCAGGGTGAAAGCAAAACAATCTTTTTTTTTTCTCCAATTATTCCCTAATTCTGACTACTGATTAATGACTTCGAGGGAGGTTGCTGGGATGAAGGACACAGACTTAGAGAGAGTGGTTAATTGTGGATTTATTAGTGAGTTAAACTAAAATTGGCTTTAATTAGCTGGTCTTGGGACAGGAAAACTCACCTACCAATTAGTAACTTTCTGTTCTTTTTCCTGTCTACTTTCCTTCTCTACAGAATTAAATCACCCTTCTCTCTAAATTAAAAGTGGTAACTTGGGGAAAACTTTCCAAAGAACTTTTATACTGTAAATTCTCTGGATTGGTTGCTTCTAATCACCTCTTGGTTCATTAGAAAGGAGAACAGAACTGTCAAACTTAGCTTTGAATCTGTTGCCCTGTGGCGTATCATGGTGGAGGAGACAGGAGAAGCATTCTTATTAGACAAAGTCAGTATCATAATGTTCTCTTAAAGTACACATATCTTTAAGGTTGGGATTTTCTTTAATTTTTTTTAGATTAAAAGTTTAATCACCTTGAACAAATAATCAAATAACATTCAAAATAAGGAACAAAAGAATAGATATATAGATAATAAGCATTTAGTAAGAGCTTATTATATGCCTGATTGGGGCAGCTAGACTACCAGGACAGAGTGCCAGTCAGGAAGACCTGAGTTCAAATTTCACCTCAGATACTTACTAGATGTGTGATCCTGGGCAAATCACTTACCTTGTTTGCCTCAGCTTCCTTATCTGTAAAATAAGTTGAAGAAGAAAATGGCAAACCACTCCAGTACCTTTGCCAAGAAAACCTTAAAAGCATTCACAAAGAGTCAGACATGACTGAAAATGACTAAAAGCAATAAAAATGTGCCTGGTACTGTATTAAACCCTGACGATTCAAAAACAAACAAAAAGAATGATGGTCCTTTCTTCATGGGGTTTACATTCTAATGAGGGAAGAAAAGATGCAAAAGGGAGCTGAAAAGATGTGTGTGTGTTGGAGAGAGATAATGAGAATAAGTTATAGTACCTTTGTGAGACAGTAGAAATAAGTTTGTCAACTTAGCACAACTGATTCCATTTTATTTTAAGCCTCCATTTTGTGATTGAGCTGCTTTGAATAAGTTGTTTTTCTATAATAAGATAAGCACCTGTGTGTATGACTCACTAAGCAGCATGTGTGCATTCTTTTAAATTTTTCCCCAATTACACGTAAAAATAATTTTAGCATTCATTTAAAGAAATTGTGTTCCAAATTCTCTCCCTCCCTTCCCTCCCCCCTCTTTAAGAATGCAGGAGATTTGATATATGCGAAGTCATGAAAAATACATTTATTAGCCATGTTGCAAAAGAAAATATAGTCCAAAAAAAAAACCAACCTAGAAAAATAAAGTAAAAAAAAATGCTTCTTTTTGCATTCAGACTCCATCAATTCTTTCTCTGAAGGTGGATAGCATTTTTTCATCAGAAGTCCTTCATAATTGTCTTGGATCTTTGTATTGCTGGGAAGAGCTAAGTCATCATAAAATATTGCCGTTACTGTATATACTGTTCTCCTGGTTCTGTTCACTCCACTTTGCTTCAATTCTTACAAGTCTTTCCAGGTTTTTCTGAAAGCATCCTGTTTTCATTTCTGACACCACAGTAGCATTCCCCCACAATCATATACCACAACTTGTTAGCCATTCCCCAACTGAGGAACACCCCTTCAATTTCTATTTCTTTACCACCACAAAAAGAGCTGCTATAAATATTTCTGTACATATAGGTCCTTTTTGTTTTCCTTTCTTTTTTAGAAAAAAAATCTCTTTAGGATACAGACCTAGTAGTGGCATTGCTGGTTCAAAGGGTAGGTAGGGTTTTATAGCTCTTTGGCCATAGTTCCAAATTGTTGTCCAGAATGGTTGAATCAGTTTACAACTCAACCAACTCTAGTTTCTCAATTTTACCATATCCCCTGCCACATTTGTCGTTTTCCCTTTCTGTCATATTACCTAGTCTGATAGGTGTGATGTGGTACCTCAGAGTTGTTTAATTTTCATTTCTCTAATGAGTAGTAATTTATAGCATTTTTTCATAAGACTATAGCTAGCTTTGATTTCTTCCGCTGAAAACTGCTTGTTCATATCCATTCATATCAATTAGGGAATGACTCATATTCTTATATATTTGACTCACTTCTCTACATATTTGAGAAATGAGGCTTTTGTCAAGGAAACTTGCCATAAAAATTTTCCTCACAGTTATGATTACTAACTGTGTATTTCCCTTCATTCTATTCCCCCACACTGTTTATCTTCCTCCTCCTCTCTCTCTCCTTTTACCCTGTCCCTCCTCAAAAGTGATTTGATTCTGACCACCACCTCCCTCAATCTGTTTTCCCTTCTATCAGCACCCCACCCTTATTCTGTTCCCCTCCTACTTCACGGTAGGGTAAGATGGATTTCTAAAGCCAACTGAATGTGTGTGGTATTGCCACTTTGAACCAATTATGATGAAAGTAAGGTTCAAGTTTGTCTGCCATCTCCCATCTTCCCCTCCACTGTAAAAGCTCTTTTGAATCTCTTTTATGTGAGAAAATATACCCCATTTTACCTCTTTCTCCCCCTTCTTCCAGTGCATCCCTCTTTTTTACTGCTTATTTTATTTTTTTGGATATCATCCCATTATAGTCAACTCAATTCATGCTCTCTGTCTGTATACTGCTTCCAACTGCCCTAATAATGATAAGATTTTTAGGAGTTTCAAGTATCATCTTCCCATGTAGGAATGTACACAATTTTACCTTATTAATTCTCTTATGATTTCTCTTTCCTGTTTACCATTTTATGCTTCTCTTGAGTCTTGTATTTGAAAGTCAAATTTTCTATTCCTCTCAGGTCTTTTTCATAAGGAATACTTGACTTGCTTAATTTCATTCAGTGTCCGTTTTCCCCCCTTGAAGGATCATATACAATTTTCCTGGGCAGGTGATTCTTGGTTGTAATCTTAGCATCTTTGCCCTCCAGAATATCATATTCCAAGCCCACTAACCCTTTCATGTAGAAGCTTCTAAAAATTGTGTTATCTTGACTGTGGCTCAATGATATTTGAATTGTTTTCTTCTGGCTGCTCGCAACATTTTCTTCTTGACCTGGGAGCTCTGGAATTTGCCTATAATATTCTTGGGAGTTTTTATTTGGGATGTCTTGCAGGAGGTAATCAGTGGATTCTTTCCATTTCTATTTTATCCTCTAGTTCTAGGATATTAGGAGAGTTTTCCTTGATGATTTCTTGAAATACAATGTCTAGGCTCTTTTTTTTTTTTAATTATGACTTTCAGGTAGTCCAATAATTCTTAAATTATTTCTCCTCAATCTATTTTCCAGGTCAGTTGTTTTTTTCCAATGAGATATTTCACTCTTCTATTTTTTTCATTCTTTTGTTTTATTATTTCTTGATGTTTCTTGGAATCATTAGCTTCTACCTGCCCAATCCAAATTTTTAAAGAACTATTTTCTCCAGTGAATTTTTGTACCTTTTAAAAAAATTGGCCAATTCTGCTTTTTAAAGCATTCTTTTCTTCAGTGGATTTTTGTGGATTAAAAAAAAACCCCAACTATTTGACCTATTCTTTTTTTTAATGTGTTATTTTCTTCAGTATTTTTTTTTGTGCCTTCTTTACCAAGCTGTTGATTCTTTTTTCATTATTTTCTTGCATCATTCTCACTTTTTTTTCCCAATTTTTCCTCTACCTCTCTTATTCAATTTTTCAGATCCTTTTTGAGCTATTTTTTGGGGGGGGGCTGAGACCAATTTACATTTTTCTTTGAGACTTTGCATGTAGCTGTTTTCACTTTGTTGTCCTCTGAGTTTTAATCTTTCCTGTCACTGTAGTCACTTTCTACGGTCAGATTTTGTTTGTTTGTATGCTCATTTTTCCCAGCCTACTTCTTGACTTTTAACTTTATGTTAAAGTTGTGCTCTGCTCCTGCTGTGGAAGGGGCACTGTCCCAAGCTTCAGTTTTTTCATGCTTCTGTTTTCAGAGCTAGTCCTCAGGGTCTGTAAGTTTTCAGTTCTTCTCAGGTTCTATAATCTACAGAGAGGTATGGTCACTGCTCTCCTGGTCTGTGCTTTGGTCTGTGAGAGACCATAAGCACTCTTCTCTGCCCTGGAACTGTGACTCTACCCCTGTGGTCCCTCTGCCCCTGTGACCACATGCTCTGGTGTGCTAGTGTTCCCCCTCCTCCTTGCCCTGGGACTCTGACCCAGAACAACAGGATCCTGTACCCAGTGCCAGCAAAGGGTCCTCTGTAATCTCCTTCTGATCAGTTGTCTGACCCCTTTACAATATGTGGCCTGAGAGCTCAGGAAGCCACTGCTTCCAATTCAGTCACCTGCTGCTGGCTTGCTGGGGCTTGCTTGTGCTGGCTCTGCCTGTGATGGACTGTGCTCCACTCTCACCCCAGTTAGACAGACCTTTTCTGCTGACCTTCTAAGTTGTCTTGGGCTGAAAAATAGTTTTACCCTGTTCTTTTTCTGGTTCTGCTGCTCCAGAATTTATTTTGAAACATTATTTTAACATTATTTGGAGGGGAATTTGGAAGAGCTCAGGTGAGTCACTGCGTTTACTCTGCCATCTTGGCTCTGCCCCCAGCATGTGTGATAAACTGATAAACATATGTGGACACTCCGATAAAACAGTCTTGTCTTGAGTCTCATCTGGAAGAAGTTTATCAAAGTCTCCAAGAATCCAATTGGTGGTTTGTTTTTAGAGTAGTGTATATTTTCACACTTTGATTAATAAAGCTTGATTGCTTATATAGAAAAGTTCAAGTCTAATTAGTGTCCACTAGTTAGCATAAGTAATGTTAAATTGACTATAAAAAGGCAGGGAGGGGAAGAATATGTAGGCATCTGATGGCAAAGTTCAGAGAGTCAGAAGGAGAACCAGGCGGGGACTGAGGGATGACTAGAAGGGGCTGCTTTCCAAAATGAAGTCCTTTGAAGGAACTCCCAAAAAGAGAGGGGCCAGACTGCTGGAGGGAAGTTCCTGAGTGAGAAAGCTCCAGATGCTGAGAGAAGTTCTAAAGTGAGAAGGCAGTGGAGGAATGGTGGCCAAGTCTGAAAAATCAGACGCATAGGTAGGAGAGGATTACAAAAAACTCTTAGCAATTAACAAAGTAGAACCAGTAATGAGCCAAAAAATATGATTTTGTTCTGTGTCCCTTTTCAAGTGAGATAAGCTCTTAAGACAAATAGACACACATATTTTTATACATATATGTACTTGTTTATATATGTTTATACATACATATATAAATATGCATGTATGAGTATATATATTTTAAAAGAAATATCCAGATTAAGAGAGTAATTATTATACTCAAATATACAAATGCACATAGTCTTCTATACCTCCTAAGGTGGTGGATAAGGAGAAGAAAAGAGAGGGGAAACTATTTCTTCTTTGTGAGGCTAGAGGGGATGGATAAAGTATCAGTCATTCCCATGTCTCCTCTTGGTATATTCTCCCTGGCAGGTATGGAGATCTCTTTGGACCTCTTTGGTTTGTATTCACTTCTGTTCTGGCCCTTGGCTGCCATTTTCCTTAATGTGGAGTCATTCTCCTAGGCTCTCATCTCTGGAGTTTGAACGTAAAGACAATAGGCTATGGCAACAGTATCTCCTGTTAACTCTGTTAATTTTTTTGGTTGTTATTTTAGAACCCTACTCTTTGGATTTATCTTTTTTCTTTCTTTTTTGGTCTTTTTGAAAAATATCATATTATTTTCTTTTGTACTCCTGATCCATTCTTCTCCAAGAAAGCCATACTAAAACAAACAATATTTTCTTTAAGACAAGAAAGAAGAGAGAAAAGAGGAAAAAGTCATTATAACTAAGCAATACATAAAAAATCTGAAAATATGTGCATTGTGTATCATTTGTGAACTTCCTACCTTTGAAATGGGATAGGGTGGGTGTATATTCTCATATCTCATCTTTCAAGTCATGAATTTTTTTTAAAGTTTTTGTTGATGTCAGAATGAACCATTTCCCCCCAATATCTCACCTCCTTCCTCTCTGAAAGCAATTCCATATAGCAAATAATATTTTTTAAGAGACAAAAGATGAAAAAGAAAAAAATCAGCACAACTGATCAATACGAAGAGAGGATCTGATAATATTTGTAATGTACAACACTTGTGGACCTCCCACCTCTGCAAAGGGGTGGGGTTAGAATGACTTCTTTTAAGCTTGTTCTTTATAATTTTGTAACGTTCACTTTTGATTTTTTTTCATTTACCTGCTTATGGTCGTTGTGTATATTGTTTTCTTGGCTATGCTTACTTCACTCTGCATCAGATCATGTAGATTTTTACATGCTTCTTTGTAGTTATTGTATTCATCATTTCTTATGGCACAGTAATGTTACATTAAATTCATGTACCAAAATTTATTTATCCATTCCCCAATTGAAGGGCATCTACTTTGCTTCTCATTCTTTGATATCACAAAAAGTGCTGCTATAAATATCTTGATGTATATGGGTATTTTCTTCTTATCAATGGTTTAAGCATAAGGTTAGTAATAGAATCACTGGGTCAAAGTACAGACATTTCAGTCACTTTATTTGCATAATTCTAAATTGCTTTCTAAAATGGTTGCACTTATTCATGACTCCATCAGTAATACACTAGTGTGCCTATCTTCCCCACGACACCTTCAAAAATGAACATTTTCCCAGGGGGTACACTGGAACCAGCTCAAACTGGCTCATGAGAGCTAATTATTAAATTTGCAGTGTAAGCATCTACATCTTTGAAATTGGCAAACACTACAAATCAGGGTTTGACTTACTGTTTTGTTGTTTGTCTACACTTTAAAAAGAGAAAATATTAATGATGTAGACTAAACTTAAAAGTGTGTCATGTGTACATTTTCTCCCACTCTAGAGCTAAATATTAGACATTTACCATACCACAAACTATTCCCATCTTTTGTCATCTTTGCCAACTTGCAGGGTGTGAGATGAAGCCTCAGGGTTGTTTTGATTTGAATTTTTCTAATTGTTAGTGGTTTGGAGCATCCTTAATATGATTTTTAATTGTCTGTAACCTTTCTTTTGAGAGCTATTTGTTTATATCTTTTGACCACTTATGTATTGAAGAATGGCTTTTGGTCATATACACATAGACATTTTTATTTATGCATGTTATATATATGTTCATTGTTTATATATCTTTGATACCAAACTTTTCAGAGAAATTCTATACAGTTTTATGTGGTCACTTATTACATCTGTTCTATTCTAGGTCCATTAATTTTGATTATGCAAAAGTTTTCAGTTCCATGTAATTAAAATGATCTTTTTTAACTTCTATGATTGTCTCTATTCCTTATTTGGTTATGAAAATATCTCCTACCCATAGTTAGGAGAGGTATATGTATTGCTCCTCTTAAATTTTTTTGTGGTATGACCTTTAATATTAAGTTTGTGTATCCATTTATAATATATTATGGAATATGATTTAAGGTATTGGTCTAAGCATATTCTCTGCCAGACTCCTTTTCATCTTCCCAGCAGTTTTGATCTAAAAGAGAGTTCTTTCTTAAGTAATTTATGTTTTTTGGTTTATCTAACACTAGGTTATCAAGTTCCATTGTTTCTGATTCTCCTGTGTCTAGTATATTCTATTGATCTACCTCCAGTTTTTAACTAATACCAGATGGTTTTGATGACTGCTGCTTTATAATATAGTTGGAGGTCTGGAAGTGCTGTTCTTCCTTCATTCCAAACCCTTTTCATTATATCCCTTGATAATCTTGATCTTTTTTTCAAGTGAATTTGCTTTTTCGAGTTCCATAAAGTGTCCCTTTGATAATTTGATTCATATAGGATCAAAACTGTAAGTTCACTTTGGTAATTTTGTCATTTTTATTATTTTCGCATTGAATATTCCTCTAGCTATTCAAATTGTTCTTAATTTTTTTGGTTGGGGGAGGTGAGGCAATCTAGGTTAAGTGACTTGCCCAAGGTCACACACCTAGTAAGTGTCAAGTGTCTGCAGCCACATTTGAACTCAGGTCCTCTTGACTGTAGAGCCGGTACTCTAGTTATACTGCACCACCTAGCTGCCCCTGTTCTTAATTTCTTGCAGATTAAATCTATATAAGTATTTTGTGTGCTTTGGTAGATTGATCTCCAAATATTTTATGCATTTTGTAATTATTTAGAATGAGATTCTCTTTTCTATTATTGTCTCAGATTTTGTTATTATTATATAGAAATACTATTGACTTTTGAGGCTATTTTGAGCCTATTTCTTTGCTGAAGCTACCAATTATCTTAATTAGTGTCTTTTCTGATTTCTTAGTATTATCTAAGTAAATCATTTTATCATCATCAAGTAGGAATTGTTTTGTCTCCTTTCTACCTAGCTTTATTCCTTTAATTTCTTTCTTTTGTCTTCTTGCTATTGCTAGCATTTACAGAACTATATCAAATAAAGCGAATAGAATACTTTATTCTCCTATTCATTGGAAAGATTCTAGTGTATCCCTGTTGTACTCCATGCTTGCTTTTGGGTTTAGATAAATGTTTATTAATGATATTAAAAATATCTCCCTATGACTATATCTTTTAGCATTTTAATTTTTTAAAGCATAAATGAGTGTTACACTTTGACAAAGCTTTTTCACATCTATTGAGATAATCATGTAGTTTTGGATGTTTTTGTTTTTATTATGGTTAATTATATTGATTATTTTCTTAATGTTAAGCCACCCTTGCCAGGTGTAAAACCAGGTATAAATCCAACTTGGTTATGAAGGATGATTTCTTTTTTTTTAGTGTGTGAAGGATGATTTCTTGGACGCATAGCTGTTGTCTGACAGGATTTTATTTAATTTTTAAAAATCAACATTCACTAATGATATCAGTCTGTAATTATGACACATGTTTTCTTTCCTCAATTTAGGGATTAGGACTATACTTTTCTTATAAAAGAAATCTCATTGGGTGATTTCTTTATCAACTTTTGAGAATAATTTGTGTAGTATTGGTACTAATTTTTCTCTAAAAGAATGGCAAAATTATCCTGGAATCCATCAGGACCAGGAGTTTGTTTGTTTTGTAGTCCCTATACAGCTAGTTCTATTTCTTTTTCAGATATTGAACTATATAAGCTCTCCATTCTTCTATTGAATTTATCACTTTAATTATTTTATTTTTCAATCGTATCAATCTCTGTTCTGATCTTAGCATTCCTCTTGTTTTCTTTTGGCATATACCTTCTTAAAATTTTTAAAATGCAAACTTAATTTGTTAACTTTCTCTCTTTCTTATTGATAATGACATTTAATGCTCAAGTTCTTGCCTGAATATTGCTTTGATTCAATTCCACAGATTTAGATA
The DNA here is from genome assembly GCF_011100635.1 of Trichosurus vulpecula. Lineage (NCBI taxonomy): Eukaryota > Metazoa > Chordata > Mammalia > Diprotodontia > Phalangeridae > Trichosurus > Trichosurus vulpecula. The sequence goes on along the minus strand of NC_050575.1, from coordinate 171,051,849 downwards.
TATATTATCTAGACTGTTTTTTCCCTTGAAACAATTTTTTATTGTTTTTTTTACAATTTTCTTTTTCACATTATCATCATTTAATAAATTACTTTTTAGTTTCTATGTGGACCTACACATTTTATTTATGGAATCATAATTTACTTCTAGTTTTAATGCATTACAATGTGCAAATACAGTTTACAGAATCACTGATCTTTTTCTTTTTGCTTTCTGTCTTTTTTTGTGGTCCAGCACAATTAATTTTTAAGTTGCAAAACACTGGAAAGAAAAGTATATTATTTGCTTAGTTCCATTAAGTTCTCTGTATATATCTAGATTCTACCACTTGTTATCTTTGTGACCTTGGGTAAATTGCTGAACTTCTTCAGGCTTTAAGTTTTGTTACCTAAGAGATGAGGGGATGGATCAGGTGACTTCTGAAGTCTCTTCTAGCTCTATGATATTATTATCATATTTTGAGAGCTTAATACATTTACATTTAACTTTAAAATTTTTTTCTTCAGTCTTTCTTTTAGAGGGCAATACTCAATTTCACATTCTATTATTCCTATTAATAAGTCAAACCTAACAATACCATATTAAATAGATTTTTTAAGTCTTATTTTATTACCTATGAGGGTTTAATCAGTGGCAGGAACTTTGCTTCCTTCTTGTTTTTCAGATTTTGTTAGAATTCTTTGATGTAAGATACTGGGAAAACCACTTGAAGGGATAATGCTTGATCCTCCTAAAGATCCCAGGAATCTTTCCAGTGTTGGGGACCAATATGCCAGATTTTAGTTGAATTTCTGAGGATAGTTGAGGGCTCTGGGAATAGGCCCTGATGAGGGCCTCAGGAACCATCTCCCATGCTGGTGCATATGAGGACTACTTACATATGGAGGTTTGATTGTAAGATGTAGAAAAGTTATGGAGGGGCTGATCCCCATATGTTACAGCATTTTCCAGTTTCATCTATACTTGTTGGCCATTACTCAGCCCATTACTTGACTTACTACTATATTCATTTTTCACCATATGTTTGGATATTTCTTGATTAATTACTAAAATTGAACATCCCTCTCATTAATAATTCTAACAATTAGATTGGAACCCATGCCCCAGTTTATTAGATATTATTTATTTAATAAGCTGGAGAAACTTCTTTTCCCACAAATAGTTGCCCATATTTCTTTATATGATCTTCATTATTTATATATCAAACCCCTAATCTCTTGGGCTTAAATAACTATTAAAGCTAGTAGATATACAATTTATTATCAAGTTAATTAATAATAATATTAAAATAATTAATAGCTACAATGTTTGTCATAAGAAAGATCCTGACCAAAATAATTTTTTACTATCACTATAACTTGACTTATTTTCACTAATATATCACAGTCCCATCATTCAGTTATCTCAAGAGACCCAGCAAAATCTCTTCTCAAGAATTCTTTTTACCCTCTTCATGAGATAAGAGTTAAAATAATTCTCCAAGAAATGCATTCTCTTTATCCTCTTTTTCTGTGCTTCGCTTAGTCTCTCAACAACCACTACAGAAAAATAGTCTCTTCACAAATGACAATGAAAATTGTCAAACGCTCAGTATTCTGAAGCCTTTTGAAATACAGCAGTACTATCTATAGTCTTTGTAGTTGAGACTATTCAAGCTGGTATTACATTTCTCTGAATTTTTTGAGCTTTTTTTTTTGGTATTCTATATATTGGTCACTTTCTTTATTATATCCTTCTCATTGCTTTCAGCTTCCCCCTTTCACTTTATTGTTATTTTTTTGTGATTTTAAACTTCAATTTTTTTTTTATTTGGTCTTGTGATTTTCTTTCCAGTATCAATTTTTATCTTATTTCTTTGAATGTATCTTTTACCCACTTTAAGATAGATCTCAGGATATCTTACATGGTTTCTTTTCCCATCTGGATTGCTTCTGGTACTTTAGCTGATTCAGTTGCTCTGTAAGCTTAAAAATGTGTGTCAGCACTCTGATTTGCTCATTTAAAATTCTTGTTGATTCTTATTTTCTTTTATGGCTTTTAAAAGTTGTTTTCCCTCACTTTTTCTTTTGGATGCATATATAAAAAATCTGATTCTCTTTAGCCCTCTAGCTCTGCTATCTTGGACTAATTTGGGTACTGGAAACTTCATTGGTAATTTTTGATCTAAGTTGTAGTCCAAATCACCTTAAAAAATACTTTGAGGGAATGATGATGTGATGGGACCTGGACCCCTAGACAGAAAAGACCATGTCTCTGAAAGCAACCCAGTCCCTGAATTTTCCCATACATTTCAGAAGCCCAGAACACTAGCAGCTCTGCCCAAGGCAACTGGCCCATCTAGATCACCTAATTAATTTACTTGACATTTCTTTCACAGTAGCTCTTGGCCCATGCTGGACTACTGGTATATACAGACCACTGCTTAATCCCATCTAGATCACCTAATTAGCCTACTTGATATTCCTTTCCTTCTACATCTGGCCCAACCCAGACTGCTTACCACTCCTTAATCCTATCTAGATCTTTTCATAGTCCTTTTTTGTTTGGAAGCATCAGCCTTACCCTCATTCAGTTGCCGGTTCACGAGGAACCCTGCATGCTCCTATTGGCACTACAATAAACCTTGCTGCTTTGACTGGAAGATGGTTTGAGTGCATGAATTCTTTCCAGGTGGATGTCACCCTGTACCCTGACATTTTGGGGTTTCCAACAACCCAAACGGCACCAGTATTTAACATTTTTGACCTTCATCAGAGACTTACTAGCTGTGTGACCATGAATTAATAACACATGAACCACACTTCATGCAGTTAATCAATTTAGCCAAGATTGCATCTTGAAAGTAAGTTAGATTGAGATGGATATCAGCAAATGTAAAATTCAATAAAATTTGAATAGAATTCAAAACTCAAGGAGAATCCTAAACACAAAGTTGGGTAGGCCCACTCAAAGCAAATGGATCCAAAACAAAGACCTAAGACAAGACCTGAGTATAATAACCCAAAGCATAAATATTTCGAGTAGATTCAGGACCTGAGGGAATTCAAAACATTTATTAAATGACTACTATGTGCCAGACACTGTGCTGTGCTGGAGATGTGAAGAAAGGTGAAAAACGGTCATTGCTTTTAAGGAGCTCATAATTCTAATGGGGGAAACAACATGCAAGCAACTATGTGTAAACAAGATTTATAAAAGATCAATTGGAGATAATCAACAGAACAAAGGCATTAACATTAAGGAGAATTCAAAATCTTATTAAAGGTGGGGTTTTACTTGGTACTTAAAGAATTCCAGGTAAGTCAAGAGGTAGAGATGAGGAAGGAAAGAATTCTAGGCATTTGTGGAAAATGCTTTATCATATTGTTCAGAAAATTTATTAATTATTATACTGTTTTAAATCTAACTTCATATGACTAGAGATTGTGGGAACCCAGAATGTCATTCTGAACTCAGTAACTTTCTTGGAATGCCGGAGATGTAGACAAAGGATTTCGAGTTTCCTCAGATCTTGGATCCACCCCAAATGTTTATGCTTTAGGTTATTACACTCAGGTCTTGTCTTTTTTTTCACCCTAGGCTAGACAAATCAGAAACCCACACCAGGGTAATGGGATTCTCTGAACCCAGGCAAGTCAGTCTGCACATGTACAATAAGATTTAATAGGAAGGGACTCGGACTCTGGTTCTGCAGACATTTGCCCATGGAAAGTCCTCTGGAGAGGTAGTTTAAACTCTTAGTGCCACCTGATGGTTTCTGCAAAGATTGTATCCTGAGTAGCTATTCCATCCCCATCTCGCCTGCCTTTCTGCCTCTCTCACCAAGTTAAAGCAGGATCTTCTGTGTAGAGAAAATCCTGTAGCCCCATAATTTGCATTGTGAAGAGTGTAAAAGTAAGTGATTGCTTAATACAATTTTGTTGTAGGGAAATTGATTTTGCACAACATAGCACACTCTACTGGGTGTTTGGGAATTTGCTGCCTTCTTCCTTTCATTTGTATGTCCAAACATATGTTCCTTTGTAAACTCCTACCATACCTTTTGTATTACTGCTTGCATGAAAAAAACATATTATTTCTCTGGCTAGGTACTGAGCAAAAAAGAGCCTGGGCAGGCAATCTTATTGTTAACTCAAAGTGGCTCTTTTTAAAAAAGTAATTCTTTTTCCATTGTAAATTTAACAAGCACAAACATTTTGACGTTCAGAACAGAAAAAGTATCATATATGAAACTGCAAACTCCCATTACATATAGCCTAGCCAACATTCACCATGCTGTTGTACTCTACCCACCTTTTTTTCCCAGGCACTCCTGCTTCCAACCTGGGGCTTTATGTTCCTGACTTGTGAGAGTTCATCTTATCTAGGCTTGACCAGACTCACCACGAAATTCTTTATTTCCCTTTCCTATTTCTACCTTTTGCTTTTTTTTTTTTTTTAACAGTAATCAAACTAACATTACCATTTCTAGAAAGGACATATCAATTGTCTAATGATACCACACACCATTCCTGTAACTTCCAGACCAAAACAGCTTCTCTGGCTACCACTCCCTCATACGTGTTGTCTTCCCCTAAAGCTCCTTGAGGGCAGAGACTGTCTGGATTATTGTATTTGTTGCTCTACTTTAGCTCAATGCCTAACATAGAGTAAATGCTTAAGAAATGTTTTTAATTTTTAAAAGCATATGTCGAACAATAGTAACAAAATTGCCTTGTGTGTATGTGTCCTCTTTTGAACCTCTTTCTGCTTACAAAAGCTTTTGTGTAAGTGCTTTCTTTAAAAAATGCTTTCTTAAAAACACCTTTCCTTCTTTACATCATTATCACTACCTCCCAAATAGAAGCCCTTGCTTATAACAGGTAAATTGAGGGGATAGAGACGGGACCTGTGATGTCAATGATAGTGGGAACTCCAAGAGGAGAGAACTCCCTTTACCAAGCTACCAGAGCAGGATTTGAGTCTGGACCTCCCTGGCTACAAGGCCAGCTCTATCCACAATGCCATGCCCATCTTTCAATAAAGAAGAAAAGCAAATCAACACATTGATTGAGTCTGAAAATATATGTCTCATTCTGCAGCTCTAATCCAGGACATTTTTTTTTTTTGCCAAGAGGTGATAATTGTGTGTTTTGATGTTATGATTAGCAATTGAACCGATTAGAGTTCTTAAGTCTTTCAAAGCTGTTTTTTCAGTATGTTATTTAAAAATTTAAAAAAAAAATTAATTCCATTATGTTGTTTTAGTCATTGTATAAATGATTCTGGTTCTATTCTTTGGACTCTGCATTAGTTCATAGAAATCTTCCCAGGTTCTCAAGCACAATATATGTGTGTCTAGTAAGTGAGTGGGATGGTGAAGTCCTCTCATGAAATCGGGGTGGGGACCTTTCGGCATGGCTCAAGGCTTCTGATTGACAGCTAGGCCTAAGTTTCGAGTTACTAAAATCACCGGAACTATGTCCTTGCCAAATAAGGAAAAAAGTGTTTTTAAGAGTTTGGCATTGGCTAAATTGTACCTGGGGTACAGTTACACCAATGAGAGCAAAAGGGAGTGGTGGGGCAGTGGGTGGGAGATGTGGGGGTGGTGAGGGGGTTGTTTACATTAGAGTATAAAGCTAAGTTCTTCCCTCTGGACCCCACCTCTCCCTATGGGTCTATATTGTCTATAGGTTCGGAGACCATCCTTTCCTGCAGGATCGTAATAAAGAGGTTTTTCTGTTTCTAAATTTGAGAGACCTCTGACTTTTTAAATTAATTGCTGGCAGGTGGTCTCACCCCACACATAAGGATGACAAACGAATAGTTTGGAAAGCATGATTTGGCACAATTGATTGTCTGCCTTTTTTAGTGTTGGGGGTAGGGAGAGAGAGACAGAGAGATGGAGAGTTAGATACAGAGAGACAGTGAGCTAGAGACAGAGACCTTGGGTGTAACATGGCAAACAAAGGGATGGGGTTTAGCAAAGAAATGGAGAACGTAATAGGGAAAGAGACGTAGCAGGAAGACAGAAGGTAACAAGAAAAGAGAATCAGGGGCACAGAGGAGGGGTTTTGTAGGAATTAGAATAGGAAGTTGCATAGAATAGCAGATAGAAGACAGAATTTGAAGTCAGGAAGCCCTAAATTTGAATTGCACCTCTGATACTTCCCAGCTATGTGACCTTGGGCAAGTAATTTAATTTTCTTTAGCCTCAGTTTCCTCATTCAATTTGGAGTGTGCAAATTTTAAATAAGTAAAAGGTGAAAATAAAAAGAGAGAGGCAGAGAGAGAGATAGAGATAGAGACAGAGAGACAGAGACAGAGACAGAGAGAGGGAGAGAGAGACAGACGGAGAGACAGAGACAGACAGAGAGAGGGAGAGAGAGGGAGACAGAAGGAGAGAGAGAGAGAGAGAGAGAGAGAGAGACAGAGAGACAGAGACAGAGAGAGAGGGAGGTGGGGCAGAGAAAGAGTGACAGTCAGAGAGACACAGAGAGGTACAGAGACAGTGAGACAGAGTCAAAAATAAGAGAGAAAGACAAAATAGACGTCTCTTCTGGTATCATCTAACTTTTTACGTATATTTTAAATCCTCATTGAAATTACAATTCTCTCCAGAGAAGAGATTACAAGTTCAACTTTTGCTTAGTGAGTACTTGCCAAATTGGAGAGCATGTCATACATATTTTCATTCCTCTTGGGTGAGAAGGCAGATGAAAAGCCCTGTTTACTTTTCCCATTTTTCCCATTATTGTCTGAAAGATGAAGAAGGAGGGTCTACTATTTATTATGGACATTGTTAAGCGACTCTAACAGTCCAAATTCCTCAACAAAAACTAATTGCTCTGGCATTAGTGCTAGCTCCTCATATTAATGGACCAAGAAATCTGAAGGTGGAGGAGAAATGTGCTTTTTGTTTTAAAAGCAGCTAGAGATGCTGAACCAGTTCTCTTGTAGAATGTCCAAGGGGAATTAGAAAAAAGAAGCTCTTTGGATGTGGAGGTCTTCTGAGGGAACAAAGGTGAGTTTCCTTCAACTTAAAAAACAGCCTGAAGAGTTGTTTCCTGTTCTAGCAAAAATTGCATTTATCTGCATAATCATTACTCTGTGGAATATCTGATAGAACATTAAACACACTGTCTTTTTTTTTGTAGCAATTATTCCAAATTATAAAATTTTACATGCAAGCTAGTAAAGGCATCAAAGGTTAGTAATTAAAAGATAAACAACCCTGTTCTCACCTTCTGGCTTTCCAGAGCACATGACATCCTCTAGACTCAAGGAGGGAAATTTCTTGCCCTCCTTCGATAAATAAAATCATCTTTGCCTAATAGAAGATGTAAATTCATTGCCATTGTCTGTATGTGGATTTTTTTTTTCATAAAAAGGAAATAATGGATTATATGTAATTTATTCAAAAGAATAAATTATGGAGGCATTATGAAGGGTTCAAGTACTGGCTCAGATCCATATGTACTATGCGATCCTGGGCAAGTCACCTAACTTCTCAGTGCTCTTAGACAGCGCTCTAAGACTGTGAGTTAAAGAGAAGGCCTCAGTCTGATCTTGTTGTCCTTTACTGAATTTTCCTGGGTGAGGAAAGGAGCAACCTCCTGACCTGGAAATTTTCTATACCAAGGAAATTACAGATCTACTCCTCTTCACTAAAAGAACAGATGGGAGTACTCATGTTTGCTTTTTTTTTTTTTTTAAATTTTGGTTCTTGTCTATGAAATCTTCCTTTTCAGAGTTGTCAAGTTTTGTAGGAACTTTAAAGTGAGCACTTCTGTGTTTGACTGGACTTTCCTGGGTGAGGAAAGGAGTGAACGTAGTGGGTCCATTTTCACTAGCAGTCCAGAAGCCTTAGGAGTAGTTGGATTAAAGGCAGAAGTAAGAGGAGAAGGGAGGTCAGGAAGCAATGACCAAACAGCAGTAATAAGGACTTCAAATCTCTCCTGGGAATGGACCAGCCTGGGAAGGTAACAGCATACCCTTTTCCCACTTGATCTGTGGGGTAGGACAATTTTATCATGATTGTGATGGAGTGTAGCAGTAGCAGAACTGACAGAGAAAGGCACCAAAAGAGATGTAAGAAGAGAAAGCAAGAAGAAAACCTTACACTATTCAGTTCTAAGTGCATTGGAGAACTCCCCCACCCCCCATCTCCTCTAGATGGATGCTGGACAAGGGGACTGGTTGACTGTGTCAAAGAGGGTGGGGTAAGTAGTCCAGTTAAATGGGGCAGAGAGATGAGGAAAGATTGATTTTTGCCCAGATCATCTTGGTTCTCCTAAACCCTGCTCTGGAGATTTAGAATCACAGCGTCTCAGAGTTAGAAGGGACCTTGGAGGCCATCTGATCCAACTTGAAACTGACCAAGAATCCATGCTACAATATCACTACGTGGCATGTGTTGTGTATTAATACAGGCACATTACTATGACTCCAAACCTCCTACGACAGTCGGACAATTTTGATATTCTTTCAACTTATACATTACTGAATTCTCAGCTTCTGGCTTTAGTTATATTGCTGCCTCTACAAGATATATCAGGTGCCTCCCTCATGAAATTGTTATTTTTGCAATGGTTTCTCTCAACTCTCAGGAAAGGTTACCATGGTTTCTCCATGAGAACAATACTCCTCTAGCTCATGTACTTATTTATCCCTACAGTGGTACTGTACTTAGGAATTTAGACCACTGTAGAAGGAAGACTAGAGTGTACCAGAACAGGAGCAGGGGGAAGGAAAGGAAAAAAAGAAACACAGGGAGGTTCTGATGTCTGTGGTTGGGAAATTCTTTCTTTGTTTTCTTTTTTTTTTTAAATTAAAGAGTAGATTTTAAAAGTGGCAAAAAGATTCTTTTCTTTTCTTTCCCATTCCTCTACACTCCTCTGGGATTTATTCTCACCTCCCACAAATGGGTAAAGGATTTATTCAGTATTAATGTCCAATCATCTTTTTACCAGGTTATTCCAGTACCAATTCAACAACTCTTTACATCTGTACTAATCCCATTTTGTTCAAGAAAAACAAGCATTTTGCTGGAATTATCCAGACAATTGTCAACGGCTGAATATTCCATTTCTGAAGTATTTGCATCTGTAGAATGAGGGGGTTAGATTAAGGTCCTTTATGGGTATAAATGCTGAGATCCCAAATCAAATCAGGTTAAATTTCAGGGTAATAATAAAATTCTATACCCTTGAGCTTATTTTTGTATCTCACAAGATAAAAGATTTAAAGATGGAAGGAAGAGACATTAGATGTAATCTTGTGCAACCCCCTCATTTTACACATGAAAAAAAAAATGAGGTTGGTATGAGAGGTTAAGTGATTGGTCTGAGGTTATAAAGGTAGTAAGGGTATGAACCGGGATTAAAACACAGGTCCCTTTTCTCTCATCTAGTGTTTCTTTCCATGTACCCTGATGGATCCTTTTATGCCAACAGAGTTATTGCTTTAAAAAAAAATCAGACCTATTGTTTCATTGGTATCTCCTCCAACAGATTGCCCCCTCTGTCATCGCCATTCTTTCACTTATTTTCAACCTCTTCTTATCTACGGGCCAATTTTCTACTGCCTACGAACAAGCCGTCTCTCCCCTCTCCTGAAAAAACGATCAATTGACCTTTCTATCCCCGCTAACAATTACCCTGTATTTCTTCTGCCCCTTGTAGCTAAATTCATCAAAAAGCCTATCTCCAATAGGGGTCCCTACTTTCTCTCCTCTCACTCTCTTCTTAATCTCTTACAATCTGTCTTCTGACCTTCTCATTCTGCTGAAAACTTGTCTCTCCAAAGTTATTCATGATCTCTTAGTTGTGAAATTCAATGGCCTTTCCTCAATCCTTGTTCTCCTGATCTTTCTACAACCTTTGACACTGTTGATTATTCTCTCCTCCTTGATTCTCTTCTCTCTAGGTTTTCAGGACACTACTTTCTCCTGGCTTTCCTTCTACCTATCTGACTGCTCTTTTTCTGTCTCCTTTGCTGGATCCTCCTCCAGATCATACCTTGCAAACTTAGGTATCTCTCAGGGTTCTGTCCTGAGCTCTCTTCTTTTTTCCCTTGGTGATTTCATCAGCTCCCATGAATTTAACCACCATCTTTATGCTGATGATTCTCAAATTTACCTTTCTTGCCTCAATCTCTTTGCTGACCTCCAATATTGCATCTTCAACTTGCCTTTCAGACATCTCAGACTGAATGTCCAGTAGACATCTTAGGCTCAAGATTTATTTACTGTTTACCGCTGCTGGTTCCCCCAAACACACCTGGAAATCTACTTTCAGAAGTGCTTGAATTCCACAGTGATAAAAACCTCTATCAGTTTGGAATGCATGTAGGAGGCACTATTTTTCTTTCTTTCTTTTTTTTTTTTTTTTTACAAAACACTTATATAAATGCTCAAATGCTCAAATGCATCTGTGATCTCATCAATGTAGGCATTCTTGTCAACAAAGCAGATTGTAGGACAGAGGAGGGTAGAGCCAAGAGGGTAGAGTAAAGGCAGGGAGACACCTGAGTTCTCCAAAATTCTCCCCCAAACAACATCAAAATTGTGCCTCAAAATAAATCCTGGAGTGGCAGAACCAACTAAAGGTGGGGTAAAACAGTTTTCTAGCCCAAGACATTTTAGAAGGTCAATAGGAAAGGCCTGCCTCACTGGGATGAGAATGGAACACAGTCTAGCACAGGCCATGCTAGACAAGCCAGCAGCAGGCTTGGGTATGACTGAATTGGCTGTGGTGGCTTCTGCAGCTCTCAGCCCACAGATAGTAAGGGGTTGAACAACTGGGCAGATGGAGATTCAAGGGGACCATTTACTGGCACTGGGAGCAGGACTCTGTTGCATTGCCCAAATGAGGTTCCAAATTATAGTCCCAAGGCAAGGAGGAGCCCTATTAGAAGCAGGGATCCCGGTCACAGTTCTAGGGTAGAAAAGAGCCCTTGTAGTCACTCGCAGACCAGAACACAGGCCAGGAGAGCACTGACCACACTTTTCCTTATATCATACCATCTTGGAAGAATTGAAAACTTACAAACCCTCAGAACAAGCTCTGAAAACAGAAGCATGAAAAACCCGAAGCTTGGGACAGCGCCTCTTCCACCCTGAGAACAGAGCCCAACTTTAGCACAAAGTTAAAAGTCAAGAAATAGGCTGGAAAATGAGCAAACAACAACATCAACAACAATAAAGAAGCTGACCATAGAAAGCTACTATGGTAACAGGGAAGATCAAAACATAAACTTAGAAGAAGACAATGAAATCAAAGCTCCCTACATTCAAAGCCTCAAAAAAAGATGTGAATCAGTCTCAAGCCCCAAAAGAATTCCCAGAAGAGCTCAAAAAGGATTTTTATCAAATAAGAAAGATAGAGGAAAAACTGGGAAAAGAAATGAGAATGATGCAAGAAAATAATGAAAAGAGAGTTAGTGGGGGCAGTTAGGTGGCACAGTGAGTAGAGTACCAGCCCTGGAGTCAGGAGGACCTGAGTTCAAATCCAGCCTCAGACACTTGACACATGTACTAGCTGTGTGACCTTGGGCAAGTCACTTAACCCCAATTGCCCGGCCAAAACAAAAAACAAAAAAAAAACCCCAAAAGTAGCTTGGTATTTAGTATTTCTTGTTGCTTCATGAAGTTATTGGCTTCTATTTGGTCCATTCTAATTTTCAGGGAGTTTATTGCTTGTGCAGCAGTCTCATACTTCTTGTGCCAAACTGTTAGTACCTTTTCTAATTATTTTTTCTATTGCTCTCATTCCCACTCCAACCCATCATCTATTCAGCTCATCTTAAGGAAAAACTTCTTAACCAATGATGTTGTTTCATAGTAGAAAGGGAGCTAGTTGATTTCCCATCACTGGAGGCTGGATGACCCTTGTCAGGGATAGTATAAAGGGAATTACCTAACTGGTATGGGTTAGACTAGAGGACCCATTAGATGCCTTCCAGCAATGGGAATTTATAATTCTGTGAGATTTGAAATAACTTATATTTTTTCCTTTAGAGGGAATTAATTAACCCCCAGGGTTCCAATTTTTTCCACAACAGCTCTCATTACATTTATATAGTCATGATTAAATTCTTATTTTAAACTTTTGTTTCATCTCTTCCAGAATTCTAATTGAGTTTATGCCCAAACTGTATTTTTCTCTGAGGCACTGATTGTAGATGTTTTAGAGTCGCTCTTTTTTATTTTGTGTCTTAAATATCCCCGTAACCATAATGTTAATATCTCATCATGGTGGGGTTCTTTTTTTGTTTGCCCATTCTTCCAGTCTACTTCCTGGATTTGGACTTGATGTTAGGGCTGAACTCTGCCACACTTCTGGAGGGAAAATGTAGGCTGGTCCTATTGCTGCTTTCTTGGGGTGTTGAGTGTTGTCTCTAGGGGCTACCAATTAGTAAAGGAATCAAAAAAATACTGAACAAAATAATATATTAAAGAACACAATAGGACAAATGGTAAAAGAAGCACAAAATCCATTGAAGAGGACAACTCCTTAAAAAAAAATAATAGGTCAAATGGGAAAAAGAAAAGCAAAAAATCACTGAAGAAAAGAACTCCTTAAAAAGTAGAATTGGCCAAATATAAAAGGAGTTTCAAAAGCTCACTGAAGAAAATAATCTCTTAAAAATAAGAATTGGGCAAATGGAAGCTAATGATTCCATGAGGCATCAAGAAACATGAAAACAAAATGAAAAAATGAAAAAAGGAGAAGAAAATGTGAAATATCTCATTGGAAACTCATCTGGAAAATAGATAAAAGAGATAATTTAAGAATTATTGGACTACTTGAAAGCCATGATAAAAAAACAAACAAACTTAGATATCATATTTCAAGAAATAATCAAGGAAAACTACTCTGGTATCCTAGAACCAGAGGGCAAAACAGATATTGAAAGAATCTGCTGATCTCCTCCTGAATGACATCTTAAAATGAAAACTCCCAGGCAGGCAGACAGACAGAGACAGAGAGAGACACACATAGAAAGAGGAATAAATAGGGGGAAAAAGCAGGATGGAGGCAAATACACAGTGATCATAACTGTGAATGCTAATGGGATTAACTTACCCATAAAACAGAAGTGGATAGCAGAGTGGATTAAAAACCATAATCCTATAATATTTTGTTTACAAGAAATACTTTTGAAGCAGATATGCACGTGCGCACACACACCCACACACATACACACAGAGTGAAGGTAAGGGGTGGGAGCAGAATCTATTATGCTTCAGCTGAAGTAAAAAAGAAAAACAGCTGGCAATACTGATCTCAGACAAAGGAAAAGCAAGAATAGATCTAGTTAAAGATAAGCAGGGAAACTACATTTTGTAAAAGGTACTATAGCCAATGAAGTAATATAAATGCTAAACATATATAAACCAAATGGTATAGCATCTGAATTCTAAAAGGAAAAGTTAAATGAGTTATAAGAGAAAATAGTAAAACTCTACTAGTAAAATTCTAGCTCCTTCTCAGAACTAGGCAAATATAACAACAACAACAACAACAAAATAAACAAGGAAAAAGTTAAGGAGGAATAGAATTTTAGAAAAGCTAAGTATGATAGACCTCTGGAGACAATTGAATGAGAAAAGAAAGAAGTATACATTTACCTCAGTAGTACATGGCACCCGTGCAAAAATTGACCATGTATTAGGGCTTAAAAACCTCATAATCAATGCAGAAAAGCAGAAATATTAAGTGCATCATTTTTAGATCATAATGCAATAAAGAATACATTCAATAAAGGGCCATGGCAAGATAGATTAAAAATTAATTAGAAACTAAATAAAATACTAGCAAGGAGATTAGAGCAATATATCACAAAGATCATATGCTATGACCAGGTGGCATTTATACCAGGAATGCAGGGCTGCTTCAATATTAGGAAACCAAAGTGATTGGTTTTTATAATATTTTGTTCATGGGGCAGGGGGGTGGGGAATCTAGAATTAATAGCAATTTGAAACAGCTCTAGGAATCCAGCCATTAAGCCTCTAACAAATTATGCCTGTCTGTCTGTCTGTCTGTTTCTCTCTCTCTCTCTCTCTCTCTCTCTCTCTGTGTGTCTCTGTCTCTGTCTCTGTCTCTGTCTCTTCTTTCATCCTGTCCCTCCTCAAAAATGTTTTGCTTCTGACTACCACCTCCCCCACTTCATCCTCTCTTCTATCATTCCCCCTGCTTCTCTTATTCCCCCTCCCCTCCTGCTTCTCTGTAGGGTAAGATAGATTTCTATACCTAACTGCTCGTGTGTGTCATTCCCTCTTTCAGCCAATCATGGTGAAAGTAAAGTTCAATGTTGCCCACCCTTTCTTTCCACTGTAAAAGTTCTTTTGAACTTTTATGTGAGGTGATTTGCCCCATTCTACCTCTCCCTTCCTCCTTCTTCCAGTGCTTCCCTTTTTCTCTCTGCTTGTTTTTATTTTTTTAGATATCATCTCATCATAGTCAACTCACACCAATGCCCACTGTCTAGGTATACTGCTTCTAAGTGTATGATGTAATGATAGTAATGATAAAGTGCTTAGGAGTTACAAGTATCATCTTCCTATGTAGGAATGTATACAGTTTAACCTTAGGATTTAACCCTTAGGATTTCTCTTTCCTGTTTACCTTTTTATGCTTCTCTTGAGTCTTGTATTTGAAAGTCAAATTTTTTATTCATCTCTAATCTTTTTATCAGGAATTCTTCAAAGTCCTCTATTTCATTAAATATCCATTTTTTCCCCTGAAGGATTTTATTCAGTTTTGCTGGGTAGGTGATTATTCGTTGTAATCTTAGCTCCTTTGCCCTGTAGAATATCATATTTAAAACCCTCCATCCCCTTAATAGAGAAGCTGCTAAAATTGTGTTGTCTTGACCATAACTCGATGATATTTGAATTGTTTTTTTCTGGCTCCTTGCAATATTTTTTCCTTGACCTGGGAGCTTTGGAATTCGCCTATAATATTCCTGTGAGGCTGGCTGCTGCTGCTGCTTTTGGACCTCCCACCCCAGTGAGATGTACCTTTCCTGCCATGCATAAGCTGCTTCCCTTCTACTAGATCAAATCTGAGGTGGTTTTCTAGTTGTTTGGAGAGGAATTTGGGAGGGCTTCAGAGGGTTCTTTCCTCACTCTGCCATCTTGGCACTGAAAGTCCACTTTTAGTCTCCTCTTGACATTACTCTCTCCATTTTTTTGCTATGTTTTATCCTCCCTCTAAAAATTCTCTCTCCCTCTTTCTTGTTTCCATTCCTTTCTATTTTCCTTTTGAGTTTCATGTATTTCTGTACCTTGATGTGTATATGTGTGTGCATGTACATTTGTGTTTAATCTTCCTTTATCCAGTTCAGATGAAAGTGAGGTTCATAAGATGCCCATTCCCACTATCTCTTTCTCCATGTTTAAATTACTCTTCATCTTATGCACCTCTGTCATATGATAGTGATTTACCTCCTTATCCTCTTCCTTTCTTCCCCAGGATATGCCTTTGTCTCTCCCATTTCTGTCTTCTTACACCATCAAAAAAGAACCAAATCATCATAGGTCCTCTGTCTGTCATATTTAATTTTCCCTAAGATCCTTAAAGATATTATGGTGCTGAGGTTTGTCTAATAAAGTGACATTTCTTCTGGATAAGTGTAAAGTTACATATTTGAATTTAAAACATTAATTACATAGGCCGAAAATTTTAAGAAAAGGACCTTGGAGATTTAATGGCTTGTAAACTTAGTATGTTTCAACAGTGTGAAATGACAACTGAAAGACCTAATGAGATATATGGCATTGTTAAGACAGGCTGTGTCAGCTACGATATTATGACCATATTCCAGAGCAAGGGAAATGATGGTTGCATTATCCTCTGTCTTGACTAAATCACATCTGAGTACTGTGTCCAATTCTGGCAGCCAGATTTTAGGAAGGATATGGACAAGATAGAATGTCTCTAAGAATGATTAACAGAGTGGAAAGCAGATTTTTAAATCAGGAATTGTGATGTTCTGGGTTGAATCTGATTCATGTTTGTTGGTTCAGGTTTGGAATTAGAATGAAATGAGACACGCAGAATGTATAACCCTTAGCAAAAGGAAGTTAGCTCAGTAATAGCTTGGAAAAGATATGGCATTGGTTCATTTGGGCACAGCTCCTCACCTCCACATTTGCCACAACAGCACACCTGGTCAGAAGGGTGTGTTGGATTCCCATGGCAATGGAAAATGTACAAAGCCTGAGGAGTCCTGATCAATCCAGGGCTAGGGTTTTATGCCTAAGGCAACTGGAAAGCTTTGCCAGTGTTCGAATCTTAGTTTCTTGGACCACATAGGTCTCAAGGAGGGTTTCATTACCTTTTTAGGGAGTAAACTAGCCTGCATCGTAGTGATCTTTCAGTTTTTTTAGGTTATATGAGGCAAATTTCTATTTGTGCAGCAGAATCTGCTGCCATGGGTCCCAAAGAGACTGGCAATAATTGTTTCTCCTACTACCATAGTGGAAGTAAAAACCCTTGCACTATGTTCCTTGAAGGATTGCTGTGAGGAAATCACTTTGTAAACATTAAAGTGCTATAGAAATGTGTTGTGGTTGTTATAATGATGATGATTAATTGAAGCACCTGGGGAGTCTTAGCTTAGAGAAGAAAAGACTTAATACAGCTACCATATATTTCTGATCGACAAGTTGCCATGTGTGAGACGTATTAGAATTATTTTGCTTGTTAAAAAAGGGATAGCTAGAAGCAATTAGTGGAAGCTATAGATTCAGGCCTGACACAAGGAAAATATTCTTAACAATAAAAGCTACCCCCAAATGGGATGGGTTACTTTGGAAGGTGATGAGGTCCCCATTGGTAGGTCTTCAAGTCAAGGCTTGATGACTGCTTGTAAGGGATGCTACAGAGGAGATTTTCTGCTTCAAATCTGGATTGGACTAGATGACTTCTGCTGTCTTTTCCATGTCTGAGGTTCTATGCTTTTAAGAAAGTGTATGGCATATTTAGGACACCAATGGAGATAATATACAAGAATAGAAAGATATGAAATCAAGGAGATTTTTAGAGGGCTTTGAATATCAGATTCAGAAGTTTGGATTTGATTGTATAGGCCACAGATGACAGGTAGAAGCAACATTTCTTCTAACTTGGAAATGTTCACAGTTGGATTTTTTTTTTCATATTAATCTTGAGGAAATGGTGAATAATGAAGAAAGGAGGGACCATGAGTTGGTAGGTTGTGATGGACAAAGAAAGGAATAGTGAACCTGCTCCCTTGGGATCAGCCAAATTGATCAACACAGTTAGGAACAGTAGTCAGAAAGCATTTCTTCCTAAAACCTGGAGTACAGTCTCCCACAAATACACATAGAATCTGTATTGTGAGAGAGAGGAAACAAACTTACAATAAAATGGTAATGAGGCAGGTACATGCATAGAGGACATACACTACCAAGGCAACACACAACTCTGGAAGTATAGAGCCTTGATGTTCTTGCTTTCTCCAGAGGTTCCTCACAAGGTTTGCTTGGATGAGTTGTGTCAGTGATGGTGAGTCTTGATCTTTGGCTCAGATGGGCTGAAGGCCCAGGTTGCTTGGTTGCTTAGCTAATGGGTATGGCTGCTTTTAGCCTGGGCTGGGTATGCAGTGGAGGTACTGTGCCCTTCACAGGACAGTGTCTTTGCAGGATGAACTGATTGGCTGGATTCCCTGGTCTTGGTCTTTGATGGACAGCTGAAGTTTTTGCCACTTCTAGACTCTTATTCTCTGGGTATTACAGGGATCTTTTCCATTGGAGTATTACGTTGCTCTTTTTAGTTAACTCTTAGCTTTGAAGTAGAAGAAATCTCTCCTCTTGGACTTCCTCAGAGCCTTAGTTACAATAGGTTCAAGAAAATAGTAGAGAAACTAATACATTACAGATTCATTATTAAAGTAATGTTTGGCTCTTTCTAGCAAGTCCGGAGCCAGACCGCGCAGGATGGGCCGAGTGATCCGTGGTCAGAGGAAGGGTGCGGGCTCCGTCTTCCGCGCTCACGTGAAGCACAGGAAAGGGGCCGCCAAGCTCCGGGCGGTCGACTTCGCCGAGAGGCATGGCTACATTAAGGGTATCGTAAAGGACATAATCCATGATCCAGGCCGAGGGGCTCCTCTTGCAAAAGTAGCTTTCCGGGATCCTTACCGATTTAAAAAGAGGACAGAGTTGTTCATTGCTGCTGAAGGCATCCATACCGGCCAGTTTGTGTACTGTGGTAAGAAAGCTCAGCTCAACATTGGCAATGTCCTCCCAGTTGGCACTATGCCTGAAGGGACCATAGTGTGCTGTCTTGAAGAAAAGCCTGGGGACCGGGGTAAGCTTGCCCGTGCATCTGGAAACTACGCCACAGTGATTTCTTACAATCCTGAAACCAAGAAGACACGAGTAAAGCTACCTTCAGGCTCTAAGAAAGTGATCTCCTCCGCAAACAGAGCTGTGGTTGGTGTTGTTGCTGGAGGAGGTCGTATTGATAAACCTATCCTTAAGGCAGGTCGTGCCTACCACAAATACAAGGCCAAAAGAAACTGCTGGCCTCGTGTCCGGGGTGTGGCCATGAATCCTGTGGAACATCCCTTCGGAGGAGGTAATCACCAGCATATTGGAAAACCATCCACCATTCGAAGAGACGCCCCAGCTGGACGAAAGGTCGGTCTCATTGCTGCCCGGCGCACTGGTCGACTCCGGGGTACCAAGACTGTACAGGAGAAGGAGAACTAAAGTACAGAATCCTGACAATAAAATTATTTTGGAAATTGTAAAAAAAAAAAAAAGTAATGTTTGGAATTCTCAATTGAGATAATATTTTTAGAAGTGCTTGACACAGTGCCTGGTCATAGTAGGTGTTATATAAATGCTTATTCCCTTCCCTGCCTCCTTTCCTCTTCTTCTCTCCCTGTTCCCCCCCTTCCTGCCCCACCCGTTCCCTCCTCTCTCCCACCCCAGTGTATGTCTAGCTTTTAAGGAGGACAGCCAGGAGATTAGTTATTATTATAAATATCCCTAAAATTTTTCTTTGTTGGAGATTAGTAGCTGGTCTGGATAGGCCATTGATCTCACTGTGAATTGACTAATGTTCCCAATCACATTTATCTGTTTCTAAAGCACTAGGAACAACTTTCTTTTAGAAAGAATATGTAAACAGAATTATAGGTGGTAGTGCTTCCCTAAGTATTATGGATGGCGTTAGTTTTCTAGTGGTCATTATATAAATACAGTTACCGATCTCAACCGAAAGGAGTAATAAAAGCATAGGATTAAGTTGGTTGAAGGGAGGGGCAGCTGGCATTAGCCAGGGATAAGAGAAAATGAAGGAAGTGGGGAGCAGGTGTTTAACACAATGTGCAAAGAATATGAACTTTCTAATCCTTTTGGCTTGCGGTAAAAGACACCTGTGCTGAATGAGAAATCTAAGACACAGTTTCTGAGTAATTAATAATCAATTAGCAAATAACCAATAAAATGAGGCCAATGGCCCTCTTGGAAGCCAAAGATGGGCCTTGGAGGTCCTCTGAATACTTAAATGCCTTTGGGAGAGCAGTGTTCCACACAGGCAGAAATCAACTCTGACTGGTTAACAGTTAGTGAGAGAATGAATATTATAATGAGAGGTGGGCTTATTCTAATGAGGGGGGGGGAACTGGACTCTGATCACAGGACTCATCTCCACCCAGACCACACCCCTCAGGCAGTCTATACAAACGGATTTACCTCCACCTGAACCACTTAGGTAGCTGAACCATGGGCCCGAATTTATCTAGATTAGATTCTCTTTACCCTTTAATGAGAAATAAGTTTTCCCAGTTGGGTGGGGTCCTGCCCAAGACTGAGAAGAATGGTAACCTAATCTCATCATTAGCCGTGTCCTTCAGAAGCTGCTTTGACCTAGTCTTTAAATGAAGAAATAGAAAGGAAAAAAACCTGAATTCCCCTCTCCCGCCCCCCCCCCACTCCTTTTAATTGGTTATTAATAATTATTTCTCTCACGTGAAAGGACTCTTCCTCTATTTGGTAAGGGCAGATCCTGTGGACCTGATAGCTGGAGTAATGGAGACAGATGCCCAAAAGCCAAAAGAAAGATGGATTTTCCCAGGGAGTGACTGCATCATTTCTTAGTCCAGGGGTTACTATTTTGTTAGAGGCTTAACTGCTGGATTCCTGCTGCCGCAAATTCTTATGAATTCTAGACTCCCTGCCCCTTCCCCATGAACAGAATATTATAAAAGCAATTACTTCCTGTTTGCATTGAAGTATCAAATGTAATTTTTTTTACTCGGGTCCCAAGACATCAAGTTTGGAGTGTTCTCTGGCTTTATCTTCTGTTTGAGAATATAAGTTGGTAATGAACTTGGCTAATTTTTCATTTCTTGAACTCAGAATCCTTTCCAACTTCTAATCACAATCCTTTCTGCCATCCTTTCTTGTCATCAGAAAGGCAGAAAACTTTATTAGCAGTTTTGGTAATCCATATCTCCAGAGTGCTAAGTATGTCAATCCAAACATGACACTGATTGATATGCTAATACCGAGAAAAAAACCCAACAAAACCTCCCAAAAGTAACAACACATATGAAACCCTCTAAAAAAATGTTTTTTTTTTGTTTGTTTTAAATATAGTCAGCTACTTGGATCCACAATGAAGAAGTTCCCAGATGGAATTACTTTGATCTGGAAAAGGGAAGAACTTGGTACTGAAATGAAAATCACATACAGGTATGATATATTCTTCCTGGCCACTTTTCAACGTGAACAGCATGCTTTATATCACACTAAAATTATCTCTTTGATAATCTTTATTTTGAAGAACAAAAAGCAAGACTCAGTAAGTCTCTCTCTACTACAATCACCAGTAAGAAGAATAAATTGTTGCTAAAAAACTGTGTTAAAAAAAACAGTCCCAAAATCGTGGTTAAATTTTTTTTTGAAAAAGAGAATTGAGGACAGAATACTTCTGACTGAGAAGGGAAGGAAGAAAGGCTCTGCTTTTTAAAAATTTCTTTGGCCAATCTTTCTCTGTATATGTATATATGTATCTATATATGCATGTGCATATATCTACATTCCTTCCAAAAGAAGAGTGCATGCACACACATGTACATGGCTAAGGTAGGATGATGCATGCAGACCTGAGCACTATAGAACATATCTGGGCCTGGAAAATAAGCACCCTAGGATAAGATAAATAATTTCTACATCTTGATTATCATTTACCTTGGGGTGGAAGAACAGGTTACTTATTTCTCTCTCTTTTTATTACTCATGCATTTACATGTAGGTGAGGGAACTAGTTTAAAAAATTGAAAAGATGCTACATTTACAATATTCATAAGTTGCTATTTATTTGATATTCATGAATTCATTCAGCACATTAATAGAGTACTGACAACGTGCGCAGTACTGTTCTGGGTAAGGGGCAGGAGGTGATATACGGCCTACCCCCTCCCACCCTATACAACACTGGCAGATCAATGCTATATTTATCGCATTTGTTCCTCTACTTAAAAGCCTTTATGGGTCTTTGTTATCTGTTGGGTGAGGACTACCCTCCTTAGCCTAGCATTTAAAGCTTTCTAAAGGAAGTCTCTCCCAATCTACCCTTTATATTCGTTTTCTATTAATGCAAAAAATTCTCACCTTAGGCATACTGCTCCCTTTCTGAGTGGTATAGTAATAGCTAACACTAACCAGGTATTGTGCTAGGTGCTTTTTACAAATATTATCTCATTTGATTCTCAGGACAACTCATCAAGATATGTGCTATTATTATCCTCATGTTACAGATGATCAAACTGAGGCAAAGGAAGGTTAAGTGACTGGTCACATAGCTAGTGAGTGTCTGAGGCTATATTTGAACTCAGGTCTTCCTGACTCCAGGCCTAGTACTCTCTCTACTGCATCACCCATGTTGTGAGAATGTATATTAATTGACTGATTTTTGTTCATGTTTCAAGCACAGGCCAAACTGTCTCAAACCTATACAGTTCTGCACTGATTTATTTTCTATTATTGATTATAATGATGAGTTAATCTTCAGCAGTACGCACAACATATGGATAGAAAATGCTACTTCTGCTGTGACAGCATTTCTGAACCATTGGTTTACTGATTGGTGGTGGCCCATGGTCTTATCTCTACCTACCCACACAGGTACTTCTCTTTTCTGCTGGTAGCTGTCTTCTTCTAGAGCATGTTCTAGATTGGTAGTGTGTATATTTCTTACTTGCCTGAAACCTGATATCTTTCAGATAAGTCTAGTATTTTCATTTTATGCCATACACATAGTAGGTGTTTAATAAATTTGCTAAATTGAATTTTTTTCCAGGGCTGGAGTATGATAATAATCCCTAGGCAACTCTCTATGACTCTAAGTTAGAGATGAATAGTCAATTTGCATTGGTGGATAGAATGTCCACACTGGGGAATCTCTATACTAATGAAATTATACTAATGAAATTCTCAACAATCCACAGCTTGACATTTATATAGTGCTTTAAAACATGAAGAGCACTTTACATACTTATCTCATTTGTGCCTCACAGAAATGTGTGAGTTATATACTACAGATATTACTACCCCCATTTTATAAATGAGGAAATTATGGTTCAGAGTTATGTGACTCACTCATGGACAGAAGGCTAGTAAAGTGAAAGGTGGATTTAAATCCAGGTCTTTCTGTCTCTAAGTTCAGCACTCTATTCTCTACTGTTCTACTGCTGTGCCCCCGGCCCTTCCCACTAATTTATAGGCTCCCCATGTCATGGATCAACATAACTGGAGGTTGAGCTATAGTCTTGGAGGTAGGAGTTTAGTAACAGCATGGTTTAATCACAATAGAAATAAATGTTGCTGCTTCTGGAATATCATCAGTATCTGTTTCATTATCTACTCCACTCTCCTGAAAAACAATTGTAGTTTAAATCATGGTACATACAACTAACATTGTCTTCCTAATAATCAGAGCTATCCAGAAGTTGAATGGGTTGCCTTGGGTAGTACCTGGCATATAGTAGGCACTTAATAAATATTTATTGATTGATTGGTTGATTGGGTTGTCCTTTGCTGGCATGGTTGGAATCATGGACTATTAGAACTCATATCATCTAATCCAAGCCCCTCATTTTATGGGTGAGGAACTCATATGGGTATTATCTGCAAGAATCCAGATTACAACCCATCCGTGCCCTCTCATCCTGTTCCCCTTTTGTGCACTCAAAATTGCAGAGGCCTTCCTCTAGTTCCCTTGCCATTATGTGGATACCAGTGGAGTGCACAAATTGTCCATCGGTTATCTCTCACTCTCATCACATCACCAACCTGCCTTCATTCCCTTTTGTCCTATTTGTTCATATCTTTTAATCATTTATTCATTGGGAAATAGCTCTCAGTCTAATATATTTGTATCAGTTCCCTATTTATCTTGGATATGAAGACTCTTACCAGAGATATTTGGTGAAAATATTTCCACCTCCTCATTGATAGTTTTCCTTCTAATCCTGTTTGTATTGGTTTTTGTGTATATGTGTGTACCAAAGCTTGTTCATTTCTATTTCATCTTTTGTGATCATTTCCGTCCCTTGTTTGGTTAAGAATTCTCCCCCTAGCAATAATTTCCACCTTCCTTTCCTGTCATACATTTCTCTGTTCACATCCTTCGTTCTCCTTTTCTCGTACATATGAGGCATTTGTGAAGTGCTTAGCACAGTGCAGGGTGGTGCAATGGATTGAGTGCTGGGCCTGGAGTCAGAAAGACCTGGCCTCACATTTTTATTAGTGGTGTGACTGGGGCACATCACTTTGTCTCTATTTGACTTAGTTTCCTCATCTGTAAAATGAGGCTAATAATCTCACTTACCTTCTGGGGTTGTTGTGAGGATCAATGTGATCCTCAGATGAGACAATAATTGTAAAGTGCT
Source organism: Trichosurus vulpecula (assembly GCF_011100635.1). Lineage (NCBI taxonomy): Eukaryota > Metazoa > Chordata > Mammalia > Diprotodontia > Phalangeridae > Trichosurus > Trichosurus vulpecula. The sequence continues at coordinate 171,027,933 of NC_050575.1, read as the reverse complement.
TGGCACAGTGCCTGACACATAGTAAGTGTCATAAAGATGTAAGCTATTATTATTATTATTACACCATAAGCAGCTAAAACATGCTTGTTTCCTTCCTTTCTTTTCTTGTACAAGCATTATGGAATGCTTTCATATATACATCGTCTCATTTTAATCCCACAACTGTGTCAGGTACATAACATATTATCTCCACTTTAAAGCTAACATTTAGAGATAATTTTAAAGATAATACTTAAGGTCACACAGCTAATTGATAGCACAACTGGGTCTGGGGTCCAGCTCACCTGAATCCAAATTCAGTGTCCTTTTCACTCCACCACCCTGCTTCTCTTTATTCTTTCAGTGTGTGGTTCCCCATCTATAAAATTTGTGAGATCATGCTTTGGAAGTTGAGGCACTATATGAATAGGAGATATTAATGTAGATTTCATAAATACTGTTGTGTTACTTCTGTGTTGTATTTGTACAGTGGACAACACCATGGCCATGTCAACATTTATTGAATTCTTTGATAGTGATAACCTCTGTAAGGCACTTGGAATTTTGTTCAGGTACCTTGCATTATTGTAAACGTTCCATATAAAAATGATATTTTTAAAGATATCCATCCCCTTTAACTCAGTCTAAAGCATGGGACTCATATCATATATTTATTCTTAGAAATTTTCAAGGACTGTAGGAGTCAACATAGAATCTCACCCGTCCTAGAAGAGGGGATAGGAGCCTTTCTCTTCTTAGCTTTACAGCAAATATGTAGCCAGTTTTTACAGAAGTCTAGGGATGAAGGAAAAAGGAACTGGACCAGGGGAATGGAAAAGATATGGGAAAAAAAATATTTTCTTAGCATGTCATTGGGTATGGTAAAGAGTTAGGGACAGTTAGGCAGTGCAGTGGATATACCATTGGACTTGGAATCAGGAAGATTCATCTTCCTGAGTTCAAATCTGGCCTCAGATACTTACTAACTAGTAAAATGAGCTGGAGAAGGAAATGGAAAATTATTCCAGTATTCTTGCCAAGAAAACCCCAACTGGTGTCATGGAGAGTTGGACATCACTGAAAAATGACAACACAACAACAACCAGCACAAACCCACCACCACCACCACTATGGGCAATTAAAAAAAAACAAAACAAAACAATGCTTATTTTATAGATAGTGGGTCAGATGTCCCATATGGTACCCAACATGTTTATTTGTGATGTTAACTAGGGAAATCTCTTGAGTCAGGAGATTTTATACTTTTTGCTGAATTGAGAGGTCCTAAATCTATGTTTATGTGAAATCTATGTTTATGTGAAATCTTTCTTTAAGTGTTCTGATCCTCCACTCTTGGTATGATAATCATGATAGCTGATATTTATGTGGTGATTTGGGTTTATAAGGCACTTTAAAAATAATAGCCCTGGGGTGAAGAATATAAATATTATTATTCTCACTTTATAAATGAAGAAACTGGGGATCTGAGAGGTTGGCCTATTAAGTTACACAGCTGGTAGGTAGCAGAGCTGAGGCTCATTTCCAGGTTTTCTGGCTCTAAAGCCGGTACTATTTACTACATAGCAGCTGCCTCACTATCAAGTCTGTAGAAACTTGAGATGTCCTGAACAATGGGGAAAGGACAGTAGCGGGAGCAGGAGAGTGGAAGATGGAATTAAACATGACCTGAGTTTCTTTTCAAAACAGCTCTTTGACTCTCTGCTCTCCCAACCCTCTCATTACCACCAAAGTATATTGTGTGGTACTTCTCTCCCTATATTACATGCAACTCTAAGAATGCATGGATGCACGCAACATTTATTCACTCAACAAGACTCTCTTGGACAAGATGGTTGGGGGGGTGCTCCAGTTATAAGGAAGAGCCTGAATGAATGTGTGGGAGGGAAATAACAGAGAGCATGTTTGAGAAGCAAAAGTGTCCGGTTTGGTTTGAGAATAGGGTGTTTCTGCCTCCCTGACCTCCTCAAGCAAAACCATCCTTGGAGTGGTGACCAAAACTTGAACAAGGAATGGGTCTGAGGGCCATCCAGGGGAGGAAATGGGCCATTTCTCAAGAATATCCTGGGAGAGATACCCTTGGTCACCCTGTCCCTGTTCCATCTCTGAGAATGAAGTGTTCTCTCCATCAGTCCCACGAAAGCAGGTACTTCCCCATCCTTCCACATGAGCCTCTAGCACACTCACTGGCACTTAATTAATTTTTCTTGGGATGAATTGATGGATACTTCCTAGAGATGCTCCCTAGAGAATTGGAATTTTTTTCTTCAGCTATTTTAAAAATCTAAAATTGGAAGAACTCAAGCCTGCCAAAAGAGAATGCAAGGAACAACCCTCTCTCATGTGTTTAAGCCCTATCATCTCCCTGTTTTCAGAATCAGGAGCCAAATTCCTGGGAAAATGTAAGTACTGGTTAACATCCATGGTTTTTCTATTAATGGACAATCATTTTGTACTGTGGCCCAACTTGTGACAAATTGTTCTTGCAATTTTTTTCTCTTTTAACAACTGCTGACAAAAAAGTCCCATATTAACCTACCAATCTATAAATTAGAACCATAAGTGATGGATGGTTTTCCACAGTATTGCTGGAATAAAAGAAGTAGCTTATTGGGAGCTTTAGTCATAAATTTAATTTTTCTATGTCAAAAGCTATTGCTTACAGAATATTTTTAAGATGCCAAGAATAAAGTGTCTATTTCTGAGGACTCCCTCATAATGGCATAATGGATAGAGAGCCAGCCTCAAAGCCACAGAGACCTGGGTTCAAGTTCTGTATCTAGATCTATGTCTACATTTATATCTATGTATGTATCTATACCTCTATCTGTCTCTATTTATTGTATGCAAGGTGATATGCTCTCCACTGGGGATGGATGACAATTGGATGTTCATTGGTAAAGGAACCCACTGTTAAGGAAACTCCTGTCATGAAAGTAGAGACTTTCTCTAGAACTTACAATTTTAGAGAGTTGCCTAGGGCATTGAGAGGTTAAGCTATTTGCCCAGGATCAACAAGCCACTTTCTATTATGACTTTACCTCAAGTCTTCCTGTCACTGATAGAAAATAAAAAATACAGTACATGTCCTAGAAAAAATTTGAACGATATGTACACACACACACTCTCTCTCTCTCTCTCTCTCACACACACACACACACACTAAATGCAAGTTAGAATTTTCTTAGTACATAGTAGAGAACAACTCAATTCAATTGAGTGTCATGAAAGAACCAGGAAAGGAGGAAACATAGCTGCATGGGTCAGGGAAGTCTTCATGAAGAAGATAGCACTCGAACTAGGCCTTGAAGGAAGGGAAAGCTTTCAACAAATGGAGGAATATGTGAATTTTCACTGAGCCCTATGAAATGGCTCATATGAACAAAAGGAGAAAATGGCAGGCTGAAAAAGATTACAAAATGGTGAGCAGCCCAGTTTGGCTAGAATGTAGAGGGCATAAAGCCAAGTAGTATAAAATAAGGTTGAAAAGGTAGGCTAGAGCCAGCCTGTGGAGGGCCTAAAGAAAGTGGCCTTGAACTCTTTTATAATCTATACCCACCCACATAACCTCTAGAAGGTAAAAGAAACTTATGGGTTTTTCCCCCCCACTGCCCCATCTCCAAAGCTAGCCCACTTGAACTAACTGGGTACAAGTGAAGCACTCTTTACGAGTATCAGAGTTTCATTTAAACAGACTCAAGAAACACAAACATTGGCAATATCCAGGAAGTAACAACAGGACGAGAAAGCTTTTCATCATTGTACCACAGACAGGTAGCAGAGGCTACTCCAGTGCTGTCTAACAGACACATACGGCCTCTGAGAGACACAAACACTCACTTGTCCGCGTTCAGCTTAACCAATGCTCATTGTTCCTATTTTTAAAGGACAGTAGGGGGAGGAGGCAAAAATGTTTTTCATTCTGAGAATCATAGGATCACAGGGTTGGTCATCCAACAGTACAGGAATTCTGTCTACATGAGAGGAAACCTTGCCATCTTTAGGCAAGTACAACCCTCCAAATAAACTCAGGGCCAATAAAGGACATAGGGTTACTTGGCATGGGACCTCTGTTTTGAGTCCATGTTTAAAAACAGATCCTTATCATACTATAAAAAAATTAGAAGACAAACAGATCATATAGCCATTACAGCTATGTGTAGGATATGTATTCTTTTAAAAAATTTATTTATTTTTAGTTTTTAAAATTCACTTTTATAAGATTTTGAGTTCTAAATCTTCTCCCTCTCCCTCTCCTCCCCCCTCTCCAAGATGGCATGCAATCTGATATAGGCTGTACATGTACAATCATATTAAACATATTTCCACGTTAGTCATGATGTAAAGAAGAATTAGAAACAAAGGGAAAAACCACGAGAAAGAAAAAAAAGAAAAAATAATATGCTTCCATTTGCATTCAGATTCCATAGTTCTTTCTTTTTCTTTTTTAATGTTAATTAATTAATTAACTTTTAGTTTTCAACATTTACTTTTATAAGATTTCGAGTTCTAAATTTTTTCCCTTCCCTCCCCAAGATGACATGCAATCTGATATAGGCTATACATGTATGATCTTATTAAGCATATTTTCACATAAGTCATGTTGTGAAAGAAAAATCAGGACAAAAAGGGAAAAACCCCAAGAAAGAAAAAACAAACAAAAAAGGAGAAAATAGTGTACTTTGATCTGCATTCAGACTCCATAGTTCTTTCTCTGGATGTGGATAACATTTTCCATCATGAGTCTTTTGGAACTGTCTTAACATTGCATTGCTGAGAAGAGCTAAATCTATCAAAGCTGGTCATCGCACAATGTTGCTGTTACTGTGTACAATGTTCTCCTGGTTCTGCTCACTTCACTAAGCATTGTTCATGTAGGACTTTCCAGGTTTTTTCTGAAATCTGCCTGCTCATCATTTCTTATGGAACAATAGTATTCCATTACATGTGTATACCATAACTTGTTTAGCCATTTCCCAACTGATGGTCATCTCCTCAATTTCCAATTCTTTGCCACCACAAAAAGAGATGCTACAAATATTTTTGTACATGTAGGTCCTTTTCCCTTTGTAACCATCTCTTTGGGATACAGACCTAGTAGTGGTATCGTTAGATCAAAGGGTATGCACATTTTTCTAGCCCTTTGGGCATAGTTACAAATTTCTCCCCAGAGTGGTTGGATCAGTTCACAACCCCACCAACAATGCATGTGTTTCAATTTTCCCATATCTTCTCCAATATTTATAATTTTCCTTTTTTGTCGTGTCAGCCAAACTGATAGGTATAATGTGGTACCTCAGAATTGTTTTAATTTGCATTTCTCTAAGCAATAGTGATTTAGAGCCTTTTTTTCCATAGGATGTATATTCTTAACCAAGCAAGAGTTAAAGGCAGTTACAAAAGATAAAGTAGAAAACTTTGATTACTTGGAAAAACTTCTGTGCTGACAGTATTAATATACTTAGGATAAGAAGAGAAGTGGTCAGATGGGAGACAAAAAAACCCCAAACCTTTATATAAAATTTCTCTGTTAAGAGTTTGGTATCCAAGATATAGAAACAATTAATATGCTTGTATACCTCAAATATGGGTATTATATATTATATATGTATTTTGTATCTATCTATATCTATCTATCTATCTATCTATCTATCTATCTATCTATCTATCTATCTACCTAATAGCTATTCCCCAATAGGTAAATGATCAAATGTAATTAACAAATAGTTCTCAAAAGAATTGCAAGGAATTCACAAGCACTTGAATGAATGCTCCAAATCACGAATAAGAGAAATGCAAATCAAAACAACTCTGAGGTTTTACTTCACACCCTGAAAATTGGCAAAAAATGACTAAAAATGGCAACAGGCAATATTGGAGGGGTTGTGGAAAGATAGGTACACTGATACATTGTTAGTGGAGCTGTGAAATAGTACAACCATTTTGGAAAGCAATTTGGAATTATGCAAATAAAGTGACTAAAATATCCATACTCTTTGAACCAGACTCCATTACTGGACTTATATCTCAAGGATGCCATGGATAAGAAAAAAAGTCCCTGTTTACTCCAAAATATTTATGGCAGCACTTTTCATGATAGCCAAGAATTGGAAACAAAGTAGATGTCCATCAAATGGAGAATGGCTAAAGAAATTGTAGTACATGAATGTAATTGAATATTATTGTGCTGTAAGAAAGGCCGTATGATGAATACAGAGAAGCATGAAAAGATCTATATGAACTGATGCAGAGTAAAGTAAGTAGAGCCAAGAAAGCAATATATATATATGTATATATATATGTATATATATATATATATATATGTATACACACACACACACACACACACACACACACACACACACACATATATATATATATATATATATATATTAATGTCAACAATGTCCAGTTATCCCTTCTACATTGTGACTTTCCCCATTGTGGTTTCAACATATCTTGAGTTGGCATAAGAAATTAAATGGGAATTTTTTTGGGAGTTTTGTGGAAGCTGCAGATGACATGTGAAGGCTAGCAGATGACACAGAAAAAAGGCTAGAAACTCAGGAATACATAAAATGTATGTATAGTATTGTATAATAGCAACTCAAATTTTGCAATAAGGTATTGTAAATACCCTAAAAAGGAAAAAAGAAAAAATTCAGACTTCTTCTCTGGAAGGGAGGGTCAAAAAATTTTACATAGATTTTCCAGATTGCAGGGACATCATGCCCGTAATCCCTGTGATGTGGAAGGGATAACTGTAAATGAATGTAAATTCAGTAAATACAGTAAAACTGTAAATGAAAGAATGAGCCCCCCCACCCCCAACAAAAGTAAATGTAACAAAAAAGATCAAACAAGACTCACAATGAAAGCAAAGACATCCCAAACCCACCTCTTTGTCGAGGTGGGAGGTTCACAGGTATTACACATTGTCCATGTTTTCAGACTTTTTCAATGAGCAAATCAGCTGTGCTGACTTTTTTTTTTCCCTCTCCCTTTCCCTCTTCAAAAAATACTATTTGTCATATGGGATGGCTCTCTGAAAGGGGGATGGGGCAGGATACATGGGATACTATGGTGCTATAAGAAACAGAAAATGTCAATAAAAACATTAAAAACCTAGTGATCAAATTGTCAGAACTAATACACTAGAGAAGAAACATTTGTATGGGATTAAAAAATTCCCTTGGAACCTTAAATAGAACTTTATCTGTTGTTATTGTTACTGTTATTATTATTTCACCAAGAGGAATTCACCAAAAGGGGAAAATATAATTAAGATAACAACAGACGAAATATAGAAGAGGGAGCAAATAGTTGGTTCGTTCTTTCTCCTACCTAGTATTTTTAATGTCATTAGTTATCCATATGGCCTAACATTACCAGATGTCAAATTATATTATAATTGGCAATTATCTATTCGCTAATGGCTAAAAATAGAAAAATAGACCCTGGAATAGATTAAATGATTAAGACCCAGAAGCAAACACAAGTGCACAAGCTACTACAGGAGAGAGATAATTTGTTCCCTAATCTCAACTGGGCCCTCAGTGTAGCAAGGTTACCATTCTACTCCTCCATAATTGATTCTCTATCACATTCTCCATGGCAGTTGTTCCAAACTTCTTCTCTTTTCAAGTCTCCCATGGTACCCCTTCCCCTCAACCTCTCAGTGTAGGACCTTGTCTCATACTTCACTAAAATATTGAGACCTCTTGCTGTGAAATATCCCTTCCCTCCTCCTCATCTTACAGCAATGCATATTCCTTGCATTCCAAGCAAGGAATTGTCACATCTTTGAATTATCTTTAACCAGTTTGAAAAAAATTAGGAATGGAAACAAGGAATAGACATTAAAAGGAAAAATAAGATAAAATTCCTTCCAGTCTCAACTTGCCTTTGAGGGGCCTGTGAATGAAAGCACTGAACCAGAACACTTTAGAACTGGAGAAACAACTCTCTTTTCCCTCACCTTCCCCTGCCCCAGTATTTGGGAGTCTGATAGTCATTTTGAGTAACACAACTATTTTGAAAGTTTTAGAACAAAACACATAAATGAAATACAAAAGCAGCATCCAGTCCAGCCCAGCTAAATCTAATTTAGTTCAGTTCAATCCAGTCCATTCCAATCTTGTCCAGTGCAGACAATCTGGTCCAATCTAGTCCAGTCTATTGAAACCCAGACTAGTCTAGTCTAGTCTACTCCATCCCAGTCCAATCCAGTCCAGTCTCTCTAATCCAATCCAATTTAGTCCAGAATAGTCCAATTTAGTCCAATCCAGACTAGTCCAATTCAGTCTTATGTAATACAGTCCATTTTGCTCCAAACTAGTCCAATACAGTTGGGTCCTGTCTAATATAGTTAGGACTAGTGAAATATGGCCTAGTTCACTCTAATTTAGCACAGTCTAGTTGGGTTCAATGAAGCCTAGGCTGGTCCAATTCAGTCTACTCTGGTCCAGTCAAGTCTAATCTAGTGCAGTCCAGTCCAATACAGTTCAGGCTGGTCTAATTCAGTTCTATTTGGTCCAATTTGGTCCAACCAGTCCAAACCCATCGAACCTGGTCCAATATGATCCAGACTGGTCTAGATTGGTCCAATCTAGACCTAAAGAGTCCAAACTGGTTCAACCTGGTTCGGACTGGTCCAATACAGTCCAGAATATTTCAAACTCATCAATACAGCCCTGTCCGTCAAACTGGTTTAAAGTGGTCCAGGTTTGTTTAATCTAGTTCTGTCTGGTCCAGGCTTATTCAAAGCAGTCCAATCTGGTCCAGGCCCATCTGGTTCAATCCAAGTGCTTTTCATACTATGTATTTTTACCATTGGATATTTTTATTTTGGCTTACATTGAGAAAAATTTACTTGGGTGAATTCTGTGTCAATGTTAACCTTTTTTCATAAATTATTGACTTCGGGAGGTAGCAGAGAAGACCTAGGTTTTAGTATTAACTCTGCCACTAACCAGCTGGGTGTCCCTGGATAAGTCACTTAACTTTTTTAGGCTTCATTTTTGCCATATGTAAAATGAGTAAGGTGGATTCCTACGGCATTTTCAAGCTTGAAAGTGTCATTTTTCTAGTTCTAGTTCATTGATAACAGTCAGAAAGCCTGCGTTTAAATCCACAGGATACTTATGACTGGGCAACTTACCCAATTTTCCTGGGTTTATATTTCCTCCTCTATATAAGGAGAGGGTTGGACTGGATGGCCTTTAATGTGATAGTGGGTCGTAAGTCTCTGGGAGGCCTAAATTGGTTCTGGGTTAGGAAGATAACTTGAGAATTATTAGTTTACTTGGGAATTCTCATTTGTTCTCTGAAGGCCAGAGGACCATTTTGCGTTGAGGCCCTCTTGGGTCTGATATACAGTAGGCTTGAACTCCTGGATTAACACTGGAATCAACTACTCTGACCTCCAGAGTACTTAGAACTAGGGGTGACCCAGAGTATCTGGCCAGCATTCCCAAGGATGATCCAGTTGAGCACAAACCTCCTAGACCAGGGGTTGGTAAACTATGGCCTGCAGACCAAATCTGATGGGTCATAGTTTGTTGACCCCTGTCCTAGACTCCTGTATTCCCCACCAGAAGTAGAAGGACTTTTGTGACTGAAAAGGGAACATTTGTATGTGCATCTACAAAGGTACATATACTCTTCTCATTGGTGGATGCTTTAGCCTAGGCCTCTTGGGGAGATGTCTTCTAAATTCAGAATGACTGAAAGGGAATGTTAAACATCTTGCTTTGACAGCACTATTAACAACAAAGAAACAGAACTGAGCAAAGGTTGACATGGAGAAGAAATTTGAGCTATTGAAATACTTGGTACAAGGCAGGAGTTCTTAACCAGGGATCTTTGGACCCAAAGGACCTGTGCATATATTTCAAGGAGTCTGTGAACTTGGATAGGAAAAATTATATCTTTATTTTCACTAACTTCTAACTTAAATTTAGCATTTATTTCAATTGTGAATTTTAAAACACATCGTTATTCTGAGAAGGGTCCCATAGGTGTTACCAGACAGTCAAGGGAGTCTATTATACAAAAAAGGTTAAGAACCCTTGGTCTAAGATCTGTGTAGATATGAACAAGTATTTCCCTTTCCTGTCCCTGATATTTTCAAGCTTGACAAGGCCTCTCACTATACCTTTTGAATATCTGCATTGAGTGGGAAGCTTGGAAATGAGATGAATTCTTTACTGAAGGATAAAAATTCTCTGTGAGTAGGCTTAGCATTGTGGTCTGCAGTGACTAATTAGAAATGTAGGCTAGGTGGCAGAATGGAAGTCAAATTGACAAGTATCCAAATTTATCTCTGTAATTAGCAAGGTGCAAAGTGGTCATTACTAAGGAGTTTGGATCATTGAATTGAAGATAGTGGATGAAACTATGAAGAGCTGTCCACTGGTCAAACATGTTTTAGTGACTCAGGGAAGAGACAGCAGGCCACGTGGGGAATCTACATGTCCTTGAAGAAGTAGGTTCATTCAATGTCAGAGTTTCTGGGTCTATTGTTTTCCCTTCTAACCCAACTTCCACCCTGTGCTAATGTGAACAATTGATTCCTAGTAAAGCATTAATTGATCACAGTTTAGTGTTACTCTAACATGAAGGCTTTATATTTTCACTGAGAATTCTGGACAGGGGTATCTGGCTACAGGGAAATCTATAAGAATTACAATCTCTAAACTGGACTTTGACTCTGCTATGCAATTGTAGTACAGTGGAAAGAATATTGGATTTGGAATCTGAAGGCCTGGGTTCAAATCCTGACTTTTCCGTGGGTCCACCTCTATGACTTTGGTTAATTTACTCAACCTCCATGGGTTTGTTTGTATAATGGAAGGGTTGGATTAAGTGACCTATGAGGTTCTTTCTGGCTCTGAATGCATGATCCTAATTCCATGTCCCTGTGCTGATTTAGACATAAGTCACTTTTACCTCTATAATGGGAAAACTGGTGCATAAGGGCCCACTCCTGGTCAGTGCTTCTGCTGCTCCTCTATGCATGGTCATTGCCTCTAGGAAAGCAGCAATTATAAGACTGAAGAAGAATGGCCAGAAGACCATTGTTATTTAAATAACTTATTGTGAGGACAGTGATTAAAAAAAGGGGCTGTGTACCCAAGGATGTATGAGAAGGAGGAGGTGACTGGTGGTCATTTTGTGGTTGGAAGGTCTATGGCTACATAAGTTATATAATTTAGTAACTGTGTTTAATTCAAGTCCTCTAGATACTCCTGTTTTTAGATAATATTACACTGATTACAATGAGTTCTGGAAAACTTTAGGACCTCCTGAACAGCATCTAGTCATTAAAAAGATATATGTCCATCTGGCCAGATAGACTGAAAAAACAAAGTGGATGAAAATTGTATACTACATGTAAACGGATGGGTGGCCAACTGAGTCCCAAAAGGGCAATGGGGAGGGAACTGAACGAATAGAATATGCACTTATACTTGATAGCTTTAAAAATTCACATGGAATGATTTTGTTTGTGATGTATTTCATTTTGCTGAACTTTATGATACTTTGGTAATATGAAAACTAACCTCAGCATTCATTATTTTCAACATCCTACCATTTCTCAATAAAATCAAGCTCTGGAGAAAGTTATTGGGAGAAACACTATTGTACTGCCAACCCATGGAAGATGTCAGGCAGCATAAAGATTTTGGGATCCTCTGAATTCAATATTCTGCTCTTGGGTTATGTTTGTGTGGTAGAAGTTAGTTAACAATATTGAACTGAGTCACCAAGATGTACAGAATGCTGCACTAAGTACTGTAGGTGACAAAAAAGATCTATAAGGTCCTGTCAGCAGAGAACTGATCTATGACCATGCAAACAAATTAAAAATACAAAGCGATACTTTCAATGCAACATGTAAACCTGTAGACAACATTGTGCTATGTGCTTCGGTGCTTTTTGGACATGGGGTAAAGAAGTAATTGTGAGGCTTACTTGGAGAGATGAGTTTTTACCTCATTCTTTTTCATTTTTTCTTTAATTTATGGGATAAAACAAGCATATCCATAACATAGCATAATAAAGAAAAGATTGCACATGAAACTGAAAATCTGTTAGGTGCAACTTGCTATTCCACTTACATATATAATAAATTTATATATACATATACAAAATTTATATACAATAAATGTATATGTACATATATAAAATTTATATATAATAAATTTCTTTTTTTTCTTTTACTAAGGAGCAAGGTAGGAAATGGATTGGCAGTGGTGGGGAGCAATTCGGACAGTGGGAATGACAAACATCAAGGTACCAAGTTAGATAGTCATTAGATTCCTTCTGTGATTTTTATTTGGTAATCAAAACTTACATTTATATAATGCTTTAAAGTTTGCAACACTCTTTTTATCTCTTTTGAGATAGGCAGTGAAAATATTACCCTCATTTTGCAGATGAGAAAACAGGCACTCAGGGTTGAAGTGACTTGCCTATGGTCACAGAACTAAGGGTCTAAGGCAGACTTGATACCAAGTCTGACACCTTTTCTGCTGACCCACATCACCTCTCAAAAATAGCTGCTGTTTATATAGCATTTTAAGGTCTACAAAATGCTATTACATTTGATCCTCACAGCTACAGGCATTAGCATCTCTGTGTTACAGATGAGGAAACTGTGCCAGGCATTGGGCTAGGTGCTAGAGATTTAAAGATAAAACGAAATAGTTCCTGCCCTCGAGGAGCTTACATCCTATAAAGTGACTTGGAGCCCTGCAAATCTATATTCAGAATCAAGTAAGGAGGAACACGAATATTTTTGAACCTCTCCCAGATATTTGTGCCTTAGTTACAGTCTGCCAGGATAGTGAGGACAATTGACTAATAATACCACCCAATCAGCCTCTGCAAGGTCTAGAAGCTATAGGAAGGAACCCCAGGAAAAGCTGCTGTCTCTACAATCCCATTGGACTTCCTAATCTATGAATCCTTTCTTGCCCTGAGAGAGACTTCATTGACATCCCACCCTGCCAAACCAAACCTTTTAGGAACCCCACTATTGATTGAGCATTTACTAATCATTCACTTGATGGAGGACTAAGAATTCCCCAGAAGGTTCTCTTTTCTTTGAAGAAAGAAGTAAAGACAATAGAGAGACTGAGACAGCTTCTTTCGGGTACCTCTTTCCCCTCTTTCCATTCATATACATCACGATTATCCAGTTGTTCAGTCATTCAGTTGTGTCTGACTCTTTGTGCCCCCATGGACCATAACATGCCAGGCCCTTCTATCTTCCACTGTCCCTTGAAGTCTGTCTAAGTTCATGTTTGCATCATTATCCAAACAGCCCTTCTATTGAGGAGGGGAATTAGTGAGGTTGGAAATCTGCCTAATTTGCAACTAACAGAAACCACAGAAGGCTTTCCTGGCTGACATTTTGACTCAGGGGCCTAGAGTGGCTAACTGACTTCAGCTATCTCAACTCATCCTCACCAACAAATTCTCCATTCAGGCTCTATTGACCTCCCGCTCCCCCTCCTCTCTGTTAGGTCTAACCAAACTGTATTTTTGTGCTTGCTCTGAAAGAAAAAATTCTCCTAGCATTTATTAACACAGACAGGCAGAACACAGAAAAGTTATTAATGTAACACAGGCAGAACATGGATACCTGCGACAATGCAGAGTGGTCCCCTTACTGCAATGATTGCACTCCTCTCAACATGCTTCAGGCATCTATGGTCTCCTGAATATATAGCACTTAGAACTGATCTCAGTTCTCCAAGTTTAGTTAGACTAGAGAAGATCACAGTGCAATGTTCAATTGCCTCCTTTTGAACACTGAGTATTTATCAATGCATTGCTAGATCTCATTAACTTCTTTGGCAACCGTTTTCCATCGTTGACTCAGAGCTTGCAGTCCACTAAAGCCCTCAGATCTTTTTTTTGTCCTCCAAGAACTTTTGTGCAGCCAGGTCATCCCCATATTTGTACTTATGTTTTTGATTTTTTTTTCAATCTAAGTTCTTTAGTAAATATTTTCTTCTTCTGATTCTTCTTCTTCTTCTTCTCCTCCTCCTCCTCCTCCTCCTCCTCCTCCTCCTCCTCCTCCTCCTCCTCCTCCTCCTCCTCCTCCTCCTCCTCCTCCTCCTCCTCCTCCTCCTCCTCCTCCTCCTCCTCCTCCTCCTCCTCCTCCTCCTCCTTCTTCTTCTTCTTCTTCTTCTTCTTCTTCTTCTTCTTCTTCTTCTTCTTCTTCTTCTTCTTCTTCTCTTCTTCTTCTTCTTCTTCTTCTTCTTCTTCTTCTTCTTCTTCTTCTTCTTCTTCTTCTTCTTCTTCTTCTTCTTCTTCTTCTTCTTCTTCTTCTTCTTCTTCTTCTTCTTCTTCTTCTTTCTTGGTATGATATCTGAGAATATCGTGCCTGACCCAATTCCCTTCTTGGTGAAATATGTGTTCTCACCACCAGGTGGCAGAGGTTCCTCACTGTAGATCACCAACATCTCAGAATTTCCAGTAGATAGTAGCGACCTCATTTTCTTTGAACCCCAGTGATACTGAGCAGCTGATTTTTAAACTTTTATTTTTTGTCAGTAGCAATACCACTAGCACACTAATTATTAAGTGTCAACCATGAGTAGGCTTAGCTTCCCCAAACAAGATTAGATATTATCCCCCTTTAAGAACAATTGTATTGGAATGCATATTTTTGTTTTTAGAGTAGGCTTGATATCATCCCCTTACCCCCTCCCCTCTGCCATCCAACTGTCCAATTCTGTTGGATGAAGTCATGTAATCTCATGCCCACTTCACAGATGGGAAAATTGGGAGCCTGAGCAAGGAAGTGATTTGGAACAAATCATGAAACCAATGAATGTTCTGTTCTCTATGAGTGTTCCCTATGTCCTAGCCCTACTTTTCTTCTCTCTATACACCATCTTAGAGATTTCATCAGTTACTGTGGGTCCAATTATCATCTCTATGTGGACGCTATGTATGTATGTACATACACAGACAGACACAGAGAGAGAGACACATAGACTCTCTCTCTCTCTCTCTCTCTCTCTCTCTCCCTCTCCCCCAATTACCCCTCCACACTCCATTCCTACATCACACACTACTTGCTAGCTATCTCCACTTGGTTGTCATGTAGGCATCTCAAACTCAACAGAGCTCATTATTTTTCCCTCTGAACTATTACCCCAATTCAAACTTCACTATTTCTTTTGAGGACGCATCATTCTTCCAGTCATCCAGGTTTGTAGCCTTAGAGTCATCTTGTATGCTTCTGTCTCTCTTACCCTCATTATTCAATCAGTTGCCAATGTTTGTAAATTACATTTCCATATTCTTGCACATTTCCTCTTCTCTTCATTCATGGAGCTACTGCCCTGGTTCAGATGTTCATTGCTTCTTGCTTGGATTATTGCAATGGTCTCTTAATTGGCCTCTCCCCTTTCCAATCCATCCTCCACACAGTTGATGCTCCTGAAGCAGGTCTGACCATATCACTCCCCTGCTGGAAAATCTTCATAGGTTTCCTTTTGTCTCTACTCTTAATGATAATTAGCATTTGTAACACCTTAAGGTTTGCAAAGCACTTTACATTTTAACTCATTTGATCCTTATGACAACCCTATAAGGTACATGCTATGATTATCATTTTACAGATAAGGAAACAGAGAGAGAGAGAGAGAGAAGTTAAATGACTTACCCCAGGGTCATACAGTTCCTGAAGCAAGATTTGCCTCATGTCTTCCTGATTCCGAGCGCTACGCTCTAACCACTGTGCCACCTAGCTTTTGGAACAAAGCCACAGCCTGGCTTTTAAAGCTTTCTCCAGCTTATCTTTCTAGAAATTTCATAATAGTGCCCATTTGCATGCTCCATTTCCAGACAAACTGACCTTCCAGCTCTGTAAATGTGCTCCCTTCTTACCTTCACCTTTACGAATACTGAGTTTCATTTCATGGGGCAGCTAGGTAGCACTGAAGTGGATAAACATTGGGCTGAGAATCAGGAAGACTCACCTTCAAGAGTTCAAATCTGGCCTCAGACACTTACTAGCTGTGTGACTCTGAGAAGGTTGCTTGATCTTGTTTACTCAAGGACCTTTTATAGAGTTCATCTCAAGATAAGTGACCTCAGCGGACTCTGCTATCGACATTTTCCCTTTCGGGGACTATCAGCACCAGGTGGAACTCCCTTGAGAGAAGGGAAGGCTCCTCTGAAGGTTTAACAAGAGCAAATGCTGAGTTATAAATGGTGATTAAGAGCTCTTCCATTTCCTTTCAACAAATAGGCTTCACTGAAATAGTTTAAACAAATGCTCTTGCCAGACTTCTAGAGGGCCATTTTTTTTCCTGCTGATAGCCCAACGGCAGACCAAAGGGAAAAAAGAATAATTCATAAAGATAATTGTGGAAAATATGAGTAACTAAGGTATGTGTCATGTTAGTTTCATGAGAATAAGGAGAATCAATTGTTTCAGCATTTTGAGTTTGCCAGAAGCTTTGGAATACTGCCATACACTGGGGGTTCCTTTTAGAGGATTAAAACTGATACATTTTTTAAAAAGTTAGATGAGTTTTTGGCTCAGCTCTGCTGAAGAATTCCCTATAGCGCTGCTTTGATTTCCCTTCGGAGGGATATAAACACAAAGCATTAGGTTGACATCAGTAGATGGTGAAGTCAATGAAAGGGATTATGTGCTTCAAAACTAAAGGGCAAGATCAAAGGCACCCAGTGGGAAAAACCTACCTCAAGCACCCTAGGAAGGCTGCCATAATGAAACCACAAGGCTCCATGCTGCATGATTCAAAAGCAGCTCACGTGGCTTTGACAATTTGGTAGATCCATGAAGTTTCTTTCTGAAATCTGGAAAAGTGCATGTTATTAGAGCAAAATTCTTTCTTTCTTTCTCTCTCCTTCTTTCTTTCTTCCTTTCTTTCTTTCTTTCTTTCTTTCTTTCTTTCTTTCTTTCTTCCTTCCTTCCTTTCCTTCCTTCCTTCCTTCCTTCCTTCCTTCCTTCCTTCCTTCCTTCAGGGCCCAAGTACCTTGTACGGGGCCTTGTACATAGTAAGAAGGTACTTGAAAAATATTTGTTAATACTGAATGAACTCTCCCACACTGGAAGTATTCACAAAGAGGGAACATGACTACCTGTCAGCTAGGTTGTAGAGGACATCTCAGAAATTTAGACACAATCTCTAAAGTATTTGATAACTCTGAGATTTCATAATTCTATCCTCTGCATGGGACCAATTCTGATAGAAAGCTTGTGTGATTCTACCTTCTTTTCTCCACTTTGGTGATTCTGATTTGCTCATGTTCCAAGGTGAAGCTAAAGTCCCACCATATCCATGAAGTGTTCCCTGACCACCTAACTTTCATTTTTCTCCCCTCTTCTCTGAACTCATGTGGCCCCTACTCTAAACCAATGGGGTCAAATTCAAATAAAAATGGGGGGACAAAACCATACATAAAAATTCATGAAGGGCCCCTGTTGATTTAATAAATCACAAATTAACCTCATCTGTGTTTTATTGTCTTCTTATTTACTTTGTTAAATATTGCCCATTTACATTTATCTGGCTCAGGTTCCACTGGAGAATGTCATGGGCCATGTTGCTGGGCTGCAGGTTTGATATCTCTGCTCTAACCCACTTGCTAGGTATGTAACAGTGCCTTGTCATGTTAATTGTCTTTTCATGTGGTAATCTTGCCTCCTTCACTAGTCTGTAAGATCCTGGAAGATAAGGACACTGTCTTATATTTAGGTGCTCCAAGGAGCCTAGCAGAAGGCTACCTCTTGGAAAAGAAATAGGTGTTTCAATTGGATAAATATCTATTAAGGAACACCTTTGTACAAGGGACTGTTAGATGCTGAGTTCACAAAGACAAAAATGAAATAATCCTTGCTCTCAAAGACCTTACCTTCTACTGGAGGTCTCCAATGATTAAAAGGTTATTTTTTTCATCAAAACAGCAATGTGCATCTTCCAAAGCATGTTTGCAGTTATTTTTCTTGTTGAACTTGTAGAAGGTTAGAGCTGCAAGGGACTTTGGATCTTGTATAGTCCAATCACTTCATTTTATGCATGAGAAAACTACTGGTCCATAGGACCAAAGATTAAGAGCCTGTAGTGACCTTTAAAGCCATCTAGTCCAGCAACCTCATTTTTTTTTTTTTTTTTGCTTTTTGGCAGGGCAGTCGGGGTTAAGTGACTTGCCCAAGGTCACACTAGCTGTGTGATGTGTCAAGTGTCTGAGGCCGCATTTGAACTCGGGTCCTCCTGACTCCAGGGCCGGTGCTCTACTCACTGCGCCACCTAGCTGCCCCCCCCAGCAACCTCATTTTATTAATGAGGAAAGTGAGGCCCAGAGATTGAGTGACTTGTCCAGGGTCACCCAAGCTTTAAGTGGCCAAGGTAGGATTCGAACCTGGGTCTTCTCAGAATTACTTGTTCCATTATACCAATTTTTATGAGGGACTGGATTTGAATTCCTGTTCTAGGACTCCAAATACATTATTTTCTCTACTATACCACAACCCTATCTTCTTACCTCTCTCTATATGGTACAGAAGACAAAACAGAAGCTCAGGGAGGACAAGTGACACATAGCAAGACAACATCTGGCTAACTCTCAAATTAAGGCTTCCTGATTCACAGTCCCAAGTCTCTTCTTCAAATTCTTTGTGACCAATTTATGAAATGGAAATGATGGATAGGTAGCGCAAGGGTTCTTAACCTGAGGTATGTGAACTTAAGAACATTTTTTTCGTAACTGTTTCAATATAATTAGTTTCTTTTGTAATTCTATGTATTTTATTTTTATGCATTTAAAAATGCTATTCTGAGAAGGGCCTATAGGCTTTCCCAGACTGCCAAAGGAGTCTATAACACACGCACACACACATATACACACACAAGTACACACACGCACACATGCACACACATGCACACACATAGAGTTAGGTGTAGAGAAAAACACCCTGCATCTGGAGTTAGAAGATATTGTAAATCTTGGTTCTGACACTTCCTAGTTGTCTGACCAGGGACAAATCCCCTTTCTGGACCTCAAAATTTCCTCAGCTGTTAATGAGAGGTTTGGATTAGATGATTTTGAAGGTCACTTCTAGTTCTCAGCCGTAGATGCTTTTGTGACTGACTGTAATATCCTTTCTTATTGAATTTTGTACATCCAGATTCAGTACTAGAAAGGAAAAAGGAGGAAATGCTTGTATATTTTCTTACTCATCATTATTTGAAATGCTTAGAGTATTCCTTTCCTATAATAACTTTATGGTAAATTGCCAGTTTCTAATTTTCTCAAAAATCTATTTTCGTGAAATGATCTTGGTTCTCGGGCCAATGCTCTGGATGCAGTGCTTTAGTAGCCTAGCGACTATTTATCTTTTGACTAGGTTTCAGAAGGGAACAGAATTTTGCTCAACCTATGGTCAGTATTTGATTATTTGTATCAGTGAGGGAGAAGAGGGCCATGGATCAATTGTTCAAAACAGTAGATCACGAAAAGTCATTTTTTTCAGACTAAGACTTTATTAGGCTTTTTTCAGTATTTCTCTCATCCCTGCATTTGGTGGTGGATTTGCTTTTCTAATTTTGTTTCATGTAATATTTAAACCTGTTTGTCTTCCCTGAGGCTATGTCCACCAGCAGTGAGGGGAAAAGTGTTGGCAAAGCCGGCTTAAAATGAAACACTTGCCATGGACAATTCACTTGTGGTTGACTGGGAGAAGCTAAATTCCTACATAGAATCTTTGTTATCAGGAGCATGAGTTTATGTCCCAAGAGGTAGCCCAGACCTGAGCAGAATGTTGGTCAATGAAAGTTTGTCTCTGGTGTCCTGTCAGTATTCTATTTCCTCTGTCTCATTAGTCAATCACTTAGCAAGTGCCTACGATGTATGAGTGTTAGTGATATTTGTAAAATGAACACGCCCTGCCATCAGTTAGCTTGCATATTATTGGGGGACGCAATCTATTTGTAAGTAGACACAATGTATACACAAAACTCTTTGCTTTGCTGCATACCTTTCCACTACCTTTTAACCAGCCCCTGGTTAAAAGCAGTAGCCAGATAAATGTGAGCCTGAGGAGCTCATGTGCCCTCTGGTGTTGGTGACTTGAGGTCTTTCTCCTCCAAAGGACATTTGCATTTCAACAAATGATGATCATGAGATCGTAAAAGTAGAGTTAGGACTGGAAGAAACTTTAGGGGTCATCAAATCTGCCTTAATCCAAAAGGAAGAACATCTAATGGTTGAGTTTAAGGCTCAAAGTGTGGCCTGGGTTGGGGTCATTGACAGGGTGATGAATAAGGATTTGGATAGAAAATGTCTCTCCATTCTTCAAATGACTCAGTATAGTGAGTGGCTATTCTATTTACATCCACAGCCCAAGAAGAGACTATTCTGTCCCAAGCTGGTGTAGTGGATAGCCTCGTTTGTAGACATCTTTGTCTTTTAGTTCTTTTAGCTTGGACACTTAAACCCCGCCCCCCCCCCAAACTTTACACTTGTGTTTTATTAAAATAAATATTTTAAATTAAATTTTATTTTTTCAATGAACAAGGATAAGTTCTGTCTCTCCTACCACTCTCTCCCATGGCGGGCAAGGGATGGGGGAATAAAACTTTTATAACAAACATAAGCAGAACAAATCTCCACACTGGCAAGTCCAAAAAATGGATGTTTTATTCTGCTCTCCGAGTCTCTTACCAATCTGTCAGGAAGTGAGTAGCATGCTTCATCATTAGAGCTTGGGCTTCTTCTGGTCCACTTCATAAATGGACACATAATTTTTGACCATACACAGAATCAGATCTGTTACTCCAGCTTTTATTAGCTGACAAAAGGATAGGCAGTATTGATTGCCAAAGCTCCCTGGAAATACTTTATATGAGCACATTGCAGCAGACTTCTGAGACAATAAAACAAGTCTATTCCTGGCTATCTCAGAAACCAGAAAGACAATTGAGTCTTGGGGAAATGAACCTCCTTGGTGCCAAGGTGGTGATTCTGGATGCCCCAAACAGCATCATGTGGAAAATTGCTATGCAATTGACTTTTGCATTTGTCCTCTGGTCCAATCACAATTCCTTCTGCCTCTTAAAGTGCATGCAAAATGAAGATGACTTTCCTGTAGTGTATGCATTTTTAGATTACTAGGGACAGAGATTTTTCTGAGTCATGAATTTCCAGTATCCCTTTCTCACTCAAGAACATTTGTATGCTGACTGGACAGGTTAAGGGCAGAGTCTGGGGCTGGAATCAGTACTGAGTATGGAGGAGGGGTAAATGATCAGCCTGTAGTTGGGATGAGGGCTGAGTCTGAGGCCAGGGTGAGGGTTGAAATTGGGACTAGTATCAGTCTGGGGTTGGGTCTTTGAATTTGAGGTTCAGCCTGAATTTGAGGCTGGATTTAGGGTTTGGTGTGTGGCTAAGGTTTCAGTTTGAGTTCAGTCTGAGCCTGAATCTGGGATTAATGATGGGTCTGGGACTGGGATTAGAACTGATCTGGGGCTGGGATTAAAGTAGAGTCTGAGACTGATATTAGGGTTAAATTTGGGGTTGGGGCCTGGTTTGAGTCTGTGGCTGAAGTTAGGGTTGTCTGTGGCTACAATGAAGACTGAAATTAGAGCCAAGACTAAGGTTAAGTTAAGGATTGAGTCTGGAACTGGAATTAGGATTAAGTCTGGGGTTACAGTTAAGGTCGAATCTTTGGCTAAAATTAGGGTTATTGTAGCTGGAATGAAGGCTGGGTCCAGTGCTGGGGTTAAGGTTCAGTATGGGATTGAAGGCTGAGTCTGGGGCCAGGGTGAGAGATGAGTTTGGGCCTGGGGTTAAACATCAGTCCATGGCAGAGATCAGGCTCAGATTGGAGCCAAGTTCAGGACTCATTCTGTATCCTGGGATAATATTCAATATAGACCCAGGAGTAGGTCTCACACTGTGGCTGTTGTCATCGTTCAGTTTGAGAGAATTCCTATCTGGATTGCGTAAGGCCAGAGTAAGGGAAGCTTTGAAGAAAAGCCAAGCCATTCCCTTCCACCACTTAGCTGAGTTCCAAGAACTTGACATCTGAGTCGATACAGTTTAGGCTTCATTTTATTCTGTGGGACTTGATTTACGTCTTTTCCAAGTGGAAGTCCCTGAGCAAAATGTCTGGATGATCTAGCTGGCAGAACCGTGTGCCTTGGATATATGCATCACCTTGACAACAAGCTGATTTTGGTAATTGTGGCTATGAGGTGGCATCAAAGTCCAAGCCGCTTCAACCAGAAGAGCTTATTCAACTGGACCAGCTCCAGTAATAAGATAAGATCGTAAAGAGAGAGTCAAAAGAGGCCTTTGAGGCCATCTAGTACAATCCCCTTATTTTACAGACAAGGAGACTGAGGCCGAGAGATCATACAGGTGAAAAGTGACAAAGGCAGGATTTGAATCTAGATCCTTTGAAACCATATCTGCTGTTCTTTTCCCCCACTGTACCATGTTTTTTCTCACCCTGGACCATAGAAAAAGCTCTACCAGGTTGTCCTGTGGGAAAAATTACTTTGAATGATTATCATTTTCTTCCTTGCCTGTCAGAATAATCTGTACAGATATCTCTGGAACACCTGTCAAGAGGGGTATAATAAAGATATGACTGAGTAATAACAAGGGCTCTCAGGACTGTTTGATTTCCAGAGACCCTGGTTGGACATTTGATGGCCCCATCTTTTTTCTTCCTCCTGTCCAATAAGTATCCTCCTGCTCCTAGCCCTGACCCTGTTCAGGGTCAAGAGCTGAGATGGGGCCCTTGACACCCTGAACTTTTGAAATAGATTTTTTGAACCTGGGCATAGTACTTTAAATTTGTCCCCATTCAATTTCATTTGATTAGTTTTGGGCCATTGATCTGGTCTGTAGAGGTCTTTGACCCTGACTCTTTCTCCAAGTTACCCTCTGAGCATCACTTCTCTTGTTTGTCAGCCTATCAGATGCTTTCTAGCCTGGTAGAGAGCTGGTAGTAAAGTTTCAACCCCCATTCAAAAAACCCCCCCCAAACTCCCTCAAGCTCAGGGCTCTGTATAGGTATTTGTTAGTATCTAAGGCAGGAAACTGAACTGTGACGCAGAGGCAGTGTGGTGTAGATAGAGTAATGGGCTTCCAGTCATGAAGACCAGGGTTATGATGCCGCCTCTGACACTTATTAGTTATGTTGTATTGGATAAATCATTTAACATTTTGGTATCAGTTTGCTCATGGGCAGCTAGGTGGTGTAATGGATAAGAACACCGGACCTAGAGTCAGAAAGACCAGAAAGACCAGAGTTCAAATGTGACTTCAGGAGCTTACTAGCTGTGTGACCCTGGGCAAGTCACTTAACCCTTGCCTGTATAAAACTGGAGAAGAAAATGGCAAACCACTCCAATATCCTTGTCATGAAAACTCCATGGAAAGTTAGTCCACAGGTTCATGAAGAATCAGACATGACTGAATAACTAAATAACAACGAATCAGTTTCCTCATTTGTAAGTCCCTTCTAGCTCTAAATCAATGTTCCTACGACATTTAAATATTTGTCAACAACAAAGAGTTTTCTGCTTAATCCTCAGTTATCCAGAAATATAAAATTAGGCACAACATACCATTCTCTGAGTACAGGCCTTACTTTTGTGAGCCGAGTGACTTTGGAGACTTCATTTCTTTGATCCTCAGTTTCCCTATCTGTAGAATAGTGATATATAAATAGGACATGTTTTCATCTCATTGGGCATATTATCAGGATGAAATAGAATATTTTATGGACAGCCTACAGCACTGTACATCTTTTTCATATGTTCCTACAGCCAAAGGATTCGCCATCTAGCGGCCACCCTGCTGGTGATGGAAATCTCAGTACTTTGGTTAGCGAAGTGGTTGCTAGCCATGTGGACTGTATTAAAAGCTTTTACAGCCTGGCAAAAAATATCAGAGCCTACACTCCATTGCCATTAGCTTGGACAACCCAGGGTCACCTACATATAACAATGAGATTGGATTAGGATTTTTATAGAGGACAGGTCTATATAAATGTGAGTTATTAGGATGATCATAATGGAAGGTCTCAAGGTCATCCTTCCAAACATCAGTTTTCATCCCCCAGGGGTAATAGAGTTAGAAGGTAGTTAGGAACATAAATTTAAAGCCAGAAGAGATCTTAGAGTTCACCCGGACCCCTCATTTTATAGATGAGGTGCCTACAACTCTGAGAAGTTAAAGAACTTCTCTAGGGTCACCGACTAGTATGTGTCAGAGGAGGGATTTGAACCCATGTCTTCTTGACTTCAGGTCCAGTGCTTCATCCATTACATACTGTTTGTCAATCTGGAAGAGACTCCAAGGCTCACAGGCATTGAGCAACTTGTCGAGTATCACACAGCAAATATGTGTCAGAGGAGGAATCTGAACCTATGTATTTTCCTGACTCCAGATCCAGTGTTCTACCCAATTTGTCAATAAGCTGTTGCTTAAGGTGGAGGAGACTAGACCAAACTGGCACTGACTCTGGGAGAACCTTTTATAAGTTATTTTTTAAAACAAACAAACAAGCAAATAAGCAAACCCTAAATTCTTGCTTTTAGTACATTTGTCTGTTTTCTCCTATTTCTCCCAAAAGGAAAGTGTGTACATAAGAAACATTTTCACATAATTCATGGCCACCTCTACTAAGTGTTAGTTAATTGAGAATGTTTTACACTTTATAGACAATACATATGGATTCTTAGTGTCTGTTTTCTCTCTCTTAAATGGAAGAAACATACAGAGTTTGTGTTGTATATGACTTTGACAGACATACAGTGGAATATAGAAACTCATGACTTTAAAGGCATAAATTTCAGTACAAATTCTGATCTCAAAATGATCAATAAATGGTCTGATTTTGAAATGAAATGCATATTCTCAAGAGCTGAGAAATTTTAACAGGTGGCTCTATCCAACAGTGAGACTAGCTGCCTTGGGAAGTGCTGCTATCCTTGTCAGTGGAGGTGGTTTCCTTATTTAATGTATATGGAACCATAGAATTTCAAAACTGGAAGAGACTTTAGAGGTCATCAAGGATCCTTAGGCAACCTTCCTTCATCCCCTCTCAGTGGACTCCTCCCATGTCAAGTCCAGTTAAGACCCCTACGACATTTATTGCCTTTCCCATTGATAGTCTTACAGAAGTTAGAGTTGGAGAGGACCTGATGCAGGCTGGTTAAACTGGGCCTCTTTACCCAGTGAAAGGAGGGGGAACAGGTAGACAGGAACAACTAAAATGATGGATGGATCCATAAGTGTGCCTCCTGACACCAAAGGAATGCTACTAACCCTTGTCTTTATACTTTCCTGATCTGCTCATGATTGGTCTATTCAAAGGCGTCTGGGGTTTACTCACCCCATTTGCAAAAGACCTCTGTTCTTTGTTACAATTTAAAAGGGGAAAGACATGTACACAAGTTCCTGTGATTCAAGGGATAGTAACAAAATGAAGTGTACAAACAAAGTGCTATGAGAAATTTTTGAGGAGGGAGAGATCATTCACTTCTAGTGTGCGTGCGTGCGTGCGTGCGTGCGTGCGTGCGTGCGTGTGTGTGTGTGTGTAAGTTTTATGGAAAAAGTGGCATTCGAATTGGGGTCTTCAAGGAAGGGAGAGACTTTAGCAGACAGGGACAGGGATTGAATGATTAAGACACAGGATATAGAAAAGGGCAGGACAACAATGGGGGATGAAGAATATTCCAGTTTGATTAGAACATAGTGGGGAGGGGTAGAATAGGTGCTGATGAGATCATAAAAGGATATAAAAGGTTTTGGCTACATATTAAACCATACTAAGCAGGGATAAATGTAAGTACTACGATGGAGGAAATTTGTGGAGTCTTATTTGCTCCAAAAGTCTCAAACACAGTGCAGATTCTCACTGGGCTTGGATAGCATAGATGGGATCAATCCTACGATGAAACTGAGCAGTAGAGATATGGATTGTAGGGGGAGAAGACCTGGTACACTTCTCCTGCACTTTCCACCAACTTGCTCTTCTTTTGTCTCTTATTCTCCATGACAGACCTCATGCTGAAGAATACACAGCTTGGATTCAGGGCAGCTGGAGAATTTCGTGTGGGTGTGAGAGCCAAGAGCTTAGCCTTTCCCTGTAGAAAGGCAGGGAATTAGTATGGCCTTTCTATCCTAGGCAGGAATAACTGCCACTCCAGTTATGACCACAAGGTGGCAGAAGGAGATGAGCTTAATTTCCAAAAGAGGGTAATTTGACCAGGAAAGCTAATAAGTTCTTTCCCTATCTTGGGTCAGATAAGAGCTTGTAGATAGATTCCATTTCTCTGGATGTGTTTCCTGGATGCTGTCTGAGGAGTTATCTTGATTTCCAGGAGGTGAGGTGTTTTGAGGTGATTTCTTAGTCTCACTCCCTCTACTCCTTTAACTTTAACCTCTAACCAGAGCTATGCTCTCTCTGCACCTCAGGTCACCTTTGCTGTCCTTAAAAGAGGAGCCGTAGACTGTGTGCTTGAGTTCTTGGTCTAAAAATCAAGAGCCCAGAGTCACTGACTGCAGAAGTAGTCTAACTGGGGGTTGATCCTCACAGGCTCCTGCTTCTCTTGTGAGATCCTTGAGGGAAAGAGACTCTGAGGCTCAGGCCTTCAGGGGCTGTTCAAAGGGCTGGTGATTCTGAGGTTGCGCATTAATGCCATTTTTGATAAAATGGAAGTTTAAATTCCAGTTAAATTTTATTTTGGGGGAGAACAAAGTTGAATCTCTTTTTCACTTCCTATCATCTCAACAAAAGATATCTTGGGGCTCAGAGTTGCAGAGTTCCTCAGAAATCTGTCATTCAAAGGCTGTGAAACTCTCTTGTTGAGGGCTTAAATGTTGGTGCATAGTTCTTTATGAGAGCAAGCAATATTTATTTAATTTTGTTCCTCCAGAGCAGAGAAGTTATGGGGGCCAGAACTCATTAGACTTCAGTGATTCAAGGGCCAATAAGCCATTTATGGAGGCAGCACGGTACAGTCTGAAGGCAACAGAGTTGTAGCCAGAGGATCTGGATCCAGATCCCGCCTCTCCCACTTAGCTGTGTATGTGACTTTGGACAAGTTATCTAATTTCGTAGGGCTTTAACTTCCTCCTTTGTGAAATGAGGGAGTTGGATGAGATGGCTTCTGAGGTACAGCTCTAAATTCATGATTCTAAAATCTTTGTAGCTTGTCGACCTTCAAAAACAAGCCGATTGAGCTCTCCTCTGGGGTGTCATGGAAAGGACTCCTGTTCAAGTACAGATTGAAATAGATAACTGCTGATGGTTCTTCTCCTTCTGTGATTTTAAGTTCAAGTCCATGGAAAACTCTTTATCTATTAAATTTGATTCCTGAAGGCAGAGGGAATGTGGTTCCAGGAGCTACTGGGGACACAGCAAGGAACCAGTGGTAAAGAGCCAATGAGAGTTGCTCTTGGAACTGCAGTTGAAGTCTGCGGGTTTCAGATGCTTCTGTGTCTACGACTGCCCCTTGTAAGAGAAGGTGGGGATGCCAGGAAGATGTCATTTTCTTTCCATTGAGCAGAGAAGAGTTTTGTAGAGATGAACCAGATTAAAATGTCGTTGGGAAATATTTAACAATAAATCAAAGCAAAATAGAACATAGATGATGTTAGTATGTGGATTTCTAAGTCAATATGTGGCCCACAGGGAACCTCATGTATGGTTTAGCTGCTCCTTTTTCTATTTGAGTTTGACACCACTGGTGTAGGGGGAAGGGAGAAAGAGGAGAGACAGAGATGCATGTGCATGCATGCACACACACACACACACACAAAGAGTATTTATTAAACACTCACTCTATGACAGTCACTGAATTAAGTACTGGGACTACAGATACAAGCAAAAAAGAAAGGTAGTCCCTTCACTCATGGAACTTACATTCTAGTGAAGGAAAACATCCCATAATATGGAACCGAAGAGCTGGCTGAGGTGGGGCAAGGATGCGAGCTAGCCTGGGATATCATGGGCTGGTCTAGGTTCAAAGAGAACTTATGATGTTTAACATGGGCAGCTAGGTGGATAGAGTGCTGAGCCTGGAGTCAGGAAGACTCATCTTTGTGAGTTCAAATCTGGCCTCAGACTCTTACTGGCTGTGTGACCCTGGACAAGTCACTTTACCCTGTTTGCTCCAGTTTCCTCATCTGTAAAATAGGTTGGAGAAGGAAATGGCAAATCACTCCAGTATCTTTGCCAAGAAAACCTTTAAAAGAGGTCATGAAGAGTTGGACATGACTGAAAAAGTGACTGAACAGTTTATGATGTCTAAAAATGAGTTAGTGCCCAAGGACACAAATAGTCTAATGGTTAAATTGCTGCCTAGGGATAGTATGAGCTCCAGTTTCTGGAAGTGAATTAGCAAACACTTGGTAACTTTGAATGTGAGGTAGATTAGAGGGGTTGAAGGCATTAGGGTTAGAGTAAAGAAAGGTGGGAGTAGAATTAGGAGGTAGAGTTGGGAGGTAGGGATACTAAGTGGAGTAGGAATGTAGGGACAAGAACATTTATGCACTATGAAGAGGAGATGGAGGAATTACAGATGCTCTAGGGTGAAGGAGACTGGGTATGGGGGCAGATCATAGAGACCTCACCCCATGTTAATTTTGCCTCCCTACAGAAAGTTTTTACAATGTTGATAAGCCATCATTGTTGTTTGTCCTTTGTCCTCGAAGGGGAACAATGACATCATGAGGTTGATGTCTTGACTTGTATGTGAACTGGATCTAAGTGAGGCAGAGTTGTGCAAAGTCATCAGCCTAGCTCTCTCTTCCAGAGTCTGTGGAGTCCAGTGGCAAGACAAAAGTCAAGAAGACTGGCAATGGCCAGGATGCAGTGGGTGACCTTGGCTTTTCTAAATTAAGGTCTTTTCCAGGTCTCAGTTTGTCTGAGGCTATGCCCATTCAATGACTAAGGGCTAGGTAAGAATTGGAAACAAAAGTGGCCTAATTTACCATCCCCAAAATATCAATTTGGGAGGGGAAGACCCTCAAAGTTTCTGGCCAGAACAGAAAACAATTGCTTATTTATGCTCATTTTAAGCCATCAAAACTAAACAATGAGCCATAGAGGCTTGGGTTTTTGGAAAAAAGGCATATATATGTAGTGTGTGTGTGTGTGACCTCTGTAACCTCCTGCACTTTCTGCTTGCTCTGCCCCTCTGTTTAACTCCCCTTCCCTAATGTGCAGGCGTTAGTGGAGCCGCAATTCCTCCTCCCTCCTCTCTAGTCTACCTGCTACTTTATCTTAAAAGTAATTATTTTAAATTTATTTTAGTATTTTTAAACATTTATTTTCTCTTTTGAACCTCACAACCACCCAGTAAAGTAGATTCCAGATAGTATTAGTTGTATTTTATAGACAAGGAAATTGAGGCTAAAGGAAGTTAAATTACTTGCCCAGGGTCAAACATCTGGGAAGTTTAAGAAGTGAGGTTTGAATTTAGGGCTTCCTGATTTCAAGTCCTGTACTCTATCTGCTATCCCATGCTGCTTCTGGTTCTAATTCCTACATAACCCCTTCTCTATCCCTCTGATGTTCTCTATGTCTGCTATCTTCTGTCTTTCTGCCTGTCTCTTTCCCTATTACCTTTTTCACTTCTACGATGAACCCCATACTTTTCTCTGTTTCCCACTTGACACTCATCTTGAAATCTCATGTGGATCTAGAGATGGGTATTAGTTTAGATATGTAGGCTCAAGCTACGGGAGGAGCGGGATTCTTGTGTCTGTTAGGAAAGGCTGGAGGATTGGGAATGGAGAGGGTGGGGTGAGTAGGATATAAGGTCTGGAGAATGATCATTGACTACAGCAACACTTATGTATCCCCATGTACCCACCCCCATTGTGTAGTCTAGAGGAGGCCAGCTGGACTGGGGTGGGGGGTGGGGCACATATAGTATGTACCAAACTCCATGCTAGGTAACAGATACTGTGGGAGGAAAATAAGCATTCATTAAAAGAAAAGAAAGCTGTCTAATTGTTCCCTATTCTTTCCTTTTTGGGGAAGGTTTTGAGTTTAAAGAGCTAGCTGCTCAGCCTGCCCTGAGCACCCTCCCATCACTCTCTCCAACCTAGAGAAATACGTATTAGAAGTGGTCAGCACCAAGGAGAGCTTCCCGTTGGACTGACTGGGATGGCAACCAATTTCTTTTTATTAGGGGCAGCCCAGGTCTTCCCCTGCCAAGAGGCTCCTGAGTAGGTCTTCCTAAACCTGAAAGGGATTGCTCTTATTAAAGCAGGTCCTAGTCCCCAACAAAGTAGTCCACTTTCCTTTTTGATCTGCAATTTGTCTTCCTGTAATTCCAGCTTCAAAGGCACCTGTTTTCTCCTCTAACTCTACATTGAAAGCTACCCTAGCTGCCTACTATAAAACACTGTTTCTCCTCTCACCTTGTACCACGTCTACTTGTGGTAAGAGAGGCTTAAGGTTACTTTTATTTTTTGGGGGGGGGGTTGGCAGGAGGTTTTCAATTAGCAGTCAAAAACCAGGGAAAAACCAAGCTGAGTATAACTCTGTACTTGCCAACTCTCTGGCAGATCTCTCTTTTTTAAGATTGGGTTCCTATTTCACAAAGGCTGGAAGTGCAGGAGCCACTCATGGGTCTGGTCTCACCCTGATCAGAATGGGAGTTTTGACCTGTTCTATTTTCTGATCTGGGCTGATTCACCCTTCCTTAGGCAACTTGGTGGGGCCCTGAGAGATAAGCCTGTTCTACATGCCACATAGTTGGAAGGAAATGTGACCTCTGATTGGCTGTGGAAAGCCTGAGAATGATATTGTGTCCCTGTTATAAGAGAATTGCTTGATTCATTGCAGTTATACAGTAAAGGACAGAGAAGAAACTCACTTTTGAGCCACTAGATAATCAACACCTTTCCCCCAGGGGGCTCATCTCTCAGAGAATTGGACAGTTCCACTCCTTTACCATGAGGGGTGGGGAGCTAGCAAAGGAGAAGGCCTAGGTTGTCTTCTCATGTCTCAGAACTCTTATGCTACTCTTTCTTTTCTTGTCCTTAGCTATTTTGTACTTTTGCTCACCTCCACCAGATGGTACTAGTGACCTCCTCTCTAGTTATCTGTTCCTGAGCAGCAGGAATGTGGGAGTCTCAACTGACAATGTTGCAGCTCTGGGATATAGAATGCCTCCCACTCACTTAAATTTTCTATCATTTTATACCCTGGTCCTTCAGCCCCACTGTCCACACAAAGGTGGCTGTGGAGATGCTTTTTTCTTAGATCACTTACATAGGTTCCTAATTAAATCAGTTCATAGCGAATTCATATATATTCACTTCCATCTTTCCTCTGTAAGTGGGAGATATGCTTCTTGTCTGCATCAGTACCTCCAATTGAGGCTTTTGGGATCCAGATTCACTAATTAAAATGGTTATTTTTCAATTAACAAGCATTTATTTTTATCTCCCTCCACCCCCTTGTGTAGTCTAGAGGAGGCCAGCCGGACTAGGGTGGGGGGTAGAGCAAGTCTTTTGGGGATATTTTAGGTGCTGTCCAGCCTGGAGCCGGAGGGATGATATCCTTTGAATTGTCACAAAATCTCAGAGCTGGAACCACAAAGGTCATCTAATCCAACTTGTATCTGAATAAGAAGCTTCCCTACAACATTCTTGAAAACTTCTAGCGAGAATCACTATTTTCAGTCAGTCTCTGCATTTCTCCGTTAGGTAGTTTTCCTTTACATCAAGCTGAAATCTGCCCCTATACCACAGGGAGACAGTGTGATACAATGGGAAGAGTGTTGGCCCTGGCAGCGGAAGACCCAGGTTCAAATCTTCACTATGCCCACTAATATCTCGTGTGATTTGGGCCAGTCAGTTCATCTCTTACCTCATTTGTCAAATGAAGGAGTTGGACTAGAAGACCTCTCAGGTCCCTTCTGGTTCTCCATCTATAATCCTATGATCCACCCATTGCTTCTAGTCCTGCCCTTTGGGGCCAAGCAGAGTAAGTCTAATCCCTCTTCCACTGACAATGACTTCCCTTGGATGCTCTCCTTTACAGATGCCATCATCCTGATATTGCACTTTGTAAACTTAGAGCAAGCTACAGAAATGAAATCTTACTATTATTTAATCCAATAAGTTGCCAAGTTCTCTCAAGTCACCACCATAATATCTCTTGTTCTGTCACCTCTCCGTTTTCATGGCTAGCACCTAATTTCAGAATTCTTGTTACCTCTCTCTCACCTGGACTATTGTTATAGCTTCTTCTTCTTTTTTTGAGAGGCAATGGGGGTTAAGTGACTTGCCCAGGGTCACACAGCTACTAAGTGTCTGAGGCCAGATTTGAACTCGAGTCCTCTTGACTCTAGGGCCGGTGGTCTATCCGCTGTACCACCTAGCTGCCCCTATTGCTGCAGCTTCTTAAGTAATTTTTGACTCCACAGATTCTTCAATTATGGCACCTACTTTATCTCTTCTCCCCACTTCCACAAACCTCCCTCTCCGCCCAGGATCTAACACGAGTCTGGGTACACAGTGGGTACTTAGGAAAGACCAGCATGTTGGCTAATTAATTGTTCAGACCTCCCTTCTTCCCTCCTCCAGACAGAATGTGAATATAGAAAATCCTCCTCTCCTTCCTTGTCTTATTTATACCAGTGGGATGTCTATGGAGAGGCTTGTTACCTCTCTGTCAGTTTTTTGGTCTTTGGCACCACTTTCTCAAATCTCTCCCCCTCCTCCTCCTCCTCCTTACCTCCTCCAAGTCTTTTCCCTATTTGGATCGGGTCGGCAATTGCTGGAGTGGACTCTCTCCACAGATTCTGTTTCCCTATCCCTCGTCCTGGTCCCTTTATCCCTTTCCTGCCATTCCCATTAATTAACAGTTAGCTCATTATCGGTGACTGCATCTTGATTAGCCTTTTCCATGGCAACTACTGCAGAAAAGGATAATTTCTTCCACAAGCAAGGCTCTGCCCCAAGGGGCTCTGGACTATGAGCTATAGTAGAGAAAACCTCAAGTTCAGAGTCAGAGGGTCTAAGGTTTAACGCTCTTGCTCTGTTACCTTGGTAACAGAGGTAAGTGTAAACTTGGGCAAGTTGCTTAATCTTTGGGCCTCAGTTTCCTCATCTTTGAAATGAGAGGATTCATAGGTGATCTCTAGGATCTTAAATCTTCTGCCTCTCAGGATTATGGGACATCTGAATTTGAGGGAAGGAACTTCCAGGAGAACATCCTTATTACGTCCTCTCCAGTCAAGGAAGGAATCTGCTTCTAATGCTGTAATTAGAGAAACCAGTTTCTTTATTATAGAACAGGCTGGAAGTGAACCCTCCTAATCAACCCTCTTTACTGAAGGTGAAAAGCCAGGCACTAGTGGTTGAGCAAACACAATTGCTGTGCCTATAGGATGCACATATGCTTACACACCCACACAGAAGGATATTAACTGCAGAATCAACAGATATGTTTTGGGATCCTTCTAAATGCAAAACACCATTGTAGATACTGTTGGGAGAAGAGTGAAAATTGGGGGGTGGTGGGGCCTGAACTTGTGATTTGATTGATATACAAAACTCCTAGATTTGGAAACTCCCTGTCCCAATGCAGGAAGGTCAGAACTTATAGTTTAGAAAGTTGCCTAGGGACACCAAGAGGTCAAGTGACTTGCCCAGGATCTCACAGTCAATACATGTCAGAGGCAGGACTTCATGACTCCAAGGAAGCAAATTCTCTCTCTCCAATGTCACAAAGGTAGGGGATGGGTAGAGGGAGTAAAAACAAGCATATGTCACAATCATTGCCTTTGAAGAGCTCACACCCTGGTTAATCCTGAGTAGGAAAGCAACAACACAAGACATCATCATTACCAATGCACATTGAACAAGACACCCCCCTGTTCTTCTAGCTCAATAGGGAAGATTCAATACATGCATAAAAAGACAGTTTGTGGTGCAAGGAATGTGTAATAAGCAGCCAGTGAGTGGTGCAGTCATCAGGGTGTAAAATTTTTGGTAAGAGAGAGGCTCTTTGTGGGCTGGAATGGTCAGAGGCAGTGTGCCATTGGGGGTAGAGAGTGAGCCTCTGGAAGAGTTAGGCTTAAGTATGTCTTGTAATACATATTGTCTGTGAGACCTTGGGAAAAATCCTTAACTTCATTGTCCCTGATAATACTCTAAGGCTACAGGTTGTAGAGAAGGTGCCACCATGTACTGGAAGAGAGAATTTCCTTAGTGAGCAAAACTATACCAATCAAATTCTAGTTCTCGTCCCTCCTCTCAAAAGGTCAGGATTGAATGGTTTGCCCATTACTCTCACCTTGATTTACTTTTTTTTTTGTCAGGAAGGAAAGTGTCTGAGTGTAATATACTACATAGAGTATAATGCTTCTACACAGCATAATGTGATGTCTCCCACCTGGAAGAAATGTGCATTATAAAAGAAAGGCTTGTTTTATTTTTTGGCAATGTTGGCAGATGCCTAACTCAAATATTTCATACCCTGGGACAAATGCCAAGAGGCGATTGAGAGATCCTGTAATATAGTGGAAAGAATGGGTCAGAAGATCTGGGTTCAAGTCTTGTCTCTTCTATGTTATTATTTCTATGTATGTTTTCTCATCAGTAAAAAGAAGAGGTTAGGGCAGATGAAATCTGAGGTCCTTTCCAGCACTAAATCTATGATCCATGATTTGGTAGGTAGGGGTAGGCAGAGCTAGAAGCCTTCCTTTCACCCCTTACTTAAATCATTCCACAAAACTACTTCTTGATTCCTAGGATCTTAGACTTTCTGAGCTAGAAGGGGCTTTAGAGGCCAGCTAGTCCAACTCTCTGCCATTCAGAGGAGGAATCTGAGGACCTATTGAGGGTCACCTGATGACTTAGTAGCAGCCATGGAATTCGAATCTGAGTCTCTCACTCATCTTGCTTCCCTCCCCCATAGGGATTAGTTTCGTGTTTGGTAAAGCCATTCTGAACTATACTTGAACCTTATCAGCCAAGAACAGCATGGTTATTGTTCTAGATCCAGACAGGACCTTGGAGATCATTTAATCCAACTCTCTCCTTTTACAGATGAGGAAACTGAGACCAGAGAATTTAAGTGACTGCCCAAAGTCACGCAGGTATTAAATGGGGGAGCTGGGATTTGAACCCAGGTCATCTGGCTCCAAATACATCCCTCTTTTGTCACTATTCTACATTGTTTCTCCTCATTCCTGAGTTGTAGAGTCATGGCAGTGACACTGTTTTGGCCTTGGGTGCGTGCGTGTGTGTGTGTGTGTGTGTGTGTGTGTGTGTGTGTGTGTGTTCATGGCTTACACCTACATAAGTGGTATCCTGGTACTTCAGACCTCAGGAAGCCTCAGAACAAAGTCTATGAGAGGAGTAGCATTCTGATAAAGAGACGTCTCCCTAGAAGGTCCTATTAGTCTTTGCCATATTATCTTTGCAAAGACATTGCTCCTCCTATAAGCTTTGTTCTGGGGCTCCCCAAGGTCTGAAGCACCCAGGTTACCTCCTATGTGGATGTGAGCTATGAACGATGTGTAAAAAACCCAACATTTTATGAGGTACTGCAACAGGAAATAAAAGCCCACAAACAACTTAGTGTGACTCCCTTCCCCCAACTCCGCTGGCTTCCAGTGTCTGTCCCAGAGTGATAGTCTCTGCACTGAAAGTCACTTAATGGTGAAAGGGCTGCACTCCCTTCATGTCTGCTATCACTATACCTCCATGCCCTTCCTGGAATCCCTCTGCTCCAACACACTTGGGTAATGTACTGGATGTGTAACAGGTGGAGATGGAGAAGGTGGAAGAGGTGAGAGAAAGGGAATAAGCATTTATACAGTACTTACTATATGGCAGGTACTTTGCCAAGCACTTTCCAAGTATCATTTGATCCTACCAACAACCCTATGGGTAAGAGCTGTTATCGCTTCTGTTTTACAGTTGAGGAAACTGAGGCAAACAGATTAAGTGTACTTCAAGATCACACAGCTAGTAAGTGTCTAAAGCTGAATTTTAACTCAGGTCTTCCTGACTTCAGGCCCAGTACTATATCCACTGCACACTTAATGGTCTGGGTGGTCATGTGTTTGCTGGTTCTGACCCTCATTCTGAGGATGACTTGCCATAATTTAGTTCGTGTGTAAACTGTTATGGCAAAAAAGTATAGTGTCTTTTTTCCTGAGAACCATATCCCAGTCCTTCGGCTTTGTCAGGATACCATGAATAGTGTCAGTTCACTCTCAGGAAGCACTGAAGCTTCTTAGCAAACTGAACAGATTCGGTATAAGAGCCAGGCAGTTATCATGGATTAAATATACATTACATTTTTGATCAGCTCTGCCCTGTGGACTGCAATGTGGACTGGGCCATGGATAGTGGTAAAGGCAGTTGGATGGTTCATTTATCTGTCGCTTAAGAGGGATCAGCTCCACAAGGAAGAATCCCAGTTATTACCATAAGGGGGCAGCTCCAGACCACCTGACCCCCTTCTGTCCCCCCTGAAAGGCTCTGAGACTTCATTAGAGATGTATGGTCTTAAACCTGCTAGGTAGATAGGAAGGCCCATGATCTTCCAGGTCTCCCTGGGATGAATTTTTCTCACCCTCATAGCACCTGGAAACTGGAATATCTAAAGGGGAAACATTTGTTTAATGGTGTGATTCTTTCTCCTCACCTGGCTATGAGCTCCCTAGTGCAGGAACAAGGATTTCTTCTTCTAGCTCAAGGCTTGGCACATAGAATATTTATTCTCAGAGCCCAGGACGGTACCTAGCACATTTTAATTTTTTGGGGGGGGCTGCAATTGTGATTTCCTTGGTATGGGAAACTCCCTCTTGATACAAATCAGCATCTCCTCCAGAACTTAGAGGCAGAGAGAATTTCCAGGAGGGTAAGGGGGTGATGAGAGGTCAACTGACTTGTCCATAGTCACACAGCCACTATGTGTGTCAGAGGAAGGACTTTAGCCTTAGTCTTCCTGACTCTGAGGCCAGCTTTCTGTCCGTTATCCCGTGGCTACCTCATTGTCTGAAACAATAAATGCTTGTTGACTAATAAACATTTCTTGATTCAATTGAAAATATTAAGGGCCTACAATGACTAGACATTGGGCTATGCAGTAGAGGAGATACGAAATTGAATTGAATTAAAATATGGGTCGGGTATACACTTAAAGGTGGGAAAAAGTCTTCAGCATACTGATGGTCTTGGAGGAGGGGTATAAGAGGAAATGAATGGATATGAGGGCTTTTGGTTTGATCTGAGTACTTGACAGGGAAGGGTATTAGATGGTAGAACAGATGATCAAGCAATCAATAATTAACAAGCCCTTATAAAGTGCCTATTATGCTTTAAGTATCATGCTAGGCATTAAGGATATAAAGATCAAATCAAAATAATCCTTGCCCTCAAGAAGCTTAATTCTATTTGATGGGAGACAGCTGTGTAGTTTTCTTTACTTGAAAGATATCAGAGAGAACAGATTTTTACTGGCCTGTCATGACAGGGAGCTTGGAATGATACATAGGACCTTTGTAAGTCTATGAGAGAGAAAGAGAGAGAGAGAGATAGAGATAGATAGAGAGATAGATAGATAGAGAGAGAGAGAGAGAGAGAGAGAGAGAGAGAGAGAGAGAGAGAGAGAGAGAGAGGAGGCCTGATTTCTTTCCTCATTCATTTCATCCTTCGATCATACTCTGAATGACCAGGAGAGTACAGGGCTTCTGTTAAAGTATATGGAGCTAGAATTCCTCTTGCTGAGAGTTTTGTGCAGGTATTAGGACCTAAAAGCCTGGAGCAGGTGGGATTTG
Organism: Trichosurus vulpecula; assembly: GCF_011100635.1. NCBI lineage: Eukaryota > Metazoa > Chordata > Mammalia > Diprotodontia > Phalangeridae > Trichosurus > Trichosurus vulpecula. Next base: position 170,990,101 of record NC_050575.1, on the reverse strand, counting down.
CCCTTTGTTGTCAGCTGGTCTAAGTTTCTTTTGGAGAAACCAGGTGGGTGTGATCCTAGCTTTGTCCATGGTGGGGAAGTAGGAGTTGTATTTCTTCCCAGTAGGACTGTGAGTGGGAGAACTGAGTCTTTCTCTAACAGCTTATGGCTCCCAGGCTGTCAAGCTTACTTTGTACTAGTGGGATATGTGGCTTTAAAAAACTCTATATGGTAGCCAAATGGGCTGCCATCTATTTAGTCTTAGTTCTGTAAAACAGACAAATTACAGGTTTTCTCATGGAGCTGGTAGTTCAGGGGCATTTCTGTATTGAGTAGTTTCTAGGTTCAACCCCTAAGGAAGGGGTGAACAGCTTTTAATGTGAGAGCTGGAATGTCCATTGATTGCTGTTTCCTTAGAATACTGACCCTGTGAGGCCCAGGGCTTCAAATCTCCTCATGAGGACTTTTACTGGGGAGTCTATAAGGTTTCTCCTCTCATGTGGAGATTGAGTAACCAAATTCTATTTAAGGATCTCTTTGTAAGAGTAGGAGGACTTGTCTACTAGCTCTTTCCCCCAAGAATGGAGGGAGGAACTTGCAAAAACCAATTACGGAGTAATTAGTCCATGAGTAGAGTTTTTGAGAATCAGTAGTGGTAGGTTCAAATATAATGATGATGATGATGATGATAACAAAAGTAGTAATAGTAATTTAAAAACAGTAATTCAAGATTTACCAAGCACTTTATCAATACTATTTCATTTTACTCTCATAACAATTACAGGACACCTTCCCCGGTCCACTCTGTTGTACAATTAGGCCTGATGGTCTTGAGACCACAATAACAGTCTCCCCTTAAAGGAGTCTGTAGCTTGTAGAATCTATATGTGAAAACCATTGTAATAAGATTAGGCCTGATGGTTTTGAGGCCATCATGATGATCTCTCCCCTTAAGGGAGGCTGCAAGCTAATAGAGCATGCTCATGGAAGAATACTGACAGTAATATTTTTCTAAGGTTAGTACAGCTGTGTGCCCCCAAATAATATTTTGTCAACTACCAATTTGTTTTTCTCTCCGATATCTGACCTCCTCGCCCCTATTATTCTGTCCACAATCAGCTTTTCTTCCTGGTAAACAAACCTCCCAAATAATATTTTGCCCTGACTCTTGATATGCAACTTGGCAAGCTCCAAGGGGGATCCCCAAAATCAGAGTAGAAGAACCCCACTCTCAGAAGGGCGCCTTGGAGGACACCCTCCCTTCTAATGGGAGCACACCTTCCTATTGGAGCATACCTTTTCTGCTGAATAGACCAATGGTTCTGCACTCCTCAATGTAGTAGCCCTCTTACATGAGTTGTACCCTCTGTTAGTGTGTGTGTCTGAACTGTAATTTGGGTCTCCTTCTTCCTCTCTCTTTCCCCCCTTTCTCCATTTGCCAGTAAAGCTTTTTATTGAACTAATCCCCATTATCTTACATGTTATACTCAGTTTCTGAACTAAGGGACTGTTTTCCCCCACACCTCTGGCTGGCCCTTGGGCTTCTCCTTACATATAAACTGGATATCCAGCAAAGGACTTAACCTGTTGGTAGACACACCTATGTTGAGGGAACATGGTATTGTAAGCCCAGAAGCAGAAAGCAAGGATCAATAGGAGAACCCGGTAATCTCCCAGGAGGGACTCCTTTATGCCAGAGGACCATCATAAAACAGTTGGCGTAGCCAGCAGGACTGTTGCTATTTCTCTTTTCTTCCCCACATTACCTTACATTTATTTATATTTGTACATGCTATGCTTTCAGCGTAGAATGTCAGTTCCTTGAGGGCATGGTCTATTTGATTTTTGACTTTGTATCTCTAGTGCTGAGTACAGTGACTTGCACATAATGGGTGCTTAATAATGTTTGCTGAATTCATTTGTGAACACAGATAAGATCACACCATTGGTTCAAAGCTCATGGGTCTCAGTATACACAAAGTTTTCAACAGCCTATAACCCAAGTTCTATGTTCCCAAGAAGGAGATCTTTCCCCTCCTAGACATGCAGAGAAAGAGCCTGGGAAGGAGCAAGGGAAAAGGGGTTGTATCTATTCTCTTCTAAAATCTCTCCATTTCCTGGGTTGGACTTAGAGAGGTCAACATTTCTATCTCCTGAACTCCAGGTAGAATTGCAATTATGACATCCTAGTCTAATTCATTGGAGAATTCTGAAGCAAAAGAGACTCTATAGTTGCCTTCTGATATCTGTTCAAATAGCTAATAATCCTTTATGTCATCAATTTCTTTTGATAGGAATGGGGATTAGACCTAAGATTTCACTGGTATAGAAAACTTCCTCTACCAATGCAATTTGATACCTTCTCTGCAATTTATAGTCTTAGAGAACTGCCTAGAAACACTGAGAAATTTTTTTAAAATTTAATTTATTTAATATATTTAGTTTTCAGCATTGATTTTCACAAGAGTTTGAATTACAAATTTTCTCCCCATTTCTACCCTCCCCCCATCTCCAAGATGGTGTATATTCTTGTAGCTCCATTCCCCAGTCAGCCCTCCCTTCTGTCACCCCACTCCCATCCCATCCCCTTTTCCCTTCCTTTCTTGTAGGGCAAGATAAATTTCTACGCCCCATTGCCTGTGTATCTTATTTTCTAGTTGCATGCAAAAACCTTTTTTTTGTTTTGTTTTTCAACATCTGTTTTTAAAACTTTGAGTTCCAAATTCTCTCACCTCTTCCCTTCCCACCCACCCTCCCTAAGAAGCCAAGCAATTGGATAAAGGGGGATAATTGGATAAAGGGGGATAGGTTAGGAAGGAGCAAAATATAGTTAGTCTTTCACAACATGAGTATTGTGGAAGGGTTTTACATAATGATATGCATGTGGCCTATGTTGAATTGCTTAGAACGCTGAGGAATTAAGAAAGGTGCCCAGGATCACAAAGCCTTTGGGTTTCAGATCCAGGATTTGAACCCAAGTCTTTCTGACTTCAAGATAAGGCTCGTTCTCTATCCATATATCACTCTGCTTCTCATTCTTCTGCTATTTTGCCAAACTCTCAAGACAATGTCATACACACATTATTGACTTAGTGTCAGCTGCGTTTGAATTTGGTCTTATTTCCTTGTATCCTGTCCTCAGAGGTGATTCATAGACAGAGGTGAGATGCATTTCAGGCTTGGAGGATGGCTTGAGACAGTGCAGAGATAGGAGATGATAGAAAAAGACTGAAGAATGATTGATGGTCCAGTCCATTCTGACTTGGGTATAGAATTCATGGAAAGGAGAAATGTGGAATAAGGTTGGAAAGTTCCTGGAGGACTTCAAGAGGAGGGCCCAATTATGGAAGGCTTTAAGTGTTGATCTAGGAACATGTATTTTATCCTATAGATAATGAGGAGTCACTGAAGGTTTTTTTTAGTATTAGGGAAGCATTCATAGGTCAGATCTATGAATCCAGATTATTTTGGCAATCTTTTGTGTGAAAAATAGAAAAGAAAAATGGGGAGAGAATGAAAGTAGAGAAACCATTTCTCACCTGGCTGCACTCCTTTGGACCTCTCCCTCCATCATACCCCCAGGAACCTCATCATCCTGCAAGATCACATCATCCCTGGTAATCATACTTCATCATTACTGTCTGCCCTGGGGCTTCCTCCCTCCTTCCCTCCCTCTCTTTGGTAGAGATCAGAAAGCTCCTCCCAGAACCTCCATTTAAGGAGGGTGCCCAAGCTAGCTATCTCTTCATTTTCCACCTTGCTCCAGATACCTTCCCTAACCCCCTTCTTTTTTAGCTGCCTTTTGTGTGTTGTCTTTCTTTATTAGCTGTAAGCTCCATGAGGGCAGGGCTATATTTCTTTTTCACACTTGTATCTCCAGTGCTTATCACAATGCCTGACACTTAGTAGGCCCTTAATAAATGACTGACATTTAACAACTGACTACCAGAAGGCTATTAGCAACAATTTAAAGTAAGATGTAGTGACACCTTGAACCAGGGCAGCTACAGTAGGAGTGGGACAGGCAGAGTGAAAGGGAAGTAGAATAGGCAAGACCTGATGATTAAATGTGGGTGGGGAGTGAAGGTGAAGGAAGAGTCAAGACTGACTCAGAAGGGAACCTTGTGAAAGCAATCTTCTAAGTAAGAGATATAGAACAAAGATGAAGTTGCTGAAAGACAGCGGGGTATTCTCTTTCCCTTTGATAACTCAGTTTATATTTCAATTCCCTGGTAACAGCTCTCAGGGCCCAGATGAACTCTATTCCAGGGTACTGATAGAACACATGGATGTGACTGTAAAGCCACTGCATGGGATAGCTGAAAAATCCTGGCAAATGAGAGAGATCAAGCAGAACAGGAGATAGGCAAATGTTTTCCTGACTTTTCATAAAGGAAAAAGAAGGTGGATTTTTTTCTAACTAAAGTCAGGTGTGTTTGGCTTTCATTCCTGGCAAAATTCAAGAGTACCTTATTAAAGGGAGATTCACAAGCAAGTAACATAGCTGGAAGAATATAGGTGTTTAAAAGATGTATGTTTGTGTGTGTGTGTGTGTGTGTGTGTGTGTATGTGTTAGGAAATAGCTTGGAATTGCTTAAAACTCTGTACAAATGTATGTTGGCCTGATTTTATTCTTTTACCTATTTCTTTTTATTTAATTATTTTATTTATTTCGCTCCACCCCCCATTGTCTATTTGCTGTGCCTATCCAAGAAAGATGAGCTGATGGATTAATTCAATGAGCCATCCATCCAATGGATGGATGGAAATTTGGGAAATGGGCATTTTTCAGAATTTCAAAGGCCCCAAAGGACAACAGAGAGACTTATATTGGGTGTAAGTAGGATGCAGCATATTATCAATGGTGTACAAAAAATTGTAAGAGAAGAAACTCAATAAATGTATTAGAGAAAAGGAGGCAAGTCCATCATGTTGTAAGAGTGAGGGTTAAAAGATGAATAGCCTGAGTTACTCATTACATTAGTCCTTATAACATTTTAAAAAACCTAGAGGAAGAATTTTAGCCCTTTGAGTTTATCCTCTATAGTAGATTTAAGGGAGGACATGAACATGAGTAGCATAGAATGAGAAGATCTGAGTGCCCCACAATCTGCAGCATTATTTGGAATCCCTATTTTTTTTTCTTGGTAAGCTTCATTATTTATTTATTTAACATTTTTAGTTTTCAGCATTGATTTTCACAGGAGTTTGAATTACAAATTTTCTCCCCATTTCTACCCCCCCCACTCCATTCCCCAGTCAACCCTCCCTTCTGTCACCCCACTCCCCCCCATCCCCTTTTCCCTTACTTTCTCATAGGGCAAGATAGATTTTTATGCCCCATTGCCTGTATCTTATTTCCTAGTTGCATGCAAAAACTTTTTTTTTGAACATCTGCTTTTAAAACTTTGAGTTCCAAATTCTCTCCCCTCTTCCCTCCCCACCCACACTCCCTAAGAAGGCAGCAATTCAACATAGGCCACATGTGTATCATTATGCAAAACCCTTCCACAATATTCATGTCGTGAAAGACTAACTGTATTTTGCTCCTTCCTATCCTATCCCCCTTTGTCCAATTTTCTCCCTTGACCCTGTCCCTTTTCAAAAGTGTTTGCTATTGATTACCTCCTCCCTCTATCTGCCTTCTGTTCTATCGTCCCCCTTTTTTGTCTCCTTCCTTCTTTCCTGGGGGGTAAGATACCCAATTGAGTGTGTATGCTATTCCCTCCTCAGGTCAAATCTGATAAGAGTAAGATTCACTCATTTCCCCTCACCTGCCCCATCTTCCCTTCCAACAGAACTGCTTTTTCTTGCCACTTTTATGTGAGATAATTTACCTAATTCTATCTCTCCCTTTCTCCCTCTCTCAATATATTCCTCTCTCATACTTTAATTTAATTTAATTTAATTTTTTTTAGATATCATCCCTTCATATTCAACTCACCCTGTGCCCTCTGTCTCTCTATATATGTATATTCCCTTTAGCTACCCTAATACTGAGGTCTCATGAATCATACACACCATCTTTCCATGTAGGAATGTAAACAAAACAGTTCAACTTTAGTAAGTCCCTTATGATTTCTCTTTCTTGTTTACCTTTTCATGCTTCTCTTGATTCCTGTGTTTGAAAGTCAGACTTTCCATTCAGCTCTGGTCTTTTCACTGAGAAAGCTGGAAAGTCCTCTGATATATTGAAAATCCATATTTTGCCTTGGAGCATGATACTCAGTTTTGCTGGGTTGGTGATTCTTGGTTTTAATCCTAGCTCCATTGACCTCTGGAATATCATATTCCAAGCCCTTCGATCCCTTAATGTAGAAGCTGCTAGATCTTGTGTTATTCTTATTGTGTTTCCACAATACTCAAATTGTTTCTTTCTGGCTGCTTGCAGTATTTTCTCCTTGATCTGGGAGCTCTGGAATTTGATGACAATATTCCTGGGAGTTTTCTTTTTGGGATCTTTTTGAGGAGGCAATGTGTGGATTCTTTCAATTTCTATTTTACCCTCTGGCTCTAGGATATCAGGGCAAATCTCCTTGATAATTTCTTGAAAAATGATATCTAGGCTCTTTTTTTGATCATAGCTTTCAGGTAGTCCAATAATTTTAAAATTGTCTCTCCTGGATCTATTTTCCAGGTCAGTGGTTTTTCATTTTTTCATTCCTTTAGTTCTGTTTTATAATATCTTGATTTCTCATGAAGTCAGTAGCTTCCACATATTCCAATCTAATTTTTAAGGTAATATTTTCTTCAGTGGTCTTTTGGACCTCCTTTTCCATTTGGCTAATTTTGCCTTTCAAGACACTCTTCTCCTCATTGGCTTTTTGGAGCTCTTTTGCCATTTGAGTTAGTCTATTTTTTAAAGTGTTGTTTTCTTCAGTATTTTTTTGGATCTCCTTTAGCAAGTCGTTGACTTGTTTTTCATAGTTTTCTCACATCACTCTCATTTCTCTTCCCGTTTTTTCCTCTACTTCTCTAACTTGCTTTTCCAAATCCTTTTTGAGCTCTTCCGTGGCCTGAGACCAGTTCATGTTTTACTCGGAGGCTTTTGATGTAGGCTCTTTGACTTTGTTGACTTCTTATGGCTGTATGTTTTGGTCTTCTTTGTCACCAAAGAAAGATTCCAAAGTCTGAGTCTGAATCTGAGTGCGTTTTCGCTGCCTCGCCATGTTCCCAGCCAACTACTTGAACCTTGAGTTTTTCATCAGGCTATGACTACTTGTAGAGTATAGAGTACTTCGTCCCAAGCTTGAGCGGCTGCACTGTTGTTTTCAGAGCTATTTCTACACAGCAAGCTCTGACACACCAGTGCTACTCCTCCCCCTAGAACCACCAACCCAGACTTTGACTCAGATCTTAAGCAAGCTCTGCACTCCCACTCTGATCTGTCACTTAATTCCTCCCACCAGGTGGGACCAGAAGCAACTGCAGCTGTAGTTCTGGCTTCAGAGCTACACCACCTCCTGCTGTCCCCCGGGGTGGTGGCTGAACAGCCAACTCCTTTCACTCCGTCCCTACTAACCTGCTCTGTTGTCTTTGGTGCTTGTGGGTTGAGAAGTCTGGTAACTGTCACAGCTCATTGATTCAGGGCGCTAGGTCCTGTTCTGCCCAGCTCCTGGTCTGGTTGGTCCGGGTGCAGCCCATGCTGGGCTCTGCTCTTCTCCGCTCCCAGTTCTGTGTGATAGATCTTACACATCGACCATCCAGGCTGTCTTAGGCTGGAGCCCTGCTTCCCTCTGCTATTTCATGGGTTCTGCAGTTCTAGAATTTGTTCAGAGCTATTTTTTTATAGGTGTTTGGAGGGTCCTGGGGCAGAACTTTTGGTGAGTCTGGGCTTTCCAGCTGCCATCTTGGCTCTGCCCCCGGGAATCCCTATTTTGATAAGGCTGTTGGCCTGCTGAAGTGTTGAAACATTATTAAAGGGGTTATTTGTGAACACATGGAAAAGGGAGCAATAATCATTTTAAGTTCGTATCATCAAGAATGAGCCACAACACTAACTTCATTTCTTTTTTTTTGACAGTTACTAGATTGTTAGATTGGAGACTGCTATGGGCCTAGCATACCTAGATTTTGGCAGGCATTTGACAGAGTCTCAGGATATCCTTATGAGCAAGATGGAGAGATCTGGGCCAGATGTACTGCTAGGTGAATTCAGAACTGATTGAACTACCAGACCCAAAGGGAAGTGATTAATGTCGATCTGCGGGGAGATCTCTAGTGGAGTGCTTCTGGGGAGCTGTCCTTGTCTCTTTTCTGCTCAAAATTTTAATCAATGACTTGGATGGAGGCATAGAAGGCATGTTTATCAAATTTGTGGATGATATGAAGCTGGGAGGGGAGCTTACATGCTGTTTGACAGAATTAGAATTCAAAAAGATCTTGACAGGTTAGAATGATGGGCTGAATCTAATAAGATGAAATGTAATACAGATAAATGGTAAAGCCCTACATTAAGTTAAAAAATAAACTCCATGAGTACAGGGGAGGGGAGACAACCTGACAACAGTTCACATGAAAAAGTGGCAGATTTTACACGTCAGCTGTGTGATGCAGCAGTCGACGAAGCTAACATTTTAGGCTTCCTTAATAGAAGTGTAGTAGTTAGAACAATCTCACCATTAATCATTTCTGTTCTATGCATCCCAAGCAATAGACGACTCCTAAAGTTCACATCCCCATCTATCTCTGACTTTGCCTTCTCCCTTATTCCCCACATGCTGTTGTCAGAGTTCTGTTAGGTCACATCTCAGGTATTGTGTTCAGCTCCGAGAGACTACCTTTTAGGAGGGACACTATAAGCATCTGCCTGGGCTGGACTTGGAGTCAGGAGGAACTGAATTCAAATCAGGCCTTAAAGTGCTTACTAGCTATGTAAATCAGTTCCTGGGAAAACTACTTAATCACTGTCTGCCTCAGTTTCTCCATTTATAAGATGGAGATAATAATAGCACCTACCTCCCAGGAGCATTGTGCCGATCAAATGATATTACCGTATTTCCCCATGTATAAGATGCACCCTTTTCTGAAAAATTTGGGGTCTAAAAACTGGGTGCGTCTTATACAGTAGTTGTAGTTTTTTTTTTCTGCTTGCATTTCCCACTTTTTCATGCTTGTTGTCTTTGCACTCATTGTTTCGCATTTGTTACCAGTATATTAGGTTATGTTTTGCCATGTTCTGCCCAGAAATGGGGTCAGAAAAGATTTTCATACAGTGCTGAATTCAAGTTAAAGGTGCAAAAGTGAATGGAAATCGTGCTGCTGAACATAAGTTTGGTCCTCCTCCAACTGAGAAAACAATCCGAAACTGGCTACGGGAAGAAGAAACCCTACTGAAAACGCCAGGGCAGAAGAAGGCCATGAGAAGCAAGTCAGCAAGATGGCCTGATTTAGAGAGGGAATTGAAGATATGGATTGAAGAGCAAAGGGCAATTGGAATTCCTGTGTCCACAAAGATGGTTCAGCATGAGGCAAAGAGAATTGCTGATGAAAAAGAAGTTACTGATTTCAAAGGAGGACACAATTGGGGCTTCAGGTTCATGAAACAGAATGGACTAAGCATGCGTATGTGCACCGGATTTGCCCAGAAGATGCCTGAAAGGTGTGAGCAGATGAATAAAATTTGAGTTCAATAACTTTATGCAATGCATTTTTTTCAACTTTCAGGCCCCAAAATTATGGTGTGCCTTATACATGGGGAAATATGGTATATTCGTAGATCACCTAAAGTGCTCTATGAGTTCCTGATTATTATTGTTGTTATTATTAATTATTGTTTTGACGACTGGAGCACTTTCAGAGGAGGGCAACCAAGCAGGTGAGAGGAGGACTAAAACCCATGCCCTGCAAACATCAGGTGAAAGACCTAGAATATTTAGAATGGAGAAGAAAAAACTTGGGGGAGGGGTAAGAAATAGGATGGTTGCTTTCAAGAATTTAAAGTGCTATCATATGAAAGAAGGATTCGCTTTGTTTTGCTTTGATCCAGGGGAAGTATCCGGAACAATGGCCACAATTTTCATGGAGGCAGATTTCAACTCTATGAGGAAACATTTGCTAAAAATTAGAGCTATCCCAAAGTGGAATGGCCTATTTCAGGGGTAGTGGGTCCTTATTCACTGGCATTTTTTTCAGTGGGGGCTGGATTAGGCTTAGGATAGTAAGTGGTAAGAGCATTGGCTTTGGGGTCAAAGTCATTTGACCTGGGTTCATATCCTGGCTTTGCTTTTTATTACTGGTGTGACTTTGGGCAGGTCACTTAACTTTAACTGATCCCAGGGCTTGGGAGTCACTGCTTCTAACCCTTCCCATAAGAAGGATCGTCAGTCCTTGCCATGTGTCTTGCTACCACCTTCTAAAATCCTCCAGACCTCACTGTCAATCCTGACTCTACGCCTTCCAGATCCCTCGCATTGTCTTCTGATTTAATGACACAACTTAAGAACAGGACCCCTGGGTCTTTCCATTTAGCCTTTAGTTGAACTTTCATTAGACTGTGAGATTCCTGAGGGCAGACATTTTTTGGCCTTTCTTCAGATCCCCAGCACTTAGTGCTTGCCTCACATTAATCATTCAATAAAAGCTTTTTCGTTCATTCATTTGTTCATTCTCTGGGCCTCAATTCTTCAATAAAAAATGAAAAATTGGGACTAAATGGTCTCTGAAATCCCTCCTAGTTCTACTATGATTACCATTTATTAAGAATGTTGTAGGAGAGAGGGCTCCTCCTTAGGTATGAGTTGACCCAGATGTTTTCTGAGAATCTCTGAGTCTAAAGTATGAGCTTGAATGACAAGGGGATGGTAGTATCTACAAGAAAAAGATGAATTGGGGGAGCAGTTTATGGGTAAGGCCTTGAGTTCATTTTTGGACCCACTGGAATCCATGTGTCAGTGGGACGTTTGCCAGAGAGTTAGAAACACAATTTGTCCATCGCTCAGCGCCAACAATAGGAGAAACAAATGTCACTTGTCTGCTTCTCTCTCTGTCAGAAAAGACTGAAGCCTATGTGAAAGAAATCAGTCAGAGTTAAGGAATCAGCATCATTACCACCAGCACCCACAGCAATATATACTGAGTCCCCACAACATGCCTGGTCTTATGCTTGATGCTATGCCATCATATGGAGACGTATAAGAGATAACTCCTTTATAAGTTCACTGTCTAGTTGGAGAGAAAGGATATATAGAGGGGAGTGCTATCATCTCTAGGAGTGGGGAACCTGCAGCCTCGAGGCCACATGTGGCTCTCTAGGTCCTCAAGTATGGCCCTTTGACTGAATCCAAACTTCACAGAACAAATCTTTTTATGAGTTTGGATTCAGTCAAAGGGCCACACTTGAGGACCTAGAGAGCCACATGTGGCCTTGAGGCTGCAGGTTCCCACCCCTGAATTCTAGCCTGTGATTTGTGCCAATGCCCCAAATGTTTAAGCAATAGCACAGTGGAAAGTGGAACTAATCTGTCCTCCAGGGTCCTCTCTTGGGTCAGTATATTAGGAAGGCAGAATTTATGATTTCAAAGAGAATCTCATATGTGCCTAAAAGGTCCGGAACCACAGGATATAAGGAATTCTCTAGGCAGAAGGCAGGAGAACTAAAGCATGTATTTACACTCCACAGTAACAAGCCCACAAACCAGCATCCCCATTTTGATATTTTCATCAAAAGCTTCTAGGCCCAATAAGTCCTCCTCACAAGGGTAACCAGGAGGCCACAGAGAAGCGAGATGGTATAAGGCAAAATCGTATACATGCTTCCCCTCTACGGTAAGAAGATTACCCACTAGCCTCCAGTCAGCTCTGCTACCAGCAGCTCAGCTTCGGCTGTAGGCGTCTCTGGCTCCAACTGGAAAAGGAAGAGAGCATCTTCAAGCTGTCCTCTCCTCTCTTATAGAGTTTTTGACATCATCAAGCGCCACCTGAACGACCAGGGCTGGTTGGTTCTTGACTTGGCCCCTCCCCCTGGTGTAGACCAGGTTAACACACCTCCCCTCAGCCAGTACCATGACTCATCACACAGGAAGTTCTCTGATTCCTGGCATGGTCGCTGGGCTTCCTGCCCCGGAAGAGCAAGCCCCAGTGTCCAGGGAAGCTCAATGAGGTAAGCTGAGTCATTCAAAGAAAACAAAGTCCATTCTGGTTACAGTCAGACACTGCTGTTGTCATCTGGGAATTCCTCTTTGTAGAAAGCATTTCCCACAAATTTCCATGGAGTTTTCCTATATGGGATAGAATCACCAGTCAATGTTGTTGAATGGTTAGCAGAAGGAGGAGGATGTGGTGGTGTTGGGGTGGGGTTGTGGAGGAGGGTACAGAAAGAAGAGAAGTGTATGGTATAGATGTGAGAGTCCCAGGGAAGATCATTGGGCACCACTATGATTGCTTTGGGAACCCAACCCTTTGAGGTCTCATCTTGACAATGCAGGGTTTTAAATCAGTCTCTTGTACTTTCTCATGTGTGATCTTGAGTAAGTCCTGTTCCTGTTTTAGGCCCCAGTTTCCCCATCTGTGAAAGGGAGGGGTATACATCTCTGCACATACAGGAGTACAGTATAATGCAACAGATAAGGTATAGGTCTCAGATTCAGGAGACTTGGGTTTGAGTCCCGACTGTGGCAATAATTATTCTGGATAGGCATTGCTTCTCTCTGGGTCTCTGTGTCAAATAAAAGGATGTATAAAGAGGGTCTACAAAAAAAGGGGAGGGTGATGAATGAGAACATAGTGCCTGATACATAGTAAGTGCTTAATGAATGCTGGTTGACTGCTTTCTAAGGACCCTTATAACGCTGACTCAATGATTCTCTGTGTGAGATTAGGTAGTGTTCGTCCACTGTACTTTGCTTCAAGGGTGGGGGGCTTCACAGCCTAGGTTTCAAAGCTCAGAATAGAGAACTGACCTCCTCTTAGTTGCTTATGACTAAGGCCTGTTCCTAAAGTCTCACATCTGTGATCACCACCCATGTTTCTTTAAGATTCAGAGAAGGAGTGATAAATCACACCCCCTTCTCCCCTCCCCACCTCCTTTGGCATTCAGCGTGTACAGTGTCTAATAGTACATCAAGTTAGACACTAATAGCTCTAAACTACAAGCCTGATTTATTGCTCTTTCCTTGCAAAAAATCTGTTTTGTTCCCTCAAGATCCTCCAACTCTGCTATAGCTGGTCAATTTATCACTCTTTTTAATATGCACCATGGTTGTAATAATGCCTTCCTTTGCACAGGAAAATTATGTCCTCCCTAGGACATAAGTTTCAAGCTGTGTTTCCAGTGGGGGGGGGCAGGGTGGGGAAGGGTTGCACTGAGCCATTCACACTCTCTCCCAGTTCTGCCCATGATCACCCTGTTTAATTTCTATGCCATTCAATTCAAGGAGGCAATAAATTGAGAGGCAGCTTGGGATGGTGGTAAAATCATTAGGCCTATAGTCAAGAAAGACCCAGGTTCACAATTCTGACTCTGAGACTTACTAGCTGTGTGACATTAAACAAATCACTTAACTTTTCTGGGCCTCAGTTTCTCCATGCATTAAATGGGCATAATAATATCTATCGATCTGTGTTATGGGGCTACGAGGTAATGTGGATAAAGTGCTTGGCAAACATTAATGCATGCACATGCACAAAATGTTGGCTATTACTGAATCAAATTCCTTGGTCTTTCAGCTGTGGGTCGAAACTCTATGGCAACAGTGAAAGGTTTCTGAACACACAACAACCAAAAATTAATAAAAAATCAAACTAATGAATCCAAGGTGTTTCTGTTTCGGTTCTTTTTCTTTTTTTTTTTTATTTTTGCAGGGGGAAATACAGGGCAATCCTTCCCGAGGTGTTTCTGGCAGGGCTTGCCCATATTGAATTGGACAACTTCACTGTAGCCTTGGTTCTGCATGAGCACTTTGCATTGCGCGTGCCCTCAGGCCATGCAACACCAAGGAAAGCTGCCAAAACTCAAAAAGCATTCTTGAGTGGAAAAGGTTTAAGAAGGAAGTCCTGTCTAGGTGATATGGTCCAGCTCCAAATGTTTTGGACTCCTCAGGGGCTATAGGACACTCCTACGATTTTCATTTTTTTTAATTTATTTTTTATTTTTAGTTTACAACACTCAGTTCCACAATTTTTTGGGTTCCAAATTTTCTCTCCCTCCCATTCCTCTCCCCAACCCCCAAAGACAGCATGTAATCCAATGTAGGTTCTACATATACCTTCACCTTGAACTTATTTACATAATAGTCCTGTTGTAATGAAGAATTATAACCAATGGAATGAATCATGAGAAAGGAGAAACAAGACCAAAAAAAAAAAGGAAAAACAAAGAGAGAGGAAAAATTTTGCCTCAATCTGCGTTCAGACTCCATAATTCTTTCTCTGGATGTGTACAGCTTTTTCCATCATGAGTCTTTTGGAACTGTCTTTGAACCTTGCATTGATGAGAGGAGTCAAGTCTATCAAAATTAGTCCTTACAGATACTGTGTGTCTGTAATCGTGTATAATGTTCCCCTGGTTCTGCTCCCCTCACTCAGCATCAGTTTGTATATGACATTCCAGGTTATAATGAAGTCCGTCTGTTCCTCTTTTCTTATAGTACAACAGTATTCCATTACATTCATATACCGCAATTTGTTCAGCCATTCCCCAATTGATGGCCATCCCCTTGATTTCCAATTCTTTGCCAACACAAAAAGAGCTGCTATAAATATTTTTTTGTACATACGGGTCCCTTTCCCATTTGTGTGATCTCTTTGGGATACAGCCCTAGAAGTGGTATTACTGGATCAAAGGGTATGCACATTTTTATAGCCCTTTGGGCATAGTTCCCAATTGCTCTCCAGAACGGCTAGATCAGTTCACAACTCCACCAAGATCAGTTCACAACTCCACCAACTGTGATTTTCATCTTGAAGGGGAAACCCAGATGGACCGTATCTTTAGTTTATATATCATCAAACAAATGTTGACCTCCTCTGTTAAAGGTTCTGTGCTGGGAGACTGTGAGAGAAACAGACTTTGGATGAGGTCCAATCCTTGTACTCATGTAGCTGATGAAGTCTTTTGACTCTTCCTTTCCTTTGTTGGTCCAGCCCCAAGGAAATCAAAATAGGTAAGACATGGAGGGAACATCATTAGACCTTGAGACCAGCATTCTTAACTTTTTTTTTTATTTTTATTTATTTTTTATTTTTAGTTTACAACACACGGTTCTACATAATTTTGAGTTCCAGATTTTCTCCCCTCCTCCCCTCCCTCCCCAAGATGTCATGGAATCTCACATAACTACCATGTATAACTTTGCATTGAATTAATTTATATACTAGTCAAGTTGTGGAGAAGAATTATGACCAATGGAATGAATCATGAGAAAGAAGAAACAGAACCAAAAAAAAAACAAACCCAAAAACAAAAACAAAAGAGAAGAAAAAAAGACGAGCATGTAGTGTGCCTCAATCTGCATTCAAACTTCACAGTTCTTTCCCTGGATGTAGATAGCATTCTCCATCGTGAGTCCCTTGGAGTTGTCCTTGCACCTTGGGTTGCTGAGAAGAGCAAAGTCTGTCAGGGTTGGTTCTCACGGAATCCATATATCTGTGGTTGTGTACAATGTTCTCCTGGCTCTGCTCCGCTCACTCAACATTATGTCATGTAGGTTTTTCCAGGTTGTTACAAAGTCCGTATCATCCCCATTTCTTATGGCACAATAGTATTCCATTACCTTCATATACCACAGCTTGTTCAGCCATTCCCCAATTGATGGGCATCCCTTTGATTTCCAATTCTTGGCTACCACAAAAAGAGCCACTATAAATATTTTTGTACATATGGGTCCCTTTCCCTTTTGTGTGATTTCTTTGGGATACAACCTGAGAAGTGGTATTGCTGGGTCAAAGGGTATGAACATTCCTGTGGCCCTTTGGGCATAGTTCCAAATTACTCTCCAAAATGGCTGGATCATCTCACAACTCCACCAGCAATGTAACAGTGTTCCAATTTTCCCACATCCTCTCTAGCATTTATCATCCTCCTGCTTTGTTATTTTAGCCAATCTGACAGGAGAGATGTGGTATCTAAGAGTTGTTTTGATTTGTATTTCTCTAATCAATAGTGATCCAGAGCATTTTTTCATATGCCTATAGATAGCTTTAATTTCTTCCTCTGAAAACTGCCTGTTCATATCCTTTGACCATTTCTCAATTGGGGAATGGCTTGTATTCCCACATATTTGACTCAGTTCCCTGTATATTTTAGAAATGAGGCCTTTATCAGAGATACTAGTTGTAAAGATTTTCTCCCAATTTTCTGCTTCCCTCCTAATTTTTGTTGCATTGGCTTTTTTTGTACAAAAACCTTTCAATTTAACATAATCAAAATTATCTATTTTGCATTTTGTAATGCTCTCTATCTCTTGTTGGGTCATGAATTCTTTTCTTTTCCATTAATCTGATAAGTAAACTGTTCCTTGCTCTCCCAAATTACTTATAGTATCAGCTTTAACTCCTAAATCATGAACTCATTTTGACTTTATTCTGGTATATGGTGTAAGTTATTGGTCTGTGCCCAGTTTCTGCCCTATCATTTTCCAATTTTCCCAACAGTTTTTGTGAAATAGTGAATTATTAGCCCAGAAGCTGGCCTCTTTAGGTTTATCAAAGAGTAGATTGCTATAGTTGTTGACTTCTCTATCTTGTATTCCTATCCTATTCCACTGATCTACACCTCTGTTTCTTAGCCAGTACCAGGTAGTTTTGAAGACTGCTGCTCTGTAGTACAGTTTAATATCTGGTATGGCTAGGCCACCTTCTCTAGCATTTCTTTTCATTAGTACCCTAGATATTCTAGACCTCTTGTTTTTCCAGATGAAATTTGTTATTATTTTGTCCAGCTCAGTAAAATAAGTTTTGGTAGTTCGATTGGTATGGCACTGAATAGATAGATTAATTTAGGTAAAATTGTCATTTTTATTATATTAGCTCAGCCTAACCATGAGCAACTGATATTTTTCCATTTATTTAGATCTGACTTTATTTGCATGAAAAGTGTTTCATAGTTATGTTCATATAGGCCCTGGGTTTGTCTTGGCAAATAGACTCCCAAATATTTGATAGTGTCTACAGTAACTTTGAATGGAATTTCTCTTTCTATCTCTTGCTGTTGGGCTTTGTCAGTAATGTATAGGAATGCTAAGGATTTATGTGGGTTTATTTTATATCCTGCAACTTTGCTAAAGTTGTTTATTATTTCAAGTAGTTTTTTACTTGATTCACTAGAATTCTCTAAATAAATCATCATATTACCTGCAAAAAGTGATAATTTAGTTTCTTCTTTTCCTATTCTAATTCCTTCAATTTCTTTTTCTTCTCTTATTGCTACAACTAACGTTTCTAGTACCAAATTGAATAGTAGGGGTGATAATGGACATCCTTGTTTCACCCCTGATCTTATTGGGAATGCATCTAGCTTATCCCCATTACAAATAATGCTTGTTGATGGTTTTAGGTAGATGCTATTTATAATTTTAAGGAAGGTTCCATTTATTCCTATGCTTTCTAGTGTTTTTAATAGGAATGGGTGTTGTATTTTGTCAAAGGCTTTTTCTGCATCTATTGAGATGATCATATGGTTTCTGCTAGTTTTGTTGTTGATATGGTCAATTATGCTAATAGTTTTCCTAATATTGAACCAGCTTTGCATTCCTGGAATAAATCCTACCTGGTCATAGTGTATTATTCTCGTGATGAGTTGCTGCAATTTTTTTGCTAATATTTTATTTAAAATTTTTGCATCAATATTCATTAGAGAAATTGGTCTATAATTTTCTTTCTCTGTTTTGACTCTACCTGGTTTGGGTATTAGTACCATATTTGTGTCATAAAAAGAATTTGGTAGGACTCCTTCTTCACCTATTTTCCCAAATAGTCTACAAAATATTGGAATTAGTTGTTCTTTAATATTTGATAGAATTCACATGTATAACCATCTGGCCCTGGAGATTTTTTCCTAGGGAATTCATTGATGGCATGCTCAATTTCTTTTTCTGAGATGGGGTTATTTAGAAATTTTACTTCCTTTTCTGTTAACCTGGGAAGTTTATGTTTTTGTAGATATTCATCTATATCTCTAAGGCTGTCAAATTTATGGGCATACAATTGGGCAAAATAATTCCTAATGATTGTTTTGATTTCCTCTTCATTAGAGGTGACCTCACCCTTTTCATTTTTGATACTGGTAATTTGATTTTCTTCTTTCTTTTTTAAATCAAATTGGCCAAAGGTTTATCAATTTTATTGGTTTTTTCATAAAACCAGCTCTTTGTTTTATTTATTAATTCAATAGTTTTCTTGGTTTCAATTTTATTAATCTCTCCTTTGATTTTCAGTATTTCTAATTTGGTATTTAATTGGGGGTTTTCAATTTGTTCTTTTTCTAGCTTTTTCAGCTGTATGCCCAGATCACTGATCTCCTTTTCCCCTATTTTATTCATGTAAGCATTTAGGGATATAAAACTTCCCCTAAGAAGTGCTTTTGCTGCATCCCATAAGTTTTGGTATGTTGTTTCATTATTGTCATTCTCTTGAATGAAGTTATTAATTGTTTCCCTGATTTGTTCTTTGGCCCTCTCATTCTTTAGAATTAGATTATTTAGTTTCCAATTAATTTTTAGCTTATTTTTCCATGGTTCTTTGTTACAAATAATTCTTATTGCATCATGATCTGAAAAGTGTGCTGTGACTACTTCTGCCTTTCTGCACTGGATTATGAGGTTTTTATGCCCTAGTACATGGTCAATTTTTGAGTATGTGCCATGTACTACTGAGAAGAAAGTATATTCCTTTTTATCCCCATTCAGTTTTCTCCAGAGGTCTATCATACCTGCCTTTTCTAAAATTCTGTTTACCTCCTTAACTTCTTTCTTATTTATTTTGAGGTTAGATTTATCAAGTTCAGAAAGGGAGAGGCTGAGGTCTCCCAATATTATAGTTTTGCTGTCTGTTTCTTCCTGTAACTCCCTTAACCTCTCCTCTAAGAATTTGTATGCCTTACCACTTGGTGCATATATGTTAAGTAATGATATTGCTTCATTGTTTATGGTGCCTTTTAGCAGGATATAATGTCCTTCCTTATCTCTTTTAATTAAATCTATCTTTACTTTTGCTTTGTCTCAGATTAGGATTGCTACACCTGCTTTTTTTACTTTAGCTGAGGCACAATATATTTTACTCCAGCCTTTTACCTTTACCCTGTGTGTATCCCCCTGTTTCAAATGTGTTTCTTGTAAACAGCATATTGTAGGATTATGGTTTTTAATCCATTCTGCTATCTGCTTCTGTTTTGTGAGTGTTCATCCTATTCACGTTCAGAGTTATGATTTCTATCTGTGTCTTTTTCTCCATTCTATTTCCCCCTGTTTATGCTTTTATTTCTCCCTTTCCCCTTCTCCTCCTCAACAAAGTTTTGCTTTTGACCACCGCTTTCCTCAGTTTACCCTCCCTCTTTATTCCCCTCCCTTATCATACCATTTCCCACTTGCTACTTCTCCCCTCCCTTCTGACCACCCCCCTCCCTTTTTTCCCCCTTTCCCCTCCTACTTCCCGTAGGACAAGTTAGATTTCTAAACTTATCAGGGTATGTTATTCCCTTCTTGAACCAGATCAGATGACAGTAAAGCTCTAATACTGCTCTTCTCCCTCCCTTCTTTCCCTCTACTCTAATATGTTTTTGTGCCACTTCATTTGGTGTAATTTACCCTTTTCTACTACCTCCTTACCTCTTCTCTCATAGCCCTCCCTTTATATCTCTTACTTATATTTTTTATCTTTACATCAGTTAATTTATACAGGCATTCACAATCTATATGTATCCCTTTCAATTGTCATAATAGCTGTACCATTCTCAAGACTGACCTATATATGTATATATATAAAACATACATAAGATGATATAATCCCACATAAAGATGCAAATAACCTGCCCTTATTGGTTAATAAGGTTTGTGGGGTTTTTCCCCCGGTTACCTTTTTATGTCTCTCTTGAGTTTTGTATTTGGAGATCAAATTTTCCATTGAGTTCTGGCCTTTTCATCAGGAAGGTCTGGAATTCTCTTATTTCATTGAATGTCCATCTCTTTGCCTGAAAAATTATGCTTAGTTTTGCTGGGTAGCTGATTCTTGGTTGTAGTCCCAGCTTCTTTGCCCTTTGGAATATCATATTCCAATTTCTCCTGTCTTTTAGTGTGGAAGCTGAGAGATCCTGTGTGATCCTGACTGTAGTTCCACAATATGTGAATTTCTTCTTTTTGACTGCTTGCAGTATTTTCTCCTTGAGTTTATAGTTCTGAAATTTGGCTATAATATTTCTTGGTGTTTTCAGTTTGGGATCTCTTTCAGGGGGAGATCGGTGAATTCTTTCAATGACTATTTTGCCCTCCGGTTCTAGGACCTCTGGGAAGTTGTCTTTGATAATTTCTTCGAAGATACTGTCAAGGCTCCTTTTTTCATTTCCGGTAGACCAATAACTCTTAAATTGTCTCTCCTGGATCTATTTTCCAGGTCGGTTGTTTTCCCAATCAGATATTTCACATTTTTTTTTCTATTTTTTCATTCTTAACGTTTTGCTTTACTACTTCTTGGTGCCTCATAGATTCATTAGCTTCCACTTGCTCAACTCTAATTTTTAATGAGTTAGTGTTTTCATTTTGCTTTTGAGTCTCCTTTTCCAATTGGTTGATTTTACCTCTCAGGGTGTCATTTTCTCTATTTAGATTCTGAATCTCCATGGCCATTTCGCCAATCTTATTCTTTAGGGACTTTTCCATTTTTCCATGTTTTCTTTTACCTCCCTAATTTGGTTTTAAAAATCCTCCTTTAGCTCTTCCAGCAATGCTTTTTGGGCCGGAGACCAGTTCACATTATCTTTTGAGGTATCCGATGTATCTACAGTGTCATTGCTGTCCTCTTCCATATTGGTATTTTGATCCTGCCTGTCTCCATAAAAAGAATCTATTGTCCTTGGTTTTTTTGTGTTCTTCATGTTTGTTGGTTTGCCTTTTCCTGGCTTTACAACAAATTTCTGCCTTTGGGGCTCAGGGCTCTCTGTCCCAGCTTTCTTATTCTGGGGGTTGTGAGTCTAGAATTATAGCCTTCAGTTTCCTGAGGTGTAGGGGAGGGGTCTGGCTCCCTGACTTCTCACTCCCTGTGGATGCTCTCCAGCACTGTTGCTTTTCAGCAATGGTCTCAGCTGTTTGTTGTTTGAGCTGATCTCTGGCACTTCCCCTGGGGGAGCAAGATTAAGCCTGGGCTCCTGGTGTTGACCCCTGCTGACTCTGCCCCTCTGGGACTAATGAACTTCTACTATTTGACCACTGAAGCCCCACTTCTTTCTCCTCTGTTCCAGCGTTCTGTTTTTTTTTTCCCGAGGAATTCTCTGGGTGAGGGGGGGAGGGATTACAGCCGTTTACCTGACCATTATGTCTCCCGGAAGCCCTGTTTCATTCCTTTGGGCTGCAAGCCTCAAGGCTCAGTGTTTTCAAGGCCAGTGATGTTGCACTGCCTCTCCTCGCTTCCACAGACTGCCGTCCTGTGTTGGGTGTCCTGGGGATCTCCGCCGGTTTTGGGCGCCCAGCTTTCTCCCAGCCTGTCTCCCACGTGGATTTCCCGGTGGGCCGCTTCCACTTTGGTCTGGAGGAGCTCCGCACGCCGAGCCCTCTCTGAGCCTACAGATTCGTGCCTTTGGCCTTTCAGACTCTCCCGGCTCGGAAATTTGCCCCACGCAGACTGCTCGCGGTTTCTGACTCTCTCAAATCTGCTCAAATTCACTTTTTTATAAGAATCTGACAGACCTTGTGAGAGAGCTCAGGTAAGACGCTGTTTCCATGTGGCCATCTTGGCTCTGACCCCCCCCCCCCCATTCTTAACTTTTTAAAATGTGTGTCGTGACCTCTCTGGTAGTCTAGTGATGCTTATGAACCTCTTCTCAGAATAATGTTTGGAAATGATTGAAAGAAATGCTAATTTTCAATTATAAGCTAGTGAAAATAAAGATGAATTTTTTTCCCATCCAAGTTTATAGACACTCTGAAATCTATTCATGAATTTCTTAAGGATCTATGGAACCCAGGGCCGGTTCAGTAATCTCCCAGGGAGATACAAAATGTTTATGGGTCCACCCTCTGTGTAAGTCAAAGACCAAATAGAGTCATAGACATGGAGATCTGCTGATATTCTCTACTGCAGTGACTGCTTCACTGATTTGAGCCAGATGTGGTAATAAGAGGTTTTGTTGTTCAGTAGTTTCAGTCACATCTGACTCACTGTGCCCATTTGGCAAAGATGCTAGAATGGTTTGCCATTTCCTTCTCCATCTCATTTTACAGATGAGGAAACTGAGGCAAACAGGGTTCAATGACTTGCCCAGGGTCACATAGCCAGGAAGTGTCTGAGGCTAGATTTGAACTCATGAAGATGAGTCTTCCTGACTCCAAGCCCAGTGCTTTGTCCACTTCACCGCCTAGCTACAGGAGAGAGCTCCAAGTTTGTGGGAACTGATGACAAGGCAAGGTTTTGGAGAGCCGAGTTTTAGCACATGTGCTGAGTGAGCTCCTAGTTGTGGAAACAGCTTTTTACCCTTTTCCCTACCCTGCTGTTCCTCCTCTTCCTATTTCCCACTCACCCCACATCACAGGCATTTTCTTAATTCTGGCTTGGGGCTCAGCTTGGGCTAGGCGCGTTAGCCTTCTTCAACACTGTTGCTTCTGATTTAGAAGGTTCCAGCTCCCTTTCTGCCAACCCTGCCTCTCAGAGTCACTGTGATGAAGAAAGCAGGGGTATCCATGGGAGATAGAGACAGAAACTGAGGCCTGGAAAAACAGAGGCTGCTATTGTATAAATACCCACTGGATACTGAAACAACATAGGTGCTTAATAGATGCTTGTTGAATTGACATGTTTTGTTGAACTGAGTGAACGACATCAGGGCGCCTGAGCTATGGTCCTGGCAAGTCGCAGATGCCAGCAGTAGCACTGAAGACTGCCTTAGCTTTTTTTCTGCTGTGGGACTCCCGATAGCAGTACATAAAAGCAGGCGGAAGGGGAAATTGTGGGCTCTTTTGTTTCATGCCTTGTAAAAGAGTAGTTTATTTTAATTCAGAGATGTTTCAGTCTGAGTGTAACCAAGTTAGAGTTACGCACGTACAACTACAATGAGAAATTTAATAGTGAATATGAGGCAAAATGTATGGCTTACTGGTGGCTAAGCCACTGAGTATGACAATGACACCTAGGGCTTCAAAGTGTGCAAAGTGCTTTATTTCACCTTATTTAGAGTCTTACGATAACCTTGTGAGATAAGTGTTACAGGCACCCACATTTTACAGATGAGGAAACTGGGACTCAGAGAGGTTTAATAACTTGCTCATGGACATATAGCTATTTAGTAGGAAAGGCAAGATTTGAACCTAGGTTTTCTTGACTTCATCCAGTATATTAGACTATTTAATGACTTTTCATCATCGTATCCAATGGAAAGGAAAGCCTTCCACAATACAGCCCCAACCTACCTTAGTAAACTTTTCATGTTATTCCCTTTCACACCCTTCCCTTTACAGCCAAATTTACCTATTAACTGTTCCCTGAGCTTGACATTTCACCTATTGTCTCCTTGCCTTTGCTAAGGCTGGAATTCATTCTCTTTTTAAGTCTGACTTGGCTGGTATCTGAATTTGCTCAATAGGGCTAGGTCTCCATGAGGGAGGGAGGGACAGAGAGGGAGAGGGAGAGGGAAAGGGAGAGGGAGAGGGAGAGGGAGAAGGAGAGGGAGAGGGAGAGGGAGAGGGAGAAGGAGAGGGAGAGGGAGAGAGAGAGAGAGAAAGAGTATGCCACATTTGGTTGTAGGGTCTGGTGTTTCTGAGAAAGTTGCATCTACACTATACTTTTTGTGGTCTTCCATATTCTCTCATATATGTCTGTGTCAGGAATCATAGGACTCTGACAAAGATCGAGGAGTACTGTATGAAAATCTAAGGAGATGAAAGGGGTGAATGAAGACTTGTTCACCAAATATTGAATACTAGGGCAAATTCTGCCCCTTCCTCTTACCTTAAAGCTTGAAAAAAAAGTATTTTTAGGCATTCTGAGACAAACTGATAAATAATAAAAAGCAAAGCATTTCTTTTCATGATTAGAAGTGAATGTGGAGCACATTGTCCAGAAAGATTGTACCAGCTAAAATTATAGTTTTAGAAAATCTCCAGTTGCATTTTCAGGAGATGTGACCAAAGAAGATCACTAGGGGAACCTTGGTTATATGTGGAGAGTGGGGTTGGTTTGAGGCACATCCTTCACATGACCCATCAGTTGTCCAATGCACATTTATTAATGAATAATTTTTGAGGTGACTTAATGTCTTCCGGACAGAACCATAACCAGCATGAAGTGAATGGGCCTCAGCCTCAGGACATCAAGGGAGGGTTTACTTTATCTCTGGGGTGGGGGTCAGTGGCTCAGCCCATTCCTCAGGAGGGTATGCTCCCTTTCTGTGGTGACTACTGTCCTCCCTACTCACCTTGTAGTCTTCTGTTGGCTCACATTGCCATCCTTTCCCAGGCTCTTATAGCTCTACTCAATCAAACGAACAAACAAACAATCTTTAATGAGCATCTCCAATGCGTCGGATACCCAGCTAGGCCCTGGGAGTACAAAAGTAAAATGAAATAATCTCTGCCTTCAAGGAGTTTATATTCTATAGGGGAAACAACACGTATACATAGGAATATATATGAAGTGAATACAAAGCGATTTCCCAAGAGCCCCTCTTTCCCCACAATCTGCCCCCTTTCCCTCCCCCTCTTCTTGATCCCTCTTCTGGCATGACCATCAGACTGTTCTTTGTATCCCCTCAGCAGCCCAACCAAAAAATTAGAAAAACTAGAAAATATTTCTAGTTATAGCTCAGCTTCTCTATATAGTTCCCTGGGGCTGAACCCAGGGGCTGTTCTCATGGCGTGTTCTGTCTCACTGTCCCACATTTATATGGTGCCTTATGGTGTCCTAAGTTACTTTTACACCTATCATTTACATTCCCCTCAGTGGCCTTGCTCTGAAAAAGTTCTACGTTAAGCCTATAGGTCTAACCATTTTATTCCCCTGCTCCATGAACTCCAGTGGCTCCTTGTTATCTCCAGACAGCTCTGCCTCACTTAAATACAATTTATTTGCAAGTCAAGACATCACCCTCCTGGTGTCATTGGTCCTCTTCTAGAGAGAAGGAAGGCAATTATCTCCAGGGGAAAATACAATCTCCTCTGTTTATCTTTTAAGGTTCTGTAAAATCCAGCCCCCAACCTACCTTTTCAGCCTCATTTTTCATTATCTCCCTTCTTAGACTGTATGATCTAGCCAAACCTGCCTTCTTGTGGGTTCTTACACTTGGCACTCCATCTGCTGCTCCTAAGCCTTTGCAATAGCTGCTGCCCATGCCTATAATGCTATCTCTTCTCACCTCTACCTCACAGAATCCTTCTTTACCCTCAAAATTCAACTCAAGCATGTAGGTAGGAGTAGCCTACATGAAACTTTTTTTTTTTTTTTTGCAGGGTGGAAGGCAGGGCAATTGGGGTTAAGTGACTTGCCCAAGGTCACACAGCTAGTAAGTGTGTCAAGTGTCTGAGGCCGAATTTGAACTCAGGTCCTCCTGACTCCAGGGCTGGTGCTCTACCCACTGCTCCACCTAGCTGCCCCATGAAACTTTTCTTGATCCCCTCAACTGCTGGTACCCTTCCTCTGTATGTTTGTTGTCAACTGATTCTGTATATCATATATGTATATGTTACTTCCTCCAGTGTAAATTTCTTGAGTTTCATTTTTTTTCTTGTATGCCCATTACCAAACAGTGCCTGGCATGTAGTAGGCTTTTAATAAATGCTTGATGATTCATTGATGGATTGATTTCAATTGATTTCTTTGCCCCACTGAAGAAGAAAGCATCAAGCTACCTTATTTTCTCCCCTCTTTCCCTCAACTTCCCCCACATTCTTCTGTTATTCCAGAGTCTCTGTTCTCTTTTCAAACCCTACTCTTGGAGGGGACCGTGTAACTTTGGAGAGCTGTTGAATACACATCTCAGTAATTACCCACATAATACTCCATCAGAGCCCAGAAATGGTGTTATTAAAAAGAAATCTCAGCAGACATATAAAATGCATCAACTATTCAATATTCCTCATTTGATCATAATTAAAAGTAAAAAATATAGGCCGGGAGGGGGCTAGTAATGACAGATTTGCAGCACAGGACTAATGGGCACATTATTAACATTAGGAAATTGCCTGAGACACAGGCCTGGCTCAGTGCCCAGTTTAAATATGCATTAGATGGGTGACATGTGCCTCTGGTGATTAATAGTATATTCAAAAAATTAAGTGAAATTAATCTCTCTGACCTCGGAGGCTGTGCCCTGGCAGCACACCTCTGGGGCACCAAGCTTAATAACCTTTTGGCCCTGCTCATACCCTGAGACCTTTTTTGGCTGCCTAGAACGAAGGGTGAAGTGTTGGGATGGGAAGCTGCAAACTAGAATCAGAGATGTTTCTTTAGGTTACGGGGCAGAGCTGTTCCTATTGTATATCCTCCTGGGGGTGGGGGAAGGCAGTGGGAGAAGGAGAAGAACCTGGAGCACACACTGGTCCTAAAAACATTCTTTGAGACTCATCTGCCACAATCTCTGCTGGTGATGGTGCTGCTAGTGGGGGTGTTGGTGAGAGTGATGCTCTCCCCAACCTCATTGAGACAAAGCTGAGGGATGGCCCTCCCCAATTTTCTTGTCCATCCTTCAAACTGAGAGTCAATGTAGCCTAATAGTAATGAATTGGTTTTGAAATCAGAGAGCTGTTTGCATTGCAACTTAGTATCTTTGTGACCTTGGGTAAGTCATTTCACTCTTTGGTCCTCAGTTAGACAAGATAGTCTTTGAGGTCCCTTCTAGTGCTCATGCTAAGATTACCTAGTCTAACCTTTCCCATCTCACAGATGAGACTCAAGGTCGCCCAATCATTTACTAGCAGCACCAGGAAATGAACACCTTTCCTTTAATCCCAAATGTCATGTTCTTTCCCTGATACTATGAGAAGCATTAAGAAGAAAGATGCAAGCAAATTTCAAGGTCTGGTGGGGTGAGGGTGGTAGGGGTCATCAGTGCCTGGTGAAGCATCAGGAAGGACCTCTTGGAGGAGGTAATAACTCCCATCCTTCCCTCTACCTCACTCACCCCTTCTTGGCCAAAACTGGACACCAGGTTGGTTAATGGGTAGAACAGATTAAAAGGTACCGGCAAATTCCTACTCTCTGTATGATTCAATGATTCATCAAGGTAGCCTTTTAAAGCCCTCCATATAGTGATTAGCTCCATATAGTGACTTGAGCTCAAAATTAGCAAGTGGACATGCCAAAGAGAGTTCGGGGGAGCATGGGAGGGCATTTCATGCATAGGAAAAAGTGTAAGGGCAGAGAGGCCTCACTTTCCCTCAGGCCCCTAGTGAACTCAAACTGCCAAAGGTCTGTCCGGCTGGGGAGGAGGGACAGAAGCAGCCCAGGAGTTTGGGGACTCAGTTCTTGACCTTCGACCTCTTAGCTTTGTTTCCTTTTTTGTGCTCCATTCTTTCAGGAAGCAATGACAGTTCTGAGCCACCTTTCCACATTTCCCTCTGCTTCCTCCTCCCTCTTCCCAGCAAGAAGGTAAGGCCGACCCTGGTCTAATGAGGAGATGGTTTCCAATCATTATCCCTCCTGGTGCCCACTGGCCTGTGAAAAGGAGAGGAGCACCATGAACCTGTCTCCTAGTCTAATTATGAGTGACATGTACAGGCAGCAGTTCTATTAATTTGCTACCCTGAAGCTCCTATCATATTCTAGGATACAGCAACCTGTGTATACAGAGTAAGGCAGAAACAGAGCTATTTTCAGTCAGCTAGATTTAGAAATTCCTGTTTAATTAGGATAAGGTCTCTTCCCTGCTTTCCAGACATGCCCATATTCTCTGTCTACTGCTTTGCTCATATTGCTCCCCCAGTCTGATAGACGCCTCCTCGTCTCCTTCCTAGCTATACAAAATCCCATATGGCCTTATGGGTCTAGTTCAAATACCACCTCTTCCAGGAAGCCTCCCCTAATTACTTAACACAATGAACTATCTCTCATCTACAATCCTACCTAGGATAAAAAAGTTTAGATCCGGAAGCTACCTAAAGGTCATCTTGTCTAACCCCTTCATTTTACAGACAGGGAAACTGAGTCCTCGAAAGAGGAAATGATTTGCTTAATATCTGTACCCTCTGGCATTTATACAAATGAAAAGTTAACCAACAATTCTAGTCAGTGTAGATTATGACCTTCCCTCAACTACATTGTAAGTTTTGCAGAGGCTGAGGCTGCGTCATTCTTTGACTAATTGAAAAAGAAGCGTTTATATTAGTGTCACATGTGATTTGGATCTTAGAAGCCCCCAGATCTTCTTGCTCCTTGCCTTTTTCTCTTTCTCTTTAATGCTAAATCATACACAAAGTTCTCCTATCCTTCCCTCTATCCTTCTCTCCCATCCTTCCCATCTCACCCCCTCTTGGCCAAAGCTTGCCACCAGGTTGGTTAATGGGTAGAACAGATTAAAAGGTACTGGCAAATTTCTACTCTTTGTATGATTCATCAAGGTAGCCTTTTAAAGCCCTCATTGTAGTGATTAGATGGTTCTTTAAATACAATACTTGGTGGCTAATATTCAAGTTAATACCGGGTATAGTCTTTATATGATTCTGCTATGGAAACAGGCTTACATGGTGGAAATCAGGGAGAGAAATCTTTTAATTCTCAAAGCTAAACTAGACTTTTGCAATCTAGGTCGACTTATCCCACATGTGCACGACTGTGGAATGATGAAAGATCTTTCTCCAGCCTTCTGAAATGACTGTGCTATAATAGGAAGATCATCAGGCCTAGAATCAGGAAACTGGGATCCAAGTTCCAATTCTAACATTTACTAGCTATGTGACCTCGGCAAATCATGCCACCTCATAACAACTCTGAATGTATTTTTACCCTCATTTTACTGATGATGGGGTTAATAATACTCAGAGTTATTATGAGCAAAGTGTTTTGTATATGTTAAAATCCCTACATGAATATGAATTGTTAGAGTTTTTATTCATGGAGAAAATCCACATCCTCCCTTGTCTCCACAACCCAGTCCCTGCCGGAGAGCTGGGCAGTGACTGTGGTGCAGGGGAAAAGCACTTGATTTGGAATCAGAGGACCTGGATTTGGAGTCCAGATCTGCCATCGATGGTGTATGACCTTGGGCTGGTCACTTAAGGTCTTGGGGACCAAGTTTCCTCATTTCCCAAAATAAAGGGTATTGGACTAGATTCCTTCTAATGTCTCTTCTAGCTCCAAATTTATGATATGAATAAAGAGAGAAATGACATTTGTATATCATCTCTTCTTTCTTCTACCTCTTCTGAAGCCATTCCAGCTTCCCACTTTCAGCTGACTCCAAACCATAACCAGGCTATCTGGAGCCCATGATGCTGCTTGGCGGCTAATTTAGGCAGTTAGCTGTCCAATCCAATGATGCTTTCTTACTCCAAAGGAAACAACACACACAACATGGCTCCCTTTTCCTTTTTCTTTTCTTCTAAATCTCTCATATTCTAATTAGCTTAATCTTAGCAAATCTACTGAGCAAACTTTCTTACCCAAATATGCATTTTCTTAACCCCCCCTTCTCCTTTATCTTTCTTCCAACTCTTGTCTAATTACCTCTCGCCCTTTCCTCACTTCCTTTATGAACTAAAATCTACCTCTAATCACAACTTGAAGGTATAAATGCATTGCTAGTGATATATTTGTTTTTTAAAAATTTGTTTTATTTTTAATTTATGGAATAAAACACACATTTCCATAGCACAGTATAATAAAAAAGATGATTACACACAAAGCTGCAAATATATTATATACAACTTGGTATTCCTTTTAAATATATAATAAAGTTATTATATAAATTTCTTTTTTTCCTTTTTTCTTCCCTCCCCTCACTTCTGCCTTAGATATGGCTACCATTAGATACAAATTATATGTATACATATATATGTAAAATTATTCTATTTATCAGTTCTTTCTCTGGATGAAGATAGTATCTTTTTCATATATTCTTTTTTTCCTTTCCTTTTTTTTTTGGAGGGGGGAAGGCAGGGCATTTGGGGTTAAGTGACTTGCCCAAGGTCATACAGCTAGTAAGTATGTCAAGTATCTGAGGCCAGATTTGAACTTGGGTCCTCCTGACTCCAGGGCTGGTGTTCTACTCACTGCACCACTTAGCTGCCCCGTATGTTCTTTACAGTTAATTTGGGTATTTATATTAGTCAAAATGAGTTATTCACTCAAAGTCATTTTAAAAACAATATTGCTGTTACTATATACAATGTTCTCTTGGTTCTGCTCATTTCACTCTTCATTATTTTGTGCAAGTCTTTCCATGTTTTTCTAAGATCATTGAGATCATCGTTTCTCATAGTATAGTTGTATCCCATCACAATCATATACCGCAATTTGTTCAGCCATTCCCCAATTGATGGGCATCCCTGCAATTTCCAGTTCAAAGGATATTAACAGGCAATTTTCCAATGAAGAAATCAAAACAATTTATAGTCAAATAAAAATGCTCTAAATCATTATCGATTAGAGAAATGAAAATTAAAATAAATGTTGGAAGGGATGTGGAAAAATTGGGACACTAATTCATTGTTGGTGGAATTGTAAACTGATCCAACAATTTTGGAGAACGATCTGAAATTATGCCTAAAGAGTTATTAAACTGACTATACCCTTTGATCCAGCAATACCATTACTAGGTCTATTTTCAAAGATGATTAGAGAAAAAGGAAAAGAACCTACATGTTCTAAAATGTTTGTAGTGATAGACTCATATCAGAGAAAAGAAAAATCCTAAGTTTGGAAGTTAAGTTAGACATAAAGGCTCAGAAAACTTAGATTCAAGCTAAAATTCTGTTACTTAACCAACTTGACCTTAGGTAAGTCCCTTGACCTCTCTGGGCCTCAATTTCCTCATTTTTAAAATGAAAGAAAAGTACTTTACCATCTGATTCTAAATTCCATGGTTCCATGATAAAAAAACAAACAAACTAGTACTTTCAATCTCTAAAGTACTTCAAAGTACCCAGAAGTCGTTTCAGAGCCAACACAAAGATCCCTATCTGTCTCCTTAGCCTCCTCAAGTTAAACTTGTTTGCCCCTTTCAAAATCAGTAATTTGTTATTCACTTTGATTGTATGTTTTCCCCTCATCACCAGTATGGAAATAGGACTGCCTCCTATTCTTCACTGTACAATATTGCAGCTATGTTATGGATGAAAGGATGCTTGGAATCCAACTATCATGTGTGACATTGCTTTTATGGGAAAGTGTGTTCTGGGTTCCAAACAAATAATTTACAAATGAACTTTTGTTGTTTTAAGTTAAGAACTTCTTGGGCAGCTAGGTGTTGCAGTGGATAGAGCCCTGGGCCTGGAGTCAGGAAGACTCATCTTTGAGTTCAAATCTGGCCTCAGACACTTACCAGCTGTGTGACCCTGGGCAAGTCATTTAACCTTGTTTGTCTCAGTTTCCTCATCTGTAAAATGAGCCGAAGACAGAAATGACAAACCACTCCAGTATCTTTGCCAAGAAAACCCCAAATGGGATCACAAAGAGATGGACACAACTGAAAAATGACTAAAAATCTATAACCTTTTCCCCACTATATGCTCTATTTCCACAAATTTAGATGCTTTCCCAGGCTTCCCAACTTAAAAAGATCTCCATGAGTTTCTAACCACAGAGTGTACTGAAGGGGCACCTACAAACAAAATCCGGCCTTGAAAATCAAAGATCTGTGATTTTGTCAGCATTGGAATCTTCTCTACTAACACAAATGATGACCCATCTATAACTTAGTTGTTAGAGCTTCTTCAAGAATGAATTGGATCTCATTGAAAATAAACAATTTGGTTCTAGTCACATAGCTGTTGTTAGAGGCAAGATCTGAACCCAGATCCATGAAGTTACTCACTTCATCACAGTCTCACTACATATTTTTGTTGTGTTCAGTTATTTTCAGTCATGCCTGAATCTTTGTGACCCCGTTTGGAGTTCCTTGGCAAAGATACTGGAGTGGTTTGTCCTTTTCTTTTCCAGCTCATTTTACAGATGAGAAAACTGAGGCAAACAGGGCTAAGTGACTTGCCCTGAGTCACACAGCTAGTAGGTATCTGAGGCCAGATTTGAACTTAGGTCTTCCTGACTCCAGGCCTGGCATTCTATCCATTGTGCACCTAGAGCTGCCTTCTCATTGTGCAAGGAAGTGCCAAAATAGCAATTGTAGCACTTTTTTTTAAAAAACTAAGCTCTCTGGGTCAATGAGTCTAATTAGTCAGAGCCAATCATGTTTGGACTGTAAGCCTTAATTTGGAGTTGCTGATTTGCTGTTTGATACTTTCTTCTTGGATCCTTGTAATGAGTATAATTTATGTACAGTGGCAGCTGAAATGTAAACAAGATTAAGATCCAAGATGCTAATTGGAAAACGGTTAGTGCATATTGGAAAGAGGAAGTGAAGAGAAAATTGGTTGAAGAGTGGGTGGAATGGTGCATGACTGATGGGGATGGCACAGGGCCAGAAGCTCTGTCCATTAATGACAATACCATTGTTCCTATACAGAGATGATTATCTTAGTCCTCATAATTCAAAAGCCCTTGAAAGCAGGCTAATATTACAGCACTGTGCAATGACCCTAAATTATTTTGAAAAAGTTTAAAGTGTGCTCAGCATGCTCAGTTTAATAAGGCAGGGAATTATCACTCATATCACAACATACCTTGTGTTTTACAAAGTAATTCTCTTAACATAACTATGTGGGGTTTTGAGTAGGGGCAAGTGGAAAATATTTTTGAGGAAGATTTCTCTAAGATGGTTAAAATCACATTTCAATGTTTAAAAAGATTAGTTTCAGTTATTTATGAAGTTCACTTGCATGGACCGTCTCATTCCTATGGATACTAGAGAGATCATTCTATGATTCAGAGACTTTGAGCTAGCACATACCTTAGCAGTCATACAGTTCAACTCTCTCATTTTCCAGAGGAAGAAATGGAGGCCTAGAGAACGAAAACTCCTTGCCCAAAATTATACATATATACATACACACATATATATGCATACATACATGCATAACATATACATATTTGGCAAAATAGTTAATATAACATACACATGTGGATTTATAGATTGTATACATTTATATATATGCACACATATAAGAATATATGCAAGTATATGTATAGGTTTGTGCTTATATATGTGCATATGTGTATACACATATATATACACACACATATACACATATTTGGAATAGGAGGGTCTTGAATCCAGGTCTCCTGATTGAAAAGAAAAGAGAAAGAACATAGTACAATGCCCTTTCTACCATTTTGGTGAACTTCTCTGTGGCTATGCCATACCTAAAGGTTTCTATATTCTCTCTATAGGAACTGCCTCAGCTTTCTAACTGATGGTTCTATTTCTTCCACACCTTTGTTGGAGGCTTCATCTTAATTCAGCCTTTCCTTCTTTCCTTGGTAGACTGTCACCAAGGAGAAGTAGCTATGGAACTCTTCCAAGGTGCAACCCATAATCTGCAGAGATGGAGGGAAGAGATGGGGAAGAAAAGAAGGAAGGAGGCAGAGACAAGCCACCAACAAAATGAAATTCAAATAAGTGAAGCGGAACTTCACCCACTGCAAATTACAAAAGATGATTTATTACAATTTTTTTTCCTGTTGCTTGTAGCTTTCTGGAGGATCCTATAAATGGATAAACAGGAAGGAGATTTAATTAGGCGCCTTGAGCAGAGGAGTGGTGATTAGCAAATGTATCCTTTAATGCCCTCTGTGTTACATATAGTTAATTACACAGATTTCAGGGGAATTAATGTCAGGCCCTGTTAATGATTTTTTTGGAAGAATAATTTTATTTACTCAGCACGGGTTGCACAAAATTATTAAAATTACAAAATGCAAAGTAGTAGAGGAGCCGTGTGTTCCCTCAGTTAGGAAAGTGTTACCACTGGGAATGAAAACTTGTCCCCTTCAAGAAATGACAGTAACTCTAAGCATAAGGGGCTCACTAAACAATCACATAACCAGGGCCCAAGGAAGGCAGCTCAGGTCTTCGTGCAGGTATAGCACTTGTTCAGCAAGTCCCAAAAGCTGAACCTAGAGCCAGCTTCTCATAAAGGTGCAATGGGGCGCAGTGTGGTTATTGCTGGGTTTGGAGCCACAGGACCTGGGTTCAAATTCTGCCTTTGCTCTTCTCTTCTGCCTGTGTAAAACATTTCCTCATTCTGCCCCATAGCCTAACTCAATCAGATGGAGCTCTTTAAAAATTACTTTCTATTTATTTAGTTTTTTATGTCTTATATCCCCTCAGTAGAATGTAATCTCTTCAGTGGCAAAGACTTCCATTTTTGGCTTTATAAACTAGGTTCAGAACCTAGCGTGGGTGCTGGCGCCTAGTAGGTGCTTAGTAAATGTTCGTCGAATTGAATTCTGTGACTTTGAGCAAATCACTTAAACTCTCTGAGACTCAGTTTCCTCATATAGAAAAAATAAGGGAATTTTGGATTAGATGACCTCTAAATCTATGATCCTAAGGTGGGAGCTGCCGCTTTTTTCTGTTGAGAAA
Organism: Trichosurus vulpecula; assembly: GCF_011100635.1. Taxonomy (NCBI): domain Eukaryota; kingdom Metazoa; phylum Chordata; class Mammalia; order Diprotodontia; family Phalangeridae; genus Trichosurus; species Trichosurus vulpecula. The sequence goes on along the minus strand of NC_050575.1, from coordinate 170,955,358 downwards.
TCAATGAATAAATACTTAATGAGTACCTATCACATGCAGGACAATGTACCAGAAACTAGGAGAATTTACCAATAGCATGTCTGTGACTTCAAGGAACATATAGTCACTACACATGCAAAGATGATGATTCTTGGTCTCACACACAAGCTGCCAAAAGAGTGATACAGACTGTACTTGTAGGATTTCAGAAGAGCAAGAGATCATTGAGGGCTAGGGCAGTCACAGAAGGAATCCCCCTTGCGTAGAGGAATGGGGATTTGGGTTGGGCCTTGGAAAATAGGTAGAAATTGGAGGAGGGATAGAATGTCATAGGAAGAAGGAACTGTGTGTTCAATTTTTTAACCATACACAAGATTTAATAAGCTAAATGACCAGGGATGTTAAAACCATCAGATGACTTGGTCACATCATAAACAAGCGGCCAATTCAGCGAACCCTCAGCCATGAGAATCAGTGCAACCTATGTGACAGTCGGACGGGTACACCCAGTCTCCCTGACAAGGCTGATTGGCCTGTGAGAGAAAGGATGAAACAGGGGCAATTACCCAGTGTCTCCCCTTTTCTCTTGCAAGTCGGAATCAGGCTGGAGGAACTCTTGACAGGCTACAAGTTACTTAGCAACACGGACAAGCCCAGAGCCAGCTGCTTCCTCCAGACCTGATTAAACCTGCTCTAGGAGAATAAAATAAATCAACATGATTGCCCTTTCACTAAGAGAAATGAGCATGCCCACACTGTTCAGGCTTGTTCATTTTGACACCTTTTAATCAGAAATGGAGAATGTTTGGGTTCAGAGAAGGGCATCCAAAAATGATCCAGGGGAATAGGGGCAGGCATCTGAGCCCAGATCATAAAATGTTTCCTTTTTTAGCATAGAAAGGTGGAATTAGGCTTAGAGGGGAGAGGATTGTGTCTAAAAACTGACAGATATGATGGAGAGGATGAAGATAGGTTTGTTCACCAGTTCTGGATACTAGAACTAGGGGTGGTGCCTTACAGTTTGAAAAATTTAATTTGAGGAGAATTAAAGCAAAATTCAGGTTTTTATTGCTTGCAGTGTATTGCCCTTTCCACAATATATTGTGGCAGGTAAAAAAAAGACCTATCTAACTTCTGTGGAACTCACAGGATTCTAGACACTTAGAATCCTAGAGTATTAAAACTGGTGAAAGGAAGGGGCTTTAAAATTTGAGGACCATAGGTTGAGATCTGGATGAGATCATCCCATCTAACTCCCTCATTTTACAGATGGAGAAACTGAGGCCAAGGTCAGTGAAATGACTTGCCCAAGGCCATATAGTGAATTAGGGGCAAGAGTGAAGACTGCAACCTGGGTCTTCTGTCCAAATGCAGAACTCTTGGGTCTTCTTTGGACTCCTCTGACATGTTCCTGCACCTGTTGCCTCTGCCCCCTTTCTTTGCCCCACCCCCATTTTCAGCTTTCTTTTTTGTATTGTCTTCTCTTGTTTTATGTTGTAAGCTCCTTAAAGGCGGGGATTGTCTTTTTTTTAACTTGTATTTATAACCCCAGTATTTAGCACCTTGTTATTTAGTCGTTTCAGATATGTCTGACTGTGACCCCATTTTGGGGTTTTCTTGGCAAAGATACTGGATTGGTTTGCCATTTCCTTCTCCAGCTCATTTTTTACAGATGAAGACCTGAAGTAAACAGGGTTAAGTGACTGGCCCAGGGTCACATAACTACTAAGTGTCTGAGATTGGATTTGAACTCTGAAGATGAGTCTTCCTGATTCCAAGCCCAGTGCTCTATCCACTGCACCACCTAGCTGCCCCGATTTAGCACATAGTAGTTTCTTTATAAGTGTTTATTGACCAACTGACTGATCTGTATAATGCCACTTTGCTTTCATTACCCTATGAGTGAGATAAAGTAGGACAGGTGCAAGAAGGGCTTAGCTATGGGCTGGATTATTTTGGAAAAGAAGGCTGAACAAAGTGTGACTCACTCAGCCTTTGGACTACTTCTCCAGGTCAAAGAATAATAGCTCATCATTATCTAGCATTTTCCATTTTACAAAGTGTTTTCTTCCAAATAGTCCTGTGGATGGGTCTGTTTGTTTTGGATCCACACTTGTGATTTCTTTCTGTGGGCAACTTCTGGTGTAGAAACTCTCCCCACCGAGGCAGATTGGCAGCTCATCATCTGTAATTTACAGTCTCAGAGATTGGCCAGGGAGCACTGAAGATTTGAATGAATATCCATTAGACCATGCTCCCCCCTCAAGATTGATATTATAAATATTATTAACTTCAAGTGAGGAAACTGAGCATCAGAGAAGACTAGATAATTTGCTTAAAGCTAGAATTCAGACTGAGATCTCCTGACTGTGATAATAAATCAGTATTTATTAAGGGTACCAAGGGCACAGATCAGGTATTGTGCTATGTGCTAGAGATATGTAATAACAAAAATGAAATGGTGCCTGCACTAAAGGTCATCAGGGAAGATAACGTATGTATATAACCATATATATATATATATATATACACACACATACACACACATATATATGTATATATGGTTTTATTTACAAAATAAATATGAAATAAATCAAATAGCATTTTTTGAGGGAGAAGCACTAATAGTTGAGGCTTGTAGAAATGGCCTCAAGACAGTGGCCCTTGAACTGATGGTCTCTATGTAAAACCAAGAATTCTACGTGGTGGAGATGAGGAAGAAATTCATTTTAGTACAGAGAAAGCAAAGAAATGGAGATGAGAGATGGAATATTGTGTTTTGTTGTTTAGTCATGTTTGACTCTTTGAGACCCCTTTGGAGGTTTTCTTGGCAAAGATACTGGAGTGGCTTGGCTTTCCTTCTCCAGATAAGGTAACAGACAAACAGGGATTAGTGACTGGCCTAGTGTCACATAGCTAGTAAGTGTCTGAGGTCACATTTGAACTCAAGAAGAAGAGTCTTCCTGACCCTAGGCCTGGAGCTCTAACCACAGCACCACCTAGCTGTAGTATGTATAAAGAACAGTGAGAAAGCCAGTTTGGTTGGATTGTAGAGGTAGTGAAGGGGAATAATGTATAATAAGGTGGACAGAGGTAGGTTGGAAACAGTGTGAAAGGTTTTAAATGCCGAATAGGAGTCTGTGTTTGATCCTGGAGGTAACTGGGAGCTACTGGAATTTAATGAGCATGAAAATGACTTGGTCAGATCTGTGATTTAGGAAAATTGCTTTGGCAGCTGTATGGAGGATGGAGTAGAGAGAGAAAGGACTTGAAAGGACAATTAGGCTGTTGCAATAATCTAGTTGAGAGGCAATGAGGATTTGGACTGGGGTGCTGGTTGTGTGAATGGAGAGAAGGAAACACGTGCAAAGGAAGTTGTGAAGCCAGAATCATCAGAACTTGACAATTGATTTGCTCTCTGGGGTGAAGGTGAATGAAAACTAAAGGATGACTTTGAGGTTGCAGCTGAGGGCGCCTGGAAGAGTAGTGGTGCCCTCCAGTGGGCTTTCCACCATACCATGCTGTCCCTTAACTAAGAAGACTGACACTTAGGGAAACAAGGAACTTTCAGGGGGAGATATTCATGGGAAAGATGTCTCAGGTCCAAGTATTCCCTATCATTTGCTTCTAATCAGAATTTCCTACACTGATTGGTGGCAGGTGATTTTTGTGGAATTTGAAAGGAAAAGTGCTTTGGAGAGTGATGCCTGCTTTAGCTTGGTCATCTTTTCTACACACCTCAGCTGTGCTTTCCAGAGCATCTTCTGACTCATAAGAATTCTCCTTCCAAACAAAGATCTATATTGTAATCATCTCTCAGAAAGGAAAAAGAAAGTGACTTAGTCGGTAGGACTCAATAGTTAGACTGAGTTCTGCTAGGTTTTTGGTAGACTTAAGTGATTTATTCCCCCTCCTCTTCCAGGAAGATCAGCTACCTGGTACAGAATTAGATGATCTCAGTGTCAAAACATCAGAGTTGAAATGGACCTCAGAGGTCAAAGGTCATCTAGCTTGCCATATACTTGAGGAGACACTCCCATTACACACCCCTGACAGGTGGTCATCTAGACCAGGGCTTCTTAAACTTTTTCCACTTGTGACCCCTTTTTGCTCAAGAAAGTTTTACACAACCCCAGGCATATAGGTATATAAAATAGTTATACAAATCAAATATTTACTGATAATAAATTGTAAAGAAATTTATTTTAAAATAATTTTTGGTATACATATAATTTTAACCATTTATTAAAGATGAAAGCAAATTTGCATACTAGTGAGATGGATGTGCTTGTTTATTTTTACATAAAGAATTAAATCTTGGTGGAATATTTGGTACTGCAGGACATAGAGCATCTTCAACTTTTTCAGAGTTGATTGATATTTTGATTCTATAATCATCCATGCCGAGAATGCCACTTTGCATAAATACATAGAACAAAATGGCAGAAGTATGTTTAGCGCCAATTCAGAAGTTGTTGGAAATTCTGTCCTAATCCCAAGCCATAATTCATTTAATGATATTTTGGAAAACTCAAGTTTTAAACCTCTGTTGCTTGATAACTCAGCAATTTCTTCTTGAACTTTTAGTGGTAGACGACTGATATTTTTTATTTCAGTTGAGTATGGTTTATGAACCCAATTTAGTTTGAAGGGAAGTATTTCTGAAACTGTGTCTCCAGACACTTCAGATGGCCAATTATAACATTTAGAATTATATCTTTGGGAAGGTTATTTTCAATTATAAAATCATATGTAGCTGTAAACATTTCTAAAGAACCATTTTCCACCCTATTCTTCCATATGTTAACTTTTTAAGTAAAACTTTCCATTTTATCTTTTAACATAAATAGGTTACAATTTTTCCTTGCAGCAACATATTTAAATCACTGAGTTTTTCCAAAAATACCCAACAAATAACAGTTTTGAAAGCCATAAGTCATTATGAAAAAATTAACAAAATCATATTTCTGCTCAGTCAAAAATATAACAACATTATCTTTCAATTTCAATAATCTGTTTAAACTTTGCTCTCTTGAGAGCCACCTTACTTCTACATGAAGTAATAAGTTTTTGTAACCAGATTCCATGTCTTTCCAAAGGTTTGAAAACAAATGACTGTTAAGGGCACGGCTTTTAATGAAGTTAATGATTTTGATAGTAAGGTAAAGCACAGCATCTAACTCTGGTGATTTTTTTTGGCTATGACTGTCTTCTGATGGATGAGTAAAAGTGATATGTTTATTGCCATCAGCTTTAACTTTTGCTATGCATCTTACATTCCTGCCCATCATTGCTCCAGCATGGTCTATGCAGACTCCAATGCAATTTTTCGACTGCAAACCTTCATTAGTGAAAAATTCATCGACTTTAATATATATATCTATATATCTATATATCTTCCCCTTTTGTGTGCCCTTCCAAAAGGCAACAAAACAATACCTCCTCAATATGCTTCTTTCATAAACATATCTTACATAAAGTAACAACTGTGCTGTATTAGAAATATCAGCTATTTCGTCTAACTGAATTGCAAACTTTGGGCTGTCCTTAAGCCTGGTAATAAGCTGCTGGAATTGGTCATTACTAATTTCAGAAATTCTTTTGGAAATAGTATCATTTGATAAAGGAATTCTATGAATTTCATCCCCATACTTTTCCCCATGAACTATTTCTGACATTTTAATAGCAGCAGGTAACATGAGATCTTCTCCTATAGTGTGGAGCTTTTTAGTTTTTGCAATTAAATAAGAAGTTTTCTAAGATGCAAGTAAATGCTTTTCATTGGCAGTAAAAAATTTCTCAAAATATTATTTTTCTTTATTTGAAGATTTTAAAAGTGGTTCAAAATATTCCTTTGGTTTATTGCAGTATGCTGTGTGGTTGGTGTTAAGATGTCATTTTAGTTTGCCTGGTTTCATGCTTACTGCAGCCAAAATTTCCTTACAAATTAAGTAAAGAGGTTTTCCCACACCATAATCGTTATTAGAAGTAAATCCATATTGCAAAAATGATTCAACATATTTTCTTTTTCTTGTTTATTTGGGTTACTACAACCTGGTAGCAAGGACTTTGATGCATTGTCATCAGTATACCTCTTCTGTCTAAATTTAGCCACTTATCCATAACAAAAATATTTTTATCTTAAAATATAAATAAGCATTGCTGTTAATTTCTCAAATAAATACTAGTTTTGGTTTACAAAATTACATTTGTTTGTGCTTAATTTAAAAAATTGATGCTCATACTTACCTGCACATACAGCAGTGATGGTGGAGAAATATTATTAAAGTGCTTTTGTCTTTACTTGCTGCAATGAAACACATATTTCTGTAAAAGAAGAAGATAACAGCAATTTTTAAAATCAAACATTCTAGCCCAATACAATCCAAAGACAGACTAATTTGATATTTACATGCTGAGTGATGATGGTAGGAAAATATTAAAAGTCTTTATTTTCTATAATTAAACTATTATGTTTCTATAAGAGCAGAAAACTTTGTATGTATAGTGAAAGCATTGCAATTGCTAATATACAATAGTCTTGAATCTAAGCCGAGGTGTTTCTGGCAGCATTAGCTGGTGTTGCGTGGTGTGATGGCGTGTGATATAACTTCCAATCCTTGAAATGTGCTATTCATCTTTCTCTGGGTTTACTTCAGTTTGTCAGTATCCTTTCTAAATGTGATTCTCTACTGCTGAATAAAATATCAAAGATGAGGTCTGACTAGAGCAGAGGAGTGGGACTGTCACCTCCAGCATTCTTTACCCAAGGGTTCTTCACTTTTTTGTGTGTCCTGGACCCTTTTGGCAGTCTGCTGAAGCCTACAGACCCTTCTTAGAATACTGTTTTTAAATATTTAAAAAAAATAATTAATTTATTTTTAGTTTTCAACATTCATTTCCACAAGTTTTAAATTTTCTCTCCCTCCCTTCCCTCCCTCCCCAAGACGGCATGCATTCTGATATGGGCTCTACACATACATTTCTATTAAACACATTTTCACATTAGTCATGTTGCCTAGAAGCATTATAATGAATAAGATAAACCAGGAGAAAGAAAAACAAAACAAAACAAAAAAGAAAATAGTCTGCTTCACTCTGTATTCCAAATCCATAGTTCTTTCTCTGGATATGGATGGCATTTTCCAGCATGAGTCCTTTGGAATTGTTTTAGGTCCTTGCATTGCGGAGAAGGACTAAGTCTATCAAAATCAGTCATCGCACGCTGTGGCTGTTACTGTGTACAATGTTCTCCTGGTTCTTCTCACTTCACTCAGCATTAGTTCGTATAAGTCTTTCCAGGTTTTTCTGAAGTCTGCCTGTTCATCATTTCTTATAGCACAATAGTATTCCATTACATTCACATACCACAACTTGTTCAGCCAATTGATGGATATTCCCTCAATTTCCAGTTCTTGGCTACTACAAAAAGAGCTGCAATAAATATTTTTGTACATGTGGGTCCTTTTCCCATTTTAATGATCTCTTTGGGATACAGCCTTAGAAGTGGTATTGCTGGGTCAAAGGGCATGCACATTTTTTATAACCCTTTGGGCATCGTTCCAAATTACTCTCCACAATGGTTGGATCAGCTCATAGCTCCACCAACAATGAATTTGTAGTGTTCCAACTTTCCCACATCTTCTCCAACATTTATCATTTTCCTGTTTTGTCATGTTAGCCAATCTGGTAGATGTTATGTGGTACCTCAGAGTTGTTTTGATTTGCATTTCTCTAATCAGTAGTGATTTAGAGCATTTTTTCATATGATTATAGATAGCTTTAATTTCTTCCTCTGAAAACTGCCTGTTCATATCCTTTGACCATTTATCAATTGGGGAATGACTTGTACAGAATACTGTTTTTAAGTGAATAAAATAAAATACATAGGTTATAAAGGAAAACAATTATATTGTAGTTATACATATCTATATATAAAATGGTATAAACATGCATATAAGTGTAATATGACGAAAATCAATATTTGTATAAAACTATAACTACATATACATATAACATATACGTGTATATGTATGTATCTATCTATATTTCATGGATCCAAGGTTAAGAACCCCTGCTCCACTGTGCCTCAGTTAATGCAACCTCAAATTGTATTAGATTTTTTACATGTAATTGTACACTGTTCACTCATCTCTAGGGTTACTGCCAGCTCTAGGATTATGTGTACTAACATTTTGTGATCTAAGGTTCATCGTAATTTAGAAATTCTATGTCCTAGCATATTGCCCTAAAGTTCCTTTCAGTTCTGACAGTCTATATTCTAACGTCCATTTGATGACATTCCAACCCCATTCAGGGGTTCCCAAGCATTTCTGCTCCTTAGCCTAGATTCTTCTTTATATTAAACACTAATCTGCCTTCCTGTAGTATCCATCCTTTGGTTTTCATTCTGATTTATGGAACATGGCTCCATATATCACATCTCTGCTCCCTCTTCCTCATGACAACCCTTCAGATGTTAGAAAAAAGCTATCATTTTTTCCCTTAAAATTTTCCCTCTCCTGGCTAAATATCCCCAGTTCTTTTAATTTCTCCCCATCTGATGTGGTTTCTAAACTCCTCACCGTCTCAGTTGGTCTCCTCTGGATACATTCTAGCTCGTCAATGTTGCACACACTTGGTTCCAGTTGACTTGCTGTTCCACATTTTGTCTCTGTTCCTTTCCAAGTAGTACTGGGAAAACTGCCACCTTCCTCTCCTCTGCTTCTTTTGCTGCACATAGCTTGGTTGAGGATGTGACTGTAAAAACAATGCTTATGACACTTTTTCTCCCCTGTTCTCCTCTGGGGACTGACCTAACCAAGCTTTGCCTCATAGAGCTCATCCTCAGAGGAGATGGATTTTTTAAAACCTAGTTCTTTGTACTCCTCCTGCTCTTTTGCTATGGGTGAGGGGGTGGGGTGGAGGTTGCAGGTGATTTGGGTACTTTTAAGTCTTCTGAACCTAGTGACAGGCATATGATTAAACTGTGAGCTAGCCCTCCCAAGGAGACAGAAGAGGCAGCAAAGAACAGGGATAGGGAGGGAGGATTTTGCTTTATTTTAAAGTAGCATTGTTGCCATGGCAACTAGATAACCTTTGAGATAGGGAGATGATTCAAATAGTGGAACCCAAGTGGTAATAAAGTAATACTGAGACATTCACCTCTCTCTCATACACATATAAACTTCTCCAGTCCCCCCACAATTACAAACAAACCCTTTCATTACCAACCCCCTCCAGAAGCCCTGGACAGTTAAACTACACTCCATCAAAATGTAATTGTTGATGACTCTGATAATAACATAATCTTCCCTCTTTCTCTTAAAAAGAGCATCATTTTATTGATGTCTTTTGTCTTAATGACAGTCAACTTAACAGACTCTTCCACCCTTGACAATTAAACGTCTCTCCCCTCATCCCATTTTGATGAAGAAAAGCAATTAAGCAAAAAGGTGCTACAGTGAAACCATCTGACAATGGATAGAATGTTTGGTCCCCACCCCCTGCATAGTCTTTTGTCTCCAAGCCATGGGAAAAGGGGAAGTATTTTTTCATTATTTATTCTCTGGAATTTTCTTGATTTTTCAGTTCCTTAGAATTGGACTTTCTTTTAATGAGCTTTTCATTTACATTGTAGTCATCATGTATATTGTTCTTTGGGTTCTGCTTATTTCACTCTACATCAGTTCATAGAAATCTTCCTGTGTTTCTCTAAATTCTTATCTGGTATTTCTAGTGATTCAATAAAATTCCATTACTTTTATACATATTTTTTTTCAGCCAATCCCCAATCTTTGGACACCTACTTTGTTTCTGGTTCTTTATTTCCACAAAGGATGTGGCTATGAATATTTTGGCATGTATTAGACTTTCGTTTCTGTTTAGTACTTTCTTGGGGGTATATGCCTCCTGGTGGAATGGGTGAATCAAAAGGCATGGAAAGACTAGTCGCTTTTCTTTACAAATGATATCAGTTTCAAAGTAGGGCAAACTAGAAATTCAGACTCCAGTATGCTTTCTAGAATTAACATGGTTTTCATTAGTGATTCTTGATGAAACCTACAATAACTACAAAATGATCCAAACTCCTAATCTTTACATTTAAGGACTTGTCCACTCAAGGACCATAACTAGACACGGTGATGGATCTGACCCCAAGCTACCATCCAAATTTATCTTTCTCTTCTCCTTACCTAAGCCCTATTTTAACCAGACACGTCCCTCCACTGTTCCCTAATACACCTTTGTGCATTTCCACCTCTGGCCTATGCTCAGCTTGTTCCAAAGATTGAAATTCCCTTACTTCATGGCCTGAGCCATAACCCACATCTCCTAATTCATGGTACATGGCTCTTTATACTGTGTAGCCTTGGGTGAGTCTCTTCCCCTCTCTGAGCCTCAGTTTCCTCCTCTGTAAAAAAGTGGAGCTGAACTAGACAATAAGTAAGATCTCTTCCTGGTAGCTGGATAGCACAGTGGATTGAATGCTGGCCTTGAAGTCAAAAATAGCTGAGTGCAAATAGTGTCACCAACACTTATCAGCTGTGTGACCCTGAGCAATTCACATAACCTCTATTTATCTCAGTTTCCTTAACTGTAAAATGGGGATAGATAATAATAACACCTATCTCCCAGGGTTTTTGTGACAATTGAACAAGATAATAATTGCAAAGTACTTAGCATAGTGCTTGGCACACGGTAAGCACTATATATATACATATATTAACTATTGTTAGCTATTATTATAGTACCTGCACATAATAGGTGCTTAATGAATCCTTCCTTCCTTCTTTCCTTCCTTCCTTCCTTCCTTTCTTCCTTCCTTCCTTCCTTCCTTCCTTCCTTCCTTCCTTCCTTCCTTCCTTCTTTTCCTTCTTTTCTTTCCTTCTTTTCCTTCCTCCCTTCCTCCCTCTTTCCCCTAGCATTCTGTCTATGATTCTAAGTCCCCTTTCAGAGGGGGAAAAGTTGTTCCTAGAAATGAAAGAAAAGAAAAGGGCATCAAGAAAACAAAGCAACAATGAAGGAATTTTTTTCTTTTTTTACAAATGGAAAATTCTGTCCTTTCTGGACTGAAACAGGAACCTTGAAGCTGGCTTGTTTTTATCACTGGAGACTGTGCTCAGTAGAGCAAATTAAACCGTATACAGGAGCTAGAGATTTGCATATGAAATATTGAAAGTATGAGACCCTCAAAGAGGTAAGCCAGCTCACTGCATTCTGAATAAGAAATAAAAACTTACTGCTTGGTTGGCTGATCCGGATGCCTTTTTGGATAGAAAAGTTTAGTTGGTTTTGGAACGGAGGAGATAAGACCAAAAATAAAGAAAATAAAACAACAACAAAAGAATCTATGTCGAACCCTGAGCATTTCATATGGAGGATACTTGGTAGTAAAATAAGTAACTCATTTAAGTCCTTTCTGTGCTGTCAACCCAAATCTGTCCCTTCATTTGTCTCTCACTGGTCCTCCATGCAAGGGACGATTCCTGTTCTTTATTTCTAAGCATCACTCTTGGCAAACCCCAGGATGTATTTAAACTCTCAAAGACTTCATTTAATTTGAGGTCTGCTAGAAAAACATGACTCTCTTCTATTGTGTTTCTTATGGAACAAATATAGGGGAAAGGGGCTTTGGTCAGGTATTGCTTCCATGTGGAATTGGATGTTACCTGATTATTTGCAAACACTGCTTTTAGTGACTGCCATTTTTTAAAAAATCTTTTTCAGCATTCAACAGGTGGATTGCCAGAGTGCTGTGTTTGTACCTTTAAGATCATATAAGAACCGGAGGAGGGCCTCCACTGATGACAGCATGGGTCTCTCAGAATTCCAAAGCATCTATTTCAGGGGAAACATTGTGTTAGTGAGAGGGAATATTTAGCTACAGCATCAACTCAACTGTTAATATGTCATTACAAAGTTAATATCATGGGATGAATGGAGATCATCAATCTAGTGTTGATTTATTTGCAAATGACATAGGTGCTTGTTTGTTGCTCATTTCTGTGCATGGTCCTGTTAAATAGTAGCTGAATACATAAGTGAACTTGCCTGATTCTCAATCTAGTTTTCTTGAGTGGACCTAAATTTCGGTACTGGAGTCCAACAGATAGCAGCTGCTTGCCTATGATGCTCCCCATCTTTTAATCTGTCACAATAAAATGTGTATTGCTGAGGTCATAGAACTTTAGAGCAAGAAATACTCTTAGAAATTATCTAATTTTACTGTTCAGCCATGTCTGACTCTTTGTGACCTCATTTGGGGTTTTCTTGGCAAAGATATTGGAGTGGTCTGCCATTTCCTTCTCCGGCTCATTTTATAGATGAGGAAACTGAGGTCACTAGAAGGAGACACAGAGAATCAACGGTACAATTGGAGCGAGAACCCAGTCCACCTGATTACTCATCAGTAGCTTTTGTTCATTCACCAAGCTGTCTCTTAGCTGAAAATTGTTGAAGGTCATACTGGCTTTCTTCATACCAGTTAGTTGTGAGTAACAAGTTTTTTTCTGTGCCTCACTTTCTTCATATGTAAAATTGAGACTGTTAGGCTAGATAATCTCTGAGGTCTTTTTCAGTTGTGATGTTCTCTAAGCTTATGATTCTAAGGGGAGAGGGAGCATGGCATAGTGGGTAGAGGGTTGGAATTGGGGTCAAGAAGGTCTAGGTTTGAGTCTTGCCTCTGACACAAACCTGTTGCTGTAACCATGAGCAAGTCATAACCTCTCAGCGCCCCTGGGAAAACCTGTAAAATGGGAAACCTTTTGTGTGTCACGAATCCCTTTGGCAGTGTATGGCACCTTTCTCAGAATGCTTTTACATGCATAAAATAAAATACACATTACAAAAGAAAACAATTATGCTGAAATACATTTTTTAAAGTTCAGGTTAAGAACCCTTGTCCCAAGACCATAATTTACAAATGAGTTGCGATTGTACATAGGTAGAGGTAGTTTCCATTTGGGGAGTTGACCACACAGTGATATTGAAGGTCTGGGGTAGGGAGGAACATTTTAAGAAGAACTTTTACTTCCTTGACCTTTTCTGGATTCTAATTGTTTTCTTCCTCTCCTCTACACTGAAGGTACTAGCCATAGTCAATGTGATTTTTTTAAAGCAAACATTGTTGTGCAGAGAAGCAGGTTTGGAGATAAAGACACCCCTTCCCATTGGCCAAATGTGACATTACTTACATGCTGTGATCTGAGCAGCTGGGATGTCTTCTCTGCTTCAAAGTACCTTCCCCCAGTGATGCTGAAATTTTACTGAAAGCAATTTAACCCCTTTCCATTCCCACTTTTAAAATACAAATACTTCCTCCCCCACTAAGTCACTACCACTACAGTAGGAGTGAGTTTATCAGACTCCCCTGACTATTGGTGGAGGAGGTGAAGGGTTCCTTGAAGAAAATGTGGTTGTGGATCAGCTTTTTAGAAGAGAAAACACTTCTGAATCACAATGTGGAGGTGATGCTGTTGTGGTTCAGATAATATACTTGTGAACTTGGTTGTATATTTTATATTTCAGAGAAAAAATTGAACTTTCATTTTTTTAAAATAGAAATTTACTTTTAATATTTTTCTAAAGGCTGAAATTGTTATAATTAATCATGACCCCAAAGAAACCTCTTAGATGCTGAAAAACCCAAATGTTACCCTTCTAGATGTTTTCACACAGTGACACACATATTGTTTTCCTCTTGCAGGATGTAAACTTCTGGAGGGAAGGCACTACATAATTTTTTTGTCTTTGTATCCCCAGCACCTAGCATGTTATTTGGCACTCAGCAGGTGCTTAATAATTGCTTGCTGATTGATTGAATCTGAATGGATTGAATGATAACAGCAAAGGGATCATTTGCCATTTGTTTATCATGGAAGGTTGTTTCATCAGAAAGCCCTCAAGAAAACTTGATCCAATCATAAAAGATTTAGTGGCAGAAGAACCACTAGAATGAAAAAGGTTCAAGAGTATTTTAAGGCATCATAGGATTAAAAATCTAGAACCCAAAAGCACAGATAGGCCACCTAGCACAAACTTTTCATTTTACAGATGAAACCTCAGCTTAAGACAGGGCTTCCTAGGCTCAGAAAGTGCCTGAGGTCACTGATAGTAAGCATCAGAGACTGGATTGGAAGCCAGGTCTTTGGGCACCAGAGTTGGCATTCTTTCTACTGATGGCTATTTCCATGTTCCTATTCATAGCTAAGGAAAAGGTAATAGTGAAAATGGGTCTAGTTAGGGGATTTGAGAATTAAGTACCAGAATTGATGGCCCAGGGGCTGTGAGTTCTACTTTGTCAGAGTTGCATGACCTTAGGAAAGTCACAACCTCTTCAGATCTCAGTTCCCTCAGGTATAAAATAGGGGACATTAGATAAGATGATCTCTAAAGTCTCTTTTTCTAACCTTCTATAATTCTGTGATCCTCTGGTTCTTCTTTTAGGTTCCACATGCTCCTGGGACTGGGATCAGAGATGATCACCTACTGGTTAACTATTGTCAGAATCAAGCAGAAGGATGAGGAACTAGGAATTCAGCAAGATGGGAGGAGTAACAAGGTTGAGCCAGGACCTGAAGTACAAGACATCAACAACAAATGAAGTTAACAAGCATTTACTAATGTTTTAAGTACTTACTTTTAAGTACTTACATTTATTAAGTGCTTACCATGTGTCAGGCATAGTACTAAGCAATCAGAGCACAAATATAAGAAAAAATTAAGATAGGCTTACCGTCAAGGAAGTTACATTCTAATTAGGGAAGACAATGCATGAAAAGGAGCTGAGAAAAAGGAATGGAGGGAGAAGGTTCCCATGTTGGGGGATGGAAGAAAACCCAAAGAATCAGGAGAGAAGTGAAGGAGCAGGCATGGCTGGCCTGGGTACTTCCTCAAAATGGAGCATCCTGGAGGAATTTACCAGTTGGGGGAGGGAGCCAAAGGGGCAGAAGGATCTTCCATGGTGAGCAGGCTACTAAGGTATGAGGGAGAAGTTTGCAAAGTCAGGAGCAGAGCAGGGAGAAAAATGAAGGTGTGATCACAGCTGGCCCAGGCAATTCTTAAAAAATGGTGGATGCTCTGACATTAGCTTGTCTAGTGTAGGCTCATGCAAATTATTTTAGCTATTCATTTAAAAAGAAAACCACACACATCCTTTTTTTTTCTAATGAGAAGAAAATACTTGCAGTATATATGTTTTTAAAGTGTAGCAGGCACAGGTAGCTAGAAAAGAAAAAAAATCTGGCCCATATAATTTGGCTGTGTTAATTTGGCTGAATACCCTGCTAGAATGACCTTGGGAGGAGTGGGGGGTGTGGTCTCCTTTTCATTAAAAAGGACACAGACACTCATCTGTCCTGAGCAACTTTGTTATTTTCCCATCTCACTGTCGCCTTCTGCCACCAGGGCGCACAGTTTGGGCTGTAGACCTTGACAGAATCAGCCTGATTTAAAAAAAAAAATCACAGTATTTCTGGTGTAAGCTATTCACTAGGCTGAAGGCAAGGCCTTTGTCTCTTGAGACTCCTTTCAGATGTGTCTGTAATTTCTAGGGGAAAAATTATATAAACAAAAAAACCCAGGAGAGTATATGCATTTGGTCAAAAATTTGTGGCATTTGAACACTGACAAAATAAAAGATGACACCTTCCTTTCTTCATCACTAACCTATACTCTCACCTTAGGGTTGTTGTTTATAAATGTAGCATCTGGGGTTGTTGTTGAGTTGTGTCTGACTCTACATGACCTTGCATACTATACTATCCATTGACTTTTCTTGGCAAAGATACTAGAATGGGTTGCTAATTTCTTCTCCAGCGGATTAAGGCAAACAGATTAAGTGACTCGCCTAAGGTCACATAGCTAATAAATGTCTGAGGCCACATTTGAACTCATGTCTTCTTGACTCCAGGCCCCGTGTTCTGTCCACTGAGACACCTTGTTGCCTTCTAGCATCTGGAATACTCTCACTCAAATACCCCCATCCTTAGCTTCCTCAGGTTCCAAGTACTCTGTAGGTCAATATCTGTTAAAAGTCATAGCCCATGAGTCTTACCTGATGTGTATACCTTTTGCCTAATAGCCAGTAGAAACATTAGTTAAAAATAAAAGACATTTAGTAAAACATCCAAATAAATAAAGTGATAAGAAAAGAATGTAAACACATGGGGTACACTTTCCCATAGGTCAGGGTCATCTAAAATACAGCCTGTGGGCCACACGCAGTGCCTTTTTATGTGGCCTGCCTGCGGGTTTTAATTTTAACAAGCGAAAAAATAAAATAATAATTTACATGGAATGCATATTAGATTTTTAAATTATATCACTAAGAAATAATCTTGTTGATGTTAATTTTCTTTGGTGTTTTTAAGCAGTATTAGAGATGGAACGTATCGCATGGAATTTTCAATCCATCTGTGGGATGCGTTCCGTCTGTACAATGAAGACTAGTCAGTATGTGCTTATCTTTATACTGTTGTGTTGCCGCTTTGTTGTTTTGTGTTTGCTTTCATGCTTCGTGCCTTCACCTGTCGTATTGATGATGTGCGTTCCCCCACTTTCTATTAATATACTGTATTTTTTATTCTGGCTGCTGCCCTAGAATGATTATTTTATTTTAATGCGGCCTTAAGATAACCTAAGGTTGGACAGCCCTGCCATAGGTTATCACGTTACCAGTGGAAAAGGACATATATTCATGAAAAGGACAAACAGCAGGAACTCTTTTAGACAGGCACAATGAAGTAGACCAGGGTTCACTCACGTCCAGAGCATCTCATGCTTTTGATGCTACAGGTTGGCCAATGCCCTCAGATGATACTATCATGCTACCCTCTATTCTCTACCAGGTGTCACCTCTCTCTCTCTCTCTCTCTCTCTCTCTCTCTCTCTCTCTCTCCCTCTCTCTCTGTCTCTGTCTCTCTCTGGATCATTTCAGCTGGGTGTGGTGTCTCTATGCTCTGCTGGACATTTTTGCTCATCTCATGGTCTTTGAGGTTCCCTCTGCTACTGTCTTCTGGGTTTCAGCTATTTAGGGTTAACTACTGGATTTCTCCTCACGCCTTTGACTTCTGGCTTCTGGGGAGAGAAAGTTGTAGGAGAAGAGAGAAGGAAATGATCCAAATAAGAAGGTAATCATGTAGATGACTTGGAGAGGTTTGGACCAGTGAAATAAGTCAGAAGTTGAACTTAAAGAGGAGAAACTGGGCAACATTTGGGCAAAGTTGAGGAAAAATTTGAAAAGCAATGTTCAGGCCCACAGGGTGGTCCAAATTCTCTTTCTTGGTTGAGAGATAAGCCGGATCAAGAACAATGAAGGTGGATGTAAAAGGATTGAGGAGGATCAGTGAAGAACATAGAGTACAACCTGAAGGAGTAAACTCAAGGATAAGGAGAAAGTAGTTAGCAAGACCAGGCAAGGTTAATAAGAAAAGGTAAGCAAATAGTCGGGTTGAGCGTATTGATAGGATGAATCAGTGGGTGGGTCAAATCGATGAACCAGTCCAAAGGTTGGTGCAAGGCTGAGGGGGATAGCTATATGGTTATGGTAGCAGAGTTGTTGAGAAAAGGGAAAGGGATCTGAGTGGTTTAATAAGTTATCAAAAGACAAAAATTGGCTATAAAAGTTTTAGCCAGGTGCTTAGGACTGAGGTGTAAACAGCCACAAATAGTTCATAGTAACAAGGCTACACATCTCAACCATTATGGAAAATAGGGTAATTATGCAGTGACTTAAATCTAGTGTTCAATGTTTGTGTTTATACTTGCATTTTTGCCACAGCCAAGTTTCTTTTCTTTGTTAAATGGGTAGGCTGATCTCTCTCCTGATGGTGAAGAGACTTGAAAAAACATCTCTCCATATTCTAGGTCATACGGGAGACAGAAGTGTCTCTCAAGGAAACCAAAGCAAGGCTTCAGTGGAGGAAAAAAGATCTGAAGTAGAAAAGGGAACCTTGACCCTTCTCAAGATGATGGAGAATGCAAAAAGAAAACAGTGAGGAGAAAGGGAAGGAAAACATAGAAGCAGGATTTGAATTAGGGACAGATACAGAATGAGAGTTAGAAGCAGAGTTAGGGTTAGACAGGGTTAGAAGCAGGGGTTAGGCATAGAGGTACAGTTAGAAACAGTTAGGAAAACTTCAAAACAGGTTTGAGGTTATTTTTGAATAGTAGAGAGCTGGATGCTCTGAGAAGAAACTGCTTGTCCTCCAGAGAATGCCACAATAACTATCAGGCGAGAACTCATCCAGAAGGAAGTAATAATGGTGATTACTGCTCAGGGATACTGAGGTAGCTATTTGTCAACCTAATAGAAACAATGAGGTGACCTGTTGTCTCTCTGGGCATTTATCCCATGCGTAAGAGACCCTCCCAAGACTCCACCTTCTCTCCTCTGTCACTGCCACCATCCTGCTGCAGGCCCTCATCCCCTCACACCTGGACCATCGCAATAGGCTGTGGGTTGTTCTCCCTGTCTCAAATCTCTCTCTGCTCCAATCCATCCTCCCCTCAGCTGGCAAAGGGATCTTCCTAAAGTATAAGTCTGACCATATCACTTTTCTATTTAATCAATTTCAGTGACTCCCTATTATCTTTGGAATGAAATATAAAATCTTCGGGCTTTTATAGCCCTTTATAACCCGGCCCCTTCCTATCTTTCCAGTCTTTTTATACCTTGCTTCCCCCCACATACTCTGTGATCCAGTAGCTCTTGCCTTCCTCCTGTTCCTCGCACAAGACACTCTATCTCCTGGCACTTTGTTTTTTCATTGGATGAGCCCTATGCCTAGAATGCTCTCTCTCCTCATCTCCTCCTTGTGGCTTCCCTGGTGTCCTTCAAGTCTCAGCTAAAATCCCACTTTCTACAAGAAACCTTTCCTGATCCCCCGTTAATAATAGGGCCTATCCTCCGTGATTATTTTAAATTTATCCCGCGTACATTTTGTTTGTATGTAGCTGATTGCATGTTGTTTTGTCTGTTAAATTATAAGCTCCCTGAAAGCAAGGACTGTGGTAATAATGACAATATAACAACGACAATAGCTAATCTTTGTATAATGCTTATTTACTAGCTACTGTGCTATTTCCTTTGGACTATTTTTTGCCTTTCTTGTATCCCCAGCCTTTTAGCACAATGCCTGACACACAATAAGCACTTAATAACTACTTTATTGACTGACAATTTCTCATTTCTGATGATTCATATAGCCACATATAATTTCCAGAAGGAACCTAAAAAAGCATTGCCAGCAATTAAGAAGGCTTGGGTGAGAAATTGAAGACCATAGGGGCACAGGTTGCATTTTTCTCACTGCTGTCTGTTAAAAAAAAAGGATGTAGATAAGTTAATTTGAGAAGTGAACAGATGGCTAAAAAGATAGTGTCTGAGGCTTTCTAGACCACTGTTTATAATATAGGGTTGATAAATTCCTGGTCAGAGATGGAATACATAACAAAAGTGGATAAAAATATTTTGCCAGGTAGCTTTCAAATCTAATCAAAAGTATAAACTATGACTTTAAACTATAAAGAATGGGAGAGAGAGATTGCTTATGTATATAGCCCAAGTTACCGTATTTCCCCATGCATAAGATGCACCCCTTTTTGAAAAATTTGGCATCTAAAAACTGGGTCTGTCTTATACAGTGGTTGTAGATTTTTTTACTTGCATTTCCTGCTTTTATAAGCTTGTTGTCTTTGCGCTCATTGTTTCACATTTGTTACCGGTATATTAGGTTATGTTTTGCCGTGTTCTGCCCAGAAATGGCTCAGAAAAGATTTTCGTACAGTGCTGAATTCAAGTTAAAAGTGATCCAGTTTGCAAAAGTGAATGGAAATCATGCTGCTGAATGTAAGTTTGGTCCTCCTCCAACTGAGAAAACAATCCGAGACTAGCTACAGGAACAAGAAATCCTACTGAAAATGCCATGGCAGAAGAAGGCCATGAGAGGCAAGTCAGCAAAATGGCCTGATTTAGAGAGGGAATTGAAGATACGGATTGAAGAGCAAAGGGCAGTTGGAATTCCTGTGTCCACAAAGATGGTTCAGCATGAGGCAAGAAGAATTGCTGATGAAAAAGAAGTTACTGATTTCAAAGGAGGACACAACTGGTGCCTCAGGTTCATGAAACGGAATGGACTAAGCATGTGTACACACACCAGACTTGCCCAAAAGATGCCTGAAAGCTATGAGCAGAAGGTCCTTGAGTTTCATTGTTTTGTCATCAGTTTCAGTTGGGACAGATTGCAAATATGGACGAAGTTCAATAACTCTTTGTAATACATTTTTTTTTCTGAATTTCAGGCCCTAAAATTAAGGTGTGTTTTATACATGGGGAGACACGGTGTATACTATAGCTTCATTTCTCTCTGGGTCCCACTCCTGACTCTTTGGACTTCTTTCTCCTTCGCAGCAACCATCTCACCCTGAAAGATCCTTCTGTCTCTGTGCCTTA
Source organism: Trichosurus vulpecula (assembly GCF_011100635.1). NCBI lineage: Eukaryota > Metazoa > Chordata > Mammalia > Diprotodontia > Phalangeridae > Trichosurus > Trichosurus vulpecula. The sequence continues at coordinate 170,934,924 of NC_050575.1, read as the reverse complement.
CTGTGACTGTCAGCTCTTTTCTTTGATTGGTCAGTTCCTCCCAGAGCCTTGATTTAAAGAGAGAGCTTAAAGAGAGAAAGCCTTCCTTTCCCTCTAGGCTTCACCTTTTGCCCTTAACTTCCTGTACTTTTTTTCTCTACTTTTCTTTACCCACCCCCACTGTGGATACCTGCCCTCCTCCCCCAACTTACCAGTTGTCTTTTATATATATTTTCTCCCCCCATTAGAATGTAATCTCCTTACTATGAAATGGTCCAACCATTTTGGAAGCAATTAGGAACTATGCCCCCAACATCATTAAACAGTACATATCTTCTGACCTAGCAATGCCACCACTAGAGCTATATCCCAATGAGTTCAAAGAAAGAGGAAAAGGATGCATATGTGAAAAAAATATTTACTGCAGCTCTTTTTTATGGTGCCAAGGAACTGGAAACTGAAAGTGTCATAATTTGGGGAATGACTGAACAAGTTAAGGTATGTGAGTGTGATGGAATACTATTGTTCCTTAAGAAATGATGTAGGGGATATATTCAGAGAAACATAAGAAGACTTGAATGAGCTGATGCAGAGTGAAGTGAGCAGAACAAAGAGAACAATTTATACAGTAATAATACATTATATAATAATAGAAAAACAACTCTGAAAGACCTAGGAACTCTAATCAATGCGATGATCAACTAGGATTCCAGAGGATTCATGATAACTTATACTAAACACCTTCTGACTTGAAGTGCAGAATGAGATTTCTTTCTTTCCTTCCTTCCTTCTTTCTTCCTTTCCTTCTTTCTTTCTTTCCTTCCTTCTTTCCTCCTTTCTTTCTTTCTTTTCCTTTCTTTCTTTCCTTCCTTCTTTCCTCCTTTCTTTCTTTCTTTTCCTTTCTTTCTTTCTTTCTTTCTTTCTTTCTTTCTTTCTTTCTTTCTTTCTTTCTTTCTTTCTTTCTTTTTTCTTCTTTCCTTCCTTCTTTCTTTCCTTCTTTCTTTTTTCCTTCTTTCTTTCCTTCCTTCTTTATTTCTTTCCTTCTTTCTTCTTCCTTTCTTCATTCGTTCGTTCATTCCTTCCTTCCTTTCTTTTTGGACGTGACTTATCCAGCAATTTGTTTTACTTGACTAAACATGTTTAAAATGGGTTTTGCTTTTCTTTTTTCTTTCTCAGTGGGGTAGGGGAAGGTGTGTCTGGCACATAGTAAAAGGTTAACAAATGTTTATTGATTTGACTTGACTTTGGTTTAACCATAGTGAGTACCATAAAGGGGGAAGAATACCTGCTGAGACACAACAAATGCACAAAAGAAAAAATCCAAGAAAAGAGACAGTAGTAGTAATAATAGGTAATATTTACATAGTACCTTAAAAATTACAAAGCACTGTGACGTATTATCTTATTTTATCCTTATGACAACTCTGGGAGGTAGGAGCTTCTGTTATCTCCTTTTTGCATATGAGGAAACTGAGGCAGATAGAAGTTGTATGATTTGCCCGGGGTCACAAGGCAGCATGTGATAACATATATGTATATATACATGTATGTATATATGTATATACATATATGTGTGTATGTACGTATATACACACATATATTGTCACATGCTGCCTTGTGATCCTGGGCAAATCACACACACACACACACACACACATGTATATATAATATTATCTACTGCAGTGCTCTATCCATTTTTAAAATCCATGGCCTCCAATGTCTATACACAAATTCCTCACTTGTGTGACAGAATTTCTGGGATGAAACCTATGACTGGAATGGTTCTGGTAGGGCATGCCTTATTGAAAACAAACAGGGGAAGTAAAAGGGAGGTGGTGGAGTAATGTGTGTCTACAGGGGACTGTAGATTCCATCATAGATAAGAAAGATATATACCAACAAAGTCTGTGTTTAAATTGTCTAGATATGTGTTAATTTTAAAAATACATACATAAAAGTAATAGTCTCAGACCTTGACTCTTTGATGCTATTATATATAGGTTTACTGCCTTTATATGGATTCTGTTTAATGTTTTAAAAGAAGTCTTATTGTTAAAGAAGACATATATATATATCAGATGCAGGTTGCTTTTCTGTCATTGAATAGTCAAATCATTGACTCCCAAACTTGTATTTTCTCTTCAGTATGACCATCTCTCCTCAAATAACACAAATATAGATTTTTGTTTCTAGAAATCCTCCAGAAGGTATACTTATGTGAGGAAATCCAAGAACTAGAGGAGGTAAGCATGATGGAGAGTGTTTGGATGAACGCTAAAGGAGGAAGAAACAACAATAATTTTGCCATGAGAGAATACTACAGACCACATGAACAGAAAGAGTAAGTGATGAGGTATTTGGGAAACAGATCACAGCCTGGAACACAGAAGCGTGAGAATCTAATAATGGGAGACTTCTATTATTCAGACATCTGCTGGAGCTCTCTATCTGCCAAAAACATAGAAGCTTTATGATTTGCCTTTGTGATAAATTCTATTTGGGATCTGCTTCTCACTAATAGGGAGGAACTGGTTTCTGGGGTACAAATGATGGCAACTCTAGGGGGTGGGGGTGGGTAGGAGGTGATTATTCCATTGTAGAGCATGTGAGAGAGGAGGGGAAAGGCATAGTCTTACATGAACCCTTAGATTTTGGGAAATGAGATTTCAGAGTAAAGATAAGTAGGATTCCATGAAATAAAATGTTTCAGAGGAAGTCAGTTCAGGAGGGATGCTTAAGAATGGAATTCTAAAGACACAAAGGGAAACAGTTCCAATGAGGAGAAAAAATGGGTTTTATCTGAAGGGATGGATGTCTTTTCACAAACATACAACGAATTCACTAACCAAATTGTATTTTAAAATGAAATATAAAGAAAATGGAAGCAAGGCCAAGTAACAGAATGTGAATATAAGAGCATGGCACAGTCTTGAAAAATAGCATCAGGAAGGCTAAAGCTCAGAATGAACTGAGGCTTGAGAGGGAAGCTAAGGACAGCAACAAAATTTTTTTTAAAACATGATTTTGGGAGAAAAAGATCAAAGAAGGGATAAGGTCTTTGCTGGGGGGTGGATGAAATGATAATAACTGACACGAGGGAAAATTGATAAATATTTATTTTGCTTCTTTTTTCCCTATAAAAAGAACAATATTTATACTGAAAATGTTAGGGAAAAAAAGATTAACAGGGAGCTGGTGCCCAAGATGATTAAGAAGATGATGAGGGGACACCTAGTAGCCCTTGTTAAATTCATGTCACCTAGGCCACAGAAACTGCAACCTTGGTTCTGGAAAGAAATGGTGAAATAGCTGGACTCAAAGAGTTGTCATTGGTGCTTCAATGTCAACACATCTCTGGCAGAAATTAGGCCATTTACCAAGATGAGGCCAAAATGGATATCTGACCTATATATGAAGGGAGATATCATAAGAAAATTAGACCAACATGGAACATATTACCCATCAGACTTATGGATAAGAAAACAACTTATGAATAAACAAGAGATAAGTGAACATATACAAGAATGTAAAGTGGATAATTTCAGTTACATTAGATTAAAAATAAAACCAATGTAATGAAGATTAGAAGGAAAAGAGAAAATTGGGAGAAAAATTTTTATATACAGTTTCTCAGATAAAAGCCTCATATCTTAAATACATAAAAAACTTCATCAAATTTATAAGAATATGAGTCATTCTTCAATTGGTAAATGGTCAAAGGATTTGAATAGGTAGCTTTTCAGTGAAGAAATCAAAATTATATATAGTCACATAAAAATGCTCTAAGTCACTATTGATTAGAATGTTGCAAATTAAAACAACTTTGAGATATCATCTTATATGTATCAAGTTGATTAAAATGATAGAAGGGGAAAGCAACAAGTGTTGAAGGGGATGTGGAAAAATTGGGACACAAATTCATTGTTGGTGGAACTGTGAACTGTGAACTGATCAATAGACATGGTTTCTGGGTAATTTATATCATGGTGATGGGCTTACAGTTTATATAGCCTTCCAATAGGGACTGATGTCACCCCATCATCATGTCACCTCTGGATGGAAGATATCTCTATACCATACCACTCCCAGTCTTGGGCTATGTAGATGAAAGGATCTATCTTCACCTAAGCTTGAGTAGAAAACAATGGGCTTCCCCACCCTAGATTAAGTTCCTTTCAAGGTTGGGTGGGTTGTGACCAAGATGGAGGAGAGTTGGTAATGTCCTTCAAGAAAAGGGAACTTCTTAAAATGAAGAATTTAGAAAAAGAGGAGAGCCTCTGAATCTCCTCAAGATATTGGTTATTATCAATTGGGGAATGGCCGAACAAGTTGTGTTATATGAATGTAATGGAATACTATTGTGCTATAAGAAATGATGAACAGTTAGACTTCAGAAAAACCTGGAAAGACTTATGTGAACTAATGCTGAGTGAAGTGAGCAGAACCAGGAGAACATTGTACACAGTAATAGCGGCAGTGTGCGATGACTGATTTTGATAGACTTAGCACTTCTCAGCAATGCAAGGACCTAAAACAATTTCGAAGGACTCATGCTGGAAAATGCCATCCACATCCAGAGAAAGAACTATGGGGTCTGAATGTAGAGTGAAGCAGACTATTTTCTTTTTTTGTTTTGTTTTGTTTTTCTTTCTCATGGTTTCTCCATTCATTATAATTTTCCTATATAACATGACTAATGTGAAAATATGTTTAATAGGAATGTATATGTGGAGCCTATATCAGATTGCAAGCCATCTTGGGGATGGAGGGGGAGAGAAAATTTAAAACTTATGGAAGTGTATGTTGAAAACTAAAAATAAGTAAACTAACTAATAATAAAAATAAATTAATAAAAAGATATTGGTTATTAATAATCATTTCTCACAAGAGCTATCTGGAGTTATGTCCAAAGAGTTAAAAAACTGTGTATACCCTTTGTCCTAGCCACAGCACTACTAGGTCTATTTCCCAAGGTGATTGGGGAAAAAGAAAAATAACTTATATATGTTCCAAAATATTTACAGCAGCTCTCTCTGTGGTGGCAAAGAACTGGGAATTGAGGGAATGTCTGTCAACTGGTGAATGGCTAAACAAGTTGTGCTATAAGATTATGATGGAATATTTGTGTGCTATAAGAAATGATGAACTGGTTGATATTAGAAAAGCATGGTAAGACTTGCATGAAATAACGAGGAGTGAAATGAGGAGAACCAAGAGAACACTGTATACAGTAACAGCAGTATTGTTTTAAGAACAACTCAGAATGACTAAATCGTTTTGAGTATTATAAATACTCAAATCGACCACGATGGACCTATAAAAGAAGATGCTATCCATGTCCAGAGAAAGAAATGATAAAGAGAAGTATTTATAGGATGGTTTTTACATATCTATATTACATATGTATATATTCATATATAGATCGGGGAAAAAAATTTAAAAATGCAGAGCAGAGAACCAAAGAAAACTTCAAAGGAAGCACAGAAAAGTGGGGTAGCTTCGAACATGATGTGTAGTGTTTGTTACATAGTTAAAAAAAAAAGTAAACAGTGTGAAATGGAAATCTGTGGTTTTATATTGAATTCTCTTTTTATGCTATGGTGTGTATATGGAATTTTCTCTCTCTCTTTTTTTGTCTTTTTGCATTTAAATTCAATGTGAACAACAACAACAAAAACAAAAATAAACAACAGGAAGTGTCAGGAGAATACCCCAGGGACTTGTGCTTGGCCTCATGTTGTTTAACATTTAATGAAATGACTTGGACAAGGGCACAGATGGTTTTCTCATCAAATTAGCAGATGATAACAAGCTGGGAGGGATTAGCTAGTATAGTAGGTAACAGAGGCAGGATCCAAAAGGATCTTGACAAGTGAGAACATTTGGTCTGAATCTAATAAGATGAAATTAAACAGGGATAAACGTAAAGACTTTCACTTGGGTTTAAAAATAAATGTCCCAAATATAAGACGGGCGAGGCATGGCTAGATAGCAATTGTTTTTTAAAAAAAAATCTGGTGCCTTTAGGAGACTGCCAATGTGTCAGCAGTGTGATGTCTCAGCCAAAAAAACCCAAATAACAATATGATTCTGGGCTACATTAAGAGGGTAAAAAAGCTTCCAGGAACAGGGAGCAATGTCCCATCCTCTGTTTAAGAAGGACATTGATATCTGAAGAAGGTCCATAGGAGGGCAACCAAAATGGCATAGGCCCTGGAGTCCATTCATAAACAAGATTCTGGGGGTGGAGGGACATTATAGCCACCTTCAAATGTTTGAAGGATTTTCCCGGGGAAAGGGGTTTATATTTGTTCTCTTAGGCCTGAGAGGGCAGAACCAGAAATAATGGGTAGAAATTGCAAAGAGGAAAATTTAGACTTGATAATCAGGAAAAATTTTCAATGCTAAGCAAAAGTAGAATGTTCTTCCTCAAGGGGTGGTGGATTTCTCTTCTTTAGAGATCTTTAATTGGAGACTGAATGACCATTTGTCAGTTATGTTATAGAGGGGATTCCTTTCATTTTGGGATGGACTAGATGGCTTCTGAGGCTCTCCCAACTCTCAGATTCTGTGAAATCTATGATACTGAGTTGTGGTGACTGGAAAGCCTTTCTTAGGCTCGCCTGTTTTAATCCACAATGAAGCTATGAATTGCCATAACTAGCTAAGGACAACCAGCCAGTGTCCCAAGGCTAAAATTAAGTCTATTTTATTTACTGCTGTAGCTGGTACTAATTCAAAGTCTGTTGTTCCATACAATTATCTTAGAAAATTGTTTGGACTCCTTTTCAATCCTCATTGGGTGTCTTGTGCCTCCTAAAATCCATTTTTTGGGACTATCTCACTGTGTTGGTAAACAAAATGGGCTCTTAGCACTCAGTTCAACCAAGTGCCCTTGGAGAGTTTGGCTTTTGTTTCCCTGATTAGATTTGGGAGCCCTTGGTGGCCTCCTTACCTCAGGGGAGGGCCTAGTTTACACATGAGTTTGAGTGACATGTTTGGGAATCAGAGGCTTTTAGACCACGTGGGTTTAAGTCGCCTCTTTGTGAGATTCTAGGTCACCTGGGTGAGTTGCATGTGGGACTCACTCTTGACCCTGAAAAAGATATAAAACCAGGGGTTGGCTTTCTCTTCTTTGGAGCTCTTAGCCACAGCAGTGGTGGCACGTGTGACTGGGCCAGCCCTTGTTATGAGCTCCTGGGCTGAACCTAGATGTTAGTAACTATGAATTGTATTGGGTCTGTCTGTTTATGTTTATAATTTGTTTGTATTTGTCCCGAAGTTTAGGGTGCTGGCTTTTTCCCCTGAACTAAGTGAATGATATTTGTATGCTGAATTAAAGTAAGCTTGTCAACCCCTTAACTTTGCTTTCCTTAGTAAAGCAGATGAAAAGAACCTGGGCTTTTGCAGCGTGCTGGTAGCATTCTTGTTGTTGGGCTTGTGTTGGTCTTTCACCCCCACAACAGGTGCTAGCTGGATTGTTGAAACACCCACCAAAAATACAGTAGAAGCCATCAAATCCAACCCCTCACCTGCCCCAACCCTTTCCCTAGATCCTTTTGTATTAGAATGCAAACAAAGTCGAACTAGAACAAATGCCATCACAGAAGGCAAGGTCATTGACATCCACTCTCCAAGCACACATTCCTGTGTTTATTATGTCTGTCAGCAAAAAACAATGACTGGATTTTGTGTTATATTTTCCCAGTGCAAATACTCATTGTCTCCCTTTGTTGACAGAGATCTTGTCCAACTGGAGAGGGCAATAGGCTGGTAGATATAACTTCTGATAGAAAGAAAAGTAGTTTCCTCTTCCATCTATGCCTTTGGGGTTCAATAACCTTGAATTAGCAGGAATAACTATGTCCTGTTCATGGGGGCTTCTCTCCTATTGGAATGTCAGTGATTCGGTGTCTCCATGCTCTTCCCCATAATTAGATCAGGGCTGTAACAGCCATGGGAGTTTTCTTCCCTAGCCTTAGAAATGTAGCCATTATCTGAATTTCACTGACTCAGAGCAGAACAAAAAAAGAGGCTTGTCTGTTAATACCCCCCTTTGCCATTAAGGCTGATTACAGCAATTACCACAGTACTGAATTGTACATATTGTGAGATAAAACAATTACACGCAAATAATAGACTCCACACATCCATGAAAACGGGGATTTTAAGCCATAGTGATTTAACAGACTGTGTATTGATGTCAATCTTTTCTCTTGGTGCAGTATCAATGTCAGATTTCAGACTTTATGCTTGTAGCCTTTTAGTATCTGACCAGCCATTTAAGCCCTGGTTCATCATTGGAGAAACCTGTAGGCTTGACGTCATATTCTTTTGGGTGAATTTGGTTCTAAGCTTAAGCTTCTGGGACCTTCCACGTTTAAAATTTGTGGCTGAGGAAAGATATTTCTTCATCTTCACCTGGACCTGAACATGATCATGTTGAAGGTTAACTCAGCCTCCCTGGCTGTATGTGTGAGTGACTCTGACTGCCCCTGCTCCTACTCTTGCATATCTCATGTTAGAATTTGGACTTCCCCTCCTGAAAATTAAAATATGCCATAATAATGTTTTACATTGGACGAGTCTCTTTGGTTCTACAAAATCTCCTTTATATCCCAGAATTGCTGAAAAAGAACAGGGAAACAGGGTACCAATGGAAGAGGGATTTCCTATAAGTGGTGAGGTCCTCAAGATATTCCTATTTGCAGAGGATATTGTGCCAACTGAATCAGTATTACAGTGCCTCCTCAGTGGGATGCTGAACAATGCTAAAGGAAATTACTTAACCAAGCTGGCTGAGCCCACTGAAAATTTATGCTTCCTAATCTCAGCTGGGGCTTCATTTCATAAAGTCAATCTTTTTATTCCCCCCTAATTATCTCTTTCATTCTCTATGGAGAATGAAAGTTTTCTTTTCTTTCCTAAAGCCTCCTATACCACTCCTTGCTCCATCCTCTCAGCAGAGGACCCCACCTCATTCTTTATTAAGATAATAGAGACTACTGGCTATGAGCTCCCAGTTCTACATATCTAGCCCCAGACTCTTACCTGAGCTCTACTTTCACATTACTAACTGTCTATGGGAAATTTCAAGCAAGATATTCTAGAAGCAGTTAGGTGGTGCAGTAGATAGAGTTTTGAATCTGGATTCAGGAAGACCTGAGTTCAAATGTAGCCTCAGACATTCATCTCTTGTGGGACTCTGGGCAAGTGATTTACCTTCTGTCTACCTCATGGTAAAATGAGATACTACTAGCACTTGGCTTGTTGTGAGGATAAAATGATAAAATAAATAGAAATAATATAATAAATTATAATAGGATATAATAAATATATAGTATAATAAAATAAAATGATAAAATGAGATATTTTTTAGAGTACTTAGTACAGTGTTTGGCAGGCCTAATACATGCTTATTTCCTTCTGTCCCTCCCATCTTCCCTCCTTCCCTCCTTCCTTCCTTCCTTCCTTCCTTCCTTCCTTCCTTCCTTCCTTCCTTCCTTCCTTCCTTCCTTCCTTCCTCCCTCCCTCCCTCCCTCCCTTCCTCCCTCCCTCCCTTCCTTCCTTCCTTTCTTCCTTCCATGATCATTTCAAACTCAACATATCCAAAATCTTTCAAGGGCATCACTGCCCTTCCAGGGACCCAGGTTCACAACCTCAGAGTCATCTTTGATCTTTCACTCTCCCTCACTCCACACATCCCATCAGTTGCCAAGCCTTGTTTATCATTTTTTAAATCATCATCTTGAAAGAACCAAAACTGCAGGTGGTCCAAAGGATGATAGAGAGATATGTTATGGGTAGAAGTAGATTACTGCTCATTTCCAGTGATGGCCTTGTAAGATGTGGCATGAGGGATGTCATGGAGGAATTGTGTGGTTGGAAAAGGAGGTGGGATGATCAGGTAGTGAGATCAAGGTTTAACAGACAGGCAACCTGAGTGCTACATTGGTACCCAAGAAACACCCCTGCCTACATACATATATGCAAATGTATATTTTTACTTATATACATATAAAACTAGAGGAAGTCCTCTAGCCTAAGGGCTAGATCTTTTGAGGAAGATATATGGGAGACCACAGATAAGAATAGCACAGAACAAGAAAGGTATAGGTGGGATATGATCTGTTCTGTTTGAGGAGAGGGGGAATAACCACTCATATCAATGAAATTATAGGTACATTGAAGTAAATGACAAATATTTCAATAGCCCTGAGTGGTGCTTAGTGGAATAATGTTGTCCCATTTTATTGGTGAAGAAACCAGTTCAGAATGGAGGATGATTTTAATAAATACTAAAACAGTCTCTTCCCATCACTCCTTTATATGTGTTTTCTCTCTCTAGAATGTTAACCCGCTGAGGGCAGGGACCGTCTTTGTATTTGCATTTATATTCTTAGTGTTTGGTTCCATGAGTTTGGTTTGGTGCTTTTTCATCTATTTTTCTTCTATTTTTCTTCTATTTTTCATTTCGTCATCTATTTTTTCATTTATTTCTCTAAGGAGCTAATTTTCTAGGAAAAAGATGCACCATACAAACAGGTAAGTATACAAAATCATTTGTAGAGGGAGAAAATAGTAACGACTAACCCTGTTTATTGAAGAAAGTGCTAATTGGAGTGTCTTGAAGGAAGGAAAATGAGGATTCTTTGAGACTGAAAGCTTTCTGGAAATGGGTTATAGCTTGGTTAGGCGGAAGCAGGGAATGGAATGCTGACTTCTAGGAAAAATTTGTGGACTATTTTGGCTAAAACATGAGTACATCAAAGGGGAGTATTTGAAATAATACTAGAAATGATGGCTGAAGTCTTAACAGTGACAACTAGAATTTATATAGCATTTTAAGGTTTGCCAAACATTTTACAAATGTTGTCTCATTTTATCCTCACAGTAACCCTAGGAGGTAAATGCTATCTATCATGCCCATTTTGCAGATGAAGAAGCTGATGCACTGAGAGATTAAGGACTTACTCACCATCACACAGCTACTACGTGTCTGGGACTGGATTTAAACTCAGACCTTCTTGACTCCGGGTGCAACGTTCTGTCTGCTACGCTACCTTAATTGCCAGGCTGAGCAGTTTTTATTTTACACTGGATGCAAGTGGGAGCCACCGATGGTTTTTGGGAAGAAGAATGACATAGTTAGAAATATTCTTTGGAATATTATTTTGGTTACCTTGTAGAGAATGGATTGTTGTTGTTTGTCTTTTATTCTCGAAGAGGACCAATGACATCAGGAGTGTGATGTCTTGACTTGCAAGTGAATTGGGTTTTAGCGAGGCAGAGCTTTGCAAAGTCATCAGCCTCACTCTCTCTTCCAGGGTCACCTGAGTCCTGAGGGAAGAAATGAAGTGGGAGAACCAATTAGGTGGCTAGTGTAATAATCTATGCGAAAAAGTAATGAGTCTCAACAAGGGTGGTGGTGGTCGTGAGGGTAGAGAAGGGGGTGGAAGGGAGAGAAGCTGTGGAGGTAGAAGCAACAGAACATGGCATCATATTACATATACAGGCAGATAAGGGAGCAAATTATCTTGAGGTTATGAGCCTGGATGCCTGGGAAGATGTGGCACCTGCAATAGAGATAGGGAAATTTGGAGGAGGGTTGTATTCGACAGGAAGAAGTTAATGAGTTCTCTTTTGGAAGGGTTGAACTCTATATACAGATAAAGCACTCAGGTGGAAATATCCAAAAGGCACTTGACAATAAGAGACTTGAATTCTGCAGAGAGATTAGGGCTGCATATATAGATAAGAGAGTCATCTGTGTAGAGGTGGTGATTTAAATAATTGAAATAGATGAGATTACAAGGAAGAGGGTATAGCCAGAAGAGAAGGGGACCTGGAGCAGAACCTTGAAGGACATCCATGCTTATGAATGGCAAATGGATGATGAGCCAATGAAGGAGACTGAAATGGAGTGGTTAGAGAGGTGGGGAAAGAACCAAGGGGGACCAGCATAGAAGCCGAGGGAGGGGAGAATATTCAGAAGAGGGGGCAGTCGACTCATTTAAGGTCATACAATTAGGAAGAGAGTTAGAACCTAGATCTTCTGACTCCAAACCCGATGCTCTTTCTGTCATGACTAATTGCTCTATAACTCACTTACTTATTCCTCATTTTTATAGTTTCATGTATATCAGTTCTGTCCCCCAATTTGATTATATGATCCTTAAGGTTAGTGGTTGCACTGTATACAGGATCACTAGAAATTCCACAGGAATTTGAATATTCTATTACCTTGGGCTGTCTGCCGGACAGAAACACCCTAAATATTGGTATTTAAAATAAAAATTATTCAAACTTAGCACAGCTGTGTTGTACAACTCTATGTAACATGTGCTTATTTCAGAATGAGTGACAGGAATCAAAGGATGTGGATTTAAATGCTGGCTCTGTTAGCTGCTGTGTGGCCTTAGGCAAAGGAATGAACCTCTCTGGGCCTGGGTTTCCCCATCTATAAAATGAAGGGGCTAGATTAGATTATCTCTGAAGTCTGTATTGATGATCGACACAGATGTATCAGCATGCTGTGACTGCAGGATCCATAGAAGCTGCAAGAACATTTCAATTAATCTTTAAATGCTGTTTACAAAAGTATTTCCTTTTTACCTGTAGGTGAAGGAATTAAAATAAAAAAGTTCAAAAATTTGAAAAATAGAATAGGGACCTTTTATGAAGACAAATTTCACCTTTGGTGAGCATCAGGGAAGGTAATAATGATGATAGACAGTATTTATATAGTTCTTTTTTTCAAAGTGCCTTAAATGATATCATAAGAACCCCTGGGAAGTAGGTGCTATTATTCTTATTTTACAGGTGAACAAGATGAGACAGGCAGAGGTTAAGTGACTTGCCCAGGGTCACACAGCTAGTGAGTGTCTGAGGCTGGAGCCAGACTTAAATCTTCCTGACTTCATTCAGCCGCCATTTTTGTAGTGTGTTCTGTACCAAGTTCCATTGGAAGAAGGATTCCCCACTGATAAAGAAGTTCTAGTGAGGGCAGAGATGGCTGAAAGGTGGATGGCTCAAGGGTTGCCCTGGCATCTCTGAAATATAGAAAGAAATATAGGAAAGCCTTCGATACATTAGTCAATCCTCTAGTGAAGATTTACAGAAATAATACAAATAAGAATCACACAGGATGGGAAGGTGTTAGGTTGTGATTTGCATTGGTGGAGAATGTCTGCACCGAAGAGAGCATGTACCTATAGAAATATTGACATAAATAGGAGCATTTTAAGGTCACGTGGTGGTACATTGTAGAATATAAGCAGAATAATGGCAGGATATAAACTCCTTGTGGGCAAGGCTGTTTTTCATTTTGGCTTTGCTATTACTATTGCCTGGCCTGGGGCCTTTTGTATAATGGGTGCTTAATAAATTGTTGTTGAAACTTTGAAAGATTTAGGAACTCTGAAGAACACAATGAAACCGACCACAGTTTCAGAGGACTCCTGATGAAACACACCGCCCACCTGCAGAGAGAGAGCTGATAGACTCAGTGTAGATAGAAGCATTTTTTGGGGTGGGGGGAGGTAGGGAGGCTTGGCCAATATGGGAAGTTGTTTTGCTTGACTATATATATTTGTAACAGGCTTTGTTTTTCTTGTTTTCTCAATGGGTTCAAATTCTAGCTCTGCCATTTACTCCTTCTATAACGTTGGGCAAATTGTATAGTTTTTCAGGACTCATTTTCCTTATCTGTAAAAGGAGAGAGTTTGACTAGATGGGTTCAGCTCTAAATTCATGATCCTATGATTCTGTCAATAGACAATTAGGGGTACATGTGGATAGAGCAGTGGGTCTGGCGTCAGGAAGACCTGAATTGAAATCTTGCCTCTGATATATACCGTCTGTGTGACCCTGGACAAGTCACTTGACCTTTATTTGGCTCAGTTTCCTTAATTGTAAAATGAAGATAATAACCCACTTACCTCCTAGGGTTGTTGTGAGGATCAAATGAGATGGTATTTTTATAGCACCTGTCACATAGTAGATACTATATAAATTCTTATTCCTTTTCTTTATTCCCCTCAGTAGCAGAATTTGAACCCATGTCTTTCTGACTTCAAATTCAGCACTCTATCCAGTATAGCCATACTGCCTCTTTGGTCTTTATCTAAAGCAGGGGTGGGGAACCTGAGGCAATGAAGACACATGTGGCCCTCTAGGTCCTCAAGTGTGGTCCTGAAGTTTAGATTCAGTCAAAGGGCCACATTTGAGGGCCTAGAGGGTCACATTTGAGGGCCTAGAGGGCCACATATGGCCTTGAGGCTGCAGTGTCCTGTAGCTAGGCTTAATGTAATGCTTCACATGTATCAGACCAAAAACCCAACATATCAATGAGACTTTTTGCTAATCTATCTGTATTAGGATTTTAAAAAAGATTGTTAAACTCACACCTCCAAATATGGTGATCCCTTAGAGGTGGGAGAGAATATAGTAGGGGTATAGGGTGCTGAACAACACCTCTCAGGTGCTCTGTGGGACAAACACGTCAAACCCTTAATCCTCAGTGGGCTGCTTGACTTGTTTCTTTATTAATTTTCCCAAGGGATATATTTTGATATTTGTGCATATATTACTAAAAAGTGCAAAAACTCCAATCAATCAATTAATTAATTAGTTATGAGTTCTCACTCTAGTTCATAAAAACTGGAGAAACCTCTTTTCCCATAAACATTTTCTCTTCTATCAGTCTCAAAACTAAACCCACAGGCTTAGAGAAACATCATTATTACTAGCCATATAATTTATTAACAGTAACTAATAATACAGAAGAAAGAAGACTATTTTGATAATGTCCTGGCTTCCAGAAGAGTCACAGTCAGCATTTCCTCCTACCAATAGCTGCAACTGTGGACTCCTCTGAAACGTTGGAGCCACGATTCAATGATTCAGTTTTTCTCAATATGGCAGTTAAAGCCATAAGGAATTCTCCTCAGAATATCCGTTGTGGTCCAGTGGAAAGAGGATTTGAAGAGTTAAATTCAGTTTTCTCAAAATATCTTTTTACATTTTCTCCAAGATAGTAGTTAACTTTCCAAGTCCCTCATAGACTCATTCTCTCCTGGAAGTTGACTGTAGTCTCCCACAGACTCTTTTTCCATCATAGTTAACTCTCTAAATCCCCTCAGGAAAGATAATCTCACAGTCCTCTCTCTGTCTCTCTCTCGTACTCTTTCAGCCATGACAGTTAATTGTTATTCTCCAAATTCTATTCACTCTCTTAACGATAAATAACAGTAACTCAAGCATCTGTGAGTGAGGTTTTTTAAACTAAGGTTATAGTAGCATATAGAGGGCTGGTCCTGGAGTCAGGAAGACTCATCTTCAGGAGTTCAAATCTGGCTCAGACACTTATTAGCTGTGTGACCCTAGGCAAGTCACTTAACCTTGTGTTTGCTTCAGTTTCCTTATCTGAAGAATGAGCTGGAAAAGCCAATGGCAAACCACTGCAATATCTTTGACAAGAAAACCCCAAATGGGGTCATGAACTGAAAAATGGGCACAACTGAAAAATGACTGAAAAACAGCATCATAGATTATATAGCCACAGTTTTTTTTAAAAAGAAAGAAACATAAAGGAAGAGCTCTAATGTGAATGGATGCATGAATATATATTGTATCTAATTCATAATTTTTCAAATGTACATATTCATTATTGTATTTAATAAATGCATCCATTCAAAAGTATTACTGGTTTTATAAGAGATTTTGTTATCATGCATTTTCTCAATCAATGGATACTAATACTTCAACTACTCTCGTGAGAAGTTTGTGAAATATTTTTATGGTTAAAAAGCATTTTCATTCTTGCAAAGTTTGGGAACTATTGCTGTTCTGGCCTAGACTGTGTCCTGATTAGGAGTTAGGAGATCTCGTTTTGAGTCCTATCTTTGTCACTCTCTATATAACCTTGAGCAAATCTCTTTCCCTCAATTGGAAATTCATTTCTCCATTTATAAAATGAGGAATTTGGACTCTATGGCTGGAAATGGTATGAACTCTCCTTTTCTCCATCTCCCCTTCCCTTCTCTTCCCTTCTTTTTTGTTAGAAAGGCCTGAGAAAACATAAGCCCCCAAAGAATGCTCTGGAGTTTGGAAATTCCAATAAAAAAAATCACAATTGATTGACATCAAATGCTCTTTGAGAAAGGAAAATGATTTGGTGTAGAGAAATAACTATTGATTAAATTTTTGAAAAGCCTTATGCTAATGACTTCCCCCTGCCTCCCTGCTCACAATTCCTTATTGCTGAGGAGTCCTCCAAAACACTCTCTATGCTCCTGATGGTTATATTTTGACTAAGAAAGTTACAGCAGAGCTCTTTAATTTCTTAAGAAATATAGCATCCTTATTCTATTAGGGGTCATTTTTAGGAGACTATGTAGTTGATTTTGGGCTAGGGATCATTCAATGTATGTTTCCAGGTGGGGTGGGAAGAGTGGTTATGGAAGACAAGAAAATGAAGAAAAGAGATGCTGTAATAGATCACTTTAGATTCTTGGTTGGGTGGAAGAAAAATGGTTATGAATGGAATACGGTACACTGAACCAACATTTGTCTTAAGGAGATCATACTCCAAATCTGAGCGGGTGGGTGGCATAAATAAATGAGCCCTTAGGCTGTGCAGAATTATGTGGGTGTGAACAAGTGATTAACAATGAAAAGGCCAGATACCCAGAATGCCTGCCATCTGGAAACAGAAGAGTCTATTTCACTCCTGAAATCTAGGAAACAGAGAGTGGGCAACCCCAGACTGAGGTGTTTCCTCCTTCTTCAGGTTGTTCATCAATTTTCCGTAGACATGTTGAGGCTCTCCAGGTAAGATGACATCTCTTTTGTGTCAAATTCAGGCTTATAGGTGGGGAGGCTATAAATGGCATTAAAAAATTTGATTTAATATTAAACTTAGCCAGTAATAATACTAAACAGGATAGAAGCTGACAAATAATCTATTTCCTTCAGGATGGCATGCCCTTCCCTAAAGTGTCCAGAAGAGAATAGATGATAGTTTCTCCACCCTGGTCCTTTTGCAGATCCCAAGTATTCACTTATGATTGACTAACAATAATAACTGAACTACAAAAATTTAAGAACAAGATTTTTAGTAGATGTTGCAATACTAGACATTAATAACCTTTGAACTATTTACATGGAATGAAAAGACACCTAGAAGACATGTGGGAAGAGAAAAAGTACATATCATCCCCATTATCTTCTCTACTACTTTCCTGAAGCTGCTTTTGGGAAGTCTATGGAGTCTGCATCCCAATACTTTGATTACAAAAAGTCAATCATTTTATCGACCTATGCAATAGTTTTGCCAAATACTGAATGTGAAAGAATAATAGCAGGATAGAGACTAGTCCCAAGAACATTTTTGAGGTCCAATGAACTTAAAGATCAAAATGAAAGCATGGTGATAATGACAATGATGACAAATATATAAAGCTTTAGTATTTACAAAAAATCATCCCTCACAGCAGATCTATGAAGTAAGTAGTGCTAAAATAACTATCCCTATTTTATGGATGAAGGGACTTTGGGCAAGTCATTTAACTTCTCCAGTCCTCTGTCACATAGCTAGTAAAAACTTTAGAAATGTGAATTAAATGTAGATTTATTGTATATAAATTCAACACTTTCCAGTTATAGCACATTTTCTTTCTTTTTTTTCTCATTATTTATTTAACATTTAAAAAATTTTGGGAACTAAAAGTAAAAAGAAGACCTATATGTACAAAAAATACTTATAACAACTCTTTATATGGTGGCAAAGAATTGGAAATTGAGGGAATGCCCATCATTTGGGAAATGGATGAATAGATTGTGGGATATGACTGTGATAGAATACTATTGTATAAGAAATGTCAAGGGGGATGGCTGCATAAAAACCTTGGAATAACTATATGAACTGATGCACAGTGGAGTGAGCAGAACCCAGAGATCATTTTATATGGTTACAGCAATATTGTAATGATGATCAACTATGAAAGACTTAGCCACTCTGATCAATACAATGATCCAAGACAATTTCAAGGGACTCACGATGAAAAATGCTATCTGCTTCCAGAGAGAGAACTGATGAACTCTAAGTGCAAATTGAAATATATACATATATATGTATATATATTTACTTTATTTTTCTTATCTTTGCAACATGGCTAATATGGAAATGTTTTGCATGATGTTATATGTATAATTAATATCATATTGTTTGCCTTCTGTCTGCTCATAATTTTTTATAGCACAATAGTATTCCATTACATTTATATGCCACAACTTGTTCATCCATTCCCCAATTGATGAGCATCCCCTCAATTTCCAATTCTTTGCCACCATAAAAAGAGTGGCTATAAATATTTTTGCATGTATAGGTCTTTTTCCTTTTTTAAAAAATCTCTGTGGGAAAAGACCTAGTAATGGTATTGCTGGGTCAAAAGGCGTGCACAGTTTATAGCCCTTTGGACATAGTTCTAAATTATTCTCCAGAATGGTTGGATGAGTTCTCAACTCCACCAACAATGCACTCATTTCTTTGTTTTTCCATATTCTCTCTAGCATTTGCCATTTTCCTTTTCTGTCCTGTTAACCAATTTGATAGGTGTGAGGTGAGTGGCGCCTCAGAGTTGTTTAAATTTGTGTTTCTTGGATAATAGTGTTTTAGGGCATTTTTATATGACTCTAGATTGCTTTGATTTCCTCTTCTGAAAACTGTCTGTTCATATCCTTTGACCATTTATCAATTAGAGAATGGCTCTTATTTTTATAAACTTGATTGAGTTCCCTATATATTTGAGAAATAAGGCCCTTGTCATAGAAACTTGAGGTAAATCTATCTCCTCCCCAGTTTCTTGCTTTTCTTCTAATTCTGGCTTCATTCATTTTGTTCATAAAATCCTTTTTTAATTTCATGTAATCAAATTATCCATTTTATATCTCATAATCATCTCTATGTCTTGTTTAAATACTTCCCTTATCTATAAATCTGACAAGTAAAATATTCCATGCTGTCCTAATTTGCTTATGATATCACCCTTTATGTCTAAATCAAGGAACCATTTTGACTTTATCTCAGTATACAATGTGAGATATTGGTCTTTACCTAGTTTCTGTCAAATTGCATTCTAGTTTGCTCAGAAATTTTTGTGAGATAGTGATTTCTTGTCCCCAAATTTTACACTTTTGGGTTTGTCAAACACTAGATTGCTATAGTCATTCACTACTGTGTATTGTATACCTAATTTATTCCATGGATCCACCACTCTAGTTCTTAGCTAGTACCAGGTTGTTTTGATGATTACTCCTTTGTAATACAATTTGAGATCTAGCACTGCTAAGCTATCTTCCTTCACATTTTATTTTCATTGATTCCCTTGATATTCCTGACCTTTTGTTCTTTTTCTAGCTCTATAAAATAACTTTTTGGAAATTTGATTGGAATGGCACTGAATAAGTAAATTAATTTAGGTAGAATTGTTATTTTCGTTAAATTGGCTCAGCTTACACATGAGCAATTAATATTTTCCCAGTTATTTAGACCTGACTCTATTTTTATGAAAAGTCTTTTGTAATTGTGTTCATATAGTTCCTGAGCTTGTCTTGGCAGGTAGACTCTCAAGTATTTATATTATCAGAAGTTATTTTACATTTCCGTTTCTTCCTGTTGGTCTTTGTTGTTAATATACAGAAATGCTGATGATTTATTTGGGTTTTTTATAACCTTCAGCTTTGCTGAAGTTGTTAATTAATTCACTCAGTTTTTTAGTTGATTTGCTAGAATTATCTAAGTATACCATCATATCATCTGCAAAAAATGATAGTTCTGTTTCTTCAATGCCTATTCAAATTCCTTCAATTTCTTTTTCTTGTCACATTGCTATAGCCAGCATTTCTAGAACAATACTGAATAATAGTGGTGATAATAGGCATCCTTGCTTTAGCCCTGATCTTGTTGGGAAGGCTTCTAGCTTATCCCCATTACAGAAAATGCTGCTGATGGTTTTAAATAAATGTTACTTATCATTTTAGGAAAGGCCAATTTATTCCCATGCTTTATTTTTTTTAATAGGAATGGGTGTTATATTTTGTGAAAAGCTTTTACTCCATCTATTAAGATAATCTATGATTATTGTTGTTTTTGCTACTGATTTGGTAAATTATGCTGATAGTTTTCCTAATATTGAACTAGCCTTGCATTCCTGGTATAAACCCACCTGGTCATAGTGTATGATCTCTGTGGTATATTGTTGTAATCTTGTTAGTATTTTATTTAAAATTTTTGCTTCAATATTCATTAGAGAAATTCATCTATAATTTTCCTTCTCTGTTTTTCCTCTTCCTGGTTTAGGTATTAGCAGTAGAAATTTAGTAAGACTCCTTCTTTGCCTATTTTTCCAAATAGTTTAAATAATATTGGAAGTAATTGTTCTTTAAATATTTGGTTGAATTCACTTGTGAATCCATCTGGTCTTATGGATTTTTTCTTAAGGAGCTCATTGATGGTTTGTCTAATTTCTTTTTCTAAGATAAGACTTTTTAAGTATTCTATTTCTTCTTCTGTTAATCCAGGCAATTTATATTTTTGCAAACATTTAGCCATTTTACTTAGACTGTTAGATTGATTGGCATATAATTGGGCAAAGTAGCTCCTAATAATTGCTTTAATTCCATCTTCATTGGTGGCAAATTTGCCCTCTTCATTTTTGATACTGGTAATTTATTTTTTTTTCTCCTTTAAAAATAAAACTAACCAATGGTTTATGTTTTTATTTTTTCCCCATAAAATCACCTCCTGGTTTTATTTATTAGTTAATGGTTTTCTTATTTTCAATTTTATTAGTCTCTCCTTTGACTTTCAGGATTTCCAATTTGGTGTTTAATTGGGGATTTTAATTTGTTCTTTTTCTAGTTTTTCCTTTTTTTTTTTTTTTGGTGTTACATGCCTAATTCCTTGTTTTCTCTTTTTCTATTTTATTGATGTAAACATTTAGAGATATAATTTTTCCCCCAAGCACTCTTTGGCTACATTCCATACATTTTAGCATGTTGTCTCATTGTTATCATTCTTTTTAATGAAATTATTTATTGTTTCTATGATTTGTTCTTTGACCCACTCATTCTTTAAGATTAGATTATTTGGTTTCCAATTAATTTTAAAACTGTTTCCATGGTTCTTCATTGAAATAATTTTTATTGCATTATGATCTGAAAAGGATGCACTTAATATTTCTGGGTTTTTTTTTGCATTTGGTTGTGATGTTTTCATACCCTAATACACAGTCAATTTTTGTGAAAGTGTCATGTATAGCTGAGAAAAAATGTTACATTCCTTTCTATTTTCATTCAGTTTTCTTAATTTTGAAATTCTGTTCATCTCCTTAACTTCTTTCTTATTTATGTTTCAGTTAAATTTATCTAGTTCTAAGAAGGGAAATTTGGGGTCCCCTAGTAGTATGGTTTTACTATTTTCTCCTGTAACTCATTTAACTTTTCCTTTTAGAATATGGATGCTATGCCATTTGGTGCATATATGTTTAGTATTGATATAACTTTGTTGTCTATGGTACTCTTTTTTTTTTTAAGCAAAATGTAGTTGATAGCTATCCCTGCTTTTTTTTTAAACTTCAGCTGAAGCATAGTAGATTCTACTCTAGGCCCTTATTTTTGCTCTCTGTGTGTCTCTCTGTTTCAAGTGTGTTTCTTTTAAACACCATATTGTTGGACTCCTGTTTTTAATCCATTCTGCTATCTGCTTCCATTTTATGATTCCATCCCATTCACCATTCACATTCACAGTTATGATTATTAACTGTATAATTCCCTCCATCCTATTTTCCCCTGGTTTATGCTCTCTCTCTCTCTCTCTCTCTCTCTCTCTCTCTCTCTCTCTCCCCTCCTCCCTCTCTCTTTCTCTCTCTTCCTGTACCCCTTTTCCCATCTCAAAAGTCTCTTTTGCTTCTCACTGTTACCTTTCCTTAATCTTCCCTCCCTTCTATTAGCCCCTCTCCCGTTTTCTTATCCCCTTCCTCTTTTATTTCCCTGTAGGGTAAGATAGATTTCTAAACTCAACTGATTGTATGTTATTCCCTCTTTGAGCTAGTTCTGATGAGAGTAAGGTTTAAGTGTTGCCCCTGCCCTATTTTCTCCTCCATTGTAAAAGCTCTTTCTTGTGTGCCTCTTTTATGTGAAATAACTTTCTCTGTTCTTCCTCTTCCTTCCCCCTTCTCCCAGTGCACCCCCTTTTCTCACCCCTTAATTTATTTTTTTGAGATCATCGCATCATAGTCAACTCATACCCATGCCCTCCGACTATGTAAACTTCTAACTGCCCTGCTAATGATAAAGTTCTTAGGAGTTACAATTATAATTTCCCCATATAGGAATGTAAACATTTTAATCTTATTGATTCCCTTATGATTTCTCTTTCATGTTTTCCTTTTTATGCTTCTCTTGAATTTGTATTTGAATGTTAAATTTTCTCTTCCACTCTGGTCTTTTAATCAGGAATGCTTGAAAGTCTTTTATTTGATTAAATATCCATTTTCCCTCCCTGAAGGATTATACTCAATTTTTCCGGGTAGGTGATTCTTGGTGCAATCCTAGCTCCTTTGCTTCCAGAATATCGTATTCTAAGCTCTCTACTCCTTTAATGTGGAAGCTGCTAAATCTTATGTAATCCTGACTGTGGCTCAATAATATTTTAATTATTTCTTTTTGGCTATTTGTATTATTTTCTCCTTAACCTGGAAGCTCTGGAATTTGGCTATAATATTCTTAGATGTTTTCATTTTGGGATCTCTTTCAGGAGATGATCAGTGGATTCTTTCAATTTCTATTTTACCCTCTGCTTCTAGAATATGAGGGCAGTAAGCTCTTTGGTTTTTTTTGATCGTGGCTTTCAGGTTGTCCAATAATTCTTAAATTATCTCTCCTCAATTTTTTTCCAAGTCAGTTGTTTTCCCAGTGACATATTTTACATTTTTAAAAGTTTTTTTTATTCTTTTGATTTTGTTTTATTGTTTTTTGGTGTGTCATGGGGTCATTAGTTTCCAGTTGTCCAATTCTAATTTTTAAGGAATTATTTTCTTCAGTGAGCTTTTGTACCTCTTTTTCCATTTGGCTAATTTTTCTTTTTAAGGTATTCTTCTCTTCAGTCAATTTTTCTGCTTCTTTGACCATTTTGCTAATTCTGTTTTTAAAGATGTTATTTTCTTCAGTATTTTTTTGTGCCTCATTTACTAAGCTGTTGATTCTCTTTTCATATTTTTCTTGCATCACTCTCATTTTTCCCCCATTTTTTTCCTCTACTTCTCTTATTTGATAGAAATCCTTGTTGAACTCTTCTAGGAATTCTTGTTGGCCTTGTGACCCATTCACATTTTTCTTTGAGGCTTTGCATATAGCCATTTCCATTTCATTGTCTTCTTCTGAGTTTGTGTCTTGATCTTCCTTGTCTTCATAGTAACTGTCTATGGCCAGGTTATTTGTTTATTTATTTTTGCTGATTTCCCTTGCCTATTTTTTGATATTAAATGTTAACTTTATGTTAAAGTTGGACTCTGCTCCCAGGGTAAAGGGGACACTATCCCAAGCTTTAGGTCTGTCTTGCTACTGTTTTCAGAGCTAGTTCTGGAGGTCTATTGTTTTTCAGTGCTTCCAAAGTCATATGATCTAGTAGTGTGGTCACTGCTTTCATGAACTGTGCTCTGGTCTTTACCCAGGAAGGGATCTTGTTCCCCTGTAGTCACCAACACTAGCATTCCTCTTGATCCTGGGACTGTGACTAGGTCCCCTGCTCTCCTACAGCTACAATTGCTATTGTTCCCTTCTATCATGGAATAGAGACCAGGGTCCTTACTTCCCCATGAGTGACTACAAGCATTCCTCTTTGCCCTGGAACAATGACCAGAGTCCCTGCTCCCCTGTGGCTGCAAGTGCTATTGCAAGTGCTACCCTTTTGGCCCTGGGACTGTGAGCTGGAACTGCATGCCATCAATGCAACAGGATCCTGGATCTAGTGCCAGCAAGGGGACTCCTGCAATTTCCTTCTGACCAGTTGTCTGACCTCTCCACTCCTCACTAAATGTGGGCTGAGAGCTCCTAAAGCTGCTGCTGCTGCCAACGCAGCTCCCTCCAAGGCTCATGGCTAACACCTCAGAGGGCCTGTGCAGCCCAGTCCAATCATCACCCTGGTGAGAAAGACTTCTTCTGCTGACTTCCCAAGTTATCTTGGGATGGAAAATTGTTTCACCTGAATTTTTGTTGGGTTTGCCGCTCCAAGATTTGATCTGAGGCATTATTTTGTAGTTATTTGGACAGAAATTTGGAGAGCTTCGCTGAATGCTTCCCTCCTTTGCCATTTGGGCTCTGTCTCTCTCTTCCCATAAGTTTCTAAAGAGGATCCATTTCCCCAGCATGCTAGAGGACTTTGTGTAGGTCTTCTAACATTCAAGGGCACCATTGTGTCACTCAGTTTGTCAGGCACTTACTCATTCAATCAACCAACAAATATTTATTATTAACATAGCCAACATGTGCCAGGCACTGTGCTACCTGCTGGTGATACAAAGACAAAAATAAAAAGTCCCTTATTTTGAGAAGTTTATATTTTATAAAATATAAAAATTCAATTCACCAACCAGCAAATATCTACCAAATACTGGCTATGCGTAAAACACTTATTACAATAATTAAAGTCTAATTATCCCTCAGTCAATAAAATTTTATTAAGCACCTACTATGTGCCAGGTACTGTGCTAAGTGCTGGGGATACAAATAAGAAAAAAATATTCTTGCCCTCAAGGAGCTTACATCTAATGGGGAAAGACAACACACAAAAAGAAATTGAAAAGGGGGAGAGGAGTAATGAGAAGAAACCCAACATGGGGGCATAACAAAAAAAAGTTGAAAGAATTTTGGTGGTATGAGAAATGAAAAGATGGATGAGCTTGGTGCCCTCCTTAAATGAGGGTTTGGGGAGGAGATTTCCACTCCATCCTCCATTCAGAGGGGTCCCAAGAGCAGAGGATACTAATGAGGTATTAATCTGTGTCTTCTCTCCCCAAATTGTGAGTTCCTTGAAGACTCACTTGTTTATATTATTTATTTTTGTGCACAGTTCTCTACTGCTCCCTCCTCCCTGAAACAGATATTCAGTAAATATTTGTTGGATGAGTGAACCAGTCTCACCCAAGTCAAATAAGCTTGTTTGCTCTGGATAAAAAGACACTAGAAGGGAAAATCATCTTCTTTGGTTCCAGGTCAAGGCTGGTCTGGATCTAGATAGGGGAATCTTGTCTGTGATCCCTCTCAGGGGGGATGAATTAAGCAGATTTAGGTCTTAAGGGTCTTATCTTTTTATTTGACAGAAGACGAAACTGACATCCATGGAGGTTACATGTCTTGTTCCAGGTTATTCAGGTAGGAAGTGGTAGAGCTTGGATTCAATTCAAGGACCTCTGACTCTAAAGAAAATGTTTCAAAAGGTATGACAGAAGATGGCAATTGTGCCTCCACAGCTGCAATGGAAAGTGTGTTGGATGCTGGTGGAAGAACCTGATTTCTGCCACTTAGTCCTTATATGATCTTGGGCAAATCACTTCCCTGTCTGTCTCAGTTTCCTCATCAGTAAAATGAAGAGTTTGGACTGGATGATCAGTAAAATCTCTTAGAGCTCTAAATCTAGGATCCAAAGGTATTAAAGAGCATGGGTAATGCATCTGGGTGGATGGGACAGTGACAGGATTGCGAATGTGTGTGGGTATGACAGAGAGATGGTGAGTCCGTGTGTGTGGGCAGAGAGGCTAGGGATATTTTTCAGTAGCTGCCCTGGCTACACTTGCTATTCATCTCTCTCAGACAAATGAATACCTAGAAAAAGAGAAACTTCTTTTCTAGGAGGCGCAAATGACAGTCTGCCTGTGGTTACCTTACCCTATCTTCACAAACTCTGAATGAACCAACTGCCAAAAGAGGCCTCACACAGAGAGAAGGGTCAACTCAGGGTCCTTACCATCCTTCTTATATTGTTACTCCTGACTCAGAAGAAAGCAAGCCAGGAGATAAGTCTAAGGAGAGTTCAGGAAGAATGGTTCATGTTTCTTTTACTAATGACCAATTCAGCTGTCTTTATAATCCCAAGTATCCCATTAACTCAACCCTGTACCGTTCATTTTTAAAGGGCTCCTCATGCAAGTGTCAGAGACAGAGACATAACAGGGAACCTGTTACTTTCCCAGAAAAATTCAAAACAGGCACAGAAGATCTCTCTCTCTCTCTCTCTGTCTCTCTCTCTGTCTGTCTGTCTCTCTCTCTCTCTCTGTCTGTCTGTCTGTCTGTCTCTCTCTCTGTCTCTCTGTCTGTCTCTGTCTCTCTCTCTTTCCCTCCCTCTCTCTCCCTCTCCCTCTCTCCTTCTACCCCCCTCTCTTTCTTTCTCTCCCTCCCCACCTCTCTCATATCTTCTTCCCTCTCTCCATCTCTCTCCCCTTCTCCATCTCCCTCTTTTTTCTTCCATGTCCTCTTTTTTCTCTCTTTCTCTGTCTTTTCTTCTCTGTCCCCCCTCTCCCTTTTCATCTCTCCTCCCTTTTCCTTCTCTCTTCCCCCCCACTATTTCTCCCTCTTGTTCTTTCCCTCTCCCTCCCTCACCTTTTTTCTCTTTCTCCTCCCTCTTTCTCTCTCTCTGTGTAGTAATCTTTTTTTTTTCTTCCTTCTGAATCTCTTAAATAAATTCTGCCCACCACAAGCTAAGATCCAAGTCAGCACCTTGGCTAGGGGCTGAAGCCTTCTCAATCTCCATTGCAGGGGATAAGGCCTCTCTTTGAGACAGTGACACCAGGAGGCAGGGCAGAGGCTCTTCCTGCCTTTTCACCAGTTCTGCAGACAGTGTCATTGGTGACAGGAGGCCAAGCTGGGGGGCTTCTTTGTGCATCAAGTTCTCTGACTTTTCGGCAGCTGTTAGATTTCCAAACTGTTGATAAAAGGAAGGAAGGTCCTGTA
This sequence comes from Trichosurus vulpecula, assembly GCF_011100635.1. Lineage (NCBI taxonomy): Eukaryota > Metazoa > Chordata > Mammalia > Diprotodontia > Phalangeridae > Trichosurus > Trichosurus vulpecula. The sequence continues at coordinate 170,907,936 of NC_050575.1, read as the reverse complement.
ATACCTTTTGCATCACTCATTTAGAAATTCAGCCCCACAATAGAAGCCATCTCTTTGCATCCTAATTTCCATCTCTTTGCACCAACATCCATCCATGTCATCCTCATGCTTTGAACGCCCTCTTCTCCACCTGCCTAAAGGTGACAGCATGGTGTAGTAGAAAGAACACTGGTTTTAGAGTCAGAAGGCTTGGGTTCAAGCCCAGCATGTATTTACTGTTCTAAACATCAAGAACTAATATTTTTCAAGACTCAGCTCAAATCACACCTTTCCTGTGAAGCCTCTCCTGACTAACACAGGCCATTGGAAGCTCATAGTATTTAAAGTTGGAAGAGACTTTGGAGATTATCTCATCCAATCACTCATTTAGAGATGGGGAAACCGAGTAACAGAGACATAAAGTGAGTTGTCCAAGGTGACACAGAGAGTAAATAATCAGGGATTTGAACCCATGTTCTATGACTCTAAATTCAGTGTTTTTTTCCATTGCATCACACTCCAAGCTGTTATGGAACTCTTCATCTATACCACTCTTCAAGTGTTGTTCATTTATTGTCTTAGTCGCGTGTGAGCTCTCTTCTCAATAAAACTTCAAGCTCCTCCTCTAGGGTAGGGGCCATGCTTTCTCTTTCTTTAATATGATTTAAAGATCCTTACACAGAATTCTATCTCTGTCATAGATGACTCAATTTTCCATACCCACAAAATGGGAATAATCCACAAAACTTTCTCTGTAGAATGGGACTGTGAGGAGGATAAATGAGCCTGGGAGACAGAATGTGTTAATTGTTATTAATATCATGCTCCATCTCCTTTAAAGACCAGAGTCTGGATAATTATATTCGGTTCATAATCTCATTATGCCATGGATGGGGTCACAAATGGGAGCTAGCAAGGCAACATCCTGGGCTGTCAACTCTTGGCTTTGAGGGCTGTGTGACTTCGGTTCCATCAGCCCCTCTCTGAATGTTTAACCATGTTTGGTGGCCTGAGAGCATCTTTGAAGGAAGCAGATGGGCCTGTCAACTACACTTATGCCTAACCTTCCCAAATGCAGTCAAGCGAGCCAGAGAACATCCAAAAGATTCCTCAGAGCAGCTGGTGGGGGCTCCGTGTTGCTATCACGTGGGACACATGATGCTAATTAACATTAATAAATGCACAGGAAAATGAAGGCGGCTTGGACCACTCAGCTGTAATGCTGAGGCTCATTGGTGAGAGGAATGATTAACTGGCTTCATTATTTCAGGCTCCTGCCTTCAAGGGGAGGGAGAGGGAAAATGGGAAACGGGAGGGGAAGGGGTTGTAAGGACTGGATGGGAGGAATGGGACTCTGGGAAGCTTTAGGGTACGAACAAGAAAGACTAAGCTGTTTGGTGAGCTATCACAGGGCTGGACATCCAGAAAAGGCTCACAAGGTGGGGGAGGAGCTGGGGTTAGGGAGGGATGCCCTCCCTAGAGCCGGCTATGCCAGTCCCTATGAAGTCTAGCCAGAGCAGATTCTACCAGTTCTCAAAGTAACCTAGATTATTAGGGCTGGAAAAAAAAAAACCTTATAGATCAACCTCTCTTTGGGTCAGGCCCATAGGACTGAGGCTTAGGCTGTGGCAGAACGTTCAGTGGGAGGCTACCTTATTTGATTGTTGCGGGGAAGGGGAGGTCCTTTGTAATTTTTAAAGTGTCCTATAGAAGTAGTTTACTGTTTTTACTATTGTTGTTGTTGGAGACTAAATCTGAACATTTGATCACAGCACTCTTTCTCCTTCCCTTCCTTTTGCTTAAGCTCAGGCAGTCCCCCTAACATTAAGGACCATTTTCCCCAACCATATATGCAGGGATCTGGTGTTCCCTTTCTGAATATTGCTATCAGACTTTTTGACACCATAAACCAATGACTTTCATAGAATCATAAATATTAGTGGTAGAAGGGACTTTAGAGCTCAAGATCATTAATTTTATCCCCCTATCCCATTTTACAAAAGAACAAAAAAAATTTAGGCTCTTACTGAGTGCCAAGCACTGTGCAAAAGCCCTTGAAATACAGATGCAAAAAGCAAAGACAGTCTTTTTCTCCCAAGGAGCTTCCATTCTAACTGAGGACAAACCTATGGGGGAGTTCAGTGGCCAGGGAGGGGCACTGTTACATCACAGTAAGAAGCTCAGAAGAGGGGTGAAGGTCATGGAGTGGGCAAAAATCAGAGGTCAGGCTTTCACTTGGGTCTTCCGACTCTTTCCACAACACCGCCCTGTTGGATGGTTTTCCATGGATGTTTTCCAATCCATGTTTGATAAAACTACAGGATAGTTCCAGTTGCTAGAGGGATCTTCCAGAATTTTTAAATAGTTCTCAGACTCAAAGAAATTTCAATTCACCTTAACTTAAAAAAGTAAAACCACACCAAACAATGCTATAGGGAAAACCTTTCCTTTGGTGGGGATGGGTATGAATAGGTACTAAGTGCTAGTTTGGGGGATCATGCATGTCTCAAACTTAGATGCTCTCAGTTTTTTGGATTTGTTTTTTTGGTTGTTCTCAATTTCCCAAGGATTGGGAATCATCATTTTAGTATGTGAAGTTGCCCTGACAACCAGGGGCAGTTGTGAAGATCTCTGGTTAAAGGAGCCTGTTGTGCTTGAATTCTCCTGGGCGGACTTCCCACCTGTTGTGATGGAAGGGGCATTGGGAAGGCATCTTCCCATCTCTGTTATCCTCCTTCCATAGCCTGCCCCTTCTCTTTCTACTAGTTGGTAGCTTGGTGCAATGGAGAGAGCTCTGAATTTAGAATCAGAGGATCTGAGTGTAAATCCTGTCTCTTCCACCTGTGGGCATCTCTCCAGCCTCCAGGACGAGATGACCTGTCCTGTCCTTTCCAATGCTAAATCTGTGTTCCTATGATGAATGAAAGAATTAGTGTCCTCATTAATTTTGCTATGTGCCAAGCAGTAGGGATACAAATAGAAAAACAAGACAATTTTTGCTCTCATGCTCACAGTCTAATTAGGAGAAACAATTCAGGTGGGAGGGTTCAGTTGCCTAGAGGTCATAAAGCTACAACAGATGGGCAAAAGGCACGGCCTAGGAGAAAGTCCTTAGGGTGCATCAGGTTTCTCTCCTTCGGATGGAGAGAGCCTGGATAGGACTGGCACAATTCTTTGGGAAGGGGAATTGGCCCAAGGTTTGGAGTGAGCAGGGATTCTGGGTCCCTTCTGTCACTGATGGGGATGAAGGAGAGAGGATCAGCATAGAGACAGAAGAGGAAAAGGGCAAGGAGGCATTGGGATGGAGGTTGGAGGTAGGGTCTGGGCAGCTTGGAGTAGGAAAGAGAGAGGACAACCTGCTTGGTTCTAGCTTTGACTGTGGCTGGCCCTTCAGGCTCCTGAGGATGTCCAGAATTTGGGAGACCCCTTTAGACTTCTCCTTTGAAGTGTAAATCCCCTTGGTAAGAGTGAAGCACAACATTTTAGTGTGAATGAATTTATTAGACAGTTTAATCTCTCACAGCTGTGGCATTAATCAACCAACAAACACTTATCTAATGTCTTCAGTGTGCAAGGACCCATCCTTAGGTTGAATAAGAACAAGTAAGACAGAATCTCTACCCTCAAGGAGTTTACAGTCTAGTTCAAGAGACAAGACAGACATGAAAAACCCCAGCAAATGATAGACAGTAATTGCTGTAGGAGTGATGGGAGAGATTACTATGGTTTGGGAAAGGCTTTTTGGAAGATGCAGTCTTTGAATTAGGCTTTGATTGAATTAGTTATGTAGATGTGGGAACCTGTTTCTGATTCTACCAGGGAACAAGGAAAGATTGACAACATTGACAGTACTCATTGCCTTTCCTAGTTTTTCCCCACCCCAGTGCCACCCTATTCCTTTTGGTAGTGAGCAACCCCAACCATCAGTGTGCTGATTAACTCAGTTTTGGATAGTGAATACCTTCTTAACTCTCTCAGCCTTCTCTCCCCTTTGATTGGAGGGCTGGAGGGTTGGAGCACTAAATTCTTCCTAAACCTTTCCTTTATAGAGGCATGGGATCTGAAATTTCTAGGTGGTTCTCCATTTTCCATCAGCATTTCTACTTGGTTTGGAATCCATAGAATTTCATGTCTCTGTACTGGGTGTCCTCAGTAGATTCCTCTTCCTGCATTATATTGTATTATTGTATTGTAAGTAATTTAATTTTTCTGGTCAGAACCTCACTTTCCTTATCTGTATAATGGGGGTAATAATCTCTACCCTATCTACCTCATAGAGTTGTGACAATTAGATGAGATGATGCATGTGAAAGTATGTTGTAAGTGATTAAACAAGGTATAAATGTATCATTATTTTCTTTTTCATTGATATCTTCTATTTTTATATCACTTACATTTCCTCATATGTCCCTCCCAGAAAGCCATGTCAGTCAACAAGCATTTATTAAGTGCCTACTATGTTCCAGACATTATGCTGAAGTATAAAAAGAAAGCAAAAGACAGTCCCTGCTCTTGAGGAGCTCAGAACAACTATGTACAAAGAAAATATATACAGGATAAATTGGAGATAATCCTTAGAGGGAACACATTAACATTGAAGGTGAGCAGGAAAGGCTTCTTGCAGAAAATGGGCTTTTATTGGAGACTTGAAGGAAGCCAAGGAAGCTAAGATGTGAAGCTGAGGAGGGATGGAGTTCCAGGCATGGGTGACAGCAAATGCAAAAGCTTAGAGGTGGGAGGTAGAACATCAAGTTTGAGGAATAGTAAGGAGGCCAGTGTCAATGGATTGCAGAATACAATGAGGTGGTGGTAGTGTAAGGTGTTAAGAAGATTAGAAAGGTAGGAATGGGCCATACTATGGAGGGATTTAAATATCACAGTATTTTATATTTGATCTTAGAGGACCAGGAAACCATTGGTGTTGATTGAATGGGGATAGTATAGGATGTATGACATAGTGAGACTTGAGCTATAGGAAGATCAATTTGACAGCTGAGTGGAGAATGGATTGGAGTGGGGAGAGACTTGGGGCAGGGGGACCAAACAGCAAGCTATCAAAATAGCCCAGGTGTGGTGCGAAGTGATGAAGTCTTATACCGGAGTGGTAGCAACAGCATCAGAGGAGAAAATGGGGGGCACATACAAGAGGTGTTATGAATGTAGAAATGACAGGACTTGGCAACTGATTTGCATATGGTAGAGAGGTAAGAGAAAGTGAGGAAGTGAGGGTGACAGCTAGGTTTTGAACCCAGGTGACTGGGAGTACTGAATTCCTAATTAATTTATGAAATTATGAAGTGGGGCAGGTATACATGGTTCTTTGAGTACTTTCTGGGAAAGACCATGATAGCAGTTGAAAGTCAGGCTGCAACCACACTTTAATAAGGCACAGAGGGTGTAGGGGTGAGCAGGCATAGAAAGTACAGAGACAAGGGGTGAAGAGGGGCACAGAGGGACACAACATGTGGATGGGGATGGGATGGTAAAGGAGGGAAGACAGTATGGAGAAGAGAATGGGGAGCTTGACAAGTGCTCGGTCACTCAAAGAATCACACAAATAACCATGGATTAGAGCTGGGAGCACTCAGCAGCAAGGACCCAGTGGTGTTGGGAGCAGGCAGGGGTTTCATTTTATAGGGTTTTTTTTTTTAGGAAACAGACTAGCTCTTATCTGTGCCACCCTGGGGTTAGTTCATTAACATATTCAGGTCATCTCAAAGTTGTCAGTAAAACTTTAAAATTTATGTGTCCATATCATCCCAAAGTTATCAGCACCGTTTGGTGATCTGTTGGTCTTTACTGTGGAGGTCTGGAATTTTTCTGGGATTTACTTATCGAAGGACCAAAAGGCCCAGACAGCAAAGCCTAAATGGCTTCTCTTGATTCAACACATATTACCAGGTTGTAATTTTCAGCTAATATATGATACAATTTGGAAATTATGCTCCTTTGATCTTTGGGATAATTTGTATGTGACTTCTAGGTTCTCCTTTGCAATCTTATTTCCTGTTATTGCTACTGTATACGGGCTGGTTATAAATTTGCTTACTATACTGACTGGAAGTGGGGGTTGGTCAACAGGGCCAGAACAAGACACAATTTTTATATAAGTACTCTCTATAAAGAAGTTAGGAAGAGGAGGGAATTGGGGGGGATAGTGAGTTCAGTTTTGTACGTGTAGAGTTTAAGATGTATATGAGACATCCAGTTTGAAATGTTCAATAGGCAATTGGAAGCAGGAGACTAGAGATAAGGAGAGAGATAAGGGATGGACATCTCTTACAACAAAAAAATAACAGAGAGGAAATAAACAGTTCAGGAAAATTAACCAACATGAATGTATATAAATGTGTTACTATTAATTATGAGTACTTTGTAAGGTAAGGGGAATTTGAAATCAAAGATTCTGACACGTCTGTAGGCAGGACAAGATAAGGGTCAGAATTTTCAAATGTGAGCAAGAACTTTCACCCTGAGCTCTCTGATGAGACGTACTGTTAATTGCTGCCCTAACAAAGTGGGAGAATCCCACCTGTCTTTGCTAAGTGGTTTTCTTCATCACCAAGGCTAATCTGTAAGAGGGTTTGGGAGAAAATGGCCCTTGGACAACCTTGTGGATGAAGCCAAGACTCATTTGGCACAAGGCTGTGAATGTAGGAGAACTACAAACAAACAAGGACTCCCAAATACCCACCCAGCCTCAATGAATATTTCATGACAAAAGAAAGCTTTGGTATTTTGCTGGATTGCTTCAATTAGCTTTCCAGCCTCATTCTCATGCTAATAATAAGCTTGCTTATCATAATGGTTTATTAATCTATTTCACAGTGTGAATTTATACAGTAATGGATCACAGAGACCTCCTGTTGCCACCTTTATTGGATATAAATGACTTCCTAATTGCTATTGATTATTAAAGCAGTTCAGTGCTATTGTGGGTTTCTAAGAACCCAGAAGGGGCTTTCAAAGACCCAAGATCTAGGCATCTTTAGTCTTGGACTGCTCTATATTTCTTGTGGAGGCTTGAGAAGTGAACTCAGGGAAAAGTCACTGGGTCAAACATATCTTTGTTTTTCTTTTCTGGTTCCAACTATTGACCTGTTTCTGTGCTTAGGGTTTCCCACGTTTGGCATTGCTTTGGCTGCTCCAATTAGTCATAGACATTGGTGTTAGACTGCAGAGTAAAGAGAATTGAGGAAATTATTCACAATCTCTTGATCACCTGTCCCTTTTGGGTTTAGGATATTTCTATTTCCCAAGGTTCTTATAAGTTAAGTTTAATTCCTAGGTCAGTGACTAAGAAAAGAGAAACTTTCCTCTTCTAAACTTCACACTAGGATACAGAAGGTGACAACAAAAACTTACATTTTGGTGTAGAGTATAAACTCCTTGATATCAGGGACTATCTTGTATCCTTAGATCCTAGCATAGTGCCTTAAACATAATAGATATTTAGTAAATGCTTACAAAATTAAATGTAAAGTGCTTTAAGGCTTACAAAGTGCTTTTCTCACAGCATCAGTAGGTAATGAATGTTTATGTTTTCTTCCTTATTCCCATTGTACATAAGAGAAAACTGAGGCGCAGAGAGATTAAATTTGTTTAACTGTCTCTGTCTCTCTTAAATTTAATTAAGAGATTAGCTTTTCAATAACACGTCAATACAAGCAACTAAACTTCTTTAGTAACTTCCTTTACGTAAATTAATTTCAATGCATAAAATATCATAACAGTTTCTCAGTAACTCTGTAAGTTCTCACCATGAGTCTTTGTTTATTCGTTCATTCTCATTCACTTTTCCTCTCATGTGGTTTGGAGGCAGTGGATGGATAGCCAGCCCAGAGCCAGGACAACTTGTTCAAATCCCACCTCTGACACATACTGTGACCTTTACTTAGCAAGGCCATTAACCACTCAGTACAGTAAGTAACACACTAAGCCTGTAAATTACAAAGAAGGTGTAGACTTTCATTGGTGAAGGGAGGCTCCTCACCTGAGACTTCCCTACATTGGTGAAACCATAGGGCCATGCCCTATCTCTGATTGTAGTTAGTGTACCTGGTTCTATTGTTGTTCTTTTTCACTTAGCAACATTTTGTATAGCTCTTTCCAGATTTTCATTTTTTTGGGCGCAGCTCCTAGGGCAGTCTATTTCTCTCTGGTTTCCAGACAGTGTCACATTTTACTCATGACAAATAACATGGAATTGTTAACCAAACCCCCTCATCTTTCTGCCCTCCCCTCTCACCATACATCATTTTGCTTGCCAAGATAGAAGGCAATAAATCTGGTCTAGAATATTACTCTATTTCTGTGGTGCCCAACACCTCATAAAGACTGGAGAAGGCAGGTCCTTTGTGGAGCATTTTCCTCCATGGACATTCAGCATCATAGCTTCCGGAGCTTAGGAACTGCTTCCTTTTTGTCTGTGTTTTCCCATTTAGAGCTAGAAAGGCCCTTAGAAGCCATCGAGTCCAACCCTTTCGTTTTACCAACCAGACAAGGTCACACAGGTAGCGAGTAGCAGAATTGTTATTAGAACCCACTCCACTTTGCATTAGCTGCTTTCCCGGGTTTCAACTCTACGCAACAAGATGGCCCTCCTGGGTTAAGTTAATCACTTTTAGTCTTATCATCATGCTGCTAACTCAAGCCTTGACTAACACCCCCTCCCTCAGCCTCCTCTCCCCCTCTGATTAGAGGGCTGGAGGATTAAATACCGAACTCCTCCCAATGCCTTCCTTTACAGAGGGCAGAAACTGGACTTTTCAGCTCACTCCATGTTGCATCTGCTGCTCTGCCCGGTTTCAGTTCCATGGAACCAGATAACTCCTGGTTTCCCTCTCCCCAATATTAATTGTACAATATTATAATATAACACAACATTATTGTACAATGCAATATCATTTGTATCCCCAGCACTTAGCACAGTGCATGGCACACAATGAATGCGTTATAAATGCTTATTGGATTATTGGATTGAAACATAAGTCCTCTGACTCTATGCCCACTTTCCACGCCACTGCATGGTCTCTAGTGGGCACATTCGTCTTTATTGAACTGAATTGTTGAATGTACACAAAATGAAGGAAAGAGCTCAGGGAACCATTCAAATGAGCAGGTTGAATTAAAAAACAATAAGGATGATAGTACTAGCAATAATAATAACAGAGAGAGACAGAATTCCACAGTGGATAGAGAACTGTTCTCTGAGCTAGAAGGCTTTGAGTTTAGGATCCGTCATCTTTAAGATGTAATATATATATATATATATATATATATGTATATATGTATATATGTATATGTGTGTGTGTGTGTGTGTGTATGTGTATACACACATGTATAGGTACAGGCAGCTAGATGGCCAAGTGGATAGAGCACTAGGTTTGGAGTCAGGAAGACTCATTTTCCTCAGTTCAGATCTGGCCTCAGATACTCACTAGCTGTGTGACCCTGTGCAAGTCACTTAACCCTGTTTGCCTCAGTTTCCTCATCTGTAAAAAATGGCAAATCACTCCAGTATCTTTGCCAAGAAAACCCCAAAATAGGGTTATAAAGAGTTAGACACAACTGAAACAACCGAACGACCATAAATGACATATACCAGGCTAAGGGACTTAGCCTCTCACAGCCCCAGGCAAGTCCCAAAGGCTATAAGCTACAGAGCAGTTAGCAATCTGCTGTAGTAGAGGAAGCTTCCTCCCAGGAAATCCCAGCACCAGACTAAAAAGCCCTTTCAGCTCCCAAACCCGCAAAGCCACAAGAGGGCATTTTCTGGTCATGGTGAGACATGAATATGATTCATACCAACCACCTCACATCTGCATAGCATTTTATACCTTTAAAAATCCATTCACATTCATTACCTCAGGACTGCACATACTGCGCACGTGTGAATCTCTACATGCACAGTATACAGCATCTGGGAAGAAAAACTGCTCTTTAGAAGCATTGAGCTATTTCATTCTTAAACAACCCAGACCATAAAGTTGGCTTGACACTTGGGTGTCTCTTGGCTTCTCAGGGACCTTCTGGCTGGATGTCATCTATGATCATCCCACCATCAGTGCCAGATTCTTAATGAGGAGTTTCTAAGCCGTAAACTCGGTTCCTTCTCTCCCCTCCCTCACCTGATGCCTCCCTCCTCTCCCCATGCCTCCCCCCTCCTCCTGTGCCTCCCTCTGCCCCCCATGCCTCCCCTCCTTCCCAGCTTCCAACCCAGCCTGTAGCTATCCTTAGGCCTCCTCTTCCCGTCACCCCTAACCATTCATCACTCTATTGCTTCCCCATCTCCTGGTGCCATCACTCATGATGCATGTAAGCAAACAGCAGGTTCAGAAGCACACAGGCCTCCATGCTCTCATCATTCTAAAACATTTCCTGCCTCACTGTCATCCTAGTGCTTTTTTCCTTTTAGTGCTGGATCGCAAATCACGGTAAAAGTTTGTCCGTAAAAGCTGCTTGTTGCTTTGCCAGGTGTTCTAATGGTATTCCCTCCTTGGGGGGGCTGTCCACATCATTCCCACAGGTCCCTGGCCTCTGAGCCTATCAACAAAAACTTTAGTGCCTGAAATAACAAGGAGTTTACAGTTTGACAGGCGTGTGTGTGTGTGTGTGTGTGTGTGTGTGTGTGTGTGTGTGTGTAAGGGCAGAGATGATAGAAATCTATGAACTCAGAAAAAGAGGGGAAGGGCAGAACAGGGGCCTGTGACTAAAACCATGAGCACAAGAACGAAGAGCCCCTGGAAATCTGAAGGAGGCAGTTTTAGGACCAATAACTGGGCTGTCTTGCTCTTCATGCAGTGGGAAACAAACATAAGAAATTTTTTGTTTGCTAAAAAGTAGGTGGGCTGGAAGTATAGAATCACAGAAGCTTAAAACATAGAATGTCAGAACAGGGAGGGAACTTTAAAATAGAATTTTTGATGTGGAAGGGACATTCTTAAAGCATAGAATGCCAGAGCTGGAAGAGACCTAAGAATACGGAATGCCAAAAATGAAAAGGAACTTTTAACATAGCCTGTCAGAGCTAGAAGGGACCTAAGAGGCCAACCCTCTCCTTAAATAGAAGAGGAAATTGAGAACCAGAGATGAGATAGTAACTTGCCCAATATATAAATAGGATCCAGATAGGTTTTGATAAATCCTTGGAAGACATTTCTGTATAGGAAGTGTTGGGGGAATGCTTCTGAACTGTGAGGTGATATGAGGAAGAATGATTATAATAGTAACTTGCTCCAAATTGCTCCATCTGTGACAGAATCTCTGAAAGAGGGTTCATTTCTGAATCTCCAGTATCTCCCACAGTGCCTGGCACATAGTAGGTGCTTAATAAATGCTTTTCAGATAGATTCTGAGTCAGAGAGACTCTAGGGTATTTCCAATAAGCTTAAAGACTCTTTGAAGAATTGTTTTTAACATCATGGAAAGCTTTGGACAGATTTTCCAAGCATGAGCCATGTGGTTTGTTCTAAAGCTAAAAGCTTGTAATAGGGATAGCTAAGGATGTATCATAACTGGGATCCCCCCTTCAGCTGCATCACTAAACTGTGCCTTCCAGGGTAGCAATTCACTCATCTCTGTCAATGGGAGATTAGAGAAAACACACATGGAGCCTCCGGTTCTCTCTAAGGAATGACTTGTATCACCTTGTATCACGTCCTCTTTCTCGGTCTCAGTTTACCCATTTGCAAAATGAAGCAGGGATAGAATTAAGACTAAAGCATCAAAGTTCTTTCCAGGTTTAATTATAATTTGACATGGGAAATCTTCAGGTCTGCCTTAATAGCATTGCTCTTAGGGACTTAGAAAAAGATACCAGGGAGGGTCTTCTTAACCTGATTTTGTTAGTTAATTCTTTTTAATTCTTTAAACTTGCCCTACCTGCTTTTCCATTTAATATTGCTGGGTTTCTGGAAAGCTAAGATCCACAACTGGAACAAGGGAAATTCCAGCTTTCCTAGAATATAGGCTTTTCTCCAGTGACTGAAACTCCATTCAGTTCCTATAAAGTGGTCAACACTCATCCCTCCCTTTCCCCAATGGATTACTCCTGCTGTTGCCTTGCTCCATTCAAATGCCCCAAGTGGCATTCAGTGGGGTTACTCTCCCTGAACTGTCCAAAGAGGCAGCCAAAAGCTGTTTCCTCAGCATTCTAGGTATTTAAATGGCCATTTTATTTAGATTTATGTTGAAGGATACTGGCAGAGAAAGGGCCATTTCAAAGTCAGTTTCTGCTTTATGGCTTTATAGGGGATAGTATCAGGCAGGTGTTTAAAATATCGATGCTACTCCCAGCACAACAAAGAGGGTAAAGTCAGGAGCAGAGCACCAGCCTCTCCATCATGAGGTATGTCTTACTAAGCATCCCTACCAAAGGAAATCCACCTCCTCCCACTCCCAGCTCCCACTGACAGTATGGATTTGGCTGTTCTGCTTGACTGAAGCCAAAGTACCCCTGGCCTCCTGGGAAATTTCTCCTCAGCATCCTATAACACACTAATGTCAAAAAGTAGGAAAAGACTGAACATGCATGCAGATAGCCAATCAGTCAGTGATTTGCATATACTCAGTGATTCCTGTGCTAATTACATCAAAGTTATAGGTTCAGAAGAAGCAATGTGGTATTATGAATAAAGAAATGGATCTGGGACCAGGATCCAAGTCTCTATTCTATCACTTTCTATCACTAAGGGTAAGTCATTTAATTTCTTTTGACATCAGTTCCCTCATTTATAAAATAAGGAAGTTAGATTATATGATCTCTGAGTTTTCCCCCCTAATTCTAATGTCATGCTGTCTCTGGGCTTACATGTTCCCTCCCTACCTCCTCACCTACTTGAATTAGTAGGTTGGGTTCCCAGAAGAGCAGCTGCAATCAGGTTCTAGGGATAGCGCTTTGGGTCGATATCCTCCTAACATTGTAGTTACCTCCCATTGGTGTGCTTCCTTCCCCTAACAATCAGTCAGTGGACTCAAATGACCTGGCAAGAGCAGTAGTCACAGTAGTTCTACAAACTTGGGGCACATTTTCTCACCAATACACAGTCAGTGGTGGGGGGGAGTTGGTGTAAACTCAAGTACGGTGGTAGTGAAACACATACGTAGGAAACACATATGACTAAGGCAAGTCAGGACTCTGGACTTTGATGACCTTTTTTCCCTACAGAGTTCTCAGAAGAGAAATTCAGGGTGGAGTGTCAGGGTTGGTGATGGATGGGTCACTCTGCTGCTAGGTTAGCCATAATATCTCTGCTGGACAGATGGCTCAGTCAGCCTTGCTCCTCACAGTTCATGGTATCTCCTTGGGTTGGGTTGATCTACTTACTGGGCTTGCCTGAGCAAGGTGATTGGCTGTTGGGCACCTGTTCCTTGACAGACAAGGCAGCTCACTCTGCTGCTGGACTAGGCTAGGCAGCTTGCTCTGCTGCTGGGCTGCTGCTGCCCAGGCTGGGTTGAGCAGTTTGCTCAATTAATGGCCTCTTACTAGGGAGTGGCATTGCTGCTGAAAGATCAAACCACTGGACTCTCAGGGCTTGCTCTTCAGTGGGCAGCTGCATTCTTCACCACCTCCTGCCACTGGGTGTTACATTGCTCTTCTCGGCCGGAGCGTGACCATAGTCTTTTCATAAGGAATACTATTGTTGTCTTTCGGCAAGGACAGATTCACCTTGGATCACAGTGCTAGGCTATGCCCTCACTCTGGCTGCAGATTTCCCTAAGATCTTACCCAGAGACCATGCTTTAACCTTAGCCACAGTCTTCACCTCAGCCCTGGATGACTCCTAAACCTGACCCTTGAAGGCAGGGACTATGTTTTATTTATTTTTGTATTTTCTTTTGCCCAATTCTCTGGACACAGTAAATGCTATGTAAGTCAGAACTTGGAGGGACCTTTTAAAATAGAATTTTCAATATGGAAGGGACATTAGACTATCAAAGCCACAAGGGACATTCTTAAAGCATAGAATGCCAGAACTGGAAGGGACCTAAGAACACGGAATACCAAAAATGGAAAAGAACTTTGGACACTGCCTGTCAGAGCTAGAAAGGCCCTTAGGGCATAGGATTTCAGAGCTAAATTGAACTGAGGTACAGCAAGATGGAAATAGGTTAGTTATAAGGAAGAACTTCCTAGGTATAAGTTTTGTTAGACCGCAGAAAATGAAGACCGCAGACTGAAGAAAATGAAGGAATGACTTTCCCTAGAGATCTTGCAGAGCTCTTTTATCGAAAATCCCATAGGTTTGCTTCTGTTCTGAAGAGATGAGATGGACCCCATAGTCTCTGATGGTCCTTTGTAGCCTACATATTTCATAATTCCACAACAAAAATGCAAAATTATTATTAGCTACAAGAAACAACATGCGAATAATTTTCCCACCACACATCTAATTACTTGCTGACTTCTGTTTAAATAGAGTCTCAAAAGGCAGTATTTCCCAGCAATGTACAAAGCTCTGGCTTTGGGGGCAGGGCGGGGGGAGTTGCTTCCTCATGCCTTCAAGCTCAGCTGGGATAATAATTCATAAGGATTTGGGGTTTTTCTAGCTTCTTGGAGCATCAGGAGAATCATCTGCACTCAGACTAATATTGATGGGACAGCACTGAATGAATTACCCAGCCACCCAGGGGCGGAAGGCATGTCTCTACCTGCCAGTCCTTGTCTTATTACTGGGCTTTAGCACTGAAAGACCCCAACTATGGTCAGGTATAGATGTAATCAGAGCCAGCAATGTGTATGTCTGAGCAGAGGGACCTGGGAAAATTTAATAACAAGTTGGGAGATTGAGTTCCCTGGAGGGAGGGGATGGGGAGGGGATGGGGAGTAGTAAGGTTAGGAAATTACAGCTCTATAGATAGGCTAAGGTGTCAGCCTTGCCTTTCCAGAAGTGCTCAGGCTCGGGGAGGGAGAAAAGCAGAGCTTTCTGTCTCCAGGCCTCATCCAGCCCTCCAGGGAAAAAGAGTAGGCTTGGCCTGGGGCTTTCATGCTGCCTCTAGTGGAATTTTCGAACCCGTTAGACAGAAGTGGTTGGGCATAGCTGTTTCTCTAGCTAGTAGGGGGTGCTGTGCTGATTTTTCACCTGTTTTTAGAGAGAATCATCAGTCTCTTCTGTTCTTGTCTGAATGACCACCCTACTTCCCTCAGATTCTGAATCTGCCTTTCGGAGGTGGCTGTAATGCTGGAAATGCTTAGTCTATGAATTTCCTTTTCTATAGGGGGCAGAGTGCTAGAATCAAGAAGACCTGGGTTCTAATCCTACCTCAAATACTTGTTAACTGTGTGACCATGGGTACTTTATTTAACTTTTTATAAAGTCTCAGCTTTCTCATTTAAAATTCTTATCCCCTTTATCCATCACTGATAAATTGGATAGGCTAGTGCTCTCTCTTTCTCTTCCTTCTTCTTCTTCTTCTTCTTCTTCTTCTTCCTTCTTCCTTCTTCCTTCTTCCTTCTTCCTTCTTCCTTCTTCTTCTTCTTCTTCTTCTTCTTCTTCTTCTTCTTTTTCTCCTCTCTCTCTCTCTCTCTCTCTCTCTCTCTCTCTCTCTCTCTCTCTCTCTCTCCCTCTCCCTCCTCTTTCTGTCCCTATATCTCTCTCTCTTATCTCTCTCTGTGTTTCTCTCTGATCTCTCTGTCTGTCTGTCTCTCTGTCTTTCTCTCTCTATGTCTCTCTCTTTTCTCTCTTTCTCTTCTCTTTCTGTCTGTCTTTCTCCATGTCTCTCTCTCTCTTGTCTCTCTCTCTTTCATTTCTAGGACTATACCTCAGAGGTGTCTTTATAATGCTATTGGTTTGAACCCCATTCTAGTGTGTTTTCCCCAGTACTAGGGGATATGCTCTCCCCTCTACATCTTAGTTGCTGGGAAGAGTGAGCTCAAACTTTAAACAGTTGCTAAAAGCATTTGCCCCACCAAGTTCAATTTTGAATCCAGCACAGCTGCTGGACAAGTCATTCCCTTGCCATAAACAAAGATATCTTGGCCTCAGCCACTGATGGGCAGTCAGGCAGATCACATTTCTCAGCTTCGCTCCTTACCAGGCTCAGCTGCCAGTAGACTCTGATATAGGGTTCAGTTCCAGGACCTCTGGTGGCTCACTCTTCTGACCTTTTGAAGATCACAAGGTTGTAGCTGTTTCATATTCCTTCATTGAAGAGAAGGAAAGAATAGATATAATAGAGACTGAAAAACAGTTGTGCCATGTACTTATGGTTCTAGGGCAGCTCTGGGTGAGAGAGGGTGAGAAGTTCTTCTCCAACCCAGAGGCCCACAGCAGTTTGCCCCTCTCACTCACCACAGCAGAAGGACAGAGGTGTTGTTTGGCTGGTTAGTGTCATTTTGAACGCACACTCAGTTCTGACTCATCAACCAAATAAAAGGCTTTTTCCTTACCATGCAGTAAGTGGAGAGGAAACAGTCATAGAATACCTCCAAATACTTCAAAGCCCCTGTGGGGGATTATAACAGGCAGAGCATGCTGTGTATGCTCATAAGGACTGGGCTCTTATCGGCCAGTCCCCTGTTACATGTGAAAAATGGTCTCTAATGTACCTTCCAGCTAGAAACCTATAATCCCAAGATCCTACAATCCCCACTCCCCTCCTCTTCTTTTCCCTAGAAGAGAAATGAAAATGGATTTGTTACAGAACGTGAGTTAGGGGCTGCATCTGTATTAGCATAGGGCCATAGAATGTTAGAAGCAAAAGAGTCAGACCTTAGAGATAATTCAGTTCAACCCTTTCATTTTATAGATGAAGAAACAGAGACTAGAAGAAAGAAGGGAAGCAACTTAGCCAAGGTCATAGAGATAGCTGAGCCAGGACTAGAATCCACAGCTCCCAATTTACTGCCTCCTTGTCTTTGAGCCGTACCACACTGTCTCTTGGAAAACTACTGCTTTTCCTCATTCGGATCAGACAGCCGGCAGATTGGCTGAAGTTCTTGATTTTCACTGAGGTGTGGTGGTAGTGTGTGAGACCTGGGCTTGAAGCCAAATAAAAAAAAAATCTGCTTTAAAAGCACTGATTCCATGAAGCATTGTTGGAGATTTACATAAATAAAAAAAAGAAACAAATAACTTCCACGGAATATGAAATCACCTTAACATGGCCCCCAGGGTCTGCTTTGGGAATTTTTTTGGAGTTGTTTGAAGGCACCTTACATCAGACTGAGTTCTTTAATAACAAGACAAGAGATGGAGGTACAGCAGTGAATTCTAATACTTGCAGTCATTAATAGAGTTTTCCACAAACATGAGCACTGGGAGATGGAGGTGGATGGCAGGCATAATTGGATGGTTAGCCATGGTTAGTGAGATCAGACGCCTTAGCTTTAAGGCCTAGAGTTGTGGAAGGCATTATTTCACTGTATGCTGATGTACAACTTCCTGTTCAAAGTAGCAAGGTGTCCAAAGGGAGATTTGTGCCAAGTGAGTCAAAACAGTGCTACCACCGCCCCTCTCAGAGACAGCCCAGGATCCTGAGCTCTTGAGTTCTGAGAAGAGTAGTACCGCCTAGCTAGCAGCCTTGATTCCAGACCAATCCCTGTAGCCATCACCTAGAGAATTAATCCTTGTGGATATGCAACCTAGCCATAGCTACTAAAGACCAGGAAAAGAACGTTTTTGTCACGGAAGTCCTTGGCACTGTCAATTTTTGCTGTTGTTGAGTTGTTTCAGTCATGTCTGACTCTTCATGACCGACCCCATTTAGGGTTTTCTTGGCAAAGATACCAGTCATTTCCCTCTCCACATCATTTTACAGATGAGGAAACGGAGGCAAACAGGATTAAGTGACTTGCCAAGGGTCACACAGGTAATAATTATTTGAGGCTGGATTTCAACACTGGTCTTTCTGACTCCAAGCCCTAACACATGGATAAGATTTTATTAGAGGAAATAATATTAAGGAAGACATATTACTATCTGTTTTTCTGCTTTACCCTAAGGACCATGACACCTTTGCATCTGACTTGCAGCTAAAACCTTCTATATGTTGTTTTCCTATGAGAATGTGAACTCCTCTGGAGCAGGAGTAGTTTCCACTTTTTCATTTGAATCCCCAGGACTTAACACAATGCTTTGCACAAAGCAAACACCTCAGAAATGTTTCTTTCATTCATTCATGGTCCTTATAGGCTACAGACACAGAGCATGAATGTGAACAATGTGGAATGGGGGTGGAATGGGGAATGTGCCAAACCACAAGTCCTGCCTCCCCCAGTTTCTTAAAACTTTATGAAAACGCCACCTCACTCAGCATCCCTACCTCGTATGAAACAGCCAGACCGTAGACAATGGAATGAAGATTGCTCTTGACGTATCATAGAATAGTTGAAATTTCATATCATCAATATCATAGCTGAAAGCATCCTGAGAGGTCAATAAGTCTACCCTCCCACCCAACATATAAGTACCTGACAGGTGGTCATCTAGATCAGTGTTTCTTAAACTATGGGTTGGGACCCCATATGGGGTCACATAACTGAATGTGGGGGTTGTGAAAAAGTTGGCAACAGTAAAAGGTTTCTGAATGCACCACAGCTAAAATATCAGCAGCAAATATTCCACCAAGATTTAATTCTTTATGTAAAAATAAACAAGCACATCCATCTCATTAGTATGCAAATTTGCTTTTGTATGTAATAAATGGTAAAATTATATGTATACCAAACAAATGTTTTAAAATACATTTCTTTATGATTTATTATCAGAAAATGTTTGATTTGTATACCTATTTTATATACCTACATACCTGGGGTCGTATATAAATTTCTCAGGTGAAAAGGGGTCACAAGTGGAAAAAGTTTAAGAAGCCCTGATCTAGGCTCTACTTAGACACATCTAATTCTTTGGGAGCTTGTTATTTCTTGGGGCAGCTCATTCTGTTTTGGGGAAGTTCCTATTCATCCATCCATCCATCCATCCATCCACCCACTCATTAAATAGTTATTATGTTGTTATAGTGCTAGGTACTATGGAAGATACAAAGGCTGATAAATTTGAATCCTCATCTTTAAGAAACTTATAGTAAAGTAGAAGAATATAAGACATATACATAAATGCATTATAAAATTGAAGACAGTGCATAAAAGGGACAAGAGAAAGGAATTATGTTAGTTCTCAGGAGAGGAAAATCATTTCTGTCTGGGGAGGTTGGGGAAGGTTTCATGGAAGCCTTTGAGCTAGGTCTTGAAAGATCAGTAGAACTTCAAAAGGCAGAGATGGGGGATAGGAGGGATGGAATTACAGTCATAGGGAACGACATAAACAAAGGTCCTGGATATGGCTATATTGGATGTTAGTGCCCAATCTAAGTCCAGTATTAGGGTTTAGTGTGTGCTGGGGATTGGGTGTGGGTCAAGGCTTAGTATGTTGGCAGGTTTAGGATTGTTTTTGTTATAGTAGCATTCAATATGGAGCTGAGTTTGGGTTTAGGGGCTCAGCCCGTGTCTTGGGTCAGGGCTTCGTCTGTGGCTGGGTTCAGGGCTTAATCTGTAGCTGGGGTTATGGATGCAGGCTGTGGCCAAGGTTCAGAATAAAGTTATTTGGGTCCTTGCAGGCATCCAAGCCATTGTTCACAGTGTCTTTGTATCTTTTTATTTTCAAGTAGTCAGATATTTGAAAGCAGTTAGGCTCCACAAACCATATCAAGCTGTGGGTGGGTGGGGGAGTTAGAGAAGAAAAGTGCACCCCAAAGGATTATAAAGGGACTAAGAAACACACAGTATATTCCATCAGATCCTGACAGAGCTTAATTCTTTCTTGGAAAAATCACTGTGAGATGTTAGAGTTCAGACCGAGGGCTTCATTTTCCTGATTCATTTCATTCCCAACACTGTGAGCAATTCATTATAAACTGCCTTGCTCCACACGGTATCAGAGTGTTTGTCCAAAGGAAGAAAGGGCATTGGTTCCAGCTTTCAACACCACTACAAAGAGACCCTTCTCTCAGCAAACATTCGTCAGTGGATCAGAAAAATGGGAGGCAATGGAAGGAAGAGTAGAATCTCAATGAGCTGTTGTATCTCAAGCTTTATGGTGCCATTTTTTTTGTGGGACCAACCACATGACCTATGACCGATGGTGGATGATAGACACAAACCACCCCCATCTTTTAATACCTGCTATGATTATTTGCTTACTGCCTAATTTCTTTTAGGCTCTTTTAGGTTCTCCCTAACATCTTTTAAGGTTTTGGGCTAAATGATATAAGGGTTATGAGTTAGGTGTTGTAGTGGACAGAGTGCTAGGCCTGGAGTCAGAAAGACTTGAGTTCAATTCTGATCTCAAATACTAGCTGTGTGACCCTGGGCAAGTTACTTAACCTCTGTCTACTCCAGTTTCCTCAGCTGTAACATTGAGATGATAATAGCACCCTCCCAGGGTTGTTGTGAGGATCAAATGAACTATTTGTAAAGCACTTTGCACAGTGTCTGGCACATAGTAGGTCTTTAATAAATGTTTCCTTCCTCCTTCTCTCTTTTCCTCCCTCCCTCCTTTCTTTCCCTTCCTTCTTCCCTTCTTCCTTTTCCCTCTTTTCTTCCTTCTCCTTCTATCCTTTCTTCTTTCCTATTTCCTTCTCTCTCTGATAAAACTGCTTATTCAGTTGATATTTATTAAATGCCTACTATGTGTAATGCAGTCTCTGGTTTCACAACTGCTTAAGTAACTAAAACAGTGAGGGGACATGAAGGCATTCAGTGAAAATTATTTGAAGGAACTGGTGCCTGGAAAAGAGATGACTTAGGAAGGATATGATTGTTGTCTTCAAGTTTCTGAAGGCTACCATTTGGAAGAGGGACTAGATTTGTTTTTTGTGGTTCCAGGGGGCTCAGAACTAGGACCAACGGATAAAGGATACAGGGAAACAGGTTTTGCCTTAAAGTAGGGAGTAATCTCTTAGTAAGGAATGATAGAATATTCTGCTTACCATAATAGCGAGCTCCCTACCATTGAAAGTATTCAAATAGAAGCTAGATGCTCACCTGTCAGTGATGCTATGTAGGAGATCTCTTCACTGGGTGAATCGTTGGATTAAATGGCCTCAAAGGTCCCTTTCAGCTCAAAGATTCTAGGATCATCATTTCAGAGCTGTGGAAGGTGTTCTAAAATTTGCAAGGAATACAGTTCAATATTGTACTGATGATCTCTGGCACCATAGGCTTCCTCTAATGCATAAGTGCCAGCACCTTCCTGTTTTCAAAGGTACTGTGGCTCTGTGGCATATTGTTATGACAAGTAAGTGGTTCAATAAATGTAATCCAGATCTAGGGATGCTAAAACCTGATCTGTTCTCCAAAGCTCTGCAGGTTTTAGAGCGATCAGACAACATCACTGGTATCCATTTTCGGCAGAAATCTAATGTATTCAGCCAGTTCCCAGGAGGGTGTTACTCTCTTTGCAAAATAATTGTGAGATGTTAGAGTTCAGAGTGTGGATATAATATACCTGTCTCATTTCATTCCTATAAATACAAAGAGGTTCATAATACATTCTCTTAGCTCAGGAGTTTGCCCGAATTCCAAGGAGAATTGTCAGGAACCTGCAGCCCTACTTATGCTCTTAATGATGCTCCTAGCAGTCCAAATGATACAGACACCAATCAGCATCTCAAATCTCCAGGATCACCATGTCCACCCTCTGGTCTAGCTATGAGTGAATGAGGGCATCTGGGACTGGGGTGATTGTTTCGATTTCTCAATAATACTTCATTGTAATTGTCCTTGGGTTCTTCATTCAACCTGGTTCCCAGTGATCACATTGGGAAAAAGAAAAATCTTTTGAGAGATTTAGTACCTTTTCTTTCATGAACTGACTGACTTTTCATTGTCTGGCTTTTTTGACTGACTTTTTTTGAGTTAACGTGGGAAAGAAAGGTGAACTGACTTTTTCTGACCCTCAGAGGTTGCCATGCTGATCTAAAGACCATAGAAACCTAGAATTATTTACAGATTTTTTTGTCTAGAAATGAGAATGTGTATCTATTTTCAGCATCATTACTACCAATAGGAAAGCACTTAGCAGGAATTTTCACCCCCACCCCTTTTTTCTTTTGCTAAAGGTAGGGCCAAAGAAGGTGTTAAAGATATCTCTAAATGAACTTTCATTTCTTTCTGGAAAAGGCCAAACCGGTGCTGCCAGCTTCTTACTGCTGTTGTAGACAATTTTGTCTTCTGGTAGATTTAACCAACTCCTTCCTACCTACCCCATCCTCCTGTAGCCTCCTTGTTTCTTGGCTGAGCTGCTCTGAGGACCTCCACTAGATGGTGCTGTCTGACTCTTGTCACTAGCATTCTAGGTTAGCTATCTTTAGCCCCAAACTGCTAAACTCCTTTCTCCTGTCTACGGCTTGGGAAGAAGAGAAAGGGGTCACCAAAGGTCTCAATGAATAATTTAACATGTGGTGATATGGGGATTGCTCTTGCTTTCTCTTTCTCCAAACACCTTGGCCACAGTGAAAACCCCCTTCTTGTAGGTATTTGCATTGAGAAACTAAACCCTGTTGGGAATAGGGTTCAACTTGGGCAAAATTTACAGGACCAGAAGCTTTAGAGTTGAAGGAGACCTTGGTGATCATCTATTCCAACCTCCCCATTTTACAGATGGGGAAACTGAAGCCCAGAGAAGATACTTGCTGAAGGTCACACAGGTTTTAAACAGAAAAGCTGGGCTTTGAACCTAAGAGACTTCTGATCCCAAACTCAGTGCTAGTTACAATGGTGTTGCATTTAAACAAGTTGGAAAAGCATAACACAGTTGGAAAACTACAGGCTTTGGAGTTAGAGTAATCCCAGCTTTGCCATTTACTTACCTGTGTGACCTTGGACAGGTCACATAATCTCTCTGAACCTTTATTCATCTACAAAATAAGGGTTCTGGGGTAGATGACTGCTATGGTCCCTTCCATCTCTAAATCCTTTTTTTCTTTAACAAGACTGATTGACAAGATACATCTGCCAGGTTGTCAGAGAGCTGCAGACTCAAGGAGGCTACCAGGCTTTGCCTTAATTCACCAGAGATGTTGTCAGTAGAACTGAAAGGTAGGCCTTGAAAGATAGGTAGGTAAATGGAGGAGTCAGGGAGACTACTCCTCCATACCCCACCTCTCCAGCTCCTAGCTTGCTGCAAGACCCTTCACTCAAACACCCAGGAACCCATCTGAATTCTTGCAAGTTTCAGGAATGGTTGTAGAAGTGATCAGGCTATAGGGGGAGGAATATATAATGAAGGAGGTAGGAAGGAAAATGAGGAGGAGAAAGTCAGCAATAAAAGGAAAGGTCTGTATTTGCATTTTGTTTTTCCTCGTGGCAGGAATCCCAAGAGATGTGTTGGAATGGCTGCCAAGAGGAACATGCCATAATCCCACAGTACTGTCCATGGTTCCTCATTCTTTCCTGTCTGCTTCAAATAAAAATGATGCATCTCAACACTCTAGTTGATATTTCTTTCTGATATTCCCTGTCTTTTCTTTTATTATAGAGTATTAAGGGGGAAGAAGGGGAGAGGAACCTTAAAGATCAGTTAATCACTCCACCTGACTTCACTTTTACAGAAGAAGAAACTGAGGAGCAGGAAGGGAAAAGACTCACCCAAGGTCACACAATTAGTGAGTAGCACAACTAGGACTAAAAGCTGGTTCTCCTAACTCTTATTAAGATTTGTTAGATACCTGCTGCATACCCACCATCGTACCACACTACTGCAGAGGGACAGGGAAGAAGTCTCAGTTTCTGCTCCCGGGAAGCTGACCAAAGTACCAAATGACCCTTCCTCCATAGTGCCAACAGCAGGCTGGAGGCTGAACTGGTATTGAAAAGAAATACCGCAGATTGGTTGTCAGGTCTCACCCACCCTCAGGCCAACAAAGGCTCAGTAGAGTCTGCTGCGACTCAGGCAGCATCTCCTGCCCACCCTCCCCAGCTCTTGCTGACAGACACAGAACACAACATGATTTCCAGATCGTTGGTGAAAACCTCATGGAACAAAGCCAGAAGAACTACTGGAGGATGCTTTGGATCCAACTAGGCTGAGAAAATGTCACCAGTCTATGGAATCCTTTGCACAGATAGACACAGACAACGACTTTAGTTGAATGCAGCGCCTTGGCACTGTCCCTGGTAGGTGGGCAGCCTTAGGTTTTGCTCCCAAGGTAGCTTCAGCAGCTCAGACACAAGGGGGCTCTTACATTATACTGAAGGATAAAGCTTAAAAAACAGGAGGCATTTAGGCAAGATGATATCTGTGATTTACACTGTGCTTTATAGTTGAGGAAGCACTTTGCGTCCATTATCTCACTTGATCCTGAGGTTCAAAGAAATAAAATTACTTGCTCAAGGTCACATAACTTAGTAAGTGCCAGAGACAGACTTCAGATCCAGATGTTTGTTCTGTCCCCATATCAATAACACTTAACACAACACTACAGCTACCTGTTATTCAGAAAGGATGAAATGCCCCTTCCCCTTTGACTGTCCCTTCTTTCAAATGCTGTAAGCTTTCTGTAGTAGTTATAGTGGACAGTTGGATGGATTAGTGCAAAGAGCATTGAATTTGGAGTCACAAAGACTAATAGGATTCCTAACCCCTCAGGATCTGATTTCATATGACTAATTAGCTAGAGGAGGTCTAGAGGAAAATAACCAGAAAATTGAGAAGACTGGTGACCATGTCACATGAAGATTAGTTGAAGAAAACTAGGGGTGTTTATTCTGAGAAATGAAGCTTTAAGGACAAGCATGATCTCAACCTTCAAGTACCTGAAGGGTTTTCTTGGGGAACAGGGAAAGAATTGATTCTTCTTGACCCTAGAAGACAGAATGAGGATGAAACAGTAGAAGTTGTGGAGAGTCAGAGTTTGGTTAAATGTAAGAAAAAGCTTCGCAAGCAATTACAGCTATCCTAAAGTTGAATGGGGTAGCTCAGGAAATTGCTTTTTTTTTTCATTGTAAGCTGCTAATAAATTCCTATCAGATATGGGTTAGATTGGATGACCTCTGAGGTTCCTTTCAACTGAGATTCTGTGGACCTGGAGTCAGGAAGATCTGAATTCAAATTCTGCCTCAGACATTTCCTAGCTGTGTGACACTGGGCTAACCATTTGATCTCCTGCCTCATTCCCAGCATCTGTGAAACCAGGATAATAATAGCACTTACCCTCTCACCAACCCTTCCCCCTTTGTTGTGAGGATCCAACGAGATATTTGTTAAATTCTTTGTAAACCTTAAAACACCCTATAAATGCTAGTTATTATCATTATAATCATTGCTGTTATAATTGGGGTGTTCAATTCACTTGGCCTTATTTTACTCCAAGTTCCAACAAACTTGCTTATGTGGCTGTCCAGACCACAGCAGATTAGAAAGAAACAAGAGGGACTTGTACAAGCAGGCACACAGAATGCAGCGGCGGCAGCAGCAGCAGCAAGAAATGCATTATATAGACCAGCTAATTCCTTATCTATACTGGATAAATGAGGTATTCCTGTATAAGTATTCAGAAGCATGTAAAGTCTCAGCTAAAGGAAGATTCCTAAATGAGAGAGGGTCTTTGATGCACTCTTCCCGTGCCCAATCCTTCTCCTGCTTACCCTGCTTACCTTCTGGCTCCCCTCTCTGAGCAGAACAAACCCTTCCCTCCTTCCTGCCAAAGCTATTCCCCTACAGTCCTATTACCCTGATTACTTTTTTGAAAGAAGGAAAAGGAGATAGGAAGGGACCAAACACGGAGGACCAAAGCCCAGAGCCCAGAGCAGAGGGGCCAGCCATTTCTTCTTGTTATTTTCGTCAACAAAGTGAGTATTCAAATAGGACATTACACAGCCCGACGCTTCAGGGTTTAGTGTAATCATTACCCATACTTCCCTGACTCTCTGTGGTCTCCAGGGGCCCAGCCAGGCTTCAGAACTGCCAGCAACTATGAATATTTAAGAAGAGGTGGGACGCCTGAATCCGAGGGGGAGGGGGAAGCCTCTGTGTAGAACTGCAGATTCTCAGATAAGAAGGGACCTTAGGGACCATGGTGTAGTGAAAAGAGCTTTGGGTTAGCCTCAGAAGGGCAGCGTCAGGTTCCGGGATCCACTTATTACCTACGTGACCTTCCCTAAATCACCCCCTCTTTCTGGATCTCATTTTTTCTCATCTATAATTCAATTCCACATTCAGCAAACATTTATTAAGCACCTACTAGTTGCCAGGAGTTGTGGTAGGCAATGGGGTTAGAGTCCCTCTACATCCCAAATAGTTCCTGCATTCAGTGGGCTCATTTTCCTCATTTTAAAACTATCACGACTCTAGAATAGGGGACCAGTAGGTTTTCATGCAAAATATTTGTTATTTTTCCAGCTACCCCTTCCTCCGACTTTGTTTTTGACGTTAGATCCCAATGGCCCCCAATAGTCCGATAGATGGTTGGGGCTTGAGCCTCAAGGCAGGAATGGCACATACCTGCTTGATGGCCCCTCCCCTCTAGGAGGAAGAAAAGGTATTTGGTTTACTGCTCCAGAGCCTACTGACGCAGTTAAAAAACAAACAAACTGCACTATTTGCAGGCCAAGATGGCCCCCAAGGTCCTTTCAGGTCCTTGTCTATGGTTCTATGTCATCATGGGTTTTTAATCTTTTTTTGGGGGGAGTGTCCTGGAGTCCTTTGGCAGCCTAGTGAAGCCTACAGACCCCTTCTCAGGATAACATTTTAAAATGCATAAAATAAAACTATACAGCATTACCAAAAACCCAGTTTCATTGAAATGAAGAGGTAATTTTTTTTTCTCCATCCAATTCATATTCCTCTTAAAAATCTAACCACAGACTCTTAAGCTTAGACCCAGTGTTAAGCATAGCCTAGTACATAGTAGGTGATTAATAAATGCTTGTTGAGTGTTGACTGACTTAAGAACCTTTGATCTGGTTGAACCCTTTTATTTTACACTTAAGGAAACAGAAGCCCAGTGTGGGGAAGTAGCTTGTCAAAGGTCACATATGTCACTAGAATCAGAGTTGGAATTAGAACTCAGGTCTCCCAGCCAGAAGCTCTTTGGACTTTGCTGTGCTCTATAGTCAGCTGTTTGGAGCAGCACAGGACAAGGTGACGAGAAAGGAGTAGTGACCCTGACTCTGTTGTTAAGGACTTGTGCACTTGGTTATTTCTCCCAATAAGGCCACTCTGGGAACATAAACCTAGCCTACAATATTTATAAGCCTGCCCCAATGCACAGGCTGTTGTGCTTCTGACAGCAGGTGTGCTTTAAAAGGAAATAAATAAATAAGTTAAGAGAAGAGGATTCGTGAGATTCTATAAGGAGCAAGCTATATCCTCCAGCCAGTGGTTAGCTTCCTGGCACCCTGGGATCTTCAGAGAACACCTGGTGCTTGAGTTTATTCCAGAGCAAAGAATTTGTGGGGTATCATGAGCTTGTTAAAATCTGAGTCAGAAGAGACTTCGGAGACCACCTGCTCAAGAGACTTTCATTTTTGTCTTTCTAATAATGCCAGTCCTAGTGCAATTCTTGGTACAAAGTAGGTGCTTAATAAATACTTGCCTGATCATGTACCTATGTGATCATGAACCTAGGTTTAATGGACAGAATGCTAGGCTTGAAGTAAGACCTAGTAAGTAAGTAAAGGAAGTATTTACTTGGAATAAGTAAGACTCGAACCTAGTTAGACCTAGATTCAAATGCCACCTTTGAAATTTATGAGGAGTGTACTCTCAGAGACTCAGTTTCCTTCCTTGAAAATAATACTTATACTACCTATCTCACAGGTTTGTTGTGAAGATCAAATGAGTTAAGAAATATAGAACCACTCTGCAAACTTAAAGAGGCTTTGTAAAAATCAGTTATTCTGAAATATCCTAGACAAGTGGGCATCCAGCCTCCTTATGAAGACCTCCAATATTGGGAAATGCACTGCCTACCAAGGGAGCCCGTTTTAGTTTGGGAATCTTATTGTTAGGAAGTTTCTCTTTATATAGAGTTGGAATCAGTTTCTCTACAATTCCACCACTGGATCATAGATCTAGTGCTGGAGGGGACCTTGTTGGCCATCTAGTCAAATCTCCTCATTATATGAATGAGGAAACTAAGGTCTAGAGAGATAAAGTGACTTGGCCAATGTCTCACAATTAGTGAGTAACAGAAGCAGGCTTTGAGAATGAGTCTTCTGACTCCAAAGTAAGTTCCAGGCTCTCCTTGGAGCCAGACAGAACAAGTTGAATCTTTTCCTCACATGATAGCCCATCAAATAATTGACGAGAGAGAGAGATCACATTCTGACAGTAAATATTTTCTTCTTTGCCTTAACTATCTCAAGTTCTTCAGTCCCAATCTGGCATGTTTTCTAGTAACATTGCTGTGTCAAGTCCCACCCTTGAGTCCAGGGGATCTTAATCTTTTTTGTGTTGTGGACCCCTTTGGCAATCCAGTGAAGTCTATGGATGGAAGCCTTCTAAGCATAATAGTTTCAAATGCAGAAAATTAAAATACATAGGATTATGAAGGAAACCAATTAGATTGAAGTATAGTGATCAGAATTAAAAAAAAAAAAACAAGTTAAGAACTCCTGCTCTAGTAATATCCCAATTTGTCAATATCTTTCTGCAAAGGGACACCCAGACCTCAACACTATACTGCAGAAGGGGTTAAACATGTCAGAGGCCAATGGGACTCTCTACCCTCCTTCATTTGTGGCACTAGTTTGTATTCTAAGATTGTATTAGCATTTTCGTCTTACTTGTCTCATCATTGACTCGTACTGAGATTATGCTGCTTGTGGTTGTACATGTGCTGTTATTGGAAAGTATATGAATGTGTGCTGGACTTGTATGGCTATATCTCATGTCCGCATAGATGCACATTGTGTTGTGTGTGTGTATGTTTCATATACAAATGTATAATATATGTGTGGTCATGCAGGTATCTATGAAACAGCTATATGAATAACTAGTAGACTGTAATCTCTTTGAGGGCAGGGACTACTTTATTTTTCATCTTTGTGTTCCTGGAGCCTACTACGCTGCCTTGCCTGTAATGAGCATTTGTTGAATTGAACATTTGTGGTTGAATAAGTTTTTGTTATTCCTTATACACAATCTTCCATCCCTCATCTCTATATCTTTGAATAGGCCAGCCCTCATGCCTGGAGTGCCCTCCTTCCTCACTTGTACCTCTTAGAAGCTCTGGCTTCCTTTGAGACTCTACTCCAATCTCACCTTCTGCAGAAGGCCCTCCTGCTCCCCTTGCTCCTTCCTCAGCCCGACTGCCTTTCCCTCCAAAGTTACCTGGTATCTGCTTTGTATGCATTTTGTATACATGCTTATTTATGTAGATTTTGTCTCCTCTGTTAGAATGTAAACTCCTTGGGTGAGGGGAATGTTTCACTTTGTCTTAAATTCCTTTGTCCTTGAATTCCTTCACTTGTCTTTGAATTCCTCCAGTCTAGCACAAGGCTTGGCACATAGGATGCACTTAATAAGTGCTTGCTTACTTCTTTGATTGATGTGGGAACATATAAAAGTAGAATATGTAAATACATGAGAAAAATGCAAATGTAAAACATGCATTGTTTGACTAGGTCTATATGTACATGTATGATCGTGCTGGAATATATGTACATGCTGCATGTGAACCACATGTTATGTGACACATATATGTATATGACATGATTGAGTTATGTGTGTGAAAACAGACGAATGTGCAGATATACTATTTGAAAGTGTGGGAATTTGCATGTATATTGTGAGTTGCATTATGCCGGGGGTATAATTTGCATGTTTATGCATTTAGGGGGGAAGCCAGGGAAGGAGCAGTAGTCCAATAGGGTGTCCAGTTCAACAACTTCTAAAATAGTCCTGAATTGAATTTGACACTGGCTTCTAGGCATGCTGTTCCTTCCCTCCAGCTAGAAAAGCAAGAAAGCAGGGTGTGTGTGAGGCCCAGCCCGCCACCTGGAAGCATTCATTCGGCATCCTTTTGCTAAAAGAGAGCGGCAAGGGCCACAGGAAACTAGCACTATCTCTTCCACTTTTGATTCTCTTGACCACCTCTGCTCCTTCTTTTCTGTGCTTGGTTCCCAAATCCTACCTCCCTCAGAGAGGGGATGGGATGAGAGAAACTGATGGAGAGCTGGCATCCCAAGGGGCTGCCTCTTGCTTTTAATACTCTGGCCTCAGCTGCCTTTCCTCCTCCTACCCCTCCCTCTTGCTAATTAAATTGCTCCTCTAGGCCATTTCAAATGCTCAGACTCGGCTGTCACTGAAAGGATAATGCCAAATAGCCCTGGAAGTGAATAGGAAATTTCTCTTAATAATGGAAGAGACTAATTAATGTAACCAGTGAATGGCCAGGGGCTCTTTTCTTATTTTACAGTAAATTAGTGATGGAGTCGAGACTAGAACCCAGGTCTTCTGACTCCTACTCCAGACAGTTAGCCAGATGTAATAGTATGAACTCTGGCTTGGGTATACTAATTTTTCCATTAACAATTATGTGATCTTGGTCAAGTAACCTTCTCTCCCTGCTGCTTAGTTTCTCCAGCTGTAAAAATGAGAGGTTTAGGTTAAATGGTCTCTATGTTTGCTTCCACCTCTGGATTTGTGAGGTACCTTCCAACTCTGACATTCCATTTCTAAGGCCCCTTCTAGTTCTAACCTTTCGTGAGCTATTAACACACCCAGTGATTATCTGGGGATTCTCCCATGTCACAAGATGATGAATCAGTAGCAGAGTTGAGATGAAATCCAGGTTTCCTACTTCTTAGTCCAGTCCTCCATGGCACGGCACCGTTTCCTTAGTGGTGGCTCAAGAACAGGTGACGATATACCTAGAGCTGGGTTCCAAATACCATCATTTGGGGGATCTACTCTGGGCTTTGTAATGCCCTGGGCAGGTCACAGGATCCTTCCGGATCCCTAAACAGAAAAATATTCAATCTGGCTAGTCCTCCCTGCCTCATGGCCAGTCCTTCCCAAAGGTGCCTCATATCTACCTCCTCCCCTTTCCTTTTGTTTCAGCCTCACCAGGGAGTGACGGGAATGATTACTGAAGTGTCATACTATCCCAGACAGTCTGGCAACCTCTCGTTTCTGTCTCTCTTTTTCTGTGTGAATTGGATTGGGTAATTACGTTCTGATTCTGTCTGGGTCTCTCTTTTTCTCTCATACACATCCACCTGCCATTAGATAATAACTACCTTCCTCAGCTTCCTACAGCAACAGTTGAGCTCTTCTCCATCCCAAATTAGTTTTTTTTTGTCTCTCTCTCTCTCTCTCTCCCCAATTGTTTCCTCACCAAACAGACCTCCCACTAATGACTTTGCAGCCGACACATTCTTCCCACCGTAAAGAGCTGCTGTGTTTTCCCACAGAGCTGGCATCTCCTGGGAATTTTAGCTTGCTCTGAAAAGCCTGGCCTCTGGAGCTATGTTTTGCTGTAATGTCACATTTGTGGCTAATGACTGCCCACTGTTTAGGAGTGCGAGCAATCTGTCTTACTCTAATAAGCCTAAAGACACCGGGGCTGAGGGGTGGGAAGGGTAGGGGAGAGAGTGGTATAGTTGAAGGAGCAACAGCTTTGGATTCAGAACACCTAGGCTTGTTTCCCAACTCTCAAACATACTAGCTGCATGATCCTAGGCAAATGACTTCTCTCTGGGACTTAGTTTTGTTATCTGGGAGGTGGGAGATAACCAGTCTTGCACAGAGATCACCGAGCTATTGGGAGGAAAGCGCTTTATGGACTCCAAGGTCCTCTGTTAATATAGATCATAATTATCGTACATTAAAGATCTGTGATTTTATTGGTATGGGAATGCATGGAAGCATCAATGGAGATTGCAGCCCACTCTGAGAGATTAAATGACTTGTTCATTCCTGCCCAGCTAGCATTAAGACCATATTTGAACCTTAGTCTTCACTTATTGCAAATTTAGCACTCTATCTGCTATGCAACATACTGTCTCTTTATCATACGAGGCAATGAGGTGGTGTAAAGGATAGAGTGTGGATTTGGAGTCAGGAAGACTGGAATTCTAATCCTGGCTCAACAACTGGTTGTGTGACTCTGGGCAAGTCACTTATGCCTTTTCAGTATCAGTTACCTTATCTATAAAATGGGGATAATAATGATACCTACCAGAAAGGATCGTTAAGAACTATCGTTGTTATTATCATGCCCAAAGCGCTATAAAATTATGCATACCCTTTGACCCAATGATGCCACTACTAGGTCTGTATCTGAAAGAGACTTAAAAAAAATGAAACAGGATCTGTATATACAAAAAAACTTTAAAAAGCTTTTTTTTGGTGGTGACAAAGAACTGGAAATTGAGGGAATGCCCATCATTTGGAGAATGGCTGAACAAGTTATGGTATATGATTGTGGTGAATGCTATTGTGCTGACTGATTTCAGAAAAACCTGGAAAGACTTATATGAACTGATGCTGAGTGAAGTGAGCAGAACCAGGAGAACGTTGTACGCAGTGGCAGCCATATTATACCATGATCAACTGTGAATGACAGCTATTCTCAGGAATGCAATGATCCAAGACAATTCCAAAGGACTCATGATGAAAAATGCTATCCATACCCAAAGAAAAAACTGATGGAATCCGAATGTAGGTTAAAGCATACTATTTTTCTTTTTTTTTTACATACTTTTTTTTTTACATACTTTTCTTTTACATACTTTCTTTCTTTTTTCATATTTTTGGGGGGGTTGTTTCTTTTTTCACAACATGACTAATATGGAAATAGTGAAATGAAATGAAACATGATTTCACACATATAACATCAAATTGCTTACTGTCTTAGGGAAGGGGGAGGTGAGGAAGGGATGAAGAAAATTTGCAATCCAAACTTTAAAAAAAATGAATGTTTAAAGTTGTATTTACATGTAATTGGGAAAAATAAAATACTATTTAGAAAGAACTATTATTATTATTAATTATAATATAATGGTAAAAGTAAATGATTGGGGCTCAATCTTCTAGATTCTTGAATTCATTGTTTCTGTGCCCAGGGCTAGATTATCTATCTAATTTTCCTTGTGTGCAAAATAGAATTTACTCTCTTTATTCTATTGTTTTGGAGTTTGTTATCATTTTGGAGTGAGTTAGACTGAGGTTTGGCTTTGGTAGATGGATTTTTTTCTTTATAAATCATATACATTTTAATAGCACTAGTAAATTGATGCCAATTGGTTTTGAGTATTTAACAAGCATATAAATGATTACATAAATTCATGTACTAATTACAAAATTTTGACTGAAAAGGAATGTGGGTGCCCTGAGGATCTCTACAAGGTCACATTTTGATAGGTTTGTTTGAGATACTTTGTAAGAAACTAATAAAGTTGAATTTCTTGAGAAAAAAATCACTAATCCAGACTTTATGGCCGATCCTCTCAGTTAGTAGGAAGTGATGACTTACAAATGCAAATAGACAAGGGTGGATGTTTATGACTATTCTACATTTATTTAGTACCTTTCCTCTATATATCTCTGGAGACACAACAACAACAGGTTAAACACTCCTTAGAAAATCATGCTTATTCTGTCTAAATATTTTACTTACAAGTTTCAAAGTAGGAACCTAATTAGAGATGCTTATTTCTAGCCATACAGAGGAAAAAAAGGGTCTTGTTGGAGAACAGCGTTCTCTTTAATCTTTGGAATTTATGGTTTTTTATGGTACATCCATAATGAGGTTGGCTTTTATATTTTGAATATAATTTATTAAAATTTCTGAGGACATAAAAATCCCATATGACACCCATTGAAATCAGATGCTTAAATCCAAACTCTAAAATGACTTAAGCACTACTCTGGGATTGCTCTGACTTATCTATAGAGTTGTGTTGTTCAGTAATTTTCAGTTGTGTCTGACTCTCTGTGACCTAATTTTGGGTTTTCTTGGCTAAGATACTAGATCGGTTTGCCATTTCTTTCTCCAGATCATTTTTACAGATGAGGAAACTGAGGGTTAAATGACTTGCCCAAGGTCACATAGCTAGTACATGTATGAGGCCAGATTTGAACTCAGGAAGATGAGTCTTCCTGACTTTAGGCCCAGCACTATCTCTACTGTGTCACCTAGCTGCCTCATAGAAGACCTTCAGAGGTCAGCTAATCACAAAATTGCAAAATCTCAAGAGTTGGAAAGGAATTTATGGACCACCTAATCTAGGAGTTCTTAACCCAGAGTCTGTGAACTTTTTTTTTTTA
Organism: Trichosurus vulpecula; assembly: GCF_011100635.1. Classification (NCBI taxonomy): domain Eukaryota; kingdom Metazoa; phylum Chordata; class Mammalia; order Diprotodontia; family Phalangeridae; genus Trichosurus; species Trichosurus vulpecula. The sequence goes on along the minus strand of NC_050575.1, from coordinate 170,873,743 downwards.
ACATTCTGATAATTATATTTCAATATAAATTGGTTTTCTTTGTAATCTTATGTATGTATTTTATTTTATTCATTAAAAAATATGTTCTGAGAAAGGATCCGAAGGATTTGGCAGACTGCCACAGGGGTCCATGAAAAAAAAAACCCTCTAAAAATAAATGAAACAAAACAAAAGAAGGCTAAGAGCCCTTGACTTAGTCCGACCCATACCTAAACCAAAACCTTTCCTACAGTATTCCCAACAAGTGGTCTTCTAGCTTTTCCCAATATATCTCAAGTGAAGGAGAACCTGCTAGCCCTTTCTCCTTGTGCATAACAGTAATTATTTAGAAGTTTTTCCTGATATCAGGCCTAAATTTGTATCTTTGTAACTTCTGCTCATTGCCTTTGATTCTTCCTTCTCCATCACACTAGGGCAAGTCTATTACTTCTTTCACATGAGAAATCACTGAATACTTGAAGACAAACATCGGATCTTTTAGGTCTTCTGTTCTCTCAGCTAAACATCCACAGCACTTTTAATTAGTCTTCATACAGCACAAGCTCAAGGCCCTTCACTAGCCTCATTGACTTCCTCTGGATGTCCTCCAGCTTGTTGTCAACAGCAACAACAACAGCAAATGTCCTTTTTAAAGAATGACCAGTGGTCTGAGGACCATCCCAGCCAAGTCTGAAAAAGCTTTTCCCTGAAGGTTGGCCTCCATGTCATGAATATTTTTTGAGGGAGGGCAGCAATAGAAACTCATCAAGGCTGTTTATTAAGTTCTAGTCTTAGTTGGTGGAAGGAGGACGTGTCAATATCTTCAGGGGCTCTTGAAATTACTGAAGTAGTCAAGTAAGATACTATTTCATCATCTTATTAAAAATGTTAAGTTCTATTGCCTTTCAAAGTATTTTAAGCCATCTCATTTTATAAAACAGGAAACTAGCTCCAGAGAGGAGAAATTTCCCTTTAGAGGGGAAATTATTTTTTCAGGGTCAAATAACAAGTTATTGGCATAATCAGGATGAGAATCCAGGTCTCTCGATTCTCAGCCCAGTGTTCTTTTCACCTCATCAAACTACCAGGTTAGGATGTGGTTGGGAATAAAGGAAAAAATGAATGTCAGATCAAGTGAGGAAAGAACAGAAGTATGGTTAGGAAAACAGAGATCAGAGGAGATATGAGGCTTTCTATATCATATTCTTGCATGAAACCAATTCTCCAACTTACAGTTATTTGACTCAACTTATTCTTCCTGCCCTTGTAAGACAAAGATGGCTCTTCTCTCTCATAGATTACCCAATAGCACCCCCAAATAGATAATAGAGTCAAAAGGTCCTTAGAGATCATCCAACCAATCCTTTATATTTTATAGATTAAGAAGCTGAGGTCCAGAGAAGTTAAGTGACTCGTCCAAGGTCACATAGTGACCTGGTCACGTAGTGTACTGGGTTTAAGTCCCGGACTTTGCAAACAGAATTATGCATATACTCAGTATAAAAAGAAAGAAAGGTTATGGTTCAATTTTTTAAAATTTATAGAATAAAATGAGCATTTCATAACATAGTACAATAGGAAGATGATTATACATGAAATTGTAGATCTACTATGTGCAACTTGCTATTCCTTTCAAATATACAACAAAATTGTGTAAATTTTTTTCTTTTTTTTCCCACCCCCCCACCCTAGAGATGGCTACAATTAGACACAAATAGGGATATACATACATACATATATATATATATACATACAAAATTATTTTATACATACTTCTATTTATCATTTTTTTCCTCTGGGTGTAGATAGAAATTTTATGAAGAAAGAAATGGCAAACAATTCTAGTATCTTTGGCAAGAAAACCCCAAATGTGGTCACAGAGAGTCAGATAAGACAGAAACAACTGAACAACACACAACAATTTTATGAAAAGTCTGAGTAGAGAAAGAGAGAAGATTTACAGGCATAATGAATTAGCCATATATCATATCTGTCCTTGTGGGAGGACAAACATGAAACTCAGGTGGGCTCAGATTCTCCTGAATCTCATTGTATCTGAGTCTAATCCTCTTGGTAGATCTTTCACGTGCTTCTCACTCCAAGACCAAAGAGCTCAAAGTGTTTTGTTATATTATATTGTTATGTAGTGCTGTGTTGTGTAATGTAATGTTACGGTGTATTTTTGTTCTATTCTGTAATGTTGTGTTGTGTTATATCTTATTATATTATGTTGTGTTATGCTTTGTTTTGTTATGCTTTGTTTTGTCTTGTGTGGTTTTATTTTGCTGGTGGTGAAGAAAAGAGGTTTCCACCGTTACTTTAGGACAAAAGCAGCTGATATTTAAATGTTTTAGTATAGGACCCAAAGGGCTGCCATCAGAGCCCACTTGGTTCATCTTTATTACTTCCTAGGGAGGATTTACGCCTGGTACAGAGGAAAGAGTTGTATTTGTGAAGTCAGATGATTTGGCTTTTAATTCTACCTCTGACATGATCTATGTGACCTTGGGCAAATCATTGAATTTGTCTTGATTTGTTTCCTCAAATGTAAAATTGGGATGGGCGTGTGTGTGTGTGTGTGTGTGTGTGTGTGTGTGTGGCCATCTGGTCTATGATCCTGATGCCTCAGTCTATGATCCTATTCCATATGTGTCATTCCTTTCTAACGTAATCTATCTTGCATAAGCCCTGAGAGACTCTCCTACTTCCTAGTCTGCCTCTTAGACTTCAGCATGTTGACTGTTGACTTCAGACCCGTATCATGGATGATGGCTTAAGAGTTTATTTTTTCTTTTGTAGATGGCTAGGTGTTCAGATAACAATAAGAATAATAATTAGCATCTATATAGTACTTAGTATGTCCAGTGTACATAGGATATCATAAAGCAGAATGCGGATTTAAACCCAGGTCTTCTGACTCCAAATTCATCACAATATCCACTTTACAGAAATGCTTCATATTCACCTCTATCAATCTAGGGCAGTGAGGTAGTACAAGGGATAGAGAGCCAGCCATGGAGTAGGGAAGACCTGAGTTCAAATCCCATTCAGACTGTTACTAGATGTGTGACTCTGGGTGAGTCAACCTCTGGTTTCCTCATCTTTAAAGTGGGGATAATAGTGCATCTACTTTGAAGGGTTGGGTTGTTATGAGGATCGAAAGAGATGATCTTTGTAAGGTGCTCAGGGCAGTGCCTGGCACACACTAAGTACTATATAGATGCTAATTGTTATTCTTATTGTTATCTGAACACCTAGCCATCTACAAGTTTATTGATACCTTTTGTTTTATATCAAAGTAGTTTCTGAACGTCTCTTCCTTCCCCCTTTCCTCCATGCCTCCTTCCCATCCCCTCATGCCATGAGCATTCCCTTGCAACAACAACAAAAACTAGTTAAGCCAAATCAATGGACACAGCGTCTGACAGTGTATGTGACATTCTACACCCATCACGTCTCCGTTGAACTGGATTCTGGGACCAAGGCTGGCCCTGACGGTTATTCAGTATGGAGCTTTCTTTTAGTTTTGTTTCCATGTACATCATTGTAGTCAATTTGTAGATTGTTTCGCAGGCTTTGCTCACTGCACTTTGCATTGGTTCGTCTGGGGCTTCCTGTGTTTCCCGGAGTTACTCATATTTGTCATTTCAAACACTCTCTCTCATTTTAGCTGAGGGAACCCCCTCTCCCCCCACCGTGGAGTCTATCATTCAATGATTGATAAGCCATTCCAAACATTTCCATAGAAAACTGCAGACTCAGACATGCGAAGGTGACCATTTCCCTTCTTCTGATCTCTCTAATTGTTACACGATGGTTACCCTTGATAGATATGAACTAGGCATCACTGTTGATGACTGAATAAACTGTAATGAACCTTAGGTGCCTAGTACTTACTTTTAAGCACCTTCCAAACCCCACCCACAGTTTTGGTTACCCCACAAGAATGTTGTCCTGTCTTAGAAAAAGTGTTTGTTTTTGGAATGCCACTAAAAACCACTAAAAAAGGCCTTTTCTTGGGTTCAAACTAGGGAATAAGTAATTCTATAATCCGAGTTATACAAGAAATCTTGGGCAGGTGACAAGGAGGCGGTCAAAAGGATATGGGTTGACAGTGCAGTTATGGGCATGGAGTAATCAGCCAAAAGAATATAGCTTCAGCTGCTTGTACTGTTTCTTTTTTTTTAAATTATGTTTATTTTTTAACATTCATTTAAAAAATTGCACTTCCAAATTCTCTCCCTTCCTGTAGACCTTTTCCCACTCATTTAGAAGGCAAGTGATGTGAAACTCATTATAGATGTGAAGTCATGTAAAACGTATTTCCATATTAGCCATGTTTTTGTAGTATTTCTTTCAAAATATTGCACCCCCTAAATGCAGTGAGAATAGAGTAGCTTGATTCTGAATGCCACTGCTGTCACAGGCTACAAATGCAGACCGGAGGCCTGGAAAGCCACACAGTTAAGGAAGAATGGGTCAATGACTCTGTGAATAGAAAGCTCAGTTTACTCACTCTCAGGGGTTCATAAAAGTGAGTCTGGAATGAGAGAAAAAAGCCTATGCCAGCACATTTGGTTTTACATGAATAGGGAGCTAGAGCATCAGAATCTGATTTGTTTTTAAAGTTGTTCTTCTTGGTTTCCACCTTTGTGTTGTTAGGGAACAATTTTTTTCCTTCTTTCTTTCTTTTTTTTTTGGGAGAGGGAGACTTGGTAATCTTGGTAGGTTGTCTCTGCTCCAATATGCCTCCAATATGGATTAGTACTCATTCTCTGGCATCAGCTCCCATATCTGGAATCTTCCTTGTGCTAAATGTATAGCTTTGGTTTATTAGAGTGAGATATTTATACACTCTTGAATAGTGGGCAGTCATTAGCTACAAATGATGACATTGCAGCAAAATGCAGATTCAGAGGCAAATGCAGAAGAGGGCAGGGTGTTGCATAGGGAGACCTCCCACCCCTTCCTCTTGTCCCCAGCCCTCTCCCCCTGCCTTCCCCACCCTCGCCACTCCTGGCTTTGACATTTCCAACTAGTCCTTTTATAAGGTGATTCCAGGTGTGTGAACTGGGCATAGGGATAAGGGTAGGGGCTTGCTGGAGCCAGCTAGAATCAGCTTGAGATATTGTTAAATTTTCAGTGTGAGCATTTACAACTTGGAAATCAGCAAAAAACTACAAATCAAGCCTTGATTTATTGGCTTTTTAAATTGTCTATATTTAAGAAAGCAATGGAGGAAAAGATTAATAATTCAGGTTAAACTTAAAAGTGTGTTGTACATTTTTTTTCTCAGAGAGCTGGTCATTAAATATTTCCCAGTGTGCCACTGGGTGAGTGGGTCCCATAAGCTGGATGCTGCTTGATCAGGAATCTGTCATGTGATCACTGAATCCTTCCTTCCCGCTGCTGCCACCTCATCTTGTCCAAGGCCTTGGAATCCCCTGATAACAAAATTGTGGCTGCATCCTGCTCCTCTGGAGAGCCACCTGTATCCTTGTCTTCCAGGTGACTATGATTCCAATGTTCTCTCTCCTCTTCTCTGTCCCCTTCCTCTCCCCACTCCCAAGAATGTCACAAGTTAAATCATATAAGCATGTGAAATAAAGGTGTATGGCTTTTTAGCACCACTGCTTGGTTTGTTTCTTTTATGGAAATCTCTTCAAAAGTTTAACTCTTCTGAGGAAGTTCATTTCCCACACCTCCCCAATCAAAAAATGGATTAGCACATGACATCATGCCCATATTTCTGAATAATATGGAACATTGGAAAAGGCATTGGGCTAGAAGTCACAAGGTCTTGCTTCTAATTTGGAATCAGCATTACTAATTCAGCAAATGACCTTGGGCAAGTCAAACTTCAGTTTGGTGTTTCGTACAATGGGTATAGAATTTTAGATTGTTTAAGAGGCAGAGGGATGTCAGAGGGTAAACAGTCCAACCACTTCATTCTTTTTGTAGGAAACTGTGGCTGAGAAAAACTGGGACTCGGAAGGTTCCAAACCAAGGAATAGCAAAGCTGGAACTTGGTTAATCCATATTTAACAGAATCTATAACCATAGGGGCTGAAGGTGCTTTAGCAACTATTTCCTCCTTAGGGTGGTCAGATTAGAGCTATTTGTACCTCTTCAATGGATGGCAGGGACACACAACCCAAAGAATTGACTCTGGAATCCCAGAAAAACATGGCCCCCTTTAGTGTGTAAAGAATGGTATTCCCAGTCGCCTTTACATGTACAATGTTCCTGCAAGAATATAAAATGAATATAAAATTAATCAGGGGTTTTTCCACCATACCATATTATTTCCTCTAGAATTTTCTGACTCGCACTAATCATGCCTGACTGTGTGTTGTCAGTTATCTTGTGATAAAAATTTACTATCTCTCCATCTCTGTTACTTCCCACCCATATAACCTTGGCTCAGACCACTTCTTCATCTGTACAGTGAGGGAGATGGGCTAAGTATTAAGGCATTGGGTTCTATAAGCCCCTTGAAGGCAAGGCTTGTGCCTTGTTGTATATTCTTGGTACTCTCAGGTCTCATGGATGCTAAGAGAGGGAAGTGCAGAGCCTTCTCCCCCATCATCTAGCTTCACTATTCTCATTTTGTATTCTTGCAGGAACATCGTACATGTAAAGGGGACTGGGAGCACCATTCCTTACCCACTAAAGGGGGCCATCTTTTTCTTGGATTCCAGAGTCAGTTCTTTGGGTTGTGTCCTTGCTGTCCATTGAAGAGGTACAAATAGCCCTGATCTGACCACCCTAAGGAGGAAATAGTTGCTAAAGCACCTTCAGCCCCTATGGTTGTAGATTCTGTTAAATATGGATTAACCAAGCTGTGGGAGGAAAGAGCTGGGGAAGGGGGATGTAGGTTTTCTGAGAAAAATAGCATGAATATTTCAAATGCCTCTGGAATGCCTCACTCTCTTTTTACTGTGGGAACCAAAAGTTAAAAACAAAAAAAATGCCATCTACATTTGACCCAGTTGCAATATTAATAAGGGAAAACAGCTGGAGCTCAGCATTGTCCCAAGCCCCTCCATTCTGAGAAAGCTCAGGTGAGAGGAGAGTATGGGGCTTCTTTCTGTTTAGAAATGGGAAGCATTACCTGCCTGGGAAGCAAAGAATTCTGGCTTTGATGTTGCTGCCTCAGGCGGGATAAATTCAAAGCATGAACTGTATTTGTCACCTGCCAGTTTGCCATGTGAGAAGCTGCCTCTCATGGATGGAATCTTTCCACGGCTGGGGGAGAGAGGGCCGAACTACAATTTGGCTTTCACTTCAGGTAGTTTCTAACACAGCCTTGGCTTCTCTGCAGCCTTCCACGGACAGCAGGGGCAGAGATTGTTTAGACAGCCATCAGGCCTTAAAGGGGCAACAGCGGTGGATTATTTAACCTGATCAGTTTACACAGGATCCTTCAAATATTTTTGGTCATTTCTACTCCTTTAGGCCTCAAGGAACTTAGAGAACACCACTATAACTTAGAAACCATTGTAAGCCTTTGTATAGAGTGTGGTGGGGTGCCCAGGCATACCTCGATATTTTTAATATATTTTTTTCTGACTTATTTTTAAAGTTTACATTTTAAAGTAACATTTAGTTGTTCATTAAAAATAAGTTAAGTTTAAATGTCTTTTGTTTGATGAATAAAAATATCTTCCATGATTGTTCAATGAATGTTTGCCTAAAATTAAGAAAAAAAAAATCCCCTAGGTGTACACCCTCATGAAATATACTGAATATGCCTGTGAAGACCAAATAATCAATCAAGATTTATTAAGCACTTATTATGTGTAGAACTCAGTGGTAGGTCTCGGTACAGCATTACAGAAGAAAAAAGAGGCTTACCTGCTTCTTGGAAAAGAAATGATAGATGAGATGTGGAGAATGAAATGTACATTTTCATCCAGGGTCATTATTATTGATGTTTTTCTTGACTATACTTATTTATAAAAAGGAGGGCTTCTATTGGTAGGGATGGGAGGTGGGGAATGGAGTCAGTAGAGAATGAGAAAGATACAAGAAATAACACCAATAAAACATTAAAAAAAACAGAAAAGAATAAAAACAAATTCAGAAGGCGCTGCAAACAGGCAACTTTTGTTTCCACTTTGTTGAATATAGCATATTACTTAAAAAAAGAAACCATATACAATAGTTCTTGGCTTCATAAACAACCTTTTTTGACCTTTTTTAGGCTGTCATACATTTAAGTACTTTATTTTATTTTTTTAATAATTAAGATTTTTTTGTTTTTAGTTTACAGCACTCAGTTCCACATAATTTTGAGTTCCAGATTTTCTTCCCCCTTTTTTGACCCTTTTAAGTACATTTGAATATATGCATTAATAATTATTAAGTTCATAGCAAAAAAGCATTTTTTATAAAGAAAGGACCAAACACTTACAGAAGTGAGTGGCTATGGAAAAGGGTAGGAGGTGCTTCAGCTGGGGGTCTTCTAAACAAATGAAGAATGTAAAGGAGATCATAAGGAGAATATTTACTCCCTCAGGAAAATAAACCGTTTTATAGTTCCTTCCAAACTTTTCATATTGATAGTGCAATCAGAAAGACCAGCATGGGTTTAAGGCTGGTGCTCTGGTGAGGTAATCACAAAGCCTTCTTATTTCTTCATTAAAGTAAGCCTGCTTCAGGAATGCAAGACTTATCATTGAATCACAGAATCACAGAGCTGAAACTCTGTGTCATTTGGTTCAACCTCTCCCTGAACAAGATTTCTCTTGATTTCTCTTTTCAGTATCTAGGAAAAATGATCATCTCACTTTTGTTCGAAAAGTTCTGGTGAGGGGCAGCTAGGTGGCTCAGTGGACGGAACACCGACCCTGGAGTCAGGGGGACCTGAGTTCAAATTCAACCTTAGTAGCTGTATGACCTTGAGCAAGTCACTTACCTCTGAGAGAGAGAGAGAGAGAGAGAGAGAGAGAGAGAGAGCGACAGAGAGCGACAGAGAGGGAGAGAGAGAAGTTCTGGTGAGAGGAGGCCAGGTAAGCGCATTCTAACTCTTTGACAGCTCTGATCATTAGAGTTTTTCCTTACATTGAATCCAAGTTTCTCTTTCTGCAACTTCTGCCCATCCTGTCCAGTTCTGCCCTCTGGGGCAAAGCAGAATAAGCCTAAATCTTCTTTCACATCATAGCCATTAAAATACTTGATGACTGTAATCATATCCTTGCCCCGCCCCCCCCCCCCCCCCCCCGGAACCTCCCATTCTTTTCCGAGGCAAAGTATTCCTAATGCTTCAATGGATCTTTACATGACATGATCTCTAGTCTCCCCATCTTCCAATTCTATTACTGACTTTGGAGGACAAATCGGTGATTAACTAAGCTCTAATTATGATACATGCTTGAAAGTAACAAAACTACATTTTTTTTTTGGCAAGGCAATCAGGGTTAAGTGACTTACTCAGGGTCACACAGCTAGTAAGTGTCAAGTGTCTGAGATGTGATTTGAACTCAGGTCCTCCTGGCTCCAGGGCCAAGCTCCATCCGCTGTAACACCTAGCTGCCCCTACATGTATTTTTTTTCTAAAGCTCAAAAATTCAGATCGACTTTTTGCTCAGTCAGGATGAATTACAGAGGTTTTGCATATCACTGAAAAATGTCTATTTTTCCTATCCTTTTGCTTGTCAGGAAGAAAGGGAAAAATTTAAATATCTGATTTCCCACTTCTTGGAAAGATCTTTGAATGGAATCAATTGGAATCAAGGCAAAATATGGATGGCTGATGATTACTAATCAATTTTTCTCTGCTGGAGTCTCAGGGCTTTTTCTAGTCTTGTCTAATCAAGACACTTAACAGTGCTAATGGAGGATTTAAGATTCTAATCTCTCATCTATGAAACTCATGAACAGTACCAGGCAGGAGCAGATGTAGATACTTCGGATAGATTTGGGGGGTACTCAAGAAGCTTCTCTTTATTTAGCAAGGCTGGAAATTTCCATTTGGTACCAATCACTGCACCATTACTGATCAGACACATATCTAGCCAACAGTGAGACATCACCAAGAAAAAAAAATGCTGAATGGAAATAGTTTTCCATATAGCCAACACACCCTCCCACATTCTTGCCAAATGCTTCTCTTACCTGATGGATCACTTATAGGAAAGGGAAAATACATTTTGTACCCAAATAAATAGAACTCACAGAGAAGAAGCAATTGAGATGGGCACATCTGGAAGGAAAGGTTTTTCATAATTTATATTTCAAAATGTCATGCTCACATTTCCTCCATGTTCTCATATTTAATTAAAAATGGTAAAATATTAACATTGATTAAGTGAAGCATTTTCCTATCCTGCTGGTTCTGAGCAGCCAGGAAAACCATGTGGCATAGAGAGTGAGAGCTTTGTCAAAATGATTTCAAATTTTGGAGAGATAATTATGCTGGAGAACAGGAGCTCTCCCTCATGACTTTTTAACATAATTCTCAGCTGCAGGAATTGGTAGAGCTCACAATGGAATGGAAGACAGACTCTTCCCAAAGTGGAAAACTCTCAGCACATTCCATTATGAAATGCCATCTGCCTCTCTCTTCCCTATTCAGTAGGTATGTGTCTGTAACACCCAAACTCCAAACCAGAGCTAATGTTGAGATTTTTAGTGAATCTCCCTGTAAAACAAGAGCCATATGCTCACCTAAGGTGCAATGGAGGATGTCTTATGCAGACTCCAAACAAAGTAAAGACCTCTGGTTGAGGATGAGGTCCTCCAACAAAATAAATAATAATAATAATAAATATAATACAAATATAATTAATAAATGCTCCTGCCCACTGATCATGCTTTTATTTATATTGAACCCCACAAACACTACAAAACCTATTTAGAAATGCTCACAGCAGGTGGAGCCAAGATGGCGGCTGGAAAGCAGGGACTCGCGTGAGCTCCCCACCACATCCCTCCAAAAACCTATAAAAAATGGCTCTGAACAAATTATAGAACTGCAGAACCCACAAAATAGCAGAGGGAAGCAGGGATCCAGCCCAGGACAGCCTGGATGGTCACTGGATGAGGTCTATGGTGCATGGAGTGGAGGGGAGCGGAGCTCAGCGTGGGAGGCAGCAGGACCAGCCAGACCAGGAGCTGGGCAGAACAGGCCCTAGCACTCTGAATCAGTGAGCTGTGGCAGTTACCAGACTTCTCAACCCACAAACACCAAAGACAACAGAGAAGGTTAGTGGGAAAAGTGGCGGGGGACAGAGTTCGTGGCTCGGTCACCGCCCCAGGGGCAGCGGGGCAGGTACAACTACAGAACTACAGCTGCAGTTACTTCCAGCCCTAGGCCCACGTGGTTCGAGGAATTAAGTGGCAGATCAGAGCACGAGTGAAGAGCCTGCTGAAGATTTGCATCAGGTCTGGGTTGGTGGTTCTTTTTTTTTTTCTCTCTCTTTTTTTAAAATTTATTTATTTAACATATTTAGTTTTCAGCATTGATTTTCACAAGAGTTTGAATTACAAATTTTCTCCCCATTTCTACCCTCCCCTCCACTCCAAGATGGCGTATATTCTGGTTGCCCTGTTCCCCAGTCAGCCCTCCCCTCTGTCACCCCACTCCCCTCACATCCCCTTTTCCCTTCCTTTCTTGTAGGGCAAGATAAATTTCTACACCCCATTGCCTGTGTATCTTATTTTCTAGTTGCATGCAAAAACTTTTTTTTTGTTTTTGAACATCTGTTTTTAAAACTTTGAGTTCCAAATTCTCTCCCCTCTTCCCTTCCCACCCACCCTCCCTAAGAAGTCAAGCAATTCAACATAGGCCACATGTGTATCATTATGTATAACCTTTCCACAATACTCATGTTGAAAGACTAACTATATTTTGCTCCTTCCCAACCCATCCCCCTTTATTGAATTTTCTCCCTTGACCCTGCCCCTTTCGAAAGTGTTTGTTTTTGACTACCTCCACCCCCATCAGCCCTCCCCTCCATCATCCCCCCCCCTTTTTTTTATCTTCTTCCCTCTTCTTTCCTGTGGGGTAAGATTCCCAATTGGGTATGTATGGTATTCCCTCCTTAGGCCAAATCTGATGAAAGCAAGGTTCACTCATTTCCCCCTCACCCGCCCTCTCCCCTCCTCCCACAGAACTGCTTCCTCTTGCCACCTTTATGTGAGATAATCCACCCCATTCTATCTCTCCTTATCTCCCTCTCTCAGTATGTTCCTCTCTCATCCCTTAATTTGATTTTATTTCTTTTAGATATCTTCCCTTCATCTTCAACTCACCGTGTCCTCTCTCTCTCTCTCTCTCTCTCTCTCTCTCTATATATATATATATATATATACATATATATATACATATACACATAGATATATACATACATACACATTCACCCATATATATACATAAACATATATGTATGCATATTCCCTTCAGCTACCCTAATACTGAGGTCTCATGAATCATACACATCATCTTTCCATGTAGGAATGTCAACAAAACAGTTCACCTTTAGCAAGTCCCTTGCAATTTCTTTTTCTTGTTCACCTTTTCATGCTTCTCTTGATTCTTGTGTTTGAAAGTCAAATTTTCTATTCAGTTCTGGTCTTTTCACTGAAAAAGCTTGAAAGTCCTCTATTTTATTGAAAATCCATATTTTGCCTTGGAGCACGATACTCAGTTTTGCTGGGTAGGTGATTCTAGGTTTTAATCCTAGCTCCACTCCATTGACCTCCGGAATATCGTATTCCAAGCCCTTCGATCTCTTAATGTGGAAGCTGCAAGATCCTGGATTATTCTGATTGTGTTTCCACAATATTCAAACTGTTTCTTTCTGGCTGCTTACAGTATTTTCTCCTTGATCTGGGAGCTCTGGAATTTGGCGACAATGTTCCTGGGAGATTTCTTTTGGGGATCTATTTGAGGAGGCGATCTGTGGATTCTTTCAATTTCTATTTTGCCCTGTGGCTCTAGGATATCAGGGCAGTTCTCCTTGATAATTTCTTGAAAGATGATATCTAGGCTCTTGTTTTGATCATGGCTTTCAGGTAGTCCAATAATTTTTAAATTATCTCTCCTGGATCTATTTTCCAGGTCAGTGGTTTTTCCAATGAGATATTTGACATTGTCTTCCATTTTTTCATTCCTTTGGTTCTGTTTGATAATATCTTGATTTCTCATCAAGTCACTAGCTTCCACTTGCTCCAATCTAATTTTTAAAGTAGTATTTTCTTCAGTGGGCAGAATTAGTCAAATGGAAAAGGAGGTCCAAAAGACCACTGAAGAAAATACTACTTTAAAAATTAGATTGGAGCAAGTGGAAGCTAGTGACTTGATGAGAAATCAAGATATTATCAAACAGAACCAAAGGAATGAAAAAATGGAGGACAATGTCAAATATCTCATTGGAAAAACCACTGACCGAAAATAGATCCAGGAGAGATAATTTAAAAATTATTGGACTACCTGAAAGCCATGATCAAAACAAGAGCCTAGATATCATCTTTCAAGAAATTATCAAGGAGAACTGCCCTGATATCCTAGAGCCACAGGGCAAAATAGAAATTGAAAGAATCCACAGATCGCCTCCTCAAATAGATCCCCAAAAGAAATCTCCCAGGAACATTGTCGCCAAATTCCAGAGCTCCCAAGTCAAGGAGAAAATACTGCAAGCAGCCAGAAAGAAACAGTTTGTGTATTGTGGAAACACAATCAGAATAATCCAGGATCTTGCAGCTTCCACATTAAGAGATCGAAGGGCTTGGAATACGATATTCCGGAGGTCAATGGAGTGGAGCTAGGATTAAAACTTAGAATCACCTACCCAGCAAAACTGAGTATCGTGCTCCAAGGCAAAATATGGATTTTCAATAAAATAGAGGACTTTCAAGCTTTTTCAGTGAAAAGACCAGAGCTGAATAGAAAATTTGACTTTTCAAACACAAGAATCAAGAGAAGCATGAAAAGGTGAACAAGAAAGAGAAATTGCAAGGGACTTACTAAAGTTGAACTGTTTTGTTTACATTCCTACATAGAAAGATGATGTGTGTGATTCATGAGACCTCAATATCATAGTAGTTGAAAGGAATATGCATATATATATGTGAATACATATATATACATATGTGTGTGTCTATGTATGTATATATGTAGATGTATATATATATGTACACACACACGCACACACACACACACAGAGCACAGGGTGAGTTGAATATGAAGGGATGATATCTAAAAAAATAAAATCAATTTAAGGGATAAAAGAGGAATATATTGAGAGAGGGAGAAAGGGAGAGATAGAATGGGGTAAATTATCTTGCATGAAAGTGGCAAGAAAAAGTGGTTCTGTAGGAAGGGAAGAGGGGGCAGGTGAGGGGGAATGAGTAAACCTTGCTCTCACTGGATTTGACCTGAGGAGGGAATACTATACACACTCAATTGGGTATCTTACCCCACAGGAAAGAAGGAGGAAGAAGATAAAAAAGGTGGGATGATAGAAGGGAGGGCAGACAGGGGGAGGAGGTAATCAAAAACAAACACTTTCGAAAAGGGACAGGGTCAAGGGAGACAATTCAATATAGGGGGATAGGTTAGGAAGGAGCAAAACATAGTTAATCTTTCACAACATGAGTATTGTGGAAGGGTTTTACATAATGATACACATGTGGCCTTCTTAGGGAGGGTGGGTGGGGAGGGAAGAGGGGAGAGAATTTGGAACTCAAAGTTTTAAAAACAGACATTCAAAAACAACAGCAACAAAAAAAGTTTTTGCATGTAACTAGGAAATAAGATACACAGGCAATGAGGCATAGAAATGTATCTTGCCCTACAAGAGAAGAAGGGAAAGGGGGATGGGAGGGGAGTGGGATGACAGATGGGAGGGCTGACTGGGGAATGGGGCAACCAGAATATATGCCATCTTGGAGTGGGGGGAGGGTAGAAATGGGGAAAAAATTTGTAATTCAAACTTTTATGAAAATCAATGCTGAAAACTAAATATATTAAATAAATTTTAGAAAAAGAAAAAAAAAAGAAGTGCTCACAGCCACACGAAAGACAGCAGGTACTTAATAAATGCTTGTTGACTGGCTGTCTTTCCTGTTTTCTTTCTGTTCCTAACTCTTGAAAGTGTTAATGACATTACACATGAATATCCACATAGTATTCTACTTAATTGTTGAACATTCAACCCTATTGGTGGATATTTAGGTAGCTTCTGGGTTTTTTCAATTACTGTAATTTATAATTTTCAGTCACACATATTAAGATTAGAGACTTGACCTGGAAGGGTCCTTGGAGGCTGTCAAGTCCAAAGCTCTCATTTATGGATGAGGAAGTCGAGACTCAAAGAACTTAAGTGAATTGGCCAACACTGATCAGTTAGTCAACAAGCATTTTAAGTGATGACTATGTGCCAGGCACTGCGCTAAGCCCTGGGGATACAAAGAAAGGGAAAAACAGCCCTTGCTCACAAGGAGTTTCCATTCTAATATGGGTGATGTTTGATGAGATATGTAGAGTGGATGATCTTTAAGGTGCTTTCCAAATCCCAAATCCCATGATCCAAGGGGCAATGGAAAGATGCATGATAAGCATAAATAGGTTTCAGTACATTATCAATGACCACTTGCGTATGAAAAGTCAAGCAAAAGGCATCACTAGGAACATGCAAGATTGGGAAAAGAGGTGGACCAATCATAGAGTAAGAGTGAGAGACCATAGATGGAAAGCCCCAGTGGGTACATTCATACTCTTAATATATTTAAAGAATCAGAGGAAAGCTCCCAGCTCATCAGGCAGATCCTCTTTGGAGAATTTATAGAAACACATGAGCAATAATTGCATAGGATGAGAAGGCATGGAGAAGTTGCATCCTGCAGGAATGGAAGAAAGGCTTTCATTAATTAAGTCTTGGATCCATCAGTGTCCAAATCTTGATGTTAGTCCTGACTGGTGTGTGCCCAACAGGTTTGGCAATTGGGTTACAGAGGAAGGTCATTGCAGATCTGGAAAAGGTCCAATGTAGAGCAGTTAAAATGAACAAGGGATAGTGGGAGGCTTGTAGGGCTGGGGTGGGGGTAGGATGTACCCTTGGGAAGAAGACAGACAAAAAAAATCAGACCCCTTTAGTCTGCGTGAAAAGGCCGAATGGAATTAAGTTTGAAGTTTCTAAAACCATGGAGAGGATAGGGAGGGTGACATGTTCATTCAATCCCAGAATACTAGACCTAGGAACTTCCTTAGAACCTTAGGTATTTGGAGATTTAAAGGAAGTGGTAAAGCTTTAGATTATAGTGGTTGAATTTAAGGAGTTTTAATGAACTCAGGGAGCTTCTGTTTGTTGAACTCGGTTGAACTGGGTTAATCACTACCCTAGAGATGGTACAGATGGAAAACATGAGCAGATTCTGGAATGATTAAATAAATTCATGTGTCATCAAGTCACTTAATCTGTCTACCTCAGTTTCTTCACCTTTAAAATGGGGATAATATTTGCATCTACCTCCCATGGTTGTTGTGAGGATAAAACGAGACATTTGTAAGGCAACTTGTAAGTCTTAAGTTAGTATTTTTATTACTAATTATTGTTATTAATTACTATTATTGTATTCCTGTCTGTCTCAGTTTCTTCATCTTTAAGATGGGGATAATATTTTCACCTATCTCTTAGGGTTGCTGGAAGGATAAAAAGAGATAATATTTGTAAGGTGCTCTGTAAGTCTTACAATGCTAAATAAATGCTAATTATCATTCTTACTACTACTACTACTACTACTACTACTACTACTACTACTACTACTGTTAATATTCTCACCCAGTCATTATAGAATGTCATTAATTTAGAAATGGAATGGATCTTGGAGATGATCTCATCCATCATCCCCCATTTTAAATATAGGGAAACGGGAGTCCAGAAAATGAAGTGACTCATCTAAGGCCACATCGATTACAAGTAGCAGAGTCAGGATTTGAATGCAGGACCTCTAGCCTTAGATTCAGCATTCTCTCTATTATGCCACTCTGCTATGTAGAGACATCCATGACTTGAAGGACCGCCTCATGTGGAAGGCAGGCCAACTTTCAAGACTGTCTCCCATCTCACCTGCTGGGACTCCATATTCCTGCAGAAGAAATGGAAATGGAGGAACCGAACCCAGTATGTTGGAGCAGGAAGGGGCCTCAGAGGTCAGCTGGTCAGACCCATGTATCATAGAGATTCCATCTAGGTCATTATCATAATGAAACTTTTATAATGCTTTAAGGTTTTCAAAGTGCATTATATACATTACCTCATTTAATTCTCATGGGAAGAATTCTCATAGCTCTTGTGAAGGAGGTACCATCACTATCTCTCTTTTACAAATGAAGAGGTTGAGGCTCAGAGATTGAATCATGCACTTCGCATCACACAGTCTGTGAGTGCCTGAGGTGAGATCGGAGCTGGGGGTTTAACCCAGTATTCTGCTAATGAGAAGTTATCCAGATTCTGGTTGGGAACTTGTAGTGATGGGGAACTCACTACATAGCAAGACATCCTCATCCCATTCGACCATTGGACAGCATTGATTCTTAGGAAAATTGTTTTGCAATTAAATCAGAAAATTGCCTCTCTCTGCAGCTTCTACCAGTTGCTTCTAGTTTTGCCCCTGGGGCCCAAGCAAATCAAGTCCCTGTTGATTCTAAAGCAGATTGGTTTAAAGGGAGGTGATAAGTGCTGGCAGAAAGGAAGGTAAACTGACTGGGCCCAAGGAAAGAAAATAAAGGGTTCTTAATCATTGCATCAGGATCAAACGGGTTTTGCCCACTGCAGAAGCGGTACCTTCGTTGGCAGTGCCATGGTAACCACAGTCTCGTTGATTGCATTTTGAAATCCTAAGTGATAGAAGAGGCCCATGTCGCACAATAGCCCTGGTCACTCCCGAACAAGGGAAAGGTTGCTAACTTAGAATTTCAAATGCTCCAAGTGGCCCTGGAGTCTATAAATGCCGTTTAGTACCTCTGATTACCTAGACACTTGAGACTCAGGCGCAGGGCCCTAGGAGAGAAGAGAAGAAAAAGAAAACAACAACACATCTTAGATTCTTTATCAAGCAGTGTCTTTTTTTCTTCAAGGAAACAGTTGAAAGAGCTGGAGCAGAGAAGGCAGAATTCTCATTTGATGTGGATAATGGGGCTTGTTTTCTGTCTAATCATAGCCTTTTGGGGAATAGATTTGGTTAACAAGCACCCTCCCCCTCACCCCTCAGGAAACCTTGAATATAGCCCCCACCCCCACCCCATCTGCTCTGTACCAGATGTATAATTGCGATTGATCTAGGAGGTGTTGAAATTCCATTTATATTTTCCTGAGCTCATCTTGGTCTCAGGTAATGAGGATTTTTTTTTGTGTGTGTGTTCATTATGTTTCAGGGCCATAATTTGCATTGAACTTTTTAGAGCATTGGTGTGCTGGGCCTGCAATTAACTAAGACTTCGCTCCCAGAGCAAGGCCTTCTTCCCCAGAGTTAAGTCAACAAGCATTTATTAAGTGCCTACTATATGTCAGGCACTGGGCTAGGCCCTGGGGATACAAAGAAAGGCAAAAGACAGTGCCTGCTCTCAGGGAGCACATAGTTTGATGGTGGAGACCATATGCAAACAACTATGAACTAACAAGATATACACAGGATACATTGATGATCTCAGAGGGAAGGCACCAAGAGGAATGAGGACTAGGAAAGGATATTTGCAGAAGATGGGACTTTAGCTGAGATCTGGGCAGAGATGAGAAGGGAGAACATTCCAGGTATGGGAGATGGCTGTTGAAAATGTCTGGAGTAGGGAGATGGGGTGCCATGTGTGAAGGACAGAAAAGGGCCCTAAGTCGCTAGATCCCTGAGTATGTAAGGGGGAATATGGTGTAAAAAAGAATGGGAGGGTAGGAAGGGGCCAGGTTGGGAAAAGCTTTAAAAGCCAAACACAGAGTCATAGAAAGGCACCTCAGCCGACACCTCTGTCCAGCCATCTGATTTTACAGCTGAGGAAATAGACGGGCTCAAAGTGGTTAAATGATGTCCTTGGCATTAATCAAGGTTTTAGTGTTTAAGCCTGGGTCTTCTAACTCTAGATCCAGCTTTTGCTTCAACAAAACTTGCTGCCTTCTAAAAACCAGAGAGCCCTGCTTTCTAAAACCAATACTTCAACCCCTTGGTGGCACGGTCAATAGTTCCGCCATGCCAAAACATGTCAAGAAATAGAGGAAGGCAGCAGGTGACAGACAAGGTGTGTTCTGCTTCTATCCAGATCAGTTTACAGGGACACAACATCTGTCTTTCTGACTGAATGGTTCGACTCAGCCAATCATGTAACCCTGAGAAACTCCCGCACATTCCAGCATTTAAAAAAAAAATTTAGTTGAACATTTAGACAATATGACTGCTTTGTTTTTGCCACAGCTGTAGGAGCTGGCAGGTTCCCTGAATCTAAAAGAAGTCATCCAGCGACTAAAAGAAATCAGAGGGGGCAGCTAGGTGGTACATTAAATAGAGCACTGGCCCTGGAGTCCAGAGGACCTGAGTTCAAATCTGACCTCAGACAGTTGACATTTACTAGCTGTGTGATCTTGGGCAAGTCACTTAACCCCAATTGCTTTGCATTCCCCCCTCCAAAAAAAAAAAAGAAAAAGAAAAAGAAAAGAAATCAGACTCCAGACCTAAAAGATATCCTCCTCACTGGATTCACTCAGTACTAAGATTCAGAGAATCTTAGAGTTAGGAGGAATCTTAGAAATCATCTGGTCCAGTGCCCTATGATTCACGAAAATTCTCTCACAGTATCTGTGCCAGGTGGTCAGGCAGCGTCCGTTTGAGCTCCACCTGTGATGGTGAGCTTGGTACTTTACAAGGCAGCGTTCTCAGAGACTTGCTCACTAACCTCACATAACACTCCCCGCCCCCCCCCCCCCCGCCCTGTTTTTCCCCCTAGTAATCTAACACAGAATGATACGTCAATCAAGCACCTTACTCTGCTCCAGCAACTGTCCTAAGCACTGAGGATACAAGGCAAAAATGAAACAATTCCTGCCCTCCTATTATGGAGACAGGGTTACATAAATATATATATATATTTCATGTGCAATCATATTTTTATTATTCTACTATGTTATGGAAATGCTAGTTTTATTTCATAAATAAAAAATAAAATAAAAATATATAAAATGCATAAAAATAAATTCAATGTGTTTTTTTTGGGGGGGAAGGCATTAGCAATACAGGAAAGAAGATCAGGGAAGACTTCATGTGGAGAATGTTGCTTGAATGGTTTTGAAAGAAACAGGATGATAAGAGGTGGAGGTGAGGTTCAGGCATAAGAGGAGAGGCAGCTGGAAGGTGGTTAGACAGAAGCTGGATCATCATGTTGGAGAAACTTGCAAGAAGGCTGGTTTAGTAAAGTGTGGGTAGGGCAGTGATGTAAACAAGGTGGAGAAGGCGGATTGGAACCAGATTCTTAGTGGACTTTAAACACTAAACAGAGACGTTTATATTTGATCTTGGTGGCAAAGTAGGAGAGTGACATAATCTGACTTATACTTTAGGAAAATCACCTGGACAGGTGAATGGAGGGTAGACTGTACTGGGGGAGACTTGGGGCAGGGAGATCTAGCTATTGGAGGGTTAGTGCAACAGTCCAGGTGAGAAGTGAAGAGAAGCTGAATTTGGGGTGGCAGCTGTGTGACTAGAGAGAAGAGGATGGAGGTCACTACATATTACATATTAGGTCCGTGTAGTTATCTGCATGTGTGTCTCATTCCTCCTAGAAGGATGAAGTTTTATTATGGGAGGGACTGCATCATATTTAAATTATGTACCTCTGTACATAAACTTAAATATGGGTGAATTGAATTCAAAAGTTAATAAAAATAACTCGTATTTATATAATGGCTTAAGGTTTGCAAAGCACTTTACATAACTCATCTCATTGGATCTCACCACGGTCTTGTGAGGTGGGTGCTATTATCATCTCCATCTTACAGATAAGGAAAAAGGGACTCAGAGGTTGAGTGACTTGCCTAGGGTCACACAATTACTAAGTGTCTGAGGCTGGATTTGATCTCAGGTCTTCTCGAGTCCAAGCCCAGTGATTTGTACACAATATCACACTGTATCTTTGTATAAGATCTATAATTGTTGGAAGGTTCTTAAATTCAAAATATTCATGATGGATAATGCTATCCACATCCAGAGAAAGAACTGATGGTGTCTGAATACAGATCAAGGGATACTATTTTAACTTTATTTCTTTTTCTTTTTTGTGTTTTTTTTCCTTTTGTTCTGTTTCTTCTTTCACCACATGACTAATATGGATATATGTTTTACATGATTGCCCATATATAACCTATATCAAATTGCTTACCATCTTAGAGAGGAAGAAGGGGAGGGAGGGAGGGTGAAAATTTGGAACTCAAAATTTTATGGAAAGAATGAATGTTGGTAGGTTAAGTAATAGGAGGGCAAGGTAGTGGGTAGAAGAAAAGCAATAGGTCCAAGGGGCATATAGAAGGGTTTTTAGATTTATGGGAATGGGAAGATAAGGGAGGGATCACTGGAGAGGGGGTAGGTTAAGTAATAGGAAGGCAAGGTAGCAGGTAAAAATAAAGTAGAGGAGTTAGGGGAGGTAGGAAAAAAGAGATATGCACAAACATAAAAACAGAGATTTGGAATAGAATCTCTTAGAAAAAGTATATATGTGTGTGTGTATATATATATATATATATATATATATATATATATATATATATATATATCCATACTTAATTGTAGCCAGGGTGGGGAGGGGGGAGGAAGGGGGGAAAAGAACAAAGTAAAAAGTGTACAGCAAAGAAAAGATAGATAGCTTTCAACATAATGTGCAGTATTTAATATATGGGCTTTCTTGAAATGGAAAGTTATTGCTATATAATCTGAATCCGCTTGTATGTCCTGTTGTGCACAAGACATTTTTTTCTTTTCTTATTTTATATTTAAGTTTATGATATGTTTCTTTTTCTTTTCTTATTATGTATTTAAGTTTTAGTATTTGTCTAAAATAAAAAAATAAATGGCTTTAAAACAAAAAAGTGAACGATAAAAATTGTCTTTATATGTAATTGGAAAAAAGTCAAATACTGTCTACCGGGGAAAAAAAAGAAAGTTCTATACATTGAATCCAAATCTCAATCCCTATAATAACCACTTATTGTTTCTAGTTCTTCTGTCTGTTGGAGCCTTACAGATGAAATTTTCTCCCTCCTTCAAATGCCAAACTTTCAGATAGTTGAAACCAGCTGCCATGCTCCTTTTTAGGTCTTTGCCCTCCAAGTTAAGCATTCCAGAGTCCTTCGACTAATCTCACATGACATTGTTTCAAGTTCCTTCACCCATCAAAGTCAAGATCTTTTGAACATTATTTTAGTTTGGCAAAAGCCCTTTCAAAATGTGGCACCTGGCTTAGAGAAACTGCGTCAGAGAAGAAGCATGTACTCCAGGAGGACTAGAGTATAGGATTTATTTTGACACTTTGGTTGATCTGTCATCCCATTGACATAGGTAGTTCTTTCAATGGAATAGGTTACAAGCCATAGATACTCTCATTCTATGAGGCTTTTGTTCGTGTTTTCCCACAAATCTTGCCTACGGGGTTCATCCGATGTTCTGGGGGGGGGCTTCCTTTAGATCTCCTGACATTGAGTGGATGCCTATGGTCCCCTCTTCTCAGGTGTCTTATCTCCTTTAATGATTATATCTTTCTGATAACATCTTTTATTATGCCACTTCTCCAGCACAGTCCTTAGTTGGTAATATGCGGCAAGCTACTTATGTCTGCCACTCCCCTTTCCATTTCCCTTTGGGCTTGAAGCTTAACTTCTTTGGAGCTTGTGCATAAGGTGATGCAGCCATATAGTATTGCTGGAAGAATATTGATATTACAATCTCCTTAAGGAGATTGGAATCATTAAAAGGTGTGGGCAATATTCCAAAGGCAATCCAGCTCATTGTGGTTTCTTCATTTTGGCATCCCGCTCATTGTCCATCTGTTTAGTCATGTCCGACTCTTTGTGACCCATTTGGGATTTTCTTGGCAAAGATCCTGGAGTGGTTTGTCATTTCCTTCTTTGGCTCATATTACAGATGAGGAATGGAGACCAACAGGGTTACATGACTTGTCCAGGGTCATACAGCTAATAAGTGTCTGAGGCCAGATTTGAACTCAGAGTCTTCCTGACTTCAGGCCCAGCACTCTATCCATCTCGCCACCTAGCTACATAACATGTAGTTAGACCAACTTTATGGATTGTCCATCCAAATGCATATTATAGTTTGGACAATAGGCATTTTTCATTCCTTTGCTTTTCTTACATGAGAAGCTCCTTGGAGCAACTATATAATTCATTCAGGAAGCTATATAATGTTCCAAGGCTTCTTATGGTTAACATAATGCAAATAGGAGCATTTGGAGGACTTCACTGTCTATAGGAAATCCCTCTTTGATTTGCAATCTACTCTGGATATCCTTCATGATCATGACAAAGACCTGTGGTGAGCCTGTGTTTCAGTTATATCAGTTGATATAACTAATCAGAGAGTGTTTGGTATTTATTTATCTCTGTTTCAGAGATCTTTGGTAGAGAATTATCTCTATTGTTAACTCTTTCAAGAAATCTTTCATGAAGTAGACATATACAAGGGAGGGGCCTTGTTGGAAGGAAGTCTTTGGGAAGGAATTTTATTGTACTTAGTCAAATGGTGTTTATGTTCAGCAAACAGTAAAAATAGTGAGGATCTTGTAGATTCCCTATAGCTTTCAGTTTATTGTGTGGCTGTAAATATATGGTCTTCGGTGGACTAGTGTTTGCAAAAGCTGGCTTGTTCCCTTCTCAAACCTTCACCAAGGATGCCCTTGTACGTGTAGAATATTCTTGTAAAGATTCTGTACAGACAGAAAAGCAGATACATGTGTTAGCGGTTACTGATTCCTTTTCAAGCTTCCACTTTTGGTAATAGAGAAAATAAGTATTAATTTGGCTTAATTGAGTCAGCGTTGGAGACTCTTTGCAGCGTAGGTCACTGTAGGGGCAGCATTAACAACATCTAGGAAAAAATATCTAGGGAAAAAAAAACCATCAAAACAAGGGAGCAGGGCATGGAAACTGGAAGCCTTGAAGATTCTCTTTGGCTTAGTTCACAATTTTGCCAAAACCTGACCTGTTGAATTTTGCTCAGGGTTAAGACACTGACATTTTCTCCTCTGCCTCCTCCTCCTCCTCCTCATTCTCCTCCTCCTCTTCTTCCTCCTTTTCCTTTCGTATCTTCTACTTAATGAACCTACAATGAGTCCCCCAAAAAACCCCAACCAAACCAACCAAACCAAAAGAGCAACCGATCCCCAAGCAACAAACTGTTCAGCAAAACCAACTGATGCATTAACCTCATTGGACAGCAACATTCCACCTGCACAGTCCTCATCTCTGCAGTGAAAGGAGAAAGCTTCGTTTTCTCATCTCTTTTCAGGAGCCTGACACAGAATCATAGGATCGTAGTTCTCTGGCCAAGTGACTTCAAAGGGTATCTGGTACAACACACTTATTTTACAGATAAGTAAACTGAGGTGGAGGGAAGTTATCTTTTAAAGGATGGGTATGATAATTCCCCCCTCATCCCACGCCCCAGTCATTGCAGCATAGATTATACCCCAAATCTGCAAGAAATGTATCTCACTTTTAATACTAGTCCCAAAGCACGGGCTGCATATTGTGTTTAAATTTTTTTTTTTGCGTAAAAACATGAACAATTTCTACTAAATCATAATGAGTGGAACATGTGTACATGGCGAACACACTATTAGCTGAAGCTGGGGGCTTCTAATGTTGTCTGTAAGCAAAACCTGGTAGCTTCATTATGTATAATTTATTCCAAATTATATCAGAGGAGTGGTTGATAAGGTTATATATATATTTATATACACACATATACACGGATGTGTATAGATATTTATATATCTCTTTCCTTTTGCTCATGAACAAATTATAAATTATTCACCAGCAGTACAACAGAAGAGCTTGTACTGAGCTGAAAATCAAATCAACAATATTGCCTGAGCCACTGGGGGGAAGGAGGGAAGATACAACAATGGGGGGGAGGGGGAGGGGAAAGGAGAGGAGAAGGGAGAGGGGAGAGAGTGTGAGAGAGGTTGTGTGTGTGTGTGTGTGTGTGTGAGTGAGAGAGAGGGAGGGAGAGAGAGAGAGAGAGATTGAGAGAGAGAGAGAGAAAGGTTTGTTGTTATGGGGAAGGGGAGGGGAATCAGAAGCAATGGGGTCAGGGAAAGGTCAGCTGGAGAGAATACACTGAGTACTATTCCCACACCCTCCAGACTGAGCCTTACCTAGCCTGTCCAGGGAGGACTCTATCCACATTACAACCGAGGCAGAGTTGTCAGGAGCGGTGGGTAATGTACAGGTAAAATAATATGCTGCTCCAACGACTTCCCCAAATGAGTTTCCTGAGATAAAAGCGAATGCTATGGAATATGTCTGCAAAAATATTGCAGGGCTTTTATGGAGATTCCATCCTACCAAGCGATAAGTAAGAACGAGGTGTTAAAGAGGCAGACAGCTCTTATGAGCAGGGCTTTGGGGCAGATCCTTAGATACCATAGGGTACACTGTCCTTGATAATGACCTTCTATGAGAGGGACTCCAGTGAGTATAAGAAGGGTGAAGCAACTTGTCCAGGGTCACACAATTGCTGGGAGAGTTGGGGCTCTAACCTCCCTGTAGCCTCCAGGAACAAACCAAAAAGCTTTGTTTGGCATTCAAAGTCCTGCATAATTTAGCCTCTTCCTGCTTTTCCAGTCTCCTTGAAACTTACTCCCTGAAACATTCTCTTCGATCCAAAGACATAGGCCTCCTGGCTGTTCCACAAAATAAGGTGCTCTGCCTCTTGACTCCAGGCATTCTCTCTGACTGACCTCTATGTCTGGAATACTCTCCCTCCTTGGATCTGACTGCTCACCTCCCTGGCTTTCTTTAAGTCTCAACTAAAATCCCACCTTGCACAGGAAGCCTTCCCCAGCCCCTCTCGATTCCAGTGCCTTCCCTCTGTTAATTATTTCCCATTTATCCTGGGCCCTGATTGGCACAGAGTGAATGTAAATAGTAATTATTTCTGCTCTGGCCAGAAATCCTGCCCTCTAAGATTGATTTTTTTTTCTGTTTTGCTTAGGTAAAGAGGCCATTCTCTGCTTCATTTCTTACCTAGCCTGAATCACCGAATGGACATTGCCTTGGTCAAACTGAGACCTGTTAAAGACTTTAGCTTAAAAAGGCCAAGGTCACCCACTGTATCCAGGGCCATTTCCAGTCGTCCTGATCTCTATCTGGCCACTGGACCCAGCTGGCTCTGGAGGAGAGAGTGAGGCTGGTGACTCTGCAGAGCCCTCCCTCACTTAAATCTAATTCGCTTGCCTGTCATGAATCTCTCTGATGCTATGGTCCTCTTAGAGAACAAAGGACAAACAACAACACGTAGCTTGCTTTGTATATGTTTGTTCCCATATTGTGTCTCCTGTTAGATTGCAAGCTCCTTGACAGCCGGGAATGTCTTTTGCCTCTTTTTGTATCTCCAGTGTTAGTGCAGCACCTGGCACACAGTAGGCACTTAATAAAAATTGATTGGTTGATCTGATTTTTAGCCAGAGTGTTTTCACTAAGAACACAGGCTTGTAGGTTTAGAAGAAGAAAGGACCTTAGTAGCTAACAACCTCTCCAATTTACAAATGAGGAAACTGAAGCACAATGATGCTGCATGCATTGCTCAGAGTCATGCAGCTAGGGTTTGAGGTAAGATTTGAACTCATGTTTTGCTGCCTCCAAATCCAAGGTCTTATTCAGGAGCTTAGGCCTGGGTTGCAGGTTCTCGGTTTAGCTCTGTCACTACAGAATGACCTTGAACAAGACATTTTAGCCTCATTGACCTATATATAAATGGGGGAGGAATTTGATCTCCATGGTCTATCTCCAAGGGTCTATGTAAGGAAAAAAATGGAATGGAGTCAAAGTGCTTTGAGCAATACAAAATTTTAAAAGAGGGCAAGGCATTCTCGCTGTGACTCCAACGTCACAGCTAAGGTAGATGTCTGGGCAGAGACAATGGCTGGATAAAGACTGTAGCTTTGAGCCGGAAGGGAACTTACAGGTCATGTAGTCCAATTCCCCTCATTCTACAGGTGAGACCTAGGACAGTTAAGTGACTTGACCAAGGTCATATAGACAGTATGTGGCAGAGTCAGGATTTGGTCTTTCACTCTTTCCACTGCATCAGACAGCCTCTTCACTAGCAGGACTCACTGATTTACCCATGACATTCCCTAGAATGTGATCCTACCCTTTTATTTCATTATGAAGGCAAGGGGCCTCCTTTTGGTACAGTGTTCTGGGACAGGACTGAATGCCTTAAGCCTCCTTGGTGCCAGTGCCAGCCCATGGCTTGCCTCCTACTTGCCTCACCATCTCCACAGCTCAGGGAGAGCTCTGAGAGTTCCAGAGATCCTACTGCATGGGGATGGACACCAATATGAAGCGAGGGTTTTAGCTTCAAGATCACCTACTGGTTGACCTTGGCAAGAATGCCTAGATTTGGGTGGTAGTGGTGGTGGTGGGGGGCAGGGCAGAACTTGTCAAACCACAAAGCAGCTGGATGCCTCTTGCAACCTTAGCCTAGCTGATGGTTACCATAAGGTATAGCACCTGGGGGAGGGGGGTTGCATTCCATCATTTTCCTGCTTACAGACGACAAGGGCCATTTATTACATGCCAAGCATATCCTCAAGCCAAGCAGAATGTGGGGAAGCTTCTCTATTTAAAGGCTAGGGGAGAGGGGGAGTTGGAGGGGGAGGGGAGGGGAGTGCGGATAGCTTACTGGCTCTGGAAAAACCTCGCACTAATTTAATAGGTAGCTGATGTAGCAAGGCATCTGCTTGCCTGAGCTCCCCTAATCCCCAGCACACTGCAGCAGGATAGATATTTAAGAATTACCCACTCTCCCTGCCGAGCACTCTCTGCAGCTGGTGATGGATAAAAACACCATCTCGTCTTGCTAAGATGAAACATGGCTTCGGGGCCAACAGCTGCCTCCTGTTGGACAGTGCTATTTCACCTCATTCCTGGCTGCTAAGCAGACATCTTATGATCCTAATCCCCTTCCTTCCTTCCCTCCTTCCTTCCCTCCTTCCTTCCCTCCTTCCTTCCCTCCCTCCTTCCCTCCCTCCTTACCTCCCTCCTTCCTTCCTTCC
This sequence comes from Trichosurus vulpecula, assembly GCF_011100635.1. Classification (NCBI taxonomy): domain Eukaryota; kingdom Metazoa; phylum Chordata; class Mammalia; order Diprotodontia; family Phalangeridae; genus Trichosurus; species Trichosurus vulpecula. The sequence continues at coordinate 170,845,488 of NC_050575.1, read as the reverse complement.
TTCCTTCCTTCCTTCCTTCCTTCCTTCCTTCCTTCCTTCCTTCCTTCCTTCCTTCCTTCCTTCCCTCCTTCCTTCCCTCCTTCCTTCCTTCCTTCCTTCCTGCCTTAATTCCTTCCTTCCTTAATTTCTTCCTTCCTTCCTTCTTTCCTTCTGAAAAAAACATTTCACTAAGACTTGGGAGGAAATTGAAACTCAGAGAGGCAAAGGAATTTAAATAAGGTCACACAATAATTAATTGGCAGAACTAGCACTAGAAATCACATCTTCTGATATCTAGAACTTGACTGTAGTGTAAAGATATGGAAGCTGCATAGGACTAGAACCAGATCTAGAACCAGAAGGGACCTCAGAGGTCGTGTAGTCCAACCTCCCCATTTTGAAAATGAAGAAGCTGAGGACCATGAAGATTAAATGACTTGCCCATGACTCACACAAGCAATAAGCATTTGAGGTGGGATTTGAAGCCGGGTCCTCTGAATCTGGAGCCAGTAAGCTATATACATGTTAATTATTATTACTTCCATTGCTGTCTTGCTGTCTTCTGGGTTCAAATCCTAACTCTGTCTTCCACTTGTATGACTTTAGGCAAAGTATTTTTCTCCTCAGTTTCCTCACCTATAAAATGATAGTTTTGGGCCAGATGGATAGATACCAGGTTCCCTTCTAGCTTTGAAGTCTATAGATACACTTATACAAATGATAAATTAAACTGATTTTTATTAATGTCCCAAAGGAAACTTCCTGTTCCTTATAGCCACATTTCCTCTGGGTGAAGGGTTATGTTTTGTGCCTTATTTTTCTGAAGATGGGGTCCAGCTAGCCCAGGAAAATACTGTGCCAGAGGAATTGGGGGGACATCAGTGGAAATGTGGACATTCCGAGGAGCAGCCTAAGAGGGAAGGGGACAAACTTTTTTCTTGTGAGATCAGCTTCATGTGGAAAGGTCACAGTGGTTGGTTTGTGGCTTCCCTTCTCTTCTAGCCCCATCTCACTCCCTGGCTTCTTCCTGATGCTTTGCTCAGTGTCCCTGATGGTTCACTCAGAATGGGCAGGGTAAAAGGCTAGCAGGTCTCTGCTGAGACTCCTACCCTCTGCCTGTAGCCTCTGCAAAGAGCCCACAGCAGCCTGGAGGGTGTCTGAGGCTGGGCTGAATGGATCTGACCAAATGGCCTTTTCATTTACATTTGTATGGCGTTTCTTACAGATGAACCCAAGGCATTTCCCATGAAATATATATGGGTTCTGGAATGACCATCTATGCACCTCTGTCTGTTTCCAAATGAATAAGGGTTTGAGAAGGAACAGGTCTTCTGTTATGAGTACAAGATAGCCCATTAACATGTGTGGGTGAGAGAAAGATAGTCTAAGAAAGATCAATAATGAAGAATGGGAGAAAGAGTGTGTGTGTGTGTGTGTGTGTGTGTGTGTGTGAGAGAGAGAGAGAGAGAGAGAGAGAGAGAGGAAGAGAGATATAGTCAAGGAAAATAACAAAACCCTGAAGGACAGAGTGATGTGTGCCTGTACACACACACAAACACACATGAACAAAGGGGATACAATGAGAGACAGACTCACAGACACAGTGAGAGAAAAGGAAGAAGAGGGAGGAGAGGTTGACAGGATAGAGAGATAGATGTGTTGAAAGACAAGGGAAGGAAAAAAGAGATATGCAGCTGTGTAGAAAGGAAACAGAGAGGGGAGGTGTTGTGATGTAGTGCAGGGCCATCCAAAGAACTTCCCTAAGTTCAGGGCACCTGTCCCCTGCTTTGTTTTGGTGACCTAATGAATTTCCTTATCTCTTTTCTCAGTGCCCTGTTAAACTTACTTGAAGGAAGTCAGACCACATGTATAATATTGTGTTCAGTTCTAAGTGACACATTCTGAGAGGGACATTTCAAGGTCAGTGTCTCGAGTTCATGTCCAGCAGAAGGTGACCAGGAGAATGGAGGGAGGAGTGAAGAACATATTATGTAAGGACTGTTTGTAGTCACTGGGGATATAGCCTGGAGAAGAGACTGAAAAGGGCATGGGAACATAATCACTGCCTTCAAGTACATAAGGGGCTGTTATATGGGAAAGGGAACAGATTCACATAGGAGATGGTCCCTATCTCAGAGTGTTTTTGTGAGGTGCTCAAATGTGATTTAAAATGCTTTGCCAACCTTAAAAAAACTGTATAAATGTCAGCTAGTACTCAATTCTCTCTTCTATCGGAGAAGAGAACTAAAAATGGGACAGAATCATGGCAGCATATGAAGAAAGACACTATCTGCATCCAGAGAAAGAACTGATAAATAGAAGTACATGTAGAATAATTTTACATTATCTATCTATCTGTCTTTCTATTGACATATATATACCTGCACACAAATACAAACATACACATATGTGTATATATATATATATATATATATATATACATATATATATATATACACACACACACACCTATTTGTGTCTAATGGTGGCCATTTCTAGGCAGGGTGGAGAGAGGGAAGAAATAAAAAGGAAAAAAAGAAATTTACATGATAACTTTGTTATATATTTAAAAGGAATACAAGTTGTGCATAGTAGGTTTGCAGTTTAATGTCCAATCATCTTTTTTTATTATACTATGTTACGGGAATACCTGTTTCATTCCATAAATTAAAAATAAAATAAATTTAAAAAATTTACAAAAAGAAAGTGCCTTTGAATTCACATGAGATTCTTCCAACCGTCAGTGCTGCCCGTCTGATCAGGCCGTGCTGGAGGGGTCTGAGCAGAGGCTGGATGATATCCTGGCCAGGAGGCTCTGAAGGGTATTCTTGCACTAAGAATGGACATGACATCCTGTCTGTACACTCCTTGCCTTTGTACAAATACCTTCTCCTTTTGTATTACCCTTCTTCTACTCTGTACATATCTTCTCAGCACCCAGTTATTTACGTGTTATCTCCCCCATTACAATGTATGCTCCTTGGGGGTGGGGACTGTTTTTGCTTTTCTTTAATGCTTAGTACAATGCCTGATACACAGTAAGGGCTTGATAAGTGATTTGTAAATGATTGGCCTCTAAATTCCCTTCTGACTCTGAGGCCTTTCTACAAACCCTTATTCGTTGCTTGCTGTGTTTCTGTTTCTCCAGCTGCAGAATGGAGACAATGATAGCTTCTACCTTCCAGGGCTGTTGTGGGGACCAAATGAGACCATATTTGGAACTTGCTTAGTACAGTGCCTGGCATACGGGAGGTGCTAAATAAATGCTCATTCCCTTCCTTCCTTCCTTCCTCCCTCCCTCCCTTCCTTCCTTCCTTCCTCCCTCCCTCCTTTCTTTTCTTTCTTCCTTCCTTCCTTCCTTCCTTCCTTCCTTCCTTCCTTCCTTCCTTCCTGTATGGTACTGTGTGAGGTATAGTAAGTATTCAAGAAAGGATCTACTGAAAATCACTTATGCCTCAACATAAATTTAAGTCATGGTGTTACCCCTCCCAGGGGTGGCTGCAATTTAAGCCTGCAATGGAATCCCACTTTTAACTAAACTGAAGGGTCACATAGAATGTAATCCTTAGTGTGGAGGAAATGCAGAAATAGAAAATGGGAATTTTTTTTTTCTAATGAGTTGAATTCATCACTTACAGAAGTGCTTTTATTCTAATCCAACCCCTTAATTTTCTGGATATCAAAACAGTCCCAGAGAAGGGAAATGATATGTTCAAGGTCACACAGTAAATTAGTTTCAGAGCTGGGCATGTGTATAACCCAGATTTCTATACTCCCAGGCCGGTAACAAAGTGCCTCTTTCCAACAGCAGGTTGTATCTCTCTGGGCTCCTAAAAGAAATTAGATGGCTAGATACTGGAATGAAGAAACATACAGGATTTCAGGTTGGACTTCTGCCTTGTCTTTCATGAACACAGGCCTGCCTGAGGGGCCACAGCACAGTCCTGAAAGTGATAAATGAGCAACTCTACTTGTTTTTTAATCCCCCCCCTTTTTTTAACCTTCAGAGTAACAAGTGCCCTGATGACCGGCAGCCACAGACACTCTGTGGAGTCATCTAGCCTTTTTTTTCTGGTCTCAGACAGACTGCATGTCATCAATCTAATAATACAGGCAGGTCCGGTGACCCCTGAGGAGGTCACACCAAAGAGAGAAGGAGCCCTTCTGGGCATACTGCCTTTGTAGCTCTGCCCCATGTATTCCCCCTTCCCAGAGTCAGTGCAGGGTATTAGGAAGGACTAGGTCCTGGGTCCTGATCTTGTGTTTACCACTCATTGTCTGGGTGACCTTGAACAAATTGCCTCCCCTCTCTGTGCCTTTTAGGTGCCTCACCTGTCAAATGTGGGGAGGAGGGATCAGACTAGATGGTCTATAAGCTGCCTTCCAGCCCTAACAGCATCTGTTCTGTTTTAGCATCCTCGGTTCTAAGCGCCCCTCCAGCTCTAGACACAATGAAGTACAGACAGAGGGTAAAAATAATTTATAATGTATGACAACTTGCCTCCCCGCCTTCCCTCCAATTTCTCCACCTTCCAGAACAACTTCCTTCTCCTGCCAAGGACAAGTTGGTCTGGAGGGGAGAATGATGAGCAGTAACATCTATTTGATACAACGACTTGGTTTCAAGAGTGAAGCACTATAAACCGTTCAGGAGGACTTTGGGGAAGGAAGAGATCACATTTCGGATGAAGAAAGGAGAGCATTTTTCCAGTGGGAGGACTTTGGGCTGTTGTCAGCTTCAAATAAAAGTGAAACATCACTCTTCATCCCCCCTCAGCCCAGGGTTGCAAAGTCATTAACTCTGTCCAGCTAAAATATTACAGGGAGAAGGGGGTGTAATAATCTACATATTTAATGTGCATTAGTCATTCTCGACCTCTGTGTGCTGTAGATATTTATTCAGCAATTATCACACCAGTATTGCAAACTATAAAAGAAAACATTAAACTAGTCAAAACACAGTCTTTTTATGGGCAACAGATTGAAAAATCCATCAGCCTGTATCTATCCATCACAAATGCCGACAAAAACCATGGGAAAGGAAAACAAATGTAAATAAGGTTTGTCCAGCTTGGGTGTTTCAGAAGCTGCCGAGAGGTCCCTGGAGGCCAGTGACTTCTGTTTCCGAAATCTGGGTTTGGGTGACAAGCCTATCCGTATCATCCCCTTCCCAAATCAGAAAGAGACAAAGCACAAATTATAGAATGTTAGAGCAGGAAGGGGTTTAAGCAATTCATGTGGTTCGAACCCCCTTTCTCAGTTTGACCAATGAGTCCCGAGGAAGATAAGTGACCCACTGGGAGTTCAACCTTCATCTTCTGGTGCCAATGACATCGCTCTTTCTGTGACACTATAAGTTACCACGTTTCAGGGGAAAAAACCATTGGCTGGGATTCAAGAGCCTTGGATTCTAGTTCTGTTTCTGTCCCTTGCTTCCTTTATAACCTTGGGCCAATTCCTTCTCTTCCGGGCCTCCGTTTCCTCACGTAGAAAATGTGGAGGTGAGGGTGGGGTTAATTCTTGCCCTGCCTGCCTCAGAGGACTGTGAGGATCCAGGGGTGTGCTGGTAAATGTTTAACAATTTCTCCAAGAAGAAAAATTAAAGATGCATGCATGACACGCTTTTAAGGTTTTTTAAGTTCAGTTATTAACATTTTCTCTATCTCTTTCTTAAGTGGAGACAATCAAGAAAACAATAAATCAAGTCCTGATTTGTAAGGTTTGCTGATTTCCCAGGTATAAATGCTCAAATGAAAAATTTAACACTGTGTCCTCAAGAAATAGCTGGAGCTGGCTCTAGCACGTCCCTGTGAGGATCAGATGGGATGACGCATGGGGAAGCGTGTCATAAGCTGTCACAGATAGTACAAAGTTAGGGGTGATTGTTGTTACCAAGGTTGTCATTTTGTTGTCTTGTTCTTTGTGGAAAGTCTGAGTGGAGGAATCAAAAGGATAGGTTTTTATTAGCATCCAATTCTCATTAAAAAAAAAAAGAGCTCCCCCCACCAGCCCTCACTACCCAGTTATCTTTTCGAGCAGAACCTTGCACAGCATCAAGCGATGTATTTGGGAAGTGGTCCTGATGTTAAAGCTAGGGCCGTTGCCTCTAGATAGATGAATGAATCCTGGTGCTTGTGATGGTACTTCAGTCTGTTCAAAGAGGATCACATTTCATGTAAACTGGTTAGCAGCTCAATAATTCAGTGTGAATATATAATATCCCTTCATAAACCTGCTCGCTCTCTTCAGGCTCTGGGCCTACCCCAGTTTTATTGCTTACTGAGCTATTGCCCAGAGATGTAGTTTTCTTAGGTTCAAGATGACTCTTAACTCTAACCCATCCATAGGTTATCAGAGCTGGAGAGGACCTCAGAGGTCACCCACGCTAAACCCCTTATTTTATAAATGAGGAGGTGATTTGACCACAGCGATCATGGTGGAGAGGAAAGGATTCGGAGTCCAAGGATCTGAGTTTGATTCCTGATCCTGATGCTACCTGGGTAATGATAGCCAAGTCACCACCCTGGGCCTCAGTCTCCATATCTGTAAAATGAGGCAGTTGGATTAGGTGACCTCTAGGGTCCCTTTCCAGCTCCAGACATCTACACTTAGACATAAAGGTCATAATAATAGTAAGTGGGAAGGCTGGAATTCAAACTCAGGTTTTCTGACTTCCAATCCAGTACCTCGCTGTTCCATTATGAGTCAGGAGCATTTTTGGCTCCATCCCAGGTTCTCTGCAGTCCAAGGGGCAGTGATCAGTTCTGGAAAGAGCACAGGATGGGGATTGAAGAGACCTGCATCCTAATCCCACTGTTTGTCTCTCACTTGCTGACTTAGCTTAGGCAAATAACTTCCCCTCTCTGGGGAATAATAAGGATTATAATTTTTAAGCAAAGGAAGGTATACTGAAATGATGTTGCTGAGCAACCATTTTCTGCTGAGAAATCTCTCTTACCTAGGAAGATTACCCTGATTTACTCCTCTTGACTTTGGTCACCCTAAGTCCTTAGCACTTAGTTATCCAATTTATACTTTATTTAATGCATCTTCAAGACATTATCAGTTCTATCCCTTTTCTTCCTAGAAAAATTTAGGCCTTTTTTTTTCATCCAAAGCTCCAGGGGGAAAAATTTCACTCTAGGTCAAGGGTTATTAACCTTTTTTATGTTCTGGACCCTTGTAGGAGTTTGGTAAAGCCTAAGGATCCTCTCTCAGAATGTTTTTAAAAGTCTAAGCTAGGTGGTGCAGTAGATAGAGTGCCAGCCTTGGAGTCAGGAGGACCTGAGTTGAAATCCAGCCTCAGACATTTACTAGCTGTGTGACCCTGGGCAAGTCACTTAACCCTGTCTCCCTCAGTTTCCTCATCTGTAAAATGAGCTGGAGAAGGAAATGGTAAACCACTCTAGTATCTGCCAAGAAAACCCCAAATGGGGTCGTGTAGAGTCAGACGCAACTGAAATGACTGAAAAACAAACAAATACACAAAATAAAATATGTATAGAATTATAAAGGAAACCAATTATTTTGAAATAGTAATAAAAAAATTCACTTCCCAGGTTAAGAACTCAATAGGGTTATATACCCTTCCTAGGAACTATTGAGTCTCTCCCCATGAGGTCAGACTTTGGAATAGAGAGAATTTCGGGCTTTTGGCCACTGCTGCTCCTGCTTCTGCAGGGAAGGAGCCAACAGGATAGGACTCAGCGGTAGGGAACCTGTGGCATGAGGGCATATGTGGCCTTCTAGGTCCTTGGGTGCGGCCTTTTGACTGAGACCAAGTTCTACAGAACAAATCCTTTTATTAAGGGGCTTTGTTCTGTGAAGTTTGGATTAATCAAATAGCTGCATTTGAGGACCCAGAGGGTCACATGTGGCCTCAAGGCTGCAGGGATAGGTTAACCCCCTCCCCTGCTACCTTTTCCACCTATTCCCTTCTTACACCTCCCCTAGCTTTATACCTTTAGTGGTATTATCTAACATCTGTGACCTCAGCAAGGCAGTGTGCAATAGAGGAAAGAGACCTTGATTCTAGTCATGGCATGTACACATGACATACGTGTATGCGACCAGTTCTGTGACCTCTTCAAATCTTCTTTTCTTCATCTTTTAAAGAGCAATAATTATTTCTGCCCTACCCATCTCATGGGACTATTTTGAGAATTCAAATTAGATCAACTAGGTGAACATGATTATAAAACACTGTAATAAACAATAGTTATAAAAATTATTGTGGCATCTCCTGGAAGACAACGAGGATCACATACACTGAGAAAATGAAGGGGTCTGTAACTCTCCAAGCTTTGGAGTTTCCATCTACAACATTCCTCCCATCTGTCCCCTTACCTCTCCTTGCACATTCACCAGTCCAGTTCAGTTCCTCATCTGGACTATTTCAATGTTCCCCTAATTGGTCTCCTTGCCTCCAGTCTGTCTCCTTTCCAATCCACTCTCTGCACAGCTTCCCAAGTGACATTCCTAAAGCACAGGTCTGACCATGTCCTTCCTCTGCTCAACAATCTTCAGCGACTCACTATTGCTTCTACAATTAAAATACAAACCACTCTGTCATTTAAAGTCCTTCACAATGTAGCTTTAATCTACCTTCCAGGCTGACTACATAGTATTACCTTTCACTCATGCTGAAGCACACCAAACAGGCCTTTTTGCTGTTCTTCCTACAAAAAAATGGATCTCCTTTCTCTATGCCTTTGCAGAGTCTCCTACCCCGGTAATGCAGTTCCTCCTCACGCTCCTCACACTCCTCAAAGCTCAGTTCCCATACCATTCCCTCTGTGAGGCCTTTCCTGATCTCCCACTTCACTTTTGTCTCTATTTTTCTAATGCCTAAGTGCCTGGCACTTAGAAGACACCTAATGAATGCTTGTTCATTGATTGACTCAGAGTTATAGAATGTCTAAAGCAGGAGTGGGGAACCTGGGGCCTCAAGGCCACATGTGGATCTCTAGGTCCTTTGATGGAACTGTCAAAGGTCTGCACTTGAGGACATACAGGGCCATATGTGGCCTTGAGGCCTCAAGTTCTCCACCCCTGGACTGATTCTAAACAATAGTTTGAGGGTATCACCAATGGGCCACATGGAACTGAAGGGCTTGAAGAAAACTTAGAGATCCCTTAGTCATGCACACAAGTACGCAAACCAGTCCTTTTAAAAAAACCAAAACAACCCTGATTTATTACACACTTTCTGCCTTCTCCCCTTCCTAGCCAGTCACACCCTGAGTCTTATCAAATCTGCTGAAATTTATACTTCAAGTGAGGCCCTAGAAGTCTAAACAAACCCACCCTTTGGTTCACAGACATTTGCACACCTTTTCTCAATTAATAAATTAAATGCATAAACCAACCACAAATAGCAGCACAGTAATCAATTCACTGTAACACTTTGCTCCAATCTCAGTTTTCCTATGAAGGTGGGGGTGGGAGAGGGGGATTGAGAGTCAGACAGCTGAAGTTTTTAACCAACCAACCAACCATTCAGTCAACCAATTAGCAAGCACACACACACACACACACACACACATACACATATATATGGATATATACACATATATGTATATATATACACATGTATGTATATGCAAATATATGTATATATACACGTACATTTATTTACACACATAAACATATGCATGTGTGTATATATATATGTGTATACACATACATACATACATCATATCAATCTATGTATGGATAGATTAGCTCAGAGATTTCAGTTGTGCCCAACTCCTTATAACTCCATTTAGGATTTTTTTGGCAAAGATACTAGAGCAGTTTGCCATTTCCTTCTCCAGCTCATTTTACAGATGAAGAAACAGGGGCAAACAGGATTAAGTGACTTGCTTAGGATCACACAGCCAGTAAGTGTCTGAGGACAGATTTGAACTTAGGAAGAAGAGTCTTCTTAACTCCAGGCAGGCCTGGTGCTCTATCTACTGTACCACCTAGCTGCCTGTGGATAGATTATGCATTAACATTAACAATGCATTAACAGAGTAAATATAGAAAGAATAAATACAAAATGGTAAAATACTGGTAATGTGGGAGGGAGGGCTCTAGTAGTTGGGGGTGGGGGTGGGGAACTAGGAACAGCTTCAGAAGGTGGGACATGAAGGAAGAGAAGCATTGTATGGAGGTGGAGGTAAGGAGAATGTATATTCCACGTATGAGGTGTGGCCAAGTACAAAGACACAGCGACTGGAATATCCTGTGTGAGCAACAAAGAAAAGGTCAGTTTGGCTGGATCCCAGAGTGCAGGGGGTGGGGCGTGGGGAAGGAACCAGCATTTATTAAGCACCTACTATGTACCAGGCATTGTGCTAAGCTACTTACAAGTATTATCTCTTTATCCTCACAAAGACCCTGGGAAGTTAGTGCTATAATTCTCATTTTACAGTTGAGGGAACTGAGGCAAAGATTGTGACTTGCCCGGCATCACACAGCTAGTGAATGCCTGAGGTTGGATTTGAACTGAGGTCTTCTTGACTCTGGGCCCAGCACTCTCTCCACAGGAAGGGTAGTAGTGTGCAATGAAGGGGGAGGTGAAGAGGGAGTGCGTGCCAGGCCTAAGAAATAGTTCATGCAAAGTCATAATGATGAGAGATGGATTAGCATCTGGGAAGAAAAGTTAGAGAAATTTACCTTTGATTCTAGAGGCAACAGGGAGCCATTCAAGTGGATCGAAGGTGATATGGCCAGATCTGTACCTAATGAAGAAAAAGGTTCTAGCGCCTGACTCCCCTATCTCTGCTGACGGTGCTGTCAACCTCCACAATCACCCGTATTTAGAACCTTGAGGGCATCTTTGATTCTCCTCTCTCTGGCTATGTTTTTGTGTGTCTTTTTCTCTGTCTGTCCATCTTCCTCTCTGTCTGTCTCTCTGTCTGTCTCTGTCTCTTTCTCTCTCTCTCTCTCTCCCTTCCCTCCCCCCACACACTATCTCTCCTCCCTTTCTCTCTCCCTCTCTCTCTCTCTCTCTTTCACACACACACACACACACACACACACACACACACACACACACACACGCACTCACTTACACACACTCTCTCTCTCTCACACACACATACACACACTCTCTCTCTGTCACACACACATACACACACACAGACACACACTCTCTCTCTCACACATACACACACACTCTCTCTCTCTCTGTCACATACACACACATACACACACACACTCTCTCTCTCACACACACATACACACACACTGTCTCTGTCACACACACACACACACACACACACACACACACACACGGCTGTGGGATCCTTTTGCTTCTACCTCTACAGTATTCCTCACATCTGGAATCCTCTCTTCACTCCCATTGAAACGGCCATAGCTCAGGTCCTCACCTCTTCTTTCCCGGACTGTTGTCGTAGTCAGAACAATTCAATTCTGCAAACATTTATTAAGTGCCTGCTGTGTGAAGGTGCTGTGCTGGAAATGCCAAGCTGACACTGAGTCACTGCTCTCGATGAGCTTTTATATTATTGGAGGGATACAATGTATACACATGCACCTGTGACCCCTCAGTGCCAAGCTCTGGGCTCTCGCAGGTCAGGCTCAGTCCGGGGCAGCGTTACAACCTTTTCGGTCACTCTCTTTAGCCTATATTTTTGCCTCCAGCCCCAAGAGATACCTCGGGGAAATTTCATAATGGAGCTTGAATATAGTTCATGTTTAGGTTTTTACAGATATGAATGAAAGGATTCTTAGATCCTGAATGAAGACTCAAGGTAATAATGAAGATGCTGGATATAGGGTAACCTTTATTCCACCCCGTAGACAGAATGCAAAAACAAATAATGACTCACAGTAGCCCATAAATAGTTGATATGTATTCTCTTCACTCTCCAGTGAGTTCCTCATTTCTCTAGGGCATACATAGCCTCCCAGACTCACGGCACCACTCTATGGTTTGGACTCAGATCAGATCGGAACCAAAAGGGAGATAGATGCTAGTGAGTCAGGCTCTGTCATTTCATAGGGTCCTAGGATAATAGGTTTAGAGCTGGAAGGAATGTTAGAGGCCAAATCCAACACCTTCCTTTTACAGTTGAGGAAACTTATGCCCAGAGAGATTAAGTGACTTGCTGAGGGTTTTACAGCTATAAAGTATCTGAGGCAAAATTTGAATCTAGGTCTTCCTGATAGCAATGCAGCACATTGTCCACTAGTCAGTCTGTCAATTTTTATTAAGCATTAATTCCAAGGCATTGTGCTAGTCTAGGGATAAAAAAAGAGACTAGACAAGCCAGTCTTTGCCCTCAAGGAACTCACAATTTAAGGGAGGAGACAATAAACCATTACTACTACCACCACCAATAAGAAAACAATATACAAACAAGCTATATGCAGGTTAAATAGGAAATAATTAAGGGAGGGTAGCTGGGTGGTCCAGTGAATGGAGCACTGGTCTTGAAATCTGAAGACTTATCTTCATGAGTTCAAATCTGGCCTCAGGCACTTACTAGCTCTGTGACCCTGGGCAAGTCACTTCAGCCTGTTTGTCTCAGTTACTTATTTGTAAAATGAGCTGGAGAAGGAAATGGCAAACCACTCCAGTATCTTTGCCAAGAAAAACCCCAAATGGAGAGTCAGATATGGCTGAACAATAACAATGGAGGGAAGGCACTAGGAGCTGGGAAAGGCTTCCTGTAAAAGATGGGATTTTAGTTGGGACTTACAGGAAGCCAGGGAAGGAAGTAGGCAAAGACAAGGCAAAAACATGGAGGGAGAGCATTTCAGGTATGGAGGACAGCTGGAGAAAATGCCTGGAACTGAGAGATGGAGTGTCTTGTTTGAGGAACAGCCAGGAGACCAATGCCACTGGATGGAAGAGAATATGGGGGAGGGGGGCAGGGAGTAAGGTGTAAGAAGACTGGAAAGGTAGGACAGGGTTAGGTTATAAAGGTCTCTGAACAGCATAGAGAGGATTTTTTTATATTGTTTTTGGAGGTGATAGGGAGTTGGTGGGGGTGGGGAACATGGTTGGACCGATGCTTTAGGAAAATCATTTTGCCATCTAAATGGAGGATGGATTGGAGTGGGGTGAGACTTGAGGCGGGCAGACCCACCAGGAGGCCATCGCAATAGCCCAAAGAGGAAATGCTGAGGCCCTGCACCAGGGTGGTGGCAGTGTCACTGGAAAGATGGGATAATATTTAGGAAATCTTGTAAGGGTGAAATCAATAATCTTTGGCAATAGATTGGTTATGGGGTGGGGGAGAGATAGGGAAGAGTCAAGGGTGACACCTAAGTCATGAGCCCGAGGGACTGAGAGGCCAGTGTTGCCCTCTACACTGTGCTCCCTGCTGGGAAAGGTTTTCGTAGGTGTTGAGCTCAATATAGCATACTGTTTTACAATTTCAATTCGTTGATGAACCTCCTCCAAGCCTTATGGTATGGTCTTTGAGGGCTTGGACTTCAACTCTGGGCTGATGAAATTGGGTGAATCCTAGTTTCATTCCCCAAATACGGATAGGCATCCAATCTAATGGGATCATTCTGAAGGCTTGGACTCTTCCATAGAAGGGAAACAGATTTGGAGTCCTCACATAGGAAACCCCCTTCTCATTGGACCTACATGTACGTGGTGATAGCAATGGGGAAATTCCAGGTTTTTTGTCCCCCCTCTCCCCCCCCTCCATAGTGCCTTAGAATCTCCTCTGCTTTTCTAACCTTGGGGTCCTCTTCTCTCTCCAAAAGGCTGGTGTTACTCATCTTAGAAAAGAAAGATTCTGCAACTGTGCTACTTAGAGACTTCCACCTCATCTTTCTAGAAGGATGAGGTTCAGGAATTCTCAACACAATTCAAGAAAGTTGAGGTTTAGAAACTCCAACTATCAGGATCTCTTGGTTTCCCTATCCATTGAAGCCACATGATCTATAGCATACATGTCTCTGAAACTGCCTCTAAAGGGTTGGGTCAAAGCCATCAGAATCCAAGAATTCTTCTTTCGGGTGGCATGGTGCCTATAGAGACCTAAGTTCAAATCCAGCCTCAGATACTTACTAGCTGTGTGACCTCTGGGCAAGTCACTTAACCTCTCTGTGACTCTTTTTCCTCAACTCTAAGCTGACATAATAATGCACTTACATCCATGCATCAATGCCGATAGATTTAAAGGCCATCTAGACATTTCAATCAGTCTAGTAATGCTGCATGCCTGTTGTTGCTGACAGCTTTAATCAGTAAGTTCTCCATGGAAAAAGTGAGGCTGATGGTTTTGAGCAGCTCTGCCTCACTTAAATCCAATTCACGGGCAAGTCAAGACATTACCCTATGATGTTATTGGTCCTCTTCGGCAATGAAAGATGAATGACAGCAATAACAAAAGGTTCTGTATGGGATCTTCTCACAGAGAGAAGGACTTCCAGAGTAGGTGGTGTGAGATAAATCTTTGTCACACACATTTCTTACACATATAGTCTAAGTCCATGGTCTAAATTTAAACTTATCTCATGGATGCTGTGTGTATTTAAGGGAAAGAATAAACCAGGTTTTGGGAGAATGTTTTGTATTAACTGTCTTTACCATGTTATCTGAGAGTGGTAGTAGTTTCCCCCCTAGGGATCCAACCTGCCAGTTTGTACACAAGTTGGGGAATGCTGCTATTTTTCCTCCTCTCCTCTTCCTTCTCTTCCTTCTCTTCTTCCTTCTTCTTCCAAATGTGCCTTGTCCATAGGAATATAATTTTTAGTTGCTTATATTTTGTAAGACATTTTAGCATTAGGGGCTTTGATTTTAAAAAGATATCTCTGTCAATCAATCACTCACTCAATTATTATTTTCTTTTTCAAAAAGCTAGGACAATTTACTTTTTGTCCCGCACACTTTTCATTTATGATTTCTTGAAATGTAGTTCTGGGAAAACAGACTTTAAAAAAGCCCTTTCTGTTTCAATGAAGCTACTTGACTAGCCTTTAAACTCAAATCATTCTGGCTTTCCTCTCTGAGGGGCCAATAATAGCTCCAACCCAAGCCTCTGTGGCTCATTGTTCAGCTTTTGGTGGCTTAGAATAAGTGTAAGTAGCAATTATTTTCCGTTCTGGCCAGAAACTGTAAGGGTCTTCCCCTCCCAGATATGTAGTTTTGTGATGGGGCCACCGGGCCATCTTTTGTCTCAGTTTTAATCTAGCCCTTAGTCACTGGATGGGCATTGCCTCAGACAAATTGAGACCTAGGAAAGACCTAATTTAGAAAGGCCAAGGTCACCCAACTGCACCCTGGGCCATGGCTCTGACTTGTGTCTTGCCATTGTGCTCCAATGACTCTGGTGGAGGGAGTGAGGCTGGTGACTTTGTGAAGCTTTGCCTCACTTAAAACCAGTTCACAGGCAAGTCAAGGCATCATCCTCATGATGTAATTGGTTTTCTTTAAGAGTGAAGGAAGAACAGCCACACCAATAAACTGGTAGTAATGATAACTCTACCTCACAGGGTTGTTTTGAAGATCAAATGAGATATTTGTAAAGTGCTTTGCACAGCACTTGACACACAGTAGGTGCTCAATAAATTCTTATTCCCTTCCCTCTTCCCCACAGAGAACATATGACTCCCACATGCCTTTACCCCAAGGATGCCATTAGGAGCTTGGGGGGAGGGTGTGAATTTCCCTGTCCCCTTCTCCTCTTCCCCCCTTCGTTCTTAGCTCTGCTCCTTTTGCAGGCTGTTGAAAACAAAAAGAAAAGGGTAAAAAGGCCAATTCTGCAAGTAACCCCATTTTTGATTGGCCTAAAACAAAGGCAAGGCTTCTCTTTCAACTGCCTAAATCAGTCAGTTCATTCCCCAAAGATTCACAATGAATCCTAAATGAGCCAAATGGACACCCTTCACAGTGAGAGGCAATCAAAATTCCAAACAGAGCTTCAATCCCTGTAAACTCCACAAGATGACTAGGGAATTCCTTTCATCAGCCCCCTATGGGATGATAAGTAAATGCAAGGTAATTTTGGGAGGGTAAGACCATTAGCCAATGGGGAAGGTGGTGGTGGTGGTGGAGTGACACCAGAGTTGAGTCTTGAAGGATTAGTCTCCTAACTGATGCTGTGGCTTAAGTTCAAGTCATAGTGAAGCGATGCCTATTGACACTCAAAGTTCAGGCTGCTTTCTTTTCTAGAGGAGAAGGTAGAAGGGCTCTAAGAATATATCTTTGTTCTTCAGGTTTTCAGGGACAAAAAACCCGGAAGAGGAACTTCAGTATGAAAACCAAGAGAAAAAAGGGTCTGAAGAGATAGAGGAAAATCTTGACCTGAGTCAGGGGCTTGGAGGTAGGAAAGACGTCACCAAGAGGGTGAAGGGAGGAAAGAGTACTGAATGTTTGGAGATAAGACACAAATGTAAGGCTCTTTTTGAGGAGGAGAGAGTTGGATGCTTTGAGGAGGAAGCAATTGTTTGTCTCCCAAGGAATGATAGAGTGGGAGTTCATCCAATAAAGGTCAGAAGGGGAGGAGTACTGGTGGTTTGTGTCTCTGCTGAGGGGTACTGAGGCAGCTATTTTTTCAGCCTGATAACAATAGAAAGAGTTGCTGTTTTCCTGAGGTATGTATCCAAGATGTTATAGAGCACAGGATATGTCAAAATGAATGACTACTCCACACTTCTGGTGATACACATGGGCACAAAGCAATACTGCCAGAAGGAACCAAGAAAGCATTGTCAAATATTAAGGAATCTTGGGCAAGGAAAATGAAGACCTTAGGGCCACAGGTGAAGTTTTCATCTCTGCTGCTTAGGTAAGGCAAGAAAAGAAGGGCAGGTTTAGAAAGTGAACAATTAGTTAAGAATAAATATGCTGAGAATGACATTTCAGTTTTTGTGCTATGCCTAAAATATTGACAGCTTTATGGCCAGGAATTCAGGATACCTAACAAGGGGTGGCAAGACTATAATTTGCTTGGTGTATTGAAAATTGAATCAAAAGGACTTAAAACAGAAAGTTTAAAGGAAAGGGGAGAGACGGTATAAGGATTGTGTCAGGAAAGCTAAATAGTATGTTGATAGCTAACATTCATAGTACCTTAAGGTTTACAAGGCACTTTATATATGTTATTTTATTTGATTGTTAAAACAAACAGGTGAAGTCAGTGCTATATGAGCAAACACTGGAAAGCAAAGTTAAAGACAACAAAAAGATATTTTTGTGTGTTTCTTTTTTTTCCTTTAGCTATATTGTAGAAAAGAGGAGAATTTAAAAAAAAAGATAATACCAATCCTTGGTTTGGATGGGATGATATGAGATGATAGAAAAAAGCAAAGATATTTAATTTGGTTCTGTTTTCTCTGCCAAGGAGAATAATTTCTGGGCTGGAAAGGTCAAAACAAATATGGTTAATAGGGAATTGATAACACCAAGGAAGTAAGATAGTACCTAGCTATCTCTGACAAATTAGAGTCACCTGGCCCAGATAAACAACATCCTTGGGTATTGAAAGATATTTGAAAGATGTGGAAAGCAAGAGAAGTCCCAGAGAACTGGGGAAGGGCAAATGTTTTCATATTAAAAAAAGGTAGAAAAATTATAGACCAGTGAGCTTGGCTTCAATTTCTGACAAAATAGTAGAACATTATTAAGGGTTAGAGAACATCTGGGGGAAAAAGTTATCAGAAAGAACAAGGATGGTTTCATCAAAAATAGATCATGTCAGACCACCTTATTTCCTTTTAAAAATATGGTTACTAAACTTACAAGAAACAACAGAGCATAGTGGCTAGAGGGCCACCCTTAGTGTCAGGAACATTTGGGTTCAAGTTCTGCTACTGAGGCATTCTAGCTGTGTGACCAAGGGTAATCTGCTTACCTTCTCAGGGTTCAAGGTAATCCTTCCTTCCTTTCTTCCTTTCTT
Organism: Trichosurus vulpecula; assembly: GCF_011100635.1. Lineage (NCBI taxonomy): Eukaryota > Metazoa > Chordata > Mammalia > Diprotodontia > Phalangeridae > Trichosurus > Trichosurus vulpecula. The sequence goes on along the minus strand of NC_050575.1, from coordinate 170,827,636 downwards.
CCTTCCTTCCTTCCTTCCTTCCTTCCTTCCTTCCTTCCTTCCTTCCTTCCTTCCTTCCTTCCTTCCTTCCTTCCTTCCTTCCTCCCCTTTTTTCTTTCTTTTCATAATCTATTAAAAATAAATTTTATTGATACATTTTGTTTTTACATCACCAGATTATCCCCCAGTATTCCTTCTTCTCCCACCCTTCCATCTCATATAACATATTTTTTCTTTTAAAAATCTTAACATTTACTTTTTAAAATTTTGAGTTCCAAACTCTCTCTCTTCTTCCATTCCTTCCCCATCCATCGAGGAAGCAAGCAATATGATCCTAGGCAACTTTCTAAAAGTACAAATATCAGATGAGTTGCTGATTTGAATTGGTGAAGAGAATTTCCACACTGGGAGTTCTCCATCCTCATGAAATCACAGGTTTGCATCCAAAACAAACAAATAAAAAACTTTGAACTGGTAGACCAGGGATCACTATAGATACAGTTTACCTACATTTTTAGTAAAGCATTTGATAAAGTTTCTCATGCTGGTAAAGCCTAGGGAAATGATTGAGTATCTGACTCAACATTCCAATGAACCTGTGATCTCTTTAATGTTAATATCTCTTCCATTAAGGCAGATTGTAACCCATCCATAACTGCCCTCCCTGGGTGATTCTTGTATAAATTTTCCCACAAGTTTCACGGAGTGTCAATCCAATGTGCTGGAAGCCTCTCTTGAGGTATCTTGACGTCATGAGGATACCGGTAGAGAACTTGGCCTATCATCCCCTTACTCACACCATGTGTGGTGCCCACTCCTTGTCAAACATTTCCCTGATGCTATCCTTCATTCTCGTTCTTCTTTGAAGTTCCTCTTTTGTTATATGTTTCAGTCTTCACATACTCAATATAAAAAAAAGTCATTTAAGATTTGATATCTACTTGGAAGGAGGTATCCAGTGGAGTGTCCCAGGGATATGTGCTTGACTTTGTGCTATTGCATACTTTTATCGATGACTTTGAAAAAAAAAATCTTAGCTGACATGCTTATTATATTTGCAGATTATGAAAGATAGTAGCTATAGTGAATAGGTTGGATAACAGAGTCAGAATTCAGAAAGGCTAGAAGTTTTGGCCAAATTTAATTATATGGAGTTTAATAGGTATAAACAGAATCCCATATATTTGCATTATGTGATCTGAGGCTGCATTAAGAGACTCACAGTGCCTGGACTTAAGGAAATGATTGTCCCACTATACTCTGCCCTGGTATAATATTAATTAAGGTGGGACTTTTTTTTTTTTTTTTACTGTTTTCTCTTTTAGCACTTATTTAATCAAGTGCCCTTGATGAGTCCGGCCTTTGTTTCTTGACTTAAATTAGGAGCCTTTGATGACCTCCTTGCCTCAAGGGAAAACCTGGTTTGCATGGGTTTGAGTGATATGTTTGTGATGCCAGAGGCTTTTAGGCCATGTGGGTTTGAGTCCCAGGTTTGTGAGGCTTTTAGGTCACATGGGTTTGAGTCGCACATTGTGAAGCCCTGTGACCCTGAACATGATATATAAATTCAAGAGGTTGGCATCTTCCCCTGGGGCTCTCAGTCATTGGAAGAGTGATGTGGGACTTTGGGCAGGCACATTAAGAGCCCCCGGCTTGTAAACACAGATGTTGATGCTTTCCTGGTAACTATGAATTGCGGTTTGAATCAGACAAGGTCTGTCGGTTGATGTTCATAATTTATTTGTATTTGCTCTGAAGTTCAGGGTGCTGACTTTTCTTCCTGAACTAAGTGAGTTATATATGTATGTTTGATTAAAGTAAGATTGTTAACCCCTTAAAGTTACTTTCCTTAGTAAAGCAGCTCAAAAGAACCTGTGTTAGCAGCCCTTCTGTGTGCTGGTTGTTGGTCTTTTACATAGCCACAACAGTTGCTAGCCAAATTGTTGCTACACCTGGTCAGACCATATTAGGAATGCTGTGTTCTCTTTTGGATGCCATATTTTAGGAAGGGCATTGATCAATTGTAGAGAGTATCCAGAGGAGGGCAACTAGGTTGGTAAAGGACCACAAAATCAGGCCATATGATGATCACCTGGAGGAAAAGGGATGTTTGTCCTGGAGAAGACTGAGGGGAGACATGATAATTATCTTTAAGTAGCTGAAGGGTGTTGAGGAGAAAGAAGATTTGTTCTGTTTGACCTCAGAGGCCATAAGTTGGAGCAATAGGTACGAATTGCAAGGAAGGGAATTTAGGCTTAATATAGAGAAACCCTCCCTAAGAATGTAAGTAGAATGTACTTGGGAGGTTCAGAATTCCCTCTCTTGATGATTTTCAAGCAAAGGCTATATGACTACTCAGTTGTGGTCATACAACAGGTATGGATTGGACTTTGCAGGTATGGATTGGACCATGGAACTCTTCTGGTTCCTTCCAGATCTAATATTCTATCATTCTGCATGTTCTAATATTCTGGCCTGCTACAAATTCTAGGAGAACATTGTGCTTTTACACTCCCAAAGAGTTGAAGGGAACATTGTACAAATAGACCTCAATCACACCATTAATCTAGAAGCTTCTTCTGTGTGTGTGTGTGTGTGTGTGTATGTGTGTGTGTGTGTAGTCAGGTGGCACTACTAATTTCTTGGGTGCCACCAAGAATCTGTTCTCCCCTTCCCCCTCTCTCCATACTGAGCTGGCTATGTATCCAAATTATATGTAAACCAAATGAACCATCTCCAATTGTATTCTAGTTTGAAACAGAAAAGAGGGAATTCCACGGCTCTGGGGAATGATCTTCCAAAGGTTCAATACGTCCTTCCTTCACCCTCTATCTAGTTGGTAAAGCAGTTGATCATCAGGAGATCAGACAGGTTGGGATAGGCTTTTGTTCTCTTGCTGCTAGCATTTTAGTTCTTCCCATTTCCTTTACAGGTCATCAGAGGTCATGATAGTTGGAGAAAGTATGAGACGGAAAGATGCAGCTATTGGATCTTCAGTGTTTACTTACCCTATGTACAGCAAAGTATTGCTAGCCACATCTCATCTGCCATGTGACCTCACTCATTCTCAATTTCCTCCTCTGTCAAATGGGGATAATAATATACTGCCTATCTCATAAGATTATTGGGATATAAATATACACTATTGTATTATCACTGTAATTATTACATGAAATAATACATTCGACCACATTCTGTAAACTGTGATATAAATCTGAGATATTGCTCTTATTAAATCACTTTGGTTCCTTGGGCCTCCATTTTCTCATCTGTAAAATGGGAATGACACTGCCATGAAACCTTCTGTGACAATGCTAGCCTAGACTGTGATCTCCTTTTTCTGAACTACTGCCCCCAAGGCTGGCCATGGAAGTGGAAGGATAGAATAACATATGTGGCAGTGCCTTAGAAAGCATAAACTGGTACATGAATGAATGTAAGATACTATCGTCCTTTTTATTATTACTAGCCTGCTGCTCTTTCTACTAGACCTTGAGACGTCAAGGATATGGCGCATTTTTGTTTTAGTATGTCTTATCGTCTAAGGCTTTTCCTCCTATTGAAGCTAATTAGAGAGGATTTGTCTCCAAGTTACACCTATAAAAACGCCAAGCTCCCCAGTGCTTAAGCCTTAGCTTCCGCTGCTTCCTGTTCCTTTTAACTTGATGTTTTATTTTATTTATTTTTTATTTTCTTCATTATTGGAAAGGAAACAAGAATTTGGCTCCAGAGTTATACATCCATCTCCCATGATGGCTCAGCCTGCTTTCCCTATTCTTACACAGCATAATAAAAAGGGAGAAACATGGCTGAACTCATTTCGGTATCATAAGGCTCTTCGTGTCAGTGGGGGGAGGAGACGTCTAACTCATAAATTCTGTCCTCTTTCCTGAGCAGACAAAAGGCAGCCAAAGATCCCTGCCTCATCAGCTTCCTCCTTAATGATTTTATTATAAATCTATTTCCTCAGGAGGAGGAGGAGGCAAGGAGCTCCACGAGCTCATTAGTGAGAGGAGGAGGACGTGGTCATGGGGTGAGCCAGCCTTCTCTCAAAGGACACACTGATTTTCAAGTGCTTTCCCACTAAACAATGCCAACCTAGGGGAGGCGGGCTATCTTTGCCTCATGCAGACATAAAAAATCAAGGACCAAACAAACTAAGTTTCATGCCTGAAACTTTTAGTTGCAAGGAAGCCAGGAGTCTGGAGTCGCCCACTAATAACTCCAACCTATTAAAGACTCCATCTTCCGGGAGAAGCTCTTTACTAATGGCTATCAAGTTCTCCACAGACAAAGATGATGCAGCTGTAGATTCTGTTTAGATTCTATTAAACATCTGTCTGGAGATGGTGAAATCTGGCCCATAGCCCAGGCAACCGAACATCCAGATGTTTGGTGGTTTACAATCCAAGTGTTCAGGCTTTTTGTACGAACATCAAGGTTTTCATTTTGACCTTTGACATGGTGTATATAGCCCCTTGTGGAACCTATTGTTAAGCTCAGGGTGTGTGAGTGCTTATTTACATCATCTCCTTGGTGAGGAGAAAAATGTTTTTTCTGCAGCCTAGACATGCTAGCAGACAATCTCAGACTGGAGAGGGGCTGAGTACTAGATGTAGAAGTGTTGGTAATGAAGATACTAGAGGGAGTTGAAGCACTGTGGTTCAATGGAAAAAACCCAGGATTTGGAGTCAGAAAAGTTGGGTTTGAATCTTGGCTCTGGTAATGAAAACTTATGTAGCTGTGGGCAAGTAATTTCATCTTTTTGGGCCTCAGTTACTTTATTTGTGAAATTATGGATTTGATTAGACCTGAGTTCAAATTTGGTTCCAGACAGTTACTAGCTATGTGACTTGGGGCAAATCATTTAATCTCTATCAGTCCTGGTTTCCTCAACTGTAAAATTGGGATAATAATAGTACCTACCTCCCAAGGTTCTTGTGAGGATTAAATGAGATGTTTGTAAAGCACTTAGTATAGTGCCTGGCACAGAGTATGTTTAATAGATACTTGTTTCCTTCCTTCCTTCCTTACTTCCTTCCTTCCTTCCTTCCTTCCTTCCTCCCTCTCTTTCTTCCTTCCTTCCTCCCTCCCTGCCTCTCTCCTTCCTTCTTCCCTTCCTTCCTTCCTTCCCTCCTTCCTTCCTTCCTCCCTCCCTGCCTCTCTCCTTCCTTCTTCCCTTCCTTCGTTCCCTCCTTCCTTCCTTCCTTCCTTCCTTCCTTCCTTCCTCCCTTCCTTCTTCCCTCTCTTTCTTTCTTCCTTCCTCCCTTCTTGCCTCTCTCTCCCCCTCCTTTCCTTCCTTCCTTCCTTCCCTCCTTCCTTCCTTCCTTCCTTCCTTCCTTCCTTCCTTCCTCCCTTCCTTCCTTCTTCCCTCTCTTTCTTTCTTCCTTCCTCCCTTCTTGCCTCTCTCTCTCCCTCCTTTCCTTCCTTCCTTCCTTCCTTCCTTCCTTCCTTCCTTCCTTCCTTCCTCCCTCCCTCCCTTTCTTCCTTTCTTCTGTCCCATCTAATTATCTTCCACTTTAGGAACCCATTCTCTCAACTAAATAAAACATTTACCATAACAAGACTGAGGCAATGTTGAGTTCCACATTTTCCCTGGAAATGATTAAAAAAAAATAAGAGAACTATTTAAAAACTCTATCTGGTTGTTATCTGAGTGGAGAAGTACTGACTTGCCAATGTTGCTGGGTGAGACATTTAAAATGAATAAATAATGCAAATCCTTCCATCTGCTTTGCCAAATAGGGTTAGCATTCCAACCTCTCAAAGATTAATTTTTAAGGCACTCACCAGCTTCCTAAATGCAATTTCCTAGAACCTGAGATCTGGAAGGAACTCCAACAAATCATTGTACCTGTTTCCCTGCCTTATAGCAGGGGTGCATTTCTCCCACCCTAGTCCCAGGCTCCACCCTTCTCTTCTGAACCTCTTTCCTTCTTCCAGTTCAGATTCAGTCCTCTTCATTTTTACCTCCTTGAGGGTCTCTTTCTAACCATTCTTCTTGTTTCAACAGTTGTCCCGAGTTACTTTGCAGGCGCTGTCAAGTGCCCCTCTGTGCAGAGTCCTACCTCAAAAAAGTGTTCAATGAATACTGATTAGCAGGTAGGTGTCTCTGGGATACATGGGGACTACTTGTTCAGAGAAGGGAGGAGTTTGGAGAAGAGGGGAGTGACTGTGGGATGGAATTATAGAGAGATAATCTTGATAGCAGTGAAAATAAGGTTGGAGAGATGAGTGAGGGAAGATTATGGAAAAGCTTGACTGCCAGGCAAGAGTTTGGGATTGATTCTGAGGACAATTGAGAGTTTTAGAGTAGGAGAGAGACAATGAAAGCAGCAATTTAACAAGATGAAATTGATGATGGTGCTAGGAGCACTATAGTCTTGAATGGGATGGATAATTGTGAAGACTTCACAGAGTATGTCTAAGGGAGTAGGAGAGGTTTGGGATTTGGCCTTGTGATTCTGGAACGTCAGGGCCTGGAGCTGTGGGCACGCCCTTCCCCCTCTCTCTAAGATGTTAGGAGATAATGAACTTCCTGTGAGCTATTTGTTCTCTGCTCCAGGAAGGTCTCTCCTCCCTCCCCACCCCATTTCTTCTCCTAGACTTTCAGACGACACCCGCAGTTGAGTTCCGATAGGGAAAACTTGAATGGACCGGATCAACCACAGTCCTCTGTCTAGTTTTCGCGCCTAGTCTGTAAGCCCACCTCCCAGCCAATGGTGAAAAGGGATAGAGGTGGGTGGGAATCTTTTCATTAAAGAGTATAAATTAAGGCATGTTCCCTTTTACCTCGCCTCCTCCATTATGGAGGTGTGCCCAAATCTTGCAAGGTTTGTAAAATAAATTTACTTTGTTTCTCCTAAAAACGTCTCTCCTATTATTTGAAAATCCCATCCCATACAGTCTGCAGGCAGTGTGGGACAGTGAAAAGAACAATGGCTCTGAGGTGAAAAGATTTGGGTTTGAATCCCAGCTCCGCTACTCACTACTTGACATCAAGTCTGGTATTTTTTTCTACTATACCAGTCTGTGTTCTTAAGTCTCTTGTAACTCTAAAGCTATGATTGTAGCCATGAGAAAAACCTTTATCCTTTACCAGCTGATTTTTTGCTGAAGCACAGATAAGCAGGATCTTGAAATCTCCACCTGCCCTTTACTAACTTTTAAAGGACTGGAGCTAAGCTTGGTACCAGGCTTCCATATTTACTTGTGACATAAAAAAACCCCAATCATGAATCAGAAACATGACCAACACTATTTCCCTCTACAATTTAAAGTCCTTCCTTTGCTGGAGTTGCTGCAAATGTACAGGTGATATTATTAAGAATCCATTATTTTTGTGAATTTTGAATTCTTTCTACTCTTTGCACAAGTTGTTTGGATGTCAATGGGGCCACAACATAAAACCTCTGTTCCCTGTCAAACTGGGCTCAATTTCAGCATAACTCCCAGAGGGCTAGGATAATCATAGCTATGATAAAAATAGCTAGCATTTAAACAGTGCTTTACAAATATTATCTCATTCTATCCTTACAATAACCCTGGGAGGTGGGCACTATTCTCTCTCCATTTTGTTGTTGTTCAGTAGTTTTCAGTTGTGTCTGACTCTTTGTGACCCCTTTGGGAGTTTTCTTGGCAAAGATCCTGGAGTGGTTTTCCATTTCCTTCTCCAGCTCATTTTGCAGATGAGGAAAAAGAAGCAAACAGGCTTAAGTGACTTGCTCAGGGTCACACAGCTAGTAAGTATCTGTGAGAAGCAGAAGGAGGAGTTCTGTTTCCACAGGAGTGATAACAGGATGTAAGTCAGGTGACTGGTTCTAATTGGAGCTGTGACCTAACAGAACCAGGCTTCTGATCAAACAAAAGGTCAGAAGCTTGTAAGCATGCTTAATGGGCTGTTTAATATTATCCAACACACCCCCATGGCGGAGTAAGCTAATTTAAATGCACATGCAATACATGACAAGGGAGGGGGAACACATCAAGGAGAAGAACATGGAATAAGCAGTTCAGGAAGTTGCATCCCGCCAATGGGGAACAGGGGGGGAAATTTGAATCGGGAACAGGAAATAAATAGCCTTGTGTTAGCCTTAGCAAGTGTGCTCCTTTAGGGAGTTACTCATTCACAATGAATATAAAATAAAATAAGAACTTTTCTCGCTTCAACAATGAGTATCGTTGTTTCTAGAATGTTGTTTCTCACATATCTGAGGCCAGATTTGAACTCAGGAATCAGTTTAAACAAGTTAAAACTGGAAAAGAAAAACAGTTAAAACCAGGAAAAAACCAGTTAAAAACTGGAAAAAACAAACAGTGTTAACTGTTAAAAACCAGTCAAAACTGGATAAAACCAGTTTAAGTCACTTTAAACCAAGTAAAACTAGTTAAAACCCATTAAAACCGAATAGAAAGGAAACAGTTTAAACCAGTTAAAATTATTTTTAACTGAGAGGAACCTTAGAAAGCATCATTCCTTCTCAGTTCCTTCATCTAATAAAATAAATAGGATTCGTAAAGTGACTTTGTCATACAGGTAGGATCATAGGATCACAAAATTTAGAAATGAGAAAACCAAGACGCAGAGAGATGAAATGGTTCACCCAAAGTTATAGTTAGTAAATGGTAGAGTCTGCATTTGAATTCAGATCTTCTGACTCTGCATCTGGTAGGCCCTAGTGCATTGACAATTTGGCACTTCATTATATGCTCTCCTACAGTCCAGTGCTGCTCATGCCTGTGATCACCTCCCTCAAGGATCTTACACCCTCATCCAGAGCTCCTTTTGTATCCTATCTTTCTAACTTGGGTAGTGCAAGGTAGGTGTTCAGACAAATCCTGCTGAGTGAACTGAAAGCCCTAAAGAAAGCAGAAGTTCTGGGCACAGTGAGGGGCTTTTCTGTGGTTCCACAGATCATAAATTTAGAGCTGGAAGGGGCCACACAGGTCATCTAGGCCAACCTCCTCATTTTACAGATTGAGAAATTAGAGCCCAGAGAGGTCAAGTGATTTACCCTTGGCACCAAGCAAGTAGTAAATGGGAGAGGTAGGATCTGAAGCCCTTTCCCTTTATTCCAAATACAGTACTCTGTCTCCACTGTACCATGCCATTTCCCTACCCTGGAGCTCAAAGCCACTCACGTAGTGCTGAGCACAGTTCCTGGCACATGTGTAGGAGCTTAATTAATGCTTATTGACTGACTGTCTGACTGCATCCATCCACTGTTCACACAGAGCTAAGTCCTCACATCAGAAGCATCAGAAAGAGGCCAGGTCTCTCGCAGAAGGCACCCCAGCATGAAGCCAGCTTACAGTATCCTAGATCTTTAAGGCTGGAGAGACCCAGGGCAGAATGTCTCCCACTGGTGCATCTGATTCTCTCTTCCCTCACTAGCCTAAGAATTTTTTTTTAGGTGCTTAGATATGGCTGCTGTGGATAAAGCAACCTGAGGCATCTTTCAGACAATTAATGAGTGTTAAATATTCTGCAGTCTGAGAACAGAGGCACAGGGAGGGTCGGAGACTTGCCTGAGGTTCCTTGAGTCAGTCAGCAGCAGAAGCAGGAAAGAAATCTATAATAGGTGGGCAGAGGATATTGTAGTTACCTTGCCTGCTTTGGTCAAGATGGGTGGTGTAGACTTTGTCAATAAAATGTCCAAAATAGCCCCCTTTCCCTTTTTGAAATACCGCAGTAGGAAAAAACTACCATCCCCCCAAATCAGCTTTCAGTCCCTAAGATGGGGAAACTCCTTGGGAGGAACATATACAGAAGGAGCTGAAAGGAGGAAGCTGGCACCAGGAAATATCTTTCTTCTCTTGATTCTCAAACTTTTTCATTACCTTCTGCCCTTTCCCCAGGTAAACCAGGTCCCTCTGGGAAATTTACTCTCCATACAAAGAATTGTTTTTTAAAGTCTGGACATATGATTTCATCAGCCTACAGAATTCCCAGTGTGGAAACTCCCTCCACTGCTATCGTTGCCAACTGTTCCCTAACTTATTATGTCAGTTGATAAGTTGCCTGTATCTCTGAGAATTTAAGTGACTTGCCCAGGGCCATGTGATGACCATATATCAGAGGCAGGACTCCATCCTGGCCCTCTGTCTACTGTACCACTTTTAAAGTGATTATTATTATTGTCATTATGCCCATCGATTTTTAGAGAACGGTCTGCCATGATAGAAGGCTATTGGGCATTCCTCTGGATTTAGAAAGAGGCCCTGGGATGCTCCAAAGTTTTCTGAGAGGCAAGAATTCATCCCAAGTGCCCGAACTTTTCTGAACTCATCTGTACCCTATACTCATCACCACTTATTAGAATGTAAAAAGCAAACAAGCAAACAGCCTTCTTCCTTGCCTTCCTTTCATCCGTATATAGTGCTGAATTCTCCTCCCTGGGCCAGAAACATTGTGATATAGTTGCTGGCAAAATGGGACATCAGGTACACATCATAAAGGCCTTGAATTACTGTGTCAAATGCCCTGCAGAATTCTGGGGAAAACAAATAAGCTATTTGTCACCCTCCCTCTAACTAATAAAAGGCGTCCAATCTCCCTCTACACATTATCAAGACGGATGGGCAAGATGGATCATTTCCTGTGTGTACCAATCAAATCAAAAGTGTTTCCCTTTCCACTCACTGCTCACAAGCACAAGAATAATGGCAACCTTTGAAGCCTAACCCTGCAAGGAAGTGTATGTTTGCCCTGGCCGCTCGCTGGCCATTCCAGTGACATTTTACAACATGGCCTTATGTGCAGAATTTCTAGCCTGCGTAGCGCTGGCCTGAGACAAATGCCCAATCCTCTTCCCTTCGCCTCCGTAAGAAGTCATCCAAATTTCTCCCCACCGTGGACCTTTGCTGCAGTTGGGCTGGTTTTGTCATCGTGCCCTCTTCCTACTCATTCCTGCTTTGTTACCTTTCACAGGATCATAAAATTTAGAACCGAAAGGACCCTCAGAGATCATCCCTAATTCAAAGATAGAGAAACTGAGGACATATATCAAGTGTGGGTAAGAACAGGGCAAACTCAAGACACTAATGGAGGGAGTCAAGTTTGACCTCAAAAGGTAGAGGTTGTGGTGCTGAGACGTGATGGGATTGTACTGATGATTGGAATATGTTTCTGGAAGGGCATAGCTTGATAAAAATGTTCAGAATAGATGAAGAGAGCCAGCATAGCATGATAGACGTGTGCTGGCCTTGAAGACAGAAAAGACCTGGATTCAAGTTCTCCCTTTGACAAGTCACTTAACCTTTCAATGTTCCAAGATCTAGGTAACTCTAAGTCACAGTGAAGGTGCCTACTTGCACTGGTAAAGGGAGTTTCCTTGCCTGGGACTTTCCTAAACTAATGAAATCCTGGATCCAGTCCCTATCTTGTCCAGAATGGATATAAAGGGGTCATGTAGTAGCATTCTATATGAAGAAGATATATACATGAAGAACTCCAGAAACCTGATGTGAGGAATATAATGTGAGCATTTGGGTGGATATTAAGCAAAGGAAAACTGGAGATGATATTGCTACAGGAAGATACTACAGATGATATGGAGAGATGGAGAAATTGGAAGAATTTGAGAAACCTGGAATGGAGTAGGATATTGCAGTGATGGAGCACTTCAGCTATCCTTCTTAACATCAGCGGGACCTCTCTCTGTCTCTCTCTCTGTCTCTCTCTGCCAGAAAGCAGAATGGCTGAGAAATTCGTGACTTGCTTTAATGCTAATTACATGCTTTCAAAGGTGGAGGAATTGACAAGAGGAACTGCTATTCTATTTTTTATTTCTATTTTTATTGATACCTTTTGTTTTTACATCACCTACATTTATGAATATATTACTTCCCAGGGAGTCAATTATGTAGCAAATAACAAAAAAGAAAGAGGAAAAAAAGCAGGTTGGTAAAATGAATAACTCACTCTTAAATCTGCCTGTATCCATAACCACAGACCTCTGTAAAGAGGGGAGTGAGGCACATTTTCTCGTTTCTCCTCTGGGGTCCACCTTGGTCACTACATGACGACAGAGGGTTCATTTAGCTATGCGATTGTTCCTTCCACTGGTATGGTTGTAGTCATTGTTTATCTTATTTTCCTAGTTCTTTTTAATTTATTCTTGTATTTGTTCCTATAGGTCTGAGGAATTGACATTCCATACTTGATTCTGACCATCAAGGAAGAAATGGTTGCTGAAAGGGAAATGGGAGGAGCTTTGGGGATAAGTGGACATACCATAAGGGAGTTCATGATAAAGGAGAGGTAAATCTTGATGTGCGACCCAGATTTGGGGTAAATGTGTTTCAAAAGCTTTAGAGAATATCAGATTGCTTACTGTTTAAAGGGAGAGGGGTGGGGAGGGGAGAGGAGAGGTAGGGATAGAATTTGGAATTCAAAACTTTAAATAAAAGAATGTTAAAACTGTTTTTACATATAATTGGGGAAAACAATTTTTTTAAGGAAAAAAACTTTAGAGAAAGAATGAAAGGTAGGGTAACACAGTAGATAGAGGGCCTACCTTAGAGCCAGGAAAAAAACCAACCAAACCAACCCTACATTTATTAAGTCCTTATTATGTGCCGGACACTGTGCTAAGCCATGGGAGTTTGAATGAGCAGAAAGGAATAAGCATGTTTGAATGGTATAGTATTCTTTTGGGAATGTTGGTTTAAGAGGGAGGGGAAGTTCTCAAGAAACAAATCCTGGAGGATACAAACAGAAATGATTCCAATGAGAAGGGGGAGCTGCCTAAAAAATCAATGTGACTGCAGTGGTCTCTTATTGACCAACTCAGATTTTAATAAGATGTATATAGAAGATAGAAACAAAGGCAGGTTAAGTAAGGATGAATACAAAAGAAAAAGCGCAGTCCTATCAGAATAGTGAGAGGATGGCCCATAAACCTTAGAATAAAATGAGACTGGCAATGAATTTGAAGGTCAATAAAGAGATGCTTTTTTTCTTTTCTTTTTCTTTTTAAAGTTGCATGGTAGCATGAGGACCATTACGGAAGAGGGAGATCACTACTTGGGATAGCCAATGATGTTGAGAAGGCTGACCTTCTCTCCCAAGAAAAAATGGTCTTTGGAATGAATGAATTAGTGAATAAAAACCCCTTTATTTATTAAGTGCCCTCTATGTGTTAAGAATTGTTTTAGGCATTAAGGATGCAAATACAAGATTCTCTAACCTTAAGAAGCCTATAATCTAATAGGGGAACAACACATCTGGAGAGTGGTAGACAGGGAAAAGAGTTGTGGTCTCTCATTAGATTGTGAAGTCCTTGAGGAAAGGGATTGGTTTTTATATCCCTAGTGCTCAGTACAATGCTAACACTAGTACATGCTTAATAAATGTTTATTGATTAATTGATCTGGGGGAGTAACAGAGATGCCAAGTAGACTAGTAGGGCAGTTGACCATCTTGCCCTTTCCAGTGAATTTTTATACATTTTTTTTCCCATTTGGCCAATTCTGTTTTTTTAAGGAGTTCTTCTCTTCAGTGGTTTTTTGAGTCTCTTTTGCCATTGTTCTATTATATTTTTTAAGGTGTTACATTTTTCAGCGTGTTTCTTTTATCAATCTGTTGACTCTTATTTCATGATTTTCTTGTATCATCCTCATTTCTTTTCCCAGTTTTTCCTCTCCCTCTCTTATTTGATTTCTAAAATCCTTTTTGAGCTCTTCCAGGGCTTGACACTGATTCATATTTTTTTTTGAGGCTTTGGATGTAGCTGTTGTGACTTTGTTGCCTTCTTCTGAGTTTTTGTTTTGATCTTCCCTGTCACCATAGTAACTTTTTTAAGGTTAGCTTCTTTTTTTTTGTTTGCTCATTACTGTAGCCTATTTCTTGAGTTTTAACTCTATGTTAACATTGGACTCTTGTCCTATAGTGGAGGGGGCACTGTCCCAGCCTTAGAGTTTTTTCATGCTGCTGCTTTCAGAGCTAGTTCTGAGCATCTGTAAATTTTCAGTTCTTCCAACGTGGTATGATTTAAAGAGATGTGGGGTTACTGCTCTCCTGGCCTGTGCTCTGGTCTGTGAGTGACCACAAACACTCTTTTCCTCCCTGAAACTATGACTAGGATTCCTGTTCCTGCTAGTGCTCCTCCTTGCCCTGGAACTGTGACCCAGAACTGCATGTGGGCAATGCAACAGTCTTGCACCCAGTGCCGGAAAAGGGTCCCCTGTAATGAATCTTCTTCTTACCAGCTGTCCAACCCCTTTACTCTGTGTGGGCTGAGAGCTCCTGTTGCCGCCAATTTAGTCACTTCCAAGACCTGCTGCTGGCTTGCTGGGGCTCTGCCTGTGCTGGATTGCATTCTACTCTCAACCCAATGAGACAGACCTTTCCTGCCGACCTCCTAAATTATCTTGGGCTGGGAAATTATTTCACCCCTTTTTATTGCTTCTGTCACTCTAGAATTCATTTGAGTAGTTAAAGTTGTTTGGAAGGGAATTTGGGGGAGCTCAGGTGAGTTCCTGATTTTACTCTACCCTATGTCACCCTTTCTAGAAGCAATAATAATATTAACTGAGTAACTGTCAACTGTCAACTCTTCACATCCTATTCAGCCATCTATCCCAGATGGCTTTCCACATTTCCCTCTAAAGCAAGTGTAGCTCCCTCCATCTCACCTACATCCCATTTTTTAAACTTTTCCTCTGGAAACCATAATCTAGTTAATATTACCATATGCATATATTTACATTTATATGGAGTGTTTAGGGAGGACTAGCACTGCTGGTGTGAGGGATTGCTGAGCTTGCTTCAGGGCTGCCAAGGTCACCCACTATATGCAGGGCCATCGTCAATCATCTTGACTTTTGTCTTGCCACTGGACTTTGATGACTCTGGGAGTGAGGCTGATGACTTCGCGTAACTCTGCTTCACTTAAATCCAATTCACGAGCAAGTCAAGATATCACCCCTGGGAAAGATGAACAACAATTTACTTATTGATAAATTATATGTATGTACTAATGCATTAATAATTATATGAATTATAAAACTTAATCAGAAATAGAAATCAAGAAAGGATAAGATGACTATCAAGATGAAATGATATTTGATCCTAGCATCTGTAGGGAGCCCCTGGAGTTTATTGAGTAGGAGAATGACATAGCTAAACTTGGGTTTTAAGAATATCAATTTGACAACTGTATAGAATATAGATTGGAGAGGAAAGAACTTTGAGGTGAGGAGGTCGATGAGGAGGCTATTGCAATACCCTAGATGAGAGATAAAGGCCAGGAAGAGGATGGTGGCTATGTGCATGGAAAGAAGATGTGAGAGATGTTGTGGAGTTAGAAATAAGAAGATTTGGCAAATAATCAGATTTGACAAGATAAGGATAATAAGAAAGTTGTGATTCTTGATGACTGGAAGAATGGCAGTGTCCTGGACAAAAGTATGAATGTTTGGAAGAGTGGTAAATTGCAGGGGAAAGGTAATGGAATGACATCGGAGAGGCAGATCGCAAGCTGTCAATGCCTCTTCATCCTACTAGAATAAGCATCCTACAATGCTTATTCTTCTACTGAAAAAGAAAATGTGGGGAGGGGCAGGTCTTTTGTTCATTGGCCACTGCCCTTGAATGCAGAGCCTGCCTTGTAAAGAATGACTTCTGTAGCCATGGAGTGATCTGGGAGCTAGTGGGGGTAATTAGGGATTTTGCTTGTATGGTTGCTGTAGGAACCTGGATCATAGTTAAGTTCCTGATGGATCTGGGGAATGTTGAGTGATAATGAGTGAAGGGGACGGTGTGGATGTGTTGGAGACAAGTCTGCAACTATCATAAGGAAGGTAGGACGTGAACTATCTTGTCACCATTCTGTGGCAGATTTGTAATAGACTGCTTGGGGTCATGTCATAGTCCCAACTTAGGAGATCACTGAGTTAGATGAGAGTATGATTAAGGATATTCAGAATGATTGAATGATTAAACCAAGAGTAGTCATTAATGACCCTATGTCAACCTGGAGGTTCTTAGTGTAGTACCTCAGGATGTGATCAACATTTTTATCAATGGTTTGGATGAAAGAATGTTTGCCATATCTATGGCAAAGTTGGGTGGGAACATCCTGGATGAGAGTCAGGATCCATAAAGATCTTGACCAACTAGAATTTTGAATTTATCTAATAAATCAAAATTTAATAGGAATAAATGTGAAATTCTGCACTTGGGTCCAAAGAATCAGCTACTTCTAGTTCTGAGATTCCACGATTCTGGGACTCCAAATCTAATATTGTTTCATCATTTTGTCTTTTCTCACATTCCATTTGAAATACTCTCCTCCTCTTTCACTATTTCCTCTTCCCTTTTCCTACCTTCCAACATTCTCATCCTCTTTTTTTAAATTAAATTTTCAATTGAAATTTTTTCTCCTTCAATCCCCCTCCCCACCCCACACACTAAAAAAAAAAAAAAGAAAAAAAAAAGCCTTGTAACAAATACACAAAGTTAAGTAAAACAAATTCCTGGATTGGACATGCCCCCAAACTTGTGTCTCATTCTGCATATTCATCCCATCCCTTCTCTATCAGGAGGTGGGTAGTATTTTTCATCATGGACCCCCTGGAATCATGGTTGATCATTGCATTTGTCAGGGTTCTTCAGTCCTTCAAAATTGTTCATTTTTATAATGTCGTTGCTATACTATAAGTTGTTTTCCTGGTTCTGTCACCTCACTCTGCATTTGTTCATGTAAGTCTTCTTAGGTTTTTCTGAAACTGTCTTCTTCATTATTTGTTATGGCACATTGGGGAGCATCCATCAATTCAGGAAAGGTCAAACAAATTATAGCATGGGAATGTAATGGAATGCTATTGCGTTGTTTCTTCCCTCTTCAGACCTTTTCTTGTGCTCTATGTGGAAAACTCTGCCTCTACTTCTCTGTCTGTCCAAACCCTTGCCATCCATCAAGGCCCACTCAAGCCTCCCCTCTTCCATGAGCCCTTCCTCTCACTGTCTCTTTTTCAAATTCCTAAAACATTTCCCGGCTGCAAGTCTAGTGTTAGATTATTTGATTTAAACTGTTCTCTTGTGGTTTCATGTGTGTTTGTCTAGTTTTTCCAGTAAAAAAGGTTTTGTTTGTTCCCTAAGCCCTTTCTTGGTCCTTTTTGTTCGTTTATCCCTTAGCTCTTATATTATGGTTTACTGTATAAAATTCTCATCTTCTCCACTGGCCTATAAGCTCTTTGAGGTCAGGGATTGTGCTACCTTTGTACCCCCTACAGTACCTAACATGTGGCCCTGGCCAGAGTAGGCATTTAGTAAATGTTTGTTGAGTTGCCCATTTGCCTAATTATATGCCTCCCTGACCTCACTGACTGGGCACATTGCAAAAGAGTTGTTTTCATGTTCTGACACAAACCTAAGAAATAAATTTTGTACTTGCTTTGCAACAAGAAACCTTCCCTGATTCTTCCCCCAACCCTTGCCACTGTTAGTTCCCTCTCTCTAAATCTACTTCACATTTAGCTTCTTTGCATATGTTTTCATTTATCCACTTTATATTTATACTACATATCTAAAATATTTGTGTATTTTAACATACTTTTTATTTCTCCCATAGATTGTCAGCTCTTTGAGACTAGAGAATGGTTTCATTCTTTGTACTTGTATCTTCAGGGCCTGACACAATGTTTGGCACATGGTAGATGCTTGTTGTTGTTGTTGTTGTAGAATGTTTGTGGATTACATGGCTAATATAGAAATTTGTTTTGCATGACTTCACATGTATAATTTCACATGTTGCCTTCTCAATGGGTTGGGGAGCATCAGCAGGGAAGGAGAGGATTTGTAACTCAAAATTTTAAAAATTGGGAAATATTTAATGAAATAAATAAATAAAATAATATTAAAAATACAAAAAAAGAGAATATTTGTTGATTAATTGAAAATACTTTTCTGGACTGTATTGCAGACCACAGTCTGCCTCGCTTCAATGGACATTTTATGTACCCCTATTTTCCCAGGTTCCAAGTGCCAAGTCTGGGAAAGGCCAAATTAAAACCAAAGCCCTTTGCTGGGCTGCCATTTATAATTTGAATGCTATTTCTCAGCTTATGAAGGAAGGAAAGGTGAAAAAAGGAAGGAAACAAAGGAAAGGAATGAAAGAAACAAAGGAAGAAAAGAGAGGAAAGAGAGGAGGGGAGGAAGGAAATAACATTTATTAAGCACTTACTATGTTCCAGGTAAAAAGGGGAGGGGAGGATAAAAAGAAGAAAGGAAGGAAGGAAGGAAAGAAAGAGAAATAAGGAAGAGAGGGAGAGAGAAAAGAAGGAAGGAAGAGAGGAAAAGAAAGAAGGGAAAGAGGAAGGAAATAAAGCTCCTTATTAAGTACCTACTATGTGCCAGGAACTGTACTAAATGGTTTATAAATATTATCTTGTTTAATTCTCATAACGACTCCGAGACTCTAAAATTTGGCTGATTGGAATTTTATGAGGTTTTCCGCATAAGCAGAGCCATTAGGATCTTTGTCATTAGACTACTGAGTAGCTGCAGCTCTATTAGGCTGAATCACTGCGGCATCAGGATCTTCTCTATCAAGGGGAACGAGAAAGAATGGAATGACAAAGCATAACGTGAGGCTGTGAGGGCCAGCCAGAGGAGAAGCTGTGAAGTAGCAGAAGTTGATAACTCCAATTTCCTTCCGTGCCCTTCCCAAACTTTCAGTATGGAGCACAGCTCCAAGCTTGGGGACCTTTGCCAGCTTTACACAATAAAGACCAGGGGTTTGGAACAAAGTATTGAGTTGGAGAGTGAGAGCTTAGGATAACTCCACCCAAAGGGTTTTAGTTCTTTGACTCTTTTTCATTTGTACAGGGAACTAAAGGAATTTGTTAGTTTCTAGTCCTGAGTCAGATAGTTGTCTGAGACAGAGGAATGGGATTCAACCCCATACACAATTCAAGAGATAGATTGAATACCTATGGACTTTACTTAGCTGGCTAGCTGTTTTGTGTTCCAATAAAAGCAAAAAGCTCATTCTAGTGAGAAAACCCCTCACAGTTTATAGAACCATAAATCAGCTCTGGCTTAAAGGGACCTCAGAAGCCATGTTACCCAATCCTTATATTTTGCAGAGAAGAAACTGAGGCTAATTGAGGTCAAGTAACTTGGCCAAGGTCATATATGTAGTAAGCCCTTGTGGCAGGATATGAACTCAAATCCTTTGGCTCTAGAGATGGTAAGCACTCTTTTCATGCCACCACAGTTAGGCTGTGGGAACTGGGCAGGCTCTCATAGGGAGAAAAACAGTTGAGGGTTTTCCCTTTTATGATACTGGGAGTATGAAGGTCCTAACTAAAAGAGCTTCTGGATTCTCAACTAAAAGAGAGAGGCACAGACCACCCTTCTCTTGAAGAAGGAGTAGCATCTCAGCTTAGTAGTCCAGCTGAAGTCAAAAGCAGAGAGGAAACCCCACAGCCACATTCTGGTAGTGCCATGACTACCAGTGACTGGAAGACCAGTAGAGCAGTGCCCGATAACAGTCAGCTGAGCCACACCCAACAGAGATGGCACGTTTTGCAGCCACAAAGTGGCTCAGGTGACCAGTGGAGAGCAGGACCAGCAGGACCAATGTAGTGGCATCACAAGAAGATATCCTCACTGAGGCATGAGTTGATTCTTCTGTTTACGTAGGCACCCTTTCCATATGTGTTTCTATATGTGAGCCCTTCTACATATAAACCCTGCTCACATAGATTCCTTATGTTTGTGCTTTTTCATATTTATTTCCAAGATGTGTTGATTCTGCCCATTGGTCTTATGTTTATTTGTGAGACAGTGTGCCCCCAGCATATGGCGGGGGGTGGCAGGACTGTCTGTTATTATTTTTGTTGCTGTTCAGTCATTTCAGTCATGTCTGACCCTTTGTGACCCCATTTGGAATTTTCTTGGCAAAGACACCGGAGTGGTTTGCCATTTCCTTCTCCAGCTCATTTTACAGATGAGGAAACTGAGGCAAACAGGGTGTTTATACCCATCCACATTTGTTCCCAAGATGTGTTGATTCTGCTCACTGGAGTTGTATTTATTTGTGGCAGAGTGTGCCCCTAGCTTAAGGGGGAGAATGAGTACTTTTCTTGTTTAATTAAATGCTTTTGTTTTGAATGAATTATATCCTGTAGCTGCTTGGGGAAAGTTAACATTGATAGAAGACTTGTGATCTAAGGTTTTGAGTTGACATGTAGAGGAAGGGAAGGAGAAGGGAACGAGCATTTATATAGCACCTACTGTGTGTGGGGTGTTCAGGGTAGACCAGCACCTGTGCTGTGAGGGCTTGCTGAGTCCTTCTCAGGGCTGCTCATTCACCTTGGTGCCCATCTGTCACTCAACTCTCACCTGAAGCTCCAAGAAGCCATAGCATGCACAGCGACCACACCCCAGGAAACTGTCTCAGCAGATGGGCTAAAGCAGGTTGAGGGTAACTGACGGGCCTCAACACATCTACCCCAAACATGTGAAGACTTTCCCCGGTGGAATGGATGGATGAGAACAATTATTCCAATGGTCATGAAGGCAGCTGACACAGGTGCTGTGGAACACTTAGAGCTTGGCCATACATCAAAGATGCCAAGGTCATCCACTGCATTCTGGGCCATCACCACTTGTCTTGTCTTTTGTCCTGCCACTGGACTTCGATGACTCAGGAAGAGAAATGAAGGCTGATGACTTTGTATGGCTCTGCCTCACTTAATTCCAATTCATGCATGAGTCAAGACACCTCCCCGTGAAGTCATTGGTCCTCTTTGAAAACAAAGGACAAACAACAACCGTGTGCCAGACCCTGCTAAGCAACTTTGCCTAGGTTGTCTTCTTTGATCCTCATAACAATCTTATGAGGTCGATGCTTTTATTATCCCCATTTTACAATTGGGGAAACTGAGACCAATAGAGGCTAAGTGATTTGCCCAGGGTCCCACAGCTAGTAAGTATCTGAGGATAAATTTGAAAGTCTTTTTGACTCCAGGCTCAGCCCTCTATCCACTGTGCCACCAGCTACCCGCAGAGTAGCTTGAACCTGGAGGCCCGTTATGTGAGGATGGGAAGGGCCCCAAGTGCTAAGTGTATAATAGTTGTAGCTTGGACAACAAATCTTCACCCTTAGGTCAGATTTGCTCTCTCTCCCTGGCACTTGGGTCCTTCTAAAGGCACTTGAATTGCCTGTCTTATAGGAAGGCAAACACACAGAGAAGAGTGGAATATCCCTCTTAACCTTAACCTTCAGTGAGAGGCTTAGGTGCTAGGGGAGGGAGGAGGCAAATGTGTCAGGGAATAAGGTGGCTCTCCTCCCTGCCAAGGCTAACCCCTCCACTTGTATCTTTCAATTAAACAATCAAGTCTCAGAATTGGGATTTGGACTTAGGTCTCTAGATGTAACTAGGTGGTACAGTGGGTAGAATGTTGGATTTGGGAGTCAGGAAGACCTGAATTCAAAATCTGCCTCAGACATTTACTAGCAAGTCACTTAACCTTCTGTGCCTTAGATCCCCGTGGGTAAAATGAGGGGATTGCATTTGCTGACCTCAAAGGTACTCCTAGCTCTAAATCTCTGACCCTATGATGCTACAACTCCAAGGAAATCACTTTCTAAAGGCTACTGGAAAGGATCAAAGATGAGATCTGAACCCCGATTCAAATCTCAGGCTCATTCTACTAGACCATTCTTCCCTTCCTGAAAGGAGGCCAGATCTATTCACACAGCTGAAGTAGGAAAATGAAGCAATTAACCAGATAACCAGCTAAAGAAATCCTCACAATAAACGTGATCAATTCTTCCCTTCATTTTTTTCCTGTGTAATTGCATCCTCAAAGATACCCTCTAGTAGGTATAGAAACTAGAGCAAATGAAGCTTGTCTTTGGCAGTGGCCATGGTAAGAACTAAAAGTGCCCCTCTTTTCTCCTGGCAGGCACAGATTCCTGGATGCTGAAAAGCTTATTAAAATTCTGCTTCCACACACACTGGTTTTCCCCTCCCTCCTCTCTCCAGGGCCTGCTGCGTCTCTGACGTAAGGCCTTCGCACACAGAGGGGAGATGCGAACCAGCTCTGTGAGAGAGGGCCATTCGTTTTTGCATAGGATGACTGGCCCCCAGATGTTTGCCTGTGGGTCTCAAACTGAGATTTCAGGCCTGGCAAGTATTTGCATGAGAGAGCAACTCCTGGCTTCTACCTTGCCCACTTCTAAGACCCCTGGTCTTGCTACAGGGCATAACTGAGGGACTTTTAGGCTCATTCGTAATACTGAAGGGAAGTCACCCGTTATAATAAGCACTAGTAATTGCTGCTTTGAATTCTACATACAATATGGGGGAGATCTTGGCTCTTTGAGGCCATCCGGCAAACTCAGCAGTGCATCTTTATTGCTGCTGAATTTTCCCATTCCACTGGGCTAGATTTTTAGTTATACCAAGTTGTAACCCTCATTTAGAGAAATAATCAGTCTAGAATAATAGCACCACAGGTTTCTAGCAGTAAGGAATCTGAGGGGTTATTCAGTCTCACTTCCTGTGAGAGGACAAAGGATTTCTCCAAGGTCACATAGGTATCTAGATCTGAACCCAGGTTTTCTCAAGGTTGTAGGATTTAGAGAGAGGAGGGACCTGAGAGGATTTCTAGTTCAATGTTTCCGTTTTACAGATGAGGAAACTGGATCTGAGAGAAGGGAAGAGATTTAAATAGAAAACTCAGTATTTGGACTCAGGTCTTTTGACTTTCAATCCAGCCCATTATACCCTGACATCACTATACCTCTGTACTATACCAGGGTATGTACAGCTTTCCAACTCCCCTTCCATCCTTCTGACTTAGGGCTTCTGGAAGGTGGAAACATGATCTTTTCCCCCCATTTCCTTCCCCAAGATACACCCTCTAAAATCCTCAGAAGAGCTACATGGGCAGGTAAGGAGAAAGCTGACTCTTACCAGCAACAAAGCTTACTTTCTGTTGCTTCATTTAGATAAGGCAAGGAGGCCCAATCCACAACCCCACCCTACCTCCCCCAGGGCTCACACTACTTCATAAACCTGGGGCATTTGGTAAAACACACAAAGGAAGGAAATCCTTTTTGCCCTCAGCTCCATCTCTGCTATTCTGTTATTTAAATTCTTCTTGCAATTCTCATGGGTTTCAACTACTGTGTTTATGACTCACTTGTACTCAAAAATAACTCACGCCAAACTAAACACTTGTGTCCAAGAAGCTTCTTTCCCAACAACCTTGCCCAGCTTCTTCCAATCTCTCTTTTGGGGCAATTCTTTCTTAGATGCCAATTGGGATCTGCTGACTTGTCACACACACAGTAATAGCTGACATTCATATAGCACCTTAAGGCTGGCAAATCACTTAGCATACACTATTTCATTTGATTCTCCCAACAATTTGGTGAGATAAATTATCACAGGTATTATTATTTGCATTTCATATTTGAGGAAGATGAGGCTTAAAGTACTTAGATGACTTACCCCAAGGTCACTGTGTTCCAAGCTCTCAATGGGTCAGTGCAAAGCCATAAACCCCTAATGATGTGCTTACTTTTTGCAGACAGAGGACACATTAGTCCAGATAAGAGCCATTTACTCAAACAGCATAGCAATTAGTGTGAAAGGAAGAAATTACCTTATGCCAACAAGATGTCCACAATGGTACTCTCTACCATCGATTACCATGCCACCAATCAATCAATTAATGAATCAATACTCATTAATTAAGTGCTTACTCTGTGCCAGGCACAGTGATAAGTGCTGTGGGGAGGACATGTATATGGAGAACATTGTGACTAGGACCATGGAGATGATGTACATATAGAAAACACATATGACCAGGGATCATGCAGGAAGAGTACACCTGCATATGTGAACTCTACCATTTATAAAGGCATTTACTCAAATGGCATAGCAATTAATATGAAAGGGAGAGATTACCTTATTCCCACAGTAGGTACTCTCTGCCATAGATTACCATGCCACTGATCAATCAATGAATCAATGAACATTAATTAAATGCCTTCTATGTACTAGTACCTACTACTTTGGTTTTGTTAAACAAAAGCCAAGCAGAGCATCCCCAGGTTAAGATTAAGTCTTTGCTTTTAAGATCCTGTACTTAGGATTGATTTCCTTCCTGGCTTAGGGTGTGAAATTTCTTATAACTCCTGTTTAACAACCCCTTCTGGAGACTTATCCTTGCTCCCCCGACCCATTTCAGGGTCATGGTTCTGTAAAAGAAATCCCACAAGAGCTTTGTGGAAGCTACAAACCCCATTCTACTCCCAAGATCCTCTCCTGCTCACCATGCAAAATGAATGTGAGCCAGAACAAAAGCTAAGGGGAGGAGGAAAGACCATTGTCTTCTATCCTCCCAGTTTGCTGTGCATATCTGTCAGCAGCAAACCTGACTCTTCCATTTAGTACTGTGCTTTGGTCAGTGAAAATCTTGCTTTGTTTCTTTCTTTGTATAAAACTCAGGTATCTCTGGACCCTCCAAGTCTAGCATCCTTTCTACTGCCTGTAAGCACACATTGTCAAGTCATTGACTTGTGTTCTGATGAAGATAGGCTCATATTTATTTTGGATCCTTTCCAGAAGGAAACATGCACTTGGGGAAGGTCCTCATCCCAGTGGCGGACATTTGTATTTCCTAACTGGCCTCTCTGAAAAAAAAATCCTTAACCTAGGCAGTAATGATGTGGCCCTTGTGGCTAGGTGAGGTTGACAGGGTGGTGTGTGCATGTGCATATGTATGTTGTGGGAGTTAAGGGCTTTTGTGGGGTTTTGAATGAAATGGGGCAGGAGGAAGGATGCCCTACATATGAGTTGTAGGGATATCTATGAGATCTCTAAGTCAATTTCAGTCAGGAATTCTGGGCCTCTTGACACACAGAGATAGAGAGAAAAAGACAGAGAGTGAGACACACAAAGTGAGAGAGACAAAGAGAGAGAGAGAGAGAGAGAAAGAAGGGAAGAGGAAGGTCATAGGAAGTGGTTTGGGTGAAAATGAGGGATTTATTCATTCAACAACCATTCAGTGAGTGCCTACTAATACATTCAAGGCCTTATGGTAGGCAGTACTGAGCATACATAGTTGAGTAAGACACAGTGACTGCCATATGATAGGCAGATCCAATACAAATGGAAGTTGCATATTGCCTGCCTTATAATATTAGTTAAGTGCCAAATGAGTGGCAAATAACAAGTGGGTTGGAGAAGTATCTGTGGGCTGGGCATGGGTAAGGGAAGGCCTCATGGAGGAGTAAGGATTTGACCTGGGAAAAGCAGCAGGATCTATGAGCTGAAATACTAGGCATCATCTATCCACATTCAAGCACCACCTGGGAAGGTTTTCCCTGGAGCCAATCCTTGGCCCTAGTAATTATTTTTAATCTCAGATTCTTAAGATGCTACTCATGATTGATACATTTGCTAATTGCTCCTCTCACAAAGGCTTATCACTGAGGATGGTTTTTTTTTTTTTAAATTTTGCATCAGGACTCCATTTATTGACTCAGGGGATAGCAGAAAACCATCCAGGTGAAGTTGAGGTACTGGACAGTGCTGAAGGAGGGCATTAGGTTCAAGGTTAGATGGTGATTGGTCACTATGGAAGATGGGAGAACTGGGACAGGGATGAGACAGTTTCCAGATTCCCTGATTTTGCAGAGCAGATGTGTGTAATCACCTTGGCCAGTCCTGAGCAAATCCATAAAGTAGGAGCCTCTGGCTTTTACTATCAGGAAAGAGAGCCAATGACCTCATAAGAGCATAACATCATAGGATCTAGAGCTAGGGAAGACCTTAGTGATCAACTAGTCCGACTTCTCCAATTTACAGATGGTGAAAATTGGATCCAGAGGCCAAATGTGATTTATTTATTTAACCACCAGGTGGCGCTGACAGTCACTACCCCGAACCTATCCAGGGAGAAGGCTATGGCTCTGGGCAAGTCTCGTGCTTACTTTGGCAATTAGGCACTTCACCTACTGAGTGCAAGCGCTGGCTAAGAGCCAAGCTTTCTAAGGTACACAGATAACGGATGACCTTCTGTCTCCCAGCTCCATCTCTCTCTAGATAGCTATGCCAGCTTGCTATGTAGGAGGTGTGGTTGGTGTGAATTGATCCAATCAGAGTCAGCTCCAAGCCCCCATTCTATTGGAAATCCCATCTCCCCAAGCCTGCTGTTGTTGACCGAGTCGTAGTCACATGACCTTGGCATAATGGAGTTGACTCTCCCGCAGGAACAGACAGGCATGCTTAGATATCATACACAATATTTCACTCTTGGCGTAGAATCAATAAAGGCAATAAAACAATACATAATAAAACATGTACTGTACAGTTATGAGCCTGCAGAATCTCTCAGACCCAGGAAGTTTTCAGACAGTGAATACATAGGCTGCCCAGAACCCAGGAGTTCTAAGAAATGCACAATTAACTGCTTAGCTCCTCCTGGAAGCAGGCAAAAGTGGGTAGAAAACACCATTCTGTTCTTAAGTGATGCTTGACCCATACATCTTGTAGGGCAGTTCTTTTTTTTGGGGGGGGGGAAGGGCAGGTAGGGAAGGGAATCTTTATATGAAGGCTTAGGAACCCTGGACCTAAGATCTTGCTTCCTCTTTAGCAGCTAGGGTTGTGAATTTGGGATCTCCTGTCTCATTGTGGAAAGGTACCTCGAATGACTTCTTGTCCCTGCTATTTCATTGCCATTGGACCAGGGCTGGGCTCTGACAAAGAGAGGAGCCTGAAGCTGCTGTTCCACCCCAGAATCTCTTTGGTTTTGATTGCAGCACCCCTTTTTGCAGCCTTGTCTTGCCACTCTCCTTTTCATGTTTTTTTTTTTCCTGCTCTCCAACTTCAGTTAAAGCCCCTCTGCTACATGCAGCTTGATAGTGGCAGGTAGATATGTCTTCATCCATATTTTAAGTCAGAAGGCTAGAGAGGCCAATGGCTAACAGTAGAACTTCGGTTGTCAAAGGTGAGACCCTTTTTGAGTACTAGGTGTGTGGGGCGGGGGGTGGGGGGGTGGGGCATGTTCCTTAAAGAGTTTGATAAAGAAGCTAGCACTCTAAAGAACCAGAGAATCCTAGAATGTCAGGGCTGGAGGAGACTCCAGAAATCAGCTGGTACAACCCTGTCATTTTGCAGTAGAGAAAGTAACTGATGGCTACACTTCAGAGTTCAATATTCTCCAAATCGTGCCTAGAAGAAGATAGATTTGTACAGATTCAGAAAAGGTACTGCTATGTTATGATAGGAAAAAAAATCCAGAACTTTGGATTAGGAGTAAGAAAGCCTATTTCTGACTCTGATGCTTAGTGGTGGTATGATCTTGGGTCGTACCTATTTCTCTTTCAACCTCACTTTCCCATCTGTAAAATGAGGGAATTAGAGCAGATTTCTGGTGATCTTTTTCACAAAGTCTTATGATTCTACTTTATCCACGTCTGAGATGTTCCAGTTTGTCCATGGAATTCATTGAAGAGATTTTTTGTGTGTCTGTTTGTGGCTGCCTTCCCTGGTAGCACCAAATACAATGAGATGAGAAGGATCTAGAGTTAAATCACCTTAGAATTTCCTCTTTCAAGTGACCTCTATTCTCAGTATCAATCAATCAGCGAGCATCTATTAAGGGCCGACTAGACACTAGGAATGAAAATGTCAAAGTGAGAGTCCCTTACTTGAACGAGTTTACATCCTATATGAGGGATAAAACATGTTTGTAGATATGGTGTAGTGGAAAGAACTTTGAAATTGGACAGAGCACTCAAATTGAACTAGCAGGCCCTGAGTTCAAATGTCAGCATTGCTGCTTACTGAGTGATCTAGGGTAGGTACCTTACTCATTGTGAGCCTTATTTTCCTCATCTGTAAAATAAAGTAATTAATCTAGATCGAGTTGCTCTAGATCTAACTCTAGATCCAGATTCCTATGAGCCCATGAAAAATAAATAAAACATTTATTAAGCACTTGCCCTCCCTCCCCCCCTTTCTCCCAACACCTTGGAGGCATATGCTCCTCCGTCCTGCCTCCCACTTTGATCTGTGGAGAGAATGGGCTCAAACTTAACTCAGAAACAATGTAACACTGATCCAATCAAGTTCATTTCCAGATGTTGTCTTGAGGCTGGATGAGCTCTCTTCACAATTATTTCTGGTTTGGTTGCCCAAGGTCATATCTAAAGGTTTCTTTTTTCTACTCAGGACATAGATGCAGGGCTGGCTGCAAAACTTCCATTCTGGGAAGCCAGGATACTTGGAAGCTAGGATACCCAGAAGCCTAGAAGCCCGGATACCTGTTTTCTTCACCTTTTGAAAATGACAAGATTGGAGGCTCCAATTCATTTACCTAGAATGGAAAAGTACAAATGTCAGGGCGAATAATCCAGGCTTCTCAAATTTTGGGCCACATTTTGGCCTTGGTGGGAGGGCTCAAGGCCTCTCCCCTTACAGAACTGTCTCTCACCCGATGTCACTAGTGAAGGAGGTATACCAAGAGTGTAGCTGAAGAATAATGAATCACAGAGAGTGGCTGAGGCCAAGGAAGATCTTTTTGGAGGATCTCCCAGTTCTGGGTATGTAGCCAATAGAAAAGGCTTCTCCTAACAACATGGTTGGCAGACTGTAACCAGTTAGAGAAAGATTTTGCACACTCCACAGTCTCTTCAAGGCACTTGTCAGTCCATCAACATTTATTAAGAGCCTGTTACATGCCAGGTGCTGTGCTGGAGATGCAAAAAAAGAGGCAAAAGGTGGTCTTCGCCCTCAAAGAGCTCCCAGTCACAACTCTCCTGGTAGCGGGTATCCCAGGTTCTCCACAGTGGGGAGATGAGAGGTACTTTACAGTGATATGACAGTCTCTGTTACATAAGATCAATAGGAGCAAAGTGTTTGGGGGTGTCAATAAAAACTGGGGGAATCAATAAAGGTTTCTTGGAGGAGCTAGAGCTGGAACTGAGCCTTGAAGAAAGCTAGAGATGTCAAAAAAAAGGTGAGGAGTGAGACCATCCCAGTGATGGGGGTGGGGCAGCCTCTTCAGAAGCAAAGAGGAAGGGGTTGGAATCCACAGTGCTCAGAGAAGCAAGTGATATAATTCTGATGGAGGGTTGAATTTAAGAAGGGGAGTGATGGGGTTATCAGCCTAGAAAGATGGGCTGGAGCCAGATGATAAAAGGTTTTAAATGCCAAGCTGAAGAGTTTGTCTTTTATCCTAAAGGCAATAGGGAGTTACTGAATCTTCTTAAGTGGGAGAGTGATAAAATGAGGTGTGTACTTTGGGAATGTCAGTTTGAAAACTCTATGGAGGGATAAACTGGAGAAGAAAAGGAGATGTGGTGAGATCCTTTGGAGGCTTATTGTGATCGTTTGAATGAGAAGTGTTGAGAGTCTAGACTAGAGTGGCTGTGGTGAGAGTGTAGAGAAAGGGTCAGATGTGAGAAGTGGCCAGTGAGACCCAGCACCTGCCTATATAGGGGTGAGGAAGAAAGATTTGAATGAATGAACGGGCATTCATTGGGCACTATGTGCCAGCCACTATGCTAAGTGCTGGGAATCCAAAAAAAAAAAAAGGGGGAAGACATGAAATCCCTGACTTCAAGGAACTAATATTCTAACAGCAGGAGGCAATACATTTTGGAGAGTTGTGGTCTAGGAGGGGTGTTTTGGTTAAGGAGGTCATCTGCACAGAAAGTAGAATCATAATGCAATTAATTGATTGACCTGTCCTCGCCAGGAATGATAGTGTCGATTTGACTATGGTACCAGAACTGGAACGGGGAAGGCAGTTGCAAAGAGGATACAAGAAAAGTACCAAGGTGAGTGACAAGAAGATAGAAGGTGAAAAATGCAGCCTAGTTGGAGCAGCTAGCTCTGTAGAGTGTCCACATGTGGGCATTCACCAGTCAAGACACTGGGGGCCCCAGGATAGGAACTCTGGAGCTGAAACATTTAGATTCTCTAGGGCATGCCCTCTGGTCCTGGTGGCAAAGCAATGACTGAAGACCTGGTGGAGTAATAAAGTTGAGGGTGACCCATAGGTTGTGAATCCGAGTGACTGGAAGTGTCGTAGTGGCATTGGTAGAAAGAGGGAAGTAATACATCATTTGTCTATGAGGAGTCTGATTGTGAGGGGTTGGAGAAGAAGGGGGTGGACCATAAATGTCAGGGACCCTTGGTGGTGACAGTGATAGAGATGCTTAGGAGAACAGCAGCTTAAGAGAACTAGGGCCATGCCACAGGTTGAGAAATGTGTTCCTCTTGGCCAGTTGCCAATTGCTCAAGTTGTCCAAAAGCAAATTCCAAGTTCTGTTGATTTAAGTGCTTAATAAAAGACACTTCAGGTGCGTGAGAGTGACATTATAAGAGAACTATCTCCTAATAGGAAATGCTTAATGGTTCTCACCTGGGAATATTTCTTTAGAACTCTGCGATTATGTCTTTTCTCCTTTCAGTCTTTTTTCCCCTCCTTCCTGCTTTTAATCAGGTGCCCCCAAGGACAGCAGGAGGATTAACGGATTGTTTGTAAAGAGCTTTGAGCCCTCTGAAGAGAGGCAGCTTCACATCCTAATTACAGTCACCCTAGATTGGTTTTCATTAAGCCCCCATGCATCAATGTACTGCATCATCACAGGAACCTCTTTATGCATTAGATGTATTCCTGGAAAAGTTATGTGTAAAGTGAATACTTGTATACTGAATCACATTTCCCCATTGGCTTTTATTAGAATTTCAGAGAATGGTTTCCAAAGGAAATTTTTTTTATCTCTACCACATAGTAAAAGTCATACTTCAGATGCTTAACATTCACTTAATAGTAAAAAAGGAACAAATCCCAGAATGTATTCTTTCTTCATTATGGAGTCTATGCACATTTTGCTCCTACTACACATTTTCAACAAGGAATTCTACAAAGGATCAATCAATCCTAATGATCTATGGTATATACGCATTAAAAAGTACCATAGAGTTAATTCCCCTCTTATTGTGTGCTTACATAGGCTCCATGGCTTTCAAATGTTTAAATAGCCCTGGAGCTTTGCCATAACTCCAGGTATTCAGCTGAACTCCCAAAGAGAAAGAAACAGATGGAAATTCATTTTCCATCAACTTAGGCCAGGGACTGATTTACACTTAACGGTAAAGATATCATTGTACTTCTCTGGTTGGAGAGCTTTCACCTTATCTTACCCAGTCCTGGGCATATCTCATCACTGCCTGGCCACCTCTAAGCCATGTGGCCTACATGTACTCTGGCTTCCTCACATTACTGTACCTAGCCACAGGCCTGTCCTATTGCTTCCTGATGAATCTTCCCTCTTTCTTGCTTTCTGGTTCTTGTTGCCCTATATGGGTTGTCTTCCCCTATACAACAGAGATTCTTAACCTTTTTTTGTGTCATGAGCCTTTTGACAATCTGGTGAAACCCATGGGTTCCACCTCAGAATAATGTTTTGAATTGCATAAAATACATAGGATTACAAAAGAAGCCAATTATATTGAAATACAATTATCAATATTAAAAGTTCGCAGACTCCACGGTCAGAACTCCTGCCCTATAGAATATAAGTTCCTTGGTGTCGTTGACTGTCTTGCTTGTTAACATTTGTGTTCCCAGCACTTTGTATAGTGCCTGGCACATAGTAAGTGTTCAATGGATGCTTTTTCACTCATTCTAGGTTGAGTTACCATAACTGTTACGTAGACCTATCTATTAATGTCTGCTCAGCACACCAATGTCCTGGGTCCATGGGCATTTACACATTGGTACATGACCTCAGCTGTCTGCTACGGAAGAAGCATGGTAGAGTAGAGGACAGCTCTAGAGCTAGAGTAAGAAGCTCTGGGTTCAAATGCTCCCTTTCGCAGTTACCTCTCAGGTCAGTTTCTTTATCTGTAAAATGAAGTGATTGCACTAGATAACCTCTAAGGATCCTTCTACCACCACATCCGTAATTGTAATAACCTTATGCATCAGATATGGCCCTGGGAAAGCTGCAATGCAAAGTGTTTTCATGTTGAATCATACTGAATTTGTTTTCTTTTAAATATTTTTATTACGAACTTAATCATCAACAAATGAAAACTTTCCAATATTTAAAGAACAACAAAATAGGATTGCCTATGAAACCAAATTACATTGAATTAGTAAAAAGAATTCTCATCTGGTAAGAACATTTTTAGGGGCAATGGCCACAGTGGGGTTTTGGACAGCTCTCCTGGGTTTCTGTGACTTTCTCCGTCATTGGATGGCATTTTCCTTAAGGGGATAAATGGAAGTATGATCACGGTGACCTTGTGTCTGAAAATAAAATTGTGCAGAGCGAACAGACTTAAAGTCAGTGTTTTTGGTATTGAAATAAGTTTGATGGTCTCAGTCCTCCATGATCTTTTCCTATCTCTCACCTCTCAGACCAGACTCAGACTTTGTGGGTGGCAAGCAACAAACTTTTTTTTGGAAGGACTCATAATTCAAATATCACATGACCATAGCTATAGAGTGAATGGGGCTTTGCCCCAGGGTGCCAACATTCAAAAGGGGAAATGCTTTCTCCTCACAACAATCATCTTCACTATGAGGTTTTCTAATGGTATATGCTTACAGCCAGTCCAAGTGATGGGGTGGTAGCACAAAGAACAGTCCTACTAAGAATGCAGTTATACTATAAGGGGGTTGCTTGTCCCTCGGAGGATCCCATACACGATGCAACTGGCTTCCTCCAGGTGTAACCATACCTGCAGTGAGACTATTCTCTGTGCTGTTCCCTCCCTATCCCTGAATTTTTGCTAGGAAAAATAAAGGCTGGTTATCATTCTGAACACATTAACTCTCTCTCTCTCTCTCTCTCTCTCTCTCTCTCTCTCTATATATATATATATATATATATATATATATACATATACATACATACATACAAATATTATATATAATATAGGTGTGTATCTATGCACACACACATATGTGTGTATGTATGTATGAACTGAAATGAACAATGGCCCAGGTAATGCAAAGCAATAGACAATCCCAAAGTCCTAAATATTTAAATATTTTATTTTGGAATATGTTGTATGATTTGGATCACCCTTATGATTATATCTTGCTTAATCTAATGTTAAACATATTTTGTGTTTTCTGAAAACATGTGCCAATTGATTGTAAGAGGTAGTCATGGTGGACGATGGGAGGGTAGAGGAAAGATAGGTATTTTAAAAGAAGTGTATAAATTTACCTACAGAGAAATAAAAGTTGATTGACACATATACCCAGTGCAACAACTGAAATCAAGGTTGTGTGTGTACTTTAGGCAAGAGGATACCAGTGCAATCAGTAATACATCTAGAACAAAACCTTTACTTTGAACATAATGGTGTATCCTAGCATAGAATTTCACAATCCAATCATACTTAAACAGAAATTCTCTGTATAATATCACCAAGTGGCCATGCTGTCCTTGCTAGGAATTGTGCCCACGATGGGGAAGTCATTACTTTCTAAGGCATCTCATTCAACTTTTAGACAGCTCCAATTTTTAGGGAGTTTTTCCTTATATTGGGCTGAAATCTGTAGCATCTTATAAATGTTCAAGACTGAAAGAGACATATATATTATATGTACATATATAATATACATATGTACGCACACACATATATACATTTTGCTGTTATTACCCTTAAGTTGCAGGATCTTCCTTATCTTTTGGTCTAGGGACTCAAGAAGGCATCTATCCATCAGGAGCTTGCACACATGGTCATTTAACCTTTGCTTATAGATCTCGAGTGACAAGGAGCTCACTACTTTATTACCAAGGAGTATGGTCAGGTTTACTACCAACAGGGCACGTTCAACATCTAATAGCTAGCAATAATTATAGCTAGCATTTATGTGGTGCTTTAGAGTTTGCAAAGTGCTTTACAATTTCCAGAGGTAGGTTCTATTATTATCCTCATCATACAAATGAGGAAACTGAAGCAGACAGAGATGAAGTGACTTGCCTTTAGATCAAGGGATAGGGGTGTTGGATCAGATAATAGCACTAGCCTTAACCTCATTTTACATCTGAAGGAGCAGATTCAGAGAGAGAGAGGTAGTGACTTGCTCAAAGATAGTATTCAAAGCAAGGACTCTGGAATCCACCTTCAGCCTTCTTTCTACTGCACCAGCTACCCCACAGTCAGTAAGTATCTAAGGTAGGATCTGAACACAAGTTTTCCTGATTCCAAGTTCAGTACTCCATACACCTCATCACCCAGCTGCCTTGTAGATTGACCTCAAATCTGCCTCCATATAACTTCCCACCCATGCTTCTAATTCTTTCTTCTGGCACAGAAGAGCAAGGCTAATTCCTCTTCTGTGCCATTGCCTTCAGATATTTGAAGACAGTTTTCACATTCCCATTAAGCCTCTTGTTCTCCAGGTCAAACATTTCCAGATTTGTCAACCATAACTCCTATAATAAAACTTTCAGGCCAAGAAAGCAACTGCCATCACCAGTACCTCTAGCAGTAGTCATAATTCTAGCTAGGTCTTTTGTGCATTTGCCTTATTTGATTTGTCTGGAGGCATCTGGGTACCTCCAGTGTGCTCCTCTGTAGCTGTCCTCTTAGAGAAGTGGGTGATTTTGACAACCAGACTTCTGCCTCTCTGGAATTGGCTCTAAACCCACTTTAGAAAGATGAACAGCTTCAGTTATGTCTGGAATGCTAGCTCTGTGACATGCCCAGCATAAAGTAAAAAACCAAATGACTCCATGCCACCCAGGATGGCCACCAGATTGGCTCATTAATGAAGCCCCAACTTGAGGAAATTGACTCTTTTCTTCTGACGTGGTTTTAGGACCTTCACTGAATCCTCACCCTCCTGATGGGAGAAAGGAAAGAAGAGATAATTAAAATGCCTGCACGTGCAAAAACTAATGAAGGATTGTGTTGCTTGTTTTTTTTTTCCTCCTCTTGGCCTGCAATGGAATTAACAAGGGTTTGATTATTTCGGAATAAGAAGATCTGACAGGAAAGGGAGGGGATTTTGGAAGGGGACTGATACTTTCACAATAGCTATAAATTAGAATGTCTGTGCATTTCTTAGTTTGATCAGAACTCCTGCACAGGTGCAAGAAGCTATTTTTTCATTCTTTCATCCATCCATCCATCCATCCATCCATCCATCCATCCATCCATCCATCCATCCATCCATCCATCTATGCATTTGTCCAATTCATGGATGAATCCATGAGCTCAGTCCTGTGTTAAGTGGGGGAGATGAGAGAAGTTAAAAACAGACCTGTCCTTATGAAACTTAAAATGAGACTTGTGTGGCATAGGGGAAAGAGTGCTGAATTAACTGTTAGGAGACTCGGATTCAATTCTGATTTTCTCTAACCATTTATTGACTAGCTGTGTGACCTTAGGCAAGTCACAAGACTTCCTGAGAATCATTTTTCTTATCTGTAAAATAGAGATGGAGTGTTGGGTCATAATCCTCATTTTACATGTGAATAAACAGATTCAGAGAGAGAGGCAATGACTTGTCCAAGGTCACACAGTGAGAAACTGTCAGAGCTGGTATTTAGACTGAGGACTCCTGAATCAACCTTCAGCATTCTTTTCACTACTCCACACTGCCTCTAAACAGTTGCTAAGGTTCCTTCTCACTCTAATTTTCTATGATCCTTTGAATCAATCTGAATTATTTAGAGGACAGCTTGGGGCAATAAAATGTTGTAGGATTCAGACTGGGATGGAACTAGTCTAGGACAGCATCATGAAGGAAGCGGGTCTTGGATTAATCATAGAAGATTAATAATAATAATAAACTGACATTTCCATTTATAGGTTTGCAAATTGCAGTATGGACTTATAAAGACAGAAGTACTGCAGGTATTATCATCTGTACTTTAAAGCTGAAAGAGATGACCATCTATTGGTTGACTTACCTCACACTGTGTTTGTATAAGAGTAGGGGTGAAAAGAGGTCTGTTTTTTGCAGCCTCACAAATTCTTCTTCTAATAAATACAACCTGATGGAAGGCATCATCTTTTATAGACCTTCCTCTTTCATTAGTCAAAAAGATGTGGTAGGTAGTTGATCTCCTGTCAGCATTGACATGCTGACAAAGATATTCATCATGTTTGCCCTTGGGATGCAGAAGGCAAAGAAGAAGCTCAGAATTTTCTGACCTTCCAATAGTCTCGATCAGCCTTAGAAATCTGGGCCGTGAAATTCCAAATGCCAGGAGTTGTGTGTCCTGCTCCTTGTGCTCAGTAGCTGGGCTTGGGTCTTTCTAATTAAAAACTGAAGATGGCATTGCTAGCAGTTTTCTCACCTTCCTCCATGCTCCCTGGTTTCCTGGCAAGCTGGAACAAAGTCTGGCATGCCTTCTCCACTTTCTCATCCTCCTACCAGTCCCCACACCATTTGACAAGTGACAAGAAGGTTACTTTCTCTGTATTAGGCATGGTCACATAGAAGAATAAAGAGTTTGAGAGGTGTGCTTAAGATGAACAGATGAATGAAAAAAAAAACCTACCCCATGTATTAAACATTTAGTGTGACTTTTAAAAAGTTTGAGAGACATAGTTTTTGGGTAATTAATCATTTTTATTAATCATGCTAGAATATAATTAATAAAAGGGATCAGTGGCACTCCTGATGGAACCCACTAATCGGTTAAATGCCCTTGGAAGAGTGGGTGTTCCTGAGGTTGGCGGATCAACTCTGATTAGTTAATAAGTAACAAGAGAGAATGAATATTATAATGAGAGTTGTACCTATTCTAATAAGAGACTTGGGGACTTGACTTTGATCTTTTCATTTACTTCCAAATCACCCCCAGCCTAGGGCAATCTAATCCAAGAATCTACCTCCACCCAGACCTGAGTAGAACACAAGTGGGCTTCTGCAGCTGGGTGGGGTCTGAACAAGGGTGAGGAGAAAGTTAATCCAATTTCACTATCAGCAATGTCTTTCAGACGCTGGCTTGGCCTAGTGGAGGATAAGGTTTCAGAAAGGGATAAATCATGAGTCTCCCCAATATAAACAATTAGTTATTTAAGAATCATTTCTCTCATTACTGTGTGCTTAGTACTGTGCTAAGAGGAAGGGATATAAATACAAAAGTGAGGATAATCCCCAGTTTCAAGGAGCTTATTTTTTACTAGGACACATGTGGGTAGCCAGGAAGTGGGATTTTGGTTTTTGAAAGTTCTAAGGGTAGAGAATGGAGCCAATGAGCAGATTGACAGATGGATCAACGGTAGAAGTGAAAGAAAACATGGCTGAAACCAGGCCTAGATGTATTGATTGACTGAAACAACCAATCAGAGCAGTAAGACCCTAGGTTTAAGTACACTAGAGTTTCTTTTCTTGTCTGGGCAGCCCAGCCGTCCATCATATGTGAGCAAAGTGAGGTTCAGGGAGGTTAATTAATTTGCTTCAAGTCATCAAGCAAATTAGTGGCAGAGCTGAGATACACATCCTTGTTATCTGACTTCTTTCAAAGGCTTGGGAACTCAGTGCTTTCAGGGTCCCTGGTGTAACAAACTTAGAAGATATTGTCCATCCGGGGCTTCAGCACTATCCTCCTAATTAATTAAATTGAATTTTATATTAATTTTTCAAAGGCCAGAGAATTTTTTCATGACTTTCTGAAGCCCCAGAAAGCATTGCCTTCATATCCCATTGCCCCAGTGACTAAGCCTTCTAAACCTTCAGGGCTCTGTGGCTGAAAAGCAGTGACTTGATTTCCTGAGGGTACATTCCTGTGAAGGAAGTTCTGAAGGCAATGAATCGAGATAGAGCCAGAGGTAGAGATGGAGCCTGTTGTTGCCTCTTTTCCTCCTTGGGTACAAAAGCCACCCCCAAACCCCTGGCATGGTAAGAGGCTGGAGAGTTATAAATTTTGTAATTTAAAAAGGTGGAATAGGGGGTCTAGCTGACATATTGCCCCTCAGGTATCCAGTCTTTTTAGCTAAACCATTGACCTAGTGGTCTCTCATTAGGACCTTTGTCCCAGAGTTTAATTCCCTAGTTCTGAACCTCACATAGACACAGAAGATAATAAAAACAGAAAGCACAAAAAGATTTAATTTAGCCTTTTAAATTATCCCCTTTTTCCTTTTGAAATTCATAATGCTGACCTCTCCTAACTCAGCTGGAACCGACTCTTTCTGTAAGAGGAGGAAAATTGCTTAAAATATAAAATTGAGCTGAAAGGAGAGGCTTGACCTTGTAAACTCTCACCCTGTCAGGCCTCAAGCATTCCCAAAGTACAGACTCTAAGATGTGGATAGGAGACCATCCAGTCCAACCCCTGCCTGAACAGTAATCTTCCCTATAAAGTGACAGATAAGTGCTCATCTAGGTTTGGTTGAAGAACACGAGCAAGGGGGAACCTGCTGGTTCTCACAGTAGCGAGTCCTACTGCTGGACATGTTTAACTAACATTAGGAAGTTTTCTTTTCCTTTTATCCCTCTTTATTTATTTTTAACTTTTAAAAAAAAACTTGAGTTCCAGATTCTCTCTCTCCCTTCCCTGCCCCCCCCCCCACTCTCCACTCCCCACTGAGAAGGTAAACAATATATCAGTCACACAACAGTTCACTAGTGTACATATTTCCCTTCATCCCTTCCAGCATTTGTCATTTCTGATTAGGGTAAGGCGGTACCTCAGAATTGCTTTAATTTCTCTTTCTTTAATCAATAGTGATTGAGAGCATTTTTTCATGACTACAGATTGTTTTAATTTATTTTTCTGAAAACTACCCGTTCCATATCCTTTAATCATTTATCAATTGGGAAATGATTCTTCATTTTATAAATCTGCTGTTTTCTGAGGTGCAAATGCTCACTCTGAAAATTCAGCACACATAAAGCTCATATGAAGTCATTGAGCATTTATTAAATACCTACTACGTGCCAAGTACTGTGCTAGGTTCTGAGAACACAAAGGGACAAAGTAGTCCCTGTTTTCAAGGAGCTCACAGTCTAATGATGTCAACAACATACAAACTATGTACAAACAAGATTTATACAAAATCTAGTGGAAATAATCTCAGAAAGAAAGCACTAACATTTAAGGGGATTGGGGGATGGCTTCTTAGAGACAGTGCGATTTTAGCTGGTACTTGAAGGAAGCCATTGTGATTCCCATCAGCTAAAAAGCATTTGAACTGACAATTGTGCCTACCAGTAAAGAGAGAGGCTTCCTGGTATAGAGGGTAGGGTGCTGACCTTTTAGTCAAGAGGTTCAAATCCTGCCTCCAGCCCTTACTAGTGGTATGATCAGGGCTAATCGCTTCTTTCTGAGTCTGTTTCCTAACCTATAAAATGGAAATAATAAGCCTGGCATTAACTAACTACCTCGTAGGGTTGTTGTAAGGAAAGAGCTATGCAGAACTTAAAGCACTATATCCATGTAAGTTATTACTACCTGCTGGGCTCTGTTTTCTCTCTGTCTCTCCCTGTCTCTGTCTCTGTCTCTCCTCTCATTTTCTCTTTCTCTGTCTCTCCTTCTACCTCTCTGTCTTTGTCTCTGTCTGTCTCTTTTTGTCTCTATCTCTCTCTGTCTCTTTATGTCTCTGTCTCTCTGTCTCTCTCTCCCATCTTTGTGGCTTCCCAGAATCTTGGAGTTAAAAGGAGACTCAGAAGTCATCTAGTCTAATTTATAGTTGAATAAGAATCACCTCTCCTACACACCCCAAAAGTGGTGGTCCAGCCTCTGCTAGGTGACCTCCAGGGATCACAAACTGATCACCTGCTGAGTTTTGGACAACTCTAATTGTTAGGAGCCCAAATCTGCAACTTCCTTCCTTTGCTATTCGTTCTGTTCTCTGGGGCCAAGTAGAATAAGTCTGCGCTTTATGTGTGAGGGTGGGGGAATACAAAAAAAAAAAAAAGAAAAGAAAACCCAAAGGGTTTATTTAAAAGACTTCAAAGGGATCCAGATAACAAAAAAAAAATTTCTTAAACTTCTGTTTTTACATAACCTACTTTCCCTTACATATTCCTCTCTCTCTCCCTCCCAAAGAGTCATTCCAGATAGTGGAGAATAAAAAA
This sequence comes from Trichosurus vulpecula, assembly GCF_011100635.1. NCBI lineage: Eukaryota > Metazoa > Chordata > Mammalia > Diprotodontia > Phalangeridae > Trichosurus > Trichosurus vulpecula. Next base: position 170,787,609 of record NC_050575.1, on the reverse strand, counting down.
AGAGGAAAAATACAATTCAGCAAAACTAAACAATCCATTTTAAAAGTCTAATATTAACTTCAGTGTTTCATTTCCATGCCCCTCCACCTTTGCAAAGAAGAGAGGGAAGTGTCTTTTCATATTTCTTCTTTATGGCTGAACTTGAACATTATGACTTCACAGCATTTAATTTCAATTGTTTTGTTGTTCTTTCCATTTACATTGTTGGAGGCTTTGTTTGTATTGGTTGCCTGGTTCTTTGTATCAGTTCATGAAAGTCATCCCATGCTTCCCCCAGTCATCATTTCTTATAGGATAGTAATATTTTATTTCCACTTCTTTGCTGCTACAGAAAGTGTTGCTATAAATATTTTGGTGGATGTGGGGACTTTCTTTTCATCATCACTGACATCCTTGGGATATATGCTTACCAGTGGAATATCTGGGTCAATGGCTATGCCTATTTTAGTCTCTTTCTTTGCCTAACTCCAAATTGCTTTTCAGAATGGCTGGACCGATTAATGGGTCTGCCAACAGTTTATTACAACAGTATGCCTGTCTTTCTATAACTCTTCCAAAATGAACTATCCCCATCTTTTATCATCCTTGCCAATTTGCTATGTATGAGTTGAAACCTTGGAATTATTTTATTTTTCATTTTCCTTGTTATTAATGATTTGAAGCATTCATTCATATTGTTGAGAAAAGTTTGCAATTCATAGTCTGAGAATTGTTTGCTTATATCCTTTGTTCACTTATCTATTGGGGAATGTCTTTTGCTTTTATATATTTCTATTAGGTACCTATCTGTCTTGGATATCAACCCCTTATCAGAGATATTTGATGCAAAGATTTTCTCCCTTTGAACTGCTTTCTTTCTTATCCTAATAACATTTTGTTCATGTGAAACCTTTTCAATTTCATGTAATCAAAATTACCTACTTATCTTTTGTAATTGCCTCTGTGTGTTGTTTGGTTAAAAATTAATCTAGTGTGAAATGCACCTGATTTCTTCTATTTTTTTTAATGATATGGCCTATAGTATTCAGGTCACAGATTCATTTTGAATTTGAATTGTGATAGAGGACATAAGATGTTGGTCTAAACCTATTTTGTGCCAGACTGCTTCCTGGTTTTCCTAGAAGACATTTCTTTTTATTGGGGCCCCTAGACTATTTTCATCCCTCTGTGTCACCACCATGGTACTACTCATACAGAGGGTGGAAGTGTATTCCCATAGGCCTCAGTTGGGTTATGAAATATTAAAAAATAATATTATGACAGTGTTCTAACCTGAAGCCTTCTGGACTCACCTGAATGGGAGAAACTTGATCAGTACTTAGCCAAATGCCAAGGAAACGATGGTCACTGATCTTGAACCTTAATCTCAGTCTTGTCACAGACCAAATTGAATCCTAGAATTAATCAAGATTGGGATCTTAACATTCCTCAAATAAAATTATTAGAGAGATTTTGTTTTGTTTGTAGTAACCAAACTGGTAGTATACATGTCTTAATTTGTTGGTTCACTTTTGAACATACTGAAAGGAGAAGGAAGTGAAATGAGTGTCCTTTGGTTCAGTGAAGGAAGGTTTCTAACTTTTTTAATCCTGGACGTTATCAAGGGAGACTCTTTTGTAACAACCAAGACCTGATTTTAGTTTTCTAGGAAGACTGATGATCTCCAAGGGTGCACTTTCAACCATTAACACTTTTATAGTTGCCAAGCAATCAAAAATCCTAGAAATGACCTTTTAAATTGTTTTATCTCATTGTGGAATTCTGATTACTATAAAATTTTAAGTAGAAATGTCTTGGCTTAGAAAGAATTCCTATAAAGAGGAGGAAACTCTACCTTCTAAGTTCTCTCTCTAAGCAAACCAAGACATAGAATTTAATGAATAAATTTGTCTCAGATAGACTTCTACCAGACCAGAAGAGTATTAATTTCTCCACCATGACAGTGATAACCAACCTTTTTGAAATTGTCATTGTCGTTCAGTCATTCAGTCATGTCTGACTCTTCATGACCCTGTGAACCATAGTGTCCATGGGGTTTTCTTGGCAAAGAGACTGGAGTGGTTTGCCACTTTCTTTGCCAGTAGATTGAGGCAAATAGAGATTAAGGGACTTGCTCAGGGTCATACAGCTAGTGAGTATCTGAGGCTAATTTTGGCCTTGGTGAATCTTTCTTCCTGGTCTACTCTGGCTCAGATCTAAGCCCTTCCCATTATTGGAAGCACTAAATGGTAGTGTTGTAAATTCCCTGGATTCTACAGATCTTTGGAGGGATTTTGGGGGGTGAGGAAGGTTAGCCAACTGCAAAATGTTTGTGTGTCGGGAGGGAGAGGTGCTGCTGTTTAACTTTCTGTGATCTTGAACAAGAGTCCTTTATGACCCCTGTTTAGGGATCTAGTCAAAGTATTTTTTGATAAAAATATTTAATATTTTTCCAATTACATGTAAATTTTTTTTTAACATTTATGTTTCAGAATTTCAAGTTCTAAATTTTCTCTCTCCCTCCCTTTCTCCCCACCTCTCTGGGAAGGTTAGCAATTTGATATTAAATATACATGTGTGGTCCTACAAAACATATTTCCATATAAGTCATGTTCTAAAAGAAAACACAGACCCAAAAAAAATCAATCAGAAAAATAAAGTAAAAAAAGTATGCTTCAATCTACATTCAGACTCCATCAGTTATTTCTCTGGAGGTGGATAGCATTTTTCATCATGAGTCCTTTGGAATTGTCTTGGATCATTGTATTGCTGAGAATAGCTAAGTCATTCACAGTTGATCATGGTATAATATTGCTGTTAATGTGTACAATAATCTCCTGGTTCTGCTCACCTCACTCTGCCTCAGTTCTTGTAAGTCTTTCCAGGTTTTCTTTTTTTTTTTGAAAGTATCCTGCTTTTCATTTCTTATAGCACCGTAGTATTCTATCATAATCATATACCACAACTTGTTTAGCCATTCCCCAATTGATGGACATCCCCTCAATTTCAGTCTAAGTGCTTTTAAGGGGCAGCTAGTGGTTGTCCTTGGGTGAGTGATGTGCACTTTTATTTCCAGGTTTCACCTACATGGAGGCAATTAATCCAAAAAGGGAGGGGTCCACAAAATGACTCACACTCTTTTTGCCAAGAGGGATATTCTGATAAAAGGTTTACAGAAGCATCACAAAACAGTGTTTGGGTAGTTGTGTATTTGAGCCAAAGGTAGGTCAGTGAAGTTTAGTTTGATTCAATTAAACTGATAAGCTTGATATAAACCCTGGAAAAACCATGCTAAGAAATACTTTGGTCTGGAAATCAGCTTGATATGATTTCTCCCTCCCCCCTTTCTGGTTGTTTAATGGAAAGAAGAAAATTAATTAGATTAGTTAATTTTATGGTTAACTCCTGGGGTACTGATGTCCCTAAAGTAGGAAGAGTGACTTTTTTTGGCAGAAATTCATCTTCCTCCAGAAAGCTGTGAAGTTTTCTAATGAGCTTCCTTTCTTCAACATACACAATAGACATTGGGGGCTGAAACCAGTCTTTTACCAACACAATTACAGCCATGGTTTGTGGCCATCCAAAGCAGAGCTGAAGAAATACAGATATTTATTTGATTGTGACAAACTGAAATAAGGATTATCCATGGAAGGGAATGAAAACTGTGGCTAGCCACTTCCTTTTTTATTCTCTTTACTTACAGGAGAGACAATCCCACCTCAAAATATAACTTAATTTTACCAGAAATGATAACTGACCTTGCAATGCCATTTTAAAGTTTACAAGGCATTTTGCATATATTAGCTCATATGAGCCTCACAAGTCTCAGAGTTACTGTGACAACTGTTAGGAGCAGTATGTGAATCTTGGTCTTCCTGACTTCTGGTCTAGCACTCTATACACCATGCTATCTCCCATAAAATATATAAATAGAGATATATCCTCTCTGGGCAAAAGATTCTCTCCCATAGGGAGACACAATGTATCTTAAATAGACATTTAAGGGAAGTAGGGGTTTATCATTCAAATTGATATTGTGCTTTATTTATATTTAACAAATAACACATTTTATGGTTTTTAAGCCCTTTTCTTGCCACACTTCCGTCAAACAGCTACTGTAAGAACCATAACCCCATTCCAAAGGTGAAAAAAACTGACGTCTAGAGAAATGTTGTAGTGATTGTCCATGGTTACATAGCTAATGAGTGGGGTGTCCACAATGATAACAATGGTCATAACATGGTCTTGAACACAGGTCGCTCAACCTCAAATCCTGCGCTCTCACTTTTGCACTTACATATACGTAAGGTATTTCAATTCAATTCCAAATATTTACTAAATGCTCACGGTATGTATGCCATGCAGTCTGCCAGGCTCTGGAGAGACATGTGGAAAGAAATGATAGTCTTTCGAGAATCTTGCAACCTAACATTTTTATATACATTTTCCTATATGATCTTTAAAACAGTCTTGTAAGGCAAAGAAGAAACCTCCATTTTTCAAATTCCAGTCAGCTTCATCTTGGAAACTAAGGTTGGTAAATATCCGCTCAGAAATGCTGGCAAATCCCTAAATGGCGCTCCCCAGGGTGAGAATCTCAGGGTTTGGTGGAGTCCTTCTGTGATGCCCGTAGGAGGTAAGGAAACTCAATGGAAATCACAAGTGGGAGGCTGTGCTTCTCCTCTCTATCTAGAAAGCCTCTGTTTTCCCTCAGCCTTAAGCAGACATGTTCCTGATTTCTGTTAGAATCTTACCCTGGGTCAGCCTGATGTATCAACAGAGGGTTGGAAAAGTTAAAATTATAGTTACTGAATCACAGGGTCTCCAACATGAAAGGGACCCTAGGTCTCATCTAGTTCGACTTTTACTTGAATTGAAATCTTCTGGACAGTCTCCCAATATGTGGCTCCAGACTCTGCTTCACTCTCTTCCCTCTCCAGTGAAGGGGCACCCACTACTTCCTGAGGCAGCTCATCCTACCTTGGGGCAATCCTAGTTTTCAGGAAGTGTTTCTTTACACTGTGCTATAATCTGCCTCTCTACAACTTTGGTTCATTGCTCCAGGTTCTTCCCTTTGGGATCAGGTAGAAGGGTATTCCCCATTCTGTATGAGAGTCTTTCAAATACTTGGAGTCAGCTCTTATGTCCTGGTAAGTCAGGTATTCTCAGTTCTTTTCATCCGGGAGTTCTTAACATGGGGTCTAAGGACCCACCTGGCATAGATTTCAGGGTGTCCCTGATCTTGGATGGGAAAAAATTACATCTTTATGTTTACTAACCTTCATAAGTCTATATCTTTCATTTTAGGTGTTTAAAAAGCATTATTCTAAGGAGGGGTTCATAGGCTACACCAGACTGCCAAAGGGGTCCAGGGCACAAAAAATGTTAAGAACTCCTGCATTAGCTTATTCCTATGTGGCATGGATCCAGTTCCCTCAGCCTTCTATTGTTCTTCCTTTGGACAGATCCCAACTTGACAATGGGCAGCTAGGTGGTACAGTAGATAAAGTCTGGAGTCAGAAAGACTCATCTTCCTGAGTTCAAATCTGGCCTCAGACACTTACTAGTTGTATGACCCTGGGCAAGTCACTTAATCTGTTTGCCTGTTTCCTCATTTGTAAAATGAACTGGAGAAGGAAATAACAAACCACTCCAGTATCTTTGCCAAGAAAATCCCAAATGGGGTCACAAAGAGTCAGACACATCTGAAAAATGACTAAACAACTGCTTGATAATGCCCTTCCCTAAAAGGTTACCCAGCACTGTATAGGTGAAAATCAGTTGTTGGGATGGAATGTACCAAAATCCTCAATGTCCTTCTTCTTCTGTGAAGCCCCTACCAATCCTGCTTATACGTCTCCCTTCTCTAAGTTGAAAGGAACCCAAAGTCTGTGCCATATTATTTAGTAGGTACCTACTGTCTTCTCGGGTTCTCTAACTTTCATGTGTTTGTTCTGGCTTCCTCCCCAACTACAGCATGACCCACAACAGAAATTTCTCTTGTTTCACTCACAGTGTCTGTTTGTCAGTAAAGTTTGTTTGGTCAGTAAAGACTTGTTGATGGATTGGAAAGTTGAGTAAATAAGTTACATTGGTTTTTAGGTGTAGATGTGTGCTGAAGGTGAATTTATATATAACCTACATATCACCTAGAACTTAAAAACTAAGAAGAACCTTAGAGACGATCTGTCACGTTTTACATACAGGGGAAGGGAGGTTTAGTGGAAGGAGGGGACTTACCTAAGGTCACATAAAGGTCTGCCTTGGTCTCTTCTCGAGGAATCTCTATCTTACCAATGACACGGATTCCTACTAATCAATGCCCAGGTCAGAGAGTAAGTAGTATTGTGTTATTTCCTTAATAAGCCTCTTCCTCCTGTATCATCTATAATATAACTCTTGGAATAATTAGCCACAGTGGTCTCATAAAAGGAGACAATCAATCTTTTATGAAACACTCACTCCAGGACTCTGAGAAAAGCCACACTATACATCAAACAGTTTAAATCCAAATTAAACATAGCGGCATGGTTGCGATTAGGCTGTTTGTTTAAAAAAGGTAATTTTTTTTGATCATTTCCATATTACTAGACATCTTTCATGTAGTCTTCCTAATACACTTCCTAATAAAGTTGCTTTTCTTCTTAAACGCCTTCCGTGGCTCCCCATTGCCTACCAAATGATGTGTGTACACTCCTGAGTCTAATCTTTAGGGTCCTGCACCATCTGACTTCAAGCCACATTTCCAGACTTCTTCCACACTCCTTCTCTTCTTATACATTTCAACCCAAATCAGTCTGCTCTCCACTGCTATCTATCTGTCCCTCCTTCTCATTCTGTTCTTTTCTTCTCATAACTCTACCATTATCCAACCCTCTTGCCTGGGATACAGGCTCCCTTAAATTTCCCTCCCTCTCTTCCTAGTCTCCCAAGTACCCTCTAGCTCAATGCAATGAATTCTCTGACCTTGCTCATTTTTTATCTCTGTTCTTTTCTCCTTTTGTGTCTGGCACATAGTAAGCCCTTAATAAATACTTCTATCCTTCTTTTCTCCCTGTTTCCCAGACTTGAACTTCTTTTCTGTAATTTTATCCATATATATGCCCTATTTATAGTTTGAGGCCTGGGTTCTGGCACCTCTGTGATAGGACTGATATTTACCAGAATTTCCACGAAACAGTTCCTTTCCTCTCCCATACAATGTAGGGAGGCCCAGACCTCTCCATCTCCCCTAATCTTTGGGGAGGAGTTTTTCCTAAATGGAGACCTGACTGATCCATGCTTCTCTTGAGGCAGCTTCTTCCACCCCTACGTCCCACTCCCAACATGGGGGTAGATTTTGATGCTTTCTCTAAAAAAAAGATGAGGCTATCCTGGGACCTAAATGACCGGCTTCCCTGATTCATCTTCTCATAAATCTCAGGAATCAAAGTCTCTCAGGCTGGGTGAGTGCCTGACAACAGGTAAGGCACCATTTCTTTATCATATCCTGCCCTGGTGAGCAGAAACAGAGAGACTATCTATTAAATCCCTGTTACCTAACTTTGCTGGGTTCGGGAATCGCCATCCTCTTTTCTTAGTTGTTCAATGACTTGGGAGAGCCTCGTTTTGTCCCACCATCAAATCTGAACCAAGAGAATATTGGCATTAGTGCCTTTAGGGTTGCCTCAGATAACCTCCATAAAGATTTCCCCGATGACTGATTACTGAGCCTCTCCTAATCTTTTTTCCTTTTTTTTGGCCTTGATTGGTGTAGTGAAGTCCTTGGTGAGGAAAGTCCCTCCAGCAGCGAAGATCGTCTATTGCTCTGCAACTTAGAGAAACTGCTTGAGTTCAGTGACTTGTCCAAGGTCATACAGCCCTTCTATGTCAGAGGTAGGACCTGAACCCAGGGCTTCCTCACTTCCAAACTAGTTTTCTAGTCACTATATTGTGCTGCTTCTCAGTAATCTTTTCATTTTCTAAATGCTTATTGTATTATGATCAAAGATGTACTAACTAGCCCTTTGTTCTAGATTTTCTTATAATATTCTCTAATTATTTCATGTGTGGGAATTTTGTCTTCTAAAATTTAGGGTGAGTTCCTTATGGGAAAGCTTGCTATAGCTTCTTTGTGTGCTCCACCAAGCCCAGTGCAGCTCTGGGGACATGGTATGCTGAGAAGATATTTGTTTGTTGATGGAGAGGCAGAGGGATGTTGTGGGAAGAGCTTGGATTGGGATTCTGTCATTAACTTTCTGTATGACATTGAACATGTCACCTAACCAGTCTATAAGATCGTTTTTTTTTTGCTTGTTTGTTGTTTTGCTCTGGGTGGGTGATCCTTTTTTTTGTGAGGTATTCAGGGTTAAGTGACTTGCCCAGGGTCACACAGCTAGTAAGTGTCACGTATCTGAGCCCAGATTTGTTGTTTTCCTTTTTTTTATTTCTATACCTAGAATTTGTCTCTTTTTTTTTTGGAGGGGGGAAGGCAGGGCAGTTGGGGGTTAAGTGACTTGTCCAAGGTCACACAGCTAGTAAGTATGTCAAGTGTCTGAGGCCGAATTTGAACTCAGGTCCTCCTGACTCCAGGGCCAGTGCTCTACTCACTGTGTCACCCAGCTGCCCCTGGGTGGGTGATCCTATCAGTACTGGCAACTCCCAGTGAGGAAATGCACATATATAGCTTATATTCTTAAAATTTTTAAATTGAGTCTCTATTTTTATATTATCTTAACTTCTAAATATAGCCTTCCCAGCTCCCTTCCTCAGAGCATCATTTCCTGTACTCAGGGGTGTGCTGGAGCCAGCTCAGGTGTTCCCCCATCTTTAGATTTCAGGGTGACCATTACATCTTGGAAATGCTATGAATTACAGCTTGCATGATTGTTTTGTTGATTATATAGATTTAAGAAAATGTTAAGAATATGGATTAAGCTTAAAAGTATGCCATGTACTTATTTTTTTCTTCTGTAGAGCTGTTTGTTAAATGTTTGCTAGTACACCCTTGCTTGTAACAAAGAATAAAGAACTGAAACATTCAACAAAGCTAAGCAAAGTGATCTGAATCTAGCAGTGCAGTCAATGTTCCACACCCCTAGTCTCCTGCCTCTGCAAAGGAGGGGTGGAAGTGTAATTTCTTCCCTCTGCTGTGACAAACCCTACCATTATCATTCAGTGTCATTTCTTTTCCATTTTTGTTGTTGTTGGGCTTTCCATTTGTATGGTAGCTTACACTCGCAGAGAATTGTTTTGAGGCGCTTAAAAGTTAAAGTGACTTATCCAACGACCCATAACTGGTAGGTGTTGGAGGTGGAATTTGAACCCAGTTCTTCCTGGCTCTGAGGCTGGCGCTTTGTCCACTATGGCAGGCTGATTCCCATCTAGCCAATGGAGATCATAATTCCTGTATCCCTCATAGGGAGGTGGCGGAGAGAGTGCTTTATAAACTGTCGGGCACTATACCGGGTGTGATTGTTCTATTTTTGGTCTAACCTCAACATTTTATATATGGGGAAATTAAATCTAAAAAGACAAAGTGATTTTTCACAGTTGTATATTTGGTAAATGCTCAAATCCAGGATTTGGGATCACTCAGAAGTACATTAGTCTAATATTGTCTTTCTACTCCACCATGCTATATGTTTCCCCCCTGTTGCTGACATTCTAAGACACTGTAATGCCAATGGCATAGGAAGGGTAAAGCAGGGGCTGCTAGGTAGCTCAATGGATAGAGAGCTGGAGTTGGAGTCAGGAAGACCTGAGATTAAATCCAGACTCAGAAAGTTACTAGCTGTGTGTCCCTGGGCAAGTCATCTAACCCCTGTTTGCCTTAGTTTCCTTATCTGTAAAATGGGGATAATAATAGCCTCCTAGGGTTATTGTCAGTATTAAATGAAATAATAATTGTAAAGTGCTTATCAAAGTGCCTGGCATGTAGTAAGAGCAATATAAATGTTAGCTATTATTATTATCATTATGAAAAGGAACACCCTCCACCCTTCTCTGCTACACTCTATTCACAGACTCAGGTTGACCTTAGGGACCAGAACAACCCAGCATGCCTCTCACCCTGATCATATAGTCCCAAAGGAGTGTGTTGTAATACCAGAGTGGAAGTGCACACACATATTTGTGCTGTTTAGTACAATTCCATGCATCCCACTGCCAAATGCTTTATGTTGCTTTTGGCAGAAAAACAGTAGAAAACAAGTCAAATGTGATGGACGCTCAACAACCATAAATAAGTAACTAAATAGCTCATGCTGTTTGGGGGATTGGTTTTTTCCTTGAAACTTCCTTTCGTTTTCCACCCTTCACTCCTCTACCCTCCCCCTAATATACACACTCATTTTGATGAAAGCGAAGAAAGGCATCACTCTTTGGGTTTTGCCTTATTTTTATTATTTGTTTCCTCGCCTCCAAAACTCAAGTGAATAGGCCAGATGCTGTTTCCATAGCAACCTTCACTCTCTTCACAGCAGATGCTGGAAAAGGGAGTTTTCAGCTTAAGCTGGCAACCTCTGCTGAGATTTCCAGGAAGATTAAGATGATGTTGGGAGTTATATAGCTATGTAATGGTGTTACCTTAATATTGAGGGTCCCCCTTTTCCTTTTTTAATCTAAGACTGAATTTCATTTTATTTTTTATTTCTCTGGACACTCCATATGCTCTACAGAACAGCTAATAAATAACTGCCTTAACCTCTCATATTTTAACTAGTTTGTATGACCTTGGCCATGTCATTTTTCTTCCTCTTGGCCTCCTTCCAGCTACACAGTGAGGGGGAAGGATTTGGTTCTTTCTAAACTTTCTTTCATAACAAATGAATGAATGAATGAATAGCATTTACTATTCCAGTCCCAAGATTCTACCATTCCATTCCAAGTCTTTGACATACACCCTTCTCTGGGGACATAAGACATCAGCATTACAAGGGTGAAGTAGGCATTAAGCAGTTATGCCAAATGTAGATCTCTGTAATATTAGAGCTGAAAGGGTCTTTAGAATTGAGAATGTTAGAGCTGGAAAGAACCTTAAAATATAGAACACGGAGGAACAAAATTGAAAGGCACCTTAAAGGTCATTCAGTTCAATCCTCTCAACTAAGACTCAGAGAAGGAAGACGATTTACTCATCATCACTCAGGAAGCTAGTGGCAGAGCCAGTTCCAGAATACCAGCTTGCTCCTGGTTCAGTGCTAATTTACGTCTGATAGAAAATGAAGCCACAAAGAAATGTTTTAAGTTTGTTTCCATGATTTCATTTAAGGTAGCAAGGTCAGACTCAGAATGTATAGCAACTCCTAATTAAACCTCAGGGCAGATGGACCCACACTAATTACCTGCATTGATTGATGTCCATTCCTCTGCTCTATCGGTATTGGTTGTTTTCAATTGGTCTGTAATTGATTTCATGACAGAAAGCATTAGGGCATATTGATGAACCACATAACCATTCAGAGGTACAACAGCAAAATTATTTCTTGCAACCAGGGTGGAAAGGCATTCCATTTTTCTTTTGACTATGGTTCTCTGTAGCCTGGTTAGACATTTTAGGATAGTAGGACCCTTTCAAGGTACAGCCAAAATGCGTAATATGTAGCATTTTAAATATAATTGACCTGGTTAAATCACCCCCCAACATTTCTCACTTGGTGGGTTGGTTGTTGTCCTTTGTGCTTGAAGAGAAGCAAAATGACATCACCGTGTTAGGATAAAGGTACAGCGTGTCTGACTATGGCTGATTAAACCAATACAAACTTGTAAGACTCTACTATAGGTTAGGCACAAACAGTCCATATGACCATTTGGAGTAGAGACGTCTCTAAATGTACTCATCTCACATTTCTTTTAAGCAACTGCAATTCTGCTTTGCTCATAGAGCACAATGCCTTCTTTGATGTGGGCACACCACGCAGTCCTTTGCCAGTGTCTCCCATGGGTCACAACCGATTTCAAAGTTCTTCAGAGAGAGCTTGAGAGTGTCCTTGTATCTCTTTTTTGGACTTCAGTGCAAGCACTTATCTTGTGTATTTTCTGTAAAATATTCTTTTAGGGAAACATACATTTGGCATATAAACAAAATGGCCAGTCCATCAGAGTCGTGCAGTCTTCAATAGAGTTTGAATGTTTGGCAGTTCAGCTTGAGAAAAGACCTCAGTGTCCAGTACTTTATCTTGTCAGATGATCTTAAGAATCTTTCTAAGACAATTCAAATGGAAGGGATTCAGTTTCCTGGCATGACACTGGTATGCTGTCCAGGTTTCACAGGCATACAGTAATGAGGTCGGCACGATGGCTCTGTAAACCTTTAGTTTGGTAGGCAGTCTAATAACTCTTCCCTCCCACACTTTCCTTCAGAGCTTCCAAAAACTGGGTTAGCTCTGGCAATGTGTGTCAGCCTCATTACCTATGTGTACATCCCTGGCAAGTACATTACCAAGGCAATTGAACTTATCTACAGCACTCAGAATTTTTCCTTTTGCTGTAACTGATGATTCCACATATGAACGATACAGTGCTGGCTGGTGGAGAACCTCTGTTTTCTTGGTATTAATTATCATACAAAAATTAGCACAAGCAGCAGAGAATCCATCCATCCTCTGTTGTATCTCAGCCTCAGAGGTTGCATTGAATATGCCATCATCTAAGAACAAAAAAATCATGCCCCAACTCTCCCTCCACTTTCGTCTTGGCTTGTAGCCTTTTCAACATAAATAATTTACCACCAGTATGGTAGTAGCTGACTTTGATATCATTTTCATTCTTATTGAAAGCATCTGACAACATTGCTGAAGACATTATGTTAAAAAGTACGGGAGCAAGCACACAGTCCTGCTTCACTCCATTGGTGTCTGGGAAATCTTGAGAGCATCATTCATTATCTGGAACGTGTGCAAACATGCTGTCATGAAACTGATGTACAATAACGATGAACTTCTCTGGGCAACCAAATTTTGCTCTAATTTTCCACAAGCTCTCGTGAGTAACAGCATCTGTGGCTTTGGTTAGATAGATGAACATTATGTACAGACTACTGTTCTGCTGCTGGTATTTCTCCAGGGGTTGTTGGGCAGCAAACACTACATAAAACATTCATCAGCCTTTTCTGAAGCCACACTGGCTCCTGGGTAGATGACCATCTTCCAGGGGAAGGATCAACCTACTAAGCAGGACTCTGGCAAGAATCTTGCCAGCAATGACAAAGAGAGAGGACTCCCCACCCCGCCTGCCCCACTCCCCCATGATTGTCACAGGACAATTTATTTCCCTTTCCTTTACAGAGATGGATCCTTGAACTCCTGGGAGATAAGCTCCTCTTGCCACATAACCTGGAATATTTCAGTCAGTTTTTATAGAAAGTGATAGACCCCCTGATTTGTAAAGCTCAGGTAGAATAGAATCAGCACCAGGCTCTTTGTCACATAAGAGAAGCCTTATGGCATTCAAAATTTCTTTTTCAGTTGAAGTTTGGCTACAGAGTTATTGACTTCAGCCTGAGGTATATGGTCAATGGCTTTAGCATTGGTTAATGATGGTCTGTTGAGGATGCTGTGGAAGGGTTCAGTCCATATTTCCAAGATCATGTCCTTATTGCTGATCAATGTGGCTCCATCAGCACTGAGTAATTGAGACACACCCTATAGTGCATCTTTGGCCCATAAATAGCCTTCAGGGCATCATAAAAGTGCTTTGGATTGTTACTATCAATGTAAAACTGAGTATCATCTGCTTTCATCATGCATCTTTCTAAGCTTCACTTGCACTTTACTTTTGATGGAATTAAAGGCTGCTGTCTTAGAGACAGATGAATTATCCTGCGGAGTTCTTGTTTTTCTTTTAGCAGCTTCTGAATTTCCCCATAATTTTCATCAAACCAATCTTGGTGTTTGTGAGTGCTCTGGCCTAGATGAATAAAAGTGCTGTACACCAAATCTCTGAAAGCTGCCCACTCCTTTTCTGCTCTTCTGTTGCCAGCCACATATTGGCTCAGTTTTCTCTCTAAGTTAGCAGTGAACTATTTATGCATGGAGAAGTGCTCTAATCTGTTGACATTTAGTCTTCTGGTAGTCATTTTGCTACTGCTTTTGTTGAATGTGAATGTTTAACTTGGAGAGGATAAGCTTATGATTGGTCTAGCACTCTGTGCCACATAGTGCCTTCTTTATTCTTAAAACCTGTCTCTTCTACTTACAATGACATAGTCTGTTAAATGTCAATGTTTGCTGCAAGGGTGCATCCATAAAGTTTTATTGTGTTTAGGTAAATGGAAGACAATGCTGGTGATAAGAAAGTCATAAAACACTCAAGTCTTCATTAATAAGTTACTTGCTGTTTCTAACTCCATTCCTCCCAAGGACTCCCTGCCATGTCTGATAGTCTGTGCCTACTCTGGCATTAAAGTCAACAAGAATGACAAGCTTGTCCTCTTTTGGCACATTGATGATGAGGTCTCCAGGCCTTCATAAAATTTTCCTTTGACTTTGTGGTGATAATGTGATTAAAGATCTTTCAGCCCATTCAATAGACCTCAGGTGGAGCTAGTTAAGGGAAATTTCTCAGGTGGAGCCAGTCAAGGGAAACTTGATTAGGAGAGGATTGATTGTAGGCAGGCTTATACCCTTTACTTACTAGGTATGAGGGCCCAGACTCACACTCTTTTGCTATTTAGGTCACAAGAGGGATGAAACCCTCAGGGCCCTAAGGAGAGGTGCTAAGACCAGAGCCAATTTCATGTGCACTGAGTTCTAGCCAATCAGATGCTGGCTAGGACTATATATAAGGAGAGCCCAGAGTGTGAGAGCAGCAGAACTCAGAGCAGCAGAATTGAGAGGAGAATTGAGAATCAAACATCAAGAAGACATTGAGGTAGCCAGCATGGAGAGAGACGGCAGAGCGGAGAGTTTGGAGATCAAAGAGCTGAGAATCCACGGCATCGAGAGATTGGAGAACTGAGAATCCAGAGAATTCAGGAGACTGCAAGGACTCTAAGAACTGCAAGGGCTTTCAGAAGTCCAGGGCAGGATGCAGGCAAACAGACAGTTAGGATTCATGAGTGATTGTTTACAGAAAGGCTCTAGCAGGGGCAGGAGGAAAGTTACAGGATTACTTGGTTCCTTGCTATAATACTGTGTTATAATTTCCTTGTTGCTAGATTGAGGCGGGCTTACTGTTTTTGGAATATAACTACTACTATATCGAATTGGAGTCATTGGTCTTGGGATTGGATCCTCTGGTGTCTAAATAAATGTTATTCTTCCTCTGCCTTCTACCTAGAGAGTTTTTCATACTTTGTGATTCTGAACCCTACAGGCATGTTCATGGTTATCCTCAAGGTCTTGAATCTTGCCTTACTGATACAGACTCCATCAGGGTTCATAATGATGGGAGCATGCCCACTAATGATGGTGGTATGGTTCTTTCCTTCAAGTGGCAATCACATTGTTATGAGCCTGTCATTCACTCCTTTTGGGAGGTAAATAAGCTTGTTGGCTAGATCAGTTTTGATTTGGAAACCTATACCAGCTTCATGGTGCTCCCCATCACTGTGCTCTCTCCAGGAAAAAAAAAGTGTATTCAGCTCTGACTTCAGTAAATTGGCCTTCATTTTCCAGCCTTGTTTCATGCAGGACTGCTATTTGGATGTGATGCCTGCTGAGTTCTCTCACAACAAGTGCTGTTCATCCTTCAGGTCTACTGGATTTTGTGTTGTCTATAAGCGTGTGCACATTCCATGTACCAGTGGTGAGTGGAATCATCTTCACAAAAGTTTTGTATATTTTTTCATATTTCTTTTTTTTTCCTTTGGAGGGGAGAAGGCAGGGCAATTGGGGTTAAGTGACTTGCCCAAGGTCACGCAGCTAGTAAGTATGTCAAGTGTCTGAGGCCGGATTTGAACTCAGGTCCTCCTGACTCCAGGGCCGGTGCTCTACTCACTGCACCACCTAGCTGCCCCTTATTTTTTTGTATTTTAATCACAAGATAGGATCTCTGCCTATTGAAGTAAGCAGGCCAGGGTTGGGTGAAGCAGTTTTTAAGGTGCCTTTTCTAGCCTTCTTCCTCATGCTAGTGAGTGGTGCAGTCCTTAGAAAAGGCTGCTTAGCCAGGGGGGCTGCTGAATCCCACTGCTGCTTCAGCAGTGAGAAGATGACTGTGGCCTGGGCTACCTGTAAGCAGGGTTGTCACTACAGCTCCCAGTGTATTTGCACCTGCTGCTTCATCACTGTCCTGGTGTTACCAGACTTTGAGGTAGGTAAAAGTACTAAAATAATGGTCTGGGTGATGTCATTTGATTCATGCATAAATTGGATTTAAGAGAGGCAGAGTTGCAGGAAGTTGTCGATCTCAGTCTCTCTTCCAGTCATCAAAGTCCAGTAGCAAGACAAAAGTCAAAATGACTAGCTGTTGCTCAGGATGCAGTGGATGACCTCAGCATCTTCAATGTCTAACTAAGGTCTAAGCACTCCACAGTGCTCACTTCAGCCACCTTCATTGATGTTGGAACAAAGTGTTCTCATCCTCCCATTTGGCTAGGGGAAGTCTTAACATGCTTGGGGTAGACACTCCCCATCCCCACCAGCTCATTGAGTTTGAGGCCCCTTGGTTAACCTCAACTGCACATGCTACAGCTTCTTGGAACCAGGTGAGAATTGGGTGAATCAGGTGGATACCAATGGGGATGAGCAGCCCTGAAAATGGCTCATCGGCCCTCACACCAGAGACACTAGTCTTTCCTGAATATCCTTACATCCCTCATTCTCAGTGGACTTGTGAACATCAAATCGCAGACTTAAAGAAACCTGAAGAAGTCATCTGGTCTAGTACTCTGGTCCCATATAGATGAACTAGAATCCTACTAAATCAGGCAAAACATCTTATTTTTGAAGATAACAAAAGCTCATTTTTATATAAAACCTTAAGATATGCAACATACTTTCCTTGCAATGTCCCTTTGAGACAGGTAGTACAAGTATTATCCCCATTTCACAGATGAAAACATTGGTACCAAATAGTTCGATTGGCTTTACCACTACTATACTATCTGCACCAAGACCCCAAAGTAGAACCACTAAGACTCCGACCATTTTTATCTTTTGTCACCTATTGCTACCCTCCTAGTCTGCAATCTCCATTTGTTATTCTCCCTATCTCTGTAGTGCTTATTTACCAGCTGCCCAAGAGCAAACTACTCCCAACTCCTACCTTCCATTCTCTTATCCTCTTCTGATGTCCAACTCCAACCCTTCCATTGCCCCTTCCATTGTGCTCTTTGGAATTTCCATTCAATAATTAACTTCTTTTTCATTTGGACTTCTTCCTCTCTTAATTTTTTCTGCCTACTTGTACTCACTGAGACTTGACTTCCTTCAGAGTACATTGTAGTCCCTGGCTACCTACTTTAGCACTGGACATATCTTTTCCCATTCCTTCTTCTTTCTCTTCCTACATGCCCTACCCCCATCACATTGGTCCTGAAGGGATAGTCAGAACACTCCTTACTCCCCACTACCACTTTCAGACTCTCCCTTCACTGCCATTGCTCAGCAACCTTCTTTTGAAGTTCATTCAATCAAAATCGATTCCTCATTCCCCAGGTCCTCCTTGCAGTTCCTTAGTCTTCCTACTCCTTGATTCCACCTCTCACATGCAAGAAACATTGCACATGATGGAGCTCACCCTAATATACTTATGTGGCAGAAAACTGTCAGTTCCTCTATCTGATCACAACCTTTTGTCATTCCAGTCTTCCTTGTGTCTTATACTTCTTAAACCTATTCTCTGCCTTTCTCAGGATCTCTAATAGCTCCACCCTTCAGTACTTTCTCAGGCTAACACTCCATCACTGACTTTACTTAACTTCCTTCCCAATCTTAACAGGATAGGTAATCAGTTAAACTCTAGGCTGTCCTTTATTCTTGAATCACTTGCCCCTTATCCTTATTACTCATGGTTGGTTATTCCCACAATTCGCCTCCTCTGATACTACTCAAGCACTATTAATAGAGCTGGAGAGAATCAGACAAACTGAGATGATTGGGTCTTCTATAAACTTTTATTATCTGATCTCAGCTGGGTCCTCATGAAAGCAAGACACGCTGTTTAATCTTTCCTAATTGATTCCTCATTCCAATCACCCACAGAAGCTGTTGCCATTCAAAAATTGAGGCCATTCACTGTGAGCTCCCTTTCTCTTCCTTCTCTTCATCTCACAACCCCTTGACACAATCCCCACTCTTTCTTCCTTTCATCCCATCTCTGATAATGAGATAGCCCTTTTCCTTGCCAAGGTCAACCCCTCTGCAGGTGCCTTTGATCTCATCACATCCTGTCTTCTCTAGCAGATTGCCCATCAATCATTTCCTTTCTAATCTTGAGTCTTTCCCTATCTACTTGGTCCTTCCTGCTTCCTTCAGACATTCCCATCTCCCTCATCACTAAAAATACTCTCACCTGACTCTACAATCCTCTCAAATTCTTGTTCCATATCACTCTTTTCTCTCTCAGCCAAAGCCACTTAGACTCTTCTCTCTTGTCTCTACTCCCTTTCTTCTGCTCATTTCTCAACGTTTTGCAATCAGGCTTGTGACCTCATTGCTGAAACCACTCTCCAAAGTTATCAAGAGTCTTTCAATTGCCAGATATTAGGATCTGTTCCATCCTTCTTGACTTCTCTGCAGTAGCCGGGGTTGTTGACCATCCTCTCCTCTTGCATACTGTCTGGCCTATCATGACACTATTTCTTGGTTCTCCTTCTTGTCTGACCACTTCCCAGTCTCCTTTGCTGAATCATCATCCATATCACATTCCTTAACTGTAAGTGGACCCCCAGGGTCCACCCTGAGCCCTTTTCTCTTCTCTATCTGTACTGTCTGGGTAACCTGATCCATTCCCATGGATGTAAATTTTAGTTCTATGCAGATGATTCTAAGATTTATCTATCTATGTATATATACACACATATACTATAAATATACATACACAGTACAGGTGTATGTGTGTATATATATCTCCCAATCTCTTTTCTGAGCTCCAGTCCAACATTACCAATTACCTATAGGATGTTCCAAATTTGGTGTCTCACAGACATCTATCTATCTATCCATCTACATACACATATACGTATATGTGTGTATGTATATTTGTTCAGTTTAGTCATGTCTGACTCTTCGTGACCCCATGGACCATACCGTTAATGCTGTTTTCTTGACAAATACACTGGAGTGGTTTGCTGTTTCATTCTTCAGTGATACATGTACACACATTTATTTATTTATTTATTTATTTTGAATTTAACAAAAGCTGAATAGAGCAAACATTATATATATATATATATATATATGTATATATAGTGGAACAGAAATATATATCTACACACACACACACACACACACACACACATATATATTAGAACAGAAAAAGAGGACTGTGTATGAAACTTTGAAACTTCATTATATGTAACTTGTTTTCCTTTCAAGTACATAATAAAATCAACATGAAACTTCCAGAGCTGTTCTGTTTATCTTTGTTTTCTTCCAACCTTCTTTTTCTTCCATTATGTGCATTAAAATGCTTCAGTGACCATCTTTTCTTTTTCTTTGACAACTCTATAGCTTCCTCCCTTCACTCTCCCAACTCTTCACTATTGAAAAAGAAAAATAAAACTCTCGAAACAAGTATGCATAGTTAAACAAAAAATTCCCACATTGATTGTGTCTGAAAATATGTGCCCCATTTTTGGACCTTGAGTCTGAAGTGGGGAGCATGTTTTATCATTGATCCTCTGCAATTGTGGATGGTTATTACATTGATAAGAGTTCTTAGGTCTTTCAAAATGATTTTTACAATATCATTATTGTATGAATTGTTGTTTGGGTTCTGCTCATATCACTCTGCATCAATTCATTCTAGTTTGTCCAGGTTTTTTCAAAAACTATCCCTTTCCTTAAGTCTTATGGGGCAATTACATTCTAATATTATTAGTATTAGTAACAATAATAATAATAATGATAGCATTTACAGAATTCTTTAAGGTTTACAAAACATTTTACATGTGTTATTTCATTTGATCCTCATAACAACTCTGAGGTAGGTGCAATTATTCAGTTTATTGCAGAAGAAATTGAAGCACAAAGATGTTAATTGATTTGTCCAGGATCACATAGTTAGTAAGTGTCTGAGACAGGAATTGAACTCATGTCTTCTTGCCTCCAAGTCTAGAGCTCTACCCACTGTACTACCCAACTGCCATTAATATGTTTTATACATATTAAAAATTCATAATCTCTTCAGCCAGTGTATACATATGTATACACACACATACATATATACATATTATATATATTCTTTATGGTGCCTTAAAGGATAATGTAGTTTTCATGTTTAATCTTTCAGTCATGTTCATTTTTTCACTCTTACATTGTCTGAGATCATGATTGCTACTCTGATTTCTGGAGTTCACCTGAAGCTTAATAGATTTTGCTCCAGTGCTTTATTTTACCTGTGTGTAAATCTTTATGTTTCAGATGTTTATTGTAAACAGTATACTGTTGGATTGTAGTCTCTAATCCTTTCTGGTGTCCTCTTTCATTTTATGGATGAGTTCATTCCATTTATGTTTATAGTTGTGATGGTGAATTCTGGGGTTCACCACATTCTAGACTTTTATGCTTTCCACTCTCTGTGACCCCTTTCCTCTTTACAAAGAAGTATAAAAGAGGTGTGTATTTAACATAAATGATGTATAACTGAAGCGATCTGTTTCCACTCTTCTTTCCCCTTCTCCCATGTTCTAATATCTACTCTTCTTTATAGTGGTAGCTGCTAAATATTGTGTAATATTGATTGTGGTTCCTTGGTAATTGAACTTTTTTTGCCGAATTTTTTTCACTTATCTGCAAACTCTGTATTTTGCCTATGACATTTCTAGGAGTTTTCACTTGGGGGTTTCTTTTAGGAGGTTACAGGTACATTCTTTCTATTTTTACTTTGCCCCCTGGATCTAATAGATCTGGTCAGTTTTCATTTATACTGTCTTGAAATATGGTTGTTGTTTTTCAGTCATTTACATCATGTTTGACTCTTTGTGACCCCATTTGGGGTTTTCTTGGCAAAAATGCAGGAGTGGTTTTCCGTTTCCTTCTCCAGCTCATTTTACAGAGGAGTAAACTGAGGCAAGCAAGGTTAAGAGACATGTTCAAGGTCACACAACTAATAAATGCTTGAGGCTAGATTTTAATTCAAGTCTTCCTGATAGCACTCTATCTACTGGACCACCTAGCTGCTCTAGTTAGCTCTGTACCTAGCTGAAATATGGTATCCAAGACTTTTCTTTTATCATTTTTCAGGTTATCCAATGATTTTTATATCTCTTTGACCTATTTCTCGCATAATTTATTTTTGATAGTACATATTTTATATTTTCTTCTTTTTTCCAACTTTTAGATTTTGTTCTAATATTTCTTTTTTTTTTTGTCTCTTGGAGTCATTGAAGCAGCTAAGTAGCATGATGGATAGAGCCTAGTCTGGAGTCAGGAAGGCCTGAGTTCAAATCTATTCTCAGATACTTACTAGCTGTGTGACCCTAGACAAGTCACCAAATCTCAGTTTCCTTAACTATAAAATGGGGATAATAACAACACCTGCTTTGCAGGGCTGCTGTGAGGACTGAATGAGATAATATTTGCAGAGGATATAGCACAGTGCCTAGAACATAATGGGTGCTATAGAAATGCTTATTCCTTTCCCTTCCCCCCACTTATTTCTGTTGGGTTTATTCTAATTTTTAGGGAGTTTATTTCTCTCATACCACCTTCTGTTCTAAGCCATTAATTCTCCTTCCAAGGATTTCCTAAATAGTTTCAATTTTATTCATAATCTCTTGCTTCATTCCTTTTAGATACTTTTATAGTTCTTGTGGTCAAGCTCACTCCACTCCTGGACTTCACACAGTGGAAGTGACCTTTGCCCCTGTAGCCTCTCCCTCTGATTGGCTGGTTCCTCCCAGTACCTTCTTCTTAAGAAGGATGCCCAGGCTAGCTACATGTTAATTCCCCTCTAGGCTGTACTCCTGACTCTCCTGGATTTTCTCTACAATGCCTCATGCCAGATAATTTCATAGCCAACCCCATCCCCTGCTTCAACGTCTTTTAATGCAGTGCCTTCCTCCAGTCGAATGTAAATTCCTTGAGATCAGAGGTCAACTGCTTTTTAAACTGCTAGTATTTGTGTTCCCAGCACTTAGCACAGTGCCCCGTATATAATAAGCCCTGTGTAAGTGCTTGTTGACATGGTTCTCAGGCTCTGCTCGTAGTTAAGGTGTTGTTATTCTCTTCTTCTGGGGTTCCCTTTTGGATGATTCTTGACTCATATTATTTCTTCATGGTGTTTGGTGTCTTCTGTTTACTTGTCTTTAGCCTGATCTTGATCTGAGATTTAGTTATGAAGCCAGGCTCTACCACTTCCCACACTGCTAGATGGGGTGGTCAAGCTCTTTTTCATCTTGACTTCACCATCCTGGGTTTCTGCTGCTAACTTCCACTTCCTTAGGTTTGCCTGGGCTGGGAGTGTTGGTAGGCTTCAACATTTCTGGCCAGAGCTCTGACATGTCTGTCCTTGATCAGGGGACTGCTACGATCTACTGCTCTCCCTGGGATTTTCTTTCTCAGATGCTGCCTCTTCTTTGCTCCTTCGTGCCACCTACACAACTCAAACTTAACATGTCTAGAATAGAACTCATTATCTTTCCCTCAGTACCCACTCCGTTACCAAACTTTTCTGTTTCTGTCAAGGACATTAACATCCTTCTAATGACCTTGGAATTGTCTAACACTCCTCACTCTCCTTCATATCTAATTAGTTGCTAAACTTTGTCATTTCTTCCTCCAGAACATCTCTTGTAGCTGTCTCTTTCTCAGCAGTCACCGAGCCGCCATCTTAGTTCTGGCCCTCGTCACCTCTCTCCTTGACCTTTGCAATGGTTTTCTAATTGGTTAACTTGTTTCAAGTTTCTCCCTAACCTCATCCATCCTACACATACAGCTACCAAAGTGTTTTTCCTAGTAGGTCTGACCACATCACTCCCCTACTTGATAAATTCCAATGGCTCCCTCCTACCACTAGGTTAAAACAGAAACCACTCTGGCTTTTAAGATCTCCATAGTTCACCCCATGCTAGACTCTCCTCTCATTATAACCCTGTAATCTAACAAACTTGCCTTCTCCCTATTTCTTGCACACAGCACTCCACCTTCCATCTTCATACCTTCATACCTACAATTCACCCTCTTCTTACCTCTGCCTCATAGAATCACTCACTCCCTCCAAGACTCCATCCACATATTACCTTCTATAAGAGACTTTTATTGATCTCCTCAACTACTACCTCCTTCCCTCCCAAACTACTATTTATTTATTTTGTTTTCTTCTGCATATTCTTCTATATGCACATGTATATACTTCCACAATAATGTAGAAGTTCTTCCAGAGAAAAGACTGTTTAATTCTTTGATTTTTCTATCCCCAGTGCCTAACATGGTTCCTGGCACATAAAAAGCACTTAAAAATGCTTGTGGATTAATTGGTTAATCTTCATTTTACAGGTAAAGAAAAAGGAATTTAAAGAGGCTAAGTGATCGGAGCAAAGTTGTGCAGATAAGTGGAGTTTAGCACCCAGATGGTGGCATGTTCTAGTATTTAATACTGCGATATGCTGGGGTGTATAGGGTGTTCAGGGAGGACTAGCACCCCTGCTATTAGGGATTGCCAAGTGCTTTTCAGGGCTGCTCATCACTGTCAGTGAGTTAGGGGGATGTCTACCCCAAGCATGTGAAGACATCCCCCAGGGGAATGGGCAGATGAGAACAATTTGCTCTAATGGCCATGAAGGTGACTGAAGCAGGTGCTGTGGAGCACTTAAAGCTTAGTCAGATACCAAAGATGCCATTGCATCCCATCCTGCTACTGGACTTCATTGGTACTGGAAGGGAGAGTGAGGCTGCTGACTTTGTGCAACTCTGTCTCACTTAAATCCAATTCACACGTGAGTCAACACATAACCCAGGATGTTACTGGTTCTCTTCAGAAACGAAGGATGGACAACAACTTTGAAATCCAGATTCTGCTTTTTCTAATTTGTGCCTTTTTTACTATAATTTGTTTATATCCTTTTGGTCTCTGTGGACATGATTCAGTATCCTGCACCTGTGAACCTCAATCTGCTTCAGAGCATGTTTACTATTCCCATCCTATGACCACCCCCATCCAGCAGATTTTTTTTCCAGGCTAAACAAACCCATAGGGTGTATTTTCTAACTGTAGCGTATTTCCTTTCTGTGGATCCTCCCCAGTTTCTCCATGTCCTTTTAATAATAGCCAACACTGTTACCTTGGTTCAAGAGATTTTTTTTTTTTTTAGGGCTGTCTCCTATGTTCCTCTGTGAATGAATTCAGTCACTGCTTTACACAAATGGAGACACCCAGGGATGCTACCAGACATCCCTAAAACACTTTATTGATAAAGATTTCTTTTTGTCTCTTGGTAGCACCTCAACTTTTAAAGCCACTAAACTAGGTTACTGAACTAAGAAGTTCTGGCTTTGAAAATATCATTCCCACCGCAGGGAGAGAGTGAATCTGCTTGGAAGTACTCTCCCCATAAATGTTCTGTCTCAAGTACGCAGTAGCCCCCAAAGGCCCTGCAAGAACCAATTTTCATGCATCAGACAACAGGCCTAAAATAGTATCTTGCTGTGAAGGCAGATCATCTCTGGACAAGCGAAGACATCCAAAGTGCTGTGTGCTTGAAAGTAACCTAGATTCAGAGCTTCTATCTTGGAACCAAGAGGGGAAATGCTCTGGCACACTTGTGCTGTTATCAATTCAGTCATCCTAAGAAAGATTTGACTCAAAGGAGAATGTAAAGAAATGGAGAAGCTGGGGGAAAGAGACAGAGACAAAGAAAGACAGACAGACATAGATAGGTAAACAGAGATAGAGGCTTCTGGGGAGAACATGCTGTTGGTCAATTAATTACAACACAATCTGAAAAAGACTGGGAGTTTCTTATTCTGGAAGTCTTTAAAGCCATCTAGAATCTTAGAGTGATGAAATCATAAGCTATTAGGGACCTTAGGGATCAGAACTGTACTCAGGAGAACTGGGTTTGAGAATCAGCTCCTCCACTTACTGATTATTTGACCTCCGGCATGTCTCTTTCCCTCTCAGGTTTTCAGTTTTCCTGTCTGTAAAATTAGAGGGTTGGAATAGGTAATCACTAGAGGCTGACATTCTAGGATTATATCTACCAGAGTCAAACTTCTCCTTATTTCTTTGGGATGAATTAGATCTGCCTCTACTGAATCCAGGGAGCTAGGCAAAATGACCAATCCATCAACTTTTGGATTCCATCCTGACCCTGATTCCCAAGGATGCTCTTGTTCTTAATTAAAGCATTTTTTTTCCCATGAAGACATGGGTTGTTCAAAAAGTCAGTTCACAAGGTTAATTACTAGTGCACTATGCATTGCACTACAATATTGTTAGTTGCACAATATTTTGTTAGGGGTGTGTGTGTGTGTGTGTGTGTGTGTGTCTATAAAGTAAACCAGCTGTACTTGTTTGCTACTTGGGGGACCCTTAATTACAAATGGCTGATCTCCCAGACATATGGTCCCTAGGCACAGAGTATGCTTTGCTTTGATTTCCAGAAGCAAGAAGTATTTCTGCTACAGAAATTAATTTCCAATTTTCTGAAGTTTACAGGGAGGATTTTTTTCTTCTGTCGACAAGGGCCTGCAAAGCCAAAGGCAAAGTTTCTGGAAGGAAAAAGCAAGGCTGAACCCCAGAAAGGGAAAGACCAGCAGATACCAAAGGACCCTCTACTTTTACTCTTCAGATGCTGAGAGGTTAAGAGCACTGACATGGTGAGGATATATCATAGTTTTCAAGCTGGAAGGGACTTGTTTTACAGATGAGGAAAGAGACCCAGAGAGGATAAGTGATTTGTCCAGTGTCACATAATAAGTGTCAAAAGTGGGATTAGAACCTAGAATCTCTACACCCAAACAATCAGTCAGTAGGAATGTGTATCAAGTGACAGAAACTCTTCTAAGCACTGAGAATATAAAGATGAAAATGGAACTATCATCACCTTATGAAATTTACCTTCTATTGTGAGAGGCAACATGTACACAGAGAAATTCATATAAAATAAATACAGCAAATGCAGGGTAATTTTGATGAGGAAGGTATTAATAGCTGAGAAGGATCAGGAAAGATGTCACATAGAAGGTGGTATCTGAGTTGAGCTTTTAAGGAAATGGGAGATTCTAAGAGGTGGAAGTGAAGAAGGAGGACATTTGAGGCATATGGGACAAGCAATGAAGGAAATGGAGGTAGATGGAACGTGGTGTGTGAGGAAGCCAGTACTTTGCCAAATGTGAAACACAGCATTTTATCCTTCTACAAAATGACCGATGTTAGACTCTGAGGTGATGCTGGGTAGGAAAACACCAGTGAATTGTGGCTTAAATACTTATGATAATCCCTTGCCTTATAATCTGATCAGTAGAGCACCTTGGGAATTAACTTTCTGAATAAATTAAATGTATCATTGTGCAGTGTATCCCTGTTCCAAGGAAGGCAGCAGGTATTGACATCCTGATTTATAACAATGAGTAGTAGCTAGCACTTGATAACAACTTGGGGATCAAAAATACTTTTGCCGCAGGAATGTAAAATACAATTTTTGAGCCAACAGTACAATTGGCAACCCAGCTCTGAGATAATTAAGGTTTGAGAGACCCTAGAGTGGGCTGGCTTTCCCATTAAAGGGAGGTTTGTCATTTTGAATTTGAAAGATCTGAAAATCTTGCTGCAGAAATGTTGGGGCTGGGGAGGGGGGAGGAAGAGAGACAGAGAGACACACAGAGGGAGAGAGACAGAGACAGAGAGAAAGGGAGGGAGAGAGACAGAGACAAAGACAGAGACAGAGACAGAGACAGAGACAGAGACAGAGACAGAGACAGAGACAGAGACAGAGAGAGAGAGAGACAGAGAAGGGGACACACACACACACACACACAGAGAGAGAGAGAGAGAGAGAGAGAGAGAGAGGTTTCCATTTTAAGAATAGTGCTGGCTTGTGGTTATTGATTGTTCTAAAGAAAGAAGGTACCTGATACTTTTATTGAAGTGACTTTATACAAGACAGCAAAGCTAGACTTGTGCTAAATGCTGGCCTCCTCTGCCAAAGGTCACTGCTGTTTTCCAATCCTAAATAGTTTTATTTCCAAGATTCAAGAGCTTGGTAGGAGTGAATCACTTGGTGACTACGCATTGTGGGGCAGCAAGGGAAAACTTGACATAATGGATGGAATTCTAGACTCAGAGTCAGGAAGACCTGAGTTTGAATCTTGCCTCAGACACTTTCTAGGTGCACAACCCTGAGCAAATCACTCAACTTCCCTGAGCCTTGGTCCTCTCATCTGTAAACTGGGAATTAGCATAGCATGTATGCTCCAGGGTTGTTGTGGGGAACAAATGAAATATGTGTAAAGCACTTTTCAATCTTTAAAGCCCTCTATAAGTGCGAGCTATGGTGGCTGGACTCCTTCCCCAAAGTGGACCACATTTAGAGCAAATAAAATGGAAGATAGTTAAAGGCAATGGGGGTCAGGCTGTTGTCGGAGAGAAGGAAATCAGATGGTTCTGGGCAGGGCTAATCTCAGTGAGTATGAACTGATGTAAAAGTTGGATTCACAGCCCTGAAAGGTTCTTGTGAAAGACAAGCTTCACCTCTACAATATTAGGTCTTGGCAGCTTGAAACAGATCCTGGACTATGAGAGCCAATTGAAGCAAACTCTTATGGCAGCCACCTGATGTTTTACACTACCCTATTTTGGACCATCTCTATACAGGCCCCATTTGGGGCCTATATCCACTCATTGTTTACTCAAACATTTACTAAGCACCCATTCTGCTGATATGACACAAATGTGGATAGCTATAATATACAATATTATATGACAGATGCACAAGAAACAGCTATGGTGGGGGTGGGGAGAGTCCAGGGTGGAAGGTTGTTACTGACTGGCTGAAGAGGAAGATTAGGGAGGCTTCATAGAGAAAGCACCATTTAAATTAGAGAAATTCCAATAGAGGAAGAAAGGAAAGGGAGATGTGTCAGTCTCGGTCTGAGCAGAGACATGGGGATTGAACAATGTGAGGTGTATTGGGGGATTGAGAGTAGCCCAATTTGTCTGGACTACTTTTATCTATCTATCTATCTATCAACTTATATTTAGATATCTATTTATATTATTATATATTCATTATATTTTATATAATTCTATTTATATTTATTATATAGGATAATATTTACATATTATTTATTCAATAAATTTGAATAAATTGAACAGATGAATAATTAATCAAGGTCGTTACACTATATGTGAGAAGTCTTTGAAAGTCTTTGGACAAAATGGAGTGATACTCCACAGGAGTATATTTTTATTGGCTGAGGAGACTTTACCATGCCTGGTGGGGTTTTCTACAAAGTAGCAAGCCACCTCTGAACTGTGCAGGGCAGGAAGGAAGAGGAAATTATTTCAGACAAACTCCTGAGAAGAAATAACTTTGTATGAAGAACACCTCTGTTTTCTCCCCAGCCACTTAACCATTACGTGACCTTTTGAACTTTGGAGGGTTGGAGGATTTGGACTTCTCTGTGGTATCCTTAGCAGTGTCTGTATTAGGAACTAGGGACAAACTATACATGCTGAAAAAAGGCAGCTTTAGGACTCTACAAGGAGCCCAGCAAAAACCTGTACTATACCTAAGGGGAACATTTGGTCCAGCGAAAGGACCAGAAGATGTGATTCACCCACTTTGCCAAATGTACTCTAATCATGAGCCCCACTTTCCTCTGAATTCTGTAGGCTCTGGTGGGGAATATGTTACTGACTTTGGAGTGAGGGGTAAGGGTGCTGTATTGTCCCAATTTCTTATTGTTCCATCTTAGTAGACATCCCTTCTAAAAGCTAATTAAGCCTGGTTGACTAGTTGATATCAACTTATTATCAATAGGAGAAGTATGGTAGAGTGGGGCTCATGAGCTATATCATTAGAAATACTCCCTTCTCTCCTAGAGAAGCAAGCACCTTCCGAGAACATGACTTGCCAATGTAAATGGAGGTTTTAGAGAGAAGATCCAAGGCCTGTGCTATATATGTACAAGGGAGACAGCAGTGGTATGAATCACATATGGAAGGGGCACAGTAATGGAGATATGAAGGCCTATTTGGAGGTTATTGCACTTGTTGGATCAGGGAGTAATCAGGGCCTGGATGAAGGTAGTGTCAATGGAAATGGAGAGGAGAGGATAGAAATGACAGGTGTTATAGATACAAGATTGACAAGACTTGGTACCTGATTTGATATGAGAGCTGAGGAAGAGGGAAGATAAGCACTAGAGACACCAGCTTTCTTATCTAACTGTGGTAGAGCTAGCTTTAACTCAGATTAATTTAATCCAACAAGCATTTATTGAGTGCCTACTCTGGTCTAAGATAAAAATGAAACAGACCCCGATCTTAAGGAGCTGACATTCTACTATGAAGCTGGGGGGGGGGGGAAGGAAGGGGCAGAGAGGAAGAGGAAAGCAGAACACATACACAGATAAGAATATATTAAATACAAACAGAAAATTTATAGCAATTTCAGAAAGTGAAAAGGGGAATTGGGGAATCAGAAAATAGGAGTGAAACTTTAGCCCTACTGTGAAGGAAGCTCAGGATTCCATGAGGTGATGATGACGCAAAACCTCCAGCCAGTAATGGTTTGGCAGAGCATTTTGTTGTAACATCTGAATGAGTCAGAGTCCCCTGATCCTTGAGTTGCTCCTTTTGACAGCTATCTTATTTCTTCTAGACAACTAGAATTGCAAGAGCAGTAATTTACCAAAGTTATTCAACTCCCTGCCTTTTGCTGTTAAAATAAGGAGCCTGAAATAGTTAAAAATAGCTTTCCCAGTGTCTCTCATTTGTTGGCAGGGAACAGCCTTGAGAATTGCTGAATAAGGTTTGATGAGTATCACTCTTCATTGTATATATTGCTTATCAATAAAATGAATTGAGTTTCTTTATCTGTTCAATATTCACTCATTCAACACATATTGATTAAATTCCCAGTACTTCAGGGACTTATGCTAGGCACTAGGGAAGAAAAAAAATAAGGCACGGTTCCTGCCCTCACAGAGTTTATACTCTAGTTGATTGAATGACACAAGACTAATGAATGCTGCTGCAAAGAAGAGTTCAGTATGAGTGGAGGATGTATAGGACTTAGATCTACAGGACACCTTAGACATCATTTAAGATCAGTTTGAGAGGTAACCTTTCAGAGACACATTCCTAGAAAAAGCCACCTCTACTCATTTTCCATTTCATCTGCTCTTACTCATTTTATAGCCTTTGCAGCCTGGATTCTGACTTCAACACTCAACTGAACCTGCCTTCTCTAAGGTTACTGATGGATGGCCTCTTTTAAATTTAATGGTCTTTTTTCCCCATTCAGTTGTAATTCTTTTTGATTTCTCTCTGCAGTATTTGATGGTGTTGACTAGTCCGTTTTTCTGGATAGTCTCTCCTTTCTGGATTTCTGTGACAACATTCTCTTTTGGTTCTCCTTCTTCTTGTCTGGTAGTTCCTTCTCACCTTCCTTTGTTGGCTCATCATCCTTATCCTAGTCCCCTAATTATGGGTCCCCTTCCTAGGCTGTCTTCTTTTTTCTCCCTACTTTTTCTTTCAGTGACCTAATCAACTCTCATGAATTCATTACCTCTTTGCAGCTAACACAGATTTTTATAATTAGCTATAGTTTCTTTGCTGAACCCCTGTAACTGCCAACTACCAGTGAAATATTTCCAACTGGAGTTTCTGAAGGCACCTCAAACTCAGTATGTCCAAAATTACCACACTATCTCTCCACTCTCCCCCATGCCCCCAAACAAGGCCATGCCTCTTCCTAACTTCTCTGTTTCTGTTGAGGGCATTACCATCCTTTCATTCATTGAGATTTGCAACCTTGTACTCATCCTCAACTTTTGACTCTCCTCCTATCAGTTGCCAGCTCTTGTTGATTCTGCTTAGACAATATTTGTCCACCACAAGGGGGAACATGTCCCCCTTCTGAGTCATACAACCATTGCCAAGTTCAGGCCATCATCACCTTTCATCTGCACTATTTCAATCACTTCTTAATTGGATTAATTGGTCTCATTCCTCTCTAATCTATTCTCTACACAGCTGCCAAATTGATTACTAAAGCTTGGCCTTGTCACTTCACTGTTAAAGAAGCTCCAGTGGCTCCTTCTTGCCTTTAGGGTAAGAGATATCCTTTCTTCTTCTTCCCCCCCCCCCACTCAATTTAGCATTTAGAAATTTTCATAATCTGGCTCCAGTTTATCTTCTGAGATTTATTGAACTTAATTCCCTTTACACGATATTTTAACCAAGTGGCTTACTAACTGTTTTATGTCTAAGGTCCAATTTCATGTCATTATATGGAAAATATTAGGTTATCTGGTGTCTAATATTAGATTATTTAAATGGGAAGGGGGAAAAGAATGTTGAGCAAAATTTAAGTTCCTTACTATTGTTTGGAACTGACATCAGCAATACTACTGCTCCCCCCAAATCCCCTTTTGGTCTGTATTTGTGATTTCATCAATGTAGGAAGTTCCCAAAGAGTAAACTTCTTCTACAATGGCTGATATGAAACTTCTCTGCAGCTTAGAATCTTCAAGATTTGGATGGAGGCCTGTGAGATTCAGTGACTTGCCTAGAAGACCCCTTTCAATTCCCTTAGCTTCTTCCCACTTCAAACATCTTAGGCCTAAATTCCCCAATGACTAACTCAACTAACCTTTGGTTTTGCTATAACCTTACATTCTTCCTCTCCTACCTAAGGATCTTTCAAAATATGTGATTGGCTTTTATCTCCTTCTTTTATTGGATTCAGAATACCTTTCTTCATTTCAATACTGATCTTGATCATTACAGAGAGTCAGGATATCAGCTTTATGCTAGTTCTCATTCCTATAGAACAAAAATGTGATTTCTTGCAATGTTATTGTTTGAATGAATTGAAGTTCACATAAGCTCATCCTCTGTAGGCTCACTGAAAGCACTTTGGGACAACTTCAGTAGCTGACAGGGCCACAGAGATGACATATACTTTATCTTTGTCCCACATGGTTTTAATATTTTCTGTTGGGTCTCTATATTTTGGAAGCTTTTCATTACATGTAGTTTGGAGATTATAAATATTCAATATGCTGATGTTTATTAAAGCTGATGTTCTTGAACAATTATGGATCTAGAGAGTGGTGGGTAATAGATCTGCATGTAATGATGCTCCAGTTCCAGGTGAGTTTATTTGTTGAATTCTAAAGCATATTTTGAGGTTTATCATTTAAGGATTTGTCATCTGTTACTCTATAACTGATAGAAGGCTTTTGGTTTATAATTCTAACCACTTGGTTGTATCTATCTAGTTAACTGGAAGATGCTAAATTTCTTGCTGTGTTATATCACACAGTTACCACCATTTCCTTTCATAAACTGCAGTGTTCAATAAGTCCAGGGTCCTTAAGGTAATCAACCTTCTCTGAACTCTGGTGTCAATGTCTTGAATCTCTAATCAAAACTATAGTTTCTGTTAATAAATCTGCACGATTCAACCATTTTTTTTCCAGATGCTTCTTTGTCAATGTACTGTTGGGTGAGTTCATGTGAATACCTTCTGATTCTACCCTTGGTCTTAGCCATATCTTAGGCTCTGCCCAGAAATAAACCAGTTTTGATACACACACACACACACACACACACACACACCCCTTTAGGCTTTATTATTGCTTTGTGAAATGAGTTCTCTTTGTTCCAAAAGTATTTCTCTAAATTTTTAACCTATTTGTCATGTGTTCTGATAACATTTATCAATTTTCTTCCTCCTTTTTGACAACGAAGTCTTTCAATAGCTGCTTTGTGACAATTAGCCCTGTTTCATTAACATTATGTGGATGTTTATTTGGATGCTTTTTAAGTCTCTTGTCATCCATTTTAGAACGCAAGAATGTACATTAAGATTGGTATTGTATAAGTCTTAATTGTTCTAGAAGTTTTCTTCCCATTATATTTTGACCCCATAATGCCATTTAGTCTCAACATAAATAGCCCCAGCTTTCTCATTGATAATTTCATGCTTGATATGTCTCATTTATCAAACTATTTGTAAGTAGCATTTTCATCCACTGGTTCAATCTGACACCTGGACACAAGCCTGGAGCCTTTAGTCTTTTTTCTTCTTTGGTGTACTTTAATAATTTTATACATAGCGAATTCAAATGATATTTTTATGTCATTGGAGAAAGTTTCTGTGAGTTGAAATGTGTTTAGTGTTTCTTTTGGTGGAGCCATATAACTTGATATCACCCATGTGCAAAAAGTGATTAATGTGGCATTTAGGTACAACTTCCGGTATTGACAATCAAAATGGGCTCCCAGCACTTAGTTCAATCAATTGCCCTTGAAGAGTTTGGCCTTTATTTCCTCGATTAAATTAGGAGTCCTTGACGACCTCCTTGCCTCAAGGGAAAGCCTAGTTTACATTGGTTTGAGTGACTTGTTTGTGACATCAGAGGCTTTTAGACTACGTGGGTTTAAGAAGCATTTTTGTTATACTTTTAGGTCACATGGGTGAGTCGCATGTGTGACTCGCCCTTGACCCTGAAAAAGATATAAAACCAGGCATTAGCTTTCCATTTTTCAGAGCTCTGACCCACAGACGTATGCGTGACCTGGGCCAGCTATTGTTATGAGCTCCCGGGGCTGAACTTAGATGAATTGTATTTGGCCTGTCTGTCGATGTTTGTAATTTGTTTGTATTTGCTCTGAAGTTCAGGGTGCTGGCTTTTCCCCCTGAACTAGGTGAATGGTATTTGTGTGCTGGATTAAAGTAAGCTTGTTAACCCCTTAACGTTGCTTTCTTTAGTAAAGCAGATCAAAAGAACCTGGGCTTGCAGCGTTCTGTGAACTGGTTGTTGTTGATTTTACACCCCCCACAGCAGCTGCTAGCTGGATTGTTGAAACACTTCCTCTTGACTGGGAGCCATACTTAGTTCTATTCAGCAAGGATGTTAATGGGTTTAGGGCTAGGCAGAACAGTAACAGGCCCCTAGAAAAAACCAAAACAGGTTTTACATAAATTGTTCTTGACATTATTGTGCCAGCGGCATGTCTTAAGTAGAGAATAGCTTTCCATATAGATATAAAAATTTTCTATCATTCTCATTCTATTTGCATCTATTTTTATATACTTGAAATTTATAAATAATGTTATCGTTGTATTGTGGCAGTGTGTACTGAGTCTTTCTCTCTCAAGGTCCACAGTTCTTTGTCAAATAATTAAGGTATAATCATTTCAATAAAAAATTAATGGGATTTATTTATATTTTGTTGCATAAAAATGTAGTATGTGGAAAATTATAGGAGTCACATAGTTTTCCTCCAACTTTACCCTCTTATTAGTATTATTAACAGAACTTATAGACGTTACCTTCAGCAGAGAAATTAAATCACTGCCCCGGAAATTCAGTTGCATGAGCCATGATTTTTCACAATCACCTTCTGATCTTTCCTGATCTCTCTCTAGGTTAAAAGCCTGCAATTCCCTGCAAATACAACTGGACTCAACCCTGTTAATTCCCTCACCCTATACAAAATAAATATCTGAAATTCATCATCCATGTAGAACTGGGATAAGAAATTTCAACACTTTTCACATTTATTTTGTATATATTCTGAATAGATTTATGCATGTATATATTATCTCTTACGGTAGAATTAAGCTTCTTGATAGCAAGGATTGTTTTATTTTTTTTTTTGTCATTTTATTCTTAGAGCCTAGCATAGTGCTAGATACATAGGAGGTGCTTAATAAATACTTATTGTCTAGTAAAGTTGGGATAAATACTATTTCACCTGAATATAGTACAATAATGTCAAACACTTTCAACTACAAACACACACACATTTACACTTTTTTTCCTCTTTTTGTTTGAAATGTGATTTCATCAATGTAGGAAACTCCTAAAGAAGAAATTCTCTCTACTAATACAAATAAACTGCCCTGCAACTTATAGCCTTAGAGCAGAGATTGGCACTTTTTAAAAAATTTAAATTTAAATGCAAAAACTTAAATACTCAATAAGAAAAGAAGAAAAAAAGCATTGCCATGTGCACAGTAGAACTTGAGAGGATTCAAAATATACAGCAATAAATTTCCATTTCAAGGAAGCCTATATAATAAATACTATGCGTTGT
Source organism: Trichosurus vulpecula (assembly GCF_011100635.1). NCBI lineage: Eukaryota > Metazoa > Chordata > Mammalia > Diprotodontia > Phalangeridae > Trichosurus > Trichosurus vulpecula. The sequence goes on along the minus strand of NC_050575.1, from coordinate 170,752,269 downwards.
GTTCAGCAGAGTTGTCCATCTTTTCTTTGCTTCCTTGTAAGTTTTCTTTGTTCTCTGCTGTGCACTTTTTACTTTGTTCTTTTGTTCCCCTTTCCTCCCCTCCCCTCCCCTAAGATGGTACAATTAAATGAGGATACACAAACACACACACATATATGCACATTTATACATACATACATACATACATATATACACATATACACAAAGATACATGCATACATATACACATACATATGTACACTTACATACATATACATATACTTAGATAGCTATAATCATACTCACATATAGACATATATTCATATGCATCTATGCAAGACCATATAACTTCCTGTTTTTGTGCCATTGGTGAGTGAAGAATTGTATTACATTTTTAAAATAAAGTTTTATGTATTTAAAAATGTAAAAAAGTCTTGGCTTAGGGCCATACAAAAACAGGTCTTTGGCAGATTTGGCCCTCAGGCAGTAATCTGCAGACTTTCTGGTCTTAAAGAGTAGCCTTGGGCATTTTTTAACTGAGGTGTGGCCACTGCACGTGCCACAATTTCTTGGAACCACAGGAGTTGGATGACAGGTGGACACCAAAGGTGGATGAGCAAACCTGAAAAGGGCTCAGCAAACACTCACAGCAGAGCTGCTAGTCATCCCTGAATACCCCATACACCATACCCTGGTAAAACCATCTTGCCAGACAGGCTAAACTAGGTTGAGGGTAAATGACAGGCCTCACACCTGTTGGTGAATTAGGGAGATGTCCACCACAAGCGTGTGAAGGCTTCTCCCAGCAGAACTGGCAGATAAGAACAATTTCTTCCAACGGCCATGGAGGTGGCCGAAGTAGTGAAGTGGAGTTCTTAGAGCTTGGTCGGACATCGAAGATTCCAAGGTCATCTACTGAATCCTGGGCGATCACCAGTAGTGCTGACTTTTGTCTTATCACGGCACTTTAATGACTCTGGAAGAGAGAGTGAGGACAAGGAATCCGTGCAACTCTGCCTCACTTAAATCCAATTCACAGTGAGGGAAATGATTGTTAATAACCAATAATTTGGAGAGATTCAGTGTTCTCTCCTTCTTCAAAGGATTTAACAAAGTTCAGTATCTTGAAGGACATTGCTAATAATGAGATTGGACTAACTTTCTTGTTCAAGACGCTACCCTGGTTTGAGTGGGGCATTCGTTCTTTGAATAGATGGCCCAAGGCTGTGGGTGATCTGGGTGTAGTGATAGTATCTCTGTCCAAGGGTGACATGATATCACTCTCAGCCCCTCACTTTTAATACAGCCTATCTTCTATTGTATTAAACAATCAGAGTTGATTGCCTCTCCTCTTCCAAAAGAACACATAAGTTCTGAGCCTGCCTCCATGTTCTCTTTGGTCTAATAGAGACTGATAAATGGCCATCCATTTATTAATAATGTGCTGGCTTTGTTAATAAAATGATTAAATTAACCAGAGACTATGTCTCTTGAACCTTTTTAATCATCACAATGGGCAAGTCAAGACAATACCCCATGATGTCATTGGTCCTCTTTGAAAATGTAGGATGAACAAGAGCCTTGGGCATTCCTAGGTCAAACAACTTGCTCAAGATCACACAGTCAGTATTATCAGAGGTATGATTTGAATCCAAGTTGTCCTGATTGGGAGGTTAGCTCTCTATCAAACCTTCATCTACTTCTTCCCCAGCTATACAGACAATAAGCACTTTCAACTTTCTTCATATATAGCTATGATAAACACCTGTGGAAGAGGTGTCAAGGGCCTTCCGTTCTCTCCCACATGCAGCCAGAATAAACAATTTTAAATTATCTCATGTGCAGCCAAGAAAAACGCTCACAAGACCCCCAGTAAACTTCCTATGTGGAGTATCAGGGATAAGCCAACCAGTAGAAGCTGAGGCCCCAGCATTGGGGAGAGATTGGGGCAAATTAACTCAGCAGCTCTGGGCTTGAAGAAAGGAACTAGCAACATGTGGTTTGGTAACAGGCACTGCCACTTCTTGCTTTAAATGAATAAATAAAATCATATATATACATATGCATATACATATGTAAATATCTAATCCAATACTGCATGTAATTAAGAAAGTGTAAAAAAAAGAAAACATGTATCTCCATAGCATTCATTCATTTTATTTGACAACCATTTTCTAAACTCCTGCCACAAAACACTTTTGGATTATCTGTGGCAAAGATTCCCTTCGCTGATGCATATATAGGGTTGGCTGCATTTGCAAGTGACCTCATCCATGATTACACTTATCCATGATCACACTTAACCATGATCACACAGTTTGTATGTGTTTAAGGTGGGAGTTGAGCCAAAATTTCATTTGTTCATTTATTCCTTCAAGAAGAATGAAATGGGCCAAGAAGGTTTGAAATGGAAGGGTAAGAGAGAAAGGAAGAGATCATCAAATGGCCAGTGTGATGGGTAATAGACAGGAGTTGGTAAATGTTTAACAACTCAGTCTTTGAATAAAAAGGCAAACTCAACACACTTTTAAGCTTGATCTGCATTATTAACATTTTCTCCATCACTTTTTCTAATTTCAAACAATAAAAAAAAAGAAATAAATCAAGGCCTGATTTGTAGCATTTGCCCAATTTCTAAGTTCTAAATGCTAACGCTGAAAATTTAACAATCAGCTCTTTCCAAGCATTTTTTCTTTTAAGCTTTCAACAGCACACCCCTGGGAACAGAATTACAATGACCAGATAGTTCTGTCATTTAATAGACAAACCTTTAGACGTTTCTCCCAGCAGCCCATGCCCATTTCCGGTCTTCCATACTTCCTGAAAACTGTTAGCTACCCAAGCCTCTTTAAATATTTAGGCAGAAATGATGCGAAGCTCCAGCTCCAATGGCCTGGTCCAAGGCTTTAGACCATGATGGCAAGCTTTCAAAACTTAATTTTAATATTTTGCTGGAAGAAAATTGACCCAGAGAGAAAGCTGTAGCTTTTTAAAGCATTAAAATGCAAACAGGAGCTTGGGTAAATCCAGCATGTATTTCACTTAAAGAAAAAAAATGTTCACTTTACATGCTGCTTGCTCGGGCAGTGCTCCCCTGGTAGAAGCCACTGAGTTATTAGGTTGCGCGTGTGCAAGAGCTCTTTTGCAGTCTAGTGCATTAGGAAGGCTGATGACTGTGGTATAATGATAAATCAGGACTTGCCTCTGGCCAAATGAATTCTTAATTTGAAGGAAAGGAGAAGATACAAGTGGCTTTCATTGCACTTTAGCAAATAAGCAATCTCATGGACACCAGCAACTGAGTGGACTGTTAAGTTTCATTCCTCAAGTTCCCAGGGTGGGCTTGGGAGGGTCTGCCCTGCTCTCCTAGAACAGTAGGTTCCATGTTGGAGTAGAACACAAGCGTTTCCCCTGCAGACAGGGACCACTTCAGAAAATAACTATCTGACCTGCCCTTGTCTTCAGTTAAGAGAGATCAGCCCAAGTGGTCAGGTAGCATGCACTTTAATCTCCACATTGCTTAAGGAAGCCCTATGGATACATCTTGGTGTACTGAGTGTTGGGCATGAGTTCAAACCTCAGCTTCAGACATTTAACAGCAACATTTAAGATCAAGGGCAAACCTCTTAATTCTCTGAAAGTCAGTTGCTTCAACTTAAAACATGATAGAACTTGTGATTTCATTTGTCTTGGGAACTTTTTAGGAGGATATACCTTCTACCAAGACAGAGCTCTGCCTGCTCTGCAATGAAGTCTTACGGCGATGTCTGAGGACAGGGAGAGGGTGACTGTCTTGTCCGGGATCACACAGTCAGTGTGCATCAGAGCTGCAACAAGAATCTGGGTCTTTCTGATTCTGAGGCCGGTTCTTTACCTGCTACGTCCCAGTGTGTAAAGCAAATGTAAAATGGAAATCAAACAGCATTTAACTCACGTGCTTGTTGTGAGGCTCGAAGGAGATAATGTACACAATATGTAAAGTGCTTTGCAAACCTGAAAGTATTACACAAATGGGAGCTAATAATTATTGCTGAGGTGGAATTCAAGGCCCAGAGAACTCACATTTCCAGTTTATAGTCTGAAATAGCTTTGGGCTTTACATGTTGAAACAGCCCCACGAGGTAAGTAGTGCTAGTGCTTATCTTCTCCATTTTAAAGATGTGGAAACTGAGGCTCAGAGAGTCTAAAGTCATTTGCCCATAATCATGTGACTAACGTGAGACAAAGCCAGGATTTGAGCCCAGGTCTTTTGACTCTGAAGCCCATGCTTTTCCCGATTTGCTGTGCCATTTCCACTTTACCAGGTTGCCCCTAGCTTTAATTAGTCTACTTTCAATGAAACGGAGGACTGAACTCTTAAACCACATTTGTGAGAAGGCCACTAAATTAGAATTCATGAACATTCAGGGCAGCGGTGGAGCTGGAGTTTGCTGACGGTTAGCAAAACCTCTCTTAGACTCCAAGGAAGTTAGAGCTAGAAGGGGTGTTAGAGATCATCTAGTCTAGTCGCACCATTTTACAGAGGGAGAAACCAAGGGCCAAAGAGATTAAATGACCAGGCTGGTGTCTCCAGACCAATGTCACCTGGCCAATGTCACCTGGCCAGTGTCACCAGACCAATGTCTCCAGGCCAATGTCACCAGGCCAATGTTACCCAGATAAACAGTGGCTATAGTAAGATTAGAACCCTGGCTCTTCTCATTTCTCTTCAGTGTCACTCTTCACAGATAATGCAAATTAATAGAGTAAGCAAGATTTCAAGTGTGGAAGTGGTGGTAGTAATGTTTTAAATCATTTAAAATTGTTGAGAGAATAATCTATCTCCAAGCCACTTTTAGAAGTAGGCACTTATATACAAATAACTGCTATGCTGCTCATTAGAATGAGTCCCCTTAGGAATCTACCAAAAATATTTTGCTAAGTTTTAGCCACTTTGCATACTTAGATTGAGCAAAATGGGATTTCCTTGAAAATATTCCTTAATTCAGCTTCTTCATGAATTCAGACTGGGCCTTTTTTTTTTTAATTGAGATGGTGCAATGAATAAGACTGGCTGGTTTTCCAAAATTCCTTGCTCGTTGAAATCAAACTGGCCATGTGCAAATGATACCATGTTGGCCCCATATTGAGCCCCTTCCCCCCAACTATGTTTTTAAAACTTTTATTAATAAGATGGCAAGTTGGCTTGTAAATGGATTGTACAGCTTACTAATGTATCTGTAACTTAGAATTATTTATTGCCAGTGATTGCTCTGCCTTGGTTTTCAATGCATAATTCATTTTTCAGAGCCTGTTTTTCTGAGCTCAATTCGGAATGGAAGGGAGGAAAGTCCACAGTTGAGACATTTACTGTGTACATCCTAAAAAAGGAGATCTGGAGCTTAGCTGTGGATTAGGGGTGGGGTGAGGTGGGGTGGGAAGGTAGCTGCACCTACAAAGAATAACCAAGAGACAGAGAGGACCAATGGAAAGAGCTCTAGACTGATAGTTCTTGCTCTGCTAATGACTAGCAATCTGGCATTGGGGAAGATACTGCCTCCTTTCTGGGCTTCAATTTCTTCATCTGTAAAAAGAGGGAGTTGGGTTAGATGCTCTCTTTCAGCTCTGACATTTACGAGGACAATCTAGGAAGATTCTATGCTTAAATTTCAAAATCATTCTTTAAGAACAGTGCTCCCGAGTTTTCAGCAGGGTACAGCATAACTGAACATGTGTGTGGGGATGTGGGACTGCCGTAAGGCATCGCCAGATTTTGGATGGAGGTTTAGAGGCCTAAACTGACTTTTAGTAAGAGGACCATTGCCTACCATGCCAGGTAGATGGACTTCTGGCCTTCCTTTTAACCCCAAGGACACGGAATTGTCACAGCATCCATCACATGCCCCTAAGAGTAATGTAACAAGAAAGGAGGTTTTGAATAAAATAGGTAAAAAATAAGCCAGGGTTGACTTTCTAAAATTGGGCATTATATAGCTCACTGAGGATAATAACCATCCCTCCCTCTCCCTCCTTCCTTATTCTTATCTCCCTCCCCCTTCCTTCATAAAGCCACATCACTGCTACCGTGAGTCTGCTGTTCTAAATATCAGATCTTGTCATTTGCATTCATCCTCATAAAACTTAAGCCTCAGAAGAACAGCAAATGCCACAATAGCTCAGCAAGGATGTAAGCAATAATATTAAGGATGAAAAGCATGCAATTCAAAGATTTGAAGGATTGGGGTGAGTAGGGACCAGAGTGTATGGAATACTAAAAGTAGCAAGGAGGCCAGAGCATCTATTCATACACATTCCTGCATGTGGAAGGAAAGAGGACACATCCAATCCCATTAAGATATCTTTGTCTGTACTCATTTCTGTCTCCCCCATCTAGGCGTGCTAGGTGGTGCATTATCCCTTCCAAGGAAAGACTGGGCCATTAAGGGGGACAGAGAAAATGAAGACATTGGAGCTTTGCCATAAGGCTGTGCTACTTTGGGGTAGGCCTTATAGACAAAGCTTTCCTATAACAAATATATCATTAGTTACTTAGTCTTTGATTAGGTATCCAACCTGTGCAGTGAATAAAGAAGTTTAAGACAAGATCTCTGTGACAAATAAGAACTTAGAATCTACTTGGGGAGACAAGATTTAGTTCCAATTTCTATAGAGTTTAAGGCATACAAAACACTATATATTCACAACTCCATGAGGCAGTTAGAATGAAAAGTTAGTATCATTTTATAGAAAAGAAAAATGAGGCTTGTGGAGAGGTCCCGTGACTTGTCTCTGGATACCAACCAACCAATCAATAGGCAGCATGGTATGGTGGAAGATATGTGGGAAGTGGAATTAGATGACCCAAGTTTGAATCCTACTACTTACTAGCTGTGTAACTTGGAGTAAGTCACTTAACCTCTCTGGGCCCCAGATTCCTCATTTGTAAAATAAGGATGCTGGATTAGATGAGTTCTAAGATCCCTTCCAGCTCTAAATCTATGACCTATACCCCATACCATCTCTATGACCTATTGATTAAGTTCTTACAATGTGTTAGGTGCTGCCTTACAAAGATCAAAAAAAAAAAGTTCCTATTTTCAAGGAATTTATGTTTTATCATGGTAGATAACATATACACATACAAAAAACACATATACAAGATATATGCATGTGCATACACACACGTGTGTACATATATGTATATATGTATGCATGTACATATGTGTGTTTACTTATACACGTGTAACCTAAGTACAAGATAATTTTTGGGGAAGGGGGAGAGAGCAGTGAGGGGAATGTCCAAGAAAGACTAGCTGTAGAAAAAGTTGCTTGAGATGGTCTTTGAAGGAAACTAGGTATTCTGAGAAGCATTGGTAATGAGACCCTGTTTCAGGCACAGGGGACATTTGGCACAAAGGCGTAGAGATAAGAGATGCTGTATCATAGATAAGGAATAACAAAAAGGCCAGTCTGGCTGGAAAGCAGAGAGTAAAGGGGAGTGACGTATATTAAAGCTGGGACCTGGTTGTTAATTGCTTTCAATCCCAAACTGAGAGTCTATATTTGATCCTAGGGGTCATAGGAAGTCACTGGAGTCTATCAAGTAGGGAAAGTGACATAGACAGACCTGTGCTTTAGAAAAATCACTTTGGGGCAGGGAGAATTCTGCGACCATGTCAGAGTAGGTCAGAAAATTCCAGGCTCTCCAGATTTCCTCCACAAACAAGACAAAACAGTGCCTCAGGGTGAACGCAGAGCAGCAAAAATAAACAAGAGTTGGGGCAGAGCAGTGGTCCTCCTGGGACCACTGAAGAAGAGGAGAAGAAAGACCCCAGGATGAGGTTCAGGCTGAGTGAAGTGTAAACACCTCCAGGCTATCTCTGCTGAAATAATAAACAACAAGCCCTGGGGGCAGCTGGGTTAGGAGGTAGCTTCAGCCTCAGTCACAGGAATTCTCACCTCACAGACAGTGTGGGGGGTCAGATATCTGAGCTGGGGAAGATTGAAGGAACCTCTGCTGCTGAGAGATTCAAGGCCTGGCACTATGCTGCCAAGAGAAGGAATCAACACACTGACAGGTGAGTGCGGAAGCAGTCGGTTGGGTTCGCTGCTGGCTGTGGGTACTTACAGGAGAGTTGAGTTCTTGGTCTTGGTTCCAGGCCAGAGAGGAGAACTGAAGGTCATAGTCACCAGAGGGCCCTCAGGGAGCAAAAGCATTTCCAGTATAGTGTGCCACAGGGCCCCAGCTGTGGCTTGGATGGGGAAAAGACTACAGAGGTTGAGCCCAGGACAAAGCTAAAAAAATAACAGTAAGAAGGACGTGAAGCCAGAGGCACCACCCCCTAAACCCCAGGACCAGAGGTGATTATAACAAGCGGTTAAACACAAAACAAAAATGAGTAAGCAAAGGAGAAAGAATCTAACCATAGACAGTTACTATGGGGATAGAGAAGACTAGGCTTTGTTTTCAGAGGAGGATACTGAAGCAAAAACAAACAAACAAACAAAAAAACCCACAAACCAAACCAAAAATCCTCTCCTATCCCTACTCTCCTATCTACATCAAATGGTCACCTGCCCAAAAAGAATTCTTAGAAGAACTAAAAAAAGACTTTAAAAATCAAATAAGAGAGATGAGGAATTTTTTTTTAAAAATAAGAACAATCCAAGAAAACAAAGAAGATTATGAAAAGAAAATCAACCAGCTGGAAAAGGAGATCCAGAATCTTAGGAAGAAAACAACTTCTTGAAGGCTAGAATTGGGCAAGGGGAAGCCAAAGATGTTATAAGAGACCAAGAAATAACAAAACAAAATGAAAATAATAAAAAATTAAAAGAGAATGTAAAGCATCTCATAAGAAAAACAAGAGATCTGGAGAACCGATCGAGAAGAGGAAACATAAGAATAATTGAACTACCTGAAAGCTATGACTGAAAAAAGAATCTTGATACAATAACACAAGAAATGATAAAAGAAAATTGCCCTGAAATTTTAGAACAAAGGAGGAAAGTAGAAATAGAAAAAAATCCACTGATTACTACCTGACAGAGATCCCAGAATGAAAACTTACAGTAATATCATAGCAAAATTCTCAAACCCCCTGATTAAGGAGAAAAAACTATGAGCAACAAGAAAAAAAACAGTTCAAATACCTCAGAGCCACAATTAGAATTACAGAAGACCTAGCAGCAGCTACATTAAAAGACCACAGGTCTTGCAGCACTATATATCACAAAAAAGGCCAGAACTTGATAGAAAATTTGACATACAAGATCCAGGAGAAATATAGGGTAAATATCACAGACCACTAACAAGGGACTCAATAAGGACAAATTGTTTACTTTTTATATGAGGAAATGTAAACTGTATTTTCCTTCTTTATAACGTTTCCTAAAAGCAACATGTTGTTGAATTCAAATTTTTAATCCCAAATTTTATGGGTAAATTCATCCCATTCCCATTCTAAGCTACCAGGAAACATTATAAAAATGAGAGTTACACACAAATATAAAATAAAGGGCAGGGGTAGAATGAATTACGTAAAAAAAGCAAGGGTAGTAATCATGATCTCAGACTAAGTTAAAGTTAAAATAGATTTGATCAAAAGAGAAAAAAGGAGAAATTATACTATACATCAGCAATATTATTCAATATTGTTTTAGACCATTTAAAATACCTAGAAAGTATAAAATACTTGAGCATATACATGCCAAAACAGAAGCAGGAACTATATGGACATAAACATAAAATACTTTTTATACGAATAAATTAAGATCTAAATAATCAAAGTAATATTTGTTATTCATGGGTAGGTAAAGCCAATATAATTTTAAAAATGATAATTTTACCTAACTAATCTATTTATTCAATATCATCCCAACTAAATTACTAAAAAGGTTAGTTTACTGGGTTAGAAAAAAATAATAACAAAGTTCATTTGGAAGAACAAAAGGTCAGGAACTTCAAAGAAATCAGGGAACAAAAATGTAAAGGAAGTAGATTCAGCAGTATCAGACCTGAAACCATATTAAAAGGTGAGAGCATTATTCAAGTGTAAAAAGAATAATTTTGATTATTTTAAATTAAAATTTTCTTGTATAAAGCCTATGTAGCCAATAATAGAACGAATGCAGAAAATTGGGGGGAAAACCCTCATAGACAATCTCTCAGGATGTGATTGGATTGAAATATAGCTGTGGTGTAGGAAGTAATGAGCTGGTTGATTTAGAAAAGCATGGAAAGACTTGGACTTATGAAAGAAGATGCTATCCACCTTCAGAGGTACAGATGATAGGAAGAATAAGCACATTACAGTCTCACATATATGTGTATGAGTGTATATGTGTATGTATATATATGTTTATAGATGTATATGTACACACATACACATATTCACACTTAAGTGTAGCCCTCTTTGGGTAGTGGTGGTGACAGGGAATAAAGTAAAAAGTGCACAGCAAAAAACAAAGAAAACCAACAAGGAAGCAAAGAAAAGCTGGGCGGCTTTGAAAACATCATGTAGTATTTATTATATAAGCTTTCTTGAAGTGGAAATTTATTGTTTTATATTGAACCCTCTCTTATGGTCTGTTGTGTACATGACAATGGTTTTTTTCTTCTCTTATTTTGTATTTAAGTTTAAAATGTAAAAAATTACAAAAAAAATGAAAAAATTACTTTGACATCTGGGTGGTGAATGAATTGGAGAGGAAAGATACTTAGGAGAAGAGACCAATTAGGAAGCTATTGCAATAGTCAACATGAGGGGTGATGAAGATCTGACATAGGGTTTTGACCATGGGAATGGAGTGATGGGGACAGATGTGAAGGAAGATGGGAAGGATGCAGTGGAGGTATAAGTGAGAAGATTTGGCAACTGATTGAATAGATTGGGTAAGGGAAAGTGAGGAATGAAGGATAATGCTACGGCTGCAAATTGATGTAACTTGAAGGACAATGGTGCTCTCAACAGAAATAGAGAAGTTTTTTTTAAAAAGAAGTGTGGGATTTGGGGAAAAGATAACATGCTCTGTTTTGAATGTGTCGAGTTTGAGATAACGATGGAACATTCAGTTCAAAATATGCAATAGATTGTTGATGATGAGAGGGTTGGAATTGAGCACAGAGAGCCTAGAGCTGATTGTGTTGATCTGGGAGTCATCTGCAGTTCTGCTTATTGAACCCATGAGTGCTGATTAGGTCACCGAGGGAGAGAGGGTAGAGTAGAGGACTAGGACAAAGCTTTGGGGGTACACTTATTATTGAGAAGTGTGATAAGGGAGATGATCCAGATAAGAGGATAATGATGAAGGATTGATGCCCTGACAATCCAGAGAGGAAGGAGACTAGTGCACAGTGTCAAATGCTGTAGAGAAGTAAAGAAGGATGAAGATCAAGTTAGAGGAAAGAGGTTGACTTCTACCAGTCTGGTTTAGAAAACACTTTTGATCCGTCATCTGTAGGTATAGAAAGTTTGGAGGCTCTTACTCCAGCAATAGAGATGGGTTGCCTTTAACCGTCTCCACTTTCTTGCCCAGGAACCACATTTGTGAGCAAGAACAGCTTTTCTCAGGAGGAAGTTGACTATCTCTGTGAGAATTGAAACTGCAATCTTGGCCTCATTAGTAGGGTGCACCAACCAACCCAGCAAATTATTTAGACACTTACAGAGCTTTTGGGAAGGGTATGTTCAAAATGAAAAATAAAAAGATCCACAGAGGAAAATATAAAAACATATCTTTTGAAGTCTTTGTGTTCAGAGATTAGACTTGTTCAGCTTGGGTCCAGAAGACAGGACTAAAAACAATGAGTGGAGGTTGACAGGAAGGTAGATTTTGGCTTAATATAAGGAAAAATTTCATTAGTAGAGTTGTCTAAAAGTGGAATGGGATGCCTAAAGAGGTAGCAAGTTGCTCATATCTGGAGATATTAAAACCCAAACCAGATAACTACTTATTGGGAATATTGTAGAGAACATTGCTGTTTAGTTAAGGGTTGGACTGAATGACCTCTGAGGTCCTTTCCAATTCTGTCTGAGAAAGTCAAGTCCAGTAGACTTTCCCATGAGAATGAGAAAGCTTAAAAAAAGATGCTGGTAATTGATTCATAATTAAAAACAAACACTGTTGTGTTTGAACATACCATGTGGTCTATCTTAGTTGCTGTGCAGAAACCGAAGTGAGCATAAATTCAGAGAGCCCTACTCCACCCACTAACACTGAACTGAAATTTTAAGAAGTGAAATAGTATTTCAAGATGGGGCTCAGCAGATCTGCTTCCAATCTGCCTGAGGGGAAAGGAGATATATTGAGTGACCTTGGGTTTTACTGTTTTAATTAAGGGATCATCAGATGACACTGAAATCACAGTTTCAGGGTTAGTATGATATTAAAGGCAAGGCATCTGAATTAGAAAGAGCAGCAGGATGGAGTGGTATGTAGTATATGCTATGATAAGGGTGAGCTCTCAGATGACTGAGAGTTTGAAATATTCCCCTTTTAACAGAATGGTGGAGACCTGCTGAAGTCCTGAAATTGTCTTCCCTCAAGAAGTTAAATCTTGTTCAGTATCCCAGGAGGAGGTCCTTTCTCTCTGTCATAACTCAGGTCAGAAATTACTTCTCTCCTCACCAAATTGCTCAAAGCCACTGCTAAGAAAGTTCCAAAGGGGTAATATAAGAAAGACCAGCAGAAATCAGGGAAATATGGAGGTGCTATTAATAGGCACTTAAAATATTTTCTCAATTTGAAATAGAGCTACCAAACTCAAACTAGTCCCCTCTCCTTTTTTTTTCTTTCTTTGAATGAGGCCCAAGTTATGATTAAGCCACCTCTGTACTTTGGGATAGTAACTCATGCCATGGTTACAGTCACTAATGCTCCATCAGTAAGCATTGCCAACATTTGCTAATTAACCATTAACTATCTCCCAAAGGGCGATGATGGAAATTGAAGCCAAGAGAGGAAGTGATTTGCATGAACCACAAAGACAGAAAGCGTCAGAGCTGGGACTAGAACTCAAGACTTGTTTTCAAATATCCATCACACTTTAGATGTCATGCTTGGAAAATAACAGAAGGGGATAGAAAAGGAAACCCACATCAGTGATCACTCTTTGAAATGAAAACTTGGTTCAACATGACCAACAGCTACCTTGGACAGCACAGATGGGCATGAATAATTCAAAAAATTAGCAGGCAATTACTATCAATGTGAATTCTTCCAACCTTGCTTATTTCTGAATCTAAATTCCAGCTCCTGCCATCAGTTCAAACTGCATCATGATAGTATGGGGTTTCATGGTGAAGTCTGGTGTGTTAGGGTGAGGAGTCCTGGAGACTTGGGTTATAGGTCTGCTGTGCTGCTGTCACCTAGCCTCTCTGGGTCTCAGTTTGTCCTCCTGCAAAATGGAAGGATTGGACTAGATGATCTCCAAAGGTCTGTTTCTGATATTTTATACAGGTTAAGAAATTAATGGGGGGGGGGGCAGCTAGGTGGCGCAGTGAATAGAGCACCAGCCTTGGAGTCAGGAGGACCTGAGTTCAAATTTGGCCTCAGATACTTGACACTTGACTAGCTGTGTGACCGTGGGCAAGTCATTTAACCCCAATTGTCTAGCCCTCCCTCCTCCAAAAAAATAAAGAAAGAAGAAATTAATAGGGGGAATCTAAAGACAAAAAGAAGAAATCAATTTAGTTCAACAAGCAATAAGTAGACTGAAAGAAACAGAGTATGAACATTGAAAGGAAAAGGGAAGAAAGAAGCGCAGGTAAAGAACAAAGAGACTCAGGATAAAATCCCTTTAGAGAGCATCACTTCTGTTTATTATTCCTCATTTTCTGTGTTTCACATAAGTTACAAGATAGACCCTAAGTATAAACCTGGTCCTCTGAGACTCCTTTGGATATAGGCTGGATCCAACTTTGAAAGAATGAGTGGCATAGTTCACTTACCTTAGCAAATTGTAAAGAGATGAAAAGATAAAGCTGAATCCTTCACTTGTGTTTTTTTCTAGTTCTCAATGAATAAAACCAAACTATGGATGATGCAGCTGGAATCCATGATGAGTGTCCACTGAAAGTCATTAAATTTTTGATGATGAGTTCATTAGGAGGAAGAGAAATTGTCACAGATAAAGGGCTATTAGGTTAGCCCAACCAGAGGGGTCAGTGTAGAGAGTTCATGAATGGTTTGGTAAATCATTAAAGGCCCATTTCCCCCTTCTTTTTTCATAGTGATAAAATCCTACTATTACCTGAGAATTGATTTGATAATCTCATCAGTCCTCAACTCTGCCACTGTGTTACTTTGGACAAGATACTTTACCTTTCTCAGGCTTAGTTCACAGGATCATTGACTTAGAGTTTGAAAGGTACCTCGGGTCATCTAGTCAAATTGTCTCATTGTACAGATAAGGAAATAGAGGCCCTCTCACATCTGTAAAATGAGAACCTGGAAATACCAACCATACTGGCTCTCACCACTACCTAAGAGCTTTTCTCATTTTTAAAGCATAACAGAGCCTATATAGGAATGCTGTCTTTTGAGGATACTCTCCACAGGATTGCCTTTTATATGAAGCTACTCTATAGAAAGGCAGGGCAGCTAGGTGGCACGGTGGATAGTGTGACAGGCTTGGAGTCAGGAAGACTCATCTTCATGAGTTCAAGTCTGGCCTCAGACATTTACTAGTTTTGTGACCCTGGGCAAGTCACTTAACCTCATTTGCCTCAGTTTCCTTGCCTGAAAAATGAGCTGGAAAAGGATGTGGCAAACCACTCCAGCATCTCTGCCAAGAAAACCTCAAATGAGATCATGAGAAGTCGGACATAACTGAAGAACAACTGAACAACAAATATAGAGAAGTGCCAGGGAAACTTCAGTAACCGGGTGGAGTTCACGAGGGAGCTCACCTCTTATTCTACACTGAGTAGTGTTAGTGTTGTAGTATATATTTTGGGAGGAGTTGTATTTTTCTGAAAACAACTAAAGTTCCTGCTTATGAAACTCCAGTAGTTTTATTTTCTCAAGATTCAAACTTACAGGGTCCTATGAGGGATTTGGAGATTGAGAGGAAAGAGATGGAGAGGTCATCTTTTATTTTATGAGTAGTTTCTGAAACCCGTATCTATTTCCTGTTTTTAAGAAGCTGAGAGCAAAGAGAGATGGGAGAACATTAATGATAATCCATCAGTGGGAACATTAGCCTAGATAAATCTTGCCTGACTGTGGCATCACATCGTATCTATATCTTTTAATTGATTGACTAGATTTAGCCACTTAATAATTCAGTGTGTGGATATATTTTTGAAAACTAGTCAGGAAAGTAAGTCCTTTAAGGGTCCCATCTTCCCCTCTCCTTGTATTTTCTTGGTCCCAATAGTATAACCACAAATAACAAGATCGTTCTTAATTCGATTTTCCCTAAATGCAGGGGAGAGTAGGCTGAAATTAACCTTCAGAGAGAAGTGTTTTATAAGTGTATGTGGATATGGATGAGGGTTAAGGGAAGGAAATGGAAGAATGTCTCCTAGCCTACTTCCATAGTAATTCTTCAGGATCTGCTATCTTTGTTTCAAGTTATGTCAGTCACAAAATCTTTTTTCCAAACTTTGCTGGCTCCTTCCCTAGATGAACTCAAATATGATTACTGCTGTATGACCATGATGCCTGCTGACATGGTAGGGTTAGTGAAAAAGAGGGTCTGAGGACAAGATGATACAGGAAAAGCAAATAATTGAAAGGAGTAATTCAATTCAGAGAGAATTATTTTCCTAATGATTTATGGCTTCATTAATGACTTTGATAGAACTAATGATTTTCTTTGTAGTTACCAAGAATTAGGGCTGGCTGCTGGCTGAAAGGTTATTGGATGACACAGCAGAGGAGACACATTTGTCTCCATTTAAATACTTAATGATCTTGTTCTTAAAATCAATCTGGTGGTCCCAGGGCACATTTTCCCCCTTGTAGTAAAAGTTCTTTGCCTTTAAGAATGCACAGTACCGCCATAGGCTGAGAATATAAAACAGGATTCCATGGCCAAAGGCATATTGAACATTAGGAAACCTGGGCTTGTCTCTTGATCTGCTCCTCACAGGAGTGAGATAACATCCAGATATCAGGCTAGGCAGAGACTCAGAGACACAAGGTCCCTTGGGACCCAGGTTACTGATTCTCTGTCCCATACTGCAAGTAGTGAAATACATTGCAGGTTACTCAGTAGATCACTAGACAAATGTCCACTGGGGCCCTGGGTCACAGAACGTGGAACGCACCTTAGGAATCATCTCGTCCAACTTTCGCATTTTTCATAGGGAGATTTTAGAACCCATAGCAATGTGATTTTTCAAGATCAAATAGTGCTAAGACTCAGACCTAGGTCTTCTTGTAGTTCTGCACTATGTGACATTGACAGAACTAAAGTATAGGAAAACAAATAGGAGAAGTTAAATGATAAGACCCTTCCTCTTCCCATCTCTCTCTTTACCCTGACACGCCCCTCCTAACTTTCATGGGATCAAAGATTTGTGGGTGGAAGGGAACTTAGAGGCCATCTAATCCAAACTTCTCATTTTCCCCTTCCCTCCCCTCTTCCTTTCTTCCCCATATCCCTTCCCCTTCCCCTCCCCTTCTCCTCTTCCCCTTCTCTATCCTCTCCTCCCACTCCTCCTGCTCTCCCTCCCCTTTTCCTCCTCCTCCCCTTCCCTTTCCTCCCCCTCCCTCTTCTCCTTCTCCTCCTCCTAAATAACATGGTCCTATCCAGGTCTTCCCTGGGCTCTAGTCATGGCACCCTGGCTTCCTAGAGCTTCCCTGATGGACTAGTATGAACAGCTAACCTGGAACTCTGCCTCTAAGATTGCCATGGTTTGAGCGTCTGAGTCAAGAGACTTCACAGCCAGTGTTATAATCCTTTACTTTTTTTGTGAGTCTGGAAGTCTGGGGAAGCCCAGGGACCTTTTCTCAGAAAAATACTACTAAATGCATAAAATAAAATACATAGGATTACAGAGTAAATCAATTATATTGAAATACAGTTATCAAAGGGGCAGCTAGGTGGAGCGATGGATAGAATGCTGGACCTGGAGTCAGGGAGACAATCTTCTTGAGTTGAAAGCTGGCCTGTGACACTTGTGACCCTGGGCAAGTCACCTAACCCTGTTTGCCTCAGTTTCCTCATCTGTAAAATGAAGTGGAGAAGGAAATGGCCAGTGTCTTTGCCAAGAGAACCCCAAATGGGTCCTGAAGAGTCAGACATGACTGCAAAACAGCTGAACAGCAACAGTTACCAGAATATTTTTCTATCCCAGTTCACAGACCCCTCCTGAAATCTATCTATAGACCTCTTGGGAGTCCATGGACCTCAAGTTAAAAACCCGGATATACTAGAATGAGCCTCTATTGAGGCATTAGGATCCCTGGGTGCTAGTCTTAATTCCATTATTAACCCACTTTGTGACCCAAAGCAAGCCATAGGAGCAGAAGAGGGAGAAGTCTGAATTTGTCCAACTTCACTCTGACCTCCTCTACTTTTCATAGGATCATAAATTTAGCACCTCAGAGACCGTCTAACCAAAACTGCAGTTTTCTTATCTGGAGAAAAAGGAATTGGGTTCTCTCTTAGCTCTGTCATGGCACCATTTTCAGCAAAGGTAGGTACCATTTATTTCTGTTTTCCATGTGAGGAGCCTGAGGCCCGAGCTTGCTCAAAGTCACATGATCCAAAGACATCTCTAACTAGGCCCAGCTCTCCTGATTCCTAACCTGCTGGACTTGCTACAGCCTGCTACACTCTCCCTGTTTCTAGAGGGCACAACAAAGTTGGTACTTCAGGACAATTTACACTCACCCTATCATTACATCTCCAGCCTCAATGCCTTTGTCCTTATCAGGTACACAAGCCAGCCTTCACAAAGACACGGAGGTTGGCATTGTTAATGTGCTTTCCTTCCCTCAAATTATTTTGTATTTACTTACCTGTTTATATGCCACATGCTTCCAGTAGAGCATATCAGCTCCTTGAGACCAGGGACTGGTTATTTTGTTTTGTTTTTATTTGTTTTATAGTCTCATAGGCACAGTATTACGCATGTAGTAGGTGCCTAATAAGTGCTTGTTGAATGAAATTTAATTAAATTTGCCCCTTTTTATCTCAACTCCCACCTCCCAGCATGGGTAACCTGGGTTTTCTCAGGCTGGCTTCTGTGGTAGCAGGGAGTAGGTGCCCTGCATTGTAATAGTTCTGAGATATCAGGATGCCTTGTAACAGATTGTTTAGTTCAGGCAATGTTGACATGCTCTAGAAAACATAAATTGTGGTTTAAGGAAACAATAGATTTTGATTTTTCTCATCTCTTTTCACCGTCAGAAATTCCTCCTGGAAGAGCCCCCAAATCATCTATACATGAGGAAGATACAATAAGGCTCTTCTGAAAGGGCCTGGTGTTACATTGAAAAGAGCAATTTCAATAGCTGGACGCTAGCAGCTTGTTCCATGAACCAAAACAATGAATTTCAAGGCCCCAGTAGGCTGCTGAGGAAGTACTTTAAGGAGAAGATGGGATAAAGAGCGTGTTTTGAGCAGAGACAGATGAATTATCTCAGAGAGGAGGGGGAAAACCAAGGGCCATTAACCTAGTTATTCACTGGTCACAGGAGTTTTCAATTGCATTTTGTGGGCTCTCACCTGGATCCTTGAATACTCAAATCCCAGTATTCTTAGGCATGGACAGATATGAGTGCAAGAGTACACCATATCTCAGAATGGGAAGCTTTGAGTTGTCTGTGGAAATGATAGTTCAGGGTGCAGACGCTTTTGATAATTTTAGTTTTTGCTATCCAGAAAAAAAAGGATTTAAAAAGATTGAGTCCAGAAGCTCCAGAAGGCTACTGATACGTCAAACACTGAAATTCAGCATAGTGGCACAGTGGAGAGAGCATTGGGCCCAGAGTCAGGAAGACCTGAGTTCAAATCAGGCCTCAGACACTTACTCACTGTGTGACTTTGGGAAAGTCATTTAACCTCTGTGTCTCAGTTTCCTCAACCCTAAAATAGGGAAAATAATAATATATACCTGCTAGGGTTTGTTGTGAGGATCAGATGAGATGATAATTAAGGTTTAAATGAAATACTTGTAAAGCACTTAGCACAGTGTCTGGCACACAGTAGGCTCTTAATAAATGCTTGTTTCATTCCAGTCAGGAAGACCTAGATTAAAATCTGGTCTCAGATACTTACTTAGCTATGTGACCCTGGGCAAGTCACTTAACCTCTTTTTGCCTCAGTTTCCTGGTCTGTAAAATGGGAGTAATAATAGTGCTTACCTCCCCAGGGTTGTTGTGAAAATCAAATGAGATAATAACTGTAAAGTACTTAACACAGCACTTGGCACATAGTAAGCACTATATAAATTTTTTTTTATTGCTGTTCATTTGTTTCAGTCATGTGTCTGACTCTTCATGACCCCATTTGTGATCTTCTTGACAAAGATACTGGTGTGGTTTGCCATTTCCTTCTCCAGATCATTTATAGATCAAGAAACTAAGGCAAAGAGGGTTAAGCGACTTGCTGCAATAGCAATTTAGATTTGAAGATCTTTCCCACCCATTAATAGGCCATGTGACCTGCTTACATCACAGGAAGCCTAAGTCACATGTGGTGGGAGGAGCTTACTGAGAGGAAAAGGAAGTTCTATCACAGGAAATGCTGAGAGAGAGCTGTTATGGCTGTTAATGGCCATCGTGATAGTTAGATTGAGGTAAAGACAGCCAATCTACGATAGCTAAGCAGAGTATGATAGCTGTACTGTGAGTTTGTTTTTGGGAATACCCCAGCAGAGGGTCAGAGAGGTTTTGGGATGGTGAGGCTCCATGTGGTGATATTGTGTTTTAAGTTCTTTGCTGTTGTGATAAAGTAGGCTGACTGGTTGTGGAAACAGATTGTTCGATTATGGGATCTAGTTATCTGGTGTCTGAATAAATGTTTTACTTCTTCAACCTTCTATATGGACAGTCTCTCATACTTTGCAATACAGAACTACATAGGCATATTTATGATTATTGTCGATGTTGTGTTTATCACCTGATACACTTGCCCAGGGTCACACAGCTAGTAAGTATCTGAGGTCAGATTTGAACTCAAGTCTTCCTGACTCCAGGCCTAGTATTCTATTCACTGTACAACCTAGCTGCCCCATACAAATACTACCTATTATTAAATATTATTAAATCCAACCTTAGGCACTATTTAACTGTATGACCTTGGTTGAGTCATTTAAACTCTCTGTACTTCAGTTTCTTCATTTGTAAAAACAAGGGGCTTCTACTTGATGGCATCTAAGGTCCCTTCCATTTAAGGTCCCTCCCCCTAAAACTATGACACTAAGTTCCCATGACCATACAGCTGATTTATGTTCCCAGGGATGAGAATGACAAAAGAATCAAGGAATAGTTTGGATCTCCAATTTACCTGTAAACATGCAGAGATAAAATTGGACTTCAAGGAGATTTTATCATTCTAAATATTTAGTCTGGATCTCTGCTTGACACAGTTTGTCAAGTAAAGTCCTTGCAAAAAAAAAGCCACAGAATGATGGAAGGGATCATCCAGATAATCTAATACAGCACTTCTCCTTATATAGAGTTTACAGCTCATGGAATCATTGGATTTTAAGCTGAGAAGAAATTTAGAATTTACCTGGTCCAATCTCCTAATTTTGTAGAAGACAAAAAATGAGGTCCAGAGGTGGAGAAGGATTTGCTCAGGGTTACAGAGTGATTTGTAACATTTCAGGCTTGGAAATTCTCTACAATCCAGCCAAAATAGCCTGCCCACTCATCCTCCCACAAGATTCTTTGCCTCTTACCTCCATGATGTTGTAATGGCTTCCCCTCAGTCCTCAAATGCTCACCTTCCTCTTCTTCATATCTTAGAACTTCTGGTTGCCTTCCAGACTCAACTTAAATGACACTTTCTAAAGGATATTTTTTCCCGTGGTTCTGCTATCTCCTAGTGCCTTTCCCTCTAAGATGATCTCTTATCTACTCTTTGTGTACCTTGTATATATTTATATAGGGTGCTCTCAAAGGTCTTTTTAAAATATTTTATTATTTATTTAATATTTTTAGTTTTCAGCATTGATTTCCACAAGATGAGTTACAAATTTTTTCCCCATTTCTACTCTTCCCCCCACTCCAAGATGGCATATATTCTGATTGCCCTGTTCCCCAGTCAGCCCTCCCTTCTGTCACCCCACTCCTCCCCCATCCCCTTTTCCCTTACTTTCTTGTAGGGCAAGATAGATTTCTATGCCCCATTGCCTATATATCTTATTTCCCAGTTGCATGCAAAAACAACTTTTTTTTTGAACATCTGCTTTTAAAACTTTGAGTTCCAAATTCTCTCCCCTCTTCCCTCCCCACCCACCCTCCCTAAGAAGGCAAGCAATTCAACATAGGCCACACATGTATCATTATGCAAAACCCTTCCACAATACTCATGTTGTGAAAGATTAACTATATTTTGCTCCCTCCTATCCTGTCCCCCTTTACTCATTTTTCTCGCTTGACCCGTCCCTTTTCAAAAGTGTCTCCTTTTGATTACCTCCTCCCCCTATCTGCCCTCCCTTCTATCGTCCCGCCTTTTATCCCCTTCCCCCTTCTTTCCTGTGGGGTAAGATACCCAACTGAGTGTGTATGTTATTGCTCCAAAGGTCTTAATGCAGCTGTATGCTACTAAAGCTTAAAGCCACACTAAGACTCTTGGAACACCCTATATCTAAGTATAGAGACTAAAAAACAAAAGCAAAATGAGTCAAGAAGTTAAAACAATAAATTTCCTGTTTCAATCTATCCTGTATAAATAAAAAGGGCAATCTGTGCTACTAAAGCTTGAAGGCTGCACTAAGACTTTTGGGACACCGTGTGTAAGTACACGTTGTCTCACACATAGAATGTAAGATGAAGGCAAGTGATGGTTTGACTTTTGTGTTTGTATCTCTAGAGCTTAGCATAATGCCTCTTAAGCAAGTGCTTAACAAATGATTGCTTATTGATTGATTGGAAAGGACTTTAGTGGCCCTCTAATCTAATCCATAGGGGTGTGTAAGGTGTTCAGGGAGGACTGGCATCTGTGGCAGGAGAGCTGCTTATTTGCCTTTGGGGTCCACTTGAATCACCCAGCTCTCACCAGTGGCTCCAAGAAGCTGTAGCATACACAGCTGCCACATCCTGGTCAACCATCCTGGCAGATGGGCTAAACCACGTTGAGGGTAGCCGAAAGACCTTAAACCTGTTGGTGAGTTAGGGAGACAACTACCCCGAGCATGTGAAGACTTTTCCCAGCAGGCAGATGAAAATTTTGTTTCAGTGGTCATGAAAGCGGCTTAAGCAGGCACTGTGGAATGCGTAGAGCTTGGTCAAGCATCAGAGATGTCAAGCTCATCCACAGCATCACAGGCCATTGCTAGTTATCCTGACTTTTATCTCACCACTGGACTTCGATGACTCTGGAAGAGAGAGTGAGGCGGATGACTTTGTGAAACTCTGCCTCACTTAAAACCAATTCAAGCACAAGTCAAGACATCACCCCTAATATCGTTAGTTCTCTTTGAAAAAAATGGACAAATGACAACAATCTAAACCATATCTGAAAACAACCAAAAAAACCCCTCTATGACATAGTAAATAGATGGCTATCTGGCCTTTGCTTTAAGATCTCTAATGAGGGGAAACTCACTATGCACCTCCCCTTCCCTCTGAAGCACTCCCTTCTGCTTTAAGACAGTTTTAATTGTTAGAGAGCTTTTCCTACTATTGTGCCTAAACTTGCAATGGTCTCAAGTAGAGGCCTCATGTTGCTTAGGAGATTTCTTCACAGGCCACAGGGCTTCTCTAGATGGCATGAGAAGGAATAGCAGGGATCTGAGCCACTGGAAAGGCTAAGGTGGACTATCTTAGGAAGGTCCATCTACTCTGCTTTATTTCATCAAAACAAAACCACAAACCGTCTGTTGTTCTATCTCTCCCTTTCTCCTTTTGGACTATAAACTGTCTGAGGAAAGGGACTGTGTGGGAATTATCATCTCTGTGTCCTTTGCATCCTAACTTAGTGCTTTGTACGTAGTAGGTGTTTTAGTAAAGATTTGTTGAATTGTATTGTAAATACAAGCTTTGTGAAGCCCACACTGATGTCAGACACCAACTTCTTTCCAGAAGCTAAGCCTTAGGGATGCTATTTCATCCCAAGTGATATATTTCACACTGCCAAGGAGCTAAGTGAAGAGTTGGGGGTCATTTTTCTAACAATTAGTCAACAAGTATATATTAGGTACCTACTCCATGTTAGGTACTCTTGCTGGAGATACAGAGATGCATGGCCTCAGGGAGTTTACTTTCTATTGAGGAAAAATCACATGAACACATATAAAAAGATACATAATACACACACACACACACACACACACACACACATATATATATATATACACACACACACACAGAGAGAGAGAGAGAGAGAGAGAGAGAGAGAGAGAGAGAGAGAAAATACAAGGTAATTTGCCAAGTAAATACAAAGTATGGGGAGGGGAAGAAATAGTTTCCAGGGGCACTAATTCTGGAAATCTCTCCTTTGGCTTTCAGAAATATTTTGTAGAGTTGACATTTCTTTTTATTTCTTTTAATTTATTTATTTGTTTTTAGTTTTCAACATTAACGTCTATAAGATTTTGAGTTCTAAATTTTCTCCCCCTCCTTCCTCTCCCCTCTCCCCAAGATGGTGTGCAATCTGACACAGGCTATGCATGTACAATCATATTAAACATGTTTCCACATTAGTCATGTTGTGAAAGAAGAATCAGAACAAAAAGGAAAAACCATGAGAAAGAAAAAAAAGGGAAAATAGTATGCTTCAATTTGCATTCAGACTTCATAGTTCTTTCTCCGGTTGTGGATAACATTTTCCATCATGAATCTTTTGGAATTGAGAATAGACATTTCTTGGTATTAACTTCTATTACACAGATTGCCCTTTTGAAAATAGGTCCCTATTTATGTAGGACAGGTTGAAATGGGAAATCTATCATTTTACTTTCTTGGCTCATTTTGCTTTTTTTGAATCTCTAAGAATTCCTAAGTGGCATGGAGGCCCCAGTAGGTATGACAGATTTAGGAGACCATTCAGCTACATTGGGCTCATTACTTTTGTCCAGAGTGGCAACCCTTTCTCCTGGACTCTGTTTCATCCAGTTCTCCATGGTCTAGCTAGTGAACTGCTCCTCCCTACACTGAAACTGTTAGATGGCTCTCCAATCCATTGGATGACAGAAAGAGAATGATGAAGCAATAGGATCCGAGTGTTCTCTTACATTTGTTCCAGCAGGAAGACCTTCAATCTTACGGGCTCACTTTATAAGATGGTGAGCACTGCTGGGGATGAGGTCTTGGATTCTTTCCTTTCATGGACCAGTGAGACTGACTCTTTTCCATAGTCACAAAATTATTGGCTAGTCCTGGCTATATACTATGTCCTAACCTGAGTCATGAACTGAGTTTTAACCCTGGTGACAGAGTAGGCCTCAGCTGAAACTACTGACTGGACCCCTAAACCTAGCCACAGACCGACTCCTAACACTGACCAGAGACCAATCCCCAATTGTCATCAGTTTTCTGCCAATGGGTACCAGACAAGACAGTGTAAATGACTCAGTGCAGACTCTCCCTACTGATGAAAACACAATTCTACATATGACCTACTGATGGCAGATGGGGATTGTTTATGAAGAATGAGAAATACATAAATGAAGTATAGACATATGGGGTGAAGGTGTGTATACCATGCACCTGGGCTAATGGTGTAGAATAGGACAAATTAACCCAGAAATATGAACGTAAACCACAGGCTGATGCATATCACATAGGTCACGTAAATACAATGTAGGCAAGTTTCCTAGAGTATACATTTCCCATTTCCATTAGTAAGGCTAATCCATCAACTTTGCAAAGCACGTTAGAGTTCTCTGGGAGAGTGAAGACATAACTATTTCACTCAAATGACTTGTCACAGTATGGTGAGGTGGCTTCTCTTCTCTCCATGTTCCATAAGCTTGCATTGTGGATATACTTTCAGCTTGTAGCTTTTGAAGAGCTGGTATTAGGAAGTGGTCTGGGAAAGATTAGCCCAGGGATGCATTATTGAAACCAAAAAAGTGCCTGCAGATTCCATGCGCATGCTGACTGACATCTGCGGCATCATGGGTTTTCAGAAGATGCTGAGAAAAGTCGCCCCTGCTATTTTGTTAAGTGTCTAGAGTCAACACTAGTCATTTTCTCATTGGAAAAATTGGCCTGTTTCATGTATAAAGAAGCTTATTTGAAGTAGCTGGGGTTGACTCTCTCCCTCCCCATTTGAAATGACTGTTGGAACTCTAAATTGCTCTCTTCGCCTGAGTGTTGTACTGTGCCTAGCTAGTAATCTGTACCAGAGGACCTCATCCCCAATGACAGTGTGTGTGGTATCTTGTAAGGCACATTCATTTGATCTGTCAAATACCATAAAGTACTTAAGGAAAAGTTTACTTTGTCACTTGTTCATGTGGCCTCTTGCTCACCAGTGAGAAAAGGTATCGATGCAGGGTAGGGTGAGCATGTGTTTGTATGCAGTTGGAGATAAGGAAAAGCTGTCATTTCAGCTCCTAGCACCATCAGCTCACATTCCAAACTTACAGAAAACAGGCTTTTGTATTGTGGGCTGGTTCAAGTTACTGAACCAAGAGGTTGCCCTTAGGAGCCATTGGGACTATTGGTCCCTGATATTTCACTGGTGGAGGGATACTCTTGGATTAGGGAAGACCTGTGTCAGAGACAACAGTCGTTCTATGACTGGGCACAAGCTAATTAGCCCCCCAAGGTCCAGACAATTCTATGAGACTGATAGTTGCAAACAAGTTGCCAATCTGCATTGGTGGAGGAAGTTTCCATACTGAAAGTTACCTATATAGATGAAATCATAGGTCTTCTCCCTGTTCCACATCCCGCCCCCCCCCCAAAAAAAAAGAATACCAAAGGAACAGAGCCTAGCCTCACTTCCACACTGATGTGGGGCAAGTTGCTTAACTTAGGGTCTTAGCCTCCCAATCTGCAAAGGGGGAATAATAACAATAATGTCGATGATGAGGATGATACTAATGACAATACCTCTACTTACCTCATGGGGATGTTGTGAGAATCAGAAGGGATGATGGACAAGATCGAAGCGCCAAGTGAAAGCAACAGATTTCTGCTAGGGCTCTTATTTAATCCTAAGGGTAACTCCAAGCCCCCAGTGGGTGTCTGAAGGACCCGGACGATTGACTTAATTGTAAACCTCATGAGGGCAGGGATTGTGTCTTTTCTAAACTCCATTTCTCCTCTAGCACCTTGCTCAGTGTTCTGCACACAATAGATGCTTAATAAATCCACAGACTACTTTGCATAGGGATTCCTGTTTGAACTTTTCAGTTTTGCTTCAGATGGACATTAGGTACCTTTTTAGCCATAAATGATACCTTCGAGGGGTCTTGAGGGACCCCTTGGAAGTCCTTTTTCTGAAAAATCTCTGATGATCTCCCAACTCTGTTTCTTAGTTGGGAAGACACCATGGAATTCAGGTTTATTTTAGGATTCAGGAAGGTTGGTGGTCTTTGCGCGATAATTCTCTGCTCCTACATAGGGAAAGACTGAGAAGTTCTGGAATTCCACCTTATTCTTGGGAGTCATTCAATGTGTTTTGTTTGTTTCGTTTTGTTTTTACAAAGGGCTGCATGGCACAGTGGAAAGATCACTGGCTTGGGAATCAAAGGAACCAGGTTCAAATCTTGCCTCTGTGCTTAGTACCTGTGTGATCTTAATTAGTACCTGTGTGCTTAGTACCTGTGTCATTTAATTTCTCTGGGCCTCTGTTTCCTTATCTGCAAAATGGGAGATGGTAGACTAGATGTCTTCTGAGGTCCCTTTCATCTTTAGATCTATAATCTTATAACTTATTCTGGGAGAAAAACCAGCTGCCCAGATGGCATGATCAGTTATGAATAATGGTGACAGCTAATAGAATCTGGAGCTGGAATGGGAATTTAGAGATCATAGTGACCAACTCCCCCCACCCCTCCCCCATTTCACAGATGAAGGATGAGGTTAGATGACATGCCCAAAGCCACACTAGTAGTATTTAGCTAACTTGGACCTTGAGTTCAGGTCTTCAAATCCCAAATTCAGTGTTCTGTTCATTGAACAATATAGTCCCCTTCTCAAGCCTGTTTGCTTCCACCCTCCATGGCAAAAGCTAGGGAAGCAGAATGAAGGAATCAAGTGGGCCTCAACTTATTTAGAACGGTGCTCTGGCTAGAGAGAAAATAGAGAAAAAGTTGCTTGGGGAGGGTGCAGACCCTAGTTCTGTAGTTCTCAGGGGATCCTTTTAAACCTATTCTGCAGAACCTTGCCATCCCTTCCAGGCAGAATATAAGCTTCTTCAGAATAGAGATTGTTTCATTTTTGTCTTTATGCTCCAACGTGTAACACAGTGTCTGGCACGTAGCAGGCACTTAATGAATTCTTGTTCATGGACTGATCGATTGATTGAACTGATGGCCTGTATATAGGTCACATGACTCTTTGGAGAAGGGGCCCTGGGGCTGCCTTTTCAAATGACTCAAACATGATGCTAACAAGGATGGAAATGTCCCATTCTTTAAACAGAAAGTGATGGAGTTTGGGGAGGCTTATCATACAGCTCGCAGAAATAATTATCAACATAACTGACATTTATGTAGCACTTTCTTATTTGCAAAGCGATTTACGGACATGATCTCATTTGAGCCAATAATAATAATTGCAGAAGAGCTATGTATTTCCATCTTAGTATGGGGAAATTTCCCCTACTTTACAACCTATCTGTGATTTCATAGGTAAATTTTAAGAAGTTGCTTGAGACACTTAAAGGTTTAGTGACTTGTTTATGGTAACAGAATCAGTGAGCATTAGAAGCCAGCTTTCAGAGTCAGATCTTCCTGATTCCAAACCCATTACTCTGTCCACTATGCTAGGCTGATGGCTTATACAGAACATCTAGAGATATTCTCTACCTGCTGCCAGTCAATTGCATGGGAGCTTTGGAGCTGCTTCTGGCAAAGTGGTCAGCTTTAATATGATGTGATAGTCCCTGGCTAGTCCTTGGTTATCCCTTTGGTAATTATCAAGGGTGGGGTGGGGAAGGTACTGCATCTGGTTAATGAAACAGCTGCATCTCTCAGTTGTGGCTCTTTTGGTCATGATTCTCCAAGTAGCAGGATGATTCCAGTGAAAGGTGGAGGACAGGTCTATACCTCACTGCCACATCCCATGTATGGAGCATGGGTTCAACTTACGGGGTTTGTATGAAAGATGGGGAGGGGGGGACCTGTCTATTTTCATCCTTTTGTGTTGTTTCTTCATCTCAAGCAAATAAGTACCCCAAATAAGATGAGTCTTGAGGACCTTGTAAGTTCAGAAGATCTGGCTCAGAGGCCTTTGGCATTTAGAACTGAATGGCAGCAGCAGATGATGGGGTCCCCAGAGCAGTAGGTGCTGCTGGCAGGGGGAACATCTTGGCAGAGAGAAGTCACAGGAAAGAGAACTGGTCCAGTTTGGCTGTTTCAGTGGCATGTTGGTACCAGCAGTTGGTCAAGGTGAAATGTAAAAGGGCTAATTAGTAGCCTTTTAAACTGTTTTATTCCCTGATGAAGCTTAACTATCAGCTTTCCACCAGATTGCACCTGCACTTATAAGTTAAGTTACTGAATCCTGTTTAAATCATTTTGTTAATGTACACTGTGATTCTCTTATGCTTAGCATTAACCACCTGTCCCATATCCAGTTCCTATTGCTTTCCCTTTTGGGAAACTCAGAAACAAGCCATAGCTCACATTATAATTAATATTGTACCTGGGACACTGAAGTAAGGGCTTGTTAGTGAGCCAATGAGTGTAGGAATGATGAGCCAAGTCCTTCTAGCTAAGACCTCAGGTTTCCTTAGGAATGAGCTTGGCACAAACCAGATGACTGTGCACAGAATAGGGAATGGTGTAGGTTAAAAGCCCCATGACTCTCAGTCATTCAGTATGTTTATGTTACGTTGGATTTTTCAAAGGGATTGGGCTGTGGCTAGAATGTTTGGTGAAAATACTTTTTTTTGTTTCTCCCTCAGCTCTTCCCATCTCCCTCACATAGCATTTTATTTTATAGCTTTCTGATGCATTTGTCTTATAATATTGAATAATATATTAATTTGCATTGGTTATCATTCCATCATGATACAGTCTGAGAGCAGGGACTATGTCTTATTGCAACTTCATATTTCTCCCAGCAATGAATACAGTGCTCCATATACAATAGACACTTAATAAATGTTTGTTGAAAGATTCCTTAACCCTTCATCAGAACTCAACTCTACAAATCATTAATGCCTCACTAAGCAAGCTGCTTAGTGCCTAGGGCAGCATTCCTTCACTGCCCACTCTCTTCACTCTTTTAAATAGATTCTTTGTAGGTCAGGATGACAACTCCCTTTGCATTCATAGGATGCCTTTCCTCAAGAAAACCCTGAGACTCTTCTTAGGGAAACCAGTTGAGAGGAAATAGATTTTGGAGAGCAAAACACCACATACCTTTTACAGAAAAGGTATAGGATGAGTTTCCTTAAGAATAATGGCTAACATTTGGATAGTGTGTCAAGTACTTTTCATCCTTATCTCACTTGAGACTCACAGCAACTGTGAGAAGTAGGTACTAAATGTCCTACTGTCTTCTTTTTACAGATGAGGAAAGGAAGTCTTAGAGGGGTGAAATGATTTGTCTATGACCACATAACTAATAAGTGTCAGAGGCAGGATTTGAACCCTACTTTTCCCAACTCTGTGGCCAGTATGTCTACTATACCTTTGACTCATTTAATAATGATCTGATATTCCTCCATCTCTTTGGGGTCTCGATTTACTCATCAATAAAATTAAAGAGTTTGGATGAGATGTATCTTAAAGTATCAGTTGTTAGTGACTTTTATATAGTTTATAACAGCCAAGACTTTCAAATCTGCATATTTTCAAATGTATATGCATATATGTGTGTATGTGTATGTATACACACATATGTATGTACAGATAAACACGCATACACACATATTACCAAATTCGGTGCTTGCAAGCATCCTGTGAGGTAGTGCTATTATTATCCCCATTTTACAGATGAGAAAGTGGAGGCTTAATGAGATGAAATGATTGGCCCATGGTCTCACACATCTAGAAAGTGTTGGGGCCAGGATATAAATCTGGATCTTCTTGATTATCCATCTAATACCCTGTTTAATATGCCATGGATGGCCTGATTCTAAGATTCTCTCACAGTCTGGCTCTGCTTGGCCCTACTTTTTCAATGTTCTTCCCCAGATATGGGAATTGGCTAAAGTCTCTCGGAAGCTTAAGTTCATGGACAAAATTGTAACTCTCTTTTTGCTCTCTAATCAGGAAGCCCTGTGTTCCCTCCCCAGTGCCCCATGCTAATCTATGTCAGAGATCTGATTCTGTCATCCTCTGTCTGATGCTTTGCAGAGTCCTTTGGATGTCATTATAGTAAGCCTTCCTCAGATGTGGTAATAATATTTTTTGGGGGGCAGGGGGATTGCTAAATGATGTTAGCCTTTATAACTACTATTTGCTCAGGGCCTCCATGCAGAATGGATTATAAGGCCTTTGTTATCCCACCAAGGGCCCTAAAGGACATATATCAAACACAGCTTCTGAAAATGGAGAGCAGAGAAGGATGGTTAATCCACCAGGGCCTCTGTAGTGGTAATGAGCAGCTGTGTACATCCTGAGTCCTGGAGGTTAATTCCCAAAGCCTTTAAAACAGAGAGATCAGAAATACTCTTAAAATCCCAGGTTTGATGGGCTTCCAAGAATTTGTCCCCAAACTGAGCAAAGAAAAGGTTGAAAAGAGACAGGTGGATTGATCTATTTATATTTATTTTCTGCACAATCTTGTGAATTATGACAAAATTTGAAGAGCAGCAGGTCCTAGTTTCTTTGTGTTTCTTTTCATCATGTTGTAGACCTGCGCCCTAACCATGGGCTAATGATAGACTGTTGGGAGGTTTGGAAAGTTGATTTGTGCATCCTGGAAAGGACAAGCTCAGTCAGAAATGCACTCACATTTCCTCTTTTCCTTTGAGGAGTCTTTATTCATTTCAAAAGACAAGGTGAATGCAAGGAAGGTTAAACAGACTCTACTTACCTGCTATCACTCCAGACAGGATGAAATAAAACCGAGACATAGAATCGTAGAACATCATTACCAGAAGAGGACTTACAGATTCATCTGTTTAGAGCTAGAAGGGATTTTGGAAGCCATCCAGTCCAATACTAGCATTTTGCAGGTGAGGAAACTGAGGTTCAAAGAATATAGGTGACTTACCTGACCAAGTAGTAGGGGGCAGAGATGGGATTTAAGCCATAATTCTGACTCACACTCCCTCTCCCCACTGCCTTCCCACACTTTATTTTATTTTTTTAGAGTTAATTATTTTATTTATTTTTAGTTTACAGCACTCATTTCCACAAGTTTTTGAGTTCCAAATTTTCTCCCCCTTCCTCTTCTCCCCACCTTCCCCCCTATATCTGATATAGGTTCAACATATACCTTCACATTAAACTTATTTTCCCAAGAACCAAGTTGTAAAGAAGAATTATAACCAATGAAATGAACCATGAGAAAGATGAAACAAAACCAAAAACAAAAGAAAAGAAAAAGAAAAAAGAGAGAGCAAATAGTTTGCTTCAATCTACATTCAGACTCCGTAATTCTTTCTCTGGATGTGGATAGGCTTTTCATCATGAGTCTTTTGGAGCTGCCTTAGAACCTTGCTTTGTTGAGAAGAGCTAAGTTTATCAAAGTTAGTCACTACAGAAGCAATATGTCTGTGGTTGTGTACGATGTTCTCCTGGTTCTGCTCCCTTCACTCATCCTTAGATCATATAAGTTTCTCCAGATTCTTATGAAGTCTATCTGCTCCTCATTTCTTGTAGCACAGTAGTATTCCATTACATTCATGTATCACAATTTGTTTAGCCATTCCTCAATTGATGAGCATCCCCTTGATTTCCAATTCTTTGCCACCACAAAAAGAGCTGCTATAAATATTTTTGTACATGTGGGTCCTTTTCCCCCTTGTTTGATCTCTTTGGGATATAGCCCTAGAAGTCATATTGTTGGGTCAAAGGGTATGCACATTTTTTTTAGCCCTTTAGGCATAGTTCCAAATTGTTCTCCAGAATGGTTGGATCAGTTCACAACTCTACCAACAATGCAATAATGTTTCAATTTTCCCACAACTTCTCCAGCATTTATCATTTTCTTGTTTTGACATGTTAGCCAATCTGACAGGAGAGATGCTCCACCTCATTTTAAAGGTGAGGAAAGGGAAAGCCTAGAGAAGCTAAGGGATTTGATAAGATCACATAACTAGCTAGTAGGAGACCCAGGCCCAGAACCCAGAACTCTTTTCCTGACAACATTTTATCTCTCCCCAGAGTTTCCTAATGTCAAATGACCAAAGAGTGTCAGTGGCAGAAAGGAGCATAGAAGATATTCCAAGGAGGTAAATGGCAAACTTGTTGTTAACAAGGCTAAAGGATTCTGTCTTGTCCTGGCACTGAATGAGTTTCCCTATTCTTCCTATTCAAATCAGTCACCAAGAACCCCTCCCCAGAGATCCACAGCTGAAGGACAGATGACTGCTTGTCAGAATATTGTTAAGTAGAGTCCTGTTCAGGTACGGGTTAGTCTGGAGGACCTCCTTCTTCTCCTTCTCTTTCTTTCTTCTTCTTTTTAAAATTTTTATTTATTTTATTTTTAATTTATAGAATAAAACAAGTATTTCCATAGCATAGTTTAATAAGAAAAAGATGACTGCACATAAACTCAAATCTATTATGTATAACTTGCTATTCCTTTTAAATATATAAAGTTATTGTGTAAATTTCTTTTGTTTCTTTTTTTCCCTCTCCCTTCCCACCCTAGAGATGGCTACCGTTAGATGTAAATCTTTCTCGACATGTAAAACCATTCTATACATGCTTCTATTTGTCAGTTCCTTCTCTGGATGCAGAGAGCATCTTCTTTCACGTGTTCTTTGTAGTTTGTTTATGTATTTATAATAGTCAAAATGACTTAGTCACTCAAAGTTGTTCTTAAAACAATATCACTGTTACTGTATACAATTTTCTCTTGGTTCTGCTCATTTCACTCTTCATCATTCCATGCACATCTATACATTTTTTAAGATCATCGAGTTCATTACTTCTCATCATGGATGACCAACTCTGAGCTTCTATAATTTTCTGTCATGATTCTTCCCCTCTAAGGCCACAAATGCCTCCCCCTCTAATGTTTCCTCCCATATACTCTGTATTTGGCATGTATGTACCTATTTACATACATGTTGTCTTTCCCATTAGAATGGAAGCTTCTTAATGGCAGGGATGATTTTTACTTTTTCTTTGTACCCCCAACACTCAGCACAGTGCCTAATACATGGTAAGTAC
This sequence comes from Trichosurus vulpecula, assembly GCF_011100635.1. Classification (NCBI taxonomy): domain Eukaryota; kingdom Metazoa; phylum Chordata; class Mammalia; order Diprotodontia; family Phalangeridae; genus Trichosurus; species Trichosurus vulpecula. The sequence goes on along the minus strand of NC_050575.1, from coordinate 170,718,709 downwards.
TTAATAAATGCTTGTCTATTAATTGAGTTATTAAGTACCTACTACACACTAGACTCTGTGCTAAGTGCAAGGGACACACACAAAAATAAAACAGTTCTTACCCTCAAGAAGCTTAGATTATAATGGGGTAGAGAACATGCAGCTATATGTGTGTGTGTGTATACACATACATACATATATACATACATATACATATACACACACACATACACACACACATATATATATATATACATATGTATACACATGCGTAGGGATAGATGTAGATAGATATGTAGATATCTATATATGTACATATGTATGTGTGTGTATATATATGTATATGTGTATATACATTATATATGTACATATAATTTTCAATAGTTTTAGGGAAGAGAACAGTAATAGCCAAGGAGTCAGGGAAGGCTTCATGTAGAAAGTGGTACTTGAGCTGAGTTTTGAAGGAATCCTGGGATTCTGAAAGGTAGAGGCGCAAAAGAACGTTGTATTGAACAGGGTACAGGACTTGGAGCCAGAAAGACCTAGGTTCAAAGCTCACGTTACTAGCTCTGTGACCCTGGTCAGGCCCCATAACCTTCTTGAACCTCAGTTACCTTATCTGTAAAATGAGGATTTTGACAGTGCTCATGGGGCACGATATAATGCTTAATTAAGCATTTTGCAAACTTTTCAGTGTTGAGGTTGTTATTTCAGTCATGTCTGACTCTTCACGCTTCCATTTGTTTTTTTTTTTTTTGGCAAAGATACTTTAGTGGTTTTCCACTTCCATCTTCATCTCATTTTACAGATGAGGAAACTGAGGCAAACAGTGTTAAGTGACTTGCTCAGGGTCACAGAGCTTGTAAGTGTCTGAGGCCAGATTTGAACTCAGGAAATGAGTCTTTCTGATTCCAGGCCCTTCACTCTATCCGCTGTACCACCTAGCTGGCCTAATTATTAATTTGCAAGGCTTAAGTAAGCCCAGCTGACCCATAGTAAGGATGATCAGAGTAGGCCTTTAAAAGACAAGAACTAAAGAGATGGAGACAAGTACCACTGAGGTGGCAGAGAGAAGCTGGTCAATGTACACAAATGCTGGTTCCCTAGGGAGAAGCCCGCAAGGCCCTGTGGCCCTTCTAGGAAACCATAAGCATCAGGGAGTCTTGTGACCCCAGACAAGGCAGTGGGTAGAAGAAATGGTCAAATGACAAGGAATCCCTGGGTCAACACTAGAGTAGAATGGTAGGTAGCCAGCAGCAGTGGACTGGTAGTGGTGGAATGAAGAAGGGCCAGCTCCGCCTCTAGCAGAGTAATTCTACAACCAAGCCTCTTAGACACAGGGGATTTCCTGGACTAAGGAAGAGATAGTGCAATAAAACATAGAGTCATGATGTGGAGGAGCAAGGCTAGACTTTGACCTTTATGAGTACTGTGAGTTATGTGGACTGTGCAGTCCTGGGGAGGAAGAGACTAGATTTTTTTTTTTTACTTTAAGTGCTTTTTTACTTGCAGGAGAACCTCAACTTTAGGGTAGTCCTATATGTCTTTAGGATTATATAGGGCCCTGGGGAAGAGGGCACTCACCATAAGGGTGGGTTCTGCTTCGCTCAGTAGCAACACTTAAATCCTTTTCCCTTGTGGCATCATCCCAGGATACCATGATCAGTCTGTTGTACTCTCTGGGTCCCTGAGAGAGACAGAAGCTCACTAGAAAGAGGAAGACAGTTGTTTTGACTATTTATGAGCTTCAGTCTGAGTCCTTTGTATTTTGTATTTTTGGTCTGGTAGCATAATGCTTGTCCTGTGTTCGCTGTACTATTAACTAGAATGCTTGTATAAGAGCTGAGTGAAGCACTTTGTGAAAAGTTGAAGCACTTTATAAATGTCAGTTATTATTGTTACTTTTGTTCTCTTTTTGTGGAGGCAAATTCTGGCATTCCCATGGGAAATCTTGATGGAGGGCACAAACTAAAGAGAGAAATTTTATTAAAATGCTCCCATGATTAAAATCTGGCTGTATGAAACCAGAGATTCTGTCCTGGGTTGTGAGCTGCAAAAAACAAAAAAGACATCTTTGCTCTCTGATTATTGTGTTTCAACATCAGGCCTAATGAAAAGATGGCAAAATTATACTCCATGTTCACATTTGCAGTAAACCTTTAAGACCTATGGAAGTTACAGACAGCATGCTAGAAATTTTTATGTTGATTCTTATACAGATTATTCAATTATGTAAATGAAAGCTGAATAATTCAGCACAAGGGTTATTGGTACCCATGCAATGACAGCCCTTTAGATCATTTGGAGGTGTTCAGATCAGTAAATGAATTTTTTTTTGTTTCTATCTAGACATTTCGTATCCCATAGATACAGAGTGAGTCTCCTGGCATTTGTCCATTTCTGCAATCCTCCCCGCAGAGCTGATATAAAGCATTTACACACTGCAGGCGAGGTTTGAAGATTGTTCTGCTTTGTGCGTTATTGTCTACTAGAGGTTTGGGTCTTCCCTTTAATGTGTGAGACTTGACTTAACTTGACTTGTCTGAACATAAATACCTACATGCCGTGGAAAGTGGAATTTTCTGGAATTAAAAAAAACATGCAGTATTAAAAAAAATGATCTTCCACTGTGTCATGGCCTGGGCAGCTACCTTTCCTACCACTAGTCCTGTCTTTGATTATCCAAATATATAGGAGTCTCTGTGGTGCAATGGATTTTTACAAATGTCTAAAGGCAGTCATCTTGTCTGAGCTACCCTCATAAGCAGATTCAAGACATGTACTCCATTCTTTCCTCTTTCTTTTCCTTCTCTACTTACTCTCGTTTCACTTATTATGAATGATTAAGGACCCGCTTTCTATAGGGAGTCCAATTTGGGTCAAGTGAGAGCCAACCTCATCATGGGTGGATGCTCAGCTCCCGAGTCCTGCCTTTCACCCAATTGTTTCGCGTTTGTCTCGCCCACTGAGCCAGGCGACCCAGTTGCTCTGCTGTATCTCAACCACCTGTTGTTCTCATTATCCATGCAACACACGCCTTTGCAACATCCTTTCCTCCAGATGGTCTACACTTGATCTGCTCACTATGAAAACAGAATATTTTCAAATAGATCCATCTATCTATATCCCTCCTGCCCTCTCTGAAGCTGTCATTACTGCTTACAGAGACCTCCCCCATTCTTTATTTATTGACTCCATTTTCTAGAAGGGGGGGAATGGTGGATGGAGAATTTCTACCATTACTCCTGCTGGTCATTATTAATATGTGACAAGCATAATAAAGAATACTCTGCCCTTCACATTGGGATCAGCAAACCACGTATTTGTTAAGTATTTGTGCTGAGTTTAGCTAAAAATACAGGACTGCAAGGTTCTGTTAGACCCTATAAGCTCATTGTTGAGGGCAGCTACCCTGTCTTATTTATTGTTGCATCTCTCCCAGGACATTGCACAGTGCCCTGCACATACATAGGTGCTTAGTATACATGTATCGAGTGTGAAGATAGACTGGAATCCCTCGCATAACACTTCAGTTTTTTCCTGTGTACTTACTAGATTGTCGTTGGTCTTCCTTCGTTCTCAAAGAGGACCAATGACATCAGGAGGGTGATGTCTTGATGTGCAAGTGAATTGGATCTGAGTAAGGCACAGCTGTGCAAAGTCATCAGCCTCATTCTCTCCTACAGAGTCAATGGCAACAGAGTCCAGTGGCAAGACATAGGCTAAAACCCAGATGTAGTGGGAGCAACGTACTTAACATGGTTGGCAATGAAGTTGTTTTGTGGGTGTTAACGCCTTTACTAGACCATAGTTCCTTGAGGAAGGGTCACGCTTTGTATAATTTTATATTCTGTTTGGTGTCTCAGCCCCTCAGGGTCCTTCTACATAGAAGGTACTGAGCAGGTGTTTGTTTAGTTGCGCTGTTGAGATTTCTCCATACACTTACTCTCCATAATTCATAGTTGGGGAGGAAAGGGGAAAAGCTTTTTATGGGGCCACTTGGGACTCTAGACACTTATTAGTAGGGTGTTACTTTAATTCTCACCCAGAGTTGTTTAATGCCTAAAAGTTGCAACTGCCTTCTGCCATTTCTTTTCCAAAGACTCCCTCTGCTCTGGGTAGGACAGTTAGGCACTTGTTCATGGAGTCTACCAGAGGGGCCAATTTTGCAATCCCACTATCATTTCAAATCAAATTAGCTTCCCTGCTTGCTAACAACCTAAAGGATCCCAAAGGCCTTCTTGGACTTCAGAAAAATGCTTAAAACAATGACAGCTTCAGGAGCAGCCTAAGTTCATGCAGCATCTTAAAGTTTACAAAGCACTTTACATACCTTAATCCAGCTGATTCCTCACAAATAACTTATGAAGTTGGTAATGCTAATAGTGTCCCAATTTCACTAATAAGGAATGTAAGTCTCAGAGAGATTAAGTAATTTACTTGAAGTCACACAGCTAATAAGTAGTAGAACCAAGGTACAAATTCAGGTTTTCAGAGTCTGTCTCACACCCTTTCCATGCTGCTGGGGGTAGGTGGGTGGGTGGTACAACAAGGCCCTTTTTTCTCTTAGACTGAAGGGCTGGAATGTCATCAAGTTCTTTGAGATTCCAAAGGATACATCTTTAAGACTTCTGAAACCATTGGACTTCAGATAGAAGAGGAACAAAAGCATTACTAGGATATCTACAAGCAGGTGATAGAAGCACATTTATGAAATAGGGATGATCCAGTGATGCAAAAATTTTAAACAGAGAGGACAAATCCCTAAAGCTGACTATAGCACATAATAGGGTAGTAGAAAAACCACTGCCTTGGGAACCCTAAGCTTAAATCTTGGCCCCTCACTCCCTCTGTGACCTTGGACAAACAACGAGAAAAATGGACCTGACCCTTTTATGATGCTTTAAGGGTTACAATACACCTTCCTTACAACACTCCCGTGAGTTATTATTTCTATTTTACAAGGGAGGAAACTGAGGCTCATTGAGGAGAGGTGGTTGCACGGTAGGAGAACATGGATACAAACCCAGAATTCCTGACTTCCAGCCTGCTCCACTTACTCCCAGACACATAGGAAGGTTATTCATGTTTTCATTTGTCTTATCTCACATCTTCAGTTTCTTCCTTTGTGAAATGGGGACACTATCACCGTTCTTCCCTCACTCCTAGGCCCTAAGTGGATTTAAAAGCACTTTTCAGAGTACAGAGTAAAATATTATATAAATAAATGCAAGGTATTATTAGCATATCAAATATTTATTGAGCCAATATTGTTATTACTATTTCTTGGTGTGCTGTAAAGTACACCCTTATTGCTAGTGTCCCAGGGGAACAGAGACTCATTCCATTACAAGCTGTTTTTAATCACTCTTGTGACTGGCTCAGAGTGGAGCAGAGGTATAGATGAGTCAAAACATCTGATAATCCAAAAGCCATTTCTGTTTGGAATGCATCTTGAGATTCTCTTTTCCTCCAGAGGCGTTACCTTCCTAATTCTGTTTTGCTGATGCTGATATTAAAATGGGTTTGCATTCTCGGAACGCACACAGACTGCCAGCAATAGCAGGGATGTCAGGGGTGAGCCAGCTTGGAATGAAAAAGGAGTCAAGGACTAACAAGATTAATAAGTAGCCATTTCTGGGGTGTCTATACTATGGAAGGCTCTATGCTGGGCACTGTGGGAGATAAAGTGAAGGAAAAGGCACTGTCTTCCTAGGCAGGCAGAGTCCGTGACTGGGACAGATAATAAGTATTGTGAGTATTCAGAGAGGGGGTTGATAGATCGCTGTGGGCTAGAATAATCAGGGGAAGTTTCATGGAGGATGTGGTTTTTGAAGGATGAGAAGGATTCAGCTAAGTGGAAAGGAGAGAGGGAAGATGGTAAAAGATAAGCTGGGGAATGAGTCTAGTGGGTGTGGGAGACAGTGGGGAGCCCAGTTTGGCTTGAAAGGATGGACAAATCAGGTAGTAGAATGGAGGGAGATCATAGAGACTGGAAAATGGAAGGGACTCCAAAGGCCAGATGTTCCAACCTCCCCACTTTACAGATAAGCAAACTGAGATCTAGAGAAGTTAAATGACTTGCCCAATGTCACATGGAAATAAGCACCAGAGGCAAGATTTGAACCTGGTTTTCTGACTCCAGAGCCTGTGTTCTTTGGGGCTAGACTGGAGTGTTGAAGGTCAAAGTTAGAAAATGCATGTATTGATTGAGTATTAAACATGCATCCATTTTTACTTCTTTCATTCTGCTTGATAATTGGACCTTTATTCTGAACTTCCTATGTACAAAACACTCCTTGGTGCTTGAATAAAAAACTGAAAGGAAAAAGTTACTGTACCCTCGGGGCTTATGGTATGCTGGGGGAATACCATACAATCTACTGGGGTAACACAATGGTCCAGATGATTCTTTGTATTCAAGAACAAGACTTTACATTTATCCCTATTGGTTTCACTTTATTAGATTTAGCCCAGTGCTCTGGCCTGTCAAAATCTTTTTGGATCCCAGCTCTGTCTAGTTCAGTGTGTTAGCTGTGTCGTCTGCATATCTGATGAACATACTATCTATGCCTTTATTCAAGTCATTGATAAGACATTTGAAACAGCACAGGGCCAAGCATGGATCCCAGGGTACTCCACTGGAGGCCTTCTGCCATGATGACAGTGAGCCATTAGTCTCTGAGTCCAGCCATCGGATTAGTTTGGAATCCATGTGATTGTACTATTGTTTCATCCACATCTCTCCATCCTTTTTCACAAGAATGCAGCATGAGATATTTTAACAAAAGCTTTGCAAAAACTCTAGGTTAGATATCCACCACTTTCCCCTCATCTGCTAATTTAGTCATTTTGCCAAAAAAGGAAATGAGGTTAGTTTGGCATGGCCTGTTCTTGATAAGCTTTACTGGCTCTTCCCTATCTACATGTTTAGCAAGCATCTCTTTAACCATCTGTTCTAGAATGTTCCCAGGACTTGGAGTCAAGCTTATAGGTCTATAGTCTCAAGACTCTGTTCTCTTCCATTTTTAAAATGGGAGCATCATTTGCCCTTCTCCAATCTTATGGGTCTTCTTCTATTTTCCATGTTCTTCCAATTAATACTGACAGTGGGTTTGTTGAGGTTTAGGGGTGCTGGTACCGCTGGGTCTTACCCAAATGAATTCAACCCAAGCCTTCTTTCAGCAAAAGAAAAGCAAAGTTTATTAAAGATCCGCCATATTGGATAGACTCCTCAGGAATCTGAGCCTTTGTATCGCTGATGCCCCCCGGCCACATTGAACCTTGAGCTTTTGTAATGCTTTTGTAAGCAGGCTAGATAGAATCTGAGTACTTTCATGGAAACAGGATGGATCTTACATACAGAAAAACTGAGGGAGGAATCCAGGGGCAGCCAAGTAGTCTGGGGTGTCTGGAGGAGACGGGGGTGGCCAGGGATGGTCTTGATGGAAGCGGTCAGTAGTCTGGGGTGGCTAGAGGTCAAATCTTGGGAAGATCTTGATGGGAATGACCAGTATCCTGGGGTGACTAGAGGTCAAATCTAGGCTCGATGGAAGTGGTGAGTAGCCTGGAGAATGGGATTAAGGTTGGGAAGTAGCTGAACAGAGATTTGGACAGAGCAAGGTTTATGGCCTCAAGGGAACACCAGATCAGGTAGGGAAAACCAGGGACATTTCAAGGTGGGGTTTTCCTGGGCCCTTTAGACAAATGGGACCCAGACTCTTTTAGGGTAAGGGGCAAAGGTCTCAGCTTGGACCTGTACCCTGTGGGTCATAGACAAGGATGAAGACTAAGAAAAGACTGTAAGATTTAACGATTAAGTGATCCCAGAGTCATAGCCTCATAGATTTAGAGCTGTAAGAGACGTCCTAGTCCAACTCTCTCATTTTACATATGGGGAAACTGAGACTTATGGAGGTTAAATGACTTTCCTGGCATCACACAGATAGTAAATAACAGTCCGGACTTGAACTCAGATTCTCTGCTTTAAGAATTAGCAGTACTATTTCACCGTATTGTGTTACCTTCTAGAGAGATCATCAGTAACCTTTGAAAGAACAGTTTCAGTGGAAGGGTGGCACTAGAATCTAGGTTGCAAGGAGTTGCTAAATGAGTGGGTGGAGGAAGTAGAGATAGTGAAAGGAGATTCTTTCCAGGAGTTTTGCAGTGAGAAGAAGGAAAGATATGGGACAATAGTTTGAGAGTTTGGCTCCATTCAATGAAGGTTTTTAAAGGATTAGATAGACCAGAGCAGGTCTGCAGGGAGCAGGAAAAGAGCCAGTGGAGAGGTAGAGACTGAAGATGACACAGAAAGGGAATGATTAACGGGATAAGTGCCTGTGAGAGATGGTGGGGCCTGAGATAGGGAATGAATTGAGGGCACAAGTAGAGGGACTGATCTTGGCAAGGATGAGATCTCCTCTTCCTTAAAGACAGGACTAAAGGAAGAAAAGATGGTGAAGATGTAGCAGGGGTTTAAAGTATGTAGTGTGGGAAAAGGGAGAGCTCATAGTGCATGATCTCAATTTTCTTAGTAAAGCAAGAGAAGATGTCTATTAAGATTGTTGTTGTGTTTGTCCTTCGTTTTCAAGAGGATCATGATACCAGGGAGATTACGATATGACTTGAAGTTGACTCTGAGTGAAGGAGGGCTGTGAAAGGTCACCAGCCTCACTTTCTCCTCCAGAGCCATCTGGGTCTAGTGGCCAGATATTCATCAGGATGACTGGAGATGGCCCAGGATGCACTGGGAGACCCTGGCCCTTTTAGGCTAAGGCCTTATTAGATTCTCACTTTGAGTGAGGTAATGCCCATTCAGTGAATAGGCCTCTTTAAAAAGTAAGTCAAGGGATGGCCCCTTTAGTTAGAAAAAAAAATCAAGCTGGGAGGGGAAGACCCTCAGGGTTGCTGTTTCAAAGAGAAACAGCTGAGATAGAGAGGGGCCAGGGTGCTGATGAGGGACTTGAGAAGGGGTAGAGAAGAACATGCTGAGGGGAAGGAAGTGGCTCATGAAGGAAGAATGAAAGTTTTGCTTTGCAGCATTAAGGGCCCAGTTGAGAACAGCTCCCATGAATTTGTAGTAGACCCATTTGGTCTACTATAGCAGCACCCAGAAGCTTGAAGTACAAGCAGAGAAGGCTGACAGTGGGGATAATGTAGGGTGAAGGATAAGCAGGGTGTGAATATTAGAATTTCAAGGGGGCAAAGGAATCAAGGATGGGGGTCAATGTAGAGTTGAATTGGTCAATTATAAAATAAATACCATGAAGAGAGAAAACTGAGGTCAGAGCAAGGGTGAGGGATGATCTGGGAGAAGAGAGAGGAATTAGAAGTTGCCATGAAGATGAAGAATAGATTTAGAAGAAATGAGGAAGAAGGGGAGACGGAAGGACATGAGACTATGACTGGAAAAGTAATTTTCAAAGCTTTTTTTTTGGAATACTAGAGGTAGCAGTTATGTGCAATGGTGAGATCTAAGGTACGACCCTCCCTGTGGGGAGAATGAGCCTATAAGTCATGATCTTTGAGGCTGACGATTTGGGAGGTGAGGAAATTTGAAAAGGCATCAGAGTGCACACTAGCTTCCTCGTGTGACTGTGAGTTAGGTGCTAAACTCTTAGAGAAAGGAGACAGGGTGAGCTGGAAACACAGAGACAGGGATCTAGATCAGCTGATACAGATGGATGGAGGGAACCTTAAAGGACGAGAGGTTGTGGAGTGGTCCTCACAGAGGGAAAGTCTTCCTTATGACCAGTGTGTCAGCAGGGCACATGAGAAAAGGATCAACTAGCAATAAAGGGGTTAGACATCTATGCAGTGTCTCCGGGCAATAGGCAGGTTTCTAGGAGCACAATAAGAAGGACATAGTGCAGGGGTAGGGACCCTGTGGCCCTCTAAGTCCTCAAGTGCACCCCTTTGGCTGGATCCAGTCCTCAAGTGTGCCCTTTGACTCTAGTTTGGATTCAGTCAAAGTGCCACAATTGAGGACCTAGAGGGCCACATGTGGCCTCGATGCCACAGATTCCCCACCCCTGACGTAGTGTGAGAAGAGGTCTAAGATGGAGACAAGTTTGTTCATGGTATAGTTCTAAAAGTTCTAAAGTTGTTCTAAAAGTTCTAAAGTTCTGAAGGTTGTAATAAAGGAGAGAAGAGGAGAAAATGGATAGGGAGATAGTAGGTTTGGGTTAGAGGAGTATAAGAGTACTAGAGAGGAAACTTGCACCGTGGAAGATGGAGCCTGAAATTGGTGACTGGGTTTAGGGAAGAAGGGATACGAATTTGATTCACAGGATCTGTAATGATGGAGGCTGTCATTGTTGTTTCGTCTCCAAACAACAGGGATCTGATGGTGGTGCAGAGGAGGTGGAGTTTGGAGTGGGAGTGGGAGTACCCATGAACTGGACTCAGTTGTCACATACAAGCGTATTAAGTTATATTTCTAAGATGGTGGAATTTAAGACACAGCTAGAAGATATCCCACACATGGAACACGCATTAGGTTCTTTTTCAGGCCTGGTACTTGAGGCCCTGCTCCTTTTGATATCATGACATTGCCTGAGGTTGGGGGAGCATTAGGCCTTTGCCTGAGGTTGCAGTCTCTCCAGCTCCAGGCGTGGTGTCCTAGACTGTCAGGGTAGCATATCATTAATGAATAAGAAGTCTAGTAATTAGCAACAATGTTTTGAGCTGTGTTTCTGTTCCTTGAGATCAAGAAGCCAATTAAGGTAAGCATTTCACTTTTTTTTTCCTTAATAGTATTTTATTTTTTTCTAATTACATATAAAGATTAGTTTTCAACATTCATTTTTGTAAAATTTTGAGTTCCAAATTTTCTCCCTTCCTCCTTTCCCCAAGACAGCAAGCAATCTGATATAGGTTATACATATATGTCATGTTAAACATATTTCCACATTAGTTAAAACATTTCACTTGTTAGAGTCATTTATCAATGATCTAGAACAGGGCTGTCCAAAATGTGGCCCTCGGGCTGCATGCAGCCTGCAGGGCAATTTGTACAGTCCACCTACAAGCATAGAAATTTACATAAATGCTTTAGTAAAGGAAGCCAAGCTACCGCAGAGCTCTCACTAAAATGGCAAATCAAAATACATTGTCTATTGTTTCAATAAAAACCTAAGGTTGGACAGCCCTGATCTAGAACACAGTCAAGAACCAAAAAGCAGAAAGTCTTTTTTTTGCAGCTAAAATAGTGATAATGTACTTGACTCTCTTAATCAATCAACAAACATTTATTAAGCATCTACTATGTACCAGGTATTGAAGACACAACTATTAGCTAATATTCATATATAGAAGCTATGATGTGCCAGGTTCCATGCTAAGTGCTTTACAAATATTATCTCATTCTATCCTCACAAAAACCCTGGAAGGTAGGTGCTATTATCATTTGCCTTTTACAGATGATGAAACTAAGGCAAACAGAGGTTAAGTGACTTGCCCAGGGTTACACAGCTAAGTAAATGTCTGAAGCTGTATTTGAATTCAGGTCTTCTTGGCTCCAGGCCTAGTGTTCTACCCATTGTGCCACAAACTTCCCCTATATTCAAAGAATATATAATTCCTACTCTCAGGTACATACATGAACTATATAGAATAAACATATATAACATACATAGAATAAACATAAAGAGAATAATGCAAATTAATACAAGGTAGTTAAGGAACAATTGGGGGGGGTCAGGAAAGGATTGATGTAGAAGATAGTGTATGAGGTGTGTCTTAAAGGCAATGAGGTGTTCTGTCAGGTGGAGGTAAAGAGGCAGTGCATTCCAGTCACGGGGACCAGCAAAATCATGGACATGGGAGATGGAGTATCCTTAATGAGAAACCGAGAGAAGGCTAGTTTGGCTGAATGTCTCCAGCCCCATCTCCTCGTTGCTTCCAGTCATGTGGAAATCGTGAAAAGGCATTGAATTCAGCTTTGTGTACTAACTCACATTTCTTCCAGTCAAAACCTCAAAGATATGTTTAAGATCTAAGACTTTCCCTAAGGGCCTAAACTTGACCTCAAAGTTCCTTGATCCAATGATAATGAAGAAGAAGATTCCTTTTTATATGGCTGTCCCACAGTTATCTAGCTGCTAAATGTGGGAACCAGGGTTTGAAATTCTAAGTCAATAACATGTTCCACTATACCGTTATCGCTCTCCCCAAATGAAACTAATGCTCCTAGAGGTGAGCATCCCGTGGCCTCCTCGGTCCTTAAATGTGGCTCTTTGACTAAATCCAGGTTTGAATTTTCACTCTACTTTCTTACCCTAAAGTGTGCCTACTTCACTTGCTATGACAAGTTTGGATTCAGCCAGAGGGCTGCACTTGAGGACCTAGAGGGGCATATGTGGCCTTGAGGCCGCAGGTCCCCCACACCTGCTCTAGACCTACGCTTAGATTTTTTTTTAACTTTTTACTTACTGACAGAAAGAGGATTCATTGAGTGATTGATGTGATTCTTTCATTCATCCAACTTTTATTAAGAGCCTACTGAGCCCAGTGACTAGGTGAGAGAGAAAATTCAAACAACACAGTCCTTGAGCTTACCTTCTAACGGGGACTACTCAAATACAGATAAACACAATACAAACAATTGCATGATAAGCACATAAGAGAACTGCAAAACAAAATGTTTTCTAAGGCCTGAGGGAGCAGGTCATTACCAACCTTGTATTTGTTGTAAGAGAACAAGCCTTCCTTCCTATCTTCTGGCCTAGGGCCACATGAATCAGAAGCCCCCCACTGGGGTCTAAGGTAACCGAAATTACTCAGCTGTTCCAAGGAGGGCATTCATCACTTACTGCTATGCAGAAAACTTCATTATAATTGTTGGCTTGGGGCTACAATATTCGTGACCAGAACCGGAGGTAACAGAACATCACAAGATTCAAATTAGAAACTTTTTTTTTCCTTTAAAGTAGAGAGTGATTTTATTGCCTAGCATCTTATGAAATTTTTCTAAATCAAAATGAATTTTTTTTGGTACCAGTTTGGAGGCCCAAGAGAAAGGGTGCGGTATAGCTGTGGAATTATAGAAACTTTTTAGATCTCAGAAAGATTATAGCATACCCCCGAAATAAAACACTGTGTTCCTCTGGGTGTTTGTTAGTCACATTTGTGAAATGTGAGATCACTCCCACCCCCAACATGTGTGGGGGAAATTTTTTTGTGTTGGGTTTTTTTTTTTTGGATCTCAAAGCCAGTGAAACTTCTGGCAGAGAACCCAGAGGGATTTGGTGTTAGGTAACCTCTCAGAAAGCCTCCCATATTCATTTATATTACACAGGACTTTGGGATTACCAAATGGTTTCACCTGCATTTCCTTCTTTGGTCTTTAAAAAAACATATGAAGCTGGTGCTGTAAATATTTTTCCCATTTATAGATGAAGAAATTGAGATTCAGAAATGGGAAGTGTGTAAGTGGTGCAGCCCAAACTCAGTCCCAGGTCTTTGGACTCAAATTTAGGTCCTCTTTTCATTCCACTTTATTGCCCTAAAATATGCCTAGTTCACTTGCTATGATTGTCTATGGCAAAGAAAAAGGCATCGAGAGGGAGTGGGACAGAGCTTTTGGAAAGGCTGAAAGAAGGAGTAGCAGAGGTGCCTCTGGGAGGACACACACAATTAAAACACTTTGGAATAGGGTCCTCAGATATATAGTGAGCACAACGAAGCTCTTAAGGTGGAGAAAGGCCTGTCAACAAACTTTGTTTTCCCATTCATTTTTCCAAGGGCCCACCTTGCTATATCTAACACTACTCCCCTTATCCTTTGAAAAGGAGAGTGCAGGATTTCAGAGCTAGGCTGAGGAAGCAGAGACCCATCAGCAAAGCTTGGAGTAAGTGGCCTTTGGTTTTCAATCAATATAAGAAAAAAAGCCCCAAGATCACATTTCCGTTGCCTGGAGGGAAAAACTAAATTATAGAAATGAGATGAGGAGCCTCTGATCTTTCACCGATTTCATGAAGGATTTAAAAACTTCACCAACACCTGACATTTGTGAATAGTTCTTGGATTGTTGACTAGTCTGTCATATATGCTGGATAGGTGCTAAGTTTTCTTGCAAATCCCTCTGAGCTCTCTTTGTATCAACATAGTTAACCAAGTGTTTGGTACGCACTGCTTCTGGGGGCCAGAACGATTCAAGCATCAACAGAAGGAAGAGACCATTAAACAGTGGACTGCTCAGCTGACGGAAGGAGGCCCCCACCTCCAAACCAGAGTCACGTATACTTTGAATTAGAAGCATTTGTTTTACTTTTGGATCCTATAAAGAAGTCTCTCTTTTAGCTTTTTCCAATTCAATAACAAACATTTAGAGCCACCCGGCATAGTAGATAGACAGTTGTTCTTGGAATTAGGAAGCTCTGGTTTCAGATATTGACTTTCATACATATTGGCCTTTTGTAAATTTTTTAAACTCTTAGTGGGGCATCCCAGTACCAGCACCTTGGGTAACTCTCCATGACTATAAGAAGAAGAACAAATGCAGACTAGCATGGACAGAGGGAGTTCACCTCCACTGACAGGACTAAGGTATATATGTATGTGTATATATATATATATATATATATATATATGTGTGTGTGTGTGTGTGTGTGTGTGTGTGTGTAATATAAATGTATGTATATGTATATATTATACACATATATATGTATATATGCATGTCTGTATGTATATATGTATGTGTGTATATATGTATATGTATGTATACCACTGGGCTAGGTTTTGGGAATACAAAGATGAGCCAAGATGCACAGCTCCTATCATTAAAGACTTTGTTGGGGAGAATATGATGTGCACATAATCTACTATGGTATGAATGAACAAGTCATCAAAAAGAAAGGGTAACCTCTGACTAGGCCCTGATAATCTGCTAACTTCCTTGTGGTTGACCAGGAGACAGAGCCATGCGGTGGAAAGAATGTTTGCTTTGGAGTCAGATGACATGGGTTCAAATCCAGATCCTCCTACTTATTACTTGTATGACCTTGGGCAAATGACCTGACTTCTTTGGGCCTGTTTCCTCATGTGAAAAATGAAGGGGTTGGACTAGATGACTGTTAGAGTCTCTTCCGGGTCTAAATCTACGAGCCTATTACTAGGCAGTTGGTAGAGCCCTACACTTTGCTCCAGAAACCACAGCTATGGCAGAGGAGGGGACTTTGGGATTCACTACCATCTGAAGAAGAGGCAGCTAGATGGCTCAGTGGATAGAGTGCTGGGCCTGGCGTTAGGAAGACCTGAGTTCAAATCCAGCCTCAGATACGCACTAGCTGTGTGACCCTGGACAAGTCACTTAACCCCATTTGCCTCAGTTTCCTCACCTGTAAAATGAACTGGAGAAGGAAATAGCAAACCACTTCAGTATCTCTGCCAAGAAAATCCCACATGGGGTCACAAAGAATCAGAAATGACTGAACAGCAAGGATGAATGACCATCTGAAGAAGATAGCAAATCATTGCCTTATGTGTCCTTTTGAAAATCACCTTTAATTAACAAGCCAGAGACTCAGATATGGACACCGAGAAGCCTTTTCTCTGCCCTTGGAATAAGGAGAGAAAGAGAGACAAATATCTATTTATCACTAGACAAATGAAGCTTTCTCTAACTAGCAGTTACGAATAATATAAATTTGAATATGATAATTATATAGGACAGGGTAACAGAGATTTGAAGGCACTCATAGCACTGAATTCTGAGTCAAAAGGCCAGAGTTTGAATTCTGGCTCTGCCATTTACTACCTTTGTGACCTTGGGAAAGTCATTGAATATTTCCTTGTTTCCTGTAAAATGACTGGGTTGGATTAAATTGATTTCTCTGAGGTCCCTTCCAGCAGTGAATCCTATGATCCTCCATTGTTACTTATGGTTGAATTTTCCGAATGGAATTTCCAATCCTGATTGGATAATCAATGATCAACATATCTCAAGACTGACTCAGAATCATAGCATCTCCAAGTCCATCTATACCCTGTATCCAACCTGTGCCCCTCTAGGGCTCCACTTGGCATCATCCCCTTGTGGCTGTCCAGCCTCAGCTTTGAGGTCTTTCAGTGACCACTCTCTCGTTGCTCAGAAGTTTTTCCTGACTTGGAACTTAAATGTTCCTTTCCCCAAGTTCCACTTGTTGCTCCTAGTTCTGCTCTCTGGGACCAGGTAGAACAAGTCCAATCGCTTTATCATCTGACACCCTCTCAGACACTTGAACATAGCCATGACTCCCCTCACTACAATTTTTTTCTTCTCTAAGCTTAACATTCCCACTACCTTCATCTGATACTTATATGGCATAGACTTAAGGGCCCTTACCATCCCAGCTGCCCTTTAGTGTGGTACAATGGAGACAGCACTGGCTCTGGAGTCAAAGGCCTTGGATTTGAATCCCACCTTTGAACCCTACCAGCCATGTGACCTGGGGCAAATCATATAACCTCCCTGTGCCCCAGATCCCTCATCTATGAAATGAGAGGTTAGACTAAATGACCTCTGAAATCCTTTCTAGACATGCTCAGTGGAAAGAACACTGGGTCTGGAATCAGAAAGATCAAATCTTGCCTCAGAAACTTAATAGATGTATGACCTTGGGCAAGTTACTTAACCTGTGCCTGCCTCAGTTTCCTTGTCTGTAAAATGAGAATAATGATAGCACCTACCTTTCAGGGTTGTTGTGAAAATCAAATGAGATGCTATTTATAAAGCACTTTGCAAACCTTAAAGTGGTATATAAATGCTAACTATTATTATCATCATTATTTTATTATTACTATCTCTCCTAAAATGTGATATACAGAACTCATCAAAATCTTTCACCTGTTGTCTGACTAGGTCAAAGTGTAGCGGGAGCTCTGTGATCTGAAAGAGTATTTCAAAAAACATTTACTTCTTGTATTCTGCAGATATGCCTATAAGAACTAGATTATCTTCCTAAAGTTGACATTTCTGTCTTTCATTCATTGACTCATTCTACCAGGCTGTAGTTTCCTTGAGGGCAGGGGTTCTATTTTATTTAAGCTTTGTATCACCCCAGTGCCTAGCAGAGAATTTTGCCTAGTTGTTACTTAACAGCTATTCGTCATAATCATTCATCTAATAAAATATTTATTAAGTTCCTATTGTGTGCAGGGTCGTGTGCTAGATGCTAAGGGAGATTAAAAAGATAAATAAGATATGATCCTGCTCCTCAAAGAGCTTACAGTCTAATGGAAGAGGAGCTTAGGATCTAAATATTTTGATCAAATAAGAAGATGTTGGAATGGAAGGCTTATTGATGCAAAAATAGTTAGAAATTAGCTTTCCTTTGGGCAAGATTCCTAGCAGAAAGGGGTAGGGGGTGGTTAGCTGGACCAGGACGTCCTCTGGAGATAACAGAAGCTCTCTCCCACAGGTGTCCTTTGGTGAGCTGTACAACTCAAGCCAAATTACCCTTCCTTCCCTAGTGCTGTTTGGAGGTGTGTGCATCCAACCCTGCACATCCCCATCCTCATTTTAATTTCATTTTGACGGTTTTATTTTCTTTCCCACACCTGCTCACACATGCACACACAGTGTAATTACACCAACGATTCAGCAGTTCAGCAGCAAATTTAAAACCAGCACAGCTTCGCAGCAAATGCAAGAAGTTATATAAAATTCATGGGCTGTTCATCTTCGAGCAACAGGAGAAGCAAACACAGAGGCAGCCTAGGCATTTGAAAATTACAGTGTGTGCTCACTGATCCTGGGTGAAAGAGCAAAGCAGGGAACCGGGCTTTCTGCACTGAGTGACAGGTTATTTGCTTAGGAGAAAGCAAGAAGCAATTAGATCATCCTTTCAAAGCCTCCTCCCTGAGCCCCCAAATTATTGTCTGCCCTCCAATGGCTCCTGAAAGTACCCAGCTTGGCCCAATCTGCTATTGCACAGTGAAGAATATGAGATTTACTCAAATTCTGCAAACCAATTTGGATCGACATTCATACCTGCCACCCTGTGTTGCATGTCTTCCCTGACTTTTCTCTCTGAATTATTCTCTCTCTCTCTCTCTCTCTCTCTCTCTCTCTCTCTCTCTCTCTCTCTCTCTCTCACATAGACACACGTTTTATAGTTTCAAAGTATTGTGGGTATGTTTGAGTTTTCTGAGTCTCTATTTCCTCATTTGTAAAATGGGAGAATTAAGCTCACAGGGTTATTTCAAGGAAAAGTGCTTTGTCACCCTTTAAGTACTATATAAATTTGAATCATTATTATGCTTACATCTCTCAACAGCTCTGAGATGTGTGATGCAGGTTTTAATATCCCATTTTTACATGGAAATGTATGGCTGCAGGAAATCGATGTTCCAAGAAGTTAAACGATCTTGTCCAAGGTCATGCTGTCAGTAGCAGGTCTCAGCCGGGATCAGATGATCTACTATGTGAGAAGCACTTAGCACAGTGCCAGAAGCATAGTAGGTGCTTAAGAAATGCTTATTCCCTTCTCCTGCCCCTGCCTCCTCCTCACCTCAGGCTCATACCCAGTTCTTTTAGGCTCCTAGTCTCTTTCCTCTATGCCATCTTTCCGTATGATCGTGGAACAAAAAGGGGAATCCTTGGGGTTCACCTGTTAGTGAGACTAAAGCAAAAAGGGGGGAACAAGGGTGTTTTTGAATGGCCCTTGAAGTGATAGCTTTAGATTATTTCCTTTACACATTTTCTAATAAGTCTTATTTTATTTTTTTTAACTAAACTATTTGTTGTGATGGCATTTTTATAAACACATCATCCATTCTCCACTAGCCCTACCAAGAGGATAAAGGTCCCCATGATACGAAGTAATTAGGACTGGGGACACAGGCCTTGGGATTGGAAAGGAGGTGATTTATGGGGGCTATGGCTGCTAAAACAAACACATAAGATCCTTCCTGTCTTCTGGTATCTCTCACAGCTAGAAGTTCTAGTTAATGTCTGGGTGTACGGCTTTGGGATTTTTGTAGGCAGAATGCTGAAATTAGGCAAAAATCTAATTGCCTTTGGGAAAGGCTACCAGACAACCTGATTTAAAAAGCACCAGAATGAGAAATGGGAGACCTGGGTTCTAGTTCCTAGGTCTGTCACTAACTTAACAGTGCTAGCCAGCCAATCAATTATTGTCAATCTACTAGTATTTATTAAATGTCTACTGTGTGCCAGACACTGTGTCAAGTGCTGGGGAGAAAAAAAAAGGCAAAAATAGTCCCTGCCCCCAAGGCACAGTCTAATTGGGGAGTTCATGCGTGAACAATTATGTACAAATGCAATATATTCAGGTTAAATTGGGAATTTTCTCAGAGAGAAAGCACTAAGATTAAGGGCTAGGAAAGGCTTTTTGCAGAAGGTGAGACTTTAGCTGAGACTTGAAGCAAGCAAGGGAAGACAAAAGGCAGAGATGGTGAGGGAGAGAGTGCCAGGCATGGGAGATCGCCATTGAAAATGCCCATTTGGGAGCAGGTGGACTTCAGAAAAACCTGGAAAGAATTACATGAACTGATGCTGAGTGAAGTGAGCAGAACCAAAAGAACATTGTACACAGTAATGACAACATTGTGCAATGGTTAACTTCGATAGACTTATCTCTGCTTAGCAATTAGAGGATCTAAGACAACTCCAAATGACTCATGATGGAAAATGCGGTCCATATCAAGAAAAAGAACTATGGAGTCTAAATGCAGATCAAAGCCTACTATTTGCTCTCTCTCTCTCTTTCTTTCTTCTTTCTTGTGGTTTCTCCCATTGGTTCTAATTCTTCTTTATAACATGACTAATGTGAAAATATATTTAATATGAATATATATGTAGAGCCTGTATCAGATTGCATGCCATCTTGGGGTGGGGAGAAAATTTGAAACTCAAAATCTTGTGGAAGTAAATGGTGAGAACTGAAACTAACTAAATAGATAGATAAATATATAAACAAACTAAATGAATGAATTAATGAAAGAAAATGCCTATTTGGGAAATGGAACAGCAAGGAGGTCAGTGCCACTGGATGGCAGAATACTTGGAGGGAAATTAGGTATGAGAAGACTGTGATCTTGGACATGTCAGTTCACTTCCCTGGGCCACACTTTCCTTGTTTTTAACGTATGAGGTGGGAGGAAATTAGGTGATCACCAAATTGTTGAATGTTGGAACAGGAGGGAAACTTAGAACATGGAATGTTAGAACACAGAATGTCAGAGATGGGAAAAAACCTTCTAACATAGAATGCTGGACCTGGAAGGAAGCTTAGAACATAGAAAGTCAGAACAAGAAGGAATGATATGCAATATTGAGTCTAACCCCTTTGTGCTACAGGTTGCATCCCCTTCTCTCCACTCCCATAGCCACTACCCTTATTCGGGCTCTCATCACCCCTTACCTAGATCATTACAATAGTCTTGTAATTGTTCTCACAGCCTTAAGCCTCTCTCTGCTCCAATTCAGCCTCCATTCAGCTGCCAAAGTATCATTTCTAACACGTCTGAACACTCCACTCCTCTAATCAATAAACTCCAGGATCAAATACAATATTCTGTTAGCATTTGAAGAGCTTTGTTACCTGGTTCCTTCCTACCTTTCTAGTTTTATTATTTACTCCCCTCCTCATAGTCTTTAGACACATCTTTGTACTTTTGTGTTGACTCTGCCCCATGCTTAAAATGCTGTTGCTCCTCACCTCCATCATTTACCTTTCCTGCTTTCCTTCAAGACAGACTTCCAATCCCACTTCCACAGGCAACCTTTTCTAGTCCCTCAGTTGTTAGTGTCTTCCCCCTCAGAATTACTTTCATCTCCTCTGTATGTATCTTGCATATTCCTAGCTATTTACATGTTTTGTTTTCCATTAGGCTGTGAGCTCCCTGAGGGCAGAAGTGGTTTTGCCTTGCTTTGTATTTACAGCCCTTAGAACAGTACCTGACATATAGAAAGTACCTGATACATGCTTGTTGACCAACTGACTGAAATTGTAGGCTAGAGAGGACATCAGGGTTAAGTAGCTAGTGAAGCAAGGTTTCCATGCAGACTTCCTGACTCTTGTGCCTAATAATACTTTCCTATTACATGATATTGAGAGGTTTGCTACATGTTGAGATTTTTGAAAAGTCGGATTTGTTTGTTTTCACACTTAGATGTTTCCCTACCTTTTCTGATGCCTCATGAGTCAGGGTAGGGAGGGTCTGCCATCTCCTCAGTGGCCAGGTTGAATTTTCAGGTAGTAATGGTTTAGAGACCCAGATCAACTACTATTCATTGAAGTCATGGCCTGAAGGGTCAATAAAAATCCAGAAAAAGCGGTACCCCTCCAGTCAGATCCTAGTTCTGGGCTTCTCTGGGAGAATTCAAAATTTCTCTTTCTAGCTTTCTGGTCTATGAAATTCCTTTTTACTGAGAGTCCAGGAAAATCTGTTAATCAGACAAATTCTCCCATCAGGCTCAGAGCTGTCTGTGCTCGGTGGAGCAGGATTGGGCTTAGATTCTTCAATTACTTATGTCATACCCACTTCAACATCTCTGGTCCCCTTTTCCTTTTTGTCCCAGCCCCCATCATTCTATCATTAGTCTCATTTGGCCCTGAGGATGAAGGTTCATTACTATTAGTGAGAGAAAGATTCATTTGTCTAGTGGAGAAACGGGGATTTTTTTCCTCTTTGTCTCTCTCCTTATTCTGGGGCAACAAAAAGGCCTTTTGATGTACATGTTTGTGTCTCTGCCTTCTTTATTAAGGATGATTTTAAAAGGTCAAACAAGACAAAGTCTTCTCATTGGCAATGATTCGCTGATAGTTTCAGATGTCAATGAAGCCTCAAGGCCCCTCTCTCTGGCATGGTGGCGGCATGGGACACAAAGGGGGAAGGAGTGTCAGAGCCTGTCTGCTTAGTAAGGAGGCAGCTGGCAAATGATCAGGGCAAAGTCGGAGAAATCTGGCTCCTCTTTCTTTGCAATGACCTTTCCTTTTATTCATGCCATCTCTTTTCCTTGCCAAAAGCTTTTAGCATCTTTTTGCTGGAGTTTCTCTTTTTTCCATCTTCTTCCAATCAAAATCTGTTCAGTTTGCGGCACTTCTGAACTCTGAAGACTTTTGGCTTTTCCATCTATGTGACTATATACATATATATTATACACACACACACATATACATACATATGTGTGTTTATATACATACATACATATACATACACACATATTTACACACACAATTTTCCTCTACTAGAATGGTATTCCCTTAAGAGCAGGCCCTGTCTTGAGCCTGCTTCTCTCTATATTATTTTGCTTGGTGATCCTATCAACTCCCATAGATTCGATGATCATCTCTATGCAAACAATTTAAATTTATTTATTCAGCCCTAATCTCTCTCCAGGGGCAGTTAGGTAGTGCAGTGGTTAGAGTGTCAGGCCTGAAGTCAAGAAGATTCATCTTCCTGAATTTAAATCTGGCCTCAGATACTTACTAGCTGTATGGCCCTGGGCAAGTCACTTAACCCTGTCTGCCTCAGTTTCCTCATCTCTAAAATGAGCTGGAGAAGAGAATGGCAAACCACGCTAGTATCTCTGCCAGGAAAACCCCAAATGGGGTCATGGAGAGTCGGACATGATGGAAAAGGACTGAACAACAGCAATCTCTCTACTGAGAGGTCTCTACTGACCTCTAGTCTTGCATCTCTAGTTGCCTATTGAATATCTCAAACTGGTTGCCACCTCAAACTCAACATGTCCAAAACTGAACTTGTTCTATTTCCCCCCCAAACCCTCCCTTCTTCCTAAGTTCCTGATTAGCACCATATACCTCCCAGTCACCCAGGCTCACAACTTAGGTGTTATCCTTGACTCTTTACTCTTACTCACCCCATGTGTCCAGATCTGATCATTCCTACCTTCATAAGGTCTCCTGTCAGTTTCTCCTTCTCTCCTCTGGTATGGGTGTCTTAGCACCTCATGCCTGAACTATTGTAATTGACTGCTGGTTATACCCTCTGGCTGAAGTCTCTTCTCACTCCACTCTAGCTCCTTCTCAGATGCCCAAATGATCTTTTTAAAGCACAGTTCTGACCATGTAATTTCCCTACTCAATAAGTTCTTGTATTTCCAGAATACCTCCAGGGTCAAATATAAAAATC
The DNA here is from genome assembly GCF_011100635.1 of Trichosurus vulpecula. Classification (NCBI taxonomy): domain Eukaryota; kingdom Metazoa; phylum Chordata; class Mammalia; order Diprotodontia; family Phalangeridae; genus Trichosurus; species Trichosurus vulpecula. Next base: position 170,695,627 of record NC_050575.1, on the reverse strand, counting down.
TGGTTTGTTTTAAAAGCGCTTCATAACCTGGGCCCTCCTGCAAATGACTTATCTTCTACAGACAGATTACAATATGCTTGCAGGGTCATAGATCATAGATCTAAATCTATGAATGAATAAGCAAGCATTGAACAATAATGGTGTATGCTAGGCACCAGGGACAATACGAAGCACAAGAGAGAGTCCCTGGACCCAAGAAGCTTATAATCTAGTAAGAGAGATGAATGAATAAAACATCACAGTTGTCACTGCACCCAGATGGGCATAATTCTAGAATACAGGAAGTGATAGTGTTCTGATGGTACTCGGACAACTGTGCTCCCATTGTATTTTGTCCTGGTCAAAACACAAAGGACTTAATGGTTGGTTCATCCTAGTCCAAATGCTACATTTTTCATGTGAGGAAACTAAGGGCCAGAGAGGTAAAATCAGTCAATCATTCAGTTGTTCAATAAACCTTTAAACTTGCCCAGGACCACATAGCAGGTAAATTGCAGATTTGGGCTCAGGTCATCACTTCTCTCTCCTGTACCACATCATTTCTCATTGAAAAGTACATATAAGCTATATAGAAAATAAATACAAATTACTTTTGAAGGGCACAAATAACCGAAGACATCAGAAAAGTCCTCTTGAATGAGGTAGTGCTTGAGATGAGCCTTGAAAGGAGTTAAGGTTGCTAAGATGTGGAGGTGAAGACTGGAGCACTTGTGAGACATGAGAGGGGAGAAGGGACAGATGAGAGGGGAAGAAATAGATTATAGGACCATTGATTTAGAGATATGATCTAAGGTCATTTGAAGGCCATTTAGTCCAACTCTATCATTTTACAAATAAGGAAAGCTGAGGCTCACGAAAGGGTAAGTGACTCGTCCAAGATCACACAAGTGGTAAGCGGCAAAACTAAGATAGATTTGGGAGTGATTTATAGAGGAGTAACAGCTGCAGTCATAGGAGTGCTATCCCAAAGAAAGAGGGATAGCAAGAGGGAAGAGAGAATTGTATTTATCTCATAAGTCTCAGCCCAGGAATAGGCACATGGTAGACACTCAAGAAATCTTCCAGCTCTGAGACCTGTGGTTCCGTGATCCTTGGTTGATTGACTGCTAAGAATTCTCATTGAGAAGAACAGGTAACCTATCTTACCTAAATGAAACAGAGACTCCAAGAGGAAAACTATTTTGAGGGTAGAAAATCCACTGCTTTCCCTTAACATACAAATACTGGCACTGTCCTGAAAGCCTGTTGTAGACACTGTCACAAATACTTATAGAATGCCAGAGTCAGAAAGTGACCTGAGACATTATGTAGGCTAACTTACTTATTTTAGAGATAAGGAAATTAAGGACCAGAAAAGAAAAGTGAGCTGATCAAAGTTAGCAACATTAGGACTAGAACTTAGGTCTCCTGACTCATCTCATCCAATGATTTTTCCACTAAATCACAATGCCTCTTATCTTTACTTGTACCTAGAGATGAGTGAGCAAGATTGGCCCATGGAGCAAACAATGGTGTGTGTGTGTGTGTGTGTGTGTGTGTGTGTGTGTGTGTGTCCCAGGAGAGTTTTGGGACTGGATGGAGATGGATAGGGAGAGAGAAGAGACTTAAATTTGTCTTACTACTCTGGTATAGAATCAAATGGGGAAATCAGAAGAGACAGTATTCTAATGTAGCCTTCAAACAGAGATGGGAGATTTCTTGGCTAATGCCAGGCTTGGGAGGTCAATCAATCAACCAACAAACATTTGATTGACTACTATGTGCCAAACACTATTGTGCTAAGTACTGGGGATACAAAAAGAGGCAAAAGGCAGTCCTTACCCTCAAAAAGATTACAATCCAATGGAGAAGACAACATACAAACAAATATATACAAAACGAGCTATATACAAGATAGAAATAATTAAAAAGGGGGAGATATTGGAATTAGGAAGGGTTAGGGAAAGCTTCTTGTAGAAGGTGGGATTTTAGTTGGAATTTAAAAGAAACCGGGGAAATCAATACTTGAAATGCAGGAGTGAGAGCATTCCAGGCATGGGAGACAGCCAAAGAAAATTTCCTGGAATTAAAAGATGGAGTGTCTTGTTCTCAGAACAGGCAAGAGGCCATTGTCCCTGGACTGAAGATTACATTTCAGAGAGTAAGGTGTAAAAAGAATGGAAAGGTAGAAGGGGACCAAATTATGAAGGGCTTTGAATGCCAAATAGCATTGTGTATTTGATCCCAGAAACAATAGGGAGCCACTAGAGTTTGTTGAGTGGTGGGGGTGGGGGGATAAAATGACTGGACCTGCATTTTGGGAAAATGACTTCAGTGGCTGAATGGAGAATGGATTGGAGCAGGGACAGACTTGAACAGGCAGACCCACTGGCAGCCTATTGTAATAATCAAGGTGTGAGGTAATGAAGACTGCCTCAAGAATTTCCCCAAGTGGTCACATGACCAACAAGATGGAAAACTAGATGTTTTCTCTGATCCTCATGACTTTTCAAATCTCTCCAGAATAGAAGAGGAGAGAAAGCAATTTCAGCTGTCTCCATGAAACTGGTTATCAAGAACTCAAATGAAGTAAAATTTCAATGAATTAACAACAGAGAAGGCTCATAATCTCTAGCTCCTCATGCAATACCTTTTCCCCCACTATCCAACATAATTTTACATCCATTTTACACAAGCAGAGCCAGGGACTTTAAATAGAACTCTACATCTCCCTCCCTCTCCCCAGAGGAGATTTGTTCCAACTATGACAGCAACTCACAGCAGTCTATGCCTCAACAGAATTAAAACTAAGAACTAAGGAATAGAAGGAACTAAGGCAGGACATATGTGTGAAATCCTCCAATGAGTCTGAGGAAAAGACTCTAGTACCCGCTTTGGGTCCAGTTCTATCCTTTCAGAAATCACTTGGGGAAGAGACTGAGGCTGGTGAGCTTTAATTTGCCCATCATGGGAAGAGGCTGAGATGGTTTTAATCCAGCTTCCAGTTCCCATTAAAGATAAGAACCAGAAAGTGAGTAATAGGGAAAAATCAGAAAAAAGGGAACTGAAATTAGCAGATGTTAGAAGGAAGAAAACTCAATCAAAGACCTTGAGAATAAATAGATTAACCAAAAAGAGAGACATTAACAGAAGAAGGAAATATGGCTTTCAGATCAGATAAGAGTACAGGATTCTACGAATAAATATTGCAAGACAAAGAAAAATTAATCAACAGATGATGAAACAGAGGATTCTGTGGATTCCCAAGAATCATAGAAGGATGTTCCTGAGTGGTTTGAAAGAGAAATAAGAATTATGAAAGTAGAATTTGTAACCTATGCAGCAGGAATAATTGGCAGAATAGAAAAAACTTGAATCTAACTAAGAGAGAATAACTGATTGGAAATGCAAATATACAGAAGTGAAGGACAATCTGAAAGAAGAAAAGCAAAAGGCAGGAATTGACTTACTTTTGTATTTGTATTTACAATGCTTAGCAAAGGGTCTGACAGATGGAGCTTAATACACGCTTATTAGTTGACTGGATAAGATTCAGTATCTCCCTTCAAGGAGCTCACAGTCCAGTTGGGAAAATAAGACCTGGAGCAATTAGGGAACTAGTCTGCACGGTAATAGGTAATAATCACAAGAAGGGAGAGGCTAGAGAAAGTTATCAGGGAAAGTATTATGGAGGAGATATGACCTCATCTGGGTGCACCTGGAAAGATAGTTAGGATTTTTATAGGTAGAGAGGATAAGGAGAGAGCATTGTAGGTAGAAACAAAGACATAGAGATGGAAAAGAACAGAAGTGTACAGAGGACATGGAGGGTATTGGCTTGATTGGAGTGAAAGGTGAACAATTGGAAGCAATGTGAGATGATGTGCTAAGCAGGTAAAAGGAGCCAATCTGTGAAGGGGGCTGAACGTCAGGAAGAGGGCATTGGGCCCCAGTGTGGTAAACAGCAGGCTTTCCAAAGAGGCCTCAACTGGGACAGACAGTCTTAGCTGCAGTAGCTTCTCCTCCATATTATCTGGACTGTCTCCTTTTTCCAGGCCCAAGAGATTTTATTCTAAATCAAGGTTATGGAGGGAGAGGAGAGGAGAAGGGGGCGGGGGGAGCGAGACAGAGACAGAGAGAGAGTCAGAGAAACAGAAAGAGAGACAGAGAGAGAGAGAGAGAGACAGAGAGAGACAGAGAGAGACAGAGAAAGACAGAGAGACAGAGAATATAAAAGAGGCAGAGATAGAGAGAGCTTCCCTCTGAAAAGTACCCTGGAATTTGCCTTTTGGGTCCAACTTTCATGATTTTTCTGGGAATCCAATTTGAAACAGAGGAACCATTGCTCTTCTCTGCAGCCCAAGAGCTCACCAGAGCATACATGCTGAACTTTCCACATTGGAAGGGCAGCTGAATTTTTATCTTTATGAAGCTGGGGGTGGGGTGGGACTGGGTGGGTTTGTGAAACAATGTACAGCTGGGTCCTTTTTATCCCCCTATCCTCCAGTTGCCCTAAAAAGATAGGCCTAAGGGCTCTTAAAAACCACTCTTTCTAGACTGACTCTCCTCCTTTCTTGGGGCCCCATGGCCAGGGGCTGACAGCTCAGACAACTGTCAGAAATCATTCCAATCACAAGTCTGGCAGCTTTGGAAGCAGAATTGTGATTGGGCCTGGGCTGGGAAATCTGTAAAATGCCAGGAGTCCTTGGCACTTTTGGCTCCCCATCACGAAGGGCTCAGAGCAAAACCTTTAATAGGGGCAGGATGAGGTCACTGCTTGCGGGGAAGGTAGGGAGAGACCATTTACTTCCCCTGTTTCTTCTAGTCTAGACTCTGGAAAGGCAGTATGTTCTATAGGCTTGGAGCAATAGGCAAAGCATGGAGTTGTAAAGGCAGCAAACAGAGGGAAAAAAGAGAACAAATACCTAATACACACAATGTTATGAATTTATAGAACAGCTATGTCTTTGCTGATCATCCAGGGGCTTCTTTCACAAATGGCTTCGGGTATATCTATGTGTGATCACCTTCCCAGCTGCTCCAATGCTATCTCTCCTTTAAAAAATGTTCTTTGTTTCAAATAGTAATACTTAGTTGATTTTAACTTTGTGTACCTTTTGTTTTTATAATCCTTTCCCAATTACCCATTCCCTGACAACGAACTCCTTGGTTCTCAAAAGACAAACAATCAAGCCTAGCTTACAGATACCATTCTAAAAGCTCCTCTGACGATCAGCTCCCATAGCCCCTCACATTGGTCTGCTGAGATGGGGGATTTGTATTGGCTACTGGGTGTGCTAGTCAATGTTAAACAGCTAGCTCCCTGAAAAAATAAGCTGATCTGCATCATTAACATTTTTCCATCACTTTCTTAAGTCTAGAGTCTAGACAGTCAATGAAACAATAAATCAAGCTCTGAATTTTTAGCATTTACCAATTTTCAAGTTTGTAAATGCTCACATATTAGTAATTCGTTGGCACCATGGGTAATACAGTGAAGCATAGTTCCTGACCTCTGGGAGCTTATAGTGTAGTTGGCGAGAGAGAATCAACTGCAGGGAAATAGGTACTTTGTCCAACTGACTACAGGACAATCTGGGTAATATCATGTTAATGACAGAGGATGGAGGCACTCAGCCAATATACCTGGGCCAAGCCAAAACCCGCTTATACCTCAAGTATTCAGGTAAACAAAGCCAATGTAAGGCTTTGGCCAAGTTTGCGAGATAATTGCTCTTTCTCTTCACTTTACGAGGTCTTCTGTAGCCTGGCCCTGTGGTGCTGAAGAGACATAGGGATCCAGCTACCTGCTGAAACCTGAAAGGAAATGAATGTGTTGGCATTCATGTTCTACTTGGGAGGCAGGGAAGAGGGATAGTTGCACATTTCTGAGCAGGGTTGCTGGGTCACCATCAGGAAGGCCTCCTCTTTCAGTGACCTTCTAAAAGGCTGCCAGCAAGGGAGAGAATGCACACCAAGTAAGAATGCCAGCCAGGGAGAAAATGCACACCAAATGAGGATGCCAGAAAGGGAGAGAATGCACACCAAATAAGGTTGCCAGAAAGAGAGAGAGTGCACACCAAGTAAGAATGCCAGCCAGGGAGAAAATGTACACCAAATGAGGATGCCAGAAAGAGAGAGAATGCACACCAACTAAGAATGCCAGCAAGGGAGAGAATGCACACCAAATAAGAATGCCAGCAAGGGAGAGAATGCACACCAAATAAGAATGCCAGAAAGGGAGAAAATGCACACCAACTAAGAATGCCAGGAAGGGAGAGAATGCACACCAACTAAGAATGCCAGCAAGGGAGAGAATGCACACCAAATAAGAATGCCAGCAAGGGAGAGAATGCACACCAAGTAAGAATGCCAGCCAGGGAGAAAATGTACACCAAATGAGGATGCCAGAAAGAGAGAGAATGCACACCAACTAAGAATGCCAGCAAGGGAGAGAATGCACACCAACTAAGAATGCCAGCAAGGGAGAGAATGCACACCAAATAAGAATGCCAGAAAGGGAGAAAATGCACACTAAATAAGAATGGCAGAAAGGGAGAGAATGCACACCAATTAAGAATGCCAGCAAGGGAGAGAATGCACACCAGAAGAGAATGACAGAAAGAGCACTAGGACCTCATCCCAGTTCCATTTCACCAACCCATGCAAGTTTTCTGAATGCTACTTTTTGAACTTGTGCTCTAATCACAAAGGATGTCAGAGAGCAGCAGAATTTGTTTGTATTTTTGCTTTTGTTTTTGGTTGTGTGGATCACCTGCATTTTAAAGGGAGGATAGGACCACAGGAACCTGAGCCCCAGGAATTTTCCCCTAGAATCCTAGATATAAATCTGGAGACCTCAGAGGTTACCTAGTCTAGCCCTCTCATTTTATAGTTGAAGAAACAGGCTCAGAGTAGAGAGTGACTTGCTCAAGATCACATAGCTAGTAGAGATGGCTGAGCTAGGATTCGAACTCAGGTCCTTTGACTTCAAGTTAAGCACTCTTTGCCCTGTAGGGTGCACAATCCTCTGTCATCTCAGCAATTTAGCATCATGAAAGATGTCTGTCCCCAATCCTTATGACTACAAAGTTAAGGACACAAATTGGACTTCAGAAGCAAACTCTAAAGCATTATATTTGCTGCCTTGTTTTGGCTGGAGCTAATGTCCCAGGCACCTTCCAACTCAAAGTTTCTTGGATTCTTGGAGAAAAAAAAATGCTCAGAAGATTTGATAATTGGGACTTGGGGGTAAAGAAAAAAAGCCACCATTGGGCAAAGAAACAGCAACTGTTTTTATCCTCCATTTTATTTTATAGATATTATCTTTCTACTCTGCCACTCCCTGCTTCTTTTCACAGCAAACTGAAGGTGGAAGGGGAGGTGGGCAGCAAATGAGTTGTGATTGCCCCTGAAACTGTTAATGGGCTTACTGTGGGGGTGCTCCTGGTTTGCAAAGGCTGTCTTGTGGCCAGCTCAGATGCATGGCAGGGCAGAGCTAGCAACGTGCTTACAATCAGTCACCAAGCTGGGGGCTGATAGAGACCACACTCACTTTCTATTCTTTCCCAGTTTCTATAAATTGCACACAGATGCACATGACTGGCCTCCTTAAGGGACCTGAGATTCTGAATACAGAAATGGAACTTGAGGCCCATTATGCTGAAGCTTATGCAGAAATAATGAGGGGAAAGATACTGTAATGGGAGTTTCTGCGTCTAATAAAGGGAAATTTATTCAGAGGGTTCCATGTGAGCCTGAATACTGGTTGGTCTTAAAACAAAACAAAACCCCCCTCTACAATGCCAGGCTCGCCTGTTTGCTCCCTGAGAAGCACCAGGAAGGGACAGGAAAATACAAACCCTCCTGGCCGTTTCCAGTTCTGGCCAGTGGCACCAACGATACGTGGTCTCAAGACACGTGGTCTTGAATTAAAATGGGGACCTGAGGGGCAAGAACAGGTTCTAGAAGCCTGGTGGGAGGGGGCCTGAGGGAAGGATTGCAAGCAAATGAGCATGGAGTGCAGCCTGCTTTTGCTAGTTCAGGGAGAGAGGGGTTAAAGGTCAGTGATCTTACCTAGATAACAAATAGCCTCCTAACAAGTGTCTCTGCCTTCATTCTCTGACTTATCTCCTATCTCCATTCTCTTTCCATCATCTACAACCCCTCTGCATGTACCAACAGATTTCAGCTCCGGTTTTGTCTCTGTTCTGCTCAAAGGTCTTCATCACTTCCCTCTTGCCTATAGAACAATGTCCAAATATTTTAGCCTAGTATTCAAGGCCCTGAACAACCTGGTTCCAATTCACCTTTGCAGACTTCTACAATTCCCTCTCATCTCATGTACTGTATATGTATATGTATATGTATATGTATATGTATATGTATATGTATATGTATATGTATATGTATATGTATATGTATATGTATATGTATATATATGTAAATGTGTAGGTAGGTAGGTATATTTACAGGTATATGAATGTGTATATCTGTGTGTATATATATATGCATGTATACACACATACATATATGTGTCTGTATATGTGTAGTATGTATATATACATGCACACACACGCATATACACATATATACATACATACGTGTGTGTATGTATACAAGAATCTTTTGTTGTCCATTGAACAGATTCCATATTTTCCTACCTTTGGGCCTTTACTCACAGGGTTCCTCGGGTCTAGAATGCACTTCCTGCTAATTTCCATCTGCTGAAATTTTACTCATCCTTCAAGGCGCAGCTCTTTGCCACCTCCTCAATGACACCTTCCCATAGCTGGTGGGGCTCTCCTCCTCATCTGAATAAAGAACACTTTGCATGCCTTACAGGCATGTGTCACGTTTTGCACATTGTAGTTAGTAAAGTACATTTCTTTTTCTCCCATTAAAGTAAACTCCTTTGAGGGCAGGGATTATGCATTGTGGATTTCTAGATCTATATCTGGGAACAATGCCTGCTACCACCAAACGCTTCATAAAGGAAGTACTCAATTATTGCCGGATGAGTCAATAGAAAACAGTATGGTGTTCAAACACATAAAGGGTGACAAGACAGGAAACAATAATTGTGTCATGTTCTTAACATGAAATGCATGAATTATATATATATATATACACACACATATATAATTGTATTTCAATATAATTAGTTTCTTTTATAATCTTATGTGTTTTATTTTATATACTTAAAAACATTATTCTGAAAAGGGTTTGAAGGCTTCACTAAATTGTCAATGGAGTCTGTAACACACAAAATGTTAAAAGCTTATAAGTAAAAAATGATTCTTAGTGATGGCACAAAGAATTGGGTCCAAACTGCTACAAGAGGAAGGACAGTTAAGGTTCAAGGGAGAAATCTCATAGTTATGAATGTGATAAGATTCTCTCTCTGTGGGTGGACCAGTGACATCTGCCCAGACCCATAGCTAGCAAGCAGGATTCTGAATGTTTCTCATTTGGCTGCAGACTGTGGGTTCGATATGTCAATTATCTGATGACTCCTGTCAACAATAATTTCTCAAAAAAAAAGTCAGCCAAGCAAACTGGAAAAGTAAACCAGAAATTGAGTATTATTTTTAAAGACCCTATTTTATCTCTCTGCTTTTAATTTTGGTTTCATAAAAGCATTTATCTTGTGGGCCTTGGTGGTTTTAAAGATAAATATATCTCAGGGATTGTAATCCATCTTGGTGTCTTTCTAGTCCCACTTGTCCTAGAGTACAATACAACAATATATAGGACACAACTGTCCATGAACCATTGGCCTTGTCTACCATTTGAAAATGGGAGGATAACATGACTAACATGGAAATATGCTCTGTATGACTGCACAGGTATAACCTAGATCAAGTTGCTTGCCTTCTCCATGAGCGGGGGAGGGGGAGGAGGAACTCAAAATTTTTTTTTAAATGGATGTTAAAAATCGTTTTTACATGTAATTGAGGAAAAATAAAATATTGAGTTATTTTAAAAAATAAAATGGGAGGATGAGATTGGGACTGAACCAGTGATTTCATCAATACAGGAAAATTCCAGGTGAGGAACCTCCCTCCACCAATACAGGAGGACACCTTCTCTGAAATTTATAGTCTTAGTTGCAAAGTGGTTAAGTAACTTATCCAAGGTGACATGATCAGTATATGCCAGAAGCAGGCCTTGAAGCCAGGTCTTCTTGCCCCCAAGGCCAGCTCTCTATCCATTACACCACACTGCCTCTTTTTAAGCATTTCCTTAAAATATAGCTTCTGGTTCTTGCCTTCCATATTCTTTTAATACAAGCTTTGGGATCACACTGTGGCCCTTCTACAGGGAGTCTTTTGATGAACAGATCCTATGTAAATATTCTTTGATTGACTTTTTGGCCACTTTTTGACATAGTAATGAGATCAACAGACTCGTTTAACTCCTTGTGGAATTATAGGAACCTAGAGGCAGCTAGGTAGCTTAGTGGTTAGAGTGCTGGGCCAGGAGTCAGGAAGACTTGAGTTCAAATCTGACCTCAGATACTCACTAGCTGTGTGACCTTGGGTAAATCATTCCACCTCTGTTTGCCTTAATCCACTGGAGAAGGAAATGGCAAACCATTGTAGTATTTTTGCCAGGAAAACTTTATGGACAGTATTGGTGTGATATGGTCCAAGGGGCCACAAAGAGCTAAGCACAACTGAAGAATAACAAAAGCATAAAGACATCAGAAGGCTTCAAGTTCAGTGCATTCCACAGCATCATTTAACCCATGGCCATCCAACCTTCATTTGAAGACCTCCATGCATGAGAAACTTTTTACTGCCCTGGGTTGTTCATTTCATTTTGGGATGCTCAGGTTTTTAAGAAGTTTTGAATACGGAATAGTGTGCTTCTCAGCAAGTTCCACCGGTGTTTAGAGCTCTGGATGTAGAGTCAGGAAAACCTGAGTTCAAATTATGCTTCAGAAACTTACTAGCTGTATGGCCTTGGGAAAATCACTTATCTCCATCTACTTCAGTTTCCTCAACTATAAAATGAGAGTCATAATAGCGCCTACCTTCCAGGATGGTTGTGAGGATCATATCATATGGACATCATATTTATAAAGTGCTTAGCACAGTGGCTGGCACACAGTAGGAGCTTAATAAATGCTTGTTTCTTTCTTTCTTTCCTTTTTTCCTTGGTCAAAGTGAAAAAACATCCCAGCTTTCTAAAATGTACCAGTCCTGTAAGTACTTAAAGACTGGTTAAGTTACAACCTCTGAGTCCCAGTTTCTTTGGCTGTAAATTGAGAGCATTAGACTCTGTGATCTTTGATGTTTTCAGCTCAAATTTGTGATCCTACGGCCTTCAAATGATCATGTTGGCCTCAATGGCCTCAAAGATCCTTTCTAGCTCTCAATGTGTAATTATATATTATATGTAATGTATAATATATAATATATAATGATACCATAATATCATATATATGCACACACACATACATGTTCCCATGTCCTCACTAGATTTTCTCTTCTGTAGGCTAAATATCTTCATTGTCTTAAACCAACCATTACAAGTCAGAATCTCTCTCCTTTCACCACCAAGAGCCATCCTGTCCTAGATATACTCCAGGTTGTCAATATCCCCCTTAAAATGTGATGTTCAGAAATGAAGTAGTCTGACTAGGGTACGGTATAGTGCAGGAGTGGGGAACTATTCACCTCCACTCCACATGTGGCCCTCTAGGTCCTCAAGTGCAGCCCTTGTTGGTATTCAAAGGGTTGCACTCAAGGACCTAGAGGGCCATATGTGGCCTTGGAGGCAGAAGGTTCCCCACCCCTGGTAGTGGGAAGGTTTTTTTTTTCCCTTCCCTTATTCTGGCTACTCTGTCTGATTCTATTAATGCTGGAAGAAGAATTTACTTCTCCTGTTCCTCCCCTTTGACAAAAGCTGCATTAAACGAAACTAAAAAAAAGTCTAAACCAAAGTACAAGTATTTATTTAACATTTACAGTGTGCTTAGTCATAAGACCATCAACCTAGAGCTGGGAAGGTTCTGTGAGGTCATGTTGAGAACCTCTGATCCATTTCATTCATTCATATTTTCACCCATTCAACAAATATTGAATAGAACCTATTAGAGCTGAGGAGCGTGGTAGATAAAGCACAGGGCCCAGAGTCAGGAGGACTTGAGTTTAAACCCTTGGTCAAGTCACGTAACCGTTATTTACTTCAATTTCGGCAGTATCACCTCCCAGGCTTTTTGTGAGAGTCAAATGAGATAATATTTGTTAAGTGTTTAGCTCAGTGACTGGCAAGTAGTAGGTGCTAAATAAATGCTTATTTCCTTCCCTCTACCCTCTTTTATGTGAGGAGCACTGTGCTAGGTGCTAAGGGAGATAGAAATTATAGGTAAGACACAGCCTCTGCGTTACTGGAGTTTATAGTTTCAGAGGATAATAAGGCACTAACACAAATTACTGTAACTCCCAACGTTATCTAGTGAGAGAGGCAGAATAATACAGCCTAGTGGCTAGAAATGATAGTGGTCTCAAAATCAGGAAGGTCTGGGTTTAAGAAAAACCTCCCCAATCAGGCAGGACTTCCTGGAGGAGGTGATACCTGAGGGATGGATAGGAACTAAAGAAGTGAAAGGCCAGGGTGAGGAGAGCATTCCCAGCAGGGGGAACCTTAATATGAGTGGCTATCTTTCATTGCCCCGCCGGACAGTAACGACAAAAGACCAACAATGTGGTTTCTTGTGGAAGCTGCCTACCTGATTTCTAGGGAAGAGACCATCCTAATGGAAATTCACAGCTGTACCATTCAATATCTGTTTGCTCCATGATCATCCTTTCCTTGACCAAACAGGTATTGTACTTTTTTCCATGAGATGATCTGGCAAGAAACAATCGGTTTCAAAGAGACCATGGGAAAGCATATCTTCTTGTTCCTGAGGAATATGAACACCCCCTTCTTCCCCTTCATGTTTCCAATAAAGCAAAGAATCACCACTTGCCTTTGAAACAGCAGAAAGCTTCTGCATTGGGGTGGTGGGTTTTTTTAATCTATTCTTAAAACATGACCCCAGCAATCTCCCAGGGAACATCAAATGAATATTTATTGCCTTGTTTTTTTTTAAATGTAATTTCGCTGTCTGGCTATTAAATCTATTTTTATTGCTGCAAAAATGCCTTCTTTCCATTAAGATGAGGGCAGCCCGGTGCCTATTGTAATTCTGGTTCATCCTCTCTTGTTCCCTCTTTTCTGGGGAAGAAGACGTCAGAATGTTTGGATTTATTTGCCCCGTTCCTGTGGCACTGATATACTGCGGCTTTTTCTTTCATATCCATAAGATATGAAGCTTGTCAGAAAATGAGCCCTGAGATGGATGGGAAATGTCTTGCAAAGTCCTCCTAGAAAACAGAGGTTGACCGGGGCCAGCGCCAGGGCCAAGGCCTTTCCCAGAAGCATAAAAATGTAATCATTTCTTCTTAACTCAGTATATTTTCTCCCCATGGGGGAAGGTTGGGGCAGGGGGAATGCCATGATTAGGCAAAACTGGCTGGCCTAATTAAGCAACGAGACTGTCATGTTAATAGTTCCTAAAGGGAAAATTGTCTTTATTACCACACTTTCCCTGCCCTTTAAATGTGTACGAAAATAACTGCATCTCTCTCAGCACCCTCTCCTCCAAGAGTTAAAATGTTGCTACTAATAACTGTGAGCTAAAACTTCACACTCTGCATAGTGCTTTCACAGCTATTATCTCATCTGGTCCTTAAAATAACCACTGGAGGTAGGTGGGGCCATTAACATTCTCCCCATTTCAGGGATAAATAAACCTTCTCCAAGAAAGGTTAAACTACCATGCCCAACAAGGCCATGCAGTTAATTACTGGAGAGTTGAGACTTGGTATCCCATTTAAGCAAGGAAGTCAAGTCATCCAATTTTCATTGAGCGCCTACTATACAATAGGTGATATTTTTAGAGAGTATTAAGATTTCCAAAGTGATTTTGTACATTATTTCACTTGATCCTCTCATCAAGCTGGTGATACACGTGCTACTGTTACCGCCCCCATTTTACAGATGGTCTACTGGGGCCCAAAGACATGAAGTGATTCGCCTAGAGTGGCACAGTCACACTTTTGCCTAGTCCCATGCCTAGGTAGGAAGCATCGGAGACAAGCTTCAAACCCAAGTCTTTCTGACTCTAAGCTTCATTCTTTCTCCAAAACTCCATACTGTCTCTTCCCTGAGCTATAATATGCAATGTCAGGAGATGCACAAAAGCGTACCTTCAGATCATCAATAAATACTTTTTCAGCGCCTGCTAACTATGAGGGGCTGGGCACACAAAGACAAAAGCATACACAGAATCTGCTCTCAAGGTGCTTTTTTCCATCAGCACAGACTATGGGGAGTCCCACCAAAGGAGAATCATTGAATCACAGTGGGAAGGGACCTTAGCACTCCCATATTGCAAACCTGCTTATTTTAGAGATGGTCAATGATGAGCCTCAGAGAGGGGAAGTACCCTGTATAAGGTCATGCTGAGAGTCAGGGACCAGAGCCCAGGTTTCCAGTGCCGAAACTTGACTGCTCTTTTCCTCATCAAATAAAAAGAGATGAGCACTTGATAGGGGGAAATGAGAGAGAGAGAGAGAGAGAGAGAGAGAGAGAGAGAGAGAGAGAGAGAGAGAGAGAGAGAGAGAGAGAGAGAGAAACGAGCCTCAGCTGGCACTTAGGTTGTAAAATCCTTCCTGCTCTATTTACAATATGAGGCTTAACCTTCCACAGCCTTGGTTCTGGTCCACTGGTACTATAAATTGCATTTCCATGCTGTATGTAGCACAAGATGCCTTTCTAACTGTTTCATCAATAATCCATAAAAGTCACCTAAGAGATGCATGTCTGTCCACCTGAGACTCAGAAATTCAGTATGGCTCTGGGTTTTATCCTCTTCTCCCTGACTGGCTGTTACTACTGGTTCACATCAGTCCCTCCCTCCATACCCCCAACATTCCCTACCCCCCCCCCCTGCCCTCCCAGTGCTCTTCGAGTCTGCCCAAAGCAAAGTCTCCTGAACCCAGGGGATTTTCCCTGCTGTTTTGACTGTAGCGATAAAACTGGCATCCATCAGAAACATCAGTACACAGCGTACAGGAGCAAATATGATCTGGTTTGGAAAAACCACAGATGCTGTTGTTGTAACTCTAGAAGAGGAGCCAGATTTGCTCAGATGGGCATCTAGTTTGGCAGTACCCCCTGGCTATTCCCACTGGCATTGAAGCTGCTGCATTTCCCCAGGTTTTACTTCTCCCTATTTGTCCATTTCTATGACATAAAAGCTGGCAAGAGAAATCTTAGGACCCTGGAAACTTCAGGTGGCATCTATATCTCACTAGAGAGACATAAGTCACCCAGAAAACTATTCATAATTTAATAGCTACTTCACACAACTGGTGTGTGCCCTGAAATCATA
Organism: Trichosurus vulpecula; assembly: GCF_011100635.1. Classification (NCBI taxonomy): domain Eukaryota; kingdom Metazoa; phylum Chordata; class Mammalia; order Diprotodontia; family Phalangeridae; genus Trichosurus; species Trichosurus vulpecula. Next base: position 170,680,197 of record NC_050575.1, on the reverse strand, counting down.
GAAGCTTAGAGCTGGAAGGGACTTTAAAACACAAAATACTACAACACAGAACAAAAACACTAGATCTGGAAGGGCTCTTAGAGATTATCTTGTCCAACAGCTTCATTTGACAGGTGGATGACTTGAAGCCTAGGGAGGGGATGTGACTTGACCTCACATAGCTAGCCAATGGCAGAGCTTGGATTGACATCCACATCTCTTGACTTCTCATTCAATGCTCTTTATTAAAATCATCTGACAAAGAGAGAGGTGGATACCCTTGAAATGTAGGCAAAATTCTCCTGTTCAGAAATCTCTTTCCAACTCAAGGAAATTGAGCCATGACAGCTAAAAGTTCTGAGTCTCAGTTTCCTCGTCTATCAAACAATACTCTCCTCATCAGAAGAGTGGCCACCAGTAGGTGATTTTGGGGGTCATAGAAACTCATTAAATCATTTACTGAGGCATGGAGAGTCTAATATACATTGATAAAAGGAATAACCACACTGATGAAATCGTAGGAATTTTGAAGTATTTGAAGTATTAGGATGGAGATAAATACTAAAATGTCCCCAAACTTGTTATTCCTCTCTGACCTCTGTGACTTTGCTGAGGCCACCTCCCTTGCCTGGAAAGATCCCTATGCTCATCTCTGCCACTCAGACTACTTATTTTTCGTCAAGGCTCAGTTTGTAAGGTACTAACCCCTTCATGAAGCTTTTTCTTATCTCTATAGTGGTTACTGCTTTCCCCCTCCACAAATTACTTTGTGTTTCTCTAAATACAGGTTGATTGTGGCCATCAGCACATTTAACACCTTTCATGGGCAGGGGGAAGGGGAAGGGGAAGATGAGATATGCACACTCAGAGAATTGAATTTTTTACTTTTTTGGCAAACATTTATTTAATACTATCACAAAGAACATTATTTTTATTCATTCAACAAAGCTAAAGAAGTGAAAATATAGCTTAAAATTATTTGATTAACAACTAAACTTTAAAAATGAGACTCTATCAAAATATTTTTGAGATATTACTGTGTGCCTGTACATATGCCTATCAATGAATAAATGAATGTGTGAATAAGTATTTATTAAGGGTTTACCATATGCCAGGCTCTGTTCTAAGTGTTGGGAATAGTCTATTATACGAAGGGGTATTTTGGTCAGGGAAGTCTTTGAAATGGTGAATGAAATCATCATGTCAATTAATAGTGTTGTGTGGCAATTAAAAGGCTTTGAAAGACATAGTTTCTGGGTAATTTAATCATTTTATTAATAAGGCCAGCACATTATTAATAAAAGGATGGTCAACTGGCGGTCTCTCTTAGACCAAAGACAATCATGACAGACGGCTCAGGACTTATATGTTCTGTCGGAAGAGGAGTGGCAATTAATTAATTGGTTAATTCAATGGGAGGTGGGCTCTATTAAAGTGAGGGGCTGAGAGTGACATCATGTCACCCTTAGAGAAAATATGTCTATACCTAGACTACCCCCAATCTTGGGTCATCAATTCAAAGAACGCATGCCCTGCCAAGCCTGAGCAGAACACGACGGATACTCCACTTGGGTGGGGTCCGAATAAGAAAATTAGTCCAATCTCATTATCAGCAATATCCTTCAAGAGACTGAACTTTTAAAAATCTGGACTTCAGAAAAAAGTGGGGAGGAGAACTGTGGATCTCCCCAAATTGTTGGTTATTAATAATCATTGCTCTCAGTTGGTTTGATTGTTCTCAGACCTGGAGGTGGAAAAGCATGGGGATGAATGTTGGGAAAGGTACAGGCTTGTAGTATGGTGTGAAGATGTCTGGAAAGCAGCCTGGTGGGTCTGGGTCAGGGTTAGATATCGTGGAGGCCCACCAATGAGAATCCCAAGGGCCCCAGGGCAAGAGATGGAGAGCTTGGTAGGATGGGCAGGCTGGGGTGCTGGAGATTGGTATGAAGGTGGGAATTATATGGGTTGGGGCAATAAAACTATCAGAAAAAATCTTCCAAAAGCATCAGGCAGAGTCTGGCTCTGAAAAGCTACAAATATTATTATAAATCCAGTAAAATGTAAGGTCCTGGGGGGATAGGAACTGTTATCTTTTTTTCTGTCATATTTTTCAAACAAAATTCCTTTCATACCATAGGTGCTTAATAAATGTTTGTTTAGTTGAATTGATATAGCACTCATCCTGCCTATCTCATAGGATTATTTCCAAAGAGCCACTGGATGCTCCTTGCAAAGTGTAAAGCTAAATTTAAATGTGATATGGTTATACACATATGCATACATACAAACATACTACCACTATTACTACTGTCGTTCAGTTCTGTCTGACTCTTTGTGACCCCATTTGGGCTTTTCTTGGCAAAGATATTGGAGTGGTTTGCTATTTCCTTCTCCAACTCATTTTACACATGAGGAAACTGAGGCAAGTAGGGTTAAGTAACTTGCCCGGGGCCACATAGCTAACAAGTGCCTGAGGCCAGATTTGAACTCAGGAAGATGAAGCCTTCTTGACTCCAGGCCCTGTACACGATCCGTTGTCCCACCTGGCTGCTGGTGGTGGTGGTGGTGGTGGTGGTGGTGATGATGATGATGATGACCTGCTCAAAAGATATGAGGATCTTTTTTCCAGGAAGGAATTCAGAGTCTTAGTTTGAAAATAAAGCCTTAATGCTCTCTTATTTTGTAAATAGAGAAATGAGAAGAGGCAGGAAGTCAACATTTATTGAGTGCCTACTGTGTACCAGGCATTATTCTAAGCACTGGATGAGGGTCGAAATGAAAGTAGAGTCACTGAAGTTTTTCAGGCCATTTTTTGGAATTTTGCTGGGCTTAGAGACTTTTCAGCAAGATTGTCACAAGTGTCCCCAAATCATCCCCACCAAGATCCAAAAATGGAGAAAGTTAGGGAAAATGGGCAAGGAAGAAGAAATAGCTTTAAATCACAGCATTTGTTGCTTTTGCTTCTTGTAAGCATCCTGTCCACATTCCAATCACAAGACCTTACAGAGTCTGAGGGGTTACTTGGTAGGGTGGAAATGTGCCTGCTTCAGTGAATTTGTACCTGTGGATAGAAGGGCCAGCAGCATTTGGGGGCTGCATGGTACAAGTTGATCACTGGCACTTCCAATCCGAGGCCATCTGCAGTACAGATGGGAGCCATATGCTTTAGCCGGGAAAGAGCCTTCATGAGTGACAAAATGTGCTACACTGGCATGCCATCCTCTGGCAAGGAATTGGGCAGAGCCGAGGTGGCTTTAAATACTAATGTGTTTTTGGCATTTCTTCTCAGCCTCAGGAGATTAGCTGAGAACTAGAGGGACAGTACCAATACAGTCACTGGCATTCAAGACCCTTCACAATTTGGCCCTTCAATCTTATCTCCAATTACTTTCCTTTTCCCATTTTGTTCTTCAGTCGAACTGGACTGCTGGCCATCCCTGAACATGTCCTGTACTCTGTTACTTCCACTCATACCAGATCTTGTTCTGAGGATACCTTCCCTTTTTAACCTCCTCTTGATTTTTTGAAATCCTACCCAGCCTTTAGCTACTATCTGCAAAAAAGCTTCCCCTAATACACCCAGCCAGAAGCGAAGTGATATCTCCTTCCTCGGAACTCATGTTACATTCTTTAATACAAAAATAACAAGTGGGATGTGTAGGGCATCCAGGGAGGACTAGAACCTCTGGTGTGAGGGCTTGCTGAGCCCTTTTCAGAGCTTCTCATCCATCTTTGGTATCCACCTGTCACCCAACTCTCACCTGTGGCTCCAAGAAGCTGTAGAATGTACATTGGCCCAACCCTAGTAAAACCATCTCAATAGACTGGCTAAACTAGGTTGAGGATGGGCCTCAAACTCATCAGTGAGTTGTCTACCCCAAGCGTGTGAAGACCTCCCTAGGTGGAATGGGAAGATGAGAACTTAGAGCTTGGTCCAACATTAAAGATGCCAAGGTCATCCATTGCATCCTGAGCCATTTGCCGATCACCTTGACTTTTGTCTTGCCACTGGACTTTATTGACTCTTCAAGAGAGAGAGTGAGACTGAGGGCTTTGTGCAATTCTGCCTCACTTTATTGCAATTCACGCTCAAGTCGAGACCACCCATCCTATCGTGAGGTCGCTGGTCCTCTTTGAAAATCAAGGATGAACAACAGTGATAATGAGCAGCATTTTTATAATATTGAAAGCTTGCAAAACACTGTATCACACACACCATGCATACATGTACATGTATACACACATATATACATATACGTATATACATATATTCCTCACAATTACTCTTGTGCAGCAGGTGCCATTATTACATCCATTTTATGGATAGGGAAAGTGAGGCTGAGAAAGTTGAGACAAGATTTGAACTCAGGTCTTCCAGAATCTAAGTCTAGCACTCTATCCTCTGTGCCACCTAGCTGCCTAGTACAGAAATACACCTGAGAGATACTGACATTTATAACAAGAGCATATCTCATATTTGAACGGAAACTTTAGGTTTATAAAATATTCCCCTCATGGCAATCCCATGAGGCAGAGTATACAAGGAGTATTATTCCCATTTTCAGAGGTGAAAACTGAGGCTCAGAGATAGGAGTTCAATTTAACAGGGAAAATGGGGATATGAAGATGAAGTTGCCTCTGCCCTCCAAAAGCTTACATTCTGTGGCTTTGGGAGGAAGTACAACACATGGTCAGAAAATTTTTTAAAAAAGTAATTTGAGGAGGAGGGGAAGAATAGAAACAAATAAAGGTGTCAGCATAGGTTTCGTAGAGGGGAGGCACCTGAGATGAGCCCTGAGGGATTCTAAGAGGCAGAAGGAAGGAGGTGGTGTATTGAGTCCTCCGTAAAGGCCTGGCAGTGTGTGACAGATTGTCCAGTTCAGGAAAAAAGATACTGGAATGTTTGGCTGGAAGGTAGATAGATATCAGAGGAGAAATAACATGAAATGTCTGGAAAGGTAGTTGTATGCCCCTACTCGTACGTCTAGTAAGGATCTCAGGTCTTCTGACTCCAAAGTCACTGTCAACTCCACTATTTCCTATTACCCAAACCTTATCTTTCCTGTGAGACTGGAAACTACTTCAAGGTAAATACTGTGTTTTAGTTATTTAGACATCTCCTTCAGTGCCTGATACAGTATTTTAATACCTTTAATAAATGTTTGGTAAATATTTAAATGTTCAGGAAATGAGAGCTAGTATGGTATCGTGTAACGAACATTGGGTTTGAACATGGAGGCTGGACATTAGAATCCTAGTTCTGCTACCTATGAGCTTTGAGATTCTGGTGTCTCTTTCATCATTTGTCAAATGAGAAGTAGATGCTCTCTAAGGTCCCTTCCAGCTCAAAATCAACATCCTCATCCTTCCCTACCTCAATGTTGGACTCCACTTCTGGGTGTCCTGATTAGGATAAATGAGCTTTCACCTAATCTTGTTGAGAACCAGGCCGCCACTGCACTCCTGGTCATCTCTATACTGTGGCTTTTTTGCAATCCCATCCCCTTCCAGCTTCCCTTTTAGGTATCATCTTTCCCACCAGTAGAATGTAAGCTTTTTGAGGGCAGGGGCTACCTTACTTATTTGTATTCCTATTCCTAGAACTTAGCCCTGGGACATAGTTATGTGCTGATTAAGTATTCAATCTCTCTCTCTCTCTCTCTCTCTCTCTCTCTCTCTCTCTCTCTCTCCCCTCTCTGTCTCTTCTCTCTGTCTCTATCTTTCTGTCTGTCTCTCTCCTCCCTCCCCCTCCTTCTGTTCTATCTATCTATCTATCTATCTATCTATCTATCTATCTATCTATCTATCTATCTATCTATTTCCTGTGTTTTCCTAAAAGTTTCAGACAGAAAAACTGCAGTTAAAAAGGATCCAAAGAGGAAGAAAAAAGAGAGACAGGAAGGACTCAGATTTCATTTTTAAGTTTTCAAAAGGATATTCTAAGCTACAGTGAGAAAATAGATTAAAAAATATGAAAACTTCCTTGACAGCTTCCTTTTATTGCAAAGGAGAAAGTATTTAAAGACTACAATCAGACAGCACAGCTTTTTTATAATATCTTGGGGTAATTAATGTCTGTCAGTGGGAGAGAATTATTGAAGGCTATATATAGGATTTCAATTTAAACTTCTTAGGTTCTTGTGAATTAAAAGATTTTTAAAAACCTTTGGCAGGTATACAGGGGGCTTGGAGTACAGCATGGATGGATTTTGCTGGTTTGTATGAGAAAGAGAGCAATTTAGTTTAGGCACTGCAATGCTTATGAGGGAGTAATTCAAGCCTGGGAATTTCAGGTTAAACTACATCATGGTTCCTCTAAAAAATTCGTTCTATAAGAATGGAAAATAGTGTATAGAAAAGCACTTTTTAGATTATTAGATTTTAATGATCAGAAGAAATGACCCGAGTGCATCTTTCTTTTTCTAATTTGGCCAGTTTAGGGGCCAGAGAAGTACACTGCTAAAGTCAGGTAACAGATGTGCTCTCTCAGTTTGCGTTTAAATGAATTTCAAACCACTCAACATGCAAGATCTTCCAGGGGTGGGGAACCTGTGGCCCTCTAGGCCCTCAAGAGTGGCTCTTTGACTGAACAAAACTTCACTGAAACTTGGACTCAGTCAAAAGGCCACACCCAAGGACCTAGAAGGCCACATGTGGCCTAGAGGCTGCAGGTTCCCCAGCCCTGGAGAATGTCAGAGTAGGGAAGAATTTTGGAATATGAGAAGTTAGAAGAGTGCTTGACTAGGATCCAGGGGGCTGAGTTTGAGCTTCTTCCCTGACGCTTCCTAGTTATGTGACTTTGGGCAAATTATCTCAATTCTCTAAGTATCTGTCTCTTTCACAGCTCTTTTCTTTCTCCTTCCTCCCTTCCTTTGTTTCTTTGTTTCTTCCTTCCTTCCTTCTTTCTTTCTTTCCTTCCTCCTTCCCTCCTTCCTTCCCTCCCTTCCTCCCTCCCTCCCTCCTTCTCTCTCTCTCTCTCTCTCTCTCTCTCTCTCTCTCTCTCTCTCTCTTCTCTTCTCTTCACCTTTACCTGTGGGTGTTCTGCCCAAAGGGAATGTAATCTCTGAAAGTTTTTTTTTTTGTTGTTGTGCTTTTTTCTCTTAAAGACCACCCTTAACCTCAAATCACTCTGGTCCCCAACCAACCCCTACTTGGTCACAGTTTGGGCCTGGACTGGCTCAGAATGAATGTAAATAACAATTGTTTCTGTTTGGCCAGAAACCCTGAGGTTCTTTCCCTTCCAGATCTATTTTTTTTAAAGAGGCCATTCCTGGCCTCATTTGTATCAAGCCTTAGTCACTGAATGGACACTGCCTCAGTCAAATTGAGACCTGTTAAAGACCTTAGCATGAAAAGGCCAAAGTCTCCCACTGCATCCTGGGCCATCTCCAGTTGTTCTGATCCATATCAGGCCACTGGACTCAGATGGCTCTGGAGGAGAAAGTGAGCCTGGTGATTCTGCACAGTGCTTCCTCACTTAAATCCAATTCATTTGCATGTCATGGCATCACCTCCCTGATGTCATGGTCCTCTTCAAGAAGAAGGACAGTTTCTTTCACAGTTAAATGATGACAATGCTAACTGTACTAATTATTCACTGGGCTTCAGCAAGTATAAGGAGATAAGAAGAGTACAATGCAGAAGTCAAGGGTTATGTTATTGACAGCAGATATACATAATGCAGGTGGAGAGGATCTTGGGAGCTAAGTTACTTTTTGAGTAGCAGACTCCACAAAGCTCTTTTATTTATTTGTATCTTTTATTGGGCAGCTAGGTGGTGCCGTGAATAGACTGCCTGGCCTATAGTCAGGAAGACTTATCTTCCTGAGTTCAAATCTGGCCTCAGATACTTACTGGCTATGTGACCCTGGGCAAGACACTTAAATCTGTTTGCCCCAGTTTTCTCATCTGTAAAATGGGCTGGAGAAGGAAATGGCTAATCACTCCAGTATCTTTGCCAAGTAAATCCCTAATGGGGTCACGAAAGGTTGGACACGACTGAACAACAAGATCTTTTATTGGAGTACAAGTGTGTCTGGCTACCCAGTATTCTACACGAGAAGTTGACGTCTGCCTTTAGTTTAAAGCCACATATACGTAAGAACTCTCATCAGCATAGACTGTCAGAGCTAGAGGAGATCTTTGGTATCCTCTAGACTACATGCTTCACAGATTTGAAACTGAAGGCCATCAAAGGGAAGTGATTTTCCCAAAGCATGTGCAAGCACACACACGCACACACACACATGCACACACACATGTGTATGTATGAGAGCATTCAGTTTGGGGAAGGAATGTGGATAGACCAGTACATGGATTGGGACAGGGCCAGAGTTGAAGTCACATGGCAAGAGTATAATTTGGACTAAAAAAAAATTAAAAACACAGTTCCAGCCTGTGATTAGTCTTTAATATCCAGTGTACCAAACATTGTGGGAGAGACTTGAAAGAAACCAAAATATAATCGCTGTACTCAGGGAACCTGCTGCTTGTGAACCGCAAACCCCCCTCTTTCTCATGTCCAATGTTTTCTATTTCCTTACCTAGCAGGAGGCCTCCAGGAATCCATTTCACAGGGCAAGGGGTTGAGGACTGTATATAGAGTGAATGTGTGTGTGTGTAGGGGAGGATTTTGTGTTGAGGAAGGGGGGAGATGGGAAGCAGAAGTTGCATACGTATATTTGTGAGAAGGGGTACAAATATGAGGAGAGATTGTGCGTGTATATGTGTGTCGAGAGAGAGCATAGGGGGATTGTATATGTTAAGTGTGAAAAAAGAGGGAAGGTCAGGTGGGAGATTTTGTACATATCTGTGTGTGTGTGGAGGGGGAGGGAGAAGGGGAGAGAGAGAGAGAGGAGAGGAGAGGGAGGAGAGGAGATGGAAAAGAGAGGAGAGGAGAGAAGAGGAGATGGAAAAGAGAGGAGAGGAGAGAAGGGAGGGGGGAAAGAAGGAGGGAGAGAGGAGGGGATCCATATGTTTCAGATAGGTATTCGTGAATATGTGTAGGAGAGGTATGTGAAGAGATTGTATATGAGTAGAGATTTATGAGCAGCAGACAGAAACACACATGTGTATGTAAGAAGAGCTATATATGCTGCAGAGAGACGTGTGTGTGTGTGTGTGTGTGTGTGTGTGCATCCATGGCAGTGCTGTGTGGGGGTCACTGCCAGCACACACATGCTGCAGTAGCTGGGAGGCACTTACTTAGGCCCAGTTCCCTAGCCCTTTGTTCCTCTCAGCCCTACAAGACTCCCCTGGAAGAGGCATGGTTGTCTGACCAATTCTTCCCTGAATCCTGTGTCACCTGGGGATCCTTCTTCAAGTGGCGATTTTACCTTTTCCCCCACCCTGTTAGTAACCTTCACTAAAATGGTTCATTTTCTCTCCTGCAGACAATACTTGTGTCTCCAAAATGTTGATAGGTCCCATTTCATTTTTGCTTCCTGACTCTGCACCACTCATGCTCCGCCTGGGGAGCCCCTAGTGATCTTTATGTTCCCCAGGAAAGCAAAGAAACACATTGAAATGTCCACTGGCCGCAGCTGATTCTGTTTATCAGAGACAACACCACCCAAACAAGTTTATTTACTATTGGCCATTCCTGGTAGAAATCAAATATCCTTTGCTATTTGCTGCTTCCAAACAGGACTTTAAAACATTTTTCAGCCTTTCTGCAAATGGAAGCCTCTGAAATCCTCCCTTGCAGAGCTAACCTCCCTCCATCCTGGCAGAAGCAGCCTGCTAGAATGACAATTGATGGCGGGAGGCAGTCTGCGGTATATGATTGCATGTAAGAAATTGTCAACTCTACAGCTTCCTTACAGTGAACCTTATTTACTTCCCGAAGAAGTATTCTACTCAATCAGACAGAGCAAATCTCTTTGCCTGGCTTCTATGCATGACTTGCAGCTTGGAGGAGTTGTAATTCTAGCCCTCCGCTGTGTTTTCCCAGATGACACTAAACTGTTTTCCCCTAATGTACAAGTTCAGTTTGATGAGAAATTACCCTTTTCCCTTGGAAAGGCTATATATCGCTCAATGAATGAACGGGCCATTGGTGCTGAAGAGAGAAAAGGGTCTTCAAAATCACCACATTAACTCAGTCCCCCAGTCCCCCAGCTCCACTTAATTCCCAACCTTCTGTCTGAAAAAATGCCACCTTGTCCCTGAGGCCTCCCTTAATTTCCCCAGGAAGAAGCCACCTTTTCCTTTTCTGAGCCCTTTTGCTGACTATGTTGATTGTGTACCATTCTCATTGCACAAAGAATATCGGACTTGAAGCTGAGAAATGTGAATTCTTGGCCTAGCCCTGCCATCTGTCAGCTGTGTGACCTCACGGAAGTCACCTGCCCCTCCCCGGGCCTTAGTTACCATATATGTAAAAGGAAGAGGACAGAGCAGAGAGTCTTTAAGACTCTTCTGGTTCCAAGGGTATAGGCTTTTAAATGGTGTCTCTACATAAGGTATTGTGGCTACACTGATGTGCCCTAGGAATTTACAAACTCTTTTTCTAATCAAAGGACTCAAGGACTCCAGATGAAATAGGGTGAGAGATCTGTGAAATCTCATTCTGCTGGCATTGGTCCCGCTTAGTCGCATTGATTAGAAATGTCAGTTGTGATCTCCTAAACCAAAGACTATAGTTGTCGGAAGAGGGGAAAGGCTGAAATATGACCCCAGTGGGAACTGTCCAGCCTGTCCAGCTGTTGTGATGGAGCACAGTCTTCAGCTATGTCCCTCCTTCCTCCCCAGCTGAATGCTTGAATGTGGAGGAAAAATGCCTCGGAAAAGGAATCAGATGTATTAAATGGAATGGCCCCAGAAAAATATGTTCTTTGCAGAATCACCAGGCCAAGTGACTTTAATTAACTGAGAAACGGATGGTGTATAATCAGTACTCCTAGAATTCTCTATCATTTAAAAAAAAAGTATTAAGCACCTGCTCTTTGATAAGTACTAGGTGAGATACCAAGTTTAGGTAAGACTTGGTTGTAGCCCTCAAGGGGCTTACTCTCTAGCATTGTTGTTAAGAGAAGTACCAGGGTAATTAGAATACACAAGATTAGGGGCACTAGTGATTTGAGAAATCTGAGGGGAAGATTACCAAGTAGGATGGGGAGGAGGTAACAAAGGAAAGTTTCATGGGGGAACTGAGCCTTAAGGGATGGCAAGAAATTTAGTAGGCAAAAGGGGTAGGGAGCAAAGGGTTCAGTGAGCAAAAGCATGAAGACAAGAAAGCACAGGAGGTCTTCAATTTGGTCAGAGCATAGACTGTTGTATGAAGTAGTGTGAGATAAGGCATCAAGGACCCACTGACACATTTGGTGCTCTCATGCTCATAGCTGAGACGCTGGATCCATTGGTGTAACCTTACTCTCAGTGTTCTCTTTTCCCGTGAACACACTAGTGGGGGCTCAAGATAGAACTATTCAGATATCTTCCATCTGTCAGAGTTCTATAAGCCTTGGCCCTAAAACTAGAATTGCTCTGTGGGCATCAGTGCCAGGACCCAGATTGCATTTCTTCTTGCCAGCTGCATTCCTGCCTCTATGTACTTTCTTAATTTAATTTTCTCTAAGATCCCTAAATTGAGGTTCATTCTATGACCCTTTTAGGCAACTGCACTTAAAGATACCCACAAACTACTAAGTCTCCATACCTGAAAAATGCTCTCTTATTGCTTGGGAATCAAAACAAAGATAACCTCTGAAACTAATACTCTGGCTCCCAGTTGCTTAGCCTCCAGATTGTTGCAACACTTTCCAATCCTGTCCAATCCCTCCCTACATTAGATTGTATTCTACTCTTTCTTTGAATAATCTTTTCTCTTTCATTGGTGAAGAAACCAAGGCCCATGGAAGCTAAATGCTTTGGCCGATATCAAACACAGTGAATTTTTGTCAGAATAGGCCCCCTGATTTATGGGCTATGGTTCTTTACACTATTCCATTCTACCTATTTTTAGAAGAAAGGTATATTCAGCTATTCATCACATGTAAGAGTTTCAACATGATTCTCAAAGGTGAAAGGATCCTTAATCTGGATACCTCCTGAGTCACTGGCCCAGCTTCACCCAATGCTCACTGCTCCTCTACCCCCTCAGTTAGACAAGGCCTGCCCTAAATTTCAAGTGTATTCATACTTGGTGGTGTCTTTCTCAGATCCCTAGGTTTTCTTTCGCTTCAAATTCTGGGAGCACCTCAGAATCAAAGTCCCAAAAGATTCACCTCCTCTAGGAATCCTTACCTGAATTGGTAATTTACGGAATTACAAAATGGGGGCAGGCACACCCAGTTCTTTTGATAATCACTGCGAAAAGCCATGATGGCGGTGGGAAATGGGGCTATAATCACACTTTAGTAAGGCACACAGGATGTGGGGGCAAACAGCATAGAAAGTAAGAGACAAGCAGCTAGATGGGTGACAGATGCCATGGGGTCAAGGGATGGGGTGATGAAGGACAATAGGCAAGTGAGGAAGAGGATGAGGTCGGGGAAAGGCAGAGAATATCACTCACGTAACCATGGATTACAGTTGGGAGCTGTTTGGGGGCGGGGAGAGGGACTTTGAGGTCTCATTTTAGAGAGTTTTGGGGGGAACAGACTAACTCTTTTCTATTGTTGGTAAAACTTTAAAGCTAACATGCCCACATCATCTGCAAGTTATCAGCACCATTTGGCATTCTGCCAGTCTTCTGGAACTTCTCTGAAATTTCTGTATCATAGGACCAAAAGGTCCTCACAGCCAAGCCTAAATGGCTTCTCCCGATTCAGCACTTATTACCAGGATGAGATTTGCAGTTAATATATGATACTATTTGTAAATTATGTCCTTTGGTCTTTGGGATGGTTAGTACGTGACTTCTAGGTTCCTCTTTGCAATTTTACTCCCTCCTATTGCCCCTCTACATGGGCTACTTATTTTATTATAACATACCTAGAAGGTGGTCAGGGGGACCAGAAGAAGATGCAATTTTGACAGATCACCCAGGCCTATCAGATCGCCTCAGTATCATCCTTGATTCCTCCCTCAAATCCACCCCAAATATCCCATGTGATGCCAGGTGTTGTCATTTCTACCTTCACAAAATCTCTCCTATGTGTCCCCTTCTCTCCACCCATTTAACCACTACCCTATTTTGAGGCCTCATCATCTCTGCTCTCAGCTATTGCAACAATCTTCTACCTGTTCTCCTTGCCTCACCCTTCTCTCCACTCCACTGACTCCCCTCAATTGATAAAGTGATTTTCTTAAATTCTAAATCTTCCAATGTTACCCCTGCCTCCCCACTCAATAAACTCCAATGGCTCCCTATTACCTCCAGGATCAAACATAAAGTCTTCTGTCTGGAATTTAAAGCTTTTCATAGCCTGTCCCCCTCCTATGTTTCCAGGCTTCTTACACTTTACTCTTCTTCAGGCACTCAACAATCCAACCACACTGGCCCACCTGGTATTCTTGCAGATGGCACTTCATCTCCTACCTCCAGGTCTTTGTACTAACCCCACTGCTGGGAATGCTCTCCTTAATCTCACCTTATCTGTAGTATGCCTTTCACACCCCTGCCCCAGATGCTATTACCTTCTCTTCTGAGATTACCTTCCTTGGACTTAGTATAAACCTAGGTAGCTACATGTTGTATTCTCATTATTCTGTGAGCTCCTTGAAGGCAGGGGCTATTTTTTTCTTTCCATCCCCAGCACAGTGCCTGGCACACAGTAAGCACCTAACCATTGGACTGGCTGACTAAACACACCCATTATTCTGAACATTTATGTTTATTGACTATACATATCACCCCAATACACACATTCCTTTGGAATTAACTCAAATTTGTATAGCCCTTTACAGTATCATATGCAATTTGGTCTTTAGATTTATCCATTTGAACTATAAGAGCTGGCACTGACTACAGAACATAAGATGCCAGAGTCAGAAGAAATTTTGGAGATATCTAGCAACTTCTCCCCATCCTACAGATGATGAAACTGGGGCCAGTGGAGGGTGGTGGTGTCTGGAGTAATGTAGCTAGTCAACGACAGAGCTGAAACTTGATCCAGGATTCCCTGGTTCTTAGTTCAATCCTCTTTCTACTCTATCACGCTCCTTACCTGTCCTCAGGGAGCCTATTCAGTCATTTTTTCAGTTGTGTCTGACACTTCATGACCCCATTTGGGGTTTTCTTGGCAAATATACTTGGAGTGGTTTGCCATTTCCTTCTCCAGTTCATTTTACAGAGGAGAAAACTGAGGCAAACAGGGTTAAGTGACTTGCCCAGGGTCACACAGCTAGTAAGTGTTTGAAGCTAGATTTGAACTCACAAAATTGCATCTTCCTGATTCTAAGCCCAGTGCTCTATCCACTGCACCACCTAGTTGCCTTACATTGGGGAGCTTACGTTCTTCCAATAGTCTACCAAATATTCAGTGATTAGGCCAGGAACATTTACCTCCTAAAGCATGTTGGAGATGTAAATGAATTACTGAAGAGCATGGTGTAGCAGATATATACTGGATTTGGATAGGATGTCTTGTGTTCAGTCTGAGTTCTGCTGTTAACTTGTGTGATCCAGAGTAGGTCACTTTGCCTCCTCGGTGTTCTCAGAGATTCTTAACCTGGGGTTCATGAATTCTTCAAATGTTTTGATAATAAAAGAAGCCAAAAGTGACTTCCTTTGTAATTCTGTGTATTTTATTTTATGCATTTAAAAACATTATTTTGAGAGAAGGGGTCCATAGACTTCACCAGACTGATAGATGGGTCCATGATCCGTGGTTAAGAATCTCAGATCCTTTCCAATTCTGGCATTCTACGTTCTTTCTAGCTCCAACATAAAATTTTCCAAAGTCCCTTCCAGCTCTGACATTCTGTCCTCAGGCCTCTTCCAGCTCTGACATTCTGTCCTAAGGCCCCTTCCAGCTCTGACATTCTGTGCACTAAGGCCCCTTCAAGGTCTAACATTCTGGGTTCTAAGATTCCTTTTAGCTCTAATGTTCTGTATCCTAGGGCCTCTTCCAGCTCTGACATTCTGTCCTAAGGCCTCTTCCAACTCTGACATTCTGTCCTAAGGCCCCTTCAAGCTCTGACATTCTGTGTTCTAAGGCCCCTTCCAGGTCTAACATTCTGGGTTCTAAGATCCCTTTCGGCTCTGATGTTCTGTATCCTAAGGTTCCTTCAAGCTCTGAAATTCTGTGTTCTAAGGCCCCTTCCAGGCCTGATAATTCTGTGTTCTGTGGTCCCCCCAGCTCTGATATTCTGCGTTCAAAGATTCCTTCTAGTTCTCACATTAGAGGATTCTATGAATTCAGTACCTAGCTACACTGCTGATCTCATACATAATTATTTTTCTTGGGGATTACACATTCTTGAATAAAAATGAAATAAGACCTTCAGAATAACAGATGAAATACTTTTTGACCCAATATTAATACACCACAGTGAAGGCAAGGAAATGAATCAGTAAGATTAAAAGGCTGGGGAGTTCAGGCATCTAACCCACCAGCTCAAAACAGCAGTAGTGAGGGAGGGTTGTTATTTTTGTTTTTATCCTCATATATTTATTTGCTCTGACATTAGTGCATTCAACTAGTGCATATGTAATTTCACATAAAAGCTAATACTGGTATAATATTCATCTACTTGTCGATGTGCTAGTAATCAAATCCCTTCTAATTAATATACAAAATGCCACATTCCCCCAAAGCAATGCCCACTGCATGACAAAGGCACCTCCTGTGCTTGTGTGGACAAACATTGTGAGTGGGTGGGAGCCATAAATTAACGGGGATTTCTGGTGGGGAAGAGACCAAGATCCTAACAAGAGAGTAAAACCCACTGAATGAGAGAGTTAGGCCACAACAGCAAAATCCTAGGATCGATCCCCAAGGGTCATT
Organism: Trichosurus vulpecula; assembly: GCF_011100635.1. NCBI lineage: Eukaryota > Metazoa > Chordata > Mammalia > Diprotodontia > Phalangeridae > Trichosurus > Trichosurus vulpecula. Next base: position 170,664,325 of record NC_050575.1, on the reverse strand, counting down.
TTTTTCCCTACAGATCTTCCCTGGTTCCCAGGCCAGGCTGAGCACACCTGGAGGGCCTAGAGATGAGTAAATGATCGTTAAGGGAAACTGAAGACCCCAGCCAAGGAAAAGGTTGCAGCTGATGGTCAGGGTTGACTTTGTGTCATTGAATGTAATGGTGAAGATGGCCCTCATTAGACTGTGAGGTTTTTGAGGGCAGAGACTATTTTTTGCCTTTCTTTGTACCCCCTGTGCTTAGCACAGTGCTGGACACCTAGCCATCATTAACATCAACAACAAAAAGCATACATGCAAAATAGAAGTAAGGGACTGACATGGGGCAGGGGGAGGGAACTGAGAAAAGCTTCTTGTGGAAGGCTGGATTTGAGCTGAGTTTTGAAGGAAGTTAGGAAGTGAAGGTGAGGAGAGAGCATTCCAGCATGGGGGCTAACCAGGGAGAAGGCATGGAGTTAGTAAGTGAAATGCCTTGCATGAGTAACACCAAATAAGCTAGTATCACTGGTTCACATAATGTGGGGAAAGGAGTAAAGTATAAGAAGGCTGGATAGATAGGAAGGAGGCAGAGCCTGAAGGTCTTTAAAAACCAAACAGAGGATTTTACTATCTGATCCTGGAGGTAATGGGGAGCCACTGGAGTTTATTGAGTAGGTGGGGAGACATGGTTAGGCATGTACTTTAAGAGGATCCCCTTAGTAGCTGAGTGGAAGAAGCTGGTGTGATTCAGTTAGTCCTTTCAAAAGCATTTATTAAATACTTACTATGTGACAGACACTATGCTAAGTTCTGGGGATATAAAGAAAGGCAAAAAAATCCTGCTCTCAAGGAGCTCAGAATCCAATGGAGGAAGCAACATGCACACAAATAGGTACAAACAAGGACAAATTAGGAAAATCCTTGGAGGGAAGGCACTAAGGTTGAAGAGAACTGAGAGGGGCTTCTTACAGAAGATAGGACTTTGGCTAATAGTTGGAGGAAGCCAGGGAATCCAGGAGGTCAAGATGATGAGGGAGAGTTCCATGCATGGGGGACAGCCAATGAACATGCTCCGTTAGGAGATAGATCGTCTTGTTCAATGAAGGCTGGTGTCACTGGATTGCTGAGTATGTGTGTGTGTGTTGGGAGAGGGGAGGAAGTGAGGTGTAAGATGGAAAGGTAGGAAGGGGCCAGATTGTAAAGGGCTTTAAAAGCCAAACATACTTGGCCCTAGAGGAAATGTTGGAATTTATTAAGACTGGGCAGGGTGTGACATGATCAGATCTGTCCTTAGGAAGGTTAAATTGATCGATGAGTAGAGGATGGACTAGAGTGGGGAGAGACTTGAGGCAGAAACACCAACCTATCATGATATCTAGGCATGACTTTAATGTCATTTCCACTGATAAAATCATAACAGTCTATGATGTTGAATCATTTGACAATGCCGATGGCTTTGGCAGCAAGAACTCTCTTTTCTGGGTCTGCAAAAAATGTGGTTGCCTGTGTGAATCTTCACAGGGGTTGTTTCCCACCACGATGGCAGCAGGCATTGGGCTGAAAAATTTATATTCCAAAGCTCTTAAGTTTAGGATCCCTGGATGTGTCCATCAGGGTCTGATGGTAGTCCAGATGTTGGTGGTGGTTTGGATGGTTTGGTCCAAGCTGTCTCTCCCTCATGGTGCCTTGCAGCTCCAGGTAGGATGGCTTGCCTGCCTTGTGAATAGCAGTTGGTAAAGATGATTGATCCCTTCCCAGATGCTGCCTGTGAGCACTGGGCTGGTGGTAGCACTAGTGGTCTGGGTGTGCTATGACTCCCAGGGCTATTGCATTAATCAGCCTGTTGGTGGCAGTTGGTCAGCCATAGTTGCTGGTAGCAATGAAGAAGGTGAGCCCTTTCTTCACAATGGTTCTCCCTTCAATGATAGTGACAGAAGCTGGCCTAGAAGCAAGTTTGGTTGCTTAGGGGACACTGCTGCTCCTAAGATTCTTGGGTTTAGGGTCCTGGGCTGTCTCCCCCAGGGTCTGAAGCAAGATGGTTGTTGAGGCGCTGGTGGCACATACTGTCTGGCATGAGCTGCTTCCAATCTCTCCCTCTGTGGCCTTGCATCTCTGGGAGCTGATGAGATTATCAAGTGGGGCAATACAGAGAGAAAAGCCCAGGACACAGCCTCAGGAACTCTCAGTGTAGCCTGGATGAAGTTTTAGCAAAGAAGACTCATGAGTGGTCAGATAGGTAGGAGAAGAACCAGGAAAGAATGATGTCATGAAAACTTGGAGAGGAGAGAGACTCTAAGGTTACCAAGAGGTCAAAAAGGGAGAAGACTGAGGAAAGATCATTGGATTTTGGCAATTGAGAGATTCTGAATAACTTTCGAGAGAGCGGTTTTAGTTAAATTAGGATATTGGAACCCAGATTTCAGAGAACTGCCATAGAAGTTTTGAAGAAGGATCAAAAGGTTGGGCAGAGTTGCAGTGGAGAATGGAATAGTGAATAGCTTGGTAAATGTTTATTGATTGTTGATTGACTGGCCATGGAATAAAATGAAGTCAGGCAGTCTGGGTTCAGGGGTGTACTAGAACCAGTTCTAACTGGCTTGTGGGAGCCAATGTCTAAGTTTTCAGTGTGAGCATTTCCACTTTGGAAATTAGCAAATGCAAAAAAAAAACCCAACAACCAGGGCTTGCTTTATCAATTTGTTTATTGTCTAGACTTAAGAAAGTGATGGAGAATATTTTAATAATGCAGATTAAATTTAAGAAGTATGTCATGATGATTTTTTCCCCTACAGAGCTAGTTGTTAAACCTTATAAGCATACCCTTACCTGGATTTGAATCCTGACTCTGACACTTAGTAGAGATTAAATAGCTTGACTTCTGTGATCTTGAGTTGGTCAACAAATGAAATGGGGATAGTAATGCTTGTATTATCTAGCTCAAAGGACTGTTCAGAAAAAAGGTCTATGTAAATGTGGGTTATCATTAGATGGGTAAACAGTTCCAATGTTTCTAAATTCTGATGTTCTCTAAATATTCAATATGATCTATTGAACAGTCTCTTGTAGGTGACAGCCTACTCTGTCTACTCTCCAAGGTGACTATATGAAGTTTTGGACTTGTATAAACTCATGGGTCCCAGACTTACAGCTTTTCTTAAAGTCAATGCTAGCTAGCCTTAAGATCCCTCAGGGTTAAGGATTCTCTCACGTAAGGTCAATTACAGATCAGCTTGTCTGGGATTTTCAGGTAGAGGAAGTTTGTCTGGATAGCATATTGCATTAACTTTCCCACAGAGTGAATTCCAAAGGGCAAAGGTGGCTTTATCCTTTCTTTAAAGCCAGTCAGAAAGGCCTTTCCCAGGTGAGTGGAATAGAGCCAGGAAAACTCTTTGAATCTAGTTGGAGATGCCAATGCAGAATTTCATGGTACAAATTTCAAACCACATCTGGAGTTGATCATTTTGAAGACCTACATTTTAGGAAGGACACTGACAAACTAGAACAGGTCCAGAGGCACTGATCAGAATAGTGAGACCAGGACATATGAAGCTCATGTGAAAGAACTGAGGATATCAACCTGGAGAAAAGGCAAATGGTCATTTTTCCCAATATTTCAAGGCATTTTATGCAGAAAAGAGGGCTAGACTTTTTTTCTGCTTATCTCTAGAGACCAGTACTATAAGCTATGGAGGTAAATGTAAGGGTATCTATGTCTTTGTGGGAGGTTATTTGTATAATGTGAAAAGATTCTGTTGGGTTAATGTAGGAAATAAAAAGTGAAGACTTTTACTCTCTCTTCCAGGGGCATCTATCACTGGAATGTGAGCATTGACGTTCTTTTCTAGTCACTTCCCCTCTCCTCCTGCCGGGTACGACTTTGTCTCTATTTACTGCCCTTAGCTCTACCTCACTGAGAGACCATAGAGGAAGGCCATGAAACTTCTTGTAGCAGCTTGCCTAATCTCCTATGAGACAGAAGTCATTACTGAGCTCCTTTTGCCCAGGGGAATACCAGGTTCATGTTTTTACTTGCTTTGGGAATTTATGAAATTATTTATTTATTATTTATCAAACATAGGACACCTGTCTGTCTCTGTGCCCATTCCAGTCTCTCTCCAGCTTTGTGCAAGGATTCAGTAAAATTCCTTTTCACCTTGCTCCAGAAACCCCAGCCAGGAAAAATCCTGGCAACTTCAACATGGAATCCATTTTCTCTATCTCCTCTCCCTGTCCGTCTCTCTCAATCATTTCCTCTCTTGTTCACATCCCATTCACTGTAATAAAACACATACAAATCAGAAATCGGTGGTGTTTTTTTTATTTTCTTCTGTATTTCAATATTAATGGAATAGAAATATAAACAAACTTTTAAGAACAGGTAAGCTTTGGACTTAGCGTATGATCTCCCAAGCAAGGAGGAGAAGGAATCAACGACCATCCATTAATTTTCCCAAACAGAAAGTTTGTCATCAACTGGCCCACCCAGACATGCCTCTCACCTTAGTCTCAAACTGTTCTCCTGGCTCCGTTAAACAGAAGCAGCAAAGTGGCCAGGCAGTGGCTGCCCAAACACAGGACATGCTGTCTGCCTCTGGGCTCATTCCAGTCCCTCTCCAGCTCATGTACAGGGCAGCCCAGCTCAGTCCATCTTACCTTTTTTGGTGACTTCTCCAAGTCCAAGAAAAGGTAGCAGTCTCTTTAAGGCATATTCCTTCTTTGTCAGTGGGTTAAAACAAACTGAAGGTTTTCATCCTGTCTAGCAGGCTTCATCTCAGGTATTTTACATACCTTGGTAGAGGGATTGCGACATTCTTCCCCAGAGTCAGGAATTTTGTAGTCCCTTGGAAAACACTACTTGCCATCTGCAATCAATTATCAAAATAACATAAAACTTAATATAATAGTATCTCAAATCCTTTTCACTGCAAATATACATCTGCAACAGATGTAATAGATATTGTTTGGTGTAAAACAATCACTTGACGAGCTGATTCAATTACTACATGTCTAAATTGCACGCAGGACATACTACATGCATATATTACAGCTGTAATGCATATGTCTAGGAAACCAGCAAATATACATAACCTCAAAGAAAAGTAAAGCAATAATAACATTAATAGGTCTAAAAAGCAACAAAATATGAGGAAACAGCAGTGAATACTCAAATAAGCAAAGAACAAAACTACTCCCTGCCCATCTTCATGCTTATTTCAATCCTTCTCCAACTTATGCTCAGGGCATCACAGCCCATCTCTGCGTCCCATGCACTTGTTGCCTCTAATGAGAACTCTCTGCCAGGGGAAAGGAAAGTTAAGATAGTTTCTCTTTAATAAGTGCATTACAACAAAACTGAAGATTTCTGTCCAACACAGAAGGTTTCATCTTAGCGGCAACATAGCATAGGAGTATAACATAAGGAAAAATTACATAAAAATTCAAGTGGTCCAAAGGCATACTCAGCTGCTCCAGGAGGCAAGGAGCTCTCCCTGCTAATGGAGATTCTCAAGCTGAGGCTGGACAGTCATTTGTCAGAGATGTTGTTGAGAGAATTCTTATTCAGGAAGCATTTAGACTAGGGGGCCTCAACCATAGGGCACTTAGATACTCCTCCAAAAGAGATTGTTACTTCCTCTAGTTCTTTGTTTTATAGTTTGAGGTTGCAAAGCAATGATGCCGACACCCCAGGCTGGGATCTCTCTTTTGGTGCTTTGCAATCCCAGAGTTAGAGACTTGCTTCTCATGAGAAGCTGATTAAAGAAGACAATTACATTTATTCACTGCTAGGATCACATGTGAGTGTCACTCCACTCTAACACAAATTTGCATTTCATAATTGAATTAGAAATTAACAACAACAACAAAATCCCCAACCCACACCTTCTTTATGATGAAGACTTTTGAGGGAAGAATGCTTAGAAATAATGTGCCTTGGAAGTAAGTGACTGGCTGGCTACCTGGCCTCAGCACAAATTTCCATCAGATCCTGAAATGGCCATGAGGTAGATAGCAGAATGAATTTCCCAGGCTGCACTCCCATCCTAGACCTGGCTCACATGTCATCTTTCCCCTATCTCTGTCTCACAGGTGGGAGCTATGAGGAATCAGAGAAGCAGGAGACAGGGTCTCTGCCTTAGAGAGCCTCAACCCTGGCTGAGGAGACAAGATAGTGGAGGACACTCAGGCATGAAACAATTAAGGAAGAAGACAGTGTATAATAAACTGTTAAACTGTGCTGTACGGACAATTAGAGAATCAGAGTGTATAATAAGGTGCTAATTGCACAGTACAGACAAGAAGCGTTAGGATATCCTTGGCACTGGAGTCAGGAAAGGCCATTTGCCAATTTTGAGGAAAAATGTTCATTAACAGGAAAAAAATGGCTCCAGTTTTCCCATACAAGTATTTCACCTGGACTCTCACAGAACTCCAGCTGGACATAAATCAAATGACTCCATAAACCCACAGAAGTATGAGTCAACATGGAGAGGTTAATGTAGAGTGGAGAAAGTTCTGGACGGGGAGGTAGGAGACTTGGGTTTTTTCTTGGCATTGCTATTAATTCACTGTGTGACTTTGGTGAAGTTATTCCCCTGGTCTAGGTTTTCCAAGCTGCAAAATGAAGGAACTGGACTAGAATCAGGGGTGGGGAACCTGTGGCCTCAAGGCCTTTTGACTGAAAGGGCAGCACTTGAGTACCTAGAGGGCCACTTATGGCCTTGAGGCTGTAGGTTCCCTACCCCTGGACTAGATGATCTTTATGATTCTGTCTAGCTCTGGAATTCTATGCTCTAAAAGCCTTTTCCAGCTATGAAGTCACAAGGTTCTAGGATTCTATTTTGTCCAATTCCCTACTCCCAAGGGGGACACTCTAAAAGATTTCCAGTTAGCTGCCTGCCTTGTTTGTATGGCTTCTGAAGAGAGCAACTGCCCTCCCTTCCTTGGTTGTCTAGACTATAAACAACAGAAGGTCAGGGAAAAAGCTGGATAGAAACCCTGTACCTAGTACCTGGAACAAGGCAGTGCAAGTAGCACATATTTAATAATTGTTGGTCAGTTGGTTGAATGAATGAATCTTTGGTTATACAACACAATGCCAGTTTGTCAGGGAATTTATTTTTTAAAGTTTAATTTTTGTTCCTTCGTATTTTTTTTTTGTTTTTATATCACCCTCATTTCCCAAAATATTCCTCCTCCCTCCCTCCCTCTCTAAGAAAGCCAGCCTTTGTAGCAAATAATTAAAAAATAGAGAGGAATAAAAACTACTTTTCCTAACCTACTCTTTTTTTTCTCCTAAAAGGAAATGTGGTCTAGTGGATAGAATACTGGACTTGGGAATCAATAGTTGTTGTTTCAGTCATGTCCAACTCTTAGTGACCCCCCTTGAAATTTTCTTCACAAAGATACTGGAGTGGTTTGCCATTTCCTTCTCCAGCTCATTTTATAGATGAAGAAGCTGAGGCAAGCAGCGTTAAGTGACTCGCCCAAGGGCACCCAGCTAGTCTGAGGCCAGATTTGAACTCAGGAAGATGAGTCTTCCTGACTCCAGACCTAGTGCTCTATCCACTGTACTACCTAGCTGCCCTGGGATCAAGAAAACCTGAATCCAAATCTTCAGACATTTATTAGCTGTGTCACCCTGAGCAAGTCATTTAACCTGTATGTGCCTTAGTTTTCTCATCTACAAAAAGAGGACATTGGAGCAGATGGCTTCTAAAGTTCCTTCAAACACTGAATCTATGATGCTGTGATCAGTTGAGCCTGACAGGGTATGCAGTGTTCCATACCCATTGTCCCCCACATTCATAAGGAAGCTCTTACATAAGTCTAACTTCTTCTTTGGTATTCCTCATTTACCAGCCACCCAATTCTTCTTATAGCCTATTTCTTCTTGTTCTGTTTTCAGAAGAGAGAAGGAAAGTTTAAAACACTGAGAGCCTCCTAAGCTTGCCCTGAGTCCTCCTGCCCCAGTAGTAGAGACTGCAGCTTGTCCTGATTAAGGGATGCAGCTTCCTTAGCCCTTCTGGCTGCCTGTGAAAGCTCCCTTGCTGTTCTGAGTAGCATATTGCTGGGAAGAAAATGGTGCTGCTGTTGGTTTCCTGCTAAGGAGGTGCTTCCTCCTAATTGGTGAGAGTTACATAGCTCTTCCAAGCTTGGGGGAGGGGTGGGAATGGTGGTGGTGTGAGAGGAGGAAACCCCAGACTTTACCCTTGATGAATTCAACAGCATCTCTGTCTGTTGCCTGGAATATCCATTCCTCAAAATGATGAATGTCTCTTTCTGCCTTGTTGCTTTTGGTGTTCAGCATGAAAGCCAAAGACACATGTAAAAGCCCTTTAAGGATCCTAATTTACATGACAAGTACACAGATTACAAACTATCGTATTTCACTCGATTTTACAGCTGGCCAGGCAATTGGAGAACTGTCCCTCTGCAGACCTCCCTGTTATTAATCTAGAAGCCCAACGAGGGAAGCCTGATTGTCTTTGCTCTCTCAGCTGACATGCCCTGTAGCCAGAGCTGAGGTACATCGCATCCTGGTTTTTTCATCTTCTCTCTAACAGGTTCAATACTTTAACAAATTCATAGCCTGTATATACTACAGGCGGCTTCTGCGAGGCATGCTGTATTATCAATACCTCTGACATCTGTAATTAATTTAGGAGGGTGTGAATTATGGACTGCGGTGTTCTGGTCTTTCTCTCTTTGATTGGAGCTGTCTTCAGAATTATTGTCATCCTGGCTTGGTGACTCCTTTTGCATCGGGTTGGTCAGGGACCAACCTGAGTCTGGAGGGAATTCTAGAGTTTCCAGGTATCATATGAAATGGAAGAAGAATCCTTTTTAGAGAGAAACCAATGTGGGGCCAACGCAGGAATAGATCTGACTCGAGAGGGGCCACCACTCCAAAATCCTAACAAGGTTTTGATCCCTGTTGAGTTACTGGATGTCAACAGAGACCTGGGTTCAAATCCTGTCCCTAACATGGCTATGTGACTTTGGAAAAGACACAACATTTTTGAGTATGTTTCTCTATCTGTAAAATGGGGATAAAAATAGCTATGAGAACAAAACGATTTAATGTATGTAAAAAACTTATAAGCCTAACAGCGTTATACAAATGTCATTTATTATTTTTAGTAATAATAATAGCCATAATAATGTAATTTCCCTATAGGTGATTCATACTGCTTAAAACTCATCTTTTCCAGGAAGCCTTCCCTGAGAAACTCTTCCTGATGACAGCTCCTTTATTCAACACTTTTGCCTTTTGTTTGCAGTATATTTAGGATCATAGATTCACAGCATAGTTCCTAGAATCATAGCATTTTCCAGGTAGAAGGATAGCGTTCCTAATCATCTAGTCTGATCCATTTTATGGATGAGAAAAACCTGGGTTCTAGGAGACACGATTTGCCCAAGGTTGTACGGCTTAAACCTTTGTGCCCATATAATATTTTCTATTTTGAAGATCCTTCCATATAATTTCATTTGATCCTCATGACAATGCTCTAAGAAAAGGGATTATTATCCCAGTTTTATAGATAAAGAAATTGAGGCCCAGAGGAGGGGAGTGACTTGCCTGATATCACACGGCATATAGTGGTTGATACCAGTGGGACTCCTTGTGACTCATGGTCCTTCACTCTTTCCATTATGCCATAGTGTCTTTCTTTGCCCCATCACCAGACTTACTGAAGCATTACATAGGTCAAAAATTCCATGGTTTGGGGCAGCTAGGTGGTGCAGCGAGTAGAGCACTGGCCCTGAAGTCAGGAGGACCTGAGTTCAAATGCGGCCTCAGACACCTGACATACTTACTAGCTGTGTGACCTTGGGCAAGTCACTTAACCCCAATTGCCCAGCCTCCCCCCCTGCAAAAAAAAATTCCAGGGTTTAAAACCTGGTGTTGCCATTTCTTAGCTATGTAATCTTGGCTATATTCACATCCTACTCTGAGCCTCAATTTCTTTACCCAGATGATGACAAAGTTAAACTAAATAATCCTTAAGGTTTCTTCCAGCTCTAACTTATTATTCTATTATCTTATAATAAAATTGATTAGAAACAGTAGTAATATAATCGCCCACCAAAAGTAGCATAAAATACCCAGAAAATGCTTTGTTTACCTACTCTGGCACACTGTTCTTCCTTTCCCAGACCAGAGATTAGGGGCCAGATGCTCTTTTCATTTTCTTAAGAGAATGAAGACAAATCTTCGTTCTATTTGTTTCTATTCTGTTAGTCATTAATTAAAAATTTGCTTCCAAGAAACATACGATTAGACTTAATGGCCACAGTATTGGTTTTTTTGATGTTTTCCATCTTCTGCAGGATGTCAAGGCTGAAATGAAACATTGACTCAATACCCAAATGTCAGAACTGATTGAGAGAGAAAAAAAACATTTTCTATATGAAACTGCAAATGCCAACACTTCAAAAGATATGTGATTCCCCCTTCTGTGGAGGCCCCTGCTACCAATCCCTTAATCCTTTAGCTGATGAATTGATGCGGCCAAAAAAAAATTCATCACCTTGTGGCCAACCTTCTGATGATGAGCACCTCCAGAGCGAGCAAGGCTGGGCCTTGGAAGACAAGTATCTAGTTTATCACTGGACCAGTTCTCCAGTATCGTCCAGTACAATATTCTTCAGAGCTTTCACTCTTCTGGCTTAGCCTTTGAGATGCTGTGAAGAGGCATTGGAGGAAGGTCTCAATGGGGGATGGGAGAAAACATAAATCAGCTTATTCTGAAGGAATACTAAAACTTCCCAGAGGAAAAAATGGGAAAGAGCTCATGTATATTTTTACCTTCAGAGATGCCGTTGTGTACTACGAATTTCACGTATATCTTGATTTGGATAATTTCCATACTTCAGGATTATCGACCAATCGACAAGCAACCGGACCAACAAATCAATATTAGGTAGTTGTTGTGTGTAGAAGCCTGTGGTGAGAGGAATGGAAAATGTGAAAGGTTGGGGTCTTGATCTCAAAAATGTTACAGTCAAGTTGGGGAAAAAAGACTCACACACAGGTAAAATCAAGAACAGAATTAGAATGAAGTGCCCAACTGGGTGGTGACGACTGAAAAGTTGTAGGAGTTCAGAAACTCTGGGGAGGGAGGACCATGGAACTGAGCGGCCAGGGAAACCTTCAGTAAGGAATTCGGACTTGAGCTGGGTCTTAGAAGTTCAATCGGGTTTTTCCAATTCCATCTATTCAACTCAACTTAATTTGATATAATTAAATAGCCATTCACATGCAAGCAGCCCTCCTTCGCTCAAATCAAATTCAATTGTGAATCATTTCATCATCTCCCTGATGTCATGATGCTCTTCGAGAATAAAGGACAAACCACAATCACATGCAAGACATTGTGTTTGGGATTGGGGGTATTCAGAGAGAGCTGATGGCAGATGTAATTTCAAAGAAATTACAATGTAAGGGAAACAAGTTGGACATAAACAAGTCAGAGTGGTCTAATGACACAGGATGGGGTTTTGGAGGACCTGGACTCTGCTATTTGCTGTGTGACCCTGGGCATGCCTTATACAACATGCACAAAATGGAACTGTGATACGTCATAGCCCATATGGAAAATCTAACCACTTGGCAGTGGTTTTGTTTACTTCTAATGAGAGGAAGCAGGGTAAAGTAGAAAGAACACTAGACTCGGAATCAGGAGAGACCTGTGTTTAAATCCTGCCTGTGACCTGCCAATCACTTAACCTCTCCCAGCCTCAGTTTCATCATCTGTGAAAGGGGACAATAATATCAGCAGTATTAACCTCAGCAACTAGATCCCTTAGTGGATAGAGCAGTGGGCCTGGAGTCAGGAAGACCTCAGTTCAACTCTGCCCTCACACATTTACTAGCTGTGTGACCCTGGGCAAGTCACTTAACCTCTGTGTTAATCCACTGGAGAAGGAAATGGCAAGAAATTGCCAAGGAATCCCATAGACAGCATGGTCCATGAGGTCATGAAGAGTAGGATATGACTGAAGGACAAAAATCAACCTTAGGTTATGAAGCAGGGTTTAGTCAACAAAGTCCAGTGTTGCATCATCAAGGTGGCCTTGGTCAGGTGCTGCCTCTGAGACCTCCTAGCTATGTGACTATTGACGAGTCCGTACCCTCTCAGTGCCCCTAGGCAACTCTCTAAGATTATAAATTACAGATGACTTATTTGCCTCTGGACCAAATGAGATAATAATTGTAACAGCACTTAGTATGGTACCTGGTACTTAGTAGTTAGTATACAAATGCTTATTCCCTTTCCCTTTGCTTCCTTAGAAGGAATTTCTACCCTAAGAATTTCACACTTTAATGAAATTATGTGTCTGGACCCAAAACAAAGAAAATGCTCCCTCATGGGGGTGTGGTAAATGTAAACCTTGAAGGCACTACATAAATATTAGATAGTATAATTAGACCTTAATTATATAATTATACATAAAATTATCTGTATATATTATATATAGCTATGAATAATTATAACGATAGAGCAACCAGATGGTGTGGTAAACAGAGGATTGGGCCTAGAGTCAGGAAGAACCAAGTTCAAATCTAGTCTCGGACACTTACTAGCTACCTGACTCTGGGCAAGTCATTGTCTGTCTCAAACCTTTGTCTACCTCAATCTCTTCATCTGTAAAATGAGGATAATAAATCCAGCTACCTGCCAGGATTCTTGCGAGGATAAAGTGAGGTAATATTTCTAATATTTTAGAAATGTTAATAAATGCTAGCTATTGTGGTTGCTGTTGTGTGTGTGTGTGTGTGTACATATATATGTATAATATATGCATACACACATAATTATTAAATTATTGTGATAGTCCTATTCAGATCTATAGAACTACTTAGGAAGATACTGAACTCTTGGGGCTTTGCAGGACTGCTTAAGCGTGAACCACACAGACTCTTCCCCATTGTTCACACTCCAGAATTTGCAGCAGGTTCATAGCATCCTAGAAGGATTCATAGAGCTGGAAGGATCCTCAGAGGTTATCTAGTCCAACCCCCTCATTTTATAGATGAGGAAGGAAAGTTAAGTGACTTATCCAAGATGACACAGGTACTAAGTATCGTGACAGGATTTGAACTCAGGTTTTCTGACACCTGAGCCAGTGTCCTTTCCACTTTCCTAAGCTGGGAACAGGCTTCTTTCAGATGTGATTTCCAGCTACAAATGAAGGATTGTGAACAGTTGTGTGTCTTGTGAGTCCTGGAAATTAATTGAATGACTGATTGATGACCCAGGCTTTCTGTGGGATCATATTAGCAAAGATCTGAATGCCTACCCAATGAGAGCTTTGTGAGATTCATTTTTGTCCTGGGGGCAAAATAGAGGACCTATTATGTTTTTGTATTTAAGCTGGGAGCACAGTATAGGGGGTACTTATGGGGACTTGGAAATAGCACTCACCTTAAATCCAAGATAGCAGAGAGAAAAAAAAACCTATTGGATGGAGCAATAATACCCCTTTGAAAATGGAACTTGGTAATGAACAGTACGATTGTGAAATTCTTAGTATCTCAGGGGCACAGAGACTGATAACAAGCCAACTGGTGAGGATACCAGAGACCTCAATAGGAAAATGGTGCCACTGAGTTATGTTAGTCATCCCCATAACCACCAGGGGAGTCATCACTTTGGTCTAATATCTTCTTAATTCCAGGTTTGACTTCTCCGTTTCTTGTGGGAATTCTATGTTGGTTGGCCAGGGTCTTGACTTGGCTCTGCTAGATGTTTTCTTTTAAATGTTTCTTTTAGATATTTTCTTTTGAAATGTAAGAGTAGTAGTGAGAGGAGAGGTGTTGCAGTAGATAGAATGCCAAGCCTAGAAACTGAAACATCAGAGTTCAAATCTGGCCTCAGATATGTATTAGCTCTGTCTGTGCAAGTCACTTAACCTTTTTTTGACTTAACTTCCTCAACTGTAAAATGGGGGATAATAAGAACACCCCCCTGCCTGAGGGCTTCCAAAGATGAGGGACTTGCTTCTCCCTGGGGCAGCCACCCCATTTTTAGACAGCTCTAATTGTTAGGATCTTTTTATCTGTATTGAGCTGAAGAGAGGCAGCCCGACATGATGGATGGTACTGCCCTGCTTAATAAGCTTCAGTGATTCTCTATTGGTTTGTCACTTAAAACTCTTTATAACCTGGTCCTGTCCTGTCTTTCCTGTCTTTTTATACATTACTCTCCTTTACAAACTTGATGGTCCAGTCATACAGTAAGAACATCGTTATTCTTCACCCAAGGTGCTGTTTCTCCTATCTCTGATCTTTTCCACTGACTGGATGCTTTGCTTCCTCACTTCTGCCTCCTAGACTCTCTGGCTCCCTTCAAGACTCCATTCAATGACCACCATTGAAAGAAGCCTTTCTGTGGTCCACCAGTCGGTGACTCCTTCCCCTTCAAGGTTACCTTCTATTGATTCTGTGTATTTTGTATATACATAGTCATTCACTAATCAACTCTGTAAGCTGGGATAAGTTGTTTTCCTTCAATATGACCAATCATAACATAAGATGGTTGGATGATATCATTTCTAAAGTTCCTTATAACTCTTAAGAGCTTTCATTTTTGTTTACTCTTCCTCTACACTGTCTGCTCCTCGATGCCACTTTCCTCAACTTGAAATAAATCATTTAAAAGGAAAAACAAGTCTGTCTTAAAATGTCGAAATGTGTTGAGCTGCCTCTCACTAGGCAAAGCTAGTGCAAGGTGAAAGGTCCTTTGAGGAGAGAGGCCTTTTGGGGGGGAACGAAGGACTCAAAACTGGATGCCTATTCCAGCTGCTTCGGGGACTGACTGTCAAAGAAGAAGGATCTTTGAAGAAGAGAATTCAGACATCGGGGCAGGACCTTCTCCAGGGCATCATGAGAAGAGAGAACTAAAATGACTGGGAGTAAGGCTGACGTAATTTCTCAGTTGTGGTCCAGGCTAGACAGGCAGTTCTACTTTCCCCCGGGAAGGGGAGAGTGAGGGAGGATGGACCGGGTGGGATTGGAGGTAAAAAACCAACATGGGATGAGCAATATTGGAGAGAGTGGCCAGGGTTTTTCCAGATTGATTTGGAGGTCAGCTGTCCACTCTCCATTGGTCAATCCAGGTAGGTTTTTGGTGGAAGTGGAATTCCAGACATTTGAATTATGGCTTAGAAGGGATGGAAGAGGGAAAAGGTGTTCTGCGGATTAAAGTGATTTAGGTGAAGCTCAGTAGTGGGAGTGGGATGCACAGACAGGGAGCCCTTGCTCTACTTGTCACCATCATAACTCAAATATGCAGGGGCCTAGGCATGGAGGGCAGAAATGAAATCACGTGAGCTTATCTATGCTGTATAATTTATAACAACATATCCTGAGCTGAGACTACAGCCTAGGTTTCAGGAGTCACACTCTGGTATTACTCTTTGATCTTATGGAGCCACTTTCTCACCTTGAAGCCTCAGCATTTTTGTTTGCAATAATTCACATTGAAATCCTAGTGCTTTAAGGTTTACAAAGTACTTCCTTAACAACAGCCTATGAAGTAGGGAGTACAGGTAATACTGGTGCCATTCTATAGATGTGGGAGTCCTAGATGAAGTTACTTGCTTAGGGATATACAGCTATTAAGATTCAGAGCTTGGGTGTAAGCACAGTCTTTTGAACTCCATGAGTAGGACTCAGTCCATGATACAAGAATTAGTTGATTTAGCTTTCTACAGTCCCTTCTAACTAGGAAGCTTTGGAGCCTTCAAGTTCATTCTTTCTACTAGATCATGGCAGCTTTAGGTCTCAGTCGTGGTCATAGAAACAAGAGAGCAACAACCAGGGGTTTCCTCTAGTCCACTGAAGAGAAATGACTTTTGTTCCTCCATCCTAGTTTTGTGAATGTCTTCATCCCTCCTGTGAGTGATGAAGTATAGAAATTCAGGTGATATCCTCCCTTACAAGTGTAGATGCTGAAATTTTAGTAGGGGCAGTAACTAGAATGCTCCAGTTTGGATGAAGTTGGTGAAATTTACAATTTTTCATTGGAAAACCGGGCAGTTCTGTTTTATGCACTTCATTTCCTGCTGCTTTTATGGAAAGGCCTCTGGGCTCTTGAATCTGCACTCTTTAGAGCAGCAGAGATGGTGAAATTGAATTAGTCTGCACATTTGGGCTGTTGATAGGTTTACTTGCAGTCATTTCACTCTCTCATTTTTAATCTCTTCTTCTCATTTTTAAGCATCTGGACTCCGAGTGTAGGCTTAAGTACATATTCTAGTCACATTGTTTTTATGCTCCTCCTTCCTTCTCCCTCTACCCCTAAAATCCTTCCCCTGCTCCCTTGGAAGTTCCTCTTTGGTGCCTGGGGAGGAAAGAAATCATCCTAAGACTTAGAGCTAGAAGTAACTCAAGAAAATCTAATCCACCCCCAGTTGACAGAGAAATCATAGAACAGCTCTGTATACATCTTCTCCAGCCCCACACCCAACTAAAGAGGGCAGGTCCAACCCAGTTAAGTGATTGGTTAGCTAATTTTATAAAGTAATCCATAATAAGATACTAATCATGGATCCCCTAATACACCAATACAAGGCATTTGAACAGAGTATTTCAATGCCTTAACCCAGAAGGTTATCTTCAAGTAGCTGATGAAACAGCTACATGGAAGAATCTTGTTCAGTGTCAGTCAAAAGGCATTTAATAAAAGTTTACTGTGTGTCAGGCACTGTGTCCAGCACTGGGGATACAAAACACAAGCAAAAAGAAAGACATTTTGTGCCCCCAAGGAACATACACTCTAGAGAGGGAAGATACCACGTAAAAGGAAGTCTAGATCATCGGAAGCAGTCTTGGAGAGGAATGAAGGAATGGACATGGGTAGCCTTGGCATCATCCTTATGATGGAGGTTCTGGGAAGAACTGACCAATCAGAGGAAGTAGCCAAAGGGCTGACATGATCATTCGCAATGAGAAGGCCGCAGGGGAGGAGTGAAAGTCCAGAGTGAGAAGGATACGGGAGAAAGAGTGAAATTCTAGGACGAGATGACTATTGTGGCATGGTGGAGAAGGAAGTGACTCCAGAAGGAAGAACTCAGGGTGACTGGGTAGAAATTCCGTGGAGCTAGTGTTTGGCTCAACAGGAGGAAGAGTTTCTTAATGATTATAGCTGTCTGCTCTTAGAATGGATTACTTCATTAGGGTAGTGAGTTCCCCATAACTTGACATGTTCAAATAGATTAATTTTTAGTTGGAGATGTTGTAAAGAGATTTCTGCCTTGGGTGGAAAGCTAGACTACAGCAGGGGTCAGCAAACTATGTATGGCCTACCGGTCAAATCTGGCCTTCCATCTGTTTTTGTATGGCCTGCGAGCTAAGAATGGTTTTTATATTTTGAAACACAACTTTATTTTAAAATGTAAAAAACATTCTTAGCTTGTGGGCTACACGAAAACAGTCTGTGGGATAGACTCAACCCTTCAGACCATAGTTTGATGCCCCTTGGAACAGAGAGCCTCTAAGGCCCCTCTTAGCTCATGAGATCCTATGGTTATCTAAGTGATAGATGGTAGGAATTTCTAACACTGGGGGAACTTTTGAGTTTATTCAAATAACTTCATCTACACACATACACTCTATGTAGTCTGGAATCTTTCTCTCTATATATACTTGGCATACTATGTTACGACGCAGAAATCCTTAGAGCGGTGAACCTCATTCACCTGAGACAGTATGCAGCACTGCATAAAATAAAGTACAGAATATATGTGAGGAAAATATATGGTTGGGATGGGTGAAAATATCCTTGGAGATATTGGCAGATTGGATGCCAGGGCTTGGCTAGAGGACCAAGTGGACAAAGAACTGGGGTTTGAGATGAGAATTACTGAGACCATGTTATACCCAAATAGCCCCCTCGATGGCCCTGCTGCAGTTCCTAAAGTCTATGCATCATTCTGTGGGTTTTAATATACACTTTGTATTTATGTATGTATAAGATGTCTCTCTCTCCAGCAGAATGTTAGTTCCTTGTAGGAAGGGTGGCTCTGGTTTTGTTACCATTTCTTTGGCTTTGCACATAGTACATATATAACATTTGCTGAATTGAAGTTGAATTGTTGATGTCATGGCACAACATAAGGAGTCCTGGCTCTGGAGTAAGAGGACCTGGGTTCAAATGCTGCCTCTCATTACCTGTGTGACCCCGGGCAAATCTCTTCATATTTGTAGGGAGGGGGTCCCTTCCAGCTCCAGTTCCATGATCCTGTGACCCTATGATCTCATATTACCTCTTTAGTTGTCCAATGACTTTGGAGTGCCTATAGTATGTAGGAGTCTCTGCAAGGCATTAGAGAGAGATACAGAATTTGAATAAGACATGGCCCTTGCCCTCGGGGAGTTACAGGTGAATACAGTCACCATTATCGGTCATAATTCAATTCACTTCATAGGGCTCTAAGTATTAGACTTATGGATAAGTCTGGGCCTGAGTTGAGGCAATATGTGGATTAGAATGGGATTTATTAGGTAAAGTTGGAGGTAAGAGAGAACAAAGTAAAAATGAGGTACCATGCTCCCCATATAAACAGAAAAGGGCGTCCCATGATATCTGTATCACGCCAGGTATATCGTAGGTATTTAATAAAGGTTTAATGATTGATCAACGTATCTTCAAGACTAGAAGTTACAGCAGGCTCTGCAAAAAGTGTAAGATAAATCAAGGATCTAACTAGTAGGTGGGTTGGAAATAACACTCAGAAGTTGAGGTTGACTCATCAGTTTGAAACAACGAGGAGGAGCATATAAGAATTGGCTATTATCTGAACCTGGGATGGACCACATAAAATCTGGGAATTATCCATCAGCCCCCAAGCCCTCTTTGGTCATCACTTTTTATCTTGCAAATAAGATGTCAAGTCTCAAGAGATTTATTTCTATTTCGGCTTCCACAATTTGTTGGTCTATATATAATGAATTACCATTAAATAGCCTCTTTTCACAAATTTACACCTTTATGGGCTCCGTCTTAGGGAATCATGGATGCCTTTTTATGTCAGTGGAAGTGATGACAGAGTTTTTCCATGAAGAAACGTGACTATTAAAGTGCTAATAAAGGAATCGATCTATGTTTATGGCACATATTTAGAATTAATTCTACTTTTTAAAAGCCAGAGATGGCACCTAATAAAAGAAGGTTCATTTGGAAAGTGATATCCCTTGATTTAAAAATTGATAAGTGTCAAGGTAATGGGACTGAAAATAAGGTAGCATCTTAAACATGGGAAACTAACATTTCTCCCTATGTCCGGGCCCCCAACAGCAGGAAGAAGAGAGAAATAACCCATCAATGGAGATCTTTAAACTGAGGCTATTGTGTTGTTGTTCAGTCATTTTAGTAATGTCTGACTCTTCGTGACCCCATTCGGGGTTTTCTTGGCAAAGGCACTGGAATGGTTTGCCATTTCCTTCTCCAGCTCATTTTACAGGTGAGGAAACCAAGGCAAATAGGGTTAAGTGACTTGCACAGGATCACACAGCTGGCCTGTGTCTGAGGCCAGATTTGAACTCAGGATGATGAATCTTCTTGACTCCAGGCTCTGTACTCTATGTACTGTGCCACCTAGCTGGCCCAGCTGAAGCTAGATGACCACTATTGCCAATGCTGTAGAATCACAGAATGATAAAATGAAGGCTGAAGCTGGAAGGATCTTAAGAGGTCATCCAGTCAGACTTCCCCTCATCTTGCAGATAAGGAAACCTGTGCACTAAGAGAAGACCTATCTCGCCTAAGGTCACAGAGGGGTTAAGTATCAGAGCTAGTATTTGAACCCAGGTCCTCTGACTCTAAATGCAGTGTTCTTTCCCTGTGCTCCAACTTGTGAGGTCCTTAGAACTCTGAGATTCTAGGGTTCTATAAGCAAGGGAGGGTTTGAGAAGCTGGGCCCTTTGATTGTAATCTCTGCTCATGGCCTCTGGATCAAATTTCCCTGTTTCCTTCCCCCAGGGAAGGTCTAGCCCTCTTTCACTTTGTTTTAGTCATTTTTCAGTTGTGTCTGACTCTTCATGACCCCACTTGGGGTCTTCTTGGCAAAGACACTGGAATAGTTTGCCATTTCATTCTTTAGCTCATTTTACAGATGAGGATATAGAGGCAAACAGGTGACTTGCCCAAGGTCACGCAGCTAGTAAGTGTCTGAGGCCAGACTTGAAGTCAGGTCTTTGTGACACGAGGCCTGGTACTCTATCTACTATGCCACCTAGCTGCTCTGTTTTTGGTCATACTCATGAAAAATGAGATTCTTCATTTTGAAACAGCCTCTTTCTATGGTGACAGAGGGAAACATCTCCTAAAATCTCTCTCTCCCCAGCTGGGTTGCAACTGAATAGAAAGTGGCAGGCTCCTGTGTTTCACGCCATGTTTTCACCTTTTAATAGATGGGGCTATTTTTAACCAGCCTGTCAACACCTCTGTAATATTTTATTTTTCACATTGAAATCTGACAGGGATGCTACATCTGAAGAGACATAAAAGCCTCTTCCCTCCAAAGCAATCTTAGGGGTTAGCATTTCTGAAGGGAGCCCCTCCAACACTGTGCCTTTGATACCAAACCGCTGCATTCCCGAGGAGCCGATTTAAGCGTTATGTCCTGTCATTTTGCCACCTAGGCTGCAAGAATCAGCATTAATATCACAAAGGGGAGGCTTTGTCATCTCTCATTCGCTGCCGTAAAACAAAATTCAGAGAGGCGAGATGAGGATGGAGTCATTCTCTGGAATCTCCATTCCCCAGGTGGGTAAAGCCAGGACATGAGTCAGTGAGCCGTCATTCATTTCATAAACATTTATTATGAACCTACTGTGTGTAGAGCCCTGGGCTAGATACTGTGAGGGAGAGACAAAGATGATAAGGACACATCTATGAAGGAACACATATTCTCCTAGGAGAAATAAGATACGGCACAAATAACTACAATACAAACTTGAAATCTAAGTACACAGGAGAGGTACAACAAAGCAAGAGACCAGAGAAAGTGTGATTTAAGCTGGAAATTGAAGGAGATGTTGAATGTTTATGATCTATGTTCTGGATAGTAATAATGGCAGTGGGGAGGAAGGGGTGGTATCCAGACTTCTGATTTCATCAGTGCTAAAAAAAATTCAGTAAAGAAACCTATGTCCACGGGCAACTCATCTATAAGTTATTAGTTTAAAAAAATCAACAAACATTAGTTGGGCATCAACCATGTGCCAGCCACTGTCTGTGCTTGTTGTACTGAGGCTACAAATACAATGAATGAAACAAACTGAAAGAAGCTTCCACTCTAAGGGGGAAGATGACTAATATATACATAAGTGTAGAGGAAAATAACCTGGACCTGTGATTTCACTGGCACAAGGAACTCCCATGGGAGGAAATCCTCTCTACCAATGTAGGTAGTTTGGGGGAACTAGAAAGGCTTCGTATAGAAGGTAGAGTATTTATATCATCCTGGTGGAGGAGAGGAATTCTCTGAGACAAAAGAAGGGAGTGAATTCTAAGAATGGAGGTGAGTCAAGACCAATGCATGGAAACAAGAAATGGAGTGTCATATGTGAAAGAGAGAGCGAAGACCAACTTGTCTATACCAGAGAATGTGAGAGGCGGAGTAATGTCCAATGAGGCTGGAAAGAGGGGTTGCGGCTATGTTGTAAAGGGTTTTAAAAACTAAACAAAAGGAGATCATATTTTATCCTAGCAGCAATGAGTCACAGGAGTTGTTGACTAAGTAGAATTAATGCAGATCAAGATTGGAAGGAAAGCAAAAAGCTGGGAAACAATTTTTACAGCAAATGTCTCTGATAAAGTCTTCATTTCTCAAATATATAGAGAACTAAGTCAAATCTATAAGAATACAAGTCATTCCCCAATTGATAAATGTTCAAAGCATATGAACACGTACCTTTCAGATGAAGAAATCAAAGCTATGTGAAAAGTTATATGTTATATGAAAAAATGTTCTAAATCACCATTGATTAGAGAAATGTAAACTAAAACAACACTGAGGTACCACCTCACACCTATTAGATTGGCTAATATGATAGAAAAGGAAAATGATTAATGTTGGAGAAGATGTGGGAAAATTGGGACACTAATGCACTGTTGGTAGAGTTGTGGACTGATCCAATGATTTTGGAGAGCAATTTGGAACTATGCCCAATGGGCAACCAAAGTATGCATACCTTTTGATCCAGCACCACCACTACTAGGTCTATATTCCAAAGAGATCATAAAAGGGAGAAAAGATCTACATGTGCAAAAATATTTATAGCAGCTCTTTTTTTGTGGCAGCAAAAAATTGGAAATTGAGAGGATGTCCATCAATTGGGGAATGGCTGAATAAATTGAGGTATATGAATGTAATGGAATACTATTGTTCTATGAGAAATGATGAACAGGTGGATTTCAGAAAAAACCTGGAAACACTTAGATGAACTGATGCCGAGTGAAGTGAGCAGAACCAGGAGGATATTGTGTGCAGTAACAGCAACAGGGTGTGATGATCAACTATGATCGACTCAGCTCTTCTCAGTAATACAATGAATCAAGACAGTTCCAAAAGACTCCCGATGGAAAATGCTATTCACATCCAGAAAAAGAACTGATGAAGTCTGAATGCAGATCGAAGCATAATATTTTCATTTTTTATTATTTTTGTGGATTTTTTCCTTTTGTTCTCTTTTTTCTAACATTACTATGTGGAAATATGTTTTACATGGATTGCACATGTATAATCAATGTCAGATGGCTTGCCCTCTTGGAGAGGGGGAGGGGAAAAAGGAGTGAGAACATTTTGAAACTCAATTTTTCAATGAATGTTGAAAATTGTCTTTACATGTCATTGGAAAAAAATAAAATAATATTAAATTTTAAAAAGTTATGCAGTCAATCAGATCTGCATTTAAGAAAAATCACTTTGGCAACAGTCTACTAGAGCAGATTTGAGGCAGAAAGATCAATGAGGAGGCTGATGCAATAATCTAAGTCAGAAGTGTTGAAGGTCTGAACCAATGACAGAGCTCTCTGAGTAGAAAGAAGGGATTGGATGCAAGAGATGTAGGGAGTGGATGTAGCAATTGATTGGATATGTGGGGTGAGGAAGAATGAGGGGTGAAGGATAATGCCAAAATTACTAACCTGGGACAATGTCAGGATGGTGGTGACTTCAACAGATATAGCAAAGTTTGGAAGGGGGAAGTTTTTTAGGGAAAATAATGACTTCATGGACATGTTGAGTTTGTGATGTCTTGGGGGAATCTTTGTTTGAAATGTCTAACAGATAGTGATATAATACTTAAGTTCAAGTTGGAGGCTGAAGCTGGATATATAGATCCATGAGTCATCTACATAGAGTTGATACTTATACCCATAGAAGTTTACAAGGTCATTAAGAGAGAGCATGGAGGGAGTTTTTGTGCAAACAAAACCAATGCAGCCAAAATTAGGAGAAAAGAAGGAAATTAGAAAAATTATAGCAAATTTCTGTGATAAGGGTCTAATTTCTCAAATATATAGAGAACTGAGCCAACTTTATAAAAACAGGAGTCATTCCTCAATTGATAAATGGTCAGAGAATATGAACAGGCAGTTTTCAGAGGAAGAAATTGAAGCTATCATTAATCATAAGAAAAATGCTCTAAATCACTAATAATTATAAAAATGCAAATTAAAACAACTCTGAGGTACCACCTCATACTCATCAGATTGTCAAGATGTCAGAAAAGATGAATGGCAAATGCTGGATGGAATGTGGGAAAATAGGCACACTAATGCACTGTTGATGGAGCTGTAAACTAGTCCAAACATAGTAGAAAACTGCCTTTCTTTATATTCCTTGCATTCTGGAGGGCAATTATGACTAATATCTTACATGATTTCATATTCCATTGGGGTATCATATTTCTTGCCTTCCAAGTGGGTGAGGGAGGGAGGGAAGGAGGGAATTTGGAACTGAAAAAAATAATTTTAAAAATAGAGTAGGGGAGTGATTGAAGTTTTAGTTTCTTTGGGAGGACTTGAATGGATGGGATCAAGGGTGCTTGTAAAGGGGTTAGCTTTGGTAAGAACAAAGGCCACCACTTTATTAGAGACTGGGGGAAAGGAAGAAGTAATGGTGGATGACATCAAGAGGTTTTGAGATGAAGAGAAAGGGAGAAGAAGGAGTTAACATTGAATAGCTTCAATTTTCTTAATAAAGTAAGAGACAAGGTTCTCAGCTTGTGGAAGGCTGGGGAAAGCATGGAATGGGAGAGGTACCGGAAGCTAGAGGGGGAAAGATAAGGTTTGGAATAGCTTCTGTGCAGTGTGAGATAAGGAGTCAATTAGGGAGGAATAAAAGAATTGCCTTGTTACAGTGAGGGCCCAATTGAAGTTAGATAACATGAATTTGTAATGTACTGAGACAGCCGTTGTGAGACTTACTCTAGCTCTAATTTATGTAGTGAGATAGTTGCCTAGGGTGCTGAGGAGTTAAATGACTTGCCTGTGCTCACAGAGTTATCACTGGCTGAAGGAGAATTTGAACCTATGTTCTTTTTAAATCTAAATCTACCACATTCTACCCACTTTGGCATATTGCCCCAGTAACAACACCAGTAATAACGTGGGAACAAGATAAGAGGCATGCCATCCCTTTTGGCTTTTCTGCTACTAGAGTTGTGCTAAAGATTCTTTCAGAGTCCACTGGAGGCTGAGCTTACATCTCTATTTTTTTATTCAATTACAAAAAGCAGTTATTTGTCCATTTATGCATGAATTCATAAACAGTAAGTAGGAAAGAATCATAATGGGATAGTAACTAATACCAGGACCATTTTTGTCTGAGTGCCATTAAAAAGACAATGATACCCCATCAAACATGGGAAGAATGAGATGATGACAAAAAGAATCTGCATGAAGTTAGCCAACAAATGTTGACAAAGAAGCAGCACATAAATGGCTGAATAAATTCACATGGAGTTTTTTTGTGGAAATAAATGGAGAGATTTATTAAGATAATTTAGAACCAGGTTACAGCACCAGAAATTACAGAAGGGTAATCCTTAAGCAGCCTGGGCTTGGTAATCAATGCAGATTATGGAAGGAAAAAGAAGAAACTGTTGCAGTCTACAAACAATTATGACTTACAGAACACCTAGTACGATATGACATGGAGATTAGAATTATATATCAAAAATTTGTTGTCTTTCATAGTCTGACAGGTAAAAAAATCCCCTTACTATAGGTACAGATCTCAAAATATCTTTTAGAGTTTAGCTGATAAACTATATTGGAAGCATACCATTATCACCAACAAAATTTTTTTCCAAATCACCCAGATATGACACTACTCGATAAAAACTTAAGAACTGCATTTATAGGAGCTGACACTCTACCAAATATGCAAAATCTCTAAACTCCATGAAACAGTTTTCAAAATATAGAGGCATAGGGGCAGCTAGGTGGAGCAGTGAGTAGAGCACCGGCCCTGCAGTCAGGAGGATCTGAGTTCAAATCCAGCCTCAGACTCTTGCCATATTTTGTAGCTGTATGACCTTGGGCAAGTCACTTAACCCCAATTGCCCTGCCAAAAAACAAACAAACAAAAATATAAAGGCCTAACAGAAGTCAAAGTAATGTGGTAACCAGATAAGATTTCCTCAATGCTGTTTGCTACTGGAAGTATACTGAGAATACTTCTAGTGAGCCATCAAAAGATGAGCTTGCATTTTAATATTCTTATTCAACTACAAAAAGCAGTATTTTATACAATATTCCAGAGAACATTAAATTTAAAAAGTAATAGCAGGATAGGAACTTGTCCCAGGAATATTTCTATTTGTTCTTCATCAAGCAAGATGAGAAGAATGACTTTCATAGGATGATGATTTTCATAATAACAATAATAATAAAGCATTCATTAAGTATCTATTAATGTCAGGCACTTTTGAAAAGACATGGAAAGACATAAACTGATGCAGAATGAAGTGAGCAGATCAGAATAACAATTTATACAATAACAACTGTAAAAAACCAATAACCTTAAAATCTGTAAGAACTATGGTTAGTACAAAGACCATTCATGATTCCAAAGGACTGGTGACAAAATGTACTATTCATCACAGACAGGTGATTGAATTAGGTCAGTGGTGTTAAACTTGGCAGATTACATATTGATTTAGAAAACCAAAAATTAAAATGATCTATGTTAAATTTCATTTTTGTTTATTTTGTTAAACATTTCTCAATTATATTTTAATTTGGTACAAATCTAGTTTGGCGACCATTGACACCTCTGATTTAGAGTACCAGAATTTATATATAATATATATATGTATATGTATATGTATATGTATATGTATATGTATATGTATATGTATATGTATATGTATATGTATATGTATATATGCATACATATATACACACATACATGTATATGCATATACACATGTGTGTCAATATATATAGGTACACAAATATGATAGCATATTATATATATATATAAAATGTCTATATCTATGTCTATATCTCATCTATATAGTCTGTCTGTCTATCCATATTTATCTCTCCATCTTTATACTATATAGAGATATATGTCCATATAGCTCTATTATATAGCGATATATTATATATCTCCATAATATAGCGATATATTATATATCTCCATATATATTATCTATATTATGTAAAGATATATGTCCATATATCTCTGTATAGTATACAGACAATAAAATAGTATGTTTTGTTTGACTGTGCATATAGGTTACCAGATAAAACATTAATCCGTACAAGTTTAAAAGATGGGCAAGTTTAAAAGAGATGTCACCATGCCAATAATTATCACTTCTGAACTATATGGAATAAGAAGCTTTCAAAATATAGAGACTTAACTAATGAAGTCAACATCTTGAAGGAACAAGATGAAGGACATATTGTTCTTGTCATCCTTTGTGCTACTGGTTGGGTCAAAAAGATCCTTCTTTTCAGTGAGTCTATAGAAAATGATCTTATATTCACATATATTTATTCAATTATTTTTTTTAAAATACTGTCATTTTATCCATTTGTGCAATAGTTCACAAAGCCTTAAATATAAAAGAATAATGGCAGTTTAGTCATCTGTCTCAGGACCATTTCTATTTGAACTCCATGAAAGATCATATAAATACCTGGCATTTTTATAGCATGGCAAGGTTTGCAAAGCATTATATTCATTTGATCAGAAAAGTAGGGTAGAGTAGGGGGTGAAAGGTTGATGGAAGACATTCTAAGTAGAGGAATCTGAGTGAGGCATGGTTCCTGAGCAAGGGATGTTATCACAAGCCTCAGAAACAAAAGGAAATTTGTATAAATAAATTGGTAACTAAATTGGCGCCTCCGTGAGAGTAGGAATCATCATTTTTGTTCCTTATTTATTAGCTATACAAAGCACATGAGAGTGAGGTCCAGGTTGGGGTGGGAATTGGAGAGGGGATAGGGTAACGATCTTTCCTCTGTTCTTTGGCCACAGACTGCATCCCTGCACCTCATGTGTGACATATACTCCCTGACTATATACTTCTTTCCTTCCCCACCCCATCCTTAAATGATGGATCAGCATATGTTATTGGCCATGAAAGAGCTAACCTGAAAAAGCAGGCTGTGTTCAAGGCAACGTGTCCTTACTGCTAGATATACAGCTTAGGATTTCCTAGGTTAGCCACTTTCATATACGAAGGGCCAAATTTTTAATAATTTCTAACTATTGGAGAAGCTTCGAATGTCAGGAACTAGTGTCAGTGCTGGGTGGAAAATATAATTTAACTCACACAAGGGATAGCATGTGAAAGAGCTATAATAAAAAAGAAAAGAAAAAAGAGCCTGGAAGAGATAAGGGAGGCCATTATAGAGGAAGAAATGAGGGGGGAAAAAAGAAAAAATTAGTCCTGAGACATGTAGTGATGTCCTACATAATTCATGTGTTTCTGCAAAGTGCTTTCTTCTCCAAAGTGTACCATGCCCAAAGCTATTTAACAGGAAGAAAGACAATGCCGGGTCATGCTGCACCCTGTCCAGTGTAGTGGCTTCACTAGGTGCTTGATCGTGCTTTTTGGAAGGACTCTTCCTTTTTAGGAAAGCCAACCAGCCAGACGATGTTTTTGTTGTTCAAAGGTTGCTGTTGTTGTTTTCTCCCAAGTCCATCAGTTTCAGAAACTCATATGTGGGCTAGTTATAATTGACCAAGATGCACACATATGAAACTATTCCACAGTAACAAGTTGTAGAAAACAAACAAGGCTTTTTAAAAGCCTTATCAGTGCTTTTGGTTATTTATACTTCCCAGTATCCCCTTTCCCAATATTCCTCTCTGGAAATCTGCCTTTTTGAAAAAGAAAAGTGGTTAAATAGAACTAACCAGCACAAGTGACCACTCACACATGTGTGTGTGTGTGTGTGTGTATGTGTGTATTATCTTTGCTCATGTCTTTGACCTCTGAATATACAAATACAACAAACATACACATAAGCATGCATATGTCTTGAGGAACATGATTAGTAGTGGGATCCTCAGGTTGAAAAGAATGAATAGTAAATTATTTTTCTTATATATTTCCAATTATTGCCAAGGAGGCTGTGTGGGGGAGACATGGTTCTGGCACTCCCACCTCTCAGGGTTATTGTGAAGAGGTAAGAGTTGTAAAGTGCTTTCAAACCTAAAAGCTCTGTATAAGTGCCATCTGCCATTATAATTATTATTAATACCTTGAAGATTTACTGTCTTTATGATCTTGGGTAAATCACTTATCTCCCCTAGGTCTAGAGTTATGAGCTATGATCCCACATCGTTCAGAATGGTTGGACCAATTCACAGCTCCATCAACAATGTATTAGGATGCTTGTCTTCCTAAATTGATTCCAAAATTGACTGTTCCCATCTATTTTCTTTGAAGGGGCTGTTAAAAGCACATGTTGTCAGGTTTTGTTTCTTTGTCTTTATGCTTGAACAATCAAATGTGTGAGACGTGGAGTGGGAGGAGGATTTGGGGCCAGAAAGGGGGCATCTGGCCACTCCTAAATAATGGCAGATACCAGAGGTATTATTGTCCTTTTAAACAAAATAGATGCTTTATTACGCTCAAATTAAATGCACATTTAGGGTGGCTCATTAAAAACCATTTCCAACCTAATAAGCAAAGCCCTAAGCTTTGGGAATTATTGTCGATCCAGAAAAAGAGCTTCGGTTGATGATACTTGCACTTTGAATCCTTCCTGATAAATGGCTGTGAGGAAACATTACTGACCTTCTGAAGGCAAAGCCAGTGATGAGGGAGTAATGATAAATGACTAAAGAAAAGATTACTTAATTCCTGAGCATCACTTGTCATTCTTAGGTCATCAGTTAGCCATTACGGAGGGGATTGAGGACTGACAATGTTGTTTCCTTATTTTGCCTATCAGAGATCTAGGTCTGGAAGAGATCTCAGAGAATATCTAGTCTCACCAACTTATTTTGCAAATAAGGAAACTGAAGCACCGTTAAGTGACTTGTCCACCTCTTTGCCTCTCTGCCAAGATCACACAGATCATGTTAAAGGCAGGATTTGACATTGGACCATGTTGTCTCCTTCCAGTCAATATTCTGCCAAAATTGTTTCTGCTTTCAATTGTGCCCCAACTGGTAACTTCAAACAACCCTTGCTTTGGGAGAGGGTTATGTCTATTTGTAGTAGATGTGAGACAAAAGAAGACATCAAGGAAGTCATCCAAATTAGATTCCAGTCTGAAGACAATGAACTTAGTAGGCAGAGTACAGGCCAAAGGTATTGTCCCCAATATGGACAAATTTGCTTTGTTCTACTTCCCAATTGTAGGGTTATTATTATGGTTTCCTGACCCTAAGGAAGAAAGGGTCATTCTGTGGCTAGTCACAGATTGACCCCCCAGTCCCATTCTGCCATCCCACAGATTCATGGATACAAAGCGAGAGAGAGACAGAGAGAGAAAGAGACAGACAGCCAGAGAGAGAAAGAGACAGGAACACAGAGAGAGGCAAAGAGAGACAGACAGAAAGAAAGAAAGAAAGAAAAAAAGAAAAAAGAAAGAAAGAAGGAAGGAAGGAAGAATGAAAGAAAGAAAGGAAGGAAGGAAGGAAGAAAGAAAGAAAGGAAGAAAGAAAGAAAGAAGGAAGAAGGAAAGGAGGAAGGAAAGGAGGAAGAAAGAAAGACAGAGAGACACAAAGAGAGACAGAGACAGGGAGAGAATAATGAGTGGCTCAGTGCATCCTTTCCTTGTGGTGTTATCCACCGCCAGGATACTTTCTATTATAGTTACATTGCTAAGTACTCCTGGCCATTGATTTGCTCTTGAAATGCAATGTTTTGCTCTGTATCCTCTTTTATTGAAGATACCCTATCATTACCCCATTGTGAAGCAGAGGTCATTCTGGGTTCTCAAAGCATATTTACACACAGTGGTGGGTAAATTCAGACTGATCCTACCAAGCTGAAGTACAGGCCTGGTGACAGGTTGTATGTTTGTTGTCTGATGCCCAGCCAAACTAAGCACCATCCTAGGAGCATAGGATTTAGAGTTGGAAGGAGTCTCTAAGATAGTCCAATCTATTAGGTTTACATATAAGGAAACTGAGGCCCAGATCATTTAAGTGACTTGCCCAAAGTCACATAGGAACAGAGGTCAGATTCAATTCCAGGTCTTCTAGCTTCAAATCCATCACTTTTTCCACTATACCACATATTCTTTATGCCATGTATGTAAACCTTGTATACACCCCAACTAACTGGAGCGTCCTTGAGAGCAGCAGCTGTCCCTCTTGTTCCTTACTTGAGCACTATCCACCAGTGCCAGAGCTGGCCAGAGCATGGTCGCTGTCTGTTAAATCACCCTAGTAGATGCACTGAAGAGATGCAATTACTGCTTCTAGTAAGAAAGGATACTTAGTGGATGGAATGAAGAGGTGCCCTTACTGTTTCTAGTAACAAATGATACTTTTCTTAGTGGATGGGCCTGTCAGAAGGAGGGAAGATACAGAACACTTTAACTCCACCACTTCTATAGTTGGGTGTTCTGAAATACCTCTGAGTAGACAGAGCAACCCGGTTCAATCAGGAAAAGACAGGTAAAATAAAGCTGTATCCAACAGCTGAGATAGTGTCATATCACAAGTTAAAATGAAGACCTAAAAATTCTTGTTTATTTTTAAAACTGGGGAGTGAATAATTTATTAGTGTTAACAGAGAAAAGGAGAGGCAGCACAGTGTAGGGGAGTCAGGAAGACAGGAAGATTTTGTGTCCCAGCCCAACTCTGACACATACTGGGCAAATCATTTCAACCTTTCAGTGACCTAGGCCAGTAGTGTCAAATTCAAAAAGAAATGAGGGCCACTAAGCCATATATAAGGATCTGCACTAGCTGCATATTGACTTAGAAAACTGCATAGTCACATTACCTATGTCTTATTTATTTTGTTAAGTATTTCTCAATTTTATTTTAATCCAGTTCTGGCTGCACCCAAGAGTGTTGTACCCACATGTTTGACACCTCTGGCTGAGACAACTTTTCGAGACTCTAAATTGCAGGGAAGGTGCCAACCTGCAGCAATAGAAGGGTTTCTTCATTTCAAGCTCCATATACCAACAAAAATCTCAGATCCAGGCCCTATCCCTAACCAGAAAACAAAACAAAACATCTAAAAGACAGTTTTGTATCCCCTCTCTCCTATTCCCTTCCTACAAAATCTAGGGGGTACTCTGGTTCCTGGTCAGTTTCAGCTGTTTGATGAAAGCTCCCATTTAAACAGTCCTTATATGCCTAGAGGACTGAGGCAAGCGCTGAGCACACTTAGAAGGGTTAGCTACCAGCTGATGAAATGTTTTGGTTATGGTGACGCACGAAGGGATTGTGATTTGTGTTGAGAGGTGGGAAGGAGGAGAGGTGTACTCCTCCCCTTAGAAATTATGGGTCTCTGACAAAGTCTCTAGTTACCCCCTAAAATGAACACAACAAAAAAAGATACTCCATTTTCCTACCACCACTTTTTTTAAAGGGATTATAAGCTCAAAATTTCATTTCTCTTTTCATTGTTTGTAACTAGCCAGGGAGAGCAGAAGCCCAACCTATATGTGAAGAACAGATACTTCATTGATGTTGTCAGAAGGAGATTGTCCTGAACCTACTCTTTCTTCACTCCCTTGCCATTTCCTGGTGACTTCTCTTGTTTCCAGCTGGATAAGTGATATGAGACCAAAAAACATGATCTTCCAAGCCCATTGGGGTGGGGGGAAGGGGTAGTACCTGTAGTTCCTATCTCAGGTTGATCGTGAAGGTGAAATGAGTCAGTATACAAAAGGAATTTATAAACCTGATGTAAATGTGGCTACTCATTTGGACTCATTTCATTTCTCAATTATTGTTGTTAGGATTATTTTGATGGCTCATGTGATTTCACTGAGAGAGAACTCCTCTACCCATGTATTCTCTTCTCTTCTATAGAGTTGTTCAAGACACTTTAAGTGACTTGTCCACTGTCACATAGCCAGTGTGTGTCGGGACTTACATCCAGATTGCCCTGATCAGTCTCTACTGAGTCACATTGCCTCTTGTATACTAGTTACTACTACTATTAATGATTAATATCAGTACTAATTACTATTAATAATTAGGAACATCATTGATTTTATTATAATTGAATAATATAAACAACAATTTATTAATTAACAACTAATTTCACTACAATTTTTTCTTAAATGTTTCTAAATTTCAAGTTGTCAGGTAATTCATCCCATAGCTAGCCTCAGCATCATAGCAAGAGCTCTGAATTTGGAGCCAGAGGGCTTGGGTTCAAATCCCATGTCCACTACCGGCTACCTGTGTGACCCTGGCCAAGTCAATGTAAGCTCTCTGGGTTTTAGTCTCCTTATCTGTAAAACGACAGATTGTGGCTCAAGGGTCTCCTTGGATACTTCAAGTTCTAGAGCTTAAGTTCTCCCTCCTCTTTCCCACCTACTCTGAGCCACCAGCACAAAGCTATTTTAAATCACAAGACAGTCCTAAAAGAAAATCTTTGGAATTACAATCACTGTTGTCCCCAGTACCCTCACTTTCCACCCATTTTGACAGCAATAAAAGTAACAAGGAAAATGATTTCACCATCTGCTGTAAAATATGTTCTATGTTCCCTAGACCTGCTATTTTCAAAGGTGATTGGTTTACTTTTGAGATGGTTTTTTATAAATGACAACCCGGCAGTTCTCTTTGCATGCAAAAGACGACAAAAACCTCCTGTTTATGGGGCAATGAAGTCTCTTTTCCCTCCACTGGTGAGGATGGTTTTGCATTGAATGATCCCTATGCTTTCATGTACTTCTTGTACACAGCTGGAGTAAAGGTACGGTTTGTGGTCATGGAAGAAGTGGAATGTGGAAAGGCAACTGAGGTGGTACTCCAGAGACCTAGGTTCTATCACTAATTTCTTCTTTCTGGCCTTCAGTTTCCTTGTCTATTAAATAAAAGGGGTGGATCATGGGATGCTAAAAAACTACTTGGGACAGCTAGGTGGCGCCATAGTGCTTACAATGCAGGGCCTGGAGTCAGGAAGACTCATCTTCCTGAGTTCAAATCTGGCCTCAGGCACTTATTAGCTGTGTGACCCTAGGCAAGTCACTTAACCCTATTTGCCTCGGTTTCCTCGTCTGTAAAATGAGCTGGAGAAGGAAATGGCAAACCACTCCAGTATCTCTGCCAAGAAAATCCCAAATTAGGGTGATGAAGAGTTTGATATGACTGAAACAACTGAACAAAAATGCAGCAATGACTTTTGTTTTACCCAGGCTGAATTTGGTTCAGAGGACTGGGGCTTGACCCACTGGCATGGCTTCTTTATCTCCTGGGGCATAAAGAATCCAAGCTGCAGGGAGCTGGGGTGCTAGAGGATTTGCAGAATTTCCACTGTGGGGATGTCTTTCTGACTCATTGTTTCTGCTGTGGTGAATGTGAAGGTGGAGTACCTAATCGTTTCAAACAACCATTGGTAAGGCTTTCTAATCCAATCTCACCCAATAAACATTTATTAAACACCTACTATGTGCCAGGATCTATGCTAAGAACCTGGGGCCATCAGCAAGCTCCCGGCTAGAGTACCATTAACTTGAGGAGCTCATAGATGAAGCATTTTTGCCATGCCAATTCAATCAGCTAGAGGTCCCAGATGAGGGACAGTGCTCTGTCCCTTTTTAGGTGGTAAAGATAGTGCTTTCTGCGTACCTGGTCCTCTGAAGATGAATTTCCTCTGCAGAGCTGGCTTTATACTCCCTGCTGTCCCCCAGTCTCCCTCTTCTAACCCCTATGACCAGTCTGTGTCAGGAGCAATTAAATCTTGCCTTCAGGGCAGAGCCCCATTTGAGTAACAACAGGCTTTAACTATGTACCTCCCAGCCATACCATAGGCCCGGGCGTCGTCTAGACCAACTAGTGGCCACTCTGCCTGGTTTCAACTCCACAGAATCAGATGTCCCCCAGTGTCCCACCCCCGCCCTTTCCTGCCCCTTTTTTGTGTTGTCTCCCTCCCCCCATTAGAACACCCCCTCTTTGTTTTGCTTGACTTTGCATATTTGTTTAAAGGGTTTTGTTTTTCTCTTTTTCAGTGTAGGAGGAGTGAGAAGGGGAGAAAATAACTGCTTATTAATTGAAACAAAATTTTAATTAAAAAAAGAATGCTCTCACTGATAATTGTTCTTGTGACTCATAAGATTTCCATGTAAACTTCTTCTGTGTTTTTTGGTATGAAAATTCACCCACTCTTTGATCCCTCCACCACAAAATTGCTATGTCACCTCAGGCAAATCATTTTGCCTCCAGGACATCAGTATTCTCATCTCTAATATGAAGGGGGTGTCCTAAATGGTATCTATGGTCCCTCTCAGCTTTGACATTCTGAGCTCCTCTGAGTCAGTCTCAAACCAGGCCCTGCTACCATTGTCTAGCTATTTTCTTTAATTTTACTGGAAGCATCAAGATGTTGACATCATGTTTTGAGCACTTCTACTCTCTGGAATACAAATACAAGAGACATCAGAGACAGGTCTAAGTACCTTCAACCCAAATCCTAGATCTACAGGTGGGGCTGTGAGAGTCGAGGAAGGCCAGTGACTCATTGGAGGATGTAAGAAAGACCCAAGGTCAAACTTTGGGTTTCTGCATTCAGGGCCCTACACTTTTCTTCTCTGATTGTCCTTCAGTTCCTGGGGCAACTATGCAGATTCTTTTCAAGTGAACTTGGTGAGATGGATTGGGCCAATTTTGAAAACACAGCAATAATCACAAGGTCGTGACTCCCAAGAGATTTCAACGGCTGTGCTTTTTGTACCAACTAACTAATTAACATTGAACAAATACTCTCAGCTGGAACCTGGAGGAATAACATCAGCTTAGGAATTTGTCTGGGCTCCCCACAATGTCCAACTTAGTTTCTTTTCACAGTTCCATTAACCTTTAAGGACATGACTTCTGTGCCTTCTCTAACAGAAATAAAGACACCAGATTTTTCCCAACATTTACATCCTTCAGAATCGTCTGGTTTTCAGATTGGAACCTTGGGGTCTGCAAGTCTGTTTTCTATTACTAGGCCTTCCTTCCACCTTGTTGGTATCACTCATACTTGACTTATAATAATAACAATAATATGTAATGCCTGTGGGTTTACCTAATGTTTTACACATAGTGAAATCTTATCACATCTCATTGCAGGCAAGTATCATGGTGCAGAGGAAAAAATGTTGTGTTTAGAGTCTAAGGAACTGAGTTTGAGTCCTGGCTCTAATTCTTTAAACTGAGCTCAACATTAATTCAAAAT
This sequence comes from Trichosurus vulpecula, assembly GCF_011100635.1. Lineage (NCBI taxonomy): Eukaryota > Metazoa > Chordata > Mammalia > Diprotodontia > Phalangeridae > Trichosurus > Trichosurus vulpecula. The sequence goes on along the minus strand of NC_050575.1, from coordinate 170,628,501 downwards.
CACAGGATCTCAGAGTTGGAAGAGACCCTCAGAGGCCTTTGAGTGCCGCTGATCCCTGAACGAGATTCCTCATGATAACAATTAAAAACAATGATAGTTTGCACTTACATAGAACTTTAAAGCTGGGCAAGTCCTCTACAACTTTTTTCATGTTATGTTCACAACAACTCCATGAGGTTGATGCTATTGTTATCCCCACAGTTGAGGAAACTGAGGCAGAGAGAAGTTAAGTGTCTTTCCCAGGGTTACACAGCCAATAAGTGTTCAAGGCCAAATTTGAATTCAGGCCATCCTAACTTTGGGTCCAGTGCTCTATACATTGAACCAGGTAAGTGCCTCTGTAAGTATATAAATTGTTCTAACAACTTGTGCTTGTAGATCTAGAATAAGGGGGCACCTACTACATCCTGAGGCTGTCCATTTCCCTTCTGGACAGATCTCATTGTTAAGTTTTTCTTTACTTTAACTCGAAATTTGTCTCTGCTATTTCTACTTCAATGTTGTCTTCTGGGTCTGACTAGAAGAGTCTTTTCTACAGGAGATCCCTTCAGACTTGGAAAAAGCTACCATGTCCACCACTCTCCCCCTGCCCAAAGGATTCTCTTTAACTAGTCCTTGTATGGTATGAACTTGTGGCCCTGCACAATTGTGGCTGACCTCCTTTGAATTCTTTCCAGCTTATCGGCATCCTTTCTTTAGACCTGGACATGATACTGCAGGCATTGTATGATCAGAGCAGAATACAGTTCTCCATTGCCCCTATTTTGGGACAATATGACTTTCCCATGATGGCCCAGGATGGGATTAACTTCTTCAGCTTTATCACATTAAAGACTACTAACCCTATGCTATATGCAAAGTAAGGTGAAAGCCACGGCATAGTAGACAGAGTTGGACTAGGAGCCGGAGTGACCTAACTTCAAGTCTTGCTTCTGACACATAACTGGCTAAGTGACCCTAGCCAAGCCATTTCAGGTCTCATTGCTCTAGCCAACTCTGTAAGACTCAAAGGTGCTGATCTTCACTAGTAGAAGGAATTTCTCACCCTGGGATATTCCCTATATTCATCTTCAGAGGACCAGGCATGCAGAAAGCACTATCTTTACCACCTAAAAAGGGACAAAGGACTGTCCCTCATCTGGGACTTCTAGCTGGTTGAATTGGCATGGCAAAAATGCTTCATCTATGAGCTCCTCAAGTTAATGGCAGTGTAGCTGGGAGCTTGCTGATGGCCCCAGGATCTCAGCATAGATCCTGGCACATAGTAGGTGCTTAAGGTGCTTAATAAATGCTTATTGGGTAAGATTGGATTAGAGAGCCTTAGAGCCTTACCAATAGTTGTTTGCATGAATAAGCCTGCCCAAACAATTAGGCACTCCACCTTCATATTCCTATATATATATATATATATATATATATATATATATATATATATATATATATATATATATATTTCCAGTGAAATCACAGGTCCACTCCCTATCTCTTATTGCAAGGCTCTTATATGCCAGGCTCTGAGGGTACAGAGAATAATTCCTCCTCCCAAGAAGTATATATTCTACTGAAGGTGGCTCCAATATGTACCCAGAGAAATAAATACAAAGTAATTTCAAGAAGGAGTATGAATAAATGGGGGAATCAAGAAAGGCTGTATGTCAACTCCAAAGGATTCATGATATAAAATGCTATCCACCTCCAGAGGGAGAGAACTGATGAACTCAGAGTGCAGATTGAAGCATTTTTCCCGCTTTCTTTATTTTTCTTGCCTTTTTGTTTGTTTGTTTTCAGAACATGGCGAATATGGAAATGTGTTTTGCATGACTGTATATGTATAATGAATATCATATTTCTTGTTTTCTTGGTGGGGGAGGGGTTGGAGGGAGGGAGAGAATGTGGAAATGAAAATAAAAATAAAATTAATTTAAAAGGAAGGCTGTGGTGGCACATTGTTTGTACTTTGAAGGAAACTAGAGGTTTTATGCAGCCGAGGAGAGGTGGGGGTGCATCCCAGACATTGGGGAATTCTGCAATGGTTTATGAGTGGAAAATGGAATGTTACATACAAGAAACAGCTAGGAGGCCAGTCTGGCTGGAAGGGAGAGTGCATGAAAGGAAGTAATATGAAATAAGGCTCAAAAAAATAGGAGGCAGTCATATTGTAGAGGGATTTAAATGCCAGGCTTAAAATTTCATATTTAATTTTTGAGGCAATGGGGAGCCAATAAAGATTTTTTGAGTTGTATAATGGGCATCTAGGCAACCCTGTGGATAGAGCAGGTGGGGCTTGGATTCAAGAAGACTCATCTTTGTGAATTCAAATCCAGCCCCAGATACTTCCTAGCTGTGTGACCCTGGGCAAGTCACTTAACCCTGTTTGCCTCAGTTTCCTCATCTGTAAAATGAGCTTGAGAAGGAAATGGCAAAGCACTCCAGAATCTTTGCTGAGAAAACCTCAGATGGGAATGACAAAGAGCTAGAAATGAATAAACAACAACAATATTGAATTGGATTGGTGGTAAGAAATGATCTTATCTGTGTCTTAGATATGTTCATCGTTTAGATATGGATATCAATCTAGAGAAGATCATAAATTTGTGTGAAGGATGGATTGGAGAGGGGAGACACAGGAAGTTGACTGCCTATGTGACACTTGATAAATCATAGCCTCTCTGTTTTTGTTTTGCCTGTAAGACAAAGGAGTTAGACTACATGATCTTCAGTATCTCTTCTGTTTTAAAATCTCTAATCTTCTGACTGGGTCTGTGATCCTATCTAATGCTCTTCCATATCATGTATTGACCTATTGTGGTTAATGAGGATTTCACTATTTAACAGATCTGTGATCTCATGGTATTGCCTTGATCCATGAAGATCACCATCCATTCGTGCCTTCTCATTCTGTACAATTCTCACGCATCTTTCCCCACAGACGCTCTACAGAAGATCAGCTCAGTGATGTGCAAGAAGACTTCCTCTAGGTCTTTCTGCATTTTCTGGATATCTGTTTATTACTCAGGCTGTCCATCAGTCATGCCTCACTTGCTACAGAACCAGCCCACTTCATTTTCCAACCATGCATTTTCTTTATGATATTCTCTATGCTAGAAGAGGCAGTATAGTGGAGTGGATGAAAGCTGGCTTTGGAGTCAGGAAGATCTGGGTTCAAGTTCTGCCTCTGACACAAACTGATTATGTGACCCTGAGCAAGCCAGCCATGGACCCTCCCAGGGCCCTAAACAACAATCTAAGATCATACATAGCAGATCAGGTGCCAATTAGCATTGGTGCAAGGGACTCCTCACCAGGGGTTTTCTTGTACCAGTGAAATCACTGGCTCACTAAAAAGCAAGTAAACAAACAAAGCCAACCACCAACCACAAAACAAAACTTTTTTTTTTCTATGCCACTTCATCTGTGTAGGTGATTGCTAGAGATCTAATATTGCTCACTTACACCCAACACTTGTCTCCACATTGACATTTCCATTGCAATCACCTGTAATTGAACCATTCGTTCAGGTGAATAAGAGTGCTGATTTTCTCATCTTTGTAAAATATTTCTAGGAATGATCTGCATCTGTATCTTAGGAATTAACATGCTCAAAAATTTTCAGTGCCTCCATAGACCTTGAAGATAAAATGAAAACTCCTCATTGTGGCATTTGAAACCCTCTACAGTTTGGATCCCACCAGGGATTTTGTATCAGCTCCCTTCACTTATTCTTCGTTCCTACGGCTTCTCCCTGAATGTGACATTCCCCCTCCTGTCTCTCTGTGTTTGCTCCAGCTGTCCTTCCTGTCCTGCAATCCACCTTACTCCCCTCCAATTCTTAAATCCTTAGCTTATTTTGGGCCTCAGATTATGTGCCAATCAATCAATCAAAGAGCATTTATCATGTACTTACTATGTGCCAGGCACTGTACTAAACCCAGGAGATAGGAAGATAAAAATGAAATAGTCATTGCCCTCAGGGAGCTTACATTCTAATATAGGGGGACAACATATACCTCTATAAGTACATACACAGAATCACAGAATTTGTAAGATGAAAGAGACTCCAGCAGCTACCTAGCCTGAACCCTGCTCCAAAGGAATCCCCATGATAATATACCTGATGTGTTGTCATCCATCCTCTGCTTGAAGATCTCCAAGGAGGGGGACCCCTGCCCATTCTACACAACATATGCAAAACCAACACACAGTAGTTTGGGGAGGGAATGCACTAGCAACTTAGGTGATCAGGGAAGGCTTCCTGGAGGAGGTGGCTCTTGAGCCTTTCCTTCTCCTCTGGATTGGTGGTGCTCCCTACTGCCTCCAATCACTTTGTATTTACTTATCTTTGTTGTAGTCCAGCAGAAAATGAACTCCATGAGGACAAGAGTTTTGTTTCTATCTTTGTATTCCCAGGACCTATCTGAGTGTCCTTAATATATTAGATATTTAATGATATAATAATATTTAATGATGATAATATTTAATATACTAGATATTTGTTTAGATATTTAATATTTAATATTGAATTGAATCAAAGGTACCTTTGATGGAAATATGAAAAAGAAGAAGGCAGATGTTTACAGAGGATTTTCTGTAATATATCCTATCTTTTTAGGCACACAACTGACTGAAAGGCAGGGGAATACAGGGTCTTGCTGTTTATGGATGGCAAAAAACCTGTTGACTCAGTAGAGTAAAATACAGCCTCAAATGTGTCCTTTTTTCACCAAGAAGTCTCTTGAACACACGCTAAGATCTTATGAGACTGTTTGATTAATGCAGACAATACTTGATAATGAACTGAGAACTCTGCTCTAATACACTCTGACTTGTAACGAGTGAGACATGGAACAAAGCATATGTTTATGCTTGTAATGGAGGCTATTCTGTGCAAGGCCAAAGGAAAGAAGGATTTCCTAAAGATAAGGAGGTCCTAAAAATGCTTCAGTTGGAAAATGACATTGGGCTGATTGCATTAAACCCCAGATCATTACAGAACCTCCTCAATGAGATTCATGATTACTCCAAAGAATAGAGCAAACTAAAGGAATGAAAAATACATAGTGTTATGGCTGTAACATGCAGGCAAATGACCAATCCATTGATCTAGGTGGCACAGTGGATAGAGCGCTAGGTCTGGAGTCAGGAAGACTGAGTTCAAATCTGGCTTCAGACTCTTACAAACTATATGACCTTGGGCAAGTTACTTAACCTCTATTTGCCTCAGGTTTCTCACCTGTAAAATGGGGATAATGTTAGCACCTACCTCACAGGATTCTTGTGAGAATTAAATAAGATAATAATTATAAAGTGCTTAAGTACCACATCATCATTAGCTATTATTGAGTTGAGTTTATTTACGTACATATCGTGAAAATTGCACTTGAGCATTTTGTGAAGTGCCTCCATCGAGGGTCCTCCATCATTTATAAAGATCATAACTCCTTCATGACTGTCTTAACCCTCAGACCAGCTGCTAAGGGGTATCAATGAAATCTCAGCTTCTCAAGATAGGGCACACACACACACAAACTTATGTTCATGAGAAGATAGGTTTGTTGTCAGGATGCACTGAGAAGCTCAGGCCCAGAGCAGCTTTCTCAGAAGGTGGGAGAAAATGTCCTAGTCAGTGGCCCTTCTTTGAATAGTAGTGGACCATAACAGCAAGGGAGAATGAAGGCTGCTGGAAGGATATCAGTGATCTGCCCTTCTCTGGCATTGAAGGGGCTTTATATCCCTCAGTAGGCTTAGATGGAGATGTAGTAGCAGTGTGTATGCAACCCTTCCTGGTGGGCTTTCTTGTTTTTTATCTCCCAGGAGAACCTCTTGCAGACCCCTCAGGGAGAGGCTTAAGGCAAGAGGTTCTTATTTTGTGGGGGAGGAGTACATAGGCAGAGGAGCTCAGGAGTATGCACATCTGCCCCATTGGTGGTTATGGTATAAGGATGCTGTCCATGGTACTTGCAGGAACAGTTTAATGTGCTGCTGTGGCCCCCGCCTCCCCGCAAAAACCCCAAAGCTTCATCATCTTAAAGTCAATCTTCTGATAATGATTCTGTTTAAAATTAGCTAGTTTGGTCACAGAGGTATAGATTATTAGAGCTGGAAGGACCCTTAGAGGTCATCATTTAGCCCAGGGGTGGGGAACCTGGGACCTCGAGGCCACATGTGGCCTTCTAGGTCCTCAAGTGGAGCCTTTTGACTGAGTCCAAGTTTTACAGAACAAGGAGATTTATTAAGGAGATGTGTTCTGGTCAAATGGCGACCCTTGAGGACCTAGAAGGCCACATGTGACCTCAAGGTGGCAGGTTTCCCACCCCTAGTTTTGTCTGACTCCTTTATTTTACTGACCATGCCCAGCTGCTTCTCATTCACTGTATCTCCTGTCTAAATGCCTTTGTACATAGTTCCTGTACATCTTCCTCAGAGAATCCTTGTTGTCGTTCAGTTGTGTCCAACTCTTTGGGACTCCATATGGAGTTTTCTTGGCAAAGATATTGAAGTGCTTTGCCATTTCCTTCTCCAATAGATGAAGGCAAACAGAGGTTAAATGTCTTGCCCAGGGTCACAAGGCTAGTAAGTGTCTAAGATCAGATTTGAACTCAAGTCTTCCTGACTTCAGGCCCAGAACTCTATCCACTTGAGCCATCAAGCTGCCCCCATAGAATTCCTAGTTACTTGCAATATATGCCTCCAAAAGCCATAGAGTCTTGTGAAATATAAATTACTCAAGGGGAAAAGACCACCTACTTTACATCTATATTGGCATTTAAGCAATAAAGGTTTCTCTGTATGCTGAGTTTCTGGTGAGTAAATGTAATTCTAAGTCCTAAGATGATATGGCAATTTACACTTCATCTAGTCTGTTCCTCTAACCTTAACTAAAAATAAGTAAACTGAGGCACACAGAGATTAAATGGTTGCACATAAGCCAGAGCAGCACAATTGTAATTTGAACCCATTTCTTTGGACTCCAAATTTATCATTTTGCTACAACATTTTGCTTATTAAGAAAACCATCCAGGAGCCACGCTAGCCTTTAGAACCCAGCCACAAGATCTAACAGAGACTATTTCTTGGAGAGAGGCTTCTGATAACAACAAGGACAATAGCAGGGGCATCAATCTTAATATTTATATGGTGGGCTAAGGTTTATAAGGCACTTTTCTCCCAGCAAACCTCTGCGGAAGTAATGGAAATATAACTGTGTCCATTTTACGGATGTTGCAACTGAGGCTTAGAGAGGTTAAATGGTCACAGGGTTTATTCTAATTAATTGATGACCATTTATTAAATGTTTACTGTATGCAAGGCACTGGGAATAGAGAGACAAAAATGAAAAAGCCCCTGCTCTCAAGGAGCTTACATTCTGCTAGGGTATATAGTATATGCACAGATCTAAGTAAATACAAGGTAATTTCAAGAGGGGAATGTTATAAGGAGAAATCTCATGGAGACAGCAACTGAGCAGAGCTGAGTTTTAAAGAAAGCAAGGCAGTCAATAATCCTTTTAACTTTCCCTGTGGCTCTCAGCCATTTAGGTTGTCTGCACCTGGCCCACCCCAGACTACTTCCCTCCCCTTAATCTCATCTAGACCCCTTTCTCTGTTACCTCCAGACTACCTCAGGCTACTTGCCACTCCTTAATCCCATCCAGATCTTCCCACAGTCTTTCTGTATAAAATATCAATCTTTCTCCCATTAAATCACACAGATTCTTAAAATCTGGCCTGCACAAATAGTACAGACTCACTAGGAATCTCACCCACCCCAAGTGGTGTTTTAGTAAACTACTCAGACTGAAAGAAAAGAAAAGAATGCTAGGGATTAGATGAGATAGAGGTACAGATGGAGTGTATTCTGGACATGAGGGACTGCAAAGGCATGGAGGTGAGAGATGAAATTTTGTACACTGAGAATATCTGGTGAGGCCAATTTGACTGGAAGAGAGAATATAGGAAGGGTAATCATACAGAATAAGACTAGAAAGGTAAGGTGAGAACTAGAATGTGGATGGCTTTACAAACGACAGACTGAGTAATTCCTATTTCACCCTAGAGACACCAAAGAACCACTGAAAGTTTTTGAGTTGGTTGGATACATGCTTTAGACATGTCAATTTGATGACTATGTGAGAAAAGGATTGGAGTCTGAAGGGAACAGAGGCAGGGAGGCCAATCTGGAAGCTATTGTAACAGTCCAGGTGAGAGGCAACGGGGCAGCCTGAACTAGAGTGGAGGCTGTGGGAGAAGGCGATGGATGCAAGAGATACTGTATCGACTATGCAATACCCCTGAATGTGGCCTGAATCAGAGGAAAATAGCATTGGGAAATATTTAACAAAATAAATGAAAATACAATAAAGCACAGATAACATTACATCTTAAAACCCTGTCGATATGTGGCCTGCAGGGTTTTTTATGTTCAATTTAGTGGCCCCATCTCCTTTTGAGTGTGGCATCACTACTGTAGAAAAAGATTTGACAAGACTGAATAACTGATTAGATATGGGGGTTAAGGGCAAGGTCAAAAATGACTCCAAGGTTATATACCTGGGGGACTAGAAGAAAGTGATGCCATCAACACAAATAGAGAAGTTTCCAGGATGGATTATTTGGGGAGAAATGTAATGACTTCCATTTGAGAAAAATTGAGTCTGAGGTGCTTATGGGATATACGCAGGTGAGTATAGTTTAGCAGTCAGTGACGCTGGCCAGGGGAGCCGGAGTGAGGTCAGGGCTGGATATGCAGATTTGGGGACCTCCTTTATAGATATGATAATTAAAGTCAGGGAAGTGGATGAGATCACCCAGGGAGAGAGGATATAGAGAGAAGAGAAGTAGGACCTGAACCTCTGTCTCCTCATTCCAAAATCCAGTGTTCTTTCTGTCACACTGCATCTGGGTACAACTCTGTAACCTGTTCTGGCATAGGAAAATCCAGACCCAACTCCACACTGACAATCCCCTTCTATGACAATACTTAAGAGCACTGTTATCCTGATCATTTCTATTCTTGGAGATAGCCTTTAAAAATCAAGCCAAAAGGCAGCGATCCTGTCCACAGGTTCCTGAACTCCAGCCAAACATCAAAACAATTAGCACCAAGTAATCCCAGGAAGACCACCCTCCCGAGCCCTCTCAGCCTGAAGCACAATGCAGAGTGAATAATTGTCTGCTAGAGCCAAGTTGCATCTCATCCCACACCTTCCCTGTGCCATCACCTTGAGCTGACAAAAGCCAGATGGCCAAAACCCTGGGCCCTTCCAAGGACATGGTTACTTCTGTTCAGGGAATTAATGTATTAAAACTAAGAGTACATGTGAACAATCTTTTTCGTCCCCACATACCGGCCCGCACCTCTCTCCTGTATTAGTCTTGTCCATTTCTGGTTCCTTGGAAACCAAGACACCTGGTGTTGAACTAAAGGAGGGGGAAGGTGAGAAGCATGCCTTGGTGGAAAGTGCATTGGTTCCTGGAGGTGGAGGACTTGGGTTCTAATCCAGCCTCTAAAGCTTACTATCTGTGTGATCTTAGGTAAGTCATCTTACGATCCCTTGAACTTGGTTTCCTCTTCCATAAAATGAGAGGACAGAATCTATGATTCCCTGATCCTCCATGCCTTTGTTCATGCCTAAAATATCCCCCACATTCATCTTTACCTCTTGAGTTTCTACCCTTCCTTTAAAGCCCTGCTCAAATTCCACCATCTTCTGGACAGAGCATGACCTGATTCCCCCAGTTGGGGAGACTGTCCTTCAAATGTGTCTTGCCAATGTACTTAGTCATGTACTGTTTATTATAAGATCTCCACTCATGACAGCATGCCTTTTGGCTATTCTTCACACATCGCCTGTCCTCCTTCCTGCTTTTGCCTTTCCATCACATCAGGGATGTGATGATAACTATTTAACAACCAGCTCCCTGAAAATCATGACTTACTTTTAAGTTTAATCCACATTGTTAACACTGTCTCCATCACTTTCTTAGGTTTAGACAATCAATAAAACAATAAATCAGGGCCTGACCTGTAATGTTTGCCCATTCCCAAAGTACGAATGTTCACATCGAAAATTTAACCATGAGTCATTATCATTTGGCTCCAGTACACTCCTGGCTGTGCCTGCCATGTACTCCCTCCTCACCTCCACCTTCTCAAACCCCTAGTCCAGGGGTGGGGAACCTGCAGCCTGAAGGGCTGTACTTGAGGACCTACAGGGCCACAGGTGGTCTTGAGGCCGCAGGTTCCCCATCCCTGCTCTAGTCTCTTTCAAAGCTTATTTCAAGTGCTCCTCATGAGATGTTTCCTAATGCTTCTAGCTGCCCATTAACTTGTATTAATTTTGCATGTATCTTATACATACCTATATTTGTTGTCATTCAGTTGTTTCAGCAGCATCCAATTCTCCATGACCCCATTTGGGGTTTTATTGGCAAATACACTGGGGTGGTTTGCCCTTTCCTTTTCCAGCTCATTTTACAGATGAGGAAACTGAGGCAAACAGGGTCAAGTGACTTGCCCAGAGTCACACTGCTAGCTATGAAGTGTCTGAGGCTGGATTTGAACTCAACAGTCTTCCTGACTCTATCTACTGCATCACCTAGCTGCCTCTGTATGCCTATACATGTATATGTTTTCTCCCCTGATAGAGTTTAAGCGCTTGGAGGGTAAGGACTGCTTTGTTAAAAAAAAATTCCTCATACATAGCATAGTACTCAGCACATAGTAGGTGCTTAATGAATGCTTACTGACTGGTGGATCATCTAAATTTTAGTATCTCTTTCCAGTATCTAGAACAGTGCTCTGCACACATTGAATAATATGTGTTTATGTGTCCTGTTCTGCTCTAGGGGTGAAGGTGGGGTAAAGGTGAGGGGAGGGTTGAGATTTGCCCAGCTTCCCTTGTTGAAGAGTTGATTGTCCTTTCTGTTTTCTTACCTGACTCATCAGGGTAAAAAGAGCATTTCATTAAGAAAACCATGAGCATTCTGAACTCAGCTCCCCTCCCTCCACATGCATAGGAAGAGAAAAAACATCACTGAGGACTGAGAGCAAATGCCATTTAGATGCACTATCGTTTGTGGGACAATTATTCAAGCAATTACTCAAGCTACCCTATTAACTCAGTTGTGGGGAGGGGGTGGAGCCCCAGCTGGACCGGAAAATCCTAAGCTCATTCATCAAACAGCCAAGGGTGAGGCAGGCATCCCGTTCAGGCCTCTTGGCAGATTTTAAAGCCGTGCTTCCTTCTTTGCTTCCAGACTATGGATATGGAGAAAAATCCAGGCCTCTGGCCCTGATCCCTCTTGAGGGGTGTATAAATGCCATCCATTACATGTCATTCCTTTAAAACTTCTGAAGTTCTGCCCCCTTAATCATGGTGAAAAGAGGCCTGCCCTGGGAGCTAGGATTCTGGCCTTCTAGTTCCAGGTTTTCCACTGACTCTCTGTGGGACCTCCAGTCATTTGCTTCCCCTCTCTGAGCCTCAGTTTCTCCATCTGTAAAATGAAGGACTGGATATTCTTTGAGAGACCTTTCAGCTCTGACATTCTATGTTTTAAGACTACTTCCAGCTCTCCACATTCTGTAGATCTCTGGCTCTAGATCATCTTTCCACTCAACAAGTATTTAAATTACTCCTGTGTATCTCTCACAAACCAGGGAAGATACAAGAATGAATGAATGAAAAGCATTCAATAAATGCTTGCTATGTGCTAGGCATTGTAGCAGGGGTGGGGAACCTGCAGCCTCAAGGCCACATATGGCCCTCTATGTCCTCAAATGTGGCCCTTTGACTGAATCCAAATTTACTGCAGAGATATCTAGAGATACAGACACAAAAGACAGTTCCTGCCTTCAAGAAGATCACGTGAGGAGACAACATAGTAGTGGCCAGGGAAGGATGAAATCGAAAGGGTGGTCATGGGAACCACAGGGTAATCGAATAATGTGCCTTTCCAGAAGCAATGAATGGATTTGATTTGAGTTTTCAGGGCAGGAAGTGGAAGCAGGGGTTGTGAGGTAGGGGTAGGTAGGGTATGTGGGCATAACAGGAAGATAGCAGGTGTTGGGGGTGGGGGGTTGGCTAAGAATAATAAGCTCTCAAAAATCAGCAGGGCCTCAGGGCAGGAGCTGTAGGTTCCGTTGGGATGGTGCACAAAGAGTCAGACTGAAAATGACTGAACCACAACGACAAAATCAATAAATGCTTGTTGATTTATATATCATTCTTCAGTTACAATAATAATTCAAATTTCTAGAACTCTTTGGTTTATAGAGTTTTCTTCACAACAACTTGCTGAATTAGGTGATGTGAATATTAACCTCAATTTATAGATAAGGAAACTGAGACCCAGAAGTATCCAGAGCCTTGCCTGTGGTTACACAGTTAGCGTCCAATGCAGGATTCACGTTTAGTTCGCTCCTGTCTCCAGGTTTCAAGATCTTCTCATTGTGTCCTGTGCCTGTACCATGATAACTATAAAATTTTAAAGCTGGATGAGACTGTAAAGGTCCCTTAGTTCAACTTCCTACATTTTACAGATGGGGAAAGTGAGGCTGAGAGGAAAAGCGACATGTATAAGATCATACAGTGGGTTGGTAGCAGAGCTGGGGTTAGAAACCAGGTATCCTGGCTCATTCCCTTTCCACTGCTCCACGCTGCCCCTGAGGTCTCCAGCCAGCACTCAAAACAGCTGAAGGGCAGGCGTCTTGGCTGTGATACTCTCTTTGGAGGAGTATCAAAGAAAACATGTGCTGCCAACAGATTCTCCAGAGCCCTTTAAGATGGAGGTTGGAACAGCTTTTGCCCCTGGAATGCCATGTGAGAAACAGCAAAGTTGAAATGTGGTGGCCAAGTCATCCCTCCCTTCCTCTGAATTCTTTTAGTATTGATGAGGACAGTCTGCACTGTACTTCCACAGAGAACAGTGCAGAGGAATTTATCACCAAATATATTGGTCTTGGTTTCCCAGCTAGACCGTAAGAAGGGCAGAAGTACCCTAGGTGGGGAATCAGTGGATATGGGTCCAAATCTAGCGGCTCTCCTGTGTGACTCTGAATAGGTCATTTCCCTTTTCTGGGCCACAGTTTACTCATCTATAAAATTAAAGATTAGACCAGGTGATTGCTAAGACCTCTAAGTCTGATGATTCAATAATTTTTACTTTCTCTTAAGGGCTTTCAGTCCAGCTGCTGCACCCCTTCTGGGGTTTTTATGGCAAAGATAAGGTAGTGGTTTGCTGTTTCCTTCTCTAGCTCATTTTACAGATGAGGAAACTGAGGCAAAGAGGGCTACATGACTTGCCCAGGGTCGCCCAGCTAGTAAGGGTCTGAGGCCAGATTTGAACTCATGAAGATGAGTCTTCCAAACTCCAGATGCAGCACCCTATGCACTGTACCAGCTAGCTGCCCAATGAGTGCCTACCGAGTGTGAAATATTCTGGAAAGCAGTGGGAATACAAAGATAGAATTCAAAAATCTGTGATTACAGTTTATTGAGGAGAAACAACATATACCTAATTTGGTGAGGAAGGTACTAGAAAGAGGTCCTTGAGCTGAATCCTGAAGCAAACCAGGGATTCTAAAAGGTGAAGGTGAGAAGGAAGACTATTCTAGGCATGGGGAAAAGCCAGTGCAAAGAGCTAGGATGCCATGTGGAAAGAACAGTAAGAAGGCCAGTTTGGCTGGACCATAGTCTTTGTGAAGGAAGTAATGGATGAAAAGTCTAGAAAGGTAGGATGGAGTCAGGCTGTGAAGGACTTTAAATGCCCAATAGAGGACATTATATCTGATCACAGATGTAATAGGGAGCCATTGGAGTTTATTGAAGAGAGGAACATAGTCAGGGCTGTCCTTTAGGAAAATCTCATTAACAATGATAAAGAGGATGGATTGAAATAGGAAGAAACCTGAGGCAGGGAGAACAGTCAGGAGGCAACTGGTGAAAACCGATGTGGTTCTGGATTAGGTTGGCGGACATGTGAGTAGAGAAAATGAAACAAATACCAGAGACATTGTTGAGATAGAATTGGCAAGATTTGGCAACTGATCGGAGAGGTTATGGAAAGAGTGCTAGACTGCAGCCAGGTGGTGTAGTGGATAGAGACTGGCCCTGCCTCTTTGAACTGAGTTTAAATCCAGCCTCAGACACTTACTAGCTGTGTGACCCTGGGTGAGTCACTTAACCCCGATTGCCTCCCCAAAAAAGGGTAATGAAAGACTGGTGTTAGAATCCTTCTTCTTACAGCTACCGTGTGACCAAGGCAAGTGCCAGTAGCTCTCGGCTTCCGTTTCCTCATCTACAAAATGCTAACAATGCTAATTGTAGAATCCATCCCATGGGGCTCTTGTGAAGGATATTTTCTTTTGGGACAGGATGAGGACTGTACCTATGATTTCACTGTTACAGGGAACGACAGTTGAAGACATTTCTCCTCTCACGGAAGGTCAGCACCTCTTTGAAAACTTACCATCTTAGGGAATCCAGGGTGCCACGTCTAGTATGATAAGACTTGAACCTATGTTTTACCAACCTTGAGGCTGGCTCTCCATCCTCTGGGCCATGTGACCCCTCTGAAGATAATATGAAATAATATAGGGTGTTCTAAAAGTCTTAGTGCAGCTTATGTTGGTAAATGGATTGCAAATCTTTAAACTCTCTATAAATGTCAGCTCGTTTGTTATTCTAGTTCTGACACTCCACCTTTTATGTTTTCAGATCTCTTTCAGTTCTTACATTTTAACTTTTAAGGCCCCCCTTGCAGGTCTAATATTCTATGTGCTTCTTACCATTTTTATACACAGCTTTCTATCTCCTGTCTCCTTTGCACTGTCTGTCCCCCATGCCTGGAATATCCTCCCTTCCCACCTTCATCTGTTAGAATCCCTCGCTTGCTTCAAGACTCAGAGCAAGGACCTCTTTCTACATGAAACCTTTCCTAATTTTCCCAGCTGCTAATGCCTTCCTCCCCAAATTATCTTGTATATGCCTATATATGTATATGCCTCTATATTTTACTTGTAGAGGATGAGAGTTCCACTCTCTCCTAAATTCAACCCATATTTCCATATAAAACTTTTTCAGTTCTAGGACAAGCTAACATTTAGGTTACTTTTTATAGCATAAAAATTTCCATACTGGGGGAAAAAAGTATCTGATATCTAGGCAGTGCCTAAGGATCCTTGATTCCAACCTCAGACATTGACCCTCATCCTCATAGAGCTACCTGGTATTGCCTGGCATACAGGAATCATTTAATAAATGTGGTTTCATCCATCCATCCATCTATCCATCCATCCACCCATTCATCCATCTATCCATGCATGTATTCATCCATCCAACCATCCATCCATCCATCCATCCATCCATCCATCCATCCATCCATCCATGTACCCATTCGAGCATTAATTCTAGTCATCACCGGTGTTCAGCCACCAAACTTTGCTGGTCAAAAAATTGTCCTGTTTCTTCAGAAATATCACCTGGATTTAGGGTAGGAAGGTAGGCATAGTGATCCATGTGCTATGCCCTAATCCTGTGCCCTTATTCTGGAAGGTTTCTTTCTCCCCCTATTTATACCCCAATGATTGTCAGCCTTTGGGGCAGATTGTATAGTAGGTAATATTTTCCGGAAATGAGTAGTGAGAGGCCTTTCGATTTGCAAGATTTATGGGCTCTGTCTCTCCACAGGAACTAGCACTCTATCACTTATAGGCAAGGTGCCTCGTCACTACCAGTGCACATATCCCCCTTTCCAGCCGCTGAGTGACCCCTGATATTTAAAACCCTGGCTTCTAGGTAATGATGATAGATTGCTTCAGCCACTTCAGCAGTTCCAGCCACAGCTGCTGACAGAGGAGAGAAGGGAATGAAACCAATTGAAAAACACAGGGCAAAGGCTCCTGCTGTCCCTGCCAGCCTGAGCAGGGTCACATTGGAAGGGGAGAATTTATGGTGTTCTTTGGAGTTCAGTTTATTACAATGTTTCATACATTAGGCACCCTTTTATAAGACTGTTGTTAAAGAATGAGGAAATATTAGTATGATAGACTTCTATTCTCTCAGGCTCATTACTCTATCAATTAATTCAGTTTAGTAATTAAGAGATCATTGTGTGAAGGCACTGTGCCTGGTGGACAGGATACAAAGACAAAATTGCAACAATTTCTCCCTTCAAGGAGCTTACATTCCACTGGAAACTTTCTAATCATTCTATTAATCAAATCCTTATTGAGTACCCAGAAAAAGAAATGGAGGATATGCATTAAGCCCGTTGTTCTCAAGGAGATTAGAATCTCTTGGGGGGCAGGGGAGGAATACCTGCAATGATATTTCAGAGGCACATGATTTACTCACAGTAACCTGAATCTGTGTACAGTTGAGTGAGATGTGTTTTAACAGGAAAATTTGTCAGCAAAGGAGTCAAAACCAAGAGAAGAGACCTACCAAGAGGGAGAATTGAGGAAACCAGCCAAGGCTCTAGTTGGCTGTGCCTTTTGAAAGCACCCTGAGTCATGGTTATATGGTCAACTAAGAGACTGACATTTGCCTTATGGTTAGCAGACCAGAATCAGTCATAGGGTGTCTGTCTATGTGTGCCCCACAATCTCTCCCAGATATTTCCATGATACATAATCATAACTAAAAATGGGCTCTCCAGCCTATTTCACATGGATAGGAGGATCAGAGATGCTTTAGTCTCATTATTGACCAATCAGACAGGGCCAGAGTGATTTGGGTTTAAAGGCATCCAGGGCCATCACCAGTTTGTCCTGACCTATGTCTTGCCATTGGACTCTAATGACTTGAGGAGAGAGTGAGACTGATGACTTTGCACAGATATGCCTCATTTAAATCCAACTCACTTGGAAGTCAAGACATCACCCTCCTGATATCATTGGTCCTCTTTGAGAATGAAGGACGAGCGAGTCCCTTCTTACACTAGCATTCATAATTTCTTGTGACACAATGATATTCCATTATATTTATACTCTGTAAACTTATCTATTCCCCAATTGATCATCTAGATTGTAAACTTATTAAGAGCTTGCTTTCACTTTTTTTTATCTTTTGCATTTGGCCTAGTGCCTCTCACATAATACATGCTTCCTAAATGCTTGTTCATTGATCGACGGGCACGCACATTGTTTACAATTCTTTGTCATCATAAAAAAATGCTGCTATGAATATTTTGGTATATGTGGGACCATTCTGTCCTTGATCTCCATGGGCTATATGCCTAGTAAAGTCACTCTTTTTTTTTTTAAAGATTAAACAGTACCAGACACTAGCATGAGGCACCAATGGCCAGCAGACAGAATAGGCCAAGGTGCAGGTTAAATGCCATTATCAACATTCCTTTATCTGATTGGATGGGCAAACTTCCCCCACGTGGCTCTGACCAGCTGCCAAAAATTTATTTTTACAGGGTTGCTTTCAGTTCTAGGTCAGTGCTTAGGTAGGCCAGACATGAGTGGCTGCCTCTGGTCTAGCCTGTGAGGACAGGGAGGCAGCTTTCAGCTCAAAATAGAAAACTTCCTAAAAATTAGAGCTTCCCAACAATGGGAAGGCCTATCTTGGGAGTTAGCTCATCCTCACTGTCAACATTTAATGGCTCCTTAGGAAACGTTATCAAGCATCTCGCTCAGGTGTGCACTCAGAGGCTGACTGATCATCTGTCAGGGATGAATATAGTAGAGATTCTTACATTAGGTGGGTAGTTTGAACCATGTGGCATCTTGGGTCATTTCTAACTCTGCAGTTCTAAGATTCTGTGACTCAGATGCCATTGTGCTCTGGGCCAAAGACCTGGGTTTGAATCCAGCCTCAGACACTTGCTAGCTATGTGACTCTGGGTGAGCCATTTAACCTCTGTCCGCTTCAGTTTCCTCACCTATGAAAAAGGGGGTATTGATACCTGTGTCACTCACTTGACAGGGATGTTGTGCGAACCAAAAGAGATAATGCATGTAAAGGATTCTGCAAACTTTAAAGCTGTATATAACTGTGAATGATGATGCTGATGAATTCCAGGATCTTTTTATTCCCAGAGGGAGTAGACTTAAAAAAATTTAAATGACTAGAATTTGGTCCTGACTCCATGGATTTTTACAAATAAACTTCATGGGCTTGGGCCTGACCACTTTGAGCCACAGAATTGCAAAATGAAAGAAGCTTGGTAACCAACTTATCCAATTCATACCTGAGAAAAGAACCTCTGCAATATATGTGTGTATGTGTATTTATATGTATGTATGTGTGTTTATATACATTCACATGTATGTATGTATGTATACATACATATATGTGTGTGTACACACACACACACACACACACACACACACACATACACACACGGAAATCTTGCTCCTTCCCAAGTCAGCCCATTCTGCAATTAGCTGGCTCTAACTAGGAGGAAGCTTTTCCTCAGCCCAAAGCTAAGTGGGTCTCATAATTTCTATTCAATATTCCTGAATCTGTCCTCTGAAGCTAAGCAGAACAAGTCTAATGCCCTTTTCAAATATTTGAAGACAGCTACCATGTCCTGCCTCACTCTTGTCTTTTTCAGGCTAAGCAGCCTAATTCCTTCAACTGATCCTTATGTGGCACAAACTAACTTAGCAATAAAATTCTAAAATGTGACATAGAACTCCACAATACTCCAGGTCAGATTGGAGAAGATTACAGTAGGATGATTATGTATGCCTGCATGTATCTATGTATGTGTGTATGTACATGCATACATATAATTGTGTGTATATATATATGCATCAATACATGTTTAGATGCTTATATATGTATATACACTGTAGTCCATGTATATTTGTATACGCATATTTTGCATGTATGTATAATGCACATCTATATATATGTACATCCATGCATATATACGTAACATGCATGCCTATATATGTACATGTACACACATATCTATTTACATATGCCTATTGTGTATGGACATAGACCCATAGTTGTGTGCATATGTGTGTGTGTATATGTACACACACATACATGTATACACACATATAGATACACATGTACATGCACATACACATATACATGCACATAGATATGCATATATATGCAGGGTATCCTGAAAGTCTTAGTGCATTTTTAAGCTTAAAACTTATAAGAGCTTAAAAGACTTTTGGGACAAAATAGCAGAATAGAGGCAGCAACCTAGTTGAATTATTCCAACATTCTCCTTTAAACAACTTTAAAGAAACACATAAAATCAGACTCTGGTGTGGAGAGCCAATAAAGAGTCAAAGTGAGATAGTTTTCCAGCCCAGGATAACTTAAGAAGTTGGCAGAAAAGATGTGACACCTGGGTGGTGTGCAGTGGGAGTGCATGTGGTCTCAAGAGCAGTGGTGGGCTTTGGAGGTGGCAGCAGCAGCAGGAGCTCTCGGTCCCAAGATAGTAAGGGGATCAGACAACTGGTCAGAAAGTGATTACAGGGAATACTTTGCTGATACTGGGTGCAGGACCAGGCACTGTTTGGCAACTCCATTGCCCATACGCAGTTCTAGGTCTCAGTTCTAGAGTTGAGAAGACTGCTTATGGTCAGTCACAAGAGAGCAGGGTCCATGGTTGCAGTTCCAGAGCAGAGAGGAACACTAGCACTTGTGGCTGCAGGGGAGCAGGACCTCATCGCAGTGTAAAAGCAGAGAGGAGTACTAGTGTTCTTGGCTGCAGGGGTTCAGGGACCCTCCCCGGGTAAGGACTAGAGCACAGATCAGGCAATCAATGACAATATCTCTCCCAGGTTAACAGCACCTTGAAAGCACCAGAAACTTGCAGACTCCCAGAACTAGCTCTGAAAACAGTAGTACGAAAAAGATTGAAGGGTGGCCTCCCCACTGCCAGGTGAGCAGAGCCAACTTTAACATAAAGTTCAAAGTCAAGAAATGGGCTAGAAAAATGAGCAAACAATAAAAAAAAGAACCCAATTATAATGACCTGGAGTATTGTGGAGTTCTATATCACATAGAATTTTATTGCTAAATTTGGGAATGGCTGAGGTTATGTCATATAAGGATCAATTGAAGGAATTAGGCTGCTTAGATTGGAAAAGAGAAGAGTGAGGCAGGACGTGGTAGCTATCTTCAAGTATTTGAAAAGGATATTATTATATTATATATTGTTGTTGTTCATCCTTTGTTCTTGAAGAGGACCAATGACAACACGAGGGTGATGTCCTGACTTGCAAGTAAATTGAATTTAAGTGAGGCAGCACTGTGAAATCATCAGCCTCACTCTATCCTCTGGAGTCATCAAAGTCCAGTAACAAGACAAAAGTCAAGATGACTGGTGATGGCCCAGGATGCAGTAGATGGCCTTGGTGCCTCAGACAAACTGAAACCTGGGATAAAAATTTATTATGTCGGCAGGGAAGATCAAGACACAAACTCAGAAGAAGACAACGATATGAAGACAGCTACAAGAAAAGCCTCAAAAATGCAAATTTGACACAAGCCCAACAAGAATTCCTGGAAGAGAAAGAAAGAGATCAGTGTTAGAAGAAAACTTGGGGAAAGAAATGAGAGTGATGCAAGAAAATCATGAAAAGGCAATTAACAGTTTTGTAAATGAGGCACAGAATAACATCTTAAAAAAAGAATTGGCCAAATGTTAAAGAGGCACAAAAATTCACTGATTAAGAGAACTCCTTACAAAGAAGAATTTGCCAAATGGAAAAAGAGGTGCAAAAGCTCACTGAATATAATAATTTCTTAAAAATTACAATAGGGAAACTGGAAGCCAATGACTCCACAAGACATCAAGAAACAATAAAACAAAATCAAAAGAATGAAAAAAACTAAAAAACAGTGAAATATCTCATTGGGAAAAACAACTGATCTCAAAAATGGATTGAGGAAAGATAACTTAAGAATTATTAAACTACCTGAAAGCCATGATCAGAAAAAGATACTAGACATTCTATTTCATGAAATCATAAAGAAAAACTGTCCTGATATCTTAGATCCAGATGGTAAAATAGAAATGGTAAGAATCCACCAATTACTTCCTGAAAGAGATTCCAAAATTAAAACTCCCAGGAATATTATAGCCAAATTCTAGAGTTCCCAGGTCAAGGAGAAAATATTGTAAGTAGCCAGAAAGAAACCATTGTAATATTATGGAGTCACAGTCAGGATCAGATGAGATTTAGCAGCTTCCATATCAAAGGAGTGGAGGGCTTGGAAGATAATATTCTGGAAGACAAAGGAGCTAGGATTATAACAAAGAATAACCTATTCAGGAAAACTGAGTATAATCCTTCCGGGGAAAAACGGACATTTAATGAAATAGAAGACTTTCTTTTTTTATATAGTGTTTTGTTCTTTCCCAATTACATGTGAAGACAATTTTAACATTCATTTAAAAAAAATTTTGAGTTCCAAATTTTCTCCCCTCCCTCAGCTTTCCCCTCCTTAAAGTGGTAAGAAATTTATATGTTATATACATTCAATCATGTAAAACATATTTCCATATTAGTCATGTTGTGAAAGAAGAAACAGACCAAAAGAAAAAAAACTTGAAAAAAATAAAGTGAAAAATAGTATGCTTCAATTGGCATTCAGACTCCATCAAGTCTTTCTTTGAATGTGGATAGCATTTTTAATCATAAGTCCTTTGGAATTGTCTCGAATCATTGTATTGCTGAGAGTAGCTAAGTCATTCATAGCTACTCATTGTGCAATATTGCTTTTACTGTGTACCATGTTTTCATGGTTCTGCTTACTTCACTTTGTATCAGTTCATGTAAGTTTTCCCAGGGTTTTGAAATAGAAGACTTTCAACCATTCCTGGTAAAAAGACCAGAGATGAATAGAAAATTTGACTTTCAAATAAAAGACTCAAAGGAAGCATAAAAAGGTAAACATGAAGGAGAGGTCATAGGGATTTAATAATTTAATAAGTTAAACTGCTTACATTCCAATATGGGAAGATAATATACATAACTCTTAAGAACTTCATTGTGATTAGGGCAGTTAGAAGAAGTGTGAGTTGATTATGTTGAGATAATCTCAAGAAATAAATGAAAAAATGAGAAAGAAGGATGCACTGAGAAAAGGAGGAAGAGGAAAAATGGGGAAAATTATCTCACATAAAAGAGCTTTTACAGTGGAGGGGAAGAGCGTGGGGAGGTGAAATGATTGAACCTTCCCAGTTGGAACTGGTTCATAAAGGGAGGATTATATATACATACTCAGTTGGTATAGAAATGTTTTATCCAACAGGAAAGTGGGAGGGAAAGAAGATAAAAGAAAAGGGGGGGATGATAAAAGGGAGGGTGGATTAAGGGTAGCAACCTCGAGGCCACCTTGAGGTCCTCAAGTGTGGCCATTTGACTGAATCCAAACTTCACAGAACAAATCCCCTTACTAAAAGGATTTGTTCTGTAAAACTTGGACTCAGTCAAAAGGCTGCACCCAGGGACTTAGAAGGCCACATATGGTCTTGAGGTTGTAGGTTCCCCACCCCTGGCTAAGGATACAGCAACAATCGTGAATTCTTTGCAGACAAGGATTATCTTTTTGCCTCTTTTAGTATCCCCAGCACTTAGCACAGTGCCTAGCATGTAGAAGATAGCTAATAAATATTAATTGATTGAATGAATGAATGAGAGATTCTTAGCTAAGGATGAACTTCATATATGTATATTCACATATGTGTACATGTATATGTACACATACACACCTGTACACTTATATACAGGTATACACATGCATATATATCTGCATATATGTGTGTGTCTGTGTGTATATATGTGTGCATTCACACATATTTGTTGGAGCCTTGAGAAGCTGATGCAAGAGAACATCTTTAAACTGAAAAAGAAGGAGGAGATAGTGAAAAAATGCCCACACATATCTATTAAGTCAGAGAAGAATAAACAGGAGAAAATAGAATGGAAGAAAATACACAGTTAGTAAACATAACTGTGACGGGGAATGGGATGAACTAACACATAAACAGAAGATAGTAGAATGCATTACAAACAGAATCTAACAAAGTGTTGTTTACAAGAAAAAAACTTGAAACAAAAAGATGTAATACATAGAGGAAAAATAAGGGAGTGGAGCAGAACCTATTATGCTTCAGCTGAGGTAAAAAAGGCAGGGGTAGCAACCGTGATCTCAGGCAAAGCAAAAACAAAAATAGGCCTAATTAAAAGAGATAATCAGAGAAACTACATTTTGCTAAAAGGTACCATAGACAATGAAGTAATATAAACAATTTTATAACAAGTTTTTCTGACAAAGGACTTGCTTCTCAAACATATAGGGAACTCAGTCAAATTTATAAAAATAAGAGCCATTCCCCAATTGATAGTCAAAGGATAGGAACAGGCAGTTTTTAGAGGGGAAAAAAGTCAAAGTTATCTATAGTTATAAGAAAAAATACTCTAACATTTGATTAGAGAAATGCAAATCAAAACAACTCTTAGGTACTACATCTCTCCTGTCAGATGGGCTAACATGACAAAACAGGAAAATGATAAATGCTGGAGGACATGTGGGAAAATTTGAACATTGTTACATTGTTGGTGGAGTTGTGAATGGATCCAGCCATTCTGGGGAGCAATTTGGAACTATGCCCAAAGGGCTATAAAAACCATTTATAGGGCTGTATCCCAAAGAGATCACACAAGTGGGAAAGGGACCTGTATGTACAAATATATTTATAGCAGCTCTTTTTGTGGTAGCAAAGAATTGGAAAACAAGGGGATGCCCATCAATTGGAGAATGGATAAACAAGTTGTGGTATATGAATGTAATGGAATACTATTGTGCTATAAGAAATGGGGAACATATGGACTTCATAATAACCTGGAAAGACTTACATGATATGATGCTGAGTGAGGGGAGCACAACCAGGAGAACATTGTACACAACATATTGCTTCTGTGATGACTAACTTTGATGAAGTTGGCTCTTCTCAGCAATACAAGGTTCAAAGACAGCTCCAAAGGACTCATGATGGAAAGAGCTATCTACATCCAGAGAAAGAATTATGGAGTCTGAATGCAGATTGAGGCAAACTATTTGCTCTCTCTTTTTTTTTTCTCTTCTTTTTTGGTTTTGTTTCTTCTTTCTCATGATTCATTCCATTGGTCATAATTCTTCTTTGCAACTTAACTATTGTGTAAATAAGTTTAATGAGAAGGTACATGTAGAACATATATCGGATTCCATGCCATCTTAGGGGTGAGGGGGGAAGAGAGGGAGGGAAAGAAAATTTTTGGAACTCAAAAACTTGTGGAACTGAGTGTCATATACTAAAAATTAAAAATCTAAAAAAAATTTTAAAAGAAAATACAAATTAAAAGAATCTGAGGTAGCACCTTACACCTATTAAATTTGATAACATGACAGAAAAGGAAAGTGACAAATGCTGGGAGGGATATGGAAAAATAGGGACACTAATGCATTGTTGGTGGAATTGAGAACTGGTCCAACCCTTCTGCAGACAAATTTAGAACAATGCCCAAATGGCTATATGGCTGTGCATACCTTTTGACCCAGAAATACAACTACTAGTTCCTTATCCCCCAAAAAATCAAAGAAAAAGAAAAATGACATATATACAAAAATAGTTATGCCAGCTCTTTTTGTGATGGCAAGGAATTTGAATTTGAAGGGATACCTGTCATTTTGAGAATGGCTAACCAAATTATATCATATGGTTGTGATGGGATACTATTGTGCCATAAGAAATGATGAGCGAGAGGAAAGAAAAAACAAACCCTGAGAAGACCTATATAAATAGATGCAGGGTGAAATGAAAAGAACTCTGATCAATACAATGATCCAAGACAATTCTGAAAGACTCGTAATGAAAAATACTATCCGCTTCCAGAGGGAGAATGTATGAACTCTGAGTGAAAATTAAAGTGCCCTCTTTCACTTTCTTTATTTTTCTTGCTTTTTGTGACATGGCTAATATGGAAATCATTTTACATATATAATTGATAGGAAGGAAGAGAAGCTAGAACTAAAGTTTTTTCAAAAAATGCTAAAAAATAAATAACAAATTAATTTAAAATAATTTTAAAAAGACTTTTGTCTATCTTGCAGGTTGGGGTGACATATGCCTATAATCTCTGCTACTGGGGAGGCTGGAGCTGGTGGCTTGCTTGAGTTTGTGAGTTCTCAGTCATGGCAGAGCTGAACTATGGGGTGTCCACACTTAATCTAACACTTATGTGATGAGCCCCTAGGAGCAGGGAGCCAACAGACTGTCCAAGTCAGAAATGGAGTAGGATAACGTTTCTGTTCTGGTCAATAGTGAGACAGGGCCCAAAGATGGCTATTGAACCTCAACTTTGGAGACCTCAGGAGACCTACTCACCTACTCTCAAAAAATCAAAATATTTAAAAACATATATATATATATATATATATGTATATATATATATATACTGCCTTCTTCATTAGACTGCAAGCTCTTTGAGAGCAGGGACTAATTTTTTGGTATCCCTAGTGCTTAGCACTGTGCCTAGCACATAGTATATGGCGAATAAATGCTTGTGGATTGATTGGCTATCACCTCCTTTTTCTTGGATGCTCTGGTACTCCTGATGCAGTTCAAGGTCACACTAGCTTTCTTGACTTTCATTTAACCTATATCACATGAGAAATTTGGACTAAACAGCTTCAATCTCCTCCATCTCTGGCTCTCTTTTCTCAATACAAACTACCTCTTTAGAGACAAGAAGGAGAGATCAGTTTCTTGTATCCTTAATTTCCACATGTTGCCAGTAGTCATATAGCCTGTTAAAGAATAGAGATGTTTCTACAACTATTTCATCATGGCTGCTTTTAATATTTTGGAGCAAAATCTATTTCCTGCAGCCATTCTCTGCCACACTAACTCCTACTATGCTTATCTCTCTCCACAATTTTATGCTCTAGTTAGCATCCAGAAATCAAGGGAAGCCATTCTTTGGGCAGGAGATAAGAATCAGCCTTTATGCTTATTAACAGAACTGTTTTATTCAAGGAGAGGAAAACTCTCCAAGAAGTTAGACTTAGCTAGACAGCGGGCAATAGGGTGGAAGGGGAAAATCAAGCCCATTAAAAACAGAATGAGTCCTCTCTGCTGTTTGGAAAGCTAGCTCTCCTCTGATTGGCCCTGGTAGCTCTAATGTGAAGGAACTCACTGCAGAGAGATAGGGCTCCTTTGCTGCACATACACAGTGAGGACTGAACTTGCGGGTGGCAAGAGTTAAAAGTCTTAGTCAGGAATTGTATTTTGGAGGTAGAAAAGACCTTATGCTTCAGAGGTGGGAAGGACGTCAGAACACAGAATATCATAGGTAGAAGGATCTTCAGAACACATTAGAGCTGGAAGAGACCCTGGAACATAGAATGTCAGAGCTGGGAGGGATCTTAGAACCCAGAATGTCAGAGCTGGGAGATGCCTTAGAACATAGAATGTCAGAGCTGGAAGGATTCTTAGAACACATCAGAGTTGGGAGGGAACTTAGAACATAGAATGTCAGAGCTGGGAGAAGCCTCAGAACATAGAATGCCAGAGGTGGGAGGGACCTTAGAATATAGAATGTCAGAGCTGGGAGAAGCCTTAGAACATAGAATGCCAGAGGTGGGAGGGACCTTAGAATATAGAATATCAGAACTGAGAGAGACCATAGAACATAAAATGCCAGATTTGGAAGGAACCCTCGGAACAGAATTTTAGAAATTAAAGACCTTTAGAATATAGTGTATTAGACTGAAAAAGAACCTCAGAGATCTTTTTCATTTTTCAGGTTAAGAAACTGAGGCCCAGAGAGGTAAAATAATCTGACCCAGATTAAACAGACAAATAGTAGGAGTGTCCACACTAGAACCTAGGTCTCCTAACCCAGCCTGGAGTTCTCTAACATACGCCACATTGCCCTATTCACCCCAGTAGTATGACTATTAACATGAATGACATAATGTCCTGGTATTTTGCCCTACATTGAAGAAAGTGGCTAAACTTTCATCTCCTTTCCCTATTAAATGAGCAGACTTAGCAGGCTCCATGCTATAACCCTGTCCCACAGGACTGAAAGCTTGGCAGAGTTTATAAACAGAATTCTTGATTTTTGGACTTGTAGCTAACAGAAGGGGAAAAAGAAAAGACATTTCAGAAGAACATAATTTGAAAAGGAGATAGCTCCGAGCTCTCTCCCCCTCCCCTAACAAACAGCATTTTTAATCGTTTTTACCCTGAAGGACAAACATTATTTGGTGATTTGGATGTCTGACAGCTTGCTAGAGTCTGAAACATTTCTGTAATGTAAAAGGTCTTGGTTTTGTGAGCGTCTCACATCTCTGTTTCTGCTAACCAACTGAGGCTGTGGGACCAGTAAGGCTGTCATTCTGTGAGATATCCTTAATCATTCCTCTTCAAGAAGGTACTCCTGCTCCATTGTGACCATTATATCAACTCCTTGCCCACTACTTTTTCTCACCTCCCACTACAATCCATCTTCAGACTAATCTTCTTGAAATACCACCTTCATCCTATTTTTTTCCCTACTAAAGAACCTACAATGGCTCCCTATTGCTTACTACATCATGGTTCAAACTACCTGACTTTATTTCTATTATTCACTGATTCGACATTCCCTTTGAGTCTGAAGTAGAGATGATGAAGAGTTTCAGTTAGAGTCAGAATAGTTAGATCCGTCAAAGGGCCTGGGTTTGAATTCTGTCTCTTATATGATATGTGTAACCTTGGCAAGTTGGAGGTTGGATGAGATGATTTCTAAGGTACATTCTAGCCAATGTTGTGATTTGATGAACTCATTATATATAGCATCTATCTATCTATCAATCTATCTATCTATCTATTTATCTATCTCACACGGTCCCAGTCATTTGACAATAAACATTTATTATAAATTGATTATGACCAAGGCATTGTGCTAGATTCTGGGGATACAGAATTTTTAAAAAATGGAATAGCCCTGCCCTCAAGGAGTATACATTCTACTGAAAATAAGCAATATCTAAAAATAGCTAGCATTTATAGAATGCTTTAAGATTTGAGGTAGAGAGGGCCCTAAAGACTTGGGGAGGAGATTAAGAAAGGCTTTGCATAGTAATTAGCACTTGAGCTGAGTCTTAAAGAAAGCTAGGGACCACAAGGAACATAGGTGAGGAAGGGAGGTGTTTCAGGTTGTGACAGCCCATGACAGGTAGAGGATGGATTGTCATATATAGGCCACTTTGGCTGGAATGAAGACTACATGACAGGCAGCAATGTGCAATAAATCCAGAAAGAATAAGCTTGAGCTAGACCATGAAGAGGTTTTCATGTAAAATAGAATAGTTTGCATTTTATTCTAGAGGCAATGGGGAGCCATCAAAGCTTCTTAAGTAGGGGAGTCACATGAACAGACCTGTACTTTAAGAATACCAATATGGCAACTTGATAGAGAGCAAATTGGAGAGGGGGACGATAAGTCAGGAAGACAAAATAGGAGCCTATCACGATACTCTAGGCATGGGCTGTTGAGGACTTATGCTAGGGGGTGCCATTTATGGGCTAGATTAGCACTTAAACTTGAGGGTTGCAATGCCATATGAAGTTGTGTTAACTGAATGTGGGGGTCATGAAAAATTTGGCAACAGTAAAAGGTTTCTGATTGTGCAATAAGCAAAAATTAATTCATAATCAAATGTGTAATGAATCCAAGGTGTTTCTGGCAGCACTTGCCCGCATTGCATCTTGCAACTTCACTGCAACCTTGGTTCTGAACACACAACATGCACTCCTTGTGCTTCTCATTTGGTTACACCACAAAACACCAACAAACGCTGCCAGAAACACCTCAGCTCAGATTCAAGACTATTGTATGTTATGAATTACAGTGTTTTTACTGTGTATACAAAATTGTTAAATGAATTTTGGCTTAGGATTAGGACAGAATTTTCAACAATTTCTGAAATAGCCCTAAACTTACTTCTGCCATTTTGTACTATGTATTTATGCAAAGCAGCATTCTCAGCATTGACAATTATAAAATCAGAATATCGATCAACTCTGAAAAAAACATTGAAGATATTTGCAGTATCAAATATTCTGCCAAGATTTAATTCTTTGTGTAAAAATAAACAAGCACATCCATCTCATTAGTATGCAAATTTGCTTTCATCTTTAATAAACGGTAAAATTATATGCATACCAAAAATTGTTTTTAAAAAAATTTCTTTATGGTTTACTATCAGTAAATGTTTGATTTGTATACCTATTTTATATGCCTGCATACCCAGGGTCACATAAAAATTTCTCTTGTGAAAAGGAGTTGCGAGTAGAAAAATTTTAAGAAGCCCTGGGTTAGATGAGAAAGATGCTGTGGAGGTAGAATATATATATATATTATATACATGTTACATACAGAGAGAGAGAGAAATAGAGAGAGAGAGGACTTGTTTCTACCTAGTTATTTGCATGTTGTCTCCTCCATTAGATAGTGAGCTCCTTGGAAATAGAGGCAATTTTTTGCCTTACTTTGTGTCCCCAGTGCTTAGCATAGTGCCTGGCATATAGTAGGTGCTTAATAAACATTTATTGACTGACTAACACTTAGTAGCTAGTTCAATACAAGGGTTGAGAGAGAGTAAAGAGTTAAGAATTGCTCCAAGGTTTCAAACCTAGGGAACTAAAAGAAATATGTTCCACTGGCCAAAATAGGAAAGTTAGGAAGGGGTGTAAATTTTTGGGGGAAAGATTATGAACTCCATTATGGACATATTGAATTTAAGGTACCTAGAGGGTATCTGTTTGGAGATGTTTGACAGATATCTGGTGATGAAGAATTAGAGTCAAGGAGAGAAAGCAGGGCTGGATATAGAAATCTGGAAACAATCTACAAAGAGATTATCATTGGATCCATGAGAGCTGATTAGATCACTAAGAGAGAATAGAGTACAGATTGGTGGGAAAAGAGGGCACATGACATAGCCTTGGGGAAAATCTAAGGTTAAAGGTTAAGATAATGATGATCTAGTAAAGAGACTAACAAGGATCAGCCAGATAGCAAGAGGAACCAGAGGAGAGAGAGCATATTAATGAGGAAGGAAAGTTCAAGGGTGTCAAATGCTTCAAAGAGGTCAAGATTGATGAAGTCCAAGAAAAAGGCATTGTATTTAGCCATTAATAGATCAATGATGGTTTTTTTTGAGAAAGCGGTTTCAGTTGTGTGATGAGGCTGAAAGACAAAATAAATAGGTTGAGAAATAAGAGAGAGGAGAGGAAGAGGAGACACTGAGAATAGTCAGCTTGTTATAGGAAGTTGGTTGTGAAAGGGAGAAGAGACAGAAGATGATAGATTGAGGATCAAGTGAAGGTTCTTACAAATGGGGAGACCTGGGCATGTTTAGAGTTAGTAGGGAAAGAACTAGGGGATAGAGACTGGAAAGAGGATCAGCTTCTGCAGGAGACCATAGAGGATGGGATTAAGGGTACAAGTAGAGGCCTTGAAAGGGAAAAGTATTACCTTTTAATGAGAGATCAAAGGAAGTGAAAATGAGGCATGAGTCAAGGAGTTTTTAATAGAAGCTATTTTCCCAGGGCATAGTACTCATAGCATGACAAAGATGCCAGAATCTATACCACTATATGCATTTATTCATAGGATCGAAGATGCAGAGCTAGAAGGGACCCTACAGACGATCTAGTCTAAGTCCCTTAGTTTACAGAAGAGGTGGCTGAGGCCCAGGGAGGTGAATTTCTGGGTCCAAGGTCATATAGGTAGCATGTGACAGAGGTATAATTTGGACCTAGGTCTAGGTGGTGGAATGGGGAGAGCGGTGGGGCCTATAGTCAGGAAAAACTGAGTTCCAATGCAGCCTCAGACACTTAGTGGCTATGTGACCTTGGGCAAGTCACTTAGCCCTGTTTGCCTCAGTTTCCTCATCTGTAAAATGAGCTGAAGAAAGAAATGGTAAACCACTATAGTATCTCTGCCAAGAAAACCACAAATGGAGTAATGAAGAGTTGAATTCGAATGAAATGACTGAACAACAACAACCAAATACCCTAATTCCAAATTCAAAGCTCTTTCTACTGCACTACACTGCCTCTTCATTAAGCAGTGAGCCTTCAACAAATCTATTAAGTTCCTATCCTGTGTGAAGCACTGTGCAAAATGTTAGGGACAAAAAGATCAGAACCAAATAGTCCTCGCTACCCCACATCCACCCAACAAGGGCTGATCCAGTACTTGGCATAACTGCAAAGAAGACAAGGTATATCTTGGAACTGTCTTATTTCCTTTGCAAGGTTTCTCTCTTGTCTTTCCCTATAAGAAATGACTGATTGGCCTCTGATTGTCTGGCTACTCCCAGAACCTAAGGAGTAGACCCAGACTAACCCTACCCTCAATCCTCACCAAGCTGAACTGCTGATTGAATATCCACATGTCCCAAACTGGGTACCTTCACCCCCTCTTTACTGCCTATTCACTTTTCCTCTCCTTTTCCTATATAGTATTTCCTCATTAGAATGTTATCTCCTTGAGAGCAAGACTGTCTTTCTCTTTGCTTGTATTTGTATCTCCAGTGTTTAGCACAATGCCTGGAACATAGTAAACACTTAATAAATGCTTGTTGACTGTTGGTTTACTGATAATAATCTCAAGTCCAATGACAGAATGGTAGGGGGAATTTTTTTCAGGGAAGGGAACCTTCCAGCACCCCTTAAAACTCACTATGTGGTTGTCTACGGGTAAGGCTAGTACAGTCCTGGGACTGAATCTATGGAAAATTACAGATACAGATACAGAGAACAAAAGCAAATTTATGAAAACCAGACCTAATTACTGCTGGAATAACTTAGATTCAGCCTCTCTTGTGATCCACAGAGTTCATGATTTTAGGGAGGAAAAGTATCTTATATCTTCTATTTCCACATAGATTTTCTATTGAGATTCTCAGTTTCTTCTTTGAGTAGAGAATGTCAAAAAGGATTGATTAAAATTTAAGAGCCATGTAAGAATGGCCTCTGATTGAAGAATTCTTTCTACAGAAAATTTCAATACCTACTGCAACTGTCTTGAGATACCAGCATCCCTGATCAATCCAAAATTTACAGTCTTCCTACTAAAATTTCTCTTCACAATCTATCATCTACGCAACAGATGGTGTTTCTTCAGGCTACCTTTAATAGCCAAAAAAATTAAATCAGTAAAAAGTGAAAAACTTCTGTAATATTAAAAGTCATTAGTAGCTTCAGGAATCTGGTAAATTTCCATCAACTGAAGAAATTCTTATGCAAAAAAGTTTTGGAACTGAGGTTTCTGTATTTAAGCTGTAGCTTTCTGACCTCATGCCCTTGGACCAAACTTGAATAACTGTACTTTTGGTCTCACCATCATTTTGCAGATAAGGAAACTGACATCAGAGAAATCAAGTGACTTTGTAAGGACAATGAGTAGAAGAGTCTAGGTCTGAAGATAATGACCTACTGGATGACATAGGGATAGATAATATTCCTGGGATGAAAGCTGGTATTATACCACTCCAGTCCTTCTTTTTACTGAATCTTACTGTATGCCCGGAGCAGCTAGGTGGTACAGTAGATAGAGTGCAGGGCCTGAAATCAGGAAGACCTGAGTTCAAATCCGACCTCAGATACTTTCTAGATGTGTGACCCTGGGCAAGTCACTTCTCCCTGTTTCCCTCAGTTTCCTCATCTGTAAAATGAACTGGACAAGGAAACGGCAAACCACATTGCCAAGAAAACCCCAAATGGGGTCATGAAGAGGAGGACACGACTGAAAAAACAACTAAATGACAACAACAAACTGCCCAGCCGTGACATAGACCCAGAGTCACAGAACTCGAGGGTTGGAAGGGACTTCAGTGGCCATATGGTTAAACCCATAAATGAAAGGAACCCCCAGTATAACATACCCGACAAGTCATCATCCAGCCTCTACTTGGAGGCCTCCAGGGAAGGGGAACCCACCACTTCTTGGAACTGTCCATTCTCCTTTTATATCTAGCCTAAATTTACCTCTTTGCAACTTCCATCCTCTGGGGTCAAATAGAATGAGTCTAATGCCTCCTCTATCTGTCTGCCCTTCAAGTACCTGAGTCTCCTCTTCTCTGGGTTAGACATTCCCACTTCTTTCAACCAATCCTCTTCTGTGATGAATTCATGGTCCGTCACCATCTTGGTTGACCTCCTCTGGACACTGTCCAGCTTATTGAGATCCTATTTGAACTGTGGTTCAAGCCCCAAACCGATCATAACACTTAGATGAGGCCTGAGGAGGGCAGAACACAGTGAAACTATCACCTCCCTATGACTAGAAACTGTGCCCTTCTTAATGTAGCCCAATATCACAGGACTTTGTTTTCAATACTGCACTACATTGCTAACTCATAGTGAGCTTGTAATCCACTAAAACGCTCAGATCTTTTTCAGAACCATGTCTCTCCCATCTTGTATTTGTTAAGATTTTTTTGTACCCAAGTGCAAGACCTTACATTTATCAGTATTGAATTTCATCTTATTAGATTCAGCCCAATTCAGCTCTAGCCTGTCAAGATCCTTTTCGTTCATGATTCCTATAATCCTCTGTGTCAGCTACCCCCCTCAGCTTTGCATCATCTGCAAATGTGATGAGCACACAATCTATGCCTTCATCCAAGTGATTGATAAAGACATTAAATAGCACAGGGCCAAGCACAGATCTGGAGTCTAGTCCACAGTGATAGTGAACAATCCACGACTACAATTTGAGTCTGGCCATCCAACCGGTTCTGAATTTGTCTGACTCTATTATCATCTAATACTTATCTCGCCATCTTCTCTTGAATGCATGCTAAAATTGAGGTAAACTAGAGCCACTAATGCCTAATGTTTACTAGTTTGGAAATCCTGCCCAAAAAGCAAATAAGGTTAGGCTGGCAGGATCTGTCCTTGATGAAGCTATGCTGGTTCTTTGTAATCACCACGTTCCTTTTTAGATGTTTACCAATCGTCTCTTTAATGATCTGTTCCAGAACTTTCTCTGGAATAAAAATCCAATTCACTGGCCTATAGTTTCCAGACTCTGTTATCTTCCCTTCTTTGAAAACAAAGCCCTCATTTTCCCTTTTCCAATCTAGTGGTGGCCCTTATGTTTTCTATGATCTTTCAGGTATCACTGACCGTGACACAGCAAACATATCTGATGTTTTTAGGAACTAAGGATGTAGTTCATGTGGGCCAGGTGATTTAAACTCACCAAGGGCAGCAGAGGTGCTTTCTTACTATTGCCATACATATCCTGGGCATCAACCCCTCTGTTAGTCGTTTTTGTTCTGTGATTTCCCCTTTGAAGGTCGTTCTTCTCGGCAGAGAAGACAAACAAAATGGGAATTAAGTAGCTTGGCCCACTCTCTGTTGTCAGTTATCATTGTTCCGTTCACCCTAAGCAAAGGGTGGTTCTTTGATCTTTGATCTTTCTTTTTCTCCCGATAGAGCTAAAAATGCCTCTTTTGTTGTCCTTAGTTTCTCTTGCCAGCTTCAGCTCATTCTGAGCTTTAATGTTCCTGTCACTAATTTTTTAGGGCTATACTTTTATATTCACCTGTTACTTGGCCTTGCAATCTTCTGCACATTTCTTTTAGACAATTTAAATTGGTTGTTCAGCTATCTGTGCCTCCTCATTAGTCTTCAGAAAAAAATCCCATTCTTCCTTCTTCTTAGAGCTAACTCCCTTCACAATTTCATTCCTGAGCTGACTTCTCTTCAAGCTTTTTACTCCATGGGATCCTAGCTATCTTTTCTTTGAACCCTTTGAAAATTGCTTTCCCAAAATCTAGAGAAATAAGATGTAGAATAGAATTCTTCCTTGTTGGGTCCTCTACTTTTCGAAGGATGAAATTATTAATGAGGCATGTCAAGAAGTTATTAGCTACATGCACAAATAAATTTTTTTTAAAAAAAAAGATTTGCTTTTGGCAAGGGAAACCCCACCCCCAAAATGCCTGGATAACGGAAGCTCCCCATCACCATATTATGCCTCCGTACTAGGCTTGTGATTTGTTTCCAAAACTCCTTATCTGTTTCTTCTTTCTGTGCAGGTGGTCTATAGCAGCGCTCCTTAAACTGTGGGTCGTGACCTCATATGGAGCTGCAAAAAATTTGGCAACAGTCAAAGGTTTCCGAATGCGCAATGACCAAAAATTAATTAAATATCAAGCAGGTAATGAATTAGAGGCATTTCTGGCAGCACTTGCCCATGTTGCATTGAGCAACTTCACTGCAGCCTTGGTTCTGAACACAAGGTGTGCGCACTCTGTACTGCACACGCCCTCAGGCCATGCAACAGCAAGGAACTCTGCCAAAACATGAATAGGGGTCCAAATGGAAAAAGTTTAAGAAGCGCTGGCCTGTAGTATACTTCAGTGATGAAAATCACTTTTGTTTCTCACTCCTATGACTTTCAACCAAATAACCTCTGGTTGTATCACTTATATCATATATCCCACCATTCTTGTATTTCTTCACATGAGTATGCCTCTGAGGTCTTGACTCTCAGGTAGCAGATTGTCATGTGACTTCTAAGAAATTTATTCAGCTTATCGCAACAAGCATTTATTAAGTACCTATTGTGTTCTAGGCCCTATGCCAGACAAAGCCAAAACCTGACCCTGGAGGAGTGTCTGTTCTAGTGAGGGGAAACAGCATGTAAACAGATTAGAACATACAAAACAGTGCAAAGTAAGGCGTTGGGCCTGGATCTGTAGTTTCATTGATATAAGATACTCTCTCTACCAATGCAGGTTGGTATCTTCTCTGCAATTTTTACTCTCAGAGTGTAGAACATTGAGCATTGAGAGGTTAAGTCATTGGCCTGGGGTCACAGTCAGTATGTGTCAGAGGAAGGACTAAAACCCAGGTCTTTCTGGCTTCAAGGCCTGACTCTCAGCCTGAATTTCCATACTCAGGTAAAAATATTTATTTGACACAATGTAGGTTTTCATGAGAATGATTCTTTCCCATGTAGAGAGGCAACATGGCATGGAGGAGTGAGGAAGATGTGGGTTTAACTTCTAATTCTGACCCATGCTAGCTATGTGGTTGTAGGCAAGTTATCTGTTCTCTCTGGGTCTCAGTTTTCTCATTGGGGAAATGGGATAATAATACTTGTGGTATCTCCGTTACTATCTGAGGGCTGTGTGTCCACCAAAAACAAACGAACAAACAAAGAAACCAAAAAACCCAACCACAACAAATCTAGAACATCGTTCTTAATCCAAAGAGTGGACTTTTCCCATAAGATTTATGTGGAGTGACACACGAGCATCTCACAGGATAAGAAGGTATGGATTGGTATATGTGTGTGTGTGTGTGTGTGTGTGTGTGTGAGCGAGAGAGAGAGAGAGAGAGAGAGAGAGAGAGAGAGAGAGAGAGACAGAGAGAGAGAGAGAGAAAGAGAGAGAGAGAGAGCGATATCTCCACTGAGAAAAATCTCAGATGCATTAACTTCTTGAACTATAAGCTGCCTTGCACTTGAGAATTTCCCAATGGATAATACACAGGCCATTCTAAAAATTAACCAATTGTCTAAGCTAGGTCAAGAGACCTTCCTTCTTATTCCATCTCCCAATTAAACTGAGTGGCTGTCTCAGAGATGGGAATATCCCCACCCATACCCATACCCACCCTCTCCCCTCCAAAGACACAATAGTCAATGAAGGGAAGCTTGAGACTGACTACAAATAAGAGGCAAACATCCCAGAATTCAGGGATGGGAAACCTGTGGCCTTGGGGCCAGATGTGGCCTTCTAGGTCCTTGGGTGTGGCTTTCTGACTGAGTCTAAGTTTTACAGAACAAATCCTTTTATTAAGGGGATTTCTGAAGTTTGGATTCAGTCAAAGGGTCCCACTTGAGGACCCAGAGTGCCACGTGTGCCCTCGAGGCCACAAGTTCCCCACCCCCTGCTAGGTAAAACACAAATGTTTATTTCTTCCTTTCAGCACAACCAAAACCACCTCCTAACATCATGGCATATCAGAAACTTTCTTTCATTGTCCAGCTGTGCCTCACCTTGATGTCTGTAGGTATCAAAGAGGAGAGGGTTCTAGGCTCCTTGAATAGCCTTACTTCTGGAATAGAAGACTGTGAGTCCAAAAGACAGGGACCTCCCACCTGGAGTTATTCACGACAGCATGTGGCTTTTTATAAGCACCATCTGTGCCTGGAACAAATGCCTGTCCAAATAAAGGGAAAGCTGTTTAAGGTTGTTAAAGTGATGAACAGCTCAAGAAATAGGAAGGGGTGTGTGTGTGTGTGTGTGTGTGTGTGTGTGTGTGTGTGTGTGTGTTTTGAATCCCTCAGGAACTTTGCCCTCTCTATTCAGCATAGCGCAGTGGAAAGAATGCTGACTTTGGAGTCAGAGGACCCAGGTTCAAATTCTACCTTTGACACTCACTGTTTGTGTGACCTTGGGAAAGTAATTTAACTTTGCTGGGCCTCAGTTTTCTTCTCTGTAAAACAAGGGGTTGGATTTAGATGGTGTCTGAGGTTCTTTTGGGCTCTAGAGCCATGATCTGATGATTCTGTGAACTGTTAGTCTAAGTTAGAAGGCAACCCATATGTAATATACCCCTTTTTATTTGAGATATATCTGACATATGTTTGAGATAATTTAAAAAAAAATTCACATTTGCAAGTTGAGTGGTATTTCCCTCCCCCTTACCAGTGTTTTTTAAATTCTCTGAAATTTCTTAAAACACGATTCTGAAAAATGGATCTTTGGAAAGAAAGTTGACTATTGCTTACTTTTTTCCCCATGGGCATTCTTCAAGAGCCCAATTATTTTAATGATCCTTGATTTTGTCAGAGTGGGTGCTCATTCCACAAATGCAGAATGTGACCTCATTGCTCCTTAGGTGGTCTTTGAAAGATAATCCCATAACCAATCTAGTGATGGGTTCCTATGAGCTTGGATGGCCTGGTCCTTAGAAAACAGACATAACCCAAGTCTGTACTGGAAGGCTTTCCTAGATCAGCAACATCTACCACCAGTTGTTTTCTGCTGATATAATCTCTGAGAAAGAATACCGGGTCATCTTTATACCATAATGAGGCTTTGGAGAAAGATTTCTGTGGAGGCAACAAATAATAATAAAAACTGTAGCTTACATGTATATTGTTGTTTTTGTTCAGTTGTTTCAGTCATGTCTGACCCCATTTGGGGTGTTCTCGGCAAAGACACTGGAGCGATTTGCCATTTCCTTCTCCAGCTCATTTTACAGATGCGGAAACTGAGGCAAACATGGTTAAGTGACTTGTCCAGGGTCACACAGCTAGTAAGTGTCTGAGGCCAGATTTGAACTCGAAAAGATGAGTGTGCCTGACTTCAGGCCTGGTATTCCATCCCTTGTACCTAGCTGCCTCTTACATGTATATAGTGCTTTACAGTTACAAGGTACTTGTAGGGTGCCACGACTTCCCACTACCATCAAAAGGGAGAGATCTGTCTATTTTTCCAGCCATGTATATGTTCTTCTCTCTTTCCCCAGCCCATTACACAGTTTGACACCCCAACCATTATAGGACCTAAGATCATCAGATCAGTAATACTACAAGCCCAGCTCTCCACTTGTCTCTCACTCCCTCAGCTTTAGGAGTCAGAAAGAGCTTCCTGCAATCTTGACCTGTGTTTATATCTCCTACAGCTCCTTTTTGTGGAGTCATGTAATCCAGTTCCCAAATCCCATCTTGGTCCTTACCTGTCCCATTTATTCCCTCTTCCTTATGTGTTTTTGAGCACATAGCTGAAAAGACTAATTACTTTTTACTAAGTGGGAAATTAGCCGCCCAGTTACTTCTATTATCAAGCAATTTGTTTTTCTGGAAACTAAAAGGCTCCAGATGATTTTTCTCCCCCACACCAAACAAAACCATTTCTTTCAAACCCACATAAAGTCTCCATGTTATTCCCTGCCCCACTCCCCCCACCTCAACCAGATTCTCTCTTTGGTGTCCGGAATGTTAGCTCATCAATTTCTTTTCTTTCCTCTTTTTTTTGACTTCATGTTGAACCAACATCCTTGAGTTTACCAACAGCCCCATTTATGGCTAGAATTATTTGCTAAGCATAAATGCATCATTTCTCCCACTTGCAGCTTAGTGGGGTGTAATGTGCAAAGTTAATATTTTTATTGCATTATTAGCACGTTCCAAAGCATTGGGGAAAATCTAAACTCTTCCTTTCTTTTCAGGCAATTTCACCTCTCCACCTCTTGGACTAAGCCTTCTATAGGCTCCAGACCTTGGCCCTATGCTTTCCTAGAGAACTTTTCCAGGGGTTTAAGAAGCCTTGTAATTTGGTCAACCTTCTCCATGACATACATCATTCATTTCATCCTCATGCTACCTTTGCTTAAGAAGGAAACTGAAGGAAACTCCATTTAAAACTGCAATTTTACCGTCTTTAAAAAAATAGCACTTTCTCTTACAAATCCACTTCCATGTCCTGACATTACTAAAGCACCTCTCTTAACACCCTCTTTAATATCACTCTGTACTCTCCAGTGCCAATTCAGGCATCTCAGCAGCCTGAGAATGAAAAAATGTCTCCAATTGGTATGCTAGGACTCGAATTAGAAGTGACAGTCCCACAATGTCTTGCATGGTCTTCAGTTTGACTGACAACCCTACTCTGAGCAGTGACTTGCTATGCAGAAGCCCATGGCCCATCCTGTTCGTAAAGGTGACCCTTTGCTCATTTCTTTGCTAAGAAGACCACTGTCTGCCCTGGGAATGGAGGCGGCAGGCCATAGGAACGCAGGATTGGCAGACAGAAATCTTAGGTCTAGCAGTTGGCACTGACACACACTAGTTATGTGACCCCAGATAAGGTTAGTGGCATCTCGGTGCCTTAGCTTCCTCACCTGTCAAATGGGGATAACCCTGATCACAAGAAAGATTTGTATTGGTTGACTTTTAAGAATTTAAAGTGTCTGTTTTTAAAGTAAATGACATAGGAGGCTGTGAGGGCGGTATACGTAGAAAAAGCAGTCTGTTCTAGGCTCTACTAAAGCTCAGAGCTTATATGCCTTGCTCAAGATAACATGGATACATTTTCTTTTGGTCTCTATTTCATCATCTCTACAACACCTGTCTTGATCATCACACAGGTCTCTTAGGAGATATTGTCAAAACAGACAAGACTGAAGCAGGGAGGGATTTCAGAGATTATCTTTTATATCAAACTTAGTTATTACTTACATAGGCACATATTGTACTTCTTGACAGAACGGAAACTCCTTGAGGGCAGGGTCTGTTTTATTCTTGTTTTAATATCACTAAGACCTATCATACTACTTCGTATATAGTAGGTGCTTAATAAATGCTTGTTGTTTGATCTCATTAAATTTCTTCCGTCTATAAAGGTAAATTGAGACTCAGAGAGATGAATTGAATCAACAGATAAAGAAACTTCTCACCTGGAATGACCTTAGAGCTAATCTTATCCAATTTTCTTTTATGTAAAAGCCTTTTGCAGACAGTAAAGCGTTCTACAAATTTAAAGTGTTATTGTTACTATCATCATTATTGACAAATTTTATTTTCCTAAACTAAAGGCATCTAGGTGGTGCAGTGGACAGAGCGCCAGGCCTGAAGGTCAGAAAGACCTGTGTTCAAATCTAGCCTCAGATACTTCCTAACTGTGTGACCCTGGGCAAGTCACTTAACCTCTGCCTCCACTTCCTCAACTGTGAAATGGGCATCATAGCACCTACCTCTGAAGCAACAACCCACCTAGGATTGTGATGAGGACCAAGTGAGACAAACTTTGTAAAGCTCTCACCACAGTGCCTGCTGTGCCCTTCATCTTTGTCATGCTCTGTTCCTAGAGTCACGCAGAAATGCGTACGGTAACAGATCTCTGGAGGCCACACAAAACACTAATTAGCGTGCTGTTGTTGGCATTGTCAGCTCTGACTCTTTGTGACCCTGTGGACCATATCGTCCATAGCATTTTCTTAGCAAAGATACGAGAGTAGTTTGTCTTTTACTTCTCCAGTGGATTGAGGTTAAGTGACTTGCCCAGGGTCACACAGCTAGTTAAGTGTCAGAGGATGGATTTGAACTCAGGTCTTCCTGACTCTAGGCCTAATGAGCTGCCTAATTAGCACATTTGAGAAGCTTTATTTTGTCACGCTATATCAATCCTCTTTTTACTAGCCTGTCACAGGCAATAGCAACCAAGAACAAAAGTGGAAATAAGTAAAACATAAACCATTCAGAACACTGAGATGAAAAGGAGAAAGAGTAGGCATCAAGATGTTCCTTGTTTGTGTTTTCACAAACATTCAGTCTCCTCAGACAACAGGGAAAGTTTCCTATCTGTACCTTGTGTTTCTACTGAAAATCACAGATCCAGCAAAACAAAAACAAACAAAATTCTCCTATATTCTCCTCCTCTTTCTAATGTCCTTAGATGTGTCCAGGGTAATGAAAATAGAAACGAACGAACAAAAAATCATGAGTCCATACCATATCCCTTTAAAGGGAGGGGAGCAAAACTTATTTGAAATAGAGGGGAAATTTCCCTATTTCTGTGGAACACCAACATACTTCCAGATACCTTGTTTTGCAACCTTGGGGCCCTACCCCATCATTCTCCACATCTGTTACCCCCCAAGTCCTGTTGATTCTACCTCCATATATCTCAAATCCTTTCCCCACTCCCCACAAATGCAACAACTTTCCCACTTCAGGTCCTTATCACCTGTTCCCTAGACAAGGACAATAGCCTCCTAATCAGTCTTGCTGCCTCCAGCCTCTTCCTTCTCCACAAAGGCACCAGGCTGATATTCCTAAAATGCATTCTCCTCCCCATCTCAGGAAACTTTGGTATCTCCTTATTGCTTCTAAGACAAGGTACGGAGTCATCTATTTGGCATTTAAAGCCCTCTATAATCTGGCTTCTCCTTATCTTTCCAGAATTATTACAAGCAACTCCCCCTTGCATTCTACATTCCAGTCAAACAGTCCTGCTTACTGTTCTTTACAGGGGTTTTCTAGAGCC
Organism: Trichosurus vulpecula; assembly: GCF_011100635.1. Taxonomy (NCBI): domain Eukaryota; kingdom Metazoa; phylum Chordata; class Mammalia; order Diprotodontia; family Phalangeridae; genus Trichosurus; species Trichosurus vulpecula. The sequence goes on along the minus strand of NC_050575.1, from coordinate 170,586,458 downwards.
AGCCCAAACCAGTTCAGGAGAACTGATTGTTAAATTTTCCGCATGAGCATTTACACTTTAGAAATCAAGAAACACTAAAAATTATGGTGTGATTGATTGTTTTGTTGGTTTTCTAGACTTAATAAAGTATGGGGGAAATGTTCATAATACAAATTAAACTTTAAAGTGTTGTGATTACATGTTGATGAGTGGAGAGGGGAGCTGGTTGTTAAATATTTACCAGCACACTCTTGTTTGCACACAACATTATCTCTCCCATCATCATGCCTGAACAACCTGTCCACATTGTCTGAAATGCTCTCTTTCCTCATATTTGCCTCTTGGGATCCTCAGCTCTCTTCCAGGCTCAGCTCAAGCACCACCTTCTACAAAAGGCTCTTCCTGATTTCCCCAGTTATTAGGGACCACTAAAATTAGTCTGAATTTATTTTTGTATCTAACATATTTATTTATTTCTCTACATGTTGTGGATGTCCCTTCAATAGAATGCAAACTCTTTCAGGTCAGGGACTATCATATTTTTGTTTTTGAATCTCTAAGACCCAGTACTCACAGTAGGAGCACAGTATGGCACACAGTAGGCACCTAAAAAATGTTTGCTAAATTGAACTGAGTTTAATCAATCATTACTGCCAATTGGAGGTAAGGGTTTCTGAAGAAAACAAAAAAGATTAGAGATGTAAGCTGGTTAACCAGATGGTGTCTGGCAATATGATTTGGGTTTCTGGACAATAGCTTAACAGGGGTGGGGAATCTGCAGCCTTGAGGCCACCTTGAGGTTCTCAAGTGTGGCCCTTTGACTAAACCCAAACTTCATAAAAGGATCTGTTCTGGAAAACTTGAACTCAGTCAAAAGGCTGCACCCAAGGACTTAGAAGGTCACATAGTGTCTTGAGGCTTGAGGTTCCCCACCCTTGGCTTAGGATATAGCAGTAATTGTGAATTCTTTGCAGACAAGGATTATCTTTTTGTCTCTTTTAGTATCCCCAGCACTTAGGACAGTGCCTAGCATATAGAAGATGGTTAATGAATATTAATTGATTGAATGAATGAATGAGAGATTCTTAGCTAGGGATGGACTTCGTATATGTATATTCCCATATATGTACATGCATATGTACACATACACACATGTACACTTATATGCAGGTACATACATATGTATATATCTGCATATATATGTGTGTTTGTGTGTGTATATATATATGTATGTATTCACACATATTTGTTGGAGCCTTGAGAAGCTGATCCAAGAGAACATCTTTAAACTGAAAAAGGAGATAGGAAAAGAATGCCCACACATATCTGTTAAGCCAGATATCACTGACTAGCAGGTACAGTCTCAGAAGAATAGCAGGGGAAAGGCCAAGCATTTCATCGAAGACAATATTCAAGAAGAAATCCAGCAACAAAACCATTGATAAAGCTAAGGGAAAAACCTTAGTAACCTCCACAGCATTGTAACACCTGACCAAACTTCACCTGTAGCCTCTAAATCTCAGTTGGAGAGAGCATGAGGCTAATGAGACCAAGGTTATAGGTTTGAATTCTCCGATAGGACATTTGGCTTTGTTAGTTAGTGTGACTGCACGCTTAATATCATACAGCTCTCTTCAAGGGAACGCCCCAAGCTTTGTGGGGAGCCACGTGGAAGAGTATGGATGACTTTGTCCAGTCAATCCTCACAACTCTAAACACAGCTCAGAATGCGGTTGTAGTAAGTCATCTTCATTTAAGAAGGTGCCAAATTCATATAAGTAAAGGCCCAGTCTCAACCCTTGCTAACCTAGATGGATGACCACCTGTCAAAGTTTTTGTAGAAGTGATTCATGCATAAATTGCATGAGATGCCTTTAAAAGTCCCTTTGTGTTCTTAGATTCTATGGTCTTAGACACATGAGGAGTTCACGGCCCAAGGAGGAGACAGTTGTAGCCTGGAAAGTACAGAGTGGAATGAGGTCTAATAGTAGGAAGAAGATAGCAGAGGCAGTCAATCAGGTTTAATTAGATAAAGCCTTCCCGACAATTGTATTTCTGCCTAGTATTGTGGCTATAAAGAGGACAGCTGAGTGTGGATTCTGTTTTCATTAAAGCATGCCTCTGAATTTGTGACTTACCCATCAAGGACAGCAGAGGGAGCTAGTGTCATGTCCTAGGAAAAAGTGGTAAAATGTCCCTCTGTGGGACAGAGAGTATTAAGACCAGGAAAGGTCAAAGTGGCAACTAAAGTTTATCCGTAGGAAGAGGAGAGAAAAGGTAGTTAATTAGATTTAATTAGATAAAGCCTTATTGGTAATTGCATTTCTGCTTTATACCCTCCCCAAAGGACTGCTGGGGGAAGCTTCTATTTGCATTAGGGCTTGGCAAGAATCCCAAAATTACAAATTAAAGGTAGCCAAGCAGTTACCTTGCATCTCAGAGAAAAAGATCATAATGTGTAACTTAAAAAGGGCACAGGAGCTCTTAGAGACTGAACACAAATCCATCTCCCTTCTCCCATGCCCCTCAACTCACTACAAGAATTAGCCAGGAGAGCTACCAACAAGAAAAATAGAGAACTGAGGTTATTGTTTCCAGTAAGTATGGAAGGCATGGTGAATTGTACCATGACCTAAAGAGAATGTTTTGTTGTGTTCTTGACGGTAGGTATGTATCCCAGGGCTCTCTCCTGGGTCCAATTCTCTTTTTTCTCTATACTTTCTCCCTCCATGAATTTAACTGTTACATTTACATGGTTGATTCCCAAATTTATATCCCAAGGCCTTGTCTCTCATCTTGAGCTCCTGTCCCATATCTATAATTGTCTGCTTGACATCTTTGCCTGGAACAGGCATCTCACTGCTGAGTCACAAAGCCATAGGATGAAGTCTTGCTTTGATAGTTACTGTCTGTGTGACTGTGGATAAGTTACTTAAGCTCTCAGTGTCCCAAGAAACTCTCTAAGACTACAAGTAGCCAAGAACATGTCAAATTTCATTGATAGAAGTTCTGTGTCAGAAGCTCTCTATGCTGATTAAATTACAAATGTGTTAAAACAAAAAACTCTCACTGAATTCTCTCCTTTTCTTAACTTCAATCTTTCTGTCAAGGTCAATGAAAAGAAATTAAATGAAAATCATGAACACACATCCTCTTTAAAAAGAAGAGGAGGAGTAAAATCCACCTGGCACGGGGGAAGAAAGAAATGAAAAGAGAAGGGGACGGGAATTGCCTACATCTATCTGTCAATATAGTTACCAGGTTGAATAGCAAGTAAAAGCTAGGAAGAATAGCTGTAGAAAGCACAAGCAACTTATAGGAGACAATATCCAAGAAGAGATTTCTCAGGAAAACTTATGGCCTCAGAAAGATATGTATAAAAACATACAAGGATAAGATAACCTAAACTTGAAATTGTAAAACATGGAAGCAAACTAAAATTCATTAAGTATCACTGAGACTTGGTAGGATTCAATTAGTGACTGTGAATATGGCTGTGAAAGGGTATACCTTATTCTAAGGGAATAGAATAGCTAAAAGTGATAGTGAATGAGTCATGTTTATAGAAGGTATACTCCTGTGAAAAATCTAGGAATTGGGTTGGAGGGTAAGGGAAACATTGGTGAATATTTTAGACTAGCATCAGGAATAAATAAGAACAGGAAGAAATAAATAAGTGTAATAGTATCATGGGAATACACTATAGACCACCTGGATGAGAGGAAGAAATGGATGATGATTTCAAGAAACATATTTGAAATGTGGCCTGGATTTAGGATATAGGGATGGGGATTTCAACCACTCAAGCAACTGCTGGAGTTTTCTTTCTAGAAAAGGCATTTTTTTAAATGATAATTTAATTCTTAAAAAGATGAGGGGGGTAATGAGGGAAACTGCTGCTCTGGACTTGATTCTGAGTAATAAAGTGTGAAAGGTGCTAATGTAAAAATGATGAGAACCTTTTGAACAAAGCAATCACTCCACCTCACAATTTGTGATAAAGAGAGTAAAGCTGGAAAACTTCAATGTATACCCTAAATTTTTGGAGGGTAGATTTCAAAGAATTCAGAAAAAGGATAGATAAGCTACCATGCTTCAAAATTCTGTAAGAGAAATTGACTCAAGAAGGATAGAAAGCTCTCAAAAATGAAATACTGAAGAAAAAACCAGAAATGAGTCTGATGGGAAAGAAAAAGGAGAGCTGTCTAAAGAGACTGATGTTTATGTGCAGGGGACTCATCAACCACTTAGATTTTTAAAAGACATGTATAAAAGATGAAAGCAAGTGGAAGTAATTGGAGGTGAATCCAAAAAGTGGCACCATCCTATAAGAATAGTGTCAGCCTCACTAAAGCTCAGAAGGCACTGAACTTGGCCATGAACTCTAAGGAAAACAAAAAAAAATTATTTTTTTAAAAAGACATGTTGAGAGTAGGAGGAAGTGCAAAGAAGGTGATGCTAAGAGTGGATAGGGCTATGATAAGAGATGCTAGAGATAAGGACAGGAGGCAGTACTGTCCAATGCGTCTGTGTTCTCTGTCAAGGAATGAACAGAATTAAATAAGGCATTGAAATCCAAAATAAGTGGGAAGCTTGTTAAAAACAAAAAAAAAAACCCAAACCAAAAAATACCTATTTTTCCTTAATGAATTCAAGTCATCACCAATTATAGCCCAGGGTAATGGGGAAAAAATGAACAGATTTGATTGCGGAGTGGCTAGAAGAGAAAAATGGTAGAGAATGGAAGTGGTATCGAAGGATTGGAGGAAGACTAATGTTTCAGTTTTCAAAGGAGGGAAGTAATAAGTAGTCTCCATGTTTGGGGCTGGCATATTTCACTTTGCTTCCTGGAAAAATTAATTATCATAATATATTGCTTTAAAGCCTTCACAGTCCTTTCCATGCCTTCTCCCATTTGAGCCTCACAACCACACTAAGTGATGGATACTACTGGCATTATTATCCAATTATACAGATGAGGAAATTGAGACTCAGAGAGGTTAAATAACTTGCCCATAGTGATCTATCTCGTGAGCCTCCGAGGTGTAATTGAACTCTGGTATTCTTAATTCCTAATTTGGGAGCTGAGTGGTACAGTGGATAAAGTGCTAGGTGCGGAGTTAGGAAGACCTGAGTCCAAATCTGACCTCAGACACTGACCTGAATATTTGAAGATGGGCAGGACACTTAATTCTGCTTGCCTCAGTTTCCTTATCTGTAAAATGAGCTGGAGAAGGACATGGCAAACCACTCCAGTATCTTCACCAAGAAAACCCTAAGTGGGGATCCCAAAGAGTGGACACTACTGAAACTACTGAACAACAACAACATTCTTATTTTCAAGTCCAGCAAGCGCTATGCGCTGCACCGTACTACCTCTAGAAGGGTAGTTTTGAAATGGAAGGTTTATAAGTATTTAGAAAGGGGAATAATCACTAAGAGTTGGCAGGGCTTTATCAAGAACAGATCATGACAGACTCATGGTGCCATTTGCTTTTTTGACTGTTGATTATAAATTAATAAGTATCTTAGTGTGTTATTTAGTATATCCAGATGACAGAAAAGTATTCGGCAAAATATTTTATGATACACATGCAGCACAGAGAGATGTGGGATAGAGGAGACCATTTTCAGTGGCCACTCCTAATGGCAAGACATCTCTCCCTCCTCATTTCTGTCTCTTGCCTTCTCTGGCTTCCTTTAATTCTCAGCTAAAATCTCACCTTTTACAAGAAGCCTTTCCTGATCTCCCTTCATGCTAGTGCCTTCCCCCTATTGATTATCTCCTATTTATCCTGTGTGTATCATGTTTGTACATAGCTGTTTGCATGTTTTCTCTCCACTAGACTGTGAGCTCCTAGAGAGAAGGAACTATCTTTTGCCTTTCTTTGTATCCTCAGCTCTTGGCATAGTGCCTGGTGCTTAGTAGGTGCTTAATATATGCTGCTCTACTGACTGATAGTATAATTGAGTGGAATCAGAAGTGATTGAATGATTGGACCTGAAGAGTAAAAGCTAACGATTTGATCTTAACTTGGATGGAGGTCAGTTATATAGTGCCCCAAGGATCTGCCCTTGGCTTTGTATCTCAACGTGTTTAGCAGTGACTTAGATGAAAACACAATGGAATATTTTTCAATTGTGGGGATGACATGTAGGCCAAAGTGGGATGCCTAGCATGTTAGATACTAGGGACAAGAGCCAAACACAACTTGACAAGCTAGAACAATGGGCTGAATCTCAGAAGATGAAAGTTAATAGAGATGACAACGAAATTCCATACCTGAGTTCAAAAAACAAACTCTAGTATAGGAATAGGACGATATGGCTAAACAAGAAAAAAGATCTAGTGATTTTAGTGAACTGCAAGCCCAAGTTGAGCCAGCAGTGTGCTACAGCACCCCAAAATCCAATGGGATCTCAACTATTATTAAGAAGAAAAAGTGTGCAGAACAAGTGTGATATGTAAAGTAGTTGCAATTTCATCTGTAATTGAAAATCCCATCTAGGAACTCCCTAGGATCATAGATTTAGAACTGGGAGGGACCATTGACTCCAACCACTGAGGCTCAGAAAGGTTAAGGGATTTACCCAAAATGACACAGATCGTAAGTAGCAGAGCCAGGATTTGTACCTAGGACCCTGACCCCAGGGCCATTCTTCTTTGCATGACCCTCTGCTGCCCAAGAAGATAAGCAGTCGCAGAGTGCACCCTACTACTTATTACATAGTAGGTAAGTCCTAGGGAGTTGTCCGATGTACACAGGGGTTAAGTGATTCAGTAATGCAGATAAGTGACACAGTGGACAGGGTGCTTGACATGGAGTCAGAAAGACCTCAAATCCAACCTCATATACTAATCACTCTTCTCCATCACAGTCTTTCAAATAAAAAAAAATCGAATATAGTTACCACAGCCTCCCTAAGCCTTCTCTTCTCTAGGTCAAATATCCATAGTGCCTTCAGCTGACACCTATGTGGCAGTCTCTAGTAGTCCTTTTAACTGGTCACCCTGCTCTAAATGCACTCCAGTCCATCCCTATGACACTAGGTGGGTGTGACCTTAGGCAAGTCATTTAACCTGCTTGCCTCAGTTTCCTCATCTGTAAAGTGGGAATGATAATAGCACTTATCTCCCAGAATTATTGTAAGTATAAAATGAGATAATATTTGCAAGGTGCTTTTCAAACTTTAAAGCACTCTATAAATGCTAAATTGTTATTATGATTAATAATAATAATCTTATTATGAAGACTACATATGGCATATTGAATTCATTTTGGGGCACATTTAGGAAAGACATTCACAGGATGGAGTACATTTATGGCAGAGTGATCAGGTAAAGAGACTGGAGATCATGCCTTATAGGCATGTTGCAGGCATCAGGGATCTTTGGTCTAGAGAAGAGAAGGTTCAGGGAGGTGATGGTAGCTATGTTCAATTTTTTATTTGAAAGACTGTGATGGAGAAGAATGACTAGATTTCCCCTAGTAAGCAGAATTAGGAAAAATAAGTGGAAAGTGAAGGGATGTATATATATATATACATACATTATATATATGTACATATATAATGTATATATATGTTTATGTATATGTATACACACATATATACATACTCAAAGATAGATAGATCTATAGTTGTTGTTGCTCAGTTGCATTCAACTCTTTGTGACCCCATTTGAGGTTTCTTAGGGAGAAATACTAGAGTAATTTGCCATTTTCCTCTCCAGCTCATTTTACAGATGAGGAAACTGAGGCAAACAGAGTTAAGTGATTTGCCCAGGGTCACATAGCTAGTAAGTAAGGCCAGATTCGAAACACACACACACACACACACACACATACACACACTGGTTGCGTTGAGGGATAGTGGGTTCTCTACTCACTGGAGGTTCCCAAGCTGTCCCTAGATGAGCACCTTCAGATTTGATGGTCTTTGAGATCCCTTCCAACTCTGAGATTCTTCAGAGTAGAAATAGCTTTTTACTCAGCATCAGGAGGCCTGCTTTTAGCTACCAGCTTTGCCACCTACTAAGGGGAACACTTTGGGCAAGTCCCCTCATTTCACTGAGCCTCTGTTTCCTTGTAAGTCTAGTGAGAATATTAATACTTTTCATGCTGACCTCACAGGTGTTGTGAGGATGGAAGGAAATAAGATCTGTAAAGCACTTTGTAAGGGGGTGATGCTCTATAAGTGTGAGGGATTATTTTTATTTCTGTCCAATAGTGACTTAATAATGATAAAGCTGATAATAATAGAACTAATGATATATCCCTTTAAGGTCTGCAAAGTGCTTTATTTATGCCTTATCTCATTCTTTTCAACAATCCTGGGATAAAGGGGCTACATTTATTCCCAACTTACAGATGAGAAAACTGAGGCTGAAAGAATTTGGGTAACTTGCCCAGGGTCTCCTAAGTTACAGTAATAAGCATCTGAGGTGAGGCTTGACTTAGGGCCTTCCTGCCTCCAAGTCCAAGTACTCTATCCAATATCCCTACCAAGCTGTCTCCTTCATTGTGCCCTGGCCATTTGACACCACCCAAATTAAAGCCAGTCCTGCACAACTGTGTTCTTTCTTCACCTTGTGTGGGTGTTTAGTATTTCCTTTTGCCAGTGGCTCTAATTCATGCTGTGTAGAGTGTAATTCATGGTACAGGCCAGGCTATAGAGACTACTTGCTTTGCAAATCCAATTAGGCCCCATTGGGGGAAAAAGATGTGACAATTTGAGCAATTTATCTCACTTTTAGCAAGATAACACACCCATGATAGCAATGTATAAATCTGAACCAAGACAAGATACATGCACCAGCCAGACAAGTCCATTAAGGGAGCCAATCTGAGTTGGTGTCCCCGCAGATACCGGGTCTACCATCTTCAACCCATCACTAGGATGAATGATTTCTATTTTTTGACTGAAATTGGGTAATATATATTAGAATAGTTCTTGGCCACTGGAAACAATATGCATTGCTATATATTTGTATCACATTCATAGGACTACATGATTTCACACTAAGAATGGAAGGGACTTTAGAGGTCATCTAAAGAGTTCAATGCCACATTTTTCAGATGGAGAAACTGAGGCTCAGAGCAGTTACGTGATTTGCTCCAAGTCACAAAAATAACACCACTATAGGACTGAAAAATTGGAAGGGATGTCAGAAGTCATCTATTCCAAGTACTACCTGAAACACAGAAGTTCTCCCTGGGATCCCTGACAAATAATGATGTAGCCTTTGCTTGAAGACCTCTATCCCTTGAGGCAGGTCCCTTTTATTGGACAACTCCAATTCTTCGGATGTTTTCCCTTATCCATTGGTTGTAGTTTTGCCTTTTGGGGGATTATCAAAATGTCTCACTTTTTCATACAACTTTTCAAATATTTGATCACAGCCCACCCCTCACCCAAGCCTTCTCCTCTCCATGCTAAATAATCCATTTACTTTCCATCAGTCTCCTAGGTCATGATTTTCAATCCTTTTACCATAGGAATGGTGGTCAGTGGGACATCTACTTTCATTGTGCATTCAGTGGTAAGGATGGACAGCGTGGAGTGATTTGCACCTTTGCCTGAAGTGCAGCTGGGCACATTACAAGCAGTAGAGATCCAAAGAGCAGATTAGGATCTATAGATTCATTTTAAATTGTGATCTGGTAGATTTCTATCTGCTACCCCAAATCTCATATCAAAAAGCACTTAGCGATCCAAAGGTTTCCAGAAGAAATAAGAATACTTCCAGAATTATTTCTCCCTCATATGAATTCCTACAGTGCCTCATATTCAGCAAACTGTCCAAGATGACAAAATGTAGGAAAAATCAATGTAAGAGTGGTTGTGGAAAGATGGGTATACACATGGCATTATTGGTGCAGTTGTGCATTAGTCCAAAAATTCTGAAAAAGCATTTTAGAATTATGCACAGAAGATAACTAAAATATGTATAACTTTTGACCCAAAATTCTATTTCTAAGTATCAGGAAATTCTAAGCTCAGGAAATTTCCTATCTGCAAATAATACCCCCATTTTACATATGAGGAAACTGAGATCTAGAAAAGGAAAATGACTTGTCACACAGCAAGCCAGTGGCAAAGCTGGAATAGAAGCCAGGTATTCATCCATTCCACTGCATCAAACTAACAGAGATCTAATTGGTTACTTCTGTTGAGACCCTTTCTCCTTTAGTCCCTCCCTCCTATTGATTACCACTTGACCTAAGGGAGAATGATTGATTCTTGGTGAAAAAGGCAACATAGCTACAGTTAGCAGGGCAGATTCATTCCCATATGGTACTCGGTGCCCCACACACATTACTCCCTCTGTCTCTGTCCCCAAATAAACTGCCTGCCTTTCTCTTGTTTGTAGGATATTTGTCTCCCTCAGAGCAGTGTCTGCGTGCACAGATCTAGATGCTCACATCTGTCTCTATCGAAATGTCCAAATCTATCTCCATTGCTACTGAGATCTGTATTTGGCTGCAGCAACATCCCCTCCAGGATGGCAATGCATTAGCAACAGTACAGAGAGCTCCTGGTCTCCCAAATCAATCCCCTTCTGGGCTTAATTTAGGGCAGCAACATGCACATCTATTTGCGTGACTACTCACATTTTGTAAATGTAACAGCAGAAATGGGCAGAAAATCACCACCCAGAACCCCAGATGTTCTTCTGATAAATGGGGGCTTTCGGCAACTTGGTTTCCCTGAACCTAATCTATGTATCCACATGCAACAATGCAGGGAAGCCTGGAGTACTACAATACTTGCTGAGGAAATGAAGTGTATCTTTCTTCCCAAGTGGTAGAAAGAGGAAAGAAAGTGGAAAACCATATGGGGTTTCTAGAGGGAAAGGGAACTAGATGGAGCTGTTGAGAAAGGAAGACTTGCCTGAATTTATTAGGGAATACATTTGCATCTCTCATTTTCTCCTGCCTTGGTTCAGTGTAAAAGGTCTTTCAGAAACTTGGCAAAAAGTACCTAGAGATCAGAAACTGAGTAGCCTAAGAATGAAGCATATGCCCCAATGAGGCCTGGGGCTGTTCACCTCACATATATTAAAGTAAGAGGACAAGGCTCAGCTCAGGGACATCTAATTCTACTTCTAAGTATATACCCCAAGAATGTAAAAGACCAAAAGAAATGTCCCATATGCAACAAAATATGTGTAAGAGCTTTTCTCATAAGTAGTAAAGAACTGGAAATAAAATAGATGCCGATCAACTGGGAAATGGCAAAAGAATATGTGCTAAATTATGATAAGAGAAATGATGAAAATGGTGAGTAAAGAGAAGAATGGAAAGTTTTATAATTACTGATACAAAGGGAAATAGGCAGGACCAGGAAAACAGTGACTCCGACAATCTACAGGGAGTTCCTCTTCCATTTGGATCTTGCATAAGACATTCTCAACAACGTGAGACAAACATCTATCTGTTTTATGCCTCATGATGTTAATAATCAAAGGGCCATTATCTCTGTGGTTGCATTTGTTAAGGAATCTTAATATAGGCATGGAAGACTTCTACTCTAGAGCATTTGAGGATATGGTTTTCTTTTATTGAGTCAAACGCTGTTCTGTAATCAGCAAATAATAAACACAGCAGGGCATTGTATTTTCTGCACCTTTCCATCAGTTGTGTGACTATAAAGATGTGGCTTGCCATTAAGGACTATTTTTAAAAGCCTGCCTGTTCCTCATCATATTTTCACCAAGAATATCTCAACTACATATAGCATATCCTTATAAAGACTTTATAAAGGTAAAAAGTAGATGGATGGGTCAGGAGTTGTTAGAATGTTTTATATCCTCTTCGGGGGTATAATACCATGTATGAATTTTTGTGTTCTTTTGGTATCTTCCCTCCGTGAGATAATCTCGTGAAGCAATCCCCGAATGTTGTTAAGACTTATGTTGCCTTGAGCATGGGTTTCTATTTTTTTCATTGATGGAAAAAATCTCTTTGATACTTAACATAGACAAGAAGATTAAGTTAGTGAGTGTACTTATAAGCATCAGTTCTAAAATTATATTGAATTTTATACTTCACTTTTATTGGATGTGGGTTCTCCTTCAGTTGGGGCAGATTGTCTTGCAGCTGCAATCTTTCACCCTGTATAACCAAGAATACCCATAACTCTTATCCATTTCTTCCCATAATCCCTCACCTTTCTTCTATTTGTCTTGGTGGCCCAAGTATAGCAATGGTACACATAGATTGCTAGTTACATGACAGGTTTGCATCCATTTCTGATCATACAGCTTTATGATGATATAGTCTAATCACTCCTCCCATGCGATTCTTTGTTGGTATTCTGTAGCTGTCTGCTCAAACCTACCATATACCTCCACATTGTACTTTGCTTGACCCTCAACTTTAATTCTTCAGAGACTATAGTATTCCATGACTTATAACCCTATGGAACCATTATAACATTGAAGTTAAATATATACATACATACACATGTGTGTATGTATGTGTATATATATGTGTGTGTGTGTATATAAATAAATATTATATATAGGTGTGTGTATACACACACACATACACACACATCCTTTTGTTTCAGGGAGAATTTTCAGGTCACTGAAATTCTCACTGTAAATGAGAAATTCATTAGTGAAAATCACATTGTAAATATAATTGTTGTTGTTCAGTTGTTTCAGTCATGTCAGACTCTTCATGACCCTATTTGGGAATTTCTTGGTAAAGCTACTGAAGTGGTTTGCCATTTCCTTCTCCAGCTCATTTTACATACAAGAAAGTAAGGCAAACAGGGTTAGGTGACTTGCCCAGGATCACACAGCTAGACCACATTTGAACTCAGGGAGATGAGTCTTCCTGACTCTAGGTCTGGCACCACCTAGATGCTCACATTGATGTATGTATTGATGGATCAGTTTTATAGATTGTGCATCTGACTTCATATTATAATTGAAACAACAGGAATTCTTCATTCATTTGGTTTTTCCCGATGTAAGTAGTTAGGTCAGATTCTATTGAATGACTACAGCTCTCCTGTAGGAAATTGCAGATTTTCAGGGCTCAATGGAATCAGTAAATTGCCATCCACAAACAAGAACATCTAGAAGCCCTCACTAAAAGTGTTTCAAAAGCCATCCTGTTGAACATTATCGATCAATGAATCCATCAGCAGATATTTATTAAATACCTACTTAAGCCAAACACTGTCCCAAGTGCTGGAGATACAAAGAAAAAAAAAGCATTAAATGGTCCCTACCCTCAAGGAGATTACATTCTAAGGGGTCAACAACAATATATATTTTCTACATGTATCATCTTCAAATGAGCTCATTTTATCCCTATGCTGTTAATGGAAGAAGCATCGTTAATGCCTTCAACTTGTAATTTATTATATCTGTAGAATGGATTTCCTTAGTGTAAACTTGATCTAGTCCAATTGCTCTTCTCAACTTCATCTTTTAAATGCCACTTTTCCTTCTTTGTGTAGCACATTAGCATTGTGATTAATGTTTGTTAGGGTCCAAATTTACTATTTCCTCTGTTACCGATGATGACATTCAAATGCTATAGAAATATGACAAATTTGTGCTATTATCTCTCTCTCTCTTGTTTCCCTTCCAAGTTTATCAGTGAATTCTCTTGGGATAGATAATGTGGCTTGTTTGCGTCTCTCACCACGATTTCTGTAGACTTGTTTTGGTTTCCATTGATTTTCACTATTTTATAATATGACACTACTTGTAATCTTCTGCCAGCTTTCTCTGGAGTATTTTACAAATGAGTTTGAATTCTAAGTTGGTGTTGCCTTTGGCTGCTATCCCTCTCTACTTGGCAAGGAAATCAAGCTTTTGCTGGTTAAGGTAGTTTCTGGGTCCCTTTTATCTCTTAGTTGTGGTGAATGTTTTGTACTGACTAAATTTTACAAAAAATGTGTCAATGAAGTTTAATATCTTTATTTTTCCATTTCCTATTTTTAAGCCTTGCCGGCTCATTTGAATAGGTCAGGTTGGAGCATTTAGATTAGGTGAATCATATGATTATAGGTTTAGAGGTAGAAGAGACCTTATAAGTCATCTGGTTCAACCATCTCATTTTACACATGAGTAAACTGAGACTCAGAGGAGTTAAGTGATTTACCTCAAATCCTACAAGTCATGGATGTCACAGCCAGGATTTGAACTCAGGTTCTTTGGCTCAAAGTCTGTCACCCTTTCCATTGAGCCATACATCTAATGGCTCAGTGGCTTCTCATTTACAGTTTTTGATCAGCGTGAGAAACTGGGCATCTTATGTTTCTCAAAACTGAGCTATATTTTCCAATATAGTTTTCATCATGCTCCTTAGGCTCACCTTTGCATCAAAGTCACTGCAATCAAAGGATGCAAAGACTTGATCTGGAGGATACTGTCAAGTTCTCCATAGGACCAGCATCATTTTTCTCATTTGTAAAATGGAGATTAATAATAGCACCTACCTTCCAGGGTTATTGTAAGAATCAAATGCAGTAGTATTTGTAAAACATTATATAAATGTTAGCTATTATTATTAATTTCTCTATCTCTTCATCTTCTGCAACAGTTGTGGTGCATAAGCTACAATTATATACATGGCAATCTTTTTATTTATGTTCAGCATGAGCCCTACAACGTGAGACTATTTTGTGAAATGATGCTTCTTATTACCTTTGGGAATATGATACTAATGCCACCAACTCCTTTATCTTTATCTCCTGAAAGAAACTGTGAAAAATTCTTTGATTTAGCTGCAACTTCTTTTTGTCTTTTGGGTTAGTTTATGTGAGAATATCATTACTGATGTGGTTCAGCACTTCTGATTGTAACTCAATTCATTGGCTATTAGACAAAGATCTCACATTTAGAGTATTTACAGTTAAGTTAATGTTTTGGGCAGCCTAAAAAATGTGTGATACTTAGCACCCTCTGCCTTCCCCGCCCCCTTCCATTACTTTACTGTCGCTATCGAAAGAAAAGGGGGAATATGGCACTAAGAGTCATTTTCCATTTCTATTTGTTTCATAGGTCACCATGATCAAAAAATTCATCACTAGTAGCTAGCCTCCTGGAAATGACATCCATTCTTAGGTAGATTGGTCTTTGGACAACAGACTCAGTCTGTCACTGAGACTGTAATCAAAGCTATTTGAGAATAATAGAAATCATGCCTAGACTGAGAACCTAGGGGACACCTGCACACTAAAGTATGACACTCAGAACTTCATGGAGCATTTCATCATCAGTCAGCATTATACAGTAGAAAGAGCATTGCTCTGGAGTCGGAGGTTGTTGTTGCTCAGTCGTTCAGTCATGTCCAACTCTTCATGACTCCATGAATCATAGCACGCCAGGCCCTTTTATTCTCCACTATCTTTTGAAGTCTGTCCAAGCTCATGTTTGTTGTTTCCATGACACTATCTATCCATCTCATCCTCTGCTATCCCCCTTTCCTTTTGCCTTCAATCTTTCCCAATATCAAGGTCTTTTTTAGTGAGTCCCATTTTGTCATTATGTGGCCAAAGTATTTAAACTTCAGCTTCAGTATTTGAATACCCTGAATTAATTTCTTTAAGTATTGACTGATTTGATCTCCTTGCTGTTCGAGGGACTCTCAAAAGTCTTTGCCAGCATCACAATTAACAAGTGTCTTCTTCCACACACAGCTATACATTGCTACTGGAAAAACCAGGTTTTGACTATATGAGACTTTATTGGCAAAGCGATATCTCTGCTTTTTAGTATGCTGTCCAGATTTGCCATAGATTTCCTTCCAAAGAACATGTATCTTTAATCTCATGGCTGAGTTGCCATCTGCAGTGATCTATTTGAGCCCAATAATATAAAATCTGACACTGTTTCTACTTCTTTTTCCCTTTATTTGCCAGGAAGTGATGGGAGCAGTTGCCAAGGTCTTAGTTTTTTGTGTTAAGCTTCAAGCTAGCTTTTATACTCTGCTTCCACCCTCATCAAGAAGCTTCTTAATTCTTCTTCACTTTCTGCCATCATAGTGGTATTGTCTGCACATCTGAGATTGTCGATATTTCTCTCAGTGACCTTACTTCTCATCTAGCCTGGAATTTTGCATGATGTACTCTGTGTATAAGGTAAACAAATAAAGTGACAACATATAGCCTGTCACACTCCTTTGCCAACCTTAAACCAATCAGTTGACCCATGTTGAGTTCTAACTGTTGCTTCTTGGCCTACATAAAGGTTCTTCAGGAGACAAGGGAGATGATCTGGTACTCCCATCTCTGTGAGGATTTGTCACATTTTGTTGTGATCCACACAGCCAAGGCTTCAGTGTAGTCAATGAAACAGATGAAGATGTTTTCCTGGAGCTCCCTTGTTTTCTCCATAATCCAGCAAATGTTGGCAATTTGGTTTCTAGTTCCTCTGTCTCTTCTGGTAATTCTTGGTTCAAATATTGCTGAAGCCTAGCTCGTAGAATCTTAATCATAACCTTGCTCACATGTGAAATGAGTGCAATTGATTGCTAACTTGAATATTCTCTGGCATCACCCTGGAGATGAGGAGGGAATACATTCTAGGCATGAAAGATGACAAACGTAAAGATACAGAGTGAGGAGATAGAGTGTTGTATGTGAGGAACAGACAGAAGACTGTGATGACTAGATCCCCAAATGTGGGAGGGAGAGCAATGTCCAACGAAACTGGGAAGATAGGTTGGGATCACGTGGTGACGGACTTGGAAAGCTCAACAGAGGAGTCTATGTTTGATCCCAGAGCCAATGGGAAGCTTTTGAGATGACTGAGTAGAGAAGTGATGCAGTTGGGCTTGTATTTGAGGAGAATCACTTTGGCAGCAGTGTGGAGGATGAACTAGAGTGGGGAGAGACTTGAGGCAGAGAGCTCAATTAGGAGACTTGCAGTAGTTTAGGTGAGAGGTGAGCAGAGCCTGAACTAAGTATGGGTAAAGAGAAGAAGGGAGTCGTGAGAGATGTTGTGAAGGAAGAAATGGCAAGGTTTGGCAACTGGTTAGATGTGTAGGGTAAAGGAGATTAAAGAGGTGAGGACAGAACTAAGGAGACTGGAAGGGTGCTAGGATCATTGACAGAAATTGTGAAGTTTAAAACAAAGGAAGGTTTTTTAGGGAAACAGAATGATGTCAGTTTGGGACATGTTGAGTTTGAGATGTCTCAAAGGAGACAGTGGTGCTGGATATAGAGAGCTGTGAGTCATCTGTATAGAGATGATAGTTCAACTCATGGGATTTGATGAAATTTCCAGGAAGGGAGAAAAGGAAGGGAAACAGACCTTCTTTCATTCATAGTTATGAGGTGTGATATGAATGATGAGTCAACAGAGGAGATGGAGAAGGAGTAGCCAGATAGGTAAGGAGAGAACTAAGAAAGATCAGGGGGAAGGGAAGAGAAAAGAAAGGAATAGATGTTTATATAGCACCTATGCACCAGGCACTGTGCTAAGCCCTTTTACAAATACTATCTCATTTAAAAGTAGTTGTCATGAAAACCCAGAGAGGAAAGAGAATTCAGGCAGAGACAGTGGAAAACAGATTAGTAGATCAGTCAAGAAGGGTGAAGACAGAGACCATCAGATTTGACAATTAAGAGATTACTGGTATCTTTGAAGATAGTGTTTCAGTTGGGTTGGAAGTCAGATTGCAAAGGGTAGAGGAGTAAGTGAAAGGAGAAGAAGTGGAGACAGAGAACGTAGACAGTTTTTTGGGTAAGAAAGGGATGATGATAGCTTGAGGGGATGGTAGGACCAAGCAAAGATTTTTTTAAGAATGGGGAGACTTGGGCATGTTTGAAGGTGGTATGAAGGAACCAGGAAAAGTGAGATTGAATATCTGAGAGAACAGGGGAATGTTTGAGGTTTCAGTCTTCGGGTTTAATACACTTAACTTCCTTGAGTTTCAGTTTCCTCATCCATAACATGAACTTGAACTAGATGGGCTCTGAGATCCCTGTAGCTCTATATCTATGATCATCTTTATCATCCCAAATATTTCTATAATGCTCTAAGCCTTTAAAAATGTTTTCCTTAGGACAACCCTGTAAGATAGCTGGGTAGTTCATATGTAATTATCCCCACTTCATAGATTAAGAAGTGAGGCTCAGTGATGGTGAATGATTTGCTTAGGTTCACAAAGTTATATGAGTCTAAGAGCTAGGATTCACATCCAGGTCTCTCCTGACTCTAAAACTGGTGTTCTCTCCACTAACCCTTGCTGCTTCATTGGTATTTCCATCATATTTTGCCTTGAAGCATCACTCATGTGCATGTATATATGTATATGGACAGGCATATATATATATGTATATATATAAATGTATAACATATACATATAATATATGCAAACATCTAATATACACATGAGCATATATTTATGTATATACAAATATATGTATGTATGTATATACATATGTGTGTATATGTATATATGGGCCATATATATCTATATTCTATATATATACACATACACATACATATACACATACATACATATACACACGCACATATATATATGTGTGTGTGTGTGTGTGTGTGTGTGCATATATACACATATATGGAATAGCAACTCTCTAAAACTCTAGGTTGTAAGGCAGGTACTGATCTTTTTGGGAGAGGAAGTTTCCTTATATCAATGAAACCACAGACTCACCCCAATTAGAAAAAAAAAGTTGATTTTTATTATTACTTGGCTTTCATTTGTTCTGTCTCCTTAACTAGACTGCTGGTGGTTTAAGGGTAGTAACAGCACCTTAAATATCTTCATATCCTTCATAATGCCCAGCATAAACCTGGGCAGAGTGGTACCTTAAAACATGTGCTTTTGTTAAATCATCACCATTGTTAAGGAGCCCCCTGAGTTTTAATTTCTGGTTGACATTATCTTCTATTCAGCTCTGTTCTTTTCACTGAGAAAGCTTGAAAGTCCTCTATTTTATTGAAAATCCATATTTTGCCTTGGAGCATGATACTCAGTTTTGCTGGGTAGGTGATTCTTGGTTTTAATCCTAGCTCCATTGACCTCTGGAATATTGTATTCCAAGCCCTTCAATCCCTTAATGTAGAAGCTGCTAGATCTTGTGTTATTCTGATTGTGTTTCCACAATACTCAAACTGTTTCTTTCTGGCTGCTTACAATATTTTCTCCTTGATCTGGGAGCTCTGGAATTTGGCTACAATATTCCTAGGAGTTTTCTTTTGGGGATCTTTTTAAGGAGGCAATTGGTGGATTCTTTCAATTTCTATTTTACCCTCTGTCTCTAGAATACCAGGGCAGTTCTTCATAATTTCTTGAAAGATGATATCTAGGCTCTTTTTTTGATCATGGCTTTCAGGTAGTCCAATAATTTTAAAATAATCTCTCCTGTATCTATTTTCCAGGTCAGTGGTTTTTCCAATGAGATATTTCACATTGTCTTCCACTTTTTCATTCCTTTGGTTTTGTTTTATAATATCTTGATTTCTCATAAAGTCAGTAGCTTCCACTTGCTCCAATCTAATTTTTAAAGTAGTATTTTCTTCAGTGGTCTTTTGGACCTCCTTTTCCATTTGGGTAATTCTGTCTTTCAAGGCATTCTTTTCCTTATTGGCTTTTTGGAGCCTTTTGCCATTTGAGTTAGTCTATTTTTTAAGGTGTTGTTTTCTTCAGTATTTTTTCCTGTATTTTTTTCGGGTCTCCTTTAGCAAGTCATTGAGTTGTTTTTCATGATTTTCTTGCATCACTCTCATTTCTCTTCCAATTTTTCCTCTACTTCTCTAACTTGATTTTCCAAATCCTTTTTGAGCTCTTCCATGGCCTGAGACCAGTTCATGTTTTTCTTGGAGGCTTTTGATATAGGCTCTTTGACTTTGTTGACTTCTTCTGGCTGTATGTTTTGGTCTTCTTTGTTACCAAAGAAAGATTCCAAAGTCTGAGACTGAATCTGTGTCCATTTTCGCTGCCTGGCCATGTTCCCAGCCAACTTACTTGACCCTTGAGTTTTTTGTCAGGGTATGACTGTCAGAGTAAAGAGTACTTTGTTCCTAGCTTGAGGGGATGCACTGTTGTTTTCAGAGCTATTTCTATACAGCCAGCTCTGCCACACCAGCACTCCTCCTTCCCCAAGAACCACCAACCCAGACCTGACTCAGATCTTAAGCAGGCTCTGCACTCCTGCTCTGATCTGCTACTTAATTCCTCCTACCAGGTGGGCCTGGGGCCAGAAGCAACTGCAGCTGTAGTTCTATAGCTGTACCACCTCTGCTGCTCCTGGGGCAGTGGCTGAACCCATAAACTCCTTTCACTCCCTGCAGCTTTTTGCCACTATCCTTCTCTGTTGTCTTTGGTGTTTGTGGGTTGAGAAGTCTGGTAACTGCACAGCTCACTGATTCAGGGCGCTAGGGCCTGTTTCGCCCATTTCCTGGTCTGGTTGGTCCTGCTGCCACACACGCTGGGCTCTGCTCCCCTCAGCTCCCAGCACTGTGCACGATAGACCTCACCCAGCAACCATCCAGGCTGTCCTGGCCTGTAGCCCTGCTTCTCTCTGCTATTTTGTGGGTTCTGCAGTTCTAGAATTTGTTCAGAGCCATTTTTTATAGGTTTTTGGAGGGACTTGGTGGGGAGCTCATGCTAGTCCCTGCTTTCCAGCTGCCATCTTGGCTCAGAATTGACGTTATCTTTAAGAAACATTTATTATGCACTTGTAATATGAATGTCCCTGTACTCGGCACAGAGAAAAATACAAAGATGAATGGTAATCTCTGCCCTCAAGGAGCTCACAGTCTTATTGAGGAGAGAGATCACAAACATAAGTAATTCTAATACAAAATAGAAAGTGATGAGTGTGGCAAGGAGGCCCATCTTAGTGTTGTGGGAGTTCTGAGGAAGGGGAGATCATTTCTTCGTGGAGCTAGAGGTGGAGAATCAAGAAAGGCTTCAGAAAAAAAAGGCATTTGGAGCTAGGCATGGTGGTACATGATTACAGTCAGTTCCTGCTACTGGGGGAGACTGCTGCTGTACCCCTCAAGCTTGGCAGTTCTGAGTTGCAGTAGGGCTCAAAGCTAATTGGATGTCAGTACTCAGTTCAGCACCAGTACTAACCCCTGCGCATGGGGCCCACCACACTGTCTAAGCAAGGGAGAATCCGAGCTGGCCTGAAATGGAGTGGTCGAAGCTCTGGAACCAATCTGGAACCAATCAGTGTTGGGATGGGGTCTGAGAGTTCTTGTAATGGTGTTTCCAGACTGGGGGAGAGAGGGAGAACCCAGATTCCAAAAAGAAAGTTATTTAAGCCAGTCCTTGATGTCTCAGTAGAGTTGATTTTTTTTCTTTTACATTTTTGCTAAAAATCTTTTGTTTTCACATCACTTTTATTTTCCATTCTATCCTTCTCCCCCTCCCACCCAGAAAACCATCCCTTGTGACAAAGAATAAAATAGAAAAACCAAAAAAGCAATTCAGCAAAACTAATCAACATGTCAGCTAAGTCCAACAATGTATGCCAGTGTTTCACCCTGGGTAGGATTTCAACAGGCAAGCCATCCTAGCAGAGGGGATGGCTGGGCAGGAATTTAATTCAATTCAAAAAAAAGAGAATCAATAAATACCTTTGCCTGGCCTGAAGCCAGAGTTAGGCTTTACTCCTCAGCTTTTCCCACACATTCATTAAAGAATCAATAAATGGCCATGCTAGATGCAGCCTGACAATATTTTGTAGCTAACCAAGTCTTGTAAAATCCCTGCCCCCTTTCTCCCCCTTCCCTATTCCTTTACAAGGTGACCTGAAGAAACTCTCTAAAGGTACTTTGAAAACAAATTTAAAACCACAAACCCTCTTCCCTTTTCTCGAGTGAAAAATGTTGCCTATTTTAGAGCTATCACAGAAGGAATCTCTGCTACCTGGAGGGAATCACCCTTGGCATACCCAGGGCATGACAATTAATATCTCTGAGAGAGAGAGGTCTGACTTTGTCACTCCCCAGCAGAGTTATAATTTGAGGCATGGTGATGGCGTCTAGGACTCTGGACCATGTGGACCCAATTTAGAGGGCCCTGAGATCCCTGATCTGGGGCTTTCTTACTTCCTTCCCTCTCCCCTCTCTCCCAGATTGTACTTTAGGTGGGCTTCCACCTTCTTGGCTTCACCATATGGTATAGCATTCTTATTCTGGGGCATGCTTCCTCCTTCTGGCTTCCCCCTCCCTCTCTCCTTCCCTTCTCTGCCTTGCTTCTAATACTACTTGCTTAGTCTCAGCCAGTCCCCTGGCAACTCAGAAACCAACTCATAGTGTTCCATAGTGCACTTCCTTACCCAGGGAAGTCATTCCAACTCTCTACTTGCTCCAAGAGAAAAAATCAAAGTTACAGCTATTTCCCTGCTCAAAAATCTTCAGTAGCTCCCCATTCCATCTGTCAAGGATAAGATCTAAAATCTCAAACCTGCCTTTCCAGATTTCTTTCACATTACTACCCTTTGTACATTCCATGTTCCAATTAAACTGGCCTTCTAGCTACTCTGAGTGGTCAACTGATAGAGCATCTCCATGTCTTTGCACAGGCTCAACCCTATTCTTGGAATGCCTTCCCTCCTCACCTCTGTGCCTCAGTTCAGGTACCACCTCCTATTCAAAGCCTTTCCCAATACTCACATTTTTTTAGTTCTCTCTTTTAATTCAAATTATTTAAAATAATTAATTGATGAACATTATTAAGTGCCTTCATAGGCACCGAGAATGCAAATACAAAAGTTAAGTAGTCCTTGGCTCCAGTGACCTTTCATTCTAGTATGAGATATACCACATGCACATACATACATGCATACCTATTTACCTATGCATACCCATATATGTTATATATATACACATCCATATACATGCATATACTAATATATAAAAGGTAAATTTGGGGGTGGAGCATGACTCTAGCATTTGGCCAAATCAGAAAAGACTTCATGAAAGAGGTGGCAAAGTTTTGAAGGAAGCAGGGATTTTAAGAGATGGAGATGAGGTGGGAGTGCATTTCAGACACAGGGGACATATGTACATACATCCAGCAGGAAAGTAGAAAGTCAAGAGATAGAGTGTGAGTAAAAAGAAGGCCAGTTGACTAGATGGTAGAAGTAGGAAGGGCAATCATCTCATGTTTTGCCATCTACACAAATTCTATATCCTCCTAGAACAATGTAAACTAAGCAAAAACAGGGATTATTATTCATTTTTGTCTTTGTATTACCAGAGCCCAAAACAGGGACTTACCCATCATAAATGCTTAATAAATGTCAGGTTGGAAGGGGATTGTACTTGGTCAGCCTGGGCCAGGTGCAGTAATGGGAGCTGGCCCCTGTTTGCTAGTGCAGTGAGCCCAAAGGCTACAGGTTGAGAAGCAACAAACCTGAAAATCCTTTTGCCTGACAAGAAGCTAAATTGGAGTTCACCTCCTCATATTTCCTCACAGGTTAATTTCACCCATCCATCCATCCATCCATCCATCCTTCCAACCCTTCATTCATCCATCCATCCATCCACCTATCCATGCAATCCTTCATTCATTCATTTAGTATTCATTCTTCATTCTCTGTGCTGTATTTGGAGAAACGGAAGTGAATAAGACACATTCTTGCCCTCAAAAAGCTTAGAGTCAAAAGAAGAAAAGACATGGGCCCTGAATAAATAAATAGCAAATTAGCACATGACAAGGCTATAAGGGGAGGGTAAAGTGCTATGAGATCAGATGATTATTAACCTGACCTTCTCAGGCCCTTTGGCCACTCACTGACTATTCAACAGAGACTCCACTGTGTTGGTCTCCCCTCCTACACTCCTCCATGTACCTGGGCATAGCATTGAGTGACATATGATCTAGTTAAATAAAAAAGAAGGAAATCATGAGCAAGCTCGTGGGTCACTTTCTTTTCTCAAGGTCACTAATCCCCATGGAGGAAATTGAAAGTCTAGAGGAGACTCTGAATAGGTAAAGTATTCAATAGGATTACTGTGGGCAGAGAGCAAGAGATTTCCTGCTGAAACCAAATTAATCTGTACTTAAGGATTAGGTTCCTACTAGAGCTGCATGAGGTTTTGCTAGTCAAGTGTCTGAGAGCACCTGGGCTCTCAGGAGAAAGGAGCGAGCTCAGGTCGGTTCCCTTCCTCCTCATAGCCCCAGTTCTGCAAGGTACATGCTAAAATTCAAATTCAGCTACTATTGGTTTTAATCAGCATGGTTTTTTTTTCTTAACCAGGTCACTTTGTAGTAGTTAAGGGTAAAATTGAGGCTTATGCAATAAATAAATGACACGACCCAAGATGATGAGTAGAAACATTTTCATGATGTTTACATTTAAATCAGAAAATCTACCGAGAATCCTTGAGGAGAGGAGCAGGGAACTACAGCCTCACCAGGAACACTCCTGCTGAGCAGCACACTGGAGAACCAGAAGCCAAAAGGGAAAAGAATGCCTTCCATTACTTCCCCAGAAGTTCTACAGAAGAACAGGGAGGCAGCGTACCAGAGGAGAAGGAATACTGGCTGTGGAATCAGAGGACCTGGGTTCAAAACTCCCCTCTGATGCGCCCTGCTTTAGATAAGCCACTTCACCTAGCTGAGGGCGGTGGTCCCTCCCAGCTCTATGTCTATGAGCCAGTGAATAAAATGGTAACAAACTGAAAGCAATTTGAAGCAAGAACCTTCGCATCTCTAGAAGTCAGATTTCATCCACTTGTCTCACCTCAGGATTATATTCCAATTGCTGGTTACTTTCTTCTGAACATCTAACCACTCTCTGTCACTGGACAATTGCGTAAGTCCACCACATTGAATTGCCCTTATTTTTTCCTGTGAATTGCTGATAGAATCTTTCCTTTAGATATGTTTAAGGCAGTGTGCCACAGCAAAACAGAGGGAGTTTGGTCTTGGAGCCAGGACAACCTGGATTCAAACACATATGGGCTATGAGACCCTAGGCAAATTACTTAACCCCTCAGTGCACTGAGCAATTAACACTCTAAGATTCTAAGTTACGGAGAAGGTGCCAACCTGCCCTGGTGAAAAAAAAAGGGGGAGGGATTCCTCAACTAGTAGTTGTCTATACCTGGGAGATCACAGGTCCAGGCCCTACCGATATGTCTATCTCTCCACTACAGAAGTCGTTGGGCCTTGTATTCCACAGCCCAATCACTCTAAGAATCTGTTAAGATATCAATGGTCTCTTGAATATTTTAGGAGTTTCAGCCACCCTATGAACTTCCCACCCACAGACTTTTGACCTCACAAAACCTACCAAAATGGCCATGTTCCTGCCATAGCTCTGGGCGAGGGTGATCCAAGGTGATTTATTGAAGTGAACTCAGTTTCTTTTTTTGTGACTCTCCATCCCTCTACAATTGTTTGTATTTGGGAGAGCTGATAAAATCAAAGATTGTGGAACAATGAATGTTTACTCAAGGCTCTGCTGCAGGCTGGCTCCAGACCTCATCTTGGATCCCACTGGGAAGAACTCAACTACTCAAAAGGGGCAAGGCGCTGAAATTTGCATTTTCCCAGTCACTACTTTTTAAGCTCCTCTCCAAACATTGAAGGGAGAAGAGAGGGTCAGCAGCGGCTGAAACATTCCGCTACAGTTCTGATTTCCTGGCTGTCTATTGATTTAAATAAGATATCGTCTCCCAAGCTCACTCTATTTACCAAGAGTTGAAATAATTGTAGCGCCTGGTCCCTGGTAAATAACTAAGGAAGCACCTTCAGTTGCTGTCTTTCTTAGTTGGGGACGGGGGCGGGGGGGTGTAGAGGCCCACTTAATGTAGTCTCTTATTTCTCCTGGATTTAAAGGCGGACATTGCAGAGAGAGGAGATGGTCCCTTTATTATCGTCTGTATTGGCAAAGTCTATTAGCACCTAGTGAGTTTCCGTTAATTACCTGAGTGATTAATGCTTGTCTACCATTGGAGATAAATCAGTTCCTTGTATTTGGGAGAGTAGGGCAGCTAGATATCACAGTGGATAGAGCACCAGGCCTGGAATGGGGAGGACCTGAGTTCAAATTTAGCCTTGGACACTTACTAACTCTGTGACCCTGGGCAAGTCCCTTCACCTTGTTTGCCTCAGTTTCCTCATCTGTAAAATGAGCTGGAGAAGGAAATGGCAAACCAGTCCAGTATCTTTGTCAGAAATGACTGAACAACAACAACACTTGGGAAATAAAGTCAGGGCTCGTAAATTCATAGACTGAGGGCAGGAAGAGGTACCAGTAGCTTTTTAGTCTAACTCTACTTTACAGTTAAGGACACTGAGGCCTCAGGAGGATGAGATTTGCCTATGGTCATGCAGGGGGCAGCATCAGCAGTGGGATTGGAGCCCAGGGTCCCTGACCCCCCAGCTGGCATTCTTTACACTGCATTAGGACACAGGATCACAGCTCTCAAGCTGGAAGGGACCTCAGAAACCTTCTAGCACAATCCTCTCATTTTGCAAATGAGGAAACTGAGGCCCATGGAACTGAAGTGACTTACCCAAGGTCACAATGACAGTAAGTATCTGAGATAGGACTTGAACCAGTTCCTAAGTCCACAGAGAAGGGACCTCAGAGGTCATCTAGTCCAACTCCCTTATCTTATAGCTGAGGAAATGGAGATCCAGAGAGCTTGATACTTATTCAAAAAATCTCATAGACAGTGAACCTCAGAGGCAGGATTTGAATCCAGGCCTTCTGAATGAGAGTCTGCATGACATAGAGGATAGAAAACTGGCCTTAGAACCAGAGCAGATCTGGGTTCAAGTCTTATTTCTGGCACACACTGGCTGTGTGATGTTGGGTTATTCCTTTGAAGATTCAGTGCTCTCTATAGTTCTCAAAAGCTCAAACTAAACTGTGCGAAAGGTGCTGGCCTACAATTGGCAGGTGTTTCCTCATATGGTGGTTCCTTATAGCAAGGATCCCAGAGAGCTAGTCTTTACACCTCTGACTCCAGAGACAATGCTTTTTCTTCTAAGCTTGCAAAGGGTGTTTGAATACAGTAGTTCACTTTAAATTTACTACAATTTAGAGCCAGAAGAGACCAGAGAAATCATTTGCTCCAACTCTCTCCTTTTATAGATGAGTAAACTGAGGCCAGAGATTAGAAGTGATATGATCAAGGTCATAGAGGGAGTGAGCATTAGAGCCCAGGACCAAGACTCAAGACTCCCGATTCCCATTTTCCTCTTTCCTAAGAGAAGTCCAGTCTTCTTTTTTCTTGGGCTCAGCAAGAAGCCACAAACTTAGAAGCTCTCAGAGACACCACCTAACTTAAACCACACAGAATCTGCCTTTCTCAAGCATCATTGAATTAGACCTCCCTCCTCTGCCACCCCCATGAGCCAAAATTCAACTTCTTGCTCTCAGCATAACCTGCCATTTTCTTTTCTGTATCCTAGAACATCTGGTGGCCAGTTGCTGAGTGATGCTAATTAGCATTAAAATTTCCCCAATTCTCCTCCCCCCATCCCTTACTCCCACACACACACCTGGCAAATCTCCAGATTTTCTGCCTCATCAAATTACCTTCCCGTGGCTGACCAGACCACCTGGAAAGACCAGAGAAGAATGATTCACCTGAAAGGTGTAACTCTTCCCATGCTAGCCTCAATATACCCCTGACCTTTGCACCTGCAGGATGATTAGTCAGTGTTGAATCTCAGGTTGGGAGATAAAGACCTGTGATGGACTTAACACCAATAATCAACCAATTAATGCTCTTAATTTTTCTTTCCCTCTCTGCTTTTTCTTCCTCCTTCCTACCATCATATGTTATTATCTGTAAAAGTTGATCGATGGCCCCAAAGGACCATCTTTCTCTGTCTTTGTACTAAGGAGCAAGACAGGAAAATATAGGGCTTGATACTTTGGTACCTCTTGGCCAGGTAACATGGGATAGGTGGCTTCCCTTCCCTCTGGATCTTGCCAACTTTACAGGTTGTTGTGAGGAGTGGATGAGCTAATGAAGGGTAAACACTTTTAAAACTGACCCATTGCACCCTCAGAAAATAAAAGCAGAGCCTATATTTGCATCATCTTTGATCCCCTCAGGCCTGGGATTAATGCAGGCAACTAGGTAGTTCAGTGAACAGAGTTCTGGACCTGGAGTCAGGAAGCCCTGTGTTCAAATTTGATCTCATAAACATTAGCTGTGCAAGCCATGTGTAAACCGTGCTTTCCTCCGTCTTTTCAACTGTAAAATGGGGACAAAAAGGCACCCAGGATTATTGTAAGGGTCAAATCACATAATATTTGTAAAGCACTTTTGCAAATCTTAAAGCATGATATAAATGCCAGTTATTATAGCATGACTAGATGAGATAAAAGATAACACATTTAGAGCTATAAGGGATATAGAAGACTAGTCCTATCCCTCAATTTTCAAATGAGGAAACTGAAGCCCAGAGTGGTTATAATACTAACTACCATTTTTTAAGTGCCCACTGTGTATTAGACACTGAGCTAAGAGCTTTACAAATATCATCTCATTTTATCCTCACCATAACTCCTGGAAGGTAGGTGCTATTATCACCCTCATTTATACATGTGTCTTGCCCAGGGTCACATGACTAGTAAGTATTTGATGCTGGATTTGAACTCAGGTCTTCCTAAATTCCAGGCTAGGCATTTGGCACTACCTAGCTCTCTAGGTTATGTGACTTAATGGAGCTCACATAGGTAACAAAAGGCAGAGCTGGGGTTCAAGCTCAGATTCTAAGACTTCAAGCTCCTTCCATTGAACTCCATTGCCTTGCCCAAGGTCACACAATTAGCAAATAGCAGGGGAAGGGATTTGAATTCAGTTCCTCTCACTTCAATTCCAGTGTTCTTTCCCATTGTACCATCGGAAAGATCTTTATCCAAAGACTCTTTAGGTGTTTTTTGTTTGTTTGCTTGCTTGCTTGCTTTTTTACTATTTGACTTGAGTAAATGAAACTCCCAGCACCTTGGATAGATTATCAATGGAGGATGTGACTAAAACCCTGGAGCCTGAGTCAAAGTTTTTGAGTGGCTTTGCTACTCACCATATTGAGACATTGAGCAAATCATTTAGCCTCTCTGGGCCTCAGTTTCCTCATCTGTAAAAAAGTGGGAGGAGCAAAGGGGGCTGAACTAAAGGATCTCTAAGATTCCTTCCAGTTCTTAGTGCTCTGACTCTATGATTTACCGAAAGACATGAACACATAAGATGAGACGACAAGGAGTGTCCAGTACCTATACCATGTGAATCATAGAGCCTTTTAAGAAACTGTGCAAACAAGGCTGCTGACAGCCTTTTCCACCTGTAATCACCTCTGGTTTCAGGTCAAAGGGATCATATTGGCAACATCCCCCACTCCCTTCACATAGCTAGCAATGACAAAGTCATGGGGGCAGTAAAAGGCAAATTCTGTCCTTTCTGGCCCCCCAAAACTATAGAATCGATTATTCAGGCTTCCTATACATTAGTTAATGAAGTCACTAGCCCAAGGTCGCACAGCCTGTTCAGTTCATTTAAACTAAACTTTCTATTCATGGTAGAATATAAGCTTCCTGAGGGAAGGCATTATTTCATTGTTTGCTTTTGCATCCACAGTGCCAAGAATAGCTCCTGGCACATACCAATCACTTAATAAATATGTATTGATTGACTGATGGTGATAGACTGCATCTGAAAACTCCCTACCAGGGAAACTGTCCTTGCTCCCTCCCAGCCACCAACCTCATCCAAAATTGTGGCTAAAATGGAAATCCATGCATCAAAAGGCTGTAAATTTAGAGCTTGAAGGGACCTTGACTGTCATCTAGTCCTGCCCTCTCTTCATTTTTCCGATGAGAAAACTGGGGCCCAGAGACTTATTTCAGGTCACTTGCAGGGCAGGCTGGGATTCAAAACCTATGTCCTCTGGTTCTGACTCCAAAACCGACATCCTCTTTCTGCTGTGCTTTTATTTATTTATTTTTGGTGCCTCTAAGTGAATTTAGAATTCATGAATGTATGGGAATGATTAGATTAGAAATCATTTAAATCAAGTGTCATGTGCTTTGTGCCAATCTTCATTCTCCTCTGATAGGGGATTCATTGGAATGGTCACAGTAACACGCTTTCACCACTTGTCCTAATAGCACGTCTGTGACTACCGATATCATACCCTTGAAGCACAAGAGCAAATTGAGACCCTGTTGAGAGTAGAGAAAAAGCCTCAAGTAACAGTCCTGTGTCCTTAATAGAGCAGACTTAGAACTTTTGACTGTTCCAGGAAGAAGTCAGCAGGGTCAAAAGTAGAAAGACCTCATTATAGAGCTTTAAATTATATTCTGGGATCCAGTTTTGAATTAAATCACAGGGAATAACATTTAGAATATGCCACTTCCAAACATCCCTGACGTTTATAATTCTTGGGAAAAACAGAATAAAATATTGAAATAGGAATTTCAGTTAAGTTTTATTTGCTCCTGCCTTTGTTCCAGCAGGGTTTCCTGAGAATACTTGGGAATCGTGAAGAATCCTGTAGAGAGTCCAGGTGGTCGACAAAGGTTATCTTCCTACCCTGCTGTGTCTTTTGCAAAATCAAAAAACTCCTTCCCTATAACCTCTCCTTCTGATTGTGGCAGATGCCAACTCTTTTCACAGAGTGGCTGAAATGCAGGTTGGGGGATGGGGAAGAGGATGACAATTGGCATTAGGTTGGAAGGAGTCAGGAGTGAGATTTAGAAGAAACACGTATCAGATTAGTCTTCGCATCAATGCCAGAGCTGTAAGATATCTTACAGACCGTTGTGTCCATCACCCTCATTTTATATACGGGCAAACTGAGGGCCAGGGGTAACATGGCTTGACCGCAGTGAGACAATTGGGATTAGATCCCGTTCCCTGACTCCCAGTCCAAGGTACTTTCCATTAGAATGTGGCATTTCCTTCAGTCAAGGATTTCTCCTGATTCTTCCTGAGGAGAAACCACTCAGATTCTTCTTTCTCTAATAAATGCACATATCTCTGACCTCAAAAGACCATACCAAGTAAGAAAGTGCTGCTCTTGCATTTCCTATTAATGTGCCTACTGGGAACTGGGCCTTCCTTGCTTACCTGCTGCAATCCATCTCTTTGTTACACACAAGCTGCCCTGCAACCAGGGTTGGTAATTACCTTCAATGCTTTCTTGACATTACTTAAAGCAGATTTCCTTCTGCAACCTGTGGCAGAAAAAAAGGGGAGGCTCAGCACTTAGTCTCACCTGGTTTTCCAAGTCCTTGGCATCTCTTTTATGCCCTTATGTTCTATTTTCTATTATAGTTATTGAGGAATTCCCTGAACAACTTGATGAGTTCATAGGGTGGTAAGCTTTTGTTTGCAATTTTGATTTTATCTTCCCACTGAGGGTATGGACATATTCCTCGGCACCTCCTAGAGTAGATATTTAACTGATGGGGAATGGATTCTGTGATTCTGTGAACTGATTGGCTCAGACTCTTGTGGGATGAGATACCTTTTTATAATGGCCTATTAAAGGAAAATAAAAGACCTATGGGCCCTTTTTTATCCATTTCATATTATCAATGAGACCCTGAGAGAAAAGCAGCACTAAAGAGAATCTGGGCCCAGAGATGTGGTAGAAGGAATTCACGATGGCTGCCCTGGGGCTGAGGTACCCGGTTGAGACACACATACTTTCTTCTAGTCAACATAGGAGGAGAGTTCCTAAACTATAAGGCCCTGGTTTCAGCCTTAAATAGGTAGAGTTATCACCTCCCAGTCATGTGGCCTCTATGGAGAGAGGAAACAAGTTTTGTTTTTTTGAGAAATTTCAAGAACTCTTGAACTCTAGGCTCCTAGATAGAGGAAGGGGCAGTTTCTGGACAGTACTGAGTACCTAAAGGCCAGACTAAGGAGTAGATTTCTTGGGCAGTATACTCTAAGAACTTAGCATTCTAATGAGAGAAGGGGTATTTCCTGAGCATTTCTGGCCTTTTAGAGAGAGAGATTTGTGCATTTGGCCTCAGAAAACTGAAATATGGGAGAACAAGGTATTTGGCCTTTTCCCACCTCTTTTGCCATGAATTATTTGGATGGAGCTGGTCTAATAGCTCTCTAGAAAAACCCAAGTTTGCTTTCTTTCTTGGGAAGTGCATTCCCCCAGCGTATTACTCTAAGGCTGAATGCCAGTATAGCTCTTGGGGAGTGGAAGAGGGGCTCATCAGAATGTCGGTAGTATGTTTCCCTCTTCTAGCAACTCAAAGTTCATTTCCAGCCCAAAGAGAATCCATAACACAGGATGGTATTGTGAATTTTTTGACATTTAGACCCTGGACAAAGGTGAGATGCACCAAAGAGTGAGAATAATATTGATTGTTTATAAGTTACTGTATTTCTTATATTAAAAAATTTGGAGTATAATAAAGGCTGTCCTCTACTGAATATATGCATTGTTATTTTAAGCATTTGGATGGGATCTAGGGACCCTGTTAGCCATATCAATAGAGTGCTACATACAAATTATATTCTGAGAAATCCCAGAGAGAACTCTGGATGCAGGCAACACAAGCCAAAAAGATTTGATTTGGAGAGTTGCCCTCTCCCTGGTGCTGGTCCATGAGTTAAATAGTCATTTATTCCTGTGTCATTTAGTCTAATTAAATTTAGAAAGCATTTATTAAGCACCTACAAAGTACAAGTACAAGGCACTATCTTAGGCACTGGGAATACAGACAAAAATGAAACAATTTTTTCTACCCTCTAGGAGACAAATTCTACCAAGGAGATAGAATATGTACACAGATAAATAAATACAAAATGTTCCCAAAGCAAATGCAAAGTAACTTCTGTGCTATATTCACCATATACTCTGTAAGTTATAGGAAAACAAGGACTATGCCTTATTTATCTGGGTATTCCTCAAGCACTGCATACAATGCCATGGACATAATCATTTTGACCAAGTTCTAGTTAAGAAATTCAATGCAAAAAATTCCTATTAAATTTTATCCCATTCTTGGAGAGGTTTCGCCTAAGGAGGTACAGAGCCTTAGGGCAAATCACACTAGACATCACCTTCCTCTTCCCCACCCTCCCCCACACACACATCCCTTGTGTACAGCTGAAATCTGTATTTAACCAGACTATGATCTCCCTAAGGGCAGGGGCTGGGTCTTTGTTTCTCTCTTTCCCCCTCCCTGCCCGCTCCCCCCCTGCCCCAGTCTCTAGCACTTATTAAGAAGAAGGAAATTGCCCCAGAGGCCCATAGATGATAGTAAGAAGGACCTGGGCAGTATGGAGCAAATTTTAAAGTCGATGTAGTGACTGAGTGATGGCAGCCAAAGGTTCAAGTCTGAAAGTGCCAATGGGGAACAAGAAACATGCCAACTCTTTCTCCTGACCCTGTGTGTGCAAGGGTCGGAGAATAGGAGGATGCCTTGAAGAGGGTGCCAACAGGTGTACTCTCTGCAGGAGAAAGCTAAGTTTTAGTGAACATCCAAAGATGGAAGGAATAGGAGAGGAAGAGGGCTGAGATCATAGGATCATAGATAAGGAGCTAGAAGGAACTTCAGAGGTAATTGAATTCAGCAGCCTCATTTTATTGGTGAGAAAATTGAAGTCTAGAGAAGGGAAGAGAAGTGCCCAAGGTCACACAGATATGAGTCAGGATTTGAACTCAGTTCCTCTGACTCTAAAACAAGGGATCTTTTTATTGCTCCCAAACAGAAGAAAGCTATTGCCAGGCACCACAAAAAGGGACTAGTAAAAGGCTAGGACTGAGTTTGATGAGGAAGAAGAGGAGGAAGAAGGTCATTAGTGGCAAGGTACATTCACTAAGGATGCCCCTCACTGAACCCACATTGATTCTGGGTATCCATCTTGGTGTGGACCCACAGGTCAGGCAGCTTACTCTGTGTGTTTGGGGGTGAGGGGATAGTGCAGCTTGCCCACCCTACTGGGAAAGCACACGGAGAGAGGATATGACAGTTTCAAGACCCCAAGTGGTTATAGTTTGCAGGTTGAAAGCGGGTCCACATATGCAGTCCAGCAGCTGGTGCTCAGAGGCAAGAAATACCTTCCTCTAGGGGAATAAACAGGTTCCCTAGTTAAGGATTCTAGCACCTGGGACATAGCACTGTTCACCTTATGCTAGTTCTGGCTCTGATCATTGAATTCCAGAACTGGAAAGAATCTCAGAGGTGATCTAATCCAGTATCTCACCCGATTTAGGAATCCCTTTCACAGTGGTACAGACAGGTGGTAACCCAGCCTCTACTAGGACATCTTAACAATTACAGCTACCCAATAATGGAATGACAGTGAGCCTATCAGCAACACGGCAGGTCTAATTGTTAAGGGCGGCTAGGTAGTGGAGTGGATGGAGCATGGGACCTGGAGTCTCGAAGACCGAAGTTCAAATCTAACCTCAGACACTTACTAGCTACGTGACCCTGGGCAAGTCACTTAATCCCTGTTTGCCTCAGCTTTCTCATCTGTAAAATGAAATAGCAGACCACTCCAGTATTCTTGCAAAGAAAACCCCAAATGGGGTCACAAAAAGTTAGATGTGACTGAAACAACAGAACAACAAAAATTGTTAAAATATTCTTCATATGCATAGGGTCATCAATTTGGAGTTAGATGGGACCTCAGAGTCACCTCATCCAACTCCTTTATTTTATAGAAGAGAAAATTGAGGGCCAGAGAGGTTCAAAAGTCACAGAAGTGAGTGAGTAGCCAATTCAAACCCAGGTCCTCTGAATCCAAATCTCCTTCCACAATGACTCTGTGCTTGAATGTCTCCACTGATGGGAACTTAAGACCTAGGGGGTCACACACAATTATTGGACAGCTCCAAGTACTAGAAAGTCCCTTATATTGAGGAAAACCCTGTCTCCCAGCCATCAGTCCTTGTTAAACCCTCTGCAGTCACATTGTCTAACCTCTCTTCCACATGATGGTCCTTCAGATATTATTGAAAGTAAATGAGAATGACATCCTCCAAGCATAGCTGCATTTTGTAATGCCTATGAAAGGTGAGAGTATTCATTATCCATTTATCTTTGCAAGGAGACACCATGGGGATTATGTAATTAAACTGCGTACATGAAGTTGCCATAGACTTCTTGTCCAACTTAGGTACTCATCATCTGGCAAAAGTGGGTCACACACTTGACTCCCCCTAGTTTTTGAACTTTTGCAAAAAAAAATTCTGATGAATCTTGTCCAAGTGAGCTCAAGGAGCAATGGTGAACTTTTCTCAGCTTTATGATCAGCACATTTCTGTAACAAAATACAAACCTGGAGGAAGAGGTTCTTGTATTTTTCCTTGTCACTTTTAGACACCAAATTTCTCCCTATCTTCTGAGTTCTGTTGGTGGTTTGTTGGTGGAGAATTTAAAATCATAGAAACATAATGCCACACCTAGAAGGTACCTTAGATCACCTAGTTTAAGCCTCTTATTTTACAGAAAAGGGAACTGAGGGCCACATCAAGGTAAATGACTTGGCAAAGATCACACAGTCAACTTATGATACTTAGGATTAGGACATAGGTCAACTGGCTCCCAGTCCTGAACTCTATGTGAATAAATGAATGAATGGAAACAGCATTTATTAAATTCTTACTATGTGCAAAGCACTGTACCTTTAAACAGTGATGATACAAATAGAAAAACTAAGACAGTCCCTGCTCTCAAGGATTTCACCTCCTAATGGGGGCGATACCATATAAAGGTGTTTTTATTTGCAAATGAAGTGGTGATGCTCCATGGTCCTGAGCTGCAATGGCCAAAGCAAATGATAATACATCTTCTTTAATGTCTTTTCCATTGATAAAATCAGATCTGTTTCTGATGTTGAACCGTTTGGCAGTACCAAGGATTTTGTCGATGGGAACTGTCTTTCCCGAGTCTTCACGAGCTGTGGCTGCTGAGGAGGTTGGGGCTGAATGAAGCACCTGTGGAAGCAGCTAGTTCTAAGGGCTGCTCCCCTGATGGATGGTGGCTTCAGGAGCTGGGCTGATTGCAATCGAGAGAGTGTTCTGTGGGGTGCTGCTTTTCCTGGAGTCATTGGCCCTGGGGTCCTGAGCTATCTTCACTGGGGTCTGATGAGAGGTGATGGTAGAAGTGATGGGGATGGTTTAACCTGCCTGGCATATGCCCCCTCCTGTCTCTCCCTTAGGCTGACTTGCTGCTTCAGCTAGGCTATCTTGTGTGCCCCATTGGTGACAGATGGTAGTGGGTGGAGTGGGGTTGGTGGGCTCCTTCTCTATTATGCCACTCTGACTGTCACCATGTAGGCTGTGTGGAGCCCCTCCAATGAAGCAGTGTTCTAAAAGAGCCCTTGAAGCCTTAAAGGGTCCATGAGTTCTTCTACGACAACATGTGAGATGCCCTTTCTCTGCCACACCTCCTGGATCTGGGTGTAGGGGATATCTCAGGTGAGGACTTTTGCCAAAGTGTTTACATATATCATCCCATTTGATCCTCATAACAGTTCTATGAGGCAGGTGCTGTTGTTATCCATGTTTTACAGGTGAGTAAACTGAAGCACAGAAGGGTTAAATAATTTGTCCAGGGTTTAGTAATAACAATAAGAATAATAAGAAGTCAGTATTTGAGGGAGGATTTGAACCCAGGTACTCCCAATTCCAACTCTAGAAGTCTCTACATCCCTTGGGGTCTCTGTTGTCCAATGGTCTTCCCTAGTGGGAATTTTGAGGGCTGTGGGGAATCTGGGTCCAAATGCCTCCCAGTCTTGTCCCACTCCCAATCCCTTGTGCTCAGATATGCAGCAGGGAATGCCTCGGACTAGGATATATGATTACCTCTGTGGAGGGTGACTGGACCAAGGAGAAAAAAATCAATAAAGTCAGAGGAGACAGCGACTGCCTTAGAGCTCAGCGATATTGAAAACATGCCAACCAAAGTCTCCTGAAGGAACACACAAGAAGCCTGCTATTGATTTCCCTTCCCTGCAATGTTCCCTGCCACACCATGTTCCCTGCCACACCGCAATGGGACCCTGAGTCCCAGAGACGATAGGACCTGACACGATTTTTCCATTCTCCTCCACGTTGCATTGGAAGGTGGAGATCGGCCCTCTCTCTCTGTTCGGCTAACAAGCAGCTCAGGTGTTGCCTGGCCTGGGAAAAGGATTGCCCTTCAGGGACAGAGGTTGAATTAGCTCCTGTGTCAGTTCCAATGGGAATTCAACACCAAGTCCAGCTTTTGAGTCTTCAAGGGATAAAGAATTAATGTGACCATTGGTGCTGTCTTGCTGTGAGCTGTCCCTTGGCCACCTCCCCAAGCTCTCAGCCCATTCTGCCCTGGGACTTAGGGAAGCCAACAGCCCCCTGGAGGGTATTGTGTTTCCACCTGTCTGTTTCCACCTGGACCTCTTTGGGTGGGGCCACTGCCTCACCACTCAGGAGCATGACATTTCAAAACCATACAGGAAATGAGGGCGATTATTTTTTACTTCCCCACAAACAGTCAGTGCTTCTGGCCTTGGTGACAATTTATTAAACCCTTATACTATCCCAGATAAATGGAACAGCTGAGTCATTTTGTGCATGGAAGCCCTGGGGACACAA
Source organism: Trichosurus vulpecula (assembly GCF_011100635.1). Classification (NCBI taxonomy): domain Eukaryota; kingdom Metazoa; phylum Chordata; class Mammalia; order Diprotodontia; family Phalangeridae; genus Trichosurus; species Trichosurus vulpecula. The sequence continues at coordinate 170,548,941 of NC_050575.1, read as the reverse complement.
ACCAAGGTGGCCCTTTCAAAACCACGAAGGAAGTTCGCTTTGTCAAAACCTCAAGAGTGGTGCTCAAAGGGCTCCCCAAGGAGAACCTTTGCATGGATAGAATAAAGCTTGGTCCCCACCTGTCGTCATGGCAATTGGGAACACAGCCTGTTCATCCTGCCCCAGGCCATCAGGCAGAAGAAACGCAGCCTTTCTTTACTACTTCTTAAGATCAGTTGAAAGGTGCCTCTCAGACTCCCCAATCCAGTACATCGCAAGGTGAAAATTTCTAGCTGTTGCCCCCAAATCCCTAAAAATAGATTTAATGGAAAGGGGGAAAGACCACATCTTAAGTCAATCAACTATTATTTATTGATCACACAGTGATGCAGTGAGCAGAAAAAACTTTGTCTTCTGATGCCTGCTCTCAGCTCTCTGCTTATTTCTTTTTTATTCTCCCTTGGGACCTATGGTGTGGAGGAATTCCTGGTGAAGACACTATCCACCAATGAAGATCATCAATTACTCTTCCAATTAGTCTAAGTTCCAGTTGTCTGGGTCATGGAGATGGGAATGAGCAGCCCAGTATTCCAATGGCAGCATGGGTCAGAGGTCAGAGGTCAGAGGTGGTGGCTAACCTCGGCCTTCAAGACTCTCAGGCCAGCTCTGCGTCTTCAATGTGATGCTCCTACTCTCTCTGTTCTCATTACTCCGAGTAACCCTAGTTATTACCCTGGGCCTGAGTTCACTGGTCCACAAAATGTCGAGCTTGGACTAGAATCACAGGCCTTTAGAGCTGGAAGGGACCTTAGTGATGATTTCGTCTCATCCTTTCATTGATCTTATTACATTGACTGACTTATATAGTGCTTTAAAAACTGACAAAGTACCTTAACTACAGAACCTCGTTTGAGTCTCGATGCAACTCTTTGAGTTTGCTATTATTTTCATCCCTGTTTTATAGGTAAGAAAATTAAGGCTCAGAATAATAAAGTGAATCATCCAAAGTCACACAGCTCTTAAGAAGTGTCCTAGGCAGGATCTGAATCCAGGACTTCCAGACTCCAGCCTCAGCATTCTGGCCACTCTACCACACATTCTCTCCTTCTCTCTCTCTCTCTCTCTCTCTCTCTCTCTCTCTCTCTCTCTCTCAATTAATTTATTTTTAGTTTTCAACATTCACTTCCATAAGTTTTAGGTTTTCTCCCCCTCACTCCCCAAGACGGCATGCAATCTGATATTGCCTCTACACATACATTCCTATTAAACACATTTTCACATAAGTCATGTTGTTTCTCTAGGCTTTTTGCATCCCTTGGCTTTCCCCCCCTCTTGTCCTTACGCAGTTCTTTCCTCTGCCCACCCCTCAGCCTCCTCACGCCCTATAATAACTTAATTAGATTCCATTTTCCTGAGCAGTCGAAGAATGAATCAGCAACTTTCTTACAAGGCCTAAATTTGTCACAAGCCCCCAGGTGGCTTTGTGCCTAATCCTTGGGGAAATTAGATTATGGGATTAGAAAAGGAATCAGAAAAGTGACTTCTAAGCTGTTCCCATCTTCCTGGAAGGGCACAGGGAGTCCTGAGTCCCTGCCATACCCCTTTTTCCCTCGGGCTGAAAGACACAGATGGTCTGATATTACTTCACCTTATTTTCCCTCCCTCTGGCATTCCCTAATGCCCCTGCTGCCGGCTGTTAAAACACAAGGTCACGGTCATGTTATTGATCGCCTTGGAGCAGGGATTGAAAGACCTCGAGGAGGTTCGGTCAGGTTTTTTAAGCAGGCAGGAGGTAGGAAGGGACAAGCAGAAGCTGGCAATTCAGCGTTTCCCTTTCCACGCACCAGGGTTTCACTATAGATCAATCAGGGCTTATGTTGCTACAACTTGTCAGGTGAAAGCCCAGGAAAGCAGATGAAGGGGATTCTGTGATTAATAAGGAGGGTGGATGCGGGAGGGGGAATGGGAGAATTTTTCCTCAGGCAGCTACAGTAGAGCTCAATCTGCTTGTACCTGGGCTGCTTCACCGAACCTCCAAGACACCTAGAGATTGTAGCAAAAGTTTGGATCTGGGGTGAGAGACTTGAGGTTTTCTGGTTATTTGTCTCAGTTCTTCCTGTTGCCTTAAATGGTCCCTGGATCACAGATTTTCAAACCCTTCAATTTACAGGAAAGGAAACAGATCTAGAAAGGTTAGGTGACTTGTCTGAAGTCATGAAATTAGTGAATGCCAGGGCCAGGATTAAACTCGGGGTCTTTGCTGCCAAATCTAATGCTGTACCACACTGCCTCCCCAGATAAAGAGGCCTGGGCTCAGCCAGGGCAGGAAAAGCAAATCTTTTGATGTTTATCTAAGAAGTACCCAGCCAGGGGCTGTGCTTTTCCCAACTAAGTAGCATGGGGTTTGCAGCCTGGGAGCTCCAATTGCCAGTGAGAAGACTGAGAGCACCATGGCCACTGAGGCAGAGACAGGTGGGTAGGCCTATGGAGCGAGTTAAGGAATCTAGTGCAGTGGATCGACTTCTAGGGTTGGAGGTGGGAGGAGCTGGATTCAAATCCTCCCTCAAATACTGACTGCCTGGGTAATTCTGGGTAACTTTCCTCGTTTTCCTCATCTGTAAAACGTGGATAATGGCAGCACCTACCCCACAGAACTATTGTGAAGATTAAATGAGATTATGTACATAAGCATTTGGCAAACTTTAAAACACAATTTAAGGTCAGCTTTTTAAAAAGCTGGTATATTTATTATCACCACCATACCAGCTATACCCAGAGCTATAACTAGCTACTTTGGCACCTGCAGGAAGCAGATACATTTTTAAGACAAATTTAATTTGTGAGCATATAGGAAGAAAGCACTGTTATTTTAAATAATTATTCTCCTTACCTAGGGACTAAACCTTAAGTGCTAGAAATGCTTCTGTATTATTGAAGGAATTTAAGTGCTATTAACATCTTCTAAACTTTGGTGCCCTTTCCCCACCCTAATTATGTCTTTGGCTATACTCATGAACGATGGCCTTCACCCCTTAGCTAACCCATTGACATAACAGAAACTGAGGAAGAAGCCAATGCAGAAGAGTAATGAGAAGTACATGGACCTTAGAATTCATCTGATCTAACTTCATTGATGTGTCAGATAAAGAAACTGAGACCCAAAGAGAAGGCCCTTGCTCAAGAACACACAGCTCAGTGGCAGAACCAGAAATCAAACCCAGCTCTTCTTTTTGTCACATCGCAATAATAACTAATTTCTAGAATAGTTGAGGGGCAACTAGGTGGCGCAGTGAGTGGACAGAGCCTCAGGCATGGGATTGGGAAAACTCATCTTCCTGAGTTCAAATCCAGCCTCAGACCCTTCCTATGTCCCTGTTTGCCTCAGTTTCCTCATCTGTAAAATGAGCTGGAGAACCCCTCCAGGATCTTTACCTAGAAAATCCCAAATGGGGTCATACGGAGTTGGACATGATGGCAAAAATGACGGAACAACATTGTAGTCGAAGGTTTGCCAAACACATTCCTAACAATAATCCTATGAGGTTGCTAATAAAGACACATTATTACCCCTGCAAAGCTAGGACCTGGATTCGGGGAAGACCTGAGTTCAAATATGACTTCAGGCACTTTCTAGATGTGTGACCCTGGGCAAGTCACTCATCCTCTATCTGTTTTAGTTTCCTCAAATGAAAAATCCAGATAATAATAATATGTACTCCTCAGGGCTGGTGTGAGGATCGAATGAGATATAAAATAAAATGATTGGCATAGTATGTATCTGGCACATAGTAGGTGCTTAATGTTTCCTTCTTTCCTCCTTCCCTTCCTTCTTTATACAGAAGGGGACACTAAGAATCAAGGAGGTTATGTAAGTAACCCAAGATGACAAAACAAACAAGGGACAGAGTCAGCACTGAACTGTCTTCTGATTCTATGACTCTAATGTTCTCCTTGATGTAGTGCTTAATCTCCCAAGCAGGGGCAAAGCCAATGATTCCTTTCTCATCCCTCCTTTCTTCCCTTACCACCTCCTTCATCTGTAAAATGAGGGTATAATAAAATGAGGATAATAGTGCCTACCTCCCAGGGTCATTGTGAGGATCAAGTTAGTTAATATTTGTAGTGTGTCTACCACATAGTAGGTGTTGTGTAAATGCTAACTATTATTTTCAGGAGGTAGCTAGGTGGCTCAGCAGATAAAGCACTGGGCCTAGAGTCAGGAAGACTCATCTTCTTGAGTTTAAATCTAGCCTCAGACATTTATTAGCTGTGTGACCCTGGGCAAGTCCCTTAATCCTGTTTGCCTCAGTTTCTTCATCTGTAAAATGACCTGGAGAAGGAAATATAGCAAACCACTCCAGTATCTCTGCCAAGAAAACCCCATGTAAAGTCATGAAGAGTCAGACAGGCCTGAACAACAATATTATCTTCAGTATTATTATTATCATTGTTAAAATGAGGTAGTCAGACCAGCCGACCTCTATGATCCATTCTATGTCTAAATGTAAATCTATGATCCTACTAAGTTTTAAGTTTATTGCATTTTCTTTTGTAGTGAGTTCTCCCTCTGGAGCTCAATGTCCTTTTATCTTTTCATGCTACCTATCATTATTTGTGCTGTCTTCTTTTCTCAGCACTTCATTCTCTTCTCTTCCCCCAGGCCAATTTGGCTTAAGACCCAACAGCCAAGAATCAATTCTTGGAATGTTTTCATATTCCTTGCCTAGGAAGGGGTAGGCACTGATAACTAGCACTGTTCTCAAAGAACCCACTACTTCTGGCCTCTGCATGATGGGAGCAACCTGTACCCAAAGGAAGTTAGGCTACTTTTCCCCCTAAAAGACAGTGAGACTGTCATAGATACCTAATTGGTCCAATTACTAAAGTCTGAACCAATAATGAGGCTTCCTGGTTTCCTAAGTAGAAAAGCCCAGCCCACAAAGGATTAAGTGCTCTTCAGGCTTGAGATGCCCTCCTAACTGAGGTTCCACCACCCTGACAAATTGGGCAGAGAGGAGCTATGCCCAATTCAATGCTGCATCCTTCACAAATATCCTTTCATGCTTTTGTTAGGAAAACTCCTTTTTGTTAGATGGTCTAGGAGCATCTCATTTCATTCTAGTCCCAGGAGTGAACCACTGGACCAGCCTGGGGTGGGCCTGGCAGATAACCTTGACCATGGTTAGGTCTATGGGGATTAACTCAACTCTTTTGCCAGTTGAACTTAAACAGCAAGGTGTGTTATTTGAGAGCCATAAAAACTACCCACTCCTGAATACTTTTCCCTGGCCAACATGCCATGAATAAAGCTGGACTCCTCGAAAGCCATCCTCATCTGTACTTCTGTGTCTTTCTCTCTTCTCCTCTTACTGAAATTCTATTCATCGAGTTCAAACACCATCTACCGCAGGAAGCCATCTTTGACTACACCAGCCCTCATTGATCTTTCTGTCCTCTGAGCTTCCATAGCACTTAAAATTATGCCATTCAAATCAGTACTTAATTACACCCAGTCATGTATTATTTATCACTGTTTCATATGACTTGCTTCCTTAAGTAAGCTACTTAAGGGTAGGGAGCATGTTTCATAATTTCTGTTTCTCCACAGTGCTTAGGGACATACAGTAGGCACTTAATAAATGTCTGTTGAATGATTAGGTAGATCCCACTTGTCAACAGGATTCTCCATGGAAGCTTTGTATATAATGTGATTTTTAAATATCTCTAGGTTTCTAAAGGAAGGAAGAAAGGGAAAAAAAGAATTGAAAGAAGACAGGAAAAAAGAAAGAATGAGTGGAGGAAAGAAACAACTGTTTATCAAGCACCTACTATGCACCAGGTGCTTGTGTGAAGTGCTTTATAAATTATTTCATTTTATTCTCACACCCCTACGAAGTAGATGCTATTATTATCCCCATTTTACTGTTGAGAAAACTGAGATAAACAGAGGTTAAGTGACTTGCCTAGGGTTACACAGCTAGCAAGTATCTCAGGCCAGATTTTAACTCAGGTCTTCCTGACTCCAGGCCCAGTGCTCTCTCCACTGTGCCAACCAGCTGCCAGATTACCAATATATAGCTGTTAATTTTGTGATCCTTTCTTGCCAAGCTCTCTTATATGATAACAGGTAATAGCTTTGTTATAAGTTATGGAAATTTGTTTGTTCCTTCCCACCACCCCAATAGATCTTCTGCCCCCTTGGGACTCTCCTTCCTTCTGATTGAAGAGGAGGAAGGAAGACATCTCATCATTTCCCAGCTAGCCCAAGCCTCCTGGGCCTCCCCCCTCTCAGTTCCTTTTTATGTGCTGTCTTCTCCCATTAGATTGTGAGCTCCTTGAGGTAAAGGACTGTCTTTTGCCTTTCTTCGTATTCTCAGAGCTTAGCCTAGTTCCTGGCACAAGAAGGTACTTAATAAATGTCTATTGATTGACTGGTCATTATTAAGGCAGAATAATGGGATCCCAATCATTTATAATAATGAGTTCAGTGTCTAGGTTACAAAGAAAATCTCACTAGGTGATAGATGCAGTAGGGTAATGGTTTAGGTGTAGGGGTGGTGAATGAAGGTTTCAGTGCAGCTGAAGGATCATATGTCTTTAAAGCCTTTGGAAAAGGCAATCTCATAAGGGAGTTGTGAGATTCAACAGAGCTGTAAACCATAATATGAAAATAATAGAATTCTAGAATCTTAAAATCTGACCTGGAAGAGACCTTAGAATGTAGAATGTCAGAGCTTGAAGGGGCATTAGAACATAGAAAACTAGAGCTAAAGGAAAGTTCAGAATTTGCAATGTCAGAACTGGAAGGGAACTTAGAATATAGATGGTCAGAGCTAGAAAGGATCTTACAGATTATTTAGTCCACCCCCCTTGTTGTATAGATGGGGAAACCGAGTCAAAGGCACCTATCCCTTGAGGAGCTGTTCATCTTCAAAGCAAAACAATTATTAGCTTTTCATGAAATGTTCTTATTTGTTTGCACGTCAATAAAAGCTGATCATTCTTATGGTTGAACTTCTGTTTATGGTTAAAAAAAAGTTGATTTCTTCTCTCCCCTCCCCCCTATAACCAGTGGAGTACGACAAACCATCTTGGAGCTGCAATTGAATCGGCAGAAGCTCTCTCATTACTAGCTTGCAAAACATAATTACGGATGTAGAATAAATTACATGTTAACATGGATGATTACTCCCTGTTTCTCCTGCTATCATTAAGCAGCTGAATAATATGGCCAGATGCTCTGAAACAGACTACTGACTTCAGAGCCGACAACACCAGAACCATAATGGCTCTACATATTAGACACTGAAAGAAAAACAGAGGATTAATTTCAGCACTTAATTAGAGTACCTCTAATCTTTCCCCCTCCCAGAGCCTCTCCCCCTTCTCTTCTTAATTTTTCCCACATCTGCTTCCAGGACATATCTTTCTGGAAGGGGGTGGAAAGGGTGTGATATATGTCTGTATTTATTTCTGAGAGATGCCTTTTTTAGGTCCTTATCTCTGTTGGATGCCCCTCCCTGCCACATGCTACGTTTGTTGCTATGGAAGGAAATCATCCACATTTCTGCTCTCCCCTTCTCCCAAGTTAACTCCCATCTCTTTGCCCCAGTTTTACTTTCTTAGCGATTTAATATTTTTGTTTCCAGAGAAACAAAAGATGGATGTAGCCTGGATTTTCCAGGTAGCCTTTCCTTAGACATTTGGAGCTGGAAGGAACCTCAAACATCATCTTGCACAGTACTCTCATTTTAAAGATGGGGAAACTGAGGCATGGAGAAGGGAAGTAATTTACATAAAATCATATAGCTGGCTAATTGGTGGCAGAACTGAGATGAGAACCCAGGTCTCTTACTCTCACCCCAGAGATCTTTCTGCTACATTGTATGACCTCTCAATGAGCAGGATGAGGGCTCCTAGATGTCATCCATGCCAGCTAAGAATATATCCCCTGAAGAAATGATTCCCAGAACAGCTTTGGGATCCAGTAATTGCCATTAGGGAAGTCTTAATGAGGTGTGGGGGTGGGGTGATGCTGGCATGGAGGTGGTCATCTAGTGGAAACAGCTGTCAGATTCAGTCTCCACTCTACAACCCATTAAATGTGCTAAGTCCCTTAGTCCCTAAGTCTCTGGGTCTTTTCTGTTCCTCCAAATCTCAGTTCTAGGGTCACCTCCTACAAACGGCCTTTCCTGATTCCCCCAGCTGGTCTTACCTCCCACTCCCAAGTCCCATGTACTTGCTTCATATATATTTTATATTTACTTATATGTGCACATGTTATTTACTTTTATAGAATGTTAAACTCTCTGAGGATGGAATCTATTTAATTTTCGTCTTTCTGTTCTGGGCATCTACCACAATGAATGGCATTTTTAGTAGATGCCTAATAAATGTTTGTCAGTTGAGTGAATTCACAGATGTGTAGAGAAATAACGCAATAATAACCCATGCTCAAGAAGTAGGATAAGAGATTTTTTGGCGGGGGTGGGGGGGGGGGATGAGGAAAGGAGTCCATACCCTGTAAAGATAAGTCTCTTTATGGAAACTTTTTCCTCTGCTAAAGATGAGCAACTCATCTAAATTTAAAGTCTTAAGAGTGTTACCCAGGGCACTGAGAGGTTAAATGACTTGCCCATGGTTACACAGCTAATGAATGTCAGAGGCAGGGCTTGATCTCAAATATTCCTGACTCCAAGATTGGCCTTCTAGTCACTAAACCACATTACCCCTCAGCGTATGAGATATATACGGCCTCTACTATATTGGATGTATCCTCTATGTAGGTCCTATGGAAGACCATTGCCAGGAAATAGGATTCAGTGATGTACAAACACATATAAAGAAATTTGCAAATGTTAAAGCACTATATAAATGCTAGCTATAATAATAGTTATGATGATTACTGCCATAATCATTATTATATGAGAATGAGAAGATATGGCTAGGTTATCATCTACCTAGAGGAAGGGAATACACACAATGATGACATCATGGGCCCATCCATCATTGAACAGAAGAAATTGTAGTTATGAGGATTAGAGCAGATGAGATGAAAGGTGTAGTGTCAATTCCCCCTCCTCACTCCACTCCTTTTTATTTCTCATATGTAAAATGAGGGAGTTTTGCTCTATCAATGTTTCCCAACTTCCAGTCCATAAACCAGCAGACATACCTATAGCAAATTCTTTTCAGTTCACAAAATTTCTACTATTACATTCCTCCTTAAAACTTACAAGCTCAAACAAATGGATTATTTCTTCTCCATATTTCTGACTATCCTTGGTTCCCCATCCATGCTCCCTGAGACATTCAGAGACACGAATGGCACTGTAATTGGAGAGTGCAGACTGGTCCAAGGTAGAGAATTTAAGTTCATGTTGCTATGTTGTCTGGGTTGTGAATTCCTAGAATGGACAACTTCTAACTTCCCTTTCAGCCCTTTCATTCTATGAATTTATAGGTAAATACATCTCAGGCAAAAAATTCTCTCCTAATGTGATCTCTGTCTCTCTCTGTGTCTCTGTCTTTATCTCTGTCTCTCTGTCCCTCTCTCTCTGTTTCTGTCTCTCTCTGTCTTTCTCTGTCTCTCTGTCTCTGTCTTTCCAACCCCAGTCTCTTCTGTTTCTCTCTCCCTGTTTCTGTCTTTGTCATTCTCTCTCTGTCTCTGTCTCTCTGTCTCTGTCTCTCTCTCTCTCTGTGTGTGTCTCTCTCTGTTTCTCTCTCTCTCTGTCTCTCTCCATCTCTCTCTCTCTGTCTCTGTCTTTCTCTCCAACCCCAGTCTCTTTTGTCTCTGTCTGTTTCTGTCTCTCTGTCTGTCTGTCTCTCTCTGTCTCTCTCTCTCTGTCTCTGTGATTTATCAATCCGGGAGGATCTACATCTTTCTCCAATCCAGATGAGCAAGTGTTATGCAACCTATAGAAAAATCAAGTGACTTTCCTAGGGTCTCATAGCCAGTATGCATCAAAGGTAGTTCTTAAGCCCAGATCTTCTGGTGGCTCCTTGCCCTGCCAGCCACTACAGTATCAGGATCATTATTGTTTTGTAAATGCTAAAGCACAAGGCACACACGTGAGCTCGCCCCCATGAGCTTGCCCCTGTTTGCATCTTTAAGGTGTCCAAGCCTGGAAGCTCGGAAAACAAAGCCAATTCCCTAAATCACGCTAGTCTGCAGTGTGTGCAGTGGGCGAGCTTCTGCCTGAATTTAGAAGGCAATCAATTTATACTCAGAAGGAGGAGGACGATCTCTCCTCTGAAACCTCTCCACTAGTTCGCCAGTAAATGTTCGCCAGTTCTATAATGGTTCTAGTAGCCAGTGTTTTCTATTTGCCATCCATTTTATGACTTAAGAATGAGAAGGAGCATGCATATTTCTCCCCGTCAGGAAATCAACAACCCAGGCTCCCGCAATCAATTAAAAAACCACATTTTGCTGACTGAAAAAGAAGCCAAGATGTCACCTTCAGAAGGTGTGTTTTTACTGCGGGGAGTTCAGGGCTGGGTGCCCCAGCAGCCTGAAGAGATTCCCAATCAGTTTGCTGAGGGGTTGAGAAATGACGGCTGGTTGAGCACAGCCAGATGGTTCCAAAGACGGGCTCTGCTGCCCCTCCTTGTGGCACCAGGGCAATGATCAGGAGAACACCGAGGTTGCCTGTGCCTCAAGGGTAGTGCTTCCCCTGTTTAAGCTTCAGTTAACTCCTCTGTAAAGTGGGTACAATATTACCTCTACTACTTAGCTGTTGTTGTGAGAAAAGCGCCTGGAAAAATTTACAGTCATTTAGAAATGTAAATGGTCAACAGTATTATCATGTGTGTTTTTAAACTATAGAGAACCTGCCCTGCGTGAGTGCCTGATCCCCATGATAATTTACTCCACTGTGGCTGGGCTTTTCCCCCTCTCTAACACACCCTTTACACCCTTCCCTCTTGGTTCTATTCATATTGTTCGGGGAATCCTTTTCTTTTGCCTATCCAAATTCTGACCAGCTTTTAATACTCTCTTTAAACCCCACTTCAGTTCAATGAAAGAAACATCATCTATTAATACCATATTATGTGCAAGATATTGCACTAGGCACTAAAGGTAGAAAGACAAAAGGAGATGTTTCTTCCCTCAAAGAGTTTAAATTTTGCTGGGTGAATGTAGCAAAAAAAAGTATAAAGCATTGTAAACTGAGGCAAGAGAGAGCACTGACAGCAGAAAGGATCAGGGAAGGCTTCACAGAGGAGTTGGCTTCTGTAATGTTAATGTGATTGAAGATCTTCTCTGCCCATTAATAGGCCTCATGTGTAGCCCAATAAGGGAAACTTGATTAGGGGAGGCTTGTTGTATAGAAAGGCCCACATCTTTTGCTAATTTCTAATTAGGCACAGGGTCACAAGAGTTGTAATGTGCTCTGGCTCTAAAAAGGGTAAATATATACTCTGAAGTTAGCATTTTGCTTTGGGGCTTACTCACTGGAAGAATATTTGTGTGATTTGTCCAGATGAGATTCTGGGTAGTTATTAAGGAGCCCCTCTGGCTTTGAAAAACCCAGATGTTGGTGCTTCTCTTTCTGGTAACTACGTGTGTATTGCTATGGTCAGACAGTTAGAAGCCCTGTCTGCTGGTCTTTATTTCTCTGTTTGTAATTGAGGCTTGTAATTTCTGTTTGTATTTTCTCTGAAGTTCAGGGTGCTGACTTTCTCCTCCCTGAACTAAGGGAATGATATATATGTTCAATTAAAGTAAGATTGTTGAACCCTTTAAAGTTGCTTTCCTTTAGAAAAGCAAATCAAAGAACTTATGCTAGCAGCCCTCCTGTGCTGGTGTTATTGGTCATACACCTCCACAGCAGCTGCAAGTAGCATTGTTGTTACAGCACTTTAGCTGGGCATTGTAGGAAGAAAAGAATTCTGAGAAGGGGAGAGATGAGGAGAGAGTATACTTTAGACATGGGGGGAGAAGGTAAGGTTGAACTTTTGCCTTTTTTTGTATCCCCAGTACTTAGCATTGTGTCTGGCATATAGTAAATGCCTAATTAATGACTGTTTGCTTGACTTATGTGAAAGCACATAGGCGGAAAAGTGAGTGTATTCAATCTGCTGCCAAGTCCTGTTGATTTTCCCTTCAGAACAACTTTCTTTTATACACCCTTCTCTCCTCTTACACTGCCACCACCCTGGTGGTGGCCCTATACACCTTGCACCCAGACCGTTACCACAGCCTGCTGGTTTGGTGTCCCTGTCTCAAGTCTCTCACAGCTTTAGTCCATCTTCTGCAGCTATCAAAAGGAGCTTCCTAAATTCCAGGAATGTCCAAGTCACCACATTATTCAATAAACTTCTGTGGCTCCCTATTACCTCCAGGATCAAATTATAAAAATATCTATTTGACTTTTAAAGCCCTTCATACCCTGCTCCTCCTCACTCCTATACATCTTTCTAGTCTTCTTACATCTTGCTCCCTACTTCCCTCCATGTACTCTAAGATCCATTGACATTGGCCTGCTTGCTATTCCTCACATGGGACTCTCCCTCTCCCCTCCCACTTTTCACCTCTGTCTCCTGGTTTCTCTGACTTCAAATTTTAGCTAAAATCTCACTTTAGACTGTGAGCTTCTTGAAAGCAGAGATTTTGCATGAGGGCCGTTTTCCATGCTAGGGAATGTTCAGAGCAAAGGTTCAAAATATAGGAAAACTAGCATTATGGGTAAGAAGCAGAAATAAGGAAAGCTTAGCTGGACAGTAGAATGCAGTCTAGAGCATTCAGGAGGAGGAAGTGATTATCAGTCAGTCAATAAGTATTTATTATGTCCTTTCTATGCACCAGGCACAAAGCAAAATGGTGGGGATATAAAGATATGCAGAAACATGGTGCTGACCCTCAAATACAGCAGCAAGATCAAGAAGAGTTAGGGTTAATAAAAGACCATTGGATTTCTTAGAGAGAACAGTTTGAGTCAAGCAGTGAAGTTATAAAACAGACTGCAAGGAGTTGAAGAGTGGGTGGTGACGAATTGGGGGCAATGGGTGGAGATGATTCTTTTTAGGAGATTGTGAAAGGGAGGAGAGATATTGGATAATTGCTTGAGGGGATGGCAGGGTCAAATGAGAATTCTGTTAGTATGGAGTACCCTGGGCATAGACATTGTAGACATTAAGGAAAGTGCTAGTGGATTCCAAGAGATTGAAGATAAAAGAATGAGGGAATAGTCAATGGGGCAAACTTCTGGAGAAGGCATGAGGGGATGAGATTAAGAGGGGTTGATATTGCCAAGGAGAAGAGTTGCCATTTCCAGATCATCTCCATGCCATGCCACCTGCAGCTCAAGCCTCTTCCTACCACCACAACTCAAGATCCCCCTCTCAGCCCCTTGGTTCTGACTGCTGAGCCTTCTCCTTATTTCACCTAATCCCAATTCTCACCATACTACTTCCTGGCCATCTCCATGCTATGTTGATATCCATGCCTTGTCCCCTCAACTCCTCCCCTCTCCTTCCAACTCTAGCTCTGAGAACACTAATTAACTCAACTCTACCATGCCCAGCAAGGAACTGTCTATTAATGACCTTATAACACCATTCACCATTCCTCTGATTGCTAGTCTAAAACACTCTTCTCTAGCCACCACTCTCTTATACATGTTATCCTCCTTTATTTGAACAGGAGCTATGCTGCATACTTATATTTTTATTCCCAAGGTTTACACATTATGTGGCAAGCATTTAATATATGGTAAGTACTTCATATTTTTTTCATCCATCCACTTATTCCATTTCTGACACTTACTAGCTATATGACATTGGGCAAGTAATTTCTAAGTTTAGAAGGTTCTAGGAGGATAACTTCTAATGCTAAGCCTCAGTTTCCTCATCTGTAAAATGAGCTTAGCCTCTGTGACTTCTAAGTTCTCTTCCAGTTCTATGATCCTAGGTGAAGATGAGGTGGTGTGAAATGTAGAAGTGAGGGGAGAAAGCTCCTGCCACAAAATCTCAGGATTTTCAGTGAAGTATAAGGTAACATTCTCTATTGAGAAGATGGAGGGAGGGAAGTGGTTGGTGGTTTGAGAGGAGAAGGTTTGGAAGAGTCACTGTGGAAAGTGTGATGGAGGAAAAAATCAGAGAAGAGTGAGAGGCTTGGTGGGCAGGAGAGAAGGCTCAATTGGGCATAGATAGCATCAAGCTATGGTGGGCCCAATCAGCACAAGTGTGTGATTTCATCCTTAGCATTCAGTAACAGGCACACAAAAGAAGGCTGGGGGCACTGATCCGGGGTCTTAGGTATGGAAAGGGATGAGTGAGGAGAAGACAAGAGCCTCAAGGGGACAGGATGGTGTAAAGTTGAACTGGTTAACTAAAGGGTCAAGATTGAAAAGGGGAAAAAGTGTGATCAGAGCCAGGGAGATGGCCTGGGAAAATAGCGAAGGATGGAATGATTGGAAGCTTGGGTGATAAGGAGCCATGGGTCTCGGAAATAGGCTGAGGCATGGTCAAAACTGGTTATGGCCAGATAGAGAGAGAGATTTCAGAGTTGTGGATCGTGGAGGTAGAACTCTTGTGGGGGATGAAGGGATCAGGGGTACGAGCATCCCTGCATGTGACTGAGGTGGAGGGAAGGAGCAGAGATCCTAAGAGATAAGGAGGTGAGTAAACTGAGAAGCCAGAGAACTTGAGAGGACAACAGTATATAAGCTGAAGTCCCCAAGGATGAGGCTCCTCAAATGACAAGGAAACAAGGCCCTTTCCTGTCCTAGCTGTTCTTTCTAGCTTATCCATGCCTTTTTCAAACCGAAGTACTCAGAAGTGAAGAGAATACTCTAGATGTGATGACCAGGGCACAGAAGTGTAGATGGATATTATCTCCTTCTTCCTGAAAACTATCAAATAAGGGGAAGTGGAGAAACATTCCAGGCATAGGGAGGGGCCGCCGGTGCAAAAACATAGAGGTAGAAAATACAACGTAGTATATAAGAAATAGTTTGGCTGAAATGTGCAGTGTATGAGAGGAAATAATAATTAGAATTTAAATAACACTTTAGGCAAAAGACTGGATGATGGTGACTCCATCCTGTGGTTAAAGATAGTTTTATCCTTGACAACCCATTCTGAGTCATACCCTGTTCTCCATGACATGCTTGTGTCATGGGACCCCAGCACTCAGTGGTTGCCAGATCCTACCACAAGGCCTCTAACTCCAGCCCTAAGGCCTTTCCGTATCCATTTCATTGATGTTTAAAACATTCAACTTGAAGGTGAGTTAACCCAATCCTGACCATAGCATCTTGCACCCAGCAGATGCTTAATCAATGCTTCTCTTGGAAGTGAATGAAAGAAGCCCCACATTTTACAGATCAAAGAATAAAGCATGGAGACTTGTCCAGTCAGGAAGCTGATTAATTGAAGGCCCCTACTCTGTTCCAATAAGTCTATTTGATATGATCCTAAGTTCTGTGTATCTGGCCCCAGAGCTGTGAGCTGCAGATGTTAAGATCACTTGTATAATCACGGGAAGCTGGATGGAGGTCCTCCACCCTTGTTTTTCCTTGTCATGATGGCCAAGCCCAGTGTGGCGGAGGTGACTCAACTTCATGGAAAGTCCCCCAAAATTATTTTTGTGCCTCTGGACCATTCTCTCTTGTCCAACATGAGCAGGTGCTCATCTTGTGACCTTTTTATGATCATCTTTTGACCACCCAGTCGGTGGAGATATTCCTTGCTTTGTGACTCTGCTGATATATTGCTTTGCTTATTTTAGCTTATGTGTCATATGTCAACCAATGAAATTATTCTGTATCTGGTATGGCTGCTCTTGAATGTTTACATATCAAACCCTATAAAAATGGGGTCCTGGAAGGAGGGGGCATCTCAGATCGTGAGAAAGATCTGAGGTCTGCTTTGTTAGAGAGGACCATGGACCTTTTAATAAAGTGCCATCGGCTCAGAGCTCTACCTCAGTTTCTCTTATTGTAGGCTGGCTAATTTTTATCCCCACACCACCATCTCACAAATCAGGGACAGGCTTTTGACTCTCAGTAGAGGAGTCAAGCTTTCTTTCCATTGTACAACTGGAGAATGTGTGTTGCCAATAGAGCACCAGTGTTATTCTCAAGTTTGAAGAACCCAAGATTTAAAAGGCATAAGAAGCAATGGCCTCCTTTCAGAAGCTCTGCTCCCTGGAGCTTGGGCTCTGGGCTCTAGCAATCACCATTGCTATAGATGTCACCACTGACCTTCACCCGGCAGCTGCATGGCCTCTTGCCCTCTTTGTTAATAATACGTTCAGCTCTAAGCCACGTTTCGGTTCCTCAGCCTGGACAGATAGTCCCCAAACACAGCCTGTTAATTTAGCCTTATTTAATTTCAGCAGCAAAGAGATGATTTTTACATTGACTCAGGGGGACACTCCATGTATATGGATTGGGAGCAGAGAAATGTGTGGAGATTAAATCCATCAGAAAAAAAAATAAGAAAAGCTTAGCCAAAGAGCAGCAAGGGAGTTAGAAAACATGGAAGTATTGAAAGGGAGTAGAAACATTCTTTTGTTTCAGCCTCGTCCTCATTTGGCAGAATCTGTGCAAATGATATTTTGACCAAGTCTTGGTTCAAGTAACACAAAATCAAAGGGAGATTTTGATTAATTTGGGGATTATTTCATTAACTTTACAATCTTCTTCACCATTGCCATTCTATTCCTCCTCCTCCAATTCCCTGTTACCTGCTAGGCACTATACTTAAAACGAAGACTATGAAAATGTATAAGACACTATCCCTGTCCTCAAGGGACTAATCTAATGATCCATATAGAGAATCAAAGTGAATTCCATTTTTAGTTATACCTAAATTAACTCAGTTTGGCTGATCAAGGACCCTGAGAATGCCCAGTTCTTAGCCATCACATTGGGAACTCTGTAGTACCAAAACATATACACAGACTCCATGCCTCATATCCTTTTCTTCCTTATCCCTACCTCTTAAAATTCCTGCTTTCCTTTATGATTCTTAAGGGACTCCTTGCACAAGAGTCTTTTCTTATTCCTCCCAGCTGGTAGTGCCTTCTCCTTTAAGATGACCTTGTATCTACTTCATATATGTTTTATACACACACATGTCTTTGGCATATATGGACGTGTGGGCATATTGTCTTCCCCTCTAAGATGTAAGCTCTTTGAGAGGAGGGACTGTTGTGTCCCCAGCAAGAGTGCATAGTAGGTGCTTAATAAATACCTGATTCATTTACATACATACAGGGAATCTCCGAATTAGAAGCAACCTCAGAAGTCGTATAGTCCAATCTATACCTAAGTAGGGATGCCTTGAGATCTGGATGCATGGCCCAAAGTTAGACCTCTGGGCTGGTTGACAAGGACTTAAGGTATTGCCCCTTCCTCAACTGATTGGTCAAAAAACATTCTTCACAGTAGATGGAAGACCCTTTCCTGGGTGTCATAGGAGATGTGGAGATGAAGCAGATGTAGCCCCTTCCCTCAGGGAGCTGACATTTTGACTGAGGAGACATGTACTTGAAAAGATAACTAACAATACTAGGCATTCAATGGATCGAACATCTATTAAGCTGCCTCTGTGGACTATATGCAAAGGGCCAAATAAATGATACAGTCAGAACTACAGGAGTGATAGATAATAACAAACCATTATCACAATGAAGAGGCAGGGCCATTGAGCTTTGAGAGGAAGGAGGCAACAGCTGCTGCCTCAGTAATACTCCTGCTCCAAGGCTCCCTAACATCAAGACATAAAAGCAGAGAGCAGAACAGACCTTAAGGCTAGTGTTCCTACTTCAGTATTTATACTGTAATTGTAAAATTGAGTGTGAGTGAGGCAGGAAGGAGAGCCTAAGGGCCACAGGAACCTGTCATGGAAGAGTTTGGGGACTGCTTAGTTGGATGGGACTTTTCAATGGGTCTATTTGTGATCCCATGTCTTGCACATATCCCTAGCACAGAACCGTGTTTTAGGCTATGCTTTAAGGTAGTTAAGCTCTTGGTCACAGTGACCACCAAAAGGCTGAGCAAGAATAAGTCCAGAAAATCTGCAGTTGCTGAATCTTTAACAACACTCATAAGTACCCTCTCTCAGACATGTTTGCATCAGCGGTTGTAGGACTCAGTCAGGGGTTTATGGGATGCTGTGGGGGTGGGGTGGGCAGAAAAAGATTAAAAAATGAATCCCACCCTTGTTGCTCCTGATTAGAACTGGAAAGTCTGAGATCTCAGACAAAGGCCTGATTCAAGACAAGAGATTCAGGCATCTCGGTTGGTGCCCGAAGCACCAGGACTTCAGACACCAGGCCTATTGGAGAACTGAATGAATATTACACAACTGCTATGGATTCTGGCTGTCTTTATCCCACAGGAACATCTCCCGACACCATGCCTTTGCACTGGATATCACCCCCCCCACACCGCACATCCCCACCCCTACCCCTGTGTTTGCAATGTTCTTTAGTTTCCCTGGCTTCCTTCAACACTCAGCTCAAATCTCAAATTTCTGCCTCGCCTACCACTGCTAGTGCCTTCCTTCTGAGATTACCTCCCATCAATACTGTATATGGGACTGCTAGGTGGCATAGTGGGTAGAATGCCAGGCTTGAAGTCAGGAAGACCTGAGCTCAAATTTGGCCTCAGAAGCTTACTAGCTGTGTGACCCTGGGCAAGTCACCTAACCCTGTTTGCCTCAGTTTCCTCATCTGTAAAATGAGCCAGAGAAGGAAATGGAAAACCACTCCAGTGTCTTTGCCCAGACAACCTGAAATGGGGTCACAAAGAGTGGGACATGACTGAAAAGAGCAAGCAACAAAAATGCTGTATACATTGCATATAGATGATTATTTGCATGTCATCTCCCCCATTAGAATGTGAACTCATTAAGAGCAAGGACTCTTTTTGCCCTTCTTTGTATCCCCAATGCACACCACAGTATCTGGCACAAAGCAACAGCTTAATTCATGTTTGTTGTTTGACTGACTGACAGCTCAGTAGCAACAGAACTGGTAAATTTGTGTCTCCGGTCCCTGTGAATCAATCAGGCAGCCTCGTGAAGCAAAACACACACACACACACACACACACACACACACACACACACACAAATATAAAAAAAGAAAAACCTCACCCTTTCCCCCCTATTACCTCTCCCTGATCTCTGCCCTCATCAACTCAATCTTCCACTAGGCCAGTCCCTTTCCTCTTCTGCCCACTCTTTCTGTTAGGCTTTCTGGAATCCTGCTTTTATTGTTAACGAACATTCTTTCATCCTGGATTTCTCCTCACACCTTCCATCTTGCATTCACAGAATCCTCGCTTCCTCCAGAAAGCACCTTTTCCATTGTTCTTTTCACCTTTGCTTATTTCCCCCAATATACTGGACTGGGAGAAGGAGCTGGAATACTTGATCTCCACTGCCATTTCTAGACTTTTCCTCTGCTGCTATCACTAGGGAAACTCTCCTCCTGTGAGTTCAGTTCATCTATTTAAATCAGAAGTTCATGGGTCCATGAACTTTTTGAAAAATATTTTGGTAATTCTATTTCCATATAATTGGTTGCCTTTGAGTCCTACACATTTTTCAATGTATTTTAAAGCATGATTCTGATAATATTATTCTAAGAAATACTCTGAGAAGTCCATGGGCTTCACCAGCCTCACCGGGCTGTGTCTAGGATACAAAGTTATAAGCCCCTGCTATATCATCCCTTCCAGATTCGTGTTGTTTCAATCTTACAACCTTCAGATTCAGGATACAAAAAGTTCTGACAGGTAAGAGAATTGGGGGGAATCTACTAAGATGAACTTCAGTGGGGAATAAAGTTAAAGTATTATACTTTGGTTCAAAAAAAATCAGTGTCACGAGGAGGAGGTGGGAGAGCCATGGTTAGACACAATTTTACCTGAAAAAAGACCTGAGGGTTTTAGTGCATTGCAAACATAATATGACTCAGCAGTGTGATGTGGCAGCTAGAAGAACTAATGGGGTTTTGGACTGCTCTGAGAGGCATAGTTTTTAGGAATAAGGAAATAATAATATAGTAACTCTGTACTTCTGTGCTCTGGCAATCTCACATCTAGAATATTCTCTTCAGTTCTGGGTACCACAGTTTGAAAAGGGTATGGATAAGCTGCAAAGGACAACTAGATGGAGAAGGACCTTGTTTCCTTGTCATTTGAAGAGCCTCATACTTGGGGACTTCAACTTACATACTGTTGTCCCCTCCAATACTCTTGCTTCTTGGTTTACCCACCTCCTCATTTCTTAGGATCCCTGCTCTTTCTGTCCACCTCAGTCACATACAGGGATCCTCGTACCCTTATCTTCATCCCCCATAAGAGTTCTGCCTCCATGACCCACAGCTCTGAAATCCTTCTATCTGGCTGTAAACTCCTGCTCTTCCAGTTTTGCCTGTGCTTCAGCCTATTTCCTAAACCCATGGCCTCTAGTCACTCCTTCACACCCTGTTTTCCCAGGTCATGTCCCTGGCCCTGATCTCACTTTCCTCCCCTTTTCAATCCTGGCCCTTTAGTTAACCAGTTCAATTTTACACCACCCTGCAGCCTTGGGGCCCTTGTCTTCTTGTTTTCCCCCCACTTATCCCTTTCCAAATCTCACCCCACATCACTATTCATATCTATACCTGCTCATCGGTTCCTATGAAGTCAATTCCATGACTCCAAGGCTGTGTGAATAGTACCCAGTGAAAAAGAGTAAATTCAAGGAAGAAGGTAAGATTTTCATCAGTGAATAGGAGATAATCTCCATCTCTAATTTGATAGATTTGTGAATACATTTTCCTTGACAATGAATTTATAGAAATAGACAGAAATAAGCTATAAATTTACTCACTCTTTGAAAGCCAGTCAATCAATCAGTAAGTAAATATTTATTAAGAACCTACTAAGTACAGGCACTGTACTGAGGATATGACAAAAAGCAAGTCAGTCCTTGCCCGTGAGCAGTTCACAATCTAATGGGGGACAGAGCATGAAAAGAACAATGTGCAAACAACCTATATACAAAACAAATAGAAAGCAATCACCACAGAGAGGGCACTGGAATTAAGAAAGATTGCAAAAGGCTTCCTGTCAAAGGGAGGATCTAAGCTGGGACTTGAAGGAAGCCAGGAGGTGATGGAAAGGAAGGACATTCCAGGTGTGGGTGACATCCAGAGAAAATGCCCAGAGATGAGAGATGGAGTATTTTGTTTGAGCAACAGCAAGAAGATCAGTCTTATTGGATCATACAATACATGGGGGCAGGGGTAGAGTGTACGAAGACAGGAAAGGTAGGTAGGGGCTCTGCTCAGTTGTGAAGAGCTTTGAATAGCACTCAGAAGATTTTGTATTTGATCCGGGGGGTGAAAGAGAGCTGCTGGAGTTTATTGATTATGGGGATGATTATGGGGATGCTTTAGGAAGATCACTTTGGTGACTGAATGGAGGATTGACTGGAGTGGGGAGAGATTCAAGGCAGACAGACCCCCCAGGAGGCTAATTTGATAATCCAGGTGTGAGGTGATGAGGACTTGCAGCAGGGTAGTGGCAGTAGAGAATGGGGCATACGTGAGAGATATTGGAAAGGTGGAATTGACAGGCTTTGGCAACAGATTGGATAAGGGGGAGGTGAGAGATGGTGAGGAGTCCAGGATGACATCTGGAATGGGAGGCTTAGAGAACATGACTCTTAGCGCTTCTTCCAGTGGGACAAAGGTAAGCAGCAAAGGTGTATGGGGTTCCCTACTGAGTAGCTACCAGCACCACCCCAGGGTTAGAAGTAAAATACCTTCACCTTATCTTACCACCCTCAAACTGTCATATTATTTCTCTCCTCTTTTAGAGTTAAACTCTAATAAAAAAAATCAAATGAACAAAAACAAAGCTCTCTCTATATGGCATCTCTATTTCTTCACTGCTCACTTCACTTCTGGACCGTTTGCAAATCTGGCTTCTGACCCTATCACTTGACTAAAATGGTTTTCTGCAAGGTCACCAGTGATGTCTTAGTTGCTAAATCTAATAGCCTTTTCTGAGTCCTCATTGTTCTTGACTTTTGTGGAGCATTTGACACTTCTTTTTGGATACTCTGTCCTCCCCAGGTTTTCATGACATTTCTGTCTACTTGTTCTCTTGCTACCTATTGGACTGATCCTTCTTAGTTTCCTTTGCAGTTATTAACCATATCTTACCTTCTTCTGTGTGTGGGCATCCCCCAGGTCTCATTCCTGGACCCTTTTCTCTTTCTTCTCTATATTTTCTACTTATTTTATCATCTTGCATGGGTTTATCTATCTATTCATCCATCTTTTTTCTCCTCCTTCCTCCCTTCCTTCTTTCCTTCCTTCCTTCCTTCCTTCCTTCCTTCCTTCCTTTTTCTTTCTTTCTTTCTTTCTTTCTTTCTTTCTTTCTTTCTTTCTTTCTTTCTTTCTTCCT
Source organism: Trichosurus vulpecula (assembly GCF_011100635.1). NCBI lineage: Eukaryota > Metazoa > Chordata > Mammalia > Diprotodontia > Phalangeridae > Trichosurus > Trichosurus vulpecula. Next base: position 170,526,542 of record NC_050575.1, on the reverse strand, counting down.
TCCTTCCCTTCTTTTTCTCTTTCTTTCTTTCTCCTTTCTTTCTTCTTTCTTTCTTTCTTTCTTTCTTTCTTTCTTTCTTTCTTTCTTTCTTTCTTTCTTTCTCTTTTCTTTCACCTTTACATGAAGTGTCATAAGAGTCTCCCAATTGGCTTCCCTGCTTCCAGTATCTCTCCTCACCAACTTTCCCTCCACAAAGGTGAAAAAGTAATATTCCAAAATGACTGGTGTGACCATATTTTTCCCCTTGTTCAAGAAGCTTCACTGACTACATATTGAATCTGAGATAAAATATACCCCCCATTTGATATTTAAAGGTCTTCATAATCTGGCTCCAATTTAATTTTCTGGATTGATTTCCCATTACTTCTCACTCATCCAAGTCAAACTGGCTTACTCTGTATCTTGGAACCCCTAACTCTCTTCACAGATCATTTCAAGGGTCACTTCACGCAAGAGGCCTTTCCTGATTCTCCTGGTTGCTAGGGTCTCCCCTCTTCACTCCCCTCAGTTACTTTGTTTTTCTTACAAATATATTTGTATTTTCTCATATGTATACGTGTAGGTTTTCCTCAGTAGTATATAAGCTCCTTAAGGGCAGAGTCTGCTTTGTTTTTGTATCTTCAATGCCTACCATAGTGCCTGACATGTAGTAGGTGCTTTATAAATGGGTTCTTTGTATTGTGTTGAATTAGGTAGCTCTCAGATGAGTGGGCATGATATAGCTGACAACATTTTACCCAGACAGCTATAGACCTTTGTAGCTTCACTTCTCTGAGGAGGGGATGTTCTCCTCTGGATCTTATTCTACCTGGCAAGAGAGGGAATTTCAGGGATACCACAAAAAACTCTACTCTGGAAGAGGAGGAGTATTTCAGGGCCCTCCAATAATAGAAAACAAAGTGACTCCGAGGGTGGAAAAGCTTTTGTAGGTAAAGGAGTTTTCTCTGAGAGGGAGACCTTCAAGGACCTCTCTGTACGTGCTGCCTGAAGACAGGAGGAACATCTGGGCTCAGGGACTCTAGGACAGAGCACACGCAATGTGCTTCTCTACACCATATTAAATCCAGATAAGGTGGCTGTTGATCTCCTAGATGACCCCAGGCAGCAGCCCTGGTAATTGAGCCTGTAGACAGTGATCTATTGGTTCCTCTCCATGCCCTTACCAAATGAATATGACCTAGGTACTAGAATTCCAAGGAATGGTTTTGATTCTATTGCCAAAGAGTGGATTATTCAAACACCAACCCGGAAACTTAGGCTTTCCCTGTTTTTATTTGTTACCTATAGGAAGAGATGATCTAAAGACACTCTTTAGTGCCTTTAGCAAGATGCTTAGCAAGATACTCTTTAGTATCTTTAGCAAGACACTTAGTTTTCTTGTCCTTGCCCTGACTCCCTGATTTTGGTAGCACCTAGCTTTTGTAGGATGTGAAGCCAGAAAAAAACCTTAAAGATCATTTGGTTTGATCCAATTTTGGCTTAATTAATTTTACAGAGAAAGAAACTGCTGGTCATAGCAGGGAATCACTCGCCCAAGAACACACCCACAGTAAACAGAAGAACCAGGCTTTGAATGCGGCTCTCCTGACTGCAGGTACAGTGCTGTTTCCATTATCCTATGCTGACCTCTTGAATTTGTATTTTTAAAACCTCATCTGGAATCCTCTAGCAAATGTATTTTTGGAAACCAGGCTTCCCAGAATAAGCACAGATAGAACCCCTTCTCCAGTCAGAACCCTGCAAAAATGATGAGTTCCGATGCCATTTTAAAACCTCAGCCCAGCTATTGAGATTCACACGCATGGCCTCAAGTTGCTGAGCTGCAATAAAGTTTAATTGAATGCCTCCTTCCAGAGAGGACCTTCCTGAGTTAATGTCAGCTCCTCTGAATGACCCGATGAAGTCGTAGTTTTTCTCTTTTATTATGGCATGCCACAGCCAATTTAGGTGGAAAAGGAGATGGCTCTAAGTGAGGGAAATGGGCTCCCATGCTGATAAGAAACCCTTTAACGTTTAATTAAAGGAGACAGTGCCTGACTAAAAAGGTAACTGGTAAATGGTAAATTTCAGAAATGGGCAGATAGACAGCCCCCTTTTTGCGGTGTCTCTTTTGTCTGGGGGGTAGTCGTAAGGTCTACAAACACAGATTTGGGCAGAGAACAAAACAAAATTGTTTTTAGTCTATCTTGGTACTGAACACTAATGTCCTTGAAGTAAGGGGACCCTGGAGAAAAAGAGATAGAAACAAAAGGAAAGGAGGAATAACCTGAGAATTCAATGAACAAAACTGGAGCACTGAGCCACATACAGCCACGACATCATTCTTATTTTCAAGCCGTTAGCAGGAAGGAAGCAATCAATAGGGACATTGCTATTTCTTTTCACAGCATCAGTGACTAACAGCTGGTGCTGTGGGCCTCCCCCTTGGGGCTTGGCATAGGAAGCAAGAATAAGGCCTCGGGAGGGATGAAGCTTTAGGCCTCCTGGCTCTTTGGGGGAACCTTTGGAGAAGTTGCTGAGATACCTCCCAGCAGACTTTTCAGAGAATCATAAGATTTCCAGCTGAAAGGGACTTAGGAGGGAGACCATGTAGTCCAACTCTTTCACGTTAGAGAGGAAAAAAATGAAGGGCCCAGAGAGGGGGAAGCAATTTGTCTCTCCTGTGATAGGGGATAAAGTAAGGACCAGAAGAACTGAGATATGAACCCTTTCCTTCTGATTTCAAATGCAGCTCTTTTGCCACTATCTTACATATTAAACTGCCCAAACCCAAGTCTCTGTTGAGAAAGGGTGACCAATTAAAGGTTAAGAGGTCTGTGTTTGGGTCCTAGTTCCGCCAATTCAATTCTGTTCAACAGACATTTAGAAATATCTGCTCTGCTCAGATCCACTGGACAAGATAGATGCCAAGATAAATAAGAAATGGTCCCTACCCTCGTGGAGTTTACAATCTGTTTGCAGTGACTTCAAACAAGTCACATCACTTCAAAGGCCTCCAATTTCTTCCTTTGTCAAGAGGGGATAAAAATTCCTCTACTACTTAAATTGTATGGCTAGTCTGAGAATCAGCTGAAAGAAAACCCTATTTAATTCAACAGGCTTTTATTAAGTGCCTACCATATACAATGACAAAAATTAGAAATGGTCCCTTCCCTCAAGAGACTTATTTTCTCCTGGGGGATGCAAATAATTAAACAGAGAAGTAAATGTAACACCCTCTCTGGGGTACCCCACCCCTAACTCAAACTCACAGGTTGGTTCCCCTAGGAAGCAATTACCTGAGGTCCAAGGTACTCTCTGGGTCCACAGTACTAAAACTATAACTTGAGTCCCCATCAGTGTGTTTACCTTTAAACACTCAGCCAGTTGACACAATTAACTCAAGACAAATGCATTTTTAAAAATGTCATAAACTTATAAACCCTAGATACACTCTTCCACAAATAAACACAGCATCCATGAGAACAGTGAGCACACAAATAGAGTATACTAGAAGAGAGCGACAGTAGTAGAGAACACTACTTGCCCTGCAGGCCCCGGATTTTTTCCCCTCTTTTTATGTTGTCCTCATGCTATGGTCCCTGAACACAGCATTATCTGTTTGGCAGATCACTCTACTGGGCTTCTGGGGCTCCTCTTCAAGTCTCAACTTGACTCTGTAGTTGGACCCTCTAGACCTACTCCATACTCAGCATGGTATTTCACAGGTGAATTGCCCCACCAAAAAACATCTTTGTTGATGAGAACAAAGGTTAGGGAAATTCTTCCTCCCTTTTGCCCCATTCCCCAGACTCTAAAAGAAGTTCAAAGTAAAAGATAAAAAGTGATTCCCCTTTAAGAGTTGGGGTCTTCCTCCACAACTGGCAATCTTCTTGATTGCCAGAAATGATTTCCAATGTTCAACCAAGCAACTCTGGTTTTTGCTTTCTCCAGAGCTGACAAGATTGCTTTTTAAAAGCCACCAGGGTTGTGGCTCATCCTTTAACCAGCCAATGGCTATTTGTTCCATAATTCCATTAGGTTTGATTGAGGAACTTCTTCATACATTTCAAAAAGGCCAAGAAAGGTAAATAGTTCTCTATACTTCCTTTATACTTTTTTTACAAGAAAAATTGAGGAGGCCGTAAATGCTAACAATTAATGGAATCAGGAAAGGCTTCATGGAGGAGGTGGCATATGAACTGAGTCTTGAAGGTAGCTAGGGAGGCTAATAGGTAAAGGCAAGGAGGAAGTACATTTTCAAGCATAAGGGACAGTCTATGTTAAAGGAAAGAGGATGGAGATAGAGCATGGAGTTCAGCAAGTAGCAAATAGGCCAATTTGGCTTGAATACAAAATAATATGAAATAGGCCTGGGAAGAAGGTAGATTGAAATTAAATCATAAAATGCTTTGAAGATGAGGAATGGATATTTTATCCTAGAACCAACAGGGAAATATTGAAAGTTCTTGTCTTGGAGTATGGTGATAAGTGGGAAATTATATGGTCAGACCCATGCTTCAGGAAAATTATTTTGGTGGTTGTGCAGAAGATGGATTAAGAAAGGGAGAAACTAGAAGTGACAAGTCCAGTTGGAAGGTTGTTAAAACTGTCTAGGCAAGAGGTGATAAGGATCTGAACTGGATAGGATGGGGTGATCATATGGGTGAAGAAAAGGGAGTAGAGGTAGTATCAAGATTACCTGGTAACTGAATGGACATGAAAGGGTGAAGGGGAATAGAGCTTCAAGAATGACCCTAGAACACTACAGAACCTCCACAGTGAGATCTACAGCCATTAAGAAAACATCAGCCTAGTCATCTACACAGGAACAAACAAGTCGATGAAGAATAAATATTGTCTGGCCGGTGACAGGCAGCTGTATTGGCAGGATGTTGAATTAATCCATCACTCCACCTATCTTGGACAAGCATGGAAGACAATGAATTGAATAGGAGGTGGAGACCATCTGGATCGTTTGGGGGAAATTACTCAGTGTTCTCAGTGATCCCAAGTTGCTTTCTGTTGCTGAAGTTCAACTTTTTAATATAGTGCTCTTCCCGTAGTGCTATTTTGCCACAGATCATGGAATGCCACAGTCTCAGGAGAATAAAAGTCTTAGATGACATAAAGGACAATGAAATGCTATCTGCATAGTGGGTATAAGCTGGGTGAAGCAGATTACCGGCAATGATAGGTACAAGGAAGTGTCATGGAAGACCTCATTAAATATATCGACGACCGGATAAAGAGGTGATCCAGTCAAGAATGAGTGATAATAGAGGGACCAATAGAGTTTTGCACTGGTATTAACAAAATATAAAAACTCGGAGGAAGGCCTCTAGTACATTGGATAGATTCTGTATGGAATATTTAGAAAAAGATATGGACAACAGTGGTATAGGAGAAGGAATGGATAGGTTGCTTGTCTTCTACACCAGTGGTGGAAATACTCATACCAGTAGATCACAGAGTGAATGAAGTATAGAATCATCCTTATCACAGTATCTATAAAATGCAAAAAAGAACATTATGAAATGAACCTTTTTTCAATCTGGAATTTTGCTTTTAAAAGTGACAGAAATCTCTGTCTCTGGGTCAAAGTGACCTAGAGATTGCATTGCTAGGAGCACACTGGAAGGAAGTTGAAGACAGAAAGAAAGCCACGACATACAACAAATATTCAACACTAGCATTTTTTTGAACACTTTAGCAAAGAACTGGAAATAAAACAGATGCTCATCATGAGGAATCACTGAACAAAGCATGGTGTGAGAAGATAATGGAGTACTACTGAACTAAGAAATGATGACTATGAAGAATTCAGAAAAGCATGAGAAGACATAGAAGTTGATACAGAGTGAGGTAAGAATAACCAGGAAAATAACATAAGCAATGACTATAACATTGAAATTCTAAAGAAAAAACAAAAGCTTGTGCTGTGTAATTATTAGGACCACGTCTGACCCCAGAGAAAAATTAAGAAACTCAACTTCTCTCTCCTCTTTGTAAAGAGAGCTGTGAAATACTACATACACTGTCAGCCATGGTTTATATGGTGGTTGATTTTACTGAAATGTTTTTTTCTCTTTTTTTAATCTTTGTTACAATTGATGTCCCTTTGGTTGCAGGTAAGGGATTTGCTCAGAAATGAGGGTGATGTATAAACATGCATAGAAATATCGATAAAAATAAGATTTTAAAAACTTAAATGCCCCCTTTCTTCTCTGCATCAGTATACTAATACTTTTTTTTAAAGAGCCTCCATCTACACTTTAGAATTAAAATACTGCATGCATGTTGGAGAGAAATTATTAAATAGCATATTTTATCCTGAGGTCTTAAGCACCATCCTAAGAAATTTGCCATGCTGCAAATGCCTTTAGGCTTTGTGAGGTGACAATGCTCTTTAAGGTAGGACCCAACTTAGAGTTGTGATCAAAGGAAACTGTGAACAATCCTCTGTGTGGGGGGGCAGTAAATTATGCTTTTGTCACATTCAATCTCGCTCCCCAGTGAGAGAAGAGATGGTAAGATGTGGATTTATATGGGGATATTCTCCAGAAAGCTTTAAACTTGATTTCCATTCCTACTCTAGGACATTTTTATAGAAATTAAAGGTAAAAGGGACCTTAGGGATAATCCCATCTAGCCTCTTCATTTTACAGATGGGGAAACTGAGGCCCAGAGAGAGGAAAGTGCCTTGCCTTTTTTTATTTCAATTTTATTTTCAGATCCACGACACAGATCTTTCTCATTCATGTATCTTTGGGGCTTGTTGTTATTATTCAGTCATTCAGTTGTGTTTGACTCTTCATGACCCCATGGACCATAGGGCTTTCTTGGCAAGGATAATAGTCTGGGCAACACAACACACACCAACTCTCTTTTCAGAAGAGAAGATTTTAAGGCACTTGAGAAAACAAACAAGTGGATCTGTTTTGCTGCTCCTTAAGAGGAATACTGTACGCCTTCCCCAAATTAGCATCACAAATCAACACAATTCAGTCTAAAAAATAAGCAGCATTTTTAAAGCTGCGAGAGGTAACAACTGCTCTTTTGGGAAAGCAGGATGTGAGGAAAACCCAAGGCTCCTGTACCCTGGCAGTGGGTCATGCCATCAGCCAGAATGCCAAGTGAGGTAACAAGTGAGGTAGAAACTTTTTGACAAGAGCTTGGAATGAGATTTTGTCCAATTCTATTGGACTGAATAAGACCCAAGGGATGTTTCAGACCAACGAAATACCTGGTGTGACCCCAAGGGCTCTCTGAGCACATTAGCAGGCCAGTCAGCTGATACCAAAGGGCCTCAAGGCAGCTTATGAGGAGACAGAGGAACATGGTGATGGTGGTTCAGCATGGAGTCAAACCTCAACTCTGGATAGACGTCACTCTTTAATATATCTTAATCTTTCTGTAACTACTGATATGCATCCAAAGGAAAACCATTGGAAAGTAAGAGAAGCAACAACAATCATTATCCAAACGTTTCCCACAAGTCACGGAAATGTGAGCTAAAGGACCAAAGAGTGAGCAAAATGGCTACTCTCTGCTGCTTTTCCTTACATACTTGGAGGGGATAGCGAGCCACAGCAGGATTTGCTGAGGGAACATAGCTCACCTGTGGCACTGGGCCGGGATTCAGAGCATCATGGATTCAGGGCGAGGTGCCATATGCATCCATCTGAAGTAGAGATTATTGAAACAGGCTCAACTTGGGATGATGGCTGCAGGGATCTGGCATAATTACACAGGCAGTACTTAGCGGAGCCAGGATTTGAACTCATGTCCTTTGACTCCATATCCAGGGGTTTATCCACTTCACCAGTCTTTCTCTTCTTTTACCAAACTGGTACATGGATACAAGATTGTAGTTAGGATTGGAAGTCTTAGGGTTGGTGGTTGTTTATGGCTAGAATTAAAAAGGGTCTTAGTCAAGATTGGGAGGATCTTATGGTCAAAAATGAGGCAGATCTTGCTATAAACATTAGCATATCTGTAGTTGGGAATATGGTCATGATTGGAAAGGGTCATGATTTGGTCAGAACTGGGAGCTGTTTATCATCAGGTTGGGGGGTTCTTGGTCAATTAAATTCAACAAGCATTTATTGAGTATCTACTATGTGCAACATATTGTTGTAGGTGTTGAAAATACAAAGACAAAAAAGAAGCAGTTCCTGTTCTCAAGGAAATTACTTTCTAGTGGGCACAACAGACAAAGATATAAAAGGTATGTACAAATTAATTTGGGTTGGACAAAGAACATTAAGCAATTGGGTCATCAAGGTAGAGAGGATGTTTGTGGTCTGGGTTGGGGAGGTCTTTGTTGGTGGTTAAAGGTATTAATGGGTGGGACTAGGAGATTTTTGTTAGGGTGGGGTGCTTGTGGTCAGAGTTGGGGGGTGTTTTGGCCAAGGTTGAGTTTTAGTGGGATTGAGATTGCAGTGCTCTTCATCAGGATGGTGGGTATTTGTTGTAAAGTTTGAGTAGTCTTGGTCACTGTTGGGGCTATTTTTTTTTACTAGGCTTAGGGGTAAGGATCAAGCACAGAGCAGGGGGAAAGAGCGACATACAAAGTCTGTAGTAGTGATTGGGGTAGCTAGGTGGCACAGTGGATAGAGTGCTGAGCCTGGAATCAGGAAGACCTGAGTTGAAATCTGGCCTCAGATATTAGTGGCGTGACCTTGGACAAATCACTTAACCCTGTTTGCCTCAGTTTTCTCATCTGTAAAATGAGCTAGAGAAGGAAATGGCAAACCACTCCAGTATCTCTGCCAAGAAAACCCCAAATGGGGTCACAAAGAGTCAGACACAACTGAAAAATGGCTAAATTACAACAAAGGATTGAAGGGAATCATGTTAGTTCCCTTTCTCCCACCTCAAGCTCTGGAACTAATTTCTCACATCAGACTCATTTTTTCTGTCCTGTTGCTCCCAGAGGTCTCATAAGATAATCTTAGGCTGGGATGTTGTACTTGTAGGAGTATGGGGACAAGTGACCTGGGTTTAAGTGAGGGAGCTTTGCAAACTTTAAAAGATGATATAGATGCCAGCTATTATTATTAGCTTCAACACATACCAGATGTGGGCTCTTGTTTAGTTAAGCTACTTAACCTCTTTAAGGCCCAGTCTCACTGTCTGTGAAATGGGTATAACAATGCCTTCAAAGCCAACCTTACAGGGTTATCTCGAGAGAAATGCTTTGGAAGTCTGAATGTACTAGAGAGAAGGGAGTTATTATTCCGTCCTAAATTAGTATTAGCTTCATAATCCACTCGCTATGGTTTGGCTTCCTGATAATGAAAAGGCTCTGAGCCACTTGAGATACATTTCCCACCCAGCAAGATATGACCCAGGGCTTCAGCAGCACTGACTCATCAGTATCTGGAGAAAGTACCCTTATTGTTCAAAGAACAGCCCTTGACACAGCAGCTCTGACATACTATTCTCATGGCCCTGTTCTCTTTGCTCATCTGGGAAAGAAAAGGCAGGTGATTCACTACTCTGTCCACAGAAATATAAAGGACACACTTCAAATCCAGGACTCTACAATTCACAGAACAGGAAAGGCATAGGTCACTTTACATAATACCTTTTTTCACTTTGACCTCATTTGTGAGCTGAAGGCAGAAGATGATTGGAGCCGTGTCGCTTTAAAAAAAATATAGATCTCTAGTAAAAAAAAATGAGAAGCAAAGATAATAAAAGCTAGCATTTATATAACACTTCAAGGTTTGCAAAGCACTTTATAAATATTATCTTATTTTATCCTCACACGAACCCTGGGAGGTAGGTGCTATTATTATGACCCCCACCCATTTTACAGATGAGGAAACTGAGGCAGATAAGTTAGTGACTTGGTCAGGACTATCACGATAGTTGGATTTAAAGTCATGACTGTAGGTCCAACACTCTATCCACAGCACAATGAAGTGAATAGAGAGAGATCCTGGGGCATCAGGAAGAGTTGCAATTTGTCTCACTCCTGACATCTACTGACTGAGTCACCCTGGGCCAGCACTCAGACTCTCAGAGTCCCATGCGATTGTCTAAGACTAAGTTGCAGAACATTTCCTGATTTGCATGGGAAGAGGGAGTTTTCCTCACTGGGATTCCATACACACTAGAGCAAAAAAAATTTTTTTAATTAGGCATTAGAAGAAAGGTTTATTCTTGTTTGGGCAAAATCTTTTGTTCTACGTTGACTTTGCAGAAGAGTTGAGATGAGTCATAGAAAGTTACCTACTTTAAAAAAGAAGAGTTTCCTTTGTTCTAATTCTCAACGATTTTGTGAACAAATTTGTTTTACCTTATCACACGTTTATTGATTTTTTTTAATCTTGATAGCCTTTCCAGACTAAAGAGTCCTTCTTATTTGGGTTTCTCCTCATGGGGAAATCAGTCAGTCAACAAACATTTATGAAGCACTTCTACATCGGGCACTGTGCTAAAGCCCTCTGTCCTTTGATCATCCTTGCGTTTGTCTTTTCTCTGGAGCTTCTCCAATTTCATTGCATCCTGTTGATGCACCTTGATGATGCCATTTGATACGGTTGCTTTAAATAACTGTCCTGTGTTATCTCCTGCATCCTCTTTACACAGAGACATTTGCACTGAGATAGTATCCTCAAAATCCAAATAGGGCTCTCAATGTGTGTTCTAGACTTACAACTCTGACTTTAGACATTCCAGAGTACAGTTGAATTTTGATTCTGGGGCAAACTTTTAATCAAGAAAATTGACTCATAGCCTTTTGATAGAAATCTATTGGCTATGGGAATCTTGGAGACACAAGAGTAGACAAGTTTCTTCATGTAATTTCTGTAATGTGTGTGTGTCTGTGTGTTCAACACCATAGCGAAATTTTTGCCCCTAGAAAACCCATACATGAATATTGTGAATCTATCCTAGACTCATCAGACCATTACTTAGTCTATTCATTTTAACAGTTATTTATATATTGGTTTTGACTGTGTAAAGGGGAAAACTGTTTCAGAATCAGCATGTAATTATTCACATACAATACTTGCCTCCTGGTGCCTCCTCAGACTGATCCCTCATGCTGGGCCCCAGATGAGAGGCCTCAGAGACGTGCCTTATGACTTTTTAAAACTCAGAATTTGATTTTAATAACCAGAATCCACAGCAATTCTCCCTGATGTAGGAAACTTATATGCTGGTCTCCTTTTGAGATAATTTGTAAACAGAAACGTATGGAAATGTCCATGGAGCACCAAAGTTTTAATTGGAGCTTCAGCACATAGTTCAGCAGCATTGTTATTCTCTAATGTGGAGCTTTTCACTAATGAGGCACTAATTAAGGGGTTAGGAGTCTTTTTCCTTTTGGTTCCCCCTCCTCCCCCTCCTCCTCTTAATGTCATCTGCTTTAGACTCTTCTAAGTTCACTGCTGGAAGCATTAATGTAGGTCAGGCTAGGAACTGAGAGATAGTGCAAGGGATCTTTGAAGCTTTTGTCTAATGAGCTTGGATGGGCATTCATTTTGTGCTACCAAGAAAAACACAAATGTGAAAGCAAGAGAATGATATGGAAATAAGCATTTGAGAAAAGAGGCTTGGAAAGAAGGTATAGAGAGAGAGAGAGAGAGAGAGAGAGAGAGAGAGAGAGAGAGAGAAAGGAGAAAAAACAATCTAAACAGACAGCAAGGCTGAGGAAGTGGTCTAGAGTATAGAGAAATAGTGATGTAAGAGTTTCATGACTTCCAAGGGAAGAGTTTTTTGAGAGGGCATTTTCTTTTTACTTATTTATTTTTAAAATTTAACTTTTTCAATGAACACAAATTTATTTTCTCTCCCCTTCCCAAGAGGATCATTTTCACCAGTCTTATTCAGACAGATAGAACAGCCATGAGTCAATTAATTAATCAGCAAACTTTGCTAGATTTCTACTATGTTGGGTGCCAGGGATACAAATACAAAGAATGAAACAGTCCTTATTCTCAAGGATCCCAAGTAGTTCTCAGCAGTAAGACTAACTGCTTCTCTCTGTGAATAGCCCTTCTTTTCCCCAGGCTCTTAGGAAAGGATTGCTCAGCCATTATGTCCAAACCACATCTCACGGAATCTCTTCCATAATCATAGGTTTCTGCTTAGTTCCTACTCTTTCCATCATATTTTCCACAGGATGAGCAGCTAATGCATTCATTCTTTGTAGAAGCTCTCAAACCCATTATGAGAGTCTCTGCCATGGAACCAGATGAGGCAATCCATCTGGTCTCAGTGATTCCTACTCCTGATTGGTTTGGGTATTTAAAGGCAGCAAATCATGCTTCCAGAGCTAAGCATCCTAAGAACTGATATTACTGAAGTGGAATCAACTGGCTTTGGCACGGGTCTCTCCAGTTTCTCTGCTCCCATCCCCATGACCACCAACTCAGATTAGGTTCTTGCCACTGCTCACCAGTAATGTCATTAACTGGTTTCCCTGCCTCCAGTTTATCAACTCTCCAGCCCATCCTTTACACCAGTGGTGCCAAATTCAAAAAGAAATTGGGGGCCCTACCAGACATAAGGATCCCTGCAATCTGTACATTGACTTAGTTTTAAAATGTAATATTATCTATGTTTTATTTTATTTCACTAATTGCTTCCCAACTGCATTCTTCTCTGGTTTGGGCCACACTCAGGAGTGTTGTGGGCCACATGTGGCCTGTGGCATCTTTGACCCCTCTACTTTACTTTACACAATGCCTAATTTCATTGCTCTTCCAGTCAAAACCCTTTAGTGGCACCCCACTGTCTATGAAATAACATGAATTCCTAATACTTGAATTCAAGACACTAGGATTTCATTCCAACCTACCTTGTCAGTCTTATCCCACATTTCCCCTTCGTGTGTTGCATGGTCAAATCCTCTACTCTGTCCCCCCTTTTCTGGCATTTTCTTTCATTGTCTTGGCTCACATTTTCTCCCATGCCTGGGATGGACTTCCCACCATGCAATCTCACCTATCGGATTTCCTTTCTTCCTTTAAGACCTAGCTCCAGACCTACCTCATTTATAAAACCATCTATGACTTCCTCTACCCTCTGTAAATGGCCTAATCTCCCTCTATTTTTTTCATATTACTTAGTCTTAACATGCCCTTTGCACACACCATGTTTTGCCTTGTACTATGCATGTCTGTCTACATGTATTTTCTTTCAAGTTAGATTGTAAGCTCCCCGAGAAGGGCTATTTGTATTTATGTTTTATCTGAAACACCTAGCACAGGTCCTCATACATGCTTAATAAATGTTTGTTGGATTGAATTTGGGTTGTAATTCATTTACTACAGACCTTTTGTTACTTTAATGAACTCCATCAAACAAAAGTGACCATACAATGAGCCTAACTACAGAAATCCCTGGAGATGGGTTAGCCTAGTTCTTTTTGGTGCTGGAGGGCAGAACTAAAACTCAAGTGGAATCAGGCAATTGTGAAAAGTAGAGGGATCAAACACAGGCCACACATAGCTCACAACTCTCCTAAGTGTGGCCCAAACCAGAATAAAATGCAATTGGGAAATAATTAACAAAATAAATTAAAATAAAGTAAAACAGATACTATTACATTTAAAATTAAATAAATATACAGATTGCAGGGATCCTTATGTATGGATGTGGTCCCCATTTCTAATTGAATTTGATATCATTGGTGTAAAGGAGGGATTGGAAAGCTGCTAAACTAGAGGCAGGAAAAGCAGTTACAACATGTACCGGTGAGCAGTGGCAACAATCTAAGCTGAAGTGGTGATCATGGTGATAGAAAGGAGCAGAGAAGCGAGGAATAAGTTCTAGTGAAATGGATTTCAGCTCAATATAAGGAAAAACTTCCAAACGAGAGCTGTCCACAAATGGAATGGGTGGGCAAGTTCCCTACCTTTGGAGTAATGTCATTGGAAGCTGGAGGAGGAACACTTATCCTGGATGTTCTATATACAATTTGTGGTTTTGGTTGGACTACATGATCTTAGAGGGTCCCTAGAATCTCTGATTGCAGATGATGGAAGAGGAGTATAACTTGCTCAGGGTGACAGAACATGATCCATTGGAACAGACTTCTCAGGGAATGAAGGATTCAGGAGGCACTGGGCAATATGGAGCTTCTGCCAAGTCTTCTGATGCTTTATAGCTGCTGAGCCATGCTTTTCTAAGTGGTTGACTAGGGGAAGTGTAGATAAAACTACCTTCTGGCATATCAGTGATTATGTTTAAAAAGTAAGGGACCAAGGATGCCTTAATAGTCACTGCAGAATCAAAAAAGGAGAAAGCCACGTACAGCTCAGTTTCAGTGAGCCCAGATGTGAGAGGGTGGGGGTAGGGGTGTATGGTGGAAGTAGTGGTGGTGGTGAGAAGAGGCAGAGAATCAATTGACCTTCATAGGTTCACAGAATCTGAGTGATGTCACTGAGTCTGGATCCCTACTGTGGTCCACATAATAGAGCCATGACATTTGGTAGGAGCTGGCATGGATGCATCTGGGCTCGATGAAAAGCTGTAAGTGACCCTCAAGTATCCTAAATAGTGACAAGGGAGAGGTTCCCCAAGGGATCTTTTGTCAGTGGCCTGGAAAGAACAATAAACGCTTGTCGATTGATTGAATGGAAGGTTATTCACATTTTTTCCCAGGAGGGGCAGGGAAGAGCAATGATAGTGATGATCAAAATTCACCTTTATATTGTCTCTAGGTTAACAAAGCCCTTTTCTAACAATAAGTCAGAGGGGGGCAGGGCAGGGTGGGTAGGACAGGGCAAGTGTGATTGCCCTCATTTCAGAGATGAAGAAGCTGAGGCTTAGAGAGGCCAAGTAATTTGCTCTTGATAACATAGCAAACAAATGACATAAACAAGATTTGAAGCTATGGCTTCTGACTTTAAGCTCAGACAATGGTCTGATCAGAGAGAATAAAAGTCCCAGGATTCAGTGTTGCTAGGCAGACTGTTGGTGGATAGCTAGTCTAGCCTCCTTCCTTGGGGCTGGGGTCAGCTTTTGCCAAAGCTGGGGCAGGAAAACAGCGGCAAGCAGTTCCATAACGATTCTGAAGGATGGCTCACTTTCAAATCCCTCCCCTCAGTAATTACAACAAGGAAAACCAGAACATCTCCTAATATTTTATTGTTTCTTCGTTAACTACGGGTAGTACAAAGCTTTCCTCTTTTAGAAAAAATGTAGCTTCCTTCACAATGTTGCACTCTCAAAACTTCTTCCTAGAAACTCCAGGTTCCTGAAAGACTCTCTTATCAATGGCTATGCTTTTTAGATACTGTAACAAGGAGAGAATTATTTCTTTCGAATATTATCAACATGAACTCAGTTAATTGTGTATAAGGGTAAACACTGATTTTTTTTTCTTTGTAGAAACAAAACCATCATTTATTAACCCAAACTACAGCATCGCATTTACAACATTCATTGCATAAACTGAACAGACAAAGTTGCCACCTCTGGTAAGTAACAGACATACATTATACAATATATTTGCTGAATACATAATTTCAAACAATACGGGTACAACAACTGTTCAGAATACATACTCCAACCATTGGGTTTAATAAGTACTAAGACAAAGATCCAGGAGCTACCTTGGGTCTCAGCACAGTTAATCTAAGAGACAAAAACACAGTCGAGAGACAGTAGCTGCAATGGAATGCAAGGAAAACTAACCTGTGTTAGTCTCACCAGACACCTAGTTTGGCCCCTGGGCTTCTCTCTCACTTAGACACAAAATTCACACCCATCAAAGTTGACCATGATCTAAGAAAAAGTCCATGCAATCCAGACAGAGGGACTGTTCTCCAAAGAGAGTTATCCAACAGTCATTGCCTTCCAACAGTACAAGAGTTGGCTAGAAGGGCACAAGGGAGACGGGGAAACATTTTGACCGCAGTTCCAGCTGCAAATGTGTGGTTTTCTTCTGAAGTCTGTGGCAGGCCCGTATTCTAGAAACACAGAGGTAACGTTCACCACTCTAACATCATATTAATCCACATTGCTGATGATTCTTTAAAATTATTATTACTTATTAGTTATAATTATTTTGGCAGTTGTTTGATAGGAGTTTTCTTGTGGGTTAGGACTTTGCCCTGAAACTAATGATCTGAGGGCCCTACAACTCATCAGACCGGATGACATGGAAGAGGGTGACATTGTAAAGGGTCTGATGCCCGTTGTTCCACGCATAAAGGGCCCTGTCTTTTGGGTTGTAATCCAACATGGAAATATGTGAGTATTTGTTCTGGAATGGGATGTCAATATATTCATAGGTTGAGGCATTGGTCTGGTATGCATAGTGGACCTTGGTGCCTCCTGAGTAGCCATTGGTGACGTAGAGGGTGCCACAGATAATGAAGGCCTCACCAGCACTGCGCTTTGGGTAGCTGGTATTCCACGTCTGGAGGATCTGCAGGGTGTTGGGGTCCAACTTGCTGATCACTATGTTCCCCGCATTCTGGTTGGTGGCATAGACGGCCCATAGTCCATTCTCATCCACCATGAGATCAATATCTGAATGTCCTCCCCAGGCATAATGGTACATGTTGTTGTAGCCAGCATAATCCAGGCTTCGGGTCTTGAGGATTAATTCTGTTTTCAGGTCAAACCTGATGATGATGTGACTTTGGAATTTATTGAAATAAATAGACCCATTGTAGACCACCTGCCCTGTCCCTGACCAAGGGTGAGGGAGGCGGTGGGAGGTGAAATTGTCTGTATTCATAAAATCAATCATGGATTTGTACTCTCGGACAAACCGATTGTTGTGATAGCCATCCATGTACCAAACCTGGGTGAATAATAGACACCATTAGCATGACAAGAGACAAAGAGGACACACGAACACAAACACTGAGAATAGATTTCCTCCCCAAGCAGGAGCTTGAGAAATTGATTTAGAAATTAGACAACCAAATATTACTGGGAAATGGAACAGGGAGAGTGTAATTGAGACTAAATGACTTGATTGTACTTCTTCAATCTCACGTCAATCTTCTTAGATGAAATCAGAATGAAAATTTAAAGCTCTCCATGATGTGGAACCCAAAGAGCTTTCTGGTTTAATTTCGTAGTATTCCCTTCCACACCCTCTCTGTTCTGACCAAACTGGTCTGCTAGCTGTTCCCCATCTATCACATTCCATCTTGCATCTCTTTGCCTTGTTTGTCTCTTTGGGGCTCTCCATGCCTGTCTTCCCTTCTATCCCCACCTCCCAGAATCCCTAGCTTCCTTCAAACCAAAGCTCAGGGACCACCTTCTACACAAGGTGGTAGATCCTCTTCTGGATCCCCTCACCCCAGTTAGTGTGCTTTTCTTGAAATTACCCCATGTAACTTGCTATGAACATTGTATTTATTTTTCTCTACCTAGGTTCTACCTCCCCACTCCCAACCCCAGTAGAATATCCGCTCCCTCAAGGACTTGTCCCTCTGATATCCCCAGAGCCTAATACTTTGTCTTGCACGTAATGGATAATTGAGTGGAACTGAATCCTCCTAACTTAACTCTAAGTGAACCTTCTGGCTTAGAAAATCCAGGGAAACTAGAGAACAGTTCACTGGCCAACAATGAAACTTTTTTTTCATATAGGTAAGCTATGTAATTCACATAGGCAAAGAGTGAAAAAGAAATTCAAAGCAGCTCAAGAAAGCAGACTTGTGAGGTTTCATATATATGTGCATATACATACACACATGCATTTGTAATATATTCATATTCATATATACCACTGGTAGGCAATGATTCAATACATTTGGGATCTGAAAACTAAAACCCATTTGACGATGAAGAAAATTAAAAACACAGCCTGGGCTCGAGCTAATCACTTCCTGGCAGCTGCATAGTTATGTGGTAACCTGTTATCAATGTCATTGGGAAGGACAATTCCGCCCTTATTCCAACTGGGCTTTATGTGTGGTGTCCTCTGCTTACCGCCAGCCACATCACAGCAGCCTTTATTAAATTATGTTGTCTGCTGTGTGGAACTTCATTAATTTGGCATTTAGTATTATATGAATGCAATCATTCATTGTCACACCCAATCCATGGGAAAGTTCACATCGGTAGAAAACTAAAGCTTCTTCAAAAGCTTTTGAGCTGATGGGAGCTGACCGGGATGGCAAAATTCCTGCTTTCATTTGGATTGTTGTGGAAGAGAGTTCAGATTATGGCTTTAATGCAAGTTGACTGGGAAAGTGTCTAGACTTTTTACAAAATGCTTAAGTCATTTTCAACCAATATGGGAGCAAATTACAAAGCAATGCAGTTAGGGGGAGAAAAATCTGCCAGGCTAATGGCATTCTGTATGCATCTGTCTAGCAATAAGACAGCTGCTTTATCCATTAGGAGCTATGTTAGCTGCAGGAGAGATTAGGAATGCAGCAGCTTTCAAGTTCAGCACTGTATGTATGTTAACTATTACAATAAACTACCTCAACAACTCCTAACCTTGTGCTAAGGGCATTCACTCAGGTGCTTTAAAATTTTTTTTTAATCAACATTTTTCCTGAGTTTGAGTCAACTACTTTGATCACCACTGTAACAGAGACCAATCTGTGGCCCCTTTAGCATTTGCTATAATGGGTAATGCTTTGAAGATTGTATTAGGTAAAATCTGCACAGCACAAATTTCATTTTTGTCCCTTGTGACCTTGCAAAATGTGACAAGGTGTTAAAATGGCCTGGCTCCAAGTCCTGGAATTTCTCTTGTTTATACAACTTCACCCATGCCTGTAGACCTAAGTCCCACCCTGGACCCTGGAGCTAATGTATGCCTCTATGGCTTGCCACTAGACTCCTCTGACTTCCTGCTGGGGCCCCTTTCTGGTATCTGCCTAGATCACTGGCCATTCCTGGATAAATCTGTCTAGTGTCCAGGGTTCCATCAGGACCCATCTGGCCCACCTATTACCCACCAAGCTCTGGTAATGACACAAGGAAAATCGAACATGTCAGAACCTCCCCACAATATCTGCTGTGTAGTGTAATTCAGTATAGAGTTTCAGTATAGGGTTTTCTTGGATCCCATCCAAAGTGATTTGTTACTAAAATATCCCAAATCTGGCTCTAAGGCAGTATCATCTATAAAGATATGCTTATCCTGGTCTCTGCCTTCACCCTGGGCACACCGTACTTCCTCACTATGTACAAATTCTGTTCATTCTTCAAGGCTCAGCTCCAATCCTACTTCCTCCATAGAGCCTTTCATTAATCACTCAGCAATCATTTATTAAGCACCAACTACAAGGCAGCTTCTTTGGCGGCCTTGAGGATACAGCCCTGCCCTCAAGGAGCTTACGGTCCTTCAGCCTTTATTGAGTACTGAGCTCCTACAGTACATGCAATCGACATCACTAGCACAGCATGACATATCATTATAGATTCCTTTGTGTTGTTCGTTGTCATTTCATGTTGTACAGTCTGGGTTCTGCTGGCAATCTCTCTGTATGAAACACCAGCCAAACCAGAGAAGTCATTCCAGGAGGTGTCTGCCAAAATATACAGCTGTTCAGGTTTTCAGTTTTAAGGTATGTTTTTTTTTTTTAATTTTCACAAAGAGTTTATAATCTTACCAAAAAGCATTCTGCAATTTCTGTCTTCCACATAGACCCCATACAGGGCTGAGCACATGAAAGGTGTTTGGTAAAACATTGATTTATTTTATTTAAATTATTTACTTAAATTGCAGGGAGCACTGCAGTAGAGGCCCCAAGGCCAACAGGCTGATGAACCCATCTTGAATTTCCATAGAGGCAGCTAGATGGCACAGTAGATAGAACACTGGGCCTGAAGTTAGGAAGTCCTGAGGTCAAATCCAGCCTCAGATACTTGCTAAACTGTATGACTCTGGATAAGTCACTTCATTTCTGCCCTCCTTATTTTCCTTAAATGTAACATGGAGATCATAACAGCACCTCCCTTACAAGGTATTGTGAGGATAAAATAAGATAATATTTGTAAATCATTTAGAACAGTGCCTGGCACATAGTGAGTACTTAATGGATGCTTGTTCCCTTCCCCCTTCTTATATATAAATAGATCTGGGACAGTGACATCCTTGTAAAGTATGTTTATGGTTCAGGATAGAGGGATGCCCGAAGGCCCATGGAATGGGAGCCAAGAAGCCATTTAGAAACCCCTCTTCTTAATATATTTGGAAACTAAGGCACGAATAGGGTAAGAGGCTTACCCAAGGTCATCCAGTGCATTAGTGAGAACTCAGGGACTGAAAGCCAGGTCTCAACTCCAGAGTATATGTAGGCTGGCGTGAAGAATGTGGTTTTGCCATTACAATGACAAGAGAGGACAAATGCCAGGGAACAGCTGAGATGACACAAGATGTGATCAGAGCATGCGGGAGGCTG
Source organism: Trichosurus vulpecula (assembly GCF_011100635.1). NCBI lineage: Eukaryota > Metazoa > Chordata > Mammalia > Diprotodontia > Phalangeridae > Trichosurus > Trichosurus vulpecula. The sequence continues at coordinate 170,506,209 of NC_050575.1, read as the reverse complement.
GTGTTCTTGTGCTAGGCTCAGAGGAATCACATTGCATCAGAGAATGGTTTCAGTTTAACATGTTTTTCAGTCACTGCTGGGTGACTGAAATTCACTGAATAGTCACACTCTTGGAGCCTCACAGCCAAGGATACCAATCCCTTTCATATAGGTTGGTCTCATTAATCCTCATACCTTCTCAGTAGAGTGGAAAGAGATAATTCTTTCCAAGATCAAGTGACTTGCCCAAGGTCTTAAATCCAGTGGTCTGACATCCATCCCTACATTCTTGGCTGGACATCCAGTTACCATCACATAGATATGTGGACACCGTTCAAGAACCAAATGCCACTTGCTCAGACTTAGCCCCAAAATGATCCAAAATGTCTTTAAATGCTATGTCTCAAGCCAAGAATGGTAACACCCTCATAGGCTTGTATGATGTACCTTGGATGTTGGAGGGTCTAAATCTGGCCTGGTTAGATGCCTTCAACAAATTGCCCTTCTTCACTCACTTATACTCTCAAAAAGCACAGAAGGCAGTGTAACGTTGGGGGGAGGATGTAAACAAGGCATTTTGTTCGTGAATATCAGGCATATGGATAGTATATTCATAGTCATATTCATCAGAACACATCTGCACTGAATACGAGTAAAATGACTCAAACTTCGGATTAGTCATCATTACACAGAACACTGATGGATTTTGTTTCTTTTTTTAAAGACAAGCCAGGATTTGGAAAGAAGAGCAGGCTTGACCTTCTCTGGTCCAAAAATCCCAAGGAAAGCTATTATCTTTGTGTTCAAGGCCACATGCAGAAGCTGGCCCAAATACAGAAACGTGCTAATCCTCACAAAGGCATGCCTGCTTAAGTCGAGTAGGATGGTCCCTCCCTAAACTCAGGAGAACCATTAGAGAGGGTCAAAGAGTGTAAAAACATTTGAAAGAGGACAATTAGCAGTTCAAATGTCAAACTGAGTTGCAGTAAGCGGAACAAACAAAATAATGAACCTGTTATGAAACACCATTCAGGCCTAGAGAATCTCACTTAGATGATCAAAAAGAAAGAGAAAGGCCTGGAAACCAGTTGGGTTGGCGGGGAGTGGGGCTAGAGCGGGGAAGGATGTTTATTATGCTTTGTTCAAGTGAGAACTAGTAAATAGCCTTAGTGGTTCCAAGTGTCCCTAAATGTTTCTCAGATTAGAGCAGGAGCCATATGATCATTCCCAGGGAATGTCATAGTGGACAGAATGCCAGACTTTGAATCAGGAAGACCCGAATTTGAATATGGCTTCAGACATGAACTAGCTGCGTGACCCTGGGTTAGTCACCAAACCTGTCTCAGTCCTAGTTTCTCCATCTGTAAAATGGGATAATAATAGCACCTATTTCACAGGGTCCTTGTAAGGATTAAATGAGAACTCACATGTAAAGAGTTTTACAAATCTTAAAATGCTATACTCATGCTAACTACTATTATACATGAAATAATAGATGGTGTTGGACCTGAAGTCAGGAAGACCGGAGTTGAAATCTGGCCTCAGATACTTACTAGTTGTGTGACCCTGGGCAAGTCACTTTAGTGTCTGTCTATCTCAATCTCTGCATATGTAAAAATAAGAAGGAATAATAACAGCATCTGCCCCTGGGGATTGTTATGAGAATAAAACAACATGATATTTGTAAAACATTTTGCAAATTTTAGAGAGCTATATAAATATTAGCTTTTATTATTGCTCTTATTATCAATTGCCAGATTTCCATAAGGCCAGAAGATCGATTAAGAAGGCAGATCAAGAGGTAGGCAAATCTGTGGCAGTGACAGCCTTGCAAAGCATGTCCAGGGTTCAGGACGGAGGGGCCCCTCAGGGTTCATGGAGTATGAACCAGAAAGGACTCAGTGGTCATTTACTTCAACCCCTCCATTTGACAGGCATAGGAACCAATGCTCTAAGAAAGTAAGCAACTTAGCCAAAGTTGTCCAGTGAGTTAGCTAGTGACAACGTTAGCACTGGTAGTCAGCTCTTTCCCCTCCACATTAGGTGTTCTTTTCACTATCCCACAGATCATTCAGGTGCACTGCACTAAGGTTTATCCTCATCTTTATTGTCACTCTTGTGACATAGAACAAGCATGACGATCCATGTCATTTACATGGACAACCAAGGATTTTTAGCAGATGCTTTTGTCATCATTCCCAGAATGGTAATGGGCAGTCTGGGAGTAGTGGTACAGAGGTTACTTGTTTCTTTCTATGGGTCTAAGATGTTCACTAGCCAAATAGCCCAATGGAGTTACCTCTCGTTTTAACCAAAAACGAAACCCCCAAAAATGTCAACCCCAGAATAAAGAGTTTTTCAAACATCCCTTGAGGGTCATGGTAGCAGCAGCTCTGCTCCCTAACTGCTTCCTCATCTCTGACTCAATACTTCTATATGCATCTAAATGGGAAGCTAGACTGAGGCTAAAGGGTACTATCTAAGCATGTTTAATTATAATTTCAGTTAGCCCCATGTCAATCAATTGCTTTATGATAATATTCACCGTCCTTGTGACTTCCTTGACCAAAACATCCCTCCATGGGCACTCACTTCCCTAAATCTGTTGTCTCCTCATACCAGAATATAAATTCATTGAGGTCAGAGATTGTCTTGCTTTGTGCATTTGTGTCTGCAGTGCTTAGCACAGTACCTGAGATGTAGAAAGAGCTTAATAAATGCCATTCATTCATTCATTCACAACCATATTATTTTCCTTTGATTTGCCACTAATAGAAGGGTATTCTATCACTTGGGTTGAAAGAGGAAGCCAAAAGAGTAGGAAATCCATACTCCCACCCTCTCTATTCAAATAAGAATTTCCTCTTTTTCATTTCATTATTTTAAATGCAGACTCAATAAAATCTTTATTAAAATCAAAGGCCACCTTCTCTCCATATAGGAAACTAATCTTCATCTATCTTAAATTGTACTAAAGTTCTATATAGTCTGGCTGACTGAGCACATGAATTTTTTCTTCTTCTTCTAATTTTTCTTTTAATTGTCACTATGGTCTTCATCTGCTTTTCAATTAGAAGGGAGTATCTTAAAGCTAAGGCCAGAAAGAGAAGGTATAGGCATCTGTTGCTGCTTGATTCTGGCACCACCAGATAAAGCTGCATTTGATGAAGTCCACACAAGATTCAGAAAAAGATGCTATTTAAGAGACTTTCCTAAGTAACTGGTGGATAGGGTTTGATCTCCCTTTTGATTAAGCAAACTCTTGTCATACATTGTCATTGTGGTTCAGCACTTAACATCAAGGAAGCTCTGCTGTTTGGAAGATATGTCTTGATAACAGGGTCACAGAGCTAGAGCTAGAAGTGATCTTAGAGGTCTTTCCATCCAACCCACTCATTTTGCAAGTGAGGTAACTGAGGCCCAGAGAGATTAAGTGCTTTACCTAAGATCATGTAAGCAGTAAGTGGCAGAATTGGTATTTTAACTTAGGTCCTTTGACTTCAAGTTTGGGACTTCTTCCATGGCATCATGAGAAAGATTTCAATTAAATGAACTGAGAGAGAAAGCAAAATTTTCACAGTCTTCTCCACAGGTTAGGTTGAGAAAGTCTATAGTCCAATAGTCTCATTAAACTGTTTATTAAAGGAAAAGAAGAAAAATATGGCACAAGAAGATCTCTTTAATCACAGATTGAGATTGTAAGGGAATAGCCTATTAGAGAAAGATGTAGTTGCTACATGATCCTTATAAAAATTCAGATAATCGAGATAAGCCTTAGGAATACCTTAAAAGTTTTTAAATGGGAAATTCTGTCCCTTACTTACTGCAAGGTGTTATACCATTTCTAGTAATGCCACCCCACTCTTCAAAAACAAACGTCCTGGTTTCAACACTTTCTGTAGATTATAAGAGTTCTGAATGTCACAGTGTCTGGTGGGGGAAAGATTGAAACAATTTATGGGAATCTATGAAGAGTACTCAGGATGCTATCATCAATGCTGGGAGTATTTAGAGTCAAATCAAAAACTGGAAGAAAGACAACCTAACAGAGAAGAACTGGGGAAATGAGGAGGAAATAGCAGGGAGGCAGATTTAGTCTCAACAGGAGGAAGAATTTCCAGGAAATTAGAGGGGCCCTGCAGTTGAACAGATTTACCTTGGTAAGTCAGGAACTCTCTGTTACTGGAAGTATTCAAGAAGAGGTTGGATAAAGACCTATCAAGGATGCTCCAGTGGGTGGGGATCCTTGCTCTGGGAAAGGAAGTTGGACCGGATGGCCTCTAAGGTCCCTTCCCACTATGAGATTCTATATCTAGTGTCTAAAGGTCTCTAGCATAAAAATAACTTGTTTTAGTGGCTAAAGACTAAAGCAGCGTTATGAAGGTCTAGAAGCTAGCTGAACTTAGAAATGCGATTAGGATTTGAACACTTCCAGTTTCAAAATTTTTACTGCCATAAGGCCAAATCAGAGGTAAGAAATGAACAGTTTCTCTAGAGGCTAGGCATACTCAACCTTTGCATGCAAATCATTTTGCTCAGCTCCCTCCTCCTCTTGGACAAAAGCCTTAGTAAATCATCAGCTGGTTCTTCTTAGTCAGTGTCCCCGCCCCAACCCCCCCCCCCACCCTTTAATCTGTTTGTTTCTGTCAAAGTCTCAGCAGATGCCTGAAGTTTCGTTCCATTCCATCACACCCCAGAACCTAGATTGATTTTCAGCTAGTTATTGGCCTCCTGCATCTTCATGGTCAAAATTGGATGGGGAAAACTGAAAAGATTAAAGCAACACAGAACAGGAACAAGCGTGTCTCTCTAGGCAGTAGGTAATTGTTCCAGATCGATAGAGGGGGCCTGTTGATTTTGTCAAATGACAGAATATGAGATATCCATGTGACTGCTGGGCAAATCAAGAATAATTACCCCAAACTCAGTGCTATCTTTTATCCAGCAAAAAGTAAGGCAATAGGGGATAGTTAATTCACTAATAACTCAAATCAAATATGAATGGCCACTCGTGTTGTTTAGTCGGTTCCAAGAACTAGGTGAAGGCATTCAGCCAACTCCCTCTACTTTTGCAGGGGTATTTCAATCCAATAACTTCTCTTCTCTGTGATGGCAATGAAGTCATCATGTGGATGTTCAATATCTAATTCTCAAATGAATATATCACCTTGACAGATTTCTTTTGTATGACTTTACATTTTTGGTTCTAAGCAAAGGGCTGTGACTTTCAGTAACTTCTTCATACATTGTATGAGGAACTAATATAATCTGATCAGTGCTCTCATGCTGTTGGAATACACAAAAATATACAAAGAGTTTGAAATAGGTTTCAGCCAAAACCCCGAGGCATATTTTCAATAAAAGCTATGATCAGTCAATCCATACATAATTCTAGACATCAGCTCATCTTTTCTTTTGCTAAATTGACTTTTATTTATCAGTGGACGAATCTCCTCACTTGATTATTTTTCATCCCATCCCTGAGGATCTGAGCTCCCGTTAGTGACTTCCCTATCCTACGCACTTGTTGACTCAACCTATTAAACACATCATGCTCCTCCACACTGCTAATAACTCAGACATTGGTGGGGTCTAAAAGTTGTCCAGAGATAATGGAATCATTGATTTAAAGCCAAAAGAAACCTGAGAGATCTGAAACCTCATTTTAAAGATGAAGAAATTGAGGTCCAAAGAGGTTAAATGACCTTCCCAAGGTTACATAGGTAGTAAGTAGAAGGATTGGAATTTGGTCCTCTGACTCCAAATTCACTACTTTTTTCCACTGTATCATGCAAGAGATCCAATCTATTAGTAATAATTTATAATACAAGAATGCTTTAGGTGAAATTAATTAAAAAGGAAAACGGTACAAAATGGTAGGGACAGTTTAATCATGCCTCCAAATAACTGAATACTAATTTTTTTTTTTCTGGAGAGAACAAATGTCATGGTTTTCCATGAAGGATGCACACTCCAAGAAGGCAGGGACTGTTTCATTTTTGTCTCTGTATTCCCAGCACCTAGCACACTACCTGGCACACAGTAAAAGATTTTAAAATGCTTTGACTTAATTTTCATGACAGCGTGGTGAACATTTAAGAATGTCACAGATTTGCATAAATAGGATAGTTCCCTTTTTTTGTGTACGATTAAGATCACTGAAGCTGTTCTTTTTGGTGGAAGTTATAAAATCAAGAGAAATGCAACATAATTCCAGGAAAACATGTTAATTATTGTTCCCTCATCCATTCTCTTCCATAAAGGAGAAACTGCCAGAATATTGTCACATCATTCCAAATGCCACCAACTCTAAATAATGAAAACCATGAATGACAACTAAGCAGATATGTATAAGACAGGGCAATAGCATATCATGGGCATGGCTAGATGGGGTACTAGGATCCATTTGTATCTACTAAGAGATCTTTCAGAGAGGGCCTAGTTTATCCAGAAATGTAAGCAGCTCCTTGTCTACTCACTTAAGAGTAATAATGATATGAGTTGTCCATTTCCTCAATTTCTTCATGAGCTCCCCAGAGAAAAGATAGGCTGGTTATGGAATTTCACCAGCCTGGTGAATTGTTTGTGCTTATTGGATTAACCCATTAGACAGAGTGGTTAGAGACATGGCCAATGTTTCATATCCCAAATAGTTTATGAAATCCACAGAGAGCTGCAGGCATTAAACTTGTTATCTAAGAAGTTTTTGTTTTAAATGAAATGACTGTGCATGAATTTCAGAGGGTGATAGCAGACAAATGGCACTTTAAAAGATCATAAAAGAAGCAACTATAGACAGGTAAAAAGCACGGGGAGAAATAGCCAAGGGAAAGACTATAAAAAAGATGTTTACAAAATGTCCACCATCGCTATTATGTGGGCTAGTTGGTGAAATACACTATTCATCATCCATTCTTAGTCAACAATCCTTCATCTCATCAATTCCCAAAGGAGCCCCAAACAAATAAGCAAGGGCCCAGCCAATCAAGACAAACATGGAACTTGTTTCTTCTCGTTTTCTGAGTTTTTCTCTAGGGGAAAAAAGCTGTACAGAAAAGAGCAATATCTTTTCTAAGTAAAAAGGAACATGAGTTTTCATCTAACCATGAGAGGAATAGCAAATGAAGGACAAATGAGATGTCATTAAAACAGAGAAGTCTAATGGATCTTTTCCCCTCAAGTTAAAAATGGAATGAAAAGGTCTTAGCAGGGGGTAGATTTTGACCTAGAATAGAAGAGTCCTAAAGGTGAATCCACTAAGACAGAGCCATGTCAGGAGAAGAAAGCTACAGGAAGATAAGTCCATTCCAGAGTGACTTTGTAGAATGTGTCCTTTTACTTGTGACAGGTTCACCTCTTTGCTAGATAGGAACCAGGTTTCTTCACTCTCTCCAGGGGTCCAAACTAATTACTGGCTCTGAGGAGATATTGGAAACAGCCTGAAAGATGTTTTTTGGTCTACTCACTTTGATCTCAAAAGCTGGTCAATTAAATTTAGAATGGACAAGACTTGGAGAGACCATTTAACTCAATATTCTTCAAATTCGCTTACCCCATAACCATCCTATGATTCACCCATTCACTCATGTTCCCTCATAACCTCTTCACTCCCTCCTCTGATAAAATCTCCAAGTTTGGGACAATTTCTTGCTTTCTAAAAGAGTAACAGTAACATATGTCTGTTTCCTTCACCTTAGAAATGAACATGAGTGTTCTATCCTATCTATATATCTAAAGCTGGGACAGTTGGATAGAGAAAAAGGAAATGAGGAGGAGGAGAACGAGGTGTTTATGGGAAGCTAAAAGTGTCTAGGAAGAAAGGAGGGGCCATGTTGAGAGCTCGCTTATGGAATCATCCCCAGCTAGATGGATCCCATCTTTACAACTCTACTGGCATCTTCCTACCAACATGTATCTCCGGAAATGCTTATCCGGTCCTTCTTCCTAGGCTATACTTAGCTTAAGCTATTACAGTTGGCTACCTTTCCTTAAAAGTGGCCTGAGATAAGGAAATTACAAATTCTACTAGATCCTGTGGCTTTGGGTCTTTTTTCTTAGCTAGTCCACTGTTCTAAACATCATTCCTCCTTAGTTGATTCCTACCCAAGCCATCTTGGCAAATGGTTTTCTCTGGCTGACCATTAGAGACTCGCACTAGGAGGAAAGACTAATGTTCCCATTAAAGTGACCCAGAACAACACTTTAGTTAATAGTTAGTGTCCTTTCCATGACCATACAGGACTACTCTTTTCAGAGGCCCCCACGGAGCTGTTTATTGAATTCTCATTAAATTGAATTTGCTTTCAAAGTGGACATAATAACTAAACTCGAGTGCTAGGAATTTTAGAGCTTGAGGGAGAGTTTTATCAGTTTCAAAGATCACAAATTGTCCAAGATCATACCTATAAATCTTAGCTAGCTCTGTTTTCATAGCCTCAAGATGAGATAATGAAGTGAGGTGGGGAGAGAGAATAAACTTACCCTGTTATCACCTTCTGGTGCAAGTGGGTCTGTCATCCAGGATCCAAACCTTGATCCAGAGGTTTTTATAGTCACTGGGTCACTGATCCCTGTTAATTTGCCACAAGCTGCAAAATAACATAATGCAGAGGAACAACAAGGTGAATTAGCAGCTGGGGGGCAAATGGCCTCACTCAAAGTCAATTTAAAACTTGGGATATTCCCATAATGGGTGGGAGGAGGTGGAAAGAACATTTCTTTCTCTTAGAGGTGGGAGAGGGAAGCTCTGCTTTCATCCCCTGCCATTAATCTGTGAATGGCTGCTGAACATTTGTTCATGCCCTTGTTTTTAATGGCAACATCCCTCATCATAGTGGCCCAGAGAAACCATACCCTCCCCAAACCAGAAGTGCTGCATTACCAGCAGAATAGTAAATGAAGCCAGATGCTGCTCAGGGGCAGTCATCTTGGTACAGAAAAGAGGTGGCTGCATATCAGCCTTCTGGAACCCTACTGCATCCATGCCAACTGCTTGACATGGGAGTGGGAGGGTTAAGATGCCCATTTCAACACCATTTATGTTTAAAACAAAGGATAAAGAAGCAAATCTTCCCCACCGAAGAACAATGATGCCCTTACACACACGCACACACACCACACCATGGACCAGCTGTTTCATTAAGTAGTTAGGGCACATTACTCTTTAAATATCCTTATTGATTAAAATTACCTACTGAGAAGAGACTGTGGATGCATGGACATCCCTGCAATGCTATTCTTGGCATTGAGTTGGGGAAAAGAAGGGAAAGAGAGGAGGCACTGTCTGAAACATAAGACTAGAGTCTGGAGCACTGCTGTGTCTACTCTAGGCTGTGCTGTGGGACCTCAGAGTGCTCACTCAAACTCTGCTTTGCCCCACTTAACCTCCAGGTTAAGGGTGAAATAGCCTTTCTGGGATCATGAAGCCCAACTAGGAAAAAGATAGGACAAAGGTGCCATTGGTGTCCAAAGGGCCCATGAAGCTGTTTATTGCATTCTCATCAAATTAAACTTGCTTTCAAAATGAAAATAACTAGACTCAAGTAATAAGAATTTGGAGCTTGGGGTGGGGGAAGAATTTCATCAGTTTCAAAAAAAAAAATTCACAAATTATACAAGATTGGACCAACAAACCTTAGCAAGCTCTGCTTTCAGAGCCCCAAGATAGTATAAGGAAGTGAGGTAGAGAGAAAGAATAAACTTACCTTGTCCATGCCACCATGGCACCATGGATAAAGGCAGCTGGGGCTGCCAGCACAGACTGAAAACCAGCCATTAATTTAATTCCATGTTTGGTAAAATGAAACAATGACAGTAATAATAATGAAAGCCCACCTTGATCTACAGAACCAGAGGGGACATTAGAATACAGAATGGCAGAACTGGTGGGATGTCACAATGTAGAAATGTCAAGACATTGAGTTTAGAACTAGAAAGCATGTTAGAGACCACCTAGTCTCGTCCCATATTTAACAGATAGGGAAATGGACACTCAGAGGAGGGAGATGAATTTCTAAGATCACATAGATTACTTGCAAACTAAGACTAGCAGCCAGGACCCTGACCACAACAGTCAAGGCCTCTATGTATTTAACACAATCATACTTCCTGCCCTATAGAGTTCTATTCAGATGTCACCTTTCACGTGAGAAGATTCCATGGAAATATCTTTTATTGGAAATGACCCCACCTTCTTGAACCTCATACAGAAAGCACTTTGTTTGGGGGATCTCTGATACACTTAGGTATGATGTACAGTTCATTCAGGGGAACAGCATGATGGAGAGGAAAGAATGCTAGGCTTGGAATCAGAAAATGGGTGGGTTCAAATCCTACCCTTAACAGGGCATGGGCAGAATTGATTTCATCTCTCTAAGTCTCAGCTTCCTTATCTGCACAGTAAGGATAATTAAACCTGGAGTACCCACCTCACAGGGTTTTTATGAGGATCAAATAAGACATTATCAACGGAAGAAATGAAATAAGCATTTGTTAAGCGCTCACTGTGTGCTAGACGCGTACTAAACACTTTACGTATTTCATTTGACTCTCACAACTATGGAGGAAATTGAGGCAGACCGAAGGTTCAATTCCTTGTCCAAGTTTCTAATGCTGGATTTAATTCAGATCTCCCAGACTCCAGGCCCAGCACTCTATCCACTTCTTTGTTAAAGACTGGAATTTTTAAGTGCCATATGCACATCAGCTGTTATTTAGTTTGTTCTTGCATCATCCCCAGTGCCTCGTACAGGCCTCTGAAGGTGCTTAATAAATGTATGTTAAATAAATAAACGAATGCCTTCTATTGTTCAACATGGCTTTGCTTTTTCTATCTCTAGGGCACAGATCTGTTAGGGGGTCATATGACACTATTCTGCAATGAAATTGTCTTCAGCCATGTGCTCTCAAGTGCAAACTCCCCTGGAGGACAAAGGGGTATAGGTTTAAGAGGCTGCTTCTGGAAAGTCTCCTCTGTTTTCCGGAATCCTAGGGCACTAGATTTAGAGATGGAAGAGACAGCAGAGATCTTCTGGTCTAATCCTGCCATCCTCCAACTTTTTTAAAAACATCTTACTTTGATTAAACATGTTAATTCAGAACTCTCTGGCTATTCTTACCAATCTTTAAATTCTTATTGCTGACAAAAAGTATAGGGGGAGATTAGTTTAGATTTTTGAAAAAGTATATGATACTTTTTTTAAAAAATGAAGGGTGGACAGGGAAAGAAAAAAATGTGAATCAACCATACAACTCAGAATTTAGAGATGGAAGAAATCTTAGTAAGAACCTTATCTAAGGTCAGTCCCTTCATTTTACAGATGAGAAAATAGAGAAGCCTGGAGAGGTTAAACAGCTTGCAAAATATCACATTGGTAAATAATGGAGGAAAATTTGAACCCAAGCCCTCTGATTCCAAAGGCAGGACTCTTCTCTTTCCATTGCAGGGACCATAGGAAAGGGACTTGCTATAGGATTCTTTCTCCTGGAGGAAACCCACTCTTGCTTCTTTTTTCCCTCCCTGAAGCTGTTTTTCTGTCTTTAGCCTTCAGTGTAGACCTGAATACAAATGGTCAAAGTCAGCATTGCGTCATTACCAGAAGCTCTCATTAGTGTGTGTACACAATAGTATGTAAAGTTCAGAGAAGATCAAGCATCTGTGGGAGAACTGGAAATTCCACCTCACCCAACTGCCATTCAGTCTGTACAATCCCTTTAAAGACCCACCCACCTGCCAAACCCAATCCACTGACAAACAAGAAGGGTACAAAACACAAGCCATTTCTCACATTGCTCAGAACCAGATTTCTGCTACAGCTTCCCTCTCACCCCCATTAGAAAGAGAAGGGGATGTCTCTATTAAATAACCTCTTATGAAACTTAGCAAGGGCTTGAAGTTCAGGGCCCTGAGCCAAGACCTGCTGCAACTATTTCTTGCATTTCAAGTTATAGATACAGATTTGCCCAATATAAGTGTGTTGGTGAAGTGGTATCTAGAAAGAAGTCAATTCAGAACACAATCAGAATCAACCTTTGAACCCAAATGCAAAACAAGTCTTTTTTTTAAAGTTGAGAAAAAATGAGTCATCTCTCCAAGCTGTTGTCTCATGGCTAGAGAATCAAGAAATAAACAAAATTGCCTTATGATGTGGTGTAGTGGAAAGAACACTGTATTGGGCCCATAAGACCTGGCTTCAAATGTTAGCTCTGCTGCTTATTTTCTTGGTGACCTTAGACAAAGCACTCAGCCTTTCTGGACTTGAGCTTCCTCGTCTATAAAATAGCATCTCTCTCTCTCTCTCTCTCTCTCTCTCTCTCTCTCTCTTCCCTCTCTCCTTTCCTCCCCCTCCCCCCACACCACAACCAGTGAGAAATGGTCAAAGATATAGTTCCTAATGCTATATCAGGAACTGTCCTTTGTACCTGGTCACAGGTTGACAGTGTGCTCAGAGGGTTAGACCACTGCTAGTGTTTCCCTATTCCATCCTTCCCTAAAGTGTGAAGTGTGTGTGTGTGTGTGTGTGTATGTACACACATACATACATACATACATACATACATACATATATATATATTTTCCTTTCCAACTTGAAATCCTATGACCCATGATTGATTCATGTATTTCTTCCCATGTCCAATCTTCATTTTGAAAAATAAATACATCCATTTAAAAATGACCCTTTCTCAATCTACTCCAATGTCACTTTAATCAGCAATAGGGGCCATTGCTTAAAGATTGTTAAGAACATGTTTAACCAAATCAGATACCGCGTCACTGATCTCTTCAATATCTTTGGACAAGATGTGAAAGGCCCAGCCGAGGAAGGAAATTGTAATCTCATTCGGTTCTGAGGCCCATGTCTATTCACAACAACTGACACCAATTTACCTGTGTAATCTCTTCCACATTTTCATGGAAGACTATCTGTAAAACAGGGCAAATATTTGGAGAGAGATGAAAATGAGAGGATTATCTAAATAAATACAAGTGATACTTTGAATTTGAGTATAACTAATAAAGGACTGGAAATCTCAGGAGAGGGTCTGGTTTCAGGACCATCTCAGATTAGTTCTTTCTCCACTGAGCTGTCTGAGGTGATAGAGCTACACTGAGTATTTTAAGAGAGAAGGAGAAGGATGAATATTTTGGAAATCACAGGAGTCAAACACTACATTCTATCTATATGAGTCATTTCCTCTCAGTCCTATTAACCTTGGGAAGATCCCAAGGCCATATGGGCAAGCCAGCATCTGCTGAGTAAAAACAAACAGAAAAAGGGAATTCATGTCAACTATAAGAATATGGGGCTACAAACTCTTCTACAAACTCACAGGATCAGTTCATATAAACTTTGCTTAGGTAGGGGCTACTCAGGGAGATGTCAGCATTGACCTAAAAATGTTTAAATCCTTAACTATTTCCCTTTCAAAGAAACTTTCCTTTATTGGCTAGATGTATGTTCTCTCTATGTATTGCTCAGGAAATAAATCTAATCATGAACCTCCAAAGGGTTCACTGATTTGATATCCTCAGGAAAAAAAACCCTGCTTCTTTACTACATTCTCACCCTGAGCATAATACTTTTCCCCATTAAACAAAACTGCATGAACTTTCAGCCATCTCAATTTTCTTAATCCCCAGAGCAAATAGAGCCTATCAGTGAAGAATCAGTCTCCTCCTCCCCATTTTTTGTCTGTCTTTCTGTCTCTATCTCTCTGACACTCTGCCTGTCTCTCTCTCTCTCTCTCTCTCTCTCTCTCTCTCTCTCTCTCTCTCTTTATCTCTCTCTCTCTCACACACACACACACACTCACACACACACACACTTCAGAACTAGTAAGAAACGTCCTTGGTAACTGGTCACTCGACAGCATGATCAGGGGTCAGGCTACTGCCAGTGTTTTCCTATTCCACCCTTCCCCAAAGTGAAAGATAAGCAGATTAGCCAACTGACCTCCAGAATAACCTTTTTCTTGTCTCCCTAGCTTTGTTCATGTTGTTCTGTATGTCCGAAATGTGTTCTTACTTTACCTCTCTCTGTTGAAATCCTACCTATCCTTCAGGTGTTGCTCACTTAAGACCTCTTACACAATGTCTTGTTGATCCTTTTAGCCAGAAGTCATCTTTTCAACTAACCTTCTATAGCACTAGGACTCATGGCAGTGATCACATACAGACCTGTGTGTTTATCATATGTGTATGTATATATATATATATATATATATGTATACACACACACACACACACACACATATATCTATATCTATCTATCTATCTATATTCTTGGAGATGTCATATACCATAAGATGTCAAACTCATTGAAGACAAAAACTATATTTTGCATTTATCTCCATATTTTTCTACACCATTTAGCATAATGCCTTGAACATAACAGCTGCTCAATAAATATTTGCTGAGTAATGGAAATCTTCCCCACTACAAAGGAAAAGGTATTATAGTTTAAAAAAAATTCAGCGCTTCAGCAATTGTTTTCATAATTTTTTACCTCCTTATATGTTCCAGGTCTTATGTCAAAGTGTGTGTGTGTGTGTGTGTGTGTGTGTGTGTGAGCATCTACGCTATAGCAATGAGGCAGGAAAAGGAAAATGAGAGACTTAAAGAAGTGTCAGAAGCAGTCTGAGGAAAGGGAGACATAAGACTCCAATCTCAGACACAAAAGTCCCCTCTCGGGTGAAAGGGGGCTTCTTGCAATCATTATGTTTTGTCCTTTGCTACTTCCCTTACCTGCCCAATTCTGAACCCACTCCAACAGATGAAGAGAAAGAGGCAGCTAAAGGCAACAGAAGCAAAGTCAACAACATCCTGGTTGCCAGAGATTGGGAAGTCTTTGTAAATGGCCTTTCTCAAGCATGGCATTTAAATGGCTCCAGATAGAGATGGCCTGAATATAGACCAGTCACCAGGGACCTAGGAAAATCCTCCATTTAAGCACACTGGGCTTTATATTTCACCATTTGGGCACCATTGTCCTCTTCCAAACTCTTCTCTCAAAAATTCTTTTTCTTGTGAATAGTCACAAAAAGTCATGAATATGTCAGTGTAAATAAGGTTACCAAAGGCTTTCCTCCCATTCAGGAGAAGCTGTGGTAGCAGAAAAACATTTTAAAGTGGGGAGTATGTGAGAAGACAGATGAGGAAGAAGGTAGATACTATAAGTGAAGGATGAGATGTACAAGACAAAATTCCCCACTCCCCAATTTTGCCCATGGCCCATTGTGCTCCATTAGCCTTTATACTGGACCACTTCTCCTTGAATCACTTGTATTTTCCTGGAAACCACTAATTCAAGAGTAAATAAAGGTAAACCCCACATGTCCTGTTTCACTATCCTATCCACATTATTGCCCACAAGCACAAGGTTGCCAGTACTAAACTGGGTACTTATTTTTGGTTTTCAATCCAATCTGGTTTCAGCCAAAGTCTTCTAGAACAATCAAGCTTTTTTTTTTTTAAAAAAATTTCACAACAAAGAAGCAAAGACAAAATTGGCATATTTGGTTCAGAAGATATCCCTCTTTTGTCTTATTAGTCCAGACAAAAAAGAGATCTGAGTTATCTTTTCGCTATCAGATAATACATTTAGAGCTAGAAGAGACCTTAGAGATATAACCCAATTTCCTCATTTACACAGAGGGGAACTGAAGCCCAAAGAGGTTGAAGTGAATTGCCACACAGGGAGTAAGTTGCAGAGAAAAGGTTCAAATCTAGGCCCCATCACTCCAAATCTAAAACTATTCCTAATTTATTTTTCTCCCACTAACTTGAGCATAGAATAAAAGGTATCTTCATTCAACTGTCCATCACAGAGCAGAGGATGAGTGACCACTTGTCAGGAGTCTACATGGAAAATTCTTATACAAGGTATGAAGCTAAATTAAATGACCCCCAAGGCTCTTGTCTTTTCTAAGATTATAGTATTCTAGAATGAAGATTCAAAGATGCTACAACCAATGGTTGTAACTGCTACCTACAACAGGGATGGTGCAAATCAGGGAGGAAAAGAAATATATTGAAATTAGTAACTTTGGATAGTGACCCCTCAAGGAACATTGGGAGTTGATTTTAACCACAATCCAGATACTTTTGAAAAAGAATCCAAGGTGGCCAAGATGGAATAGAATTTTCTGAATACAAAAGGCCAGAAAGAACATGCTTGAGGTCTAAATCAATGGGCTAAACACAGAGGCCTACCTAAAGATGTACTTTATTTCCCCAAAGGAGGTCTGATGACTAACAATCTCAGCTCCCTTAGGTCATAGGACTATCTTACTAGACCCCAGCTCTTCAGGAAAAGTAGTCAATAACTATCTGGACTTTCCATTCAGCCTTTTGTATTCCTTTTGAGTTTGAGGGATATTGTCGTACAGAAGGGTCAAGGAGGAGGTCATCTTAAATTCATCAACTTAATGATTTCTGAGTTCTCTTCTAGATCTAAATCTCATGATCCTTTATGATCCTATGTCTTCAGTAGGGTAAGAAATGTTCAGAACCTAAGAAGATCATCATAGGATTTAGAATTCAAGAGACCTTAGAGCTGATTTAGTCCAATTTCTCCCTTTGTTTTACAGATGAAAAAAACTGAGCTCCAGAGAGGCCAAGTTACTTTCCCAAGGTCTCATAATTAGGAAGCGGTAGACTAGGTTTCAAACCTCTGTCTTCTGATTCCAAATTCTGTACTCTGGCCACAAGATTATAGATCCTAGTCTCTTATTATACAAAACTACTCATAAAAACCATAGCAAAAATCAGAACAAATGGACCGAAATATGCCTTGCTAAGAATCTGATAAAGTAAAGGGTGATGTTCAGCCCTTGGGATTTGGGGGACAGATTCTGAAACTAGGCACACCATGATCTTCACTTTATCCCATGTGGATAACCAGTCAGACCAAAATGGACTGGATTGGACTTCCTCAAAGGCCTTTTACTGTTGGCTGACTAGCCCCGATGGAGTTGAAGGATAGAAGCTCCTTCATGTTTACTTGGAGGGCAATGCAGTATATTAAAAAGGGACTGGATCTGCAATCAGAGTACTTCAGCTCTGTGACATACTGCCTATGTGAACTGCAGCAAGGCCTCCCTTGGCCTTAATCAAATGAGATAACATATGCACAACAGCTGGAAAACTTTAAAGCTATAAATGTTAGGAAAGAAAGAAAGAAGGAAATGAAGAATGAAACCTATGTGCCAGGCACTGTGCTTTGCAAACATTATCTCATTTAATCCTTACACCAACCAGAGAGGTAGATGCTATTATTATCCCCATTTTACATTTGAGGAAACTGAGGCAAATTGAGGTTAAGTGACTTGCCCAGGATCACACAGCTTGTAAGGATATAAGGCCAGATATTATTATTCTTGTTGTTTTTTGTTATGTTATGTCTTGTTGTTATGTTGTTGTAACGTGAGTGGACTGAACTCAGTACTCTCTGAAGCCCTTTCTAGATTAAAACCTATGATCCAAATGAAATATCAGGTCCAACCACCTACATGCCTAGTCCCAAGAACACCCAAGATATAAACTATTTTTCTTTTGCAGCCCTCATCCACCCTTCTACTTAGAGAACTAAGAAACTAGTTTCAGATGACCCCTTCCCCGTGAGAATGAATGCTGGAGATGATGTTATGATGAAGTGTACTTTGCTTCCATTATATGGTTAGGAAAGATACCACTTTCATCAAATTGAAGGACTGATCAATCAAAGGGCTCATAAGCAGCTCCCAAATTAGCAAGTAGTTTGTAGCCAAGAAATCCCCTGAATTTAGACCTGAAGTTTTTGGTTAAGACATTCAATTGCTGACATAAAGAAATCCACTACTAGCCTTTATTACAAGATCTGAAGTCCTGCATTGTCAATTTTTTCTTCTGTACATTATAGGGATCCACCTTTCACCATTTCAAGAACACTCGACCTCAGAGAGCAACCCCCTTTCTGATCTTAACCTTCTGGTTAGCAAAGAACCCACTGGTTCAACTGATTAAAGAGCTGCTAATACATGTGACTCTCTTTTTAGCCTTTGAGAGTACACCCTGCCTATGGGGAGATGATGTAGCTAACCCTCCAGGTTCAGAGGTATGATGTCCTTGGGGCAAACCTATTTTCCATTTCTGTTCAATATGCTTAAGAAATTAGAGTAATAATAGAAAAAATATAAAAAATAGACTCTTTTCAGAAAAGAAAATCAAGAGATGTTAAGCTTGACCTCTTGTTTCCAAGGCTATTACAACCGACAGTTTCCAATTTGAGTCCTTGGTTCAGCTTATTAGATGAAGCTTAAAATCCCTGGATAGAGGGTTATTTTTAAAAATGGAAACAGAAAAACAAATTCAACCAGCTACTATTGATTCTTTTCATATATGTGTATATAGCAGGGTCAAGAAGTATCAGCAATATCGACCTTAAGAGAAGCTGAAGAAGAAAAGAAATCCAAAAGAGACCTAGTTAAGAATAAGTTGGTTCACTGCAGTGAACCTCTTTCTTGATTATGTCACACCAGGGAAGGGAGCAGCAATGCTCCAAGACTAAGAAATCTACAGTCAGACTTCACCTCAGCTAATTCTGGAGGCACTTGAATGAGTCAAGAGTGGTAAGGAGGTGGCAGCTTTGCAATAGCTTTGCAAATAACCTATTCAGTAAGCAAGACTGTAATGTTAGGCCACTTAAAACACTCATTTCCTTTGTCATGCACCCCCGGTACACTTCCCAATGAGGAATCCTAGCTAGAAAGATGTTCCACAGTTATTTGTAAAGCTAAAGTGAGTATCTCATATTACTATCATTTGGAATTTGTTTGATACTTGGATTCTGAGGCCAGTGAGCCATAAAAATGGGATTCAAGGGGAAGAGAAATGAGTGAAATCCTCCCAGTCTCAGAGAATGGGTGACCAGTGGAGGTGCCATTGATCAGATTTCAGTTCTAGTTGTTATATCTGATTCATCTCTGGGTTCGCCATGCTAGTTCTAACTAACTATATGTTTTTAAATGAATTGTTGCATCTCTTTTAGCCTCAGGTTTCCCTTCTTTCAAAGAGGAGTTATAATCCCCACTCTACTTAGTATTACGTGTTGTTCTATGAGGATCAAGGGGTTGTCATTCTGTTATCACAAAACATCAGACAATTACAAGCATTTGCTTCCTTCTTCCATCACTTCAAAGGCTACTTTAAAGCTATTCTCCAGCTTAGCCATTCAAAGATTGACACAGTATTCTATGTTTAGAGCCTGAAGGGTCCTCAAAGGTCATTTAGTCCCACTCATTCCATTTTAAAGACGAGAAAATTAAGTTCCAGAGAAGTCAAGCAACTTGTCCATGCTAGCAGAGCAGGGATTTGAAAATAGATCCTCACCCTCTAAATCCATTGCTCTTCCTACTGCTTCATGCATGTTTCATCAGATCTTCTACAACAGCATAAGTTGCTTGTTTATACAGTCTGATTTCCAGCATCATTTTATAATTCATATGAAGTTCTAAGAGAGATTCTAGACTGGGATTATTAAATGTAGACATTCATATATATTACTATATCCTAAAGGGTTAAAAAATCATAGGGGCCATTTCATTCTCTCTTTTTTCCCCCAAACCAATCCTTTCAGCAATCCATGGGTAAGCACGTGGGAGTCCCAAGATCTTAAACTACAAAATATATTCACACTAATGTCTAAAAATAGGTCCCAGCACAGATGGAACAGGCATGCATCATCCTGAGAGGGACATTTTCCCAACTTGGAAAAGTCCTTACATTTTCACCATCTGCAACTTTTATTCTGCTCTTCTCTATTTGTGTTGGTCATTGTGATTCTGGGTCATTTGGGGGTTCTATCTTCCCCAAATTTGCCCACTCCATAGTTAATGTGGCAAAAAAGTAGAAAACCACCCACTTGTGAAAGAAAATAATTAAAATCCTTATTTCTCAAGGGCTAAGAGACAGAATTGAAAGCCTAAAGAATGATTTCTATAAAGATTAATCTTAAAGGAGGTTAATAAAATGCATTTCACATGGGGACATGAAGTCACAGTAGTAATCTTTTTCTCCAGTGGAAGTCCAAAGATTATACCTCAGGTATAACCCATAATTCCTTATTTTAACCATACCTATAGAATAGTAGGACCTCAGGCTTGATTTTTGAAGTCACTTAGTTCAACCTCTTTATTTTACTGATGGAAAAAGTGTACTGTCCAGAGAGTCACTTGTCCAAAGCTACCCAGTTATTTAATAGTATAAGTGGAAATAGAATCCAAGTCTCCTGACTTCTAGGTCAGGGGTTTTGTTTCACTACGCCAAAGACATTTGCTGTAACTCCTTTATATGATTGTACTGAATTTTTTTCAGAGATGAGATGATGTTCTGTAGATGATAAAAACTAAACTAATTTAAAGGAAAAAAAATGCATATCTTATGATCTTATCCATATCTTATACTAGTGAACTGAAAATGTTGTGGCTTTTCTATCAGAAGTATCTTCAGTCTTGAGCATTTGGGCTTTTAAAAATGAATAAAAGGGATATTAAAAACAAGTGCCTACTCATGAAACAATATCTTTCTGCAACTCTGCTTTCTTTACCTTTGAGTGTATGCTGTCTCCCAGTTGACTAGTACCATGAGAGTGTCCAGAAATATTCTAAAATTAAATGTTCCCTCTGGATATATTTAGCCACTAGGTAGGGTATTTGGGTGAGAGTAGGGTAACTGATTGTATTAGAAGAGTAAGAAGGCAGTTAAAATTCTGAAGGAAGCTTCATTTCAAAGAGCGACGCTGCCCCCCCCCCCCCAACATATAGGGAAATAAAAATTAACTAGCACCTTATCCGGATGATCTCATAAGTAGGACATATCTAATCTTTACTAAGACTAAGACTTCACTAAGAAATCCATTGGAATTTTATATGTGCTACTTAAAGGTGATTTCAGCAGTTAACTTGCCAAGATGGTATTAAAGCACTGAACTGGAAAGTCAATAATGCAAGTGGGTGTTCAATCAGAAGGAAGAACGAAATTCGGTCCACTAATTTTAGGGATGCTTCTTGGAAACAATAGAAAGAGATGGAAGACCTTTTTTTCTTGCAAACTGCTGTTACTTGATCTAAACTTCCTTAGATGGTTCATCACTTCCTGCAAGTGAGGGAAACGTCCTATTTTCCTAAAATGAAATTGAATGTTCCCTGTTATTCTTCATAACCAAATGATGCTTAATTTATTCTCCTTGAGAAAGATGACTAAAATTGGTTCTCGAATTGAGAAAAAACTAGAGTTAGTAAGTGGTGTGCCTCTCTTCCTTTGTGTTAATTTTATACCTTATAGGCCCATCTTCTGTATTCATAGACTGTTCAAATAACATGCAGCATGTAATTTATGCCTGTAATTCTTCTTCTAAAAGATGTATAGCTAACTAGAGACTATGCACTAGTCTTGGCATAATATTTGGAAACCAAAACTCATTGAGTGGTTACCATACTTCACTCTCTGGGGAAAATGGCCTTGGGAAGACACCTGGGTTTGCATAATGGTAGGAGTACAGTATGGCTTTGCTAAAGCCAGAAGGGAGCTATCCATTTCAGCACTACTATCTCTATCTGTGCAATACACTATACATAGGTGGGGATGAGCCTGTCCCACCACAGGGTTCTGAGCCTACCTAATTTTTGCATGCATGCACGGAGCCTTTCTTCAAGATTTGACACTCTGCTCTGAAGTTCATCGTAGTCATAGGCGCCAATCTCCTCTTGCAGCTCGTTAAGCACTGACGTCAGATTCTGGACCTCCTCTTTAAACTGCAATACCAATTTGGCATCGGCTTTGTACTCTTCCAACACTGGTATCAAAGGCCTAAGTTCATCCATTTTCGTTTTTATTGCCTGCAAGGTCAAAATAAGCTTGGTTCAGTGCGATGCGTGCAAAAATTTGTAACACCCTGACTCGTCCTGGCTTCTCCCTATGTGAGTGCAAATGTGAATATTCCCCATTTTATTTTATTTTCATTTTTGGTCCAAATGATGAATTAGAAAGAGCATATTAAAACAGTCTACAGAACACCAACATATTTGGGAAAGGTCTTTATTGTCAGTTTTGAATGCAACATCTTAGGGTTACATGCTTTAGATCACATACACAAAGTTCTTTTTTTTTCTTTTTCAAAAAAAAATGCATTGACAAGGGTTCAAACTATTCATGAAATGCATCTACAGTCACATGCAAAAGGAACATCTCAGTTGGATTCAAGATTCCTTAATGATATGGTGCTAATTATTTGAAAATAATAATAAAATGCATGGTGCAAAAAGCTCTCTGGCTCTCTTTCATGGTTACATGGGAGTGAACTGCTTCTTCAGTCACTGCGGCATTGAAAAAACTCTTTTAAGTTAGCCCTGTAAGCAAGAAAATGAAATACTGTTGAGGAGCTAGCCCACCTGCCTTTCTTACACAGATAGCCATTAATAAACAAATATTCTTATGGTAATAATAGAAAAAACTTGCATTTAAATGCTGGAGTTAGCAGAAACAACCTGCTGTCACAGTTATTTAGCATGTCCTCACAACATTTAGGCTCAGATTTTTTAAAGCTATTGATGCATGCTAAAAAGGCAGTGGTAGTTATCTCTCTTCCCCAAGACCCACCATCATGATAGCCTTGTGGCCCCAAGAGTTTAAAGTAAAAAAAGAAGACCATGTTCTGAGACAGCAGCCAAGTGAAAGATTGTTTTCTCTGACCATATTTGCTATAAATACACATGCATTTAATGAGCCTGATCCTATGCCTAAGAAGAAAGTACTCTTCTCTTTTGGCAGGTGCATAAACTCTCACTGGTCAATTGGGTCAATAGAGTTCCATCTTTCTTCCAGTCTAAATCAATAACATACCAGAGACCTCAAAAAAAGTTCATTCACCTCCAAAAAGAACTTACTCATTTCTCAGCAGGATCAGGCGCAATATTGTTTTATTTGCTACATGGGTTTATCATTTTATTATCTGGTCATTCCACATGTTTAACATGCAGCTTTTTAGAGAGTTATTTCTTGCTTCATGCAGGGATTGCAGAAAGAAAAAGGAGTCCAAGAACAATAGCAACACACACAGGTGTGGGGAAAAGGGGAAAGACAGAAACAGGACACACAAGCAATGTTCAATCGAGAATGACTGCCAAAAGAAAGCTCTCTCTTTAAATGGGAACTCTTTAATTTAAATTAAGGTACATATATACCCTACTTGAGGTATATATGTATTTCCCATTTTAAATAATATTGAAAGCTGTATAGCTAGGAAGGGCTGGAAACCAACTCCCAATCCTAAGCTATCTGATGACAAGGTACCACTTACCTATGAAAATAGGAAAGAGCTTTCCTGATTACCCTGTAGGATAATAATTCCTCTCTGCTCTCTGCAAAGCTACAATATACCCTGTCAAGCCTAAATTAGGTCAGGCATTAAAATCCATGC
The DNA here is from genome assembly GCF_011100635.1 of Trichosurus vulpecula. Taxonomy (NCBI): domain Eukaryota; kingdom Metazoa; phylum Chordata; class Mammalia; order Diprotodontia; family Phalangeridae; genus Trichosurus; species Trichosurus vulpecula. The sequence goes on along the minus strand of NC_050575.1, from coordinate 170,482,777 downwards.
TATATTATAGCCATTCCTGAGCAGGAAAAATTAAAATAATCCCTTCAGCTCCCCTCTTTATGAAAGTGAGTCACCTAAAGAGGAATGATAACTAAAGTTCTTTCTCTGAGCTACAATACCCCCAATAAGTAGAACAGCTCAGTCATGAGGATCTTGTGATTCCAGACAGGATTTGGTTCAGGTGATCATCCAGTAGGTATCAAGGGCTTCTGGTCAATGTCGCCCTGTTCGTTATTTCCCCATGTGTAGCAGGGAGGAGAAGGTCAAAACCTGAACCTCCTCTACCTTAACACTCACATAGTTTGGAAGGCTCTTTTCTGGGTCACTTTCTCTCATCCCTCTCTTCCCATAACCATTCCCTACTTCTAGAGGAAAGAGGAAAAAGCAAGACAGAAAGAACAAGCAGAGTTCTGGGAGAAAGAATTGGAAGCACACACCTTAAACTGCCTAGCAAGATGTTGCTTGTGACTCTCTTCCACTTGCTTGAATTTGGACTCCAACCCTTTCATCTGGTTTTCCATCTTCTCCACATATTGTAAATCTCTCTGGGTTCGCCTGTCCAATACCTCTATTGATTGAGACATGTTTTGCACCTGTCAAAAAGGCAAAAGGTCCAAGAAAAGAGCTGTAATGGCAGCCAGAAAGCATCACTGGCTTCGTAATATATGACAATGACCTTTTCCATTCAGTCAACAAACTAAGAGCATAAGCAGTACATGCATTATTTACTAGTTAATCACACACATCTGATATTGTTATGACCAGGAACTTGAAAACACTGCAAATTGGTTTTGTAAACATTTTGGTCTGTCATGCTTGGGAAACTAATCTGACAATCAGGAATGCAAATAGTCAAGTGTAAAATACACAAGCCTCCATTTCCTCTTTGATTAGTCCATTGCATGCAATAGATTTGTGTTTGCTTATTTATTTATTTGTTCTGTAGAAGAGAATCCAGTTTGGCAAACATAAATATCTAACAAAGATGAATAGTGTTGTGGGGTGTGTTTTCTCTATGTACAAATCCTGTTTATCTTTTAGTATACACTGAGTATTTCACTGCAGACATTGATTGCTTAAGTGCAGGATGAAGAAGCAAGGAAAAAGATGATGTCTTCACTGTTTACATATCAGGATTCTTCCCCATCACCACCCCTTTCTCCTCCCTGCCCCACCCCCATCTTGCATAGCATCTATCACGGAACACAGTATCATATGCATATGACTAGTCTGCAAACATGCACACTTGCAACATAAAGTCAAGAATCCATCACCCAGGCAAATGAGGAATTGCTGCATTATACCTTTACAGGCTGATCCAAATCTAGCCTAGCCTCAAGATGGAACTTTAATATTAAACAGGATTCCGGAGAGCTTAAAAGAAAAACAGTTTTCCTGCAGCCACTTGCTAACACATTTATTTTCAGGAAACTGGCACATGTGTGAAATTCTCTTCCAGGCTGTGTGGAGTCAGAATTAAGTCTGGGATTGCTAAACCAGCGGTTGGGTCATTCTGCCAGAATCTCATCCAATTACTAAGAAAGATGCCTTCATAATGGCAAGCCATTTGCCAAATGCTCATTTACAATCTGCCCTGAGCTTAAAGATGCAACCCTTTTAGGGGCCAAATTCTTCCTGCCTTGGCCCTCTTGCATGTGGCCAATGACAGTGCTGATAGTTTCCTTTCCTCATGTTCTGATTTTTTGCCTCAGAACATGAAAAACAAACAAGCTCTTGACCGAAAGAAAGCAGGCAAATATCTCCAGGTCAATGGCAAATGCATGGCCTTTTCGGGACAAGAGAATCTGTCTTGCAAACTTGACTCCTTAACCATATTTTGTTCATGTTACTTTGGAATGACCATAAGGGTGATGAGGATTTCTTCCTGTTTTTTCCTCTCCAAAGCAGTTTTCTTCCAATTTTCCCAAAGCAGGCATATTTTTGCTTTGTTGATGAACAAGTTTCATGTTTCTTTTTCAACTGACTTATTCAAGGACTATAAATTAACTAAGCATCTCCACTGAGAAAAATTGCCCTAGAGGCAATGTGGCGTAGTTGAAAAACTTAGTGTCAGAATACCTAGGTTTCAATTTTTACGATTCCCTTGACTAACTCTTTGATTATAAGCAAATGACATAATCGTTGACTTTCACTTTGCTATATATAAAATGAGGCAGTTCAACTAGATGACTTTTAAGATTCCCTTCAAGCTCTAGCATTCTATCACACTGAGTGAAACTCTAACACATCCCTGATTTCCCTCAGCTAGAAGGATCACTCCTTTTGAGCTCTTGTAGAAGGTTTTGCTCGTCATACAGCACCCATCTCATAGTACTGTATGTTACAATTGTTTGTGCCTTCTCTCTATTAAATTAAGTCCCTTGAGGACTAGAATGGTGTCTACTGGGGGTTTTGTGAAATTGTACACAATAGCTGTCCCAGAAATGTTTGTTAGATGGATGAATGGAGCCCTAGAATGAAAGTAAATGATCACCTTGGGGGAAAAAATTCCCTCTCTTCCTCATCCTGGAGAAAATAAATAAAAATGGTGAATCAAAACAAAACACCATTGGATAATACAACCTTGGTCTCAGGTACAGCGGCTAAAAAGCCTGGATTTGGGAGTGGACTGGCTGCTGGCAAAGCTAATTGGCAAATCACAAGTGCAAATCTGCCTCATCATTTAAGATTTCTGTCAGGAGACTACAAAGAAGAAATGGGGTTTTGCTCTCACTAGGGAAGAGATTCTTTGTCTCTTAAAATTGCATTAAGGCAGGATAACCATTTCACTGAAACCCTCAAGATTTTCCATTTTAGCCAATTTGAAGCATATTACTAAGCATATATGTGAAGGATCTATGTTTCATCAGCTCGAGAAATTCCTAGCTCTCCACACATATAAAGAGCAACTGATCTATGATTTAGGGGATAGATCCTAGGAAGTTGTCTAAGGCACCTAGGGATTATAGGACTTGTCCCTTGGTTGTATATATAGTATCAGGTGGGATTTTATCCTATCACTCTGTCCATTGCACCATCCTAACTCTTAAATTATAATGGCACATAATTATACATTGGAATCTTTCTAGTCCTTTGGAATTCCTACCATATTGATTGTCTGTACCATTCAGACTAAACTGACTGGCAACATGGTGGGTAAAATGATGGACTTGGCAGTCAGGAATATCAAAGCCTGCCTTGGACATTGACTAGCTTTTTGGCTCTAGGCAAGCCACTTAATCTCACTCACCCTTAGTTTTCTCCTCTGTAAAACAAGGCTGACAACAGTACCTACCTTACAGAGTGTTGAGAAGAGCAAATGAGAATATCAGTAAAGCATCTTGCATGCCTTTAAGCCCTATACAAATGCCAGTTGTTTTCATTATCAAACCCAACTAGACTGTGAGCTTCTTGAAGGTGCAGACACAGGAACAGTGTTTTATGTTGGCATATTCCACATCACTGAGCACCATGCAAATGGCTTAGTAGAGGATTCACAAATGTGTAAGAACAAGGCCATTGTGCCCTATTAAAGCTTACAACAATCCCTCCTGTTTACATAATGCTTTAAAATGACCAAAGCACTTTCATCCTCCATTGTGTCATCTGATCCCCACAATGACCCAGAAAGCTAGGTGGGATAATCATCATTGTATCTGTTTGACAGCTGGGAAAACAGAAACTCAGAGAGTTAAAGGACTTACCTCTCATTAATGGCACCGCTGGGCTGAAAACCCAAGGGCTCCTGTCTCTGGTCCAGTACATTTGCTACCATTCTATCTCTCTATCTTGGTAATATATGTTAATTTAGGGAGTGGTTGCATGTTATACATCATTCAGAGGCTGGGTACTGCTTCTGAATTGAGACTTTCCTTTTTCACATCCCTACTCTTTCTTATTGAATTTAACTTGCATGCTAGTTGGAGGGGAAGGAAGCTGAGTCACAGAGGTTATCAGGGTCTTGGATTAAACACGTGCTCAGATAATCTGCACAGAGGAAATGGAAAGCTGATTGTTGGCCTTTAGTATTTCCAAAAGCCAGTTAAAGATAGAGAGGCCAAGGGCAGAAAGGTTGTACACCCACACCCCCCCCCCCCCAACAAGTGCACCAAGTTCAGCTGAGAAAGAGCATCCACCTGTTCTCTCTATCCATCTGCAGCCTTCTCCACAGAAAGAAAAGAAAATGCATAAATGGTAAAATACCAGGTAGAAAGAAGGGATTCTAAATAAAGCCCTTTGCTCCTTTTTGCTAGCTGCAAATACTCACAAGAAAAAATAAACACTCCTTTCAAGAAAGGAAAAAATCTCAAAACACAAAATTAACAGGTTATGTCCCTTAAAAATAAATAGTACACTAGAAGAAAAAATAGAATTAATTTTCCTTTTCAAAATTACCCTCATGTAAGTTTAGCCAGAAAGGGAAATGGAATACTGGATAGAGTGCTAGATTAGGAGTCAGGAAGATCTGTGTTCAAACCCCACCTTGGACATTTACTAGCTTTATGACCCTTAGCAAGCTCTCAGTTTCCTCATTTGTAAAATAAGAAGGTTGAGCTAAATAGCCTCTAGCTTCCTTTTCAGCTCCAAATCTATGTTCCTATGATGTGCAGAGGCTCAGGAGGCAAGAGGATTACAAGTTGCAGGCTTCTAATCAGCCTCATTAAAACCTAGCCTCCAACTTCTTGCCAAGATCCAAAGCTCATCCCCATGCCTCAAGCTCTTGGGAATTTACAGTCTTCCGATGTTTCTAACAGTCTTACAGAAAAAAGAACAATGAATTTCGAATCTGATGACCTAAGTTCAAATCTCAGCCCTGCTAGTTATTATCTGGGTAACACTGGATAATCAATCAACGCAAGTATTTATGAAGCTCTTCCTATGTGCTAAACACTAGGGATAAAAAGAAAGTGAAAACAATGCCTAACCTAAAGGAGCTTACATTCTAAAGAAAGAGATGATGTGTACATAAATACATAAAACAAGGCATATTCAGAGGGAGGAGAGCTCTTAAGTAACTTTTGAATGGAAGGCACAAGCAGCTGGGGGAAGTAATGGGCAGCTGTGTTCTCTACTGTAAAATGAAGGCCTAGGCAAACTGATCTCTAGGGTTCCTTTAAGCTTTCAATCATATGAAGTCTTGTTCCTCTAGAAGCATGGAAAGAGGAAGCAAAGTTCTCCCTCATTACCCATTTCTCTCTAGAGGTAAACTCTCCTGGGACTAAACAGTCCCACTATCAGCTACTACAACACTGACATACAGATCTCATCTGCCCTCCCTCACAAAAACCCATTGGACCATCTCATCAAATATTCATGTACACAATGAAAATGAGCTCCTTGAGATATTGGGGGGAAAAGAGGTTTGCCTTCAACTAGAGGATCCTTCTCTCATCTATGTCCCCTTTTCTCTGCTGACACAGCCACCACCTTAATTTAGGTACTCATCACTTGTTTCCTATAGTATTGCAATAGCCTCCTAATTGATCTCGCTTCTTCGGGTTATTTCAGACTCCAATCCACCCTCCACACTGCTCTCAGTCAGTTTCTTTAAGGGCAGATATGACCATACTACTCCCCTACTCAAACTCCAGTGATTTCCTATTGCCTCTTGGATAAAACACAAAGTGCTTTGCTTGGTTTTTAAAATCTTTCACAATCTGACTCCCACCTACTTGCCCCCCAATCATTATACATGAATCTTCTTCCATTCTATAGTCCAGCCAAACTAGCTTTCTTCTCATTCCTCACTGGACACACCATATCCCACCCCCATGCCATTGCATAGGCTATTCTCCTTGCCCAGAAAGAAATAGTAAAATCACTTACCTGCTTCAAGATTCATGTCAAGCCCCACATTCTATATGAAGTCTTTCATGATGTCCCAAGCTGCTAGTGCCCTTCCTCCCCAAACTATCTTGTATTTATTTTTATATTATAGTATAATTTAAATATTTTATAGTATAGTACATTTTAAGTATGCTAAACATAAGTTGTATTTACCCTAAATGTATTTGTAGATATACACAGTGAATATTCCCTGACTCTCTATACAATTGAAGTTCTTTCTTTGAGGGCAGGAACTATTCCATTTTTTTCCTTTATTTCCTAACTACCTAAAACAGAACCTGACGCATTGTAGGTGTTAAAAAAACAGACAATTTTTAAATTCGCTGCTTGTTGACTTAGACTCCAGACCTGACATGCTTCCTCTTTGCTACAAAGCCTCACACATAGGAGGCACTCAATAGATGTGCCCATTTTTTTTATTGCTGATGATTTTAGTCAAAGATAATGCCACTTCTTTAGAATAAAAGACAGCTATAAAAAGTGGAGGGAGTGGAAGAAAAGGTTAAATTCTCAGCTGATTTACAAAAACTGGTTTGCAAGCACCAGACTAACAGATGACAGGCAGGAACCTAGGCCCAAATGCCTTCTAAGCACCTTAAAGTCTGAGGAAAACATGATGGATCTGGTCAAGATGCTGACTAATTGAACAGATTTGCACAAACAGAATAAAGAGATTTTTGAAATAATCATGTCATTTTTTTGTGACCCAATTTCCTCTGTCCATTCCACCAAACACCACATTATAGGAGTCTTTTTTCCCCTCTCTCATTCTTCCTTATTCCACTCTACAACCATATCTTATGTTTTCACCAGGTCCTCTTAATAGACCATGCTAGTCTCTGAATACTGAGCTGTTGATACAGACATTGATCAGTAGTCTATGCTAGATAAACATTCGAGTGTATATACGTGCTGATTCCCTGCCCTTCCCCCACACAATTTAAGCTCCTTGAGGCCAGAAACCATTTCATTGCTGTCTCTGTTTCTACGGCACCTAGCACAATGCCTTATACACAAGAGACACTTAATAAAGGTTTGTTAGATTGAATTGGAGTTGTTTCCAATATAGCAAGATGAATAGACTGCATTAAGTCATCCACACTCTCTTTCCTACCATCCCTTGTGACAAAAAAATATAGGTATAAGATGGCTGGTGGTTGGCACACAGAATTTGACTTTGCAACAGTCAAAGCTAACTACATACGGATCAAGCCATTGGCTTGACCTTGGTCTCCTTAATGGCATGCTTTTGCCATTGGCAGGTGCCAAGTATTTCAATTATCTCATATTCCACATTCTCTAAACCAAAACTCTATTAACTGGCAATGGCACACATAGTACAGTGTCATCATGTTCAAAATAATGACCCAAAGTCCAGACATCCTTTCTGAATAGATGAAGAAAACTTCACTGATAATCAGTCCCATTTTAGTGCAAAGAGCATTTTACTTTATTACAAATTGTTTTAAACGAACTTGTTTTACTAGATCTTAACATTTATATAGTGCTTACTATGCGCCAAGCACCATGCTAAGCACTTTACAATTATTATCCCATTTTATCATCACAATAACCCTGGGAGGTAGGTGCTATTATTATCCACATTTTACAGAAGAGGAAACCAAGGTGAATAGAAATTAAGTGACTTGCCCAGGGTAACTCAGTTTATAAATGTCCGAAGCTAGATTTGAACTCAGATCTTTCTGACTCCAGGCCCAGCACTTTGTCCACTGTGCCACCAAGTATAACATCTATTAACCCAAACAGGCTACTCTGACCACTCAGTAAAAAAGTTTACCCTGCCCACTTGAGAGGTGGGAAGCTACACTAATTAATACAATCATTGTCTATTAGAGTTAGAAGGGATTTCAGAGATTATCTAATCCTACTTCCCCCCATTTTACAGGTAAGGAAACTAAGGCCCAGAAAAGTCAAGAGAGAGTCATTAGCTGAGCCTTTCTCAGCACTTCACCTTCATCAAGTAATTCATGAAATAATGTTAACTCAGAACTCCCAGTTCCTTGAGAGAAGATGGGTGTTTTTTATTTTAATTTTTGTATCTCAACTAGCATAGTGTCTTGAACATAATAAATGCTTGTTGAATTTAACTGAATTGAATAGAATGGAATTAAATTCACGCTTTGGTCCTACTGATTCTTATTTGCCTAACATCATTATTCGCCCGCTGAGAGGATTTTCCTAAAATGAATAAGTTAGACTAGATGATCTCTGAGATTTCTCCAGTTCTAAAAATTATGTGTGTCTGTCAAAAATAAATGAACATCTGTGTTACAGTGGGAAGGGCACTGGATTTGGAGTCAGAGGACCTAGTTGTGAATGCCTTCTGGGCTTGTATTACCAAGGGCAAGTCTGTTAACCACTCTGAGCCTTAGTTCACTTATCTGAAAACTATGAATTGAGGAGATTGAAGTAGGTGATCTTTGAGGTTCCTTCCAGCTCTAAATTCTATGTCCCTATGCATACGCTCCTCAGGAATTGTAGATGAAATTCTAGATGAAGCCTCCTTTTCTTTACTCTTCTTCTAGTTACATCTCCCATGCCACCATGTTTCTTTCTCAAAATTTCTATTCTTTCCAAGTAGATCTCAGCTGTATTAAAATGACCAACATTTAGATATGAGCAATTGTAACCACCTAACCCTGTCCGGTGTATTTACCCATTTCAAATCCAATGCTCATGAATCTAAAGGAATCTCTATTTCATATTCAATGTAGAATAGTGTATTTTGGGACAAGAAGGAGAACTTTCTGATATCTCTCACTCATTTTGGATGTGTCATATGTGAAAGAACAAGTCTACTTTGGAAAATGTGAATCTAATCTCCAAGTAAAGGGCCTGGGCCATCTTTGAAGTGTATTGGCTTATACAGGTTGAATGCTTCACTTGTGTCTTGACATGACTTTGAAAGGATGAAGAGAAACACTCAGCTCAAGCAGGAAGCATACCATCCTGGAAGGTATTATATGGAAAGCCCAAATAGCCCTTTTTCCTTGGGACAATGGGGTGGTGACAGTGGTGGTGAAACCAAATCATCCCAGGTCAAAAGATCAAAGGTCTCTGAATGGTCACTTCAGGGTCACTATGAAAGATCATGACCGTTCCTTAGGCTACTGGTGATAAGAGTCCAATTTCAGTCCTTCAGAGTGATGTATTAATAACCACAGACTAAGTGATTCCTAAGCCCCAGAGTTTTACTGGGATGACTTAATACACTGCTTTACCAGAAAGGCATAATCAGTGGCAAACACCCAGCCCAGTCCATCACCCAGGCCCAGCCTTTCGACAGCAAGGGAAATTACATATCCTGAAGATCCCAATTAGGTTAAATCAGAATGTCAGCACATTCAGAGAAAACAGGATTTCTTCAATGAAATGGTTTTCCTATGCCTACACTAGATCTCACAGTTATGTATTTTAATGAGAATCTTTTAATCTCCTTAGATTGTAGATTATGAAAAACTAATCAAATGGATATCAGCATGAAAGAGAAAAACCACAAATTCCAGCTTCCTCACCCTGCTGGGCTGGGATATTTTACTCAGTCATCTTGATAGTGACCACATTTGAAGAAAACAAGAGGACTGGGCTTGATGAAAATGCCCATCTGTCTATCTCAAGGTTACCCACTTGAAATTGACAAACACGAGTCTGATGAAAACTCATCACATCACATAACATCATGTCATTTGTTCATTCATTCATTCGATCAATCAACAGATAGCTGTGAGAATGAGAATGAGTATGCCACAGAAGCTTTGCATCCAGAACTAATCCCTCCCTGATTCCTGTACTCCAACACAGATGCACACAGTCATGCATTCCCACACCCACCCACAGCTTACCTTTTCTAATAGCTGCCTCAGCTGTTTTGTCCTGGCATCACGGGAACACATAGTCTGCTGGGGGGCCACCACTGTACATATACACCGTCCCTCACTGTCCTGGGCTGAGCTGTACACTTGCCAGCTTTCCTCCGGGTTGGTAGGCAACACCTGGGCACCAGCAAGTCAGGACATGGAGCAGGGAAAAAAAAAGAAGAGAAAAATCTAAGGCAGCTAACCAATGAGTAGTGGACTACAATGGAAATGTATCCATTCAACCCAAATAAAAATAAATATAAAAAGAATATCCCCCTTTCCTGACTATTACCCCAGACTCTGTTCCACAAGAGTGGAAACAAAGGGATAAGAATACAAATTCTTAAATTTATACTGGATCCCAAGAAACACAGCAAAGCATAATTTCATTTTTTTAAAAAAACAAGAGTTTAGCTGAGAGGTTTTTAGAAAATGTAGAATTTTCTACCCAATCTGTTATGCCAAGGGGGGCAAGAATGGTGTGTGTGTGTGTGTGTGTGTGTGTATGTGTGTGTGATTTGTGGTAGGGGGAGGGAGAGAATCACAGCTCAGAGATGGGGAGCAAAGAAAATGTAACGTGTGGTTGACATTGTGTAGGCACAGCATTCAGAAATCAGAACTTGTGTCCCCTCCCCTTGCAAAGGCTAGCGGGGATACCTGGCTATTAGGGACACTGGCTCCATTTCTCCTGGACACTTAAATGGATGGAGTACAATTGCAGTAATAGCAGAGTACCCAGCATCCCATTAGTTGAGCTGTAATCAATGAGAGCCTTAGTGCTCTTCCAAGGTCCTGAAGCAAGGTAATTACTGCTTTGGCGAAAACACTTAGCATTTGACTTTTTTCCCCCTATCCCTTTCTGTTTTCCTCCCCCCTAACCTGCAAATTGTTTTGTGGGTTTTTAACAAGTTGGACAGAATTTTTCACAGTGCTATCCCAGACCATACCACAGTGACTGCCAGCTAGCAGCCTGAAGCCCACAGTAACCAATGACAGAGACAACCTTTCAGATTCGCGCAGATTTTCCTGTGAGGGAGGGGAGATAGGCTGTTTAAGCTAGAACCCTCAACAGTTCTAAGATCACACCTTGCAGCACTCAGGCCAAGTGATTACAGCTTGCCCAGAATTTTCCTCTAGTGTTATGGGGGCATGCATGTGGATGGATTTCCATTAGTTTCAGGTCATCTGGGGATTAATTTGTAGTTTTCCTCCCTGAAATCTGCACCACTAACGCATGTACATTCTTACCTCAAGCAGCTGTAAAAACTAAGGTGATAAGACAGTCGTTAAAGGAAACAATGTGATTCTTCTTGAAGCAAGTAAGATACTTAACTGTAGCATCTTTCTTGGAGGAGGAAAAGCACTAAGCTCCAAGCCAAGGCTATTAACTCTTCAACATGGAAGCACTAAGCAATGGCGAAGGGTGCCCTTCAGCTTCTCCTTTCAAATAAATGGGGGTCGTTTCCTTATAAAGAGGAAGTGAAGAGAGGGACTACCTCAGGCAGACACATTTTCCAGTAGTTCAAGACGTGCTAGAAAAATCTGCCTCCAATTTTACTTCACCACTATCCTTTATATTTCTCTCCATAATTGCCCTGAAAGACCTCTAAAGGTCCCTTCCAGATCTGACATTTTCTACGTGCAAATATTCTTTTCAGCTCTGGAAAATAAACCTTCACGTTATGATTTAATATTCATAAGCTCTTAGACTGTCAGTGGATGGGGAACTGGGTCTTTCACTCTGGCCACGATTCCTGGGAATTTGAGGGACTGCCCCCCAGAGAGGGACAGCTGCACCCTGCTTTTAATTAAAGAACCAAGGATTTCCATCTTTGCCATCTGCTCTCAGAAGCAGGGGTGGGCCGTAGGGGTATGTGTATGTGAAGGGGGAAGACGTTTGTTTTCCTGCTCTTCTCTTCCACACCCCAGCTCTGAGGAATCCTCCAGTCCCCCAGCCCTTCTGCTCCACCCGAAAGACCCCAGCACAGCCACTTTCCAACCTGTATAGAACGTGTTGTTATGCAACAGGAAAAAAAAGACGCCCCCCCCCACCCCCCTGGCAGGAGCTGAGAGGAAGAAAGCAACATTTAGACTCGAATGCAGAGCTGGATCAAGAGCAGTCAGACCACGGAGTGTTCATTCCCTCGCCTGTGCTAGCCTCCCACTCCCCACCACCGCAAGCTCCCCTGAACCCCATTCCCTCCCTAGACCCTGCCCTTATCTTGTCCTTCCAGTTTCGGCAGCCCAGGCCCCGACCTTGCAAGACAAGGCTGCAGCTCGATGCACACACGCGCACACGCACACACACACACACACACACACACACACACATCTATTTTAATGAGAACTCAAAGTCTATGGGATTTCACCCTGCAGCCCCCAGCCCCAGCTGAGGACCCTAGGCTAAGGCTTTGCGGAACGAAAAAGGCGCCAACATATTAGAAGCATCTGAAGCACAGAAGGCAAAGAGAAATGAAAATAACCGACTCCCTCGGAAAGTGAAGGAGCAGCGCCCCTCAGAATGTCACCACACACCCCCAAAGTGCTTGAATCCTCCCGCAAAAAAACCTTTCTTCACCATTGCTCTGCTTCTACCCCAGCCCCAGTTCTCCTCTGTAATTTCACACCCATCCCACCGCCTAGGGGTCCAGTTTTAGGGAAGGAGGAAACTCATGCAACGTGCCGGCTTGTTCCTATAGTCACAAGAGGAGGCCCCTTGGGGGTCGGGGGCGAAGGGGGCACTTACACCGGTGCTCCTATCCAGCGTCCCCCCACTGGCCGCGGTCAACTTCGTGGTGTTGAGCCCCACCAGCGAAGGCAGCGTCTGAGACATCCAGTTGGTGATCATGGCCATGGTGCTCAGCACAACCCCAATCTTGAGCAGCGGCACCGACATCGCGGCTCGAGTCGCCTCCTCCAACCAGCCTTCATTCTGAAGAAGTGGCTTGGAGCAGCGCGCTGCGCTCCGGCACCTCCTCTACCTGCCTCCGCTCCAGCGACGCCACTCGCCCCTTGGACATCGTGCCCAGCTCAGAGGATACGCTGCCTTTGCTCTCCGCTCCTGCCCCTCAGGCTCACTCTCCCACCTTCCCTCCCTCTTTTGCCCCCCTTTTAACCAAGAGGCTCTCCGATCTGGCACCGCACCGCGGAAAGGAGAGAAGTAGAGCGAGGTCTTCTCCTTTTGGCCAGCGCGGGGGGGGTTGGGGGTGGGAGGGGTGGGAGAGGCGCTCAGCCTGCGGAGACCGACCGGGAAAAGGCAGAGACGGACTAGGGCTAGTGAACCAGGAGGGAGGGAGAGAGCAAGACAAGGGAGGGCGGGGTGCGGCTAAAAAGCCGGCCACAGGAGCCCTAGCCTGGAGTGAGGACAGGGGAAAGGACTGGGGTTGGAGGGATTCAGAGAGGGGAGGGGGCTTAGATTTCTTCCCCCCCCTTTTTTTTTTCAAGATCCCACTCTCAGCCCCCCAGACGTCTCCCAGGTGCTGAGAATTGGCATGCCTGAAACTGACTAAGGGGCGGGTTGAACAGGGGAGGAGAACGGGTAGAGGGAGGATGGAAGGGAAAAAGAGGCGGAGACCTGGGGATTGGTGTAGAAAAACGCAATCTGATGTCAAAATGGGTGGATTTTTCCTCTCCTTTCTCCCTCTCGTTCTTGCTCCCTGCTTCCCTCTGGTGGTTGAAACGGAGACCTACATTAAGCGGGTTGGAATTACAACCTAGGCTTATCTGGGCCAGTGTCACTACTCTGGCATGCTTCAAAAATCTTTCTCTCTTTGTCTCCTCCCTCTTCCCCCACCCCTGTCTCTCCTTCCTCTCTGTTCTTCCGTCCCTCTCCATTTTCTTTCTTTTCTCTTTCGTCTCTCTTGGCTCCTTACCCCATTGCTTGATTTTAGGTATGGGCGGCAGGCTTTGGGCACCTCCAGCTGACATGGCCCAATCACCAGCTGCTCCTTAAACAGGAGACACCTCTCCCCAACAGGTACCCAGCCCTTCTTTTCAATAAATTTTTACCCAAGGGAGGAAGGAGCTTAGAACAGGGTCAGTTTCATTTCTGGCTGTTAGAAAGGAGTGGTCAGAGATGCAGCAAGGGCAGGGGATGCTCTGAGAGCTACAGGGTCTCTCCAGGTGCCTTGGCTAGGTTCAGTCTCCCGTCCCTTCTTCTTCTCCCCGCCCCATCACCTCATGTGCTGCACGGGACCGGGTGGTGGAAGAGGTTGCATCATCTCTCCTCTCAGAAGTTTTTTGTTGAAATCTGTGCCCTAGCGCCATACTCTGCCATCAATTCAGCAAACCACATCCAAGAGTTTGATTTACACCTCCCTCCTTCCTATCCCAGCTCACTAATGCCACCATAGATTCAAAATGAGTCCAGCTGAATGAAAAAAAAAAGATCGTTGGTAACTGGGTGACCCCAAAGATCTGGATTTCAGTGCTGGTTCTGCCACCAATTTGTCTTTTGAACTTAGGCAAGTCACCTTGGTTCTCTGGACCTCAGTTTCCACATCTGTAAAATGAGGGGGTTGGAATTTATGGGCTCTAAGATCTCCTCCAACTGTAACATTCTGGGATTCAGTCCCAGCCTTTCAGTTCCCTCCTTCCTGTAGTTTGGCCATTTGAATTGTTGGGAAATTTCAGGTGAGCAAAGGAATATATGATTCTAAAAGGGAAAGAAACTGGGGGATTCAAAGGGCCCTAAACATCCCAACAAAACCTGGTCCTGCCTGGTTATGCCTCCTAGTATGTGCATGGTAGTGGGTATATTTTTCATGGAGTCACCTTGTAAGGTGTATTGTGAAAGGTGTGATGGCCACTGAGCTGCAAAAACTGCCCTTTCCTGTTCCTGCTCTGAGAGAGAGTGAGAGAGAGAGAGAGAGAGATAGAGAGAGAGAGAGCGCGAGAGAGGGAGGGAGAGAGAGAGAGAGAGAGACAGAGAGAGAGAGAGAGAGAGAGAGAGAGAGAGAGAGAGAGAGAGAGAGAAAGAGAGAGAGAGAGAGAGAGTCTTGAGCTTTCTATGGGCCAGGCATTTGCCACTGATTCATCAGAACCCGCTGCATTGACACCTTCTGAAATCCCCATGTTAATAGCATTTTCAAATTTGCAAATGACCTCTAATCTGAGCTGAAAACTGATCTCCCTAAGCCCTTAGATCAAGGTTTTCCAATCATGTTGGCAGAGAAGACACCCGTATAACCCTCCCTGGTTTACTCTTTCTTTTATATTCAGGTTACCATTAAAATACTCCAAGCCTGAAAGGGAGATTAAAGATTAATTCTGCGGCTGAACGTAGCTAATGCTCTCTACATATAGAAATCCCATGGTCTGGCTCTGGAGAAATCAATGGACCCTTAGGAACATGTTGCTCCATCTGCTCTTAAGAATTCAAGGCAAAGGAATAATCCTCCTTGGTGTCTCTATTACCCTTTCCAAACTTACGGCCAAATAAGCCAAGTACAATTGGATGACAGAACTCTGACACAAATGGGATTTTAATGAAATTTTTAAAATTACATTGGCACAATCCTCTGCATGTGCATGCGGGTAGGGGGCTGGAGACTATCCACTCAGATAAACAAAACCAAACAATTTCTTGTTTAATTATGAATGTGATCCTGGCAAGCACAGTATGTTCGGGGTTGGAAGCTGAATTCCACTTGTTGGGGAATGGTGCCATCTTCCAGTGCAAATTGGTATTACAGTCTTTATTGTTTGATACCAAGCAGACCTCATCAACTAAAGAAATACTTTATAGGATTTTAAGGGCCAGTAGCTCACTGAATCTCAAAGATATTCTCTCATTTTATTTCATTTAAAGAAATCTCAAAAAGGAATCTAGGCCTGGATAATCACTCTTGACCTCTAGCTTCAAAGACTTGCAGCAACCACCGCATTTTCAAATTTCCCCAGCACAGATTGGACATCATCGCACCCTCTTGATACAGAACAATAATGCCTTAATTGTTTTGGATCAATTTGGGTGTTTCCCAGCTGGCATTAACCCAATAAAGCAAAACAAACCTTAATGGAGCACCTACTTGGAACCCGTAAATCTGAGGTATATGTCTGTGAGTAGACATAGAAACAATGTTCTAATCAGTGCAAAGAATTTATCATACCATAATAGATTTAAAGCTGGAAGAGACATCAGAGATCATTTAGTGCAAGACTTGCATTTTATAGATGAAGGAACTGAAGCCCGGAGAGGTTGAATGATTTGCCCAAAGTCTCACAGGTAATTCTGGTCTTAGTCGTGAAGATGAGGATTCAAGGGTCACCTCTGACGCTTACTGGCTATGTGACCCAGAGTAAGTCACTTTATGCTTCTGACAGCACTATAGGACTTGCTGATTAAGTCACAGAGGAGTTGCCACCTCTTTAGTACAATAGGAGTGGTTTCTAGGGCAGACAGAATCACAGATATTTCATGTATTTATGTACCAGTTCCTATACTAAGCTATGGAGTATATTGGGAAATCAAAGTGGGAGGAAAGTTGAGCAGAGACTACTTTTAAGCACTCATTAGCCCAAAGCTATTCAAAGTTCCCAAACTGCTTTCCCTTGACTGGGGAGGGCACAGGGAATAAACTTTAAAAAAAGTTCAGAATGTATTATTGAATAAAAAAAGTAACTTTTCATGCTCCCAGAGCTGAGATCCTTTGAGATTTAATTCCCAGATGATCACAGAGCTCTTTTCTTTCCTTTTTGAAAAAAACAAAAACAAACAAAAAAAACCAAAACTCCTCCTGACTTTCACTTTTGACTTTGTAATCACAGTGCCCATCCCTACACTTGGCAAATAGTAGGCTCTTAGTAAATTTTTTGATTGACACAAGTGTTTGTGATCTTGTCATACAGGTCATGTCTCACAAGAATTTACAATTGCTACTCTTCAAAAGAAGCCAACTTATTTAGCTGTGGTTTTCAATGCTGCACACACAGATGCTTCAGACAGGATTCCTGTGTGGGACAGAACCACAGTTAGCAAGGTGATTGCTAAGGTGATTGCAGGTCTTTTCTTAGCAGAGAGAAAGGTATATCAAAGTGTATTCCTGAGAAATTTGAGGGCTGCTCATCATCATCTTTGCTTCTCAGTGTGTTCTTCTGCATTGCTATGATTCTGACTTTAAAAAATCTCTCTCTCTGTCTATCTGTCCCTCTCTCTCTCTCTCATCCTCTCTGTACATACATGTAATATATGTATGTAAATTTGTATGTAACAAATTTACATACATATATTATATACATATACACACATGAAATTTGGCCCGGAAAACCACCAGTGGCTCAGTTTAGAACACAGACAGAATGTCAACAGGCACTATCGAGGTCCTTGGGACATTTGCTTTTCAAGGGAAGCCAGCATAGAGAAGGTTCACTGTCTCCAGGCCTAGGCTATTAGTCTCATTATTACAATGAAAAAGAATCGAATAGATAATCATTCATAGCACCTCAAGGTAAGGCAGGCTAATGCCCTCTAATGCAATTAGAAGTGTCAGCAGAGAAGCCAGCAGCAAATTCAATCTGCTTTGGAAGGATAGAAAGTTCCTTTAAAAGCAAATGAGGGCTTTTTGTAAAATGAAGGGAGTTGGATTATGCGTTCTGTGGTGTCAGCCAACATCAAGAACACCTAAAATGAAATTTAAATAGAAACCTCAAGTTTTCCTGCACTCAACAAGGTCTACCTGTTTTTACAGCTCCAAGACACCCTAACTCCCACTAAAACAGGCCTAAAAACCAAAGTCTGAAAGCCAATTCTATCATTAACAACAACAACGAAACACAATCATGGACAGCCTTGGGGGTAGGATGAGGAGCCAGGGTCTGGGGAATACCAGCAGAGGAGAGATAGGGAGGGGGGGGGAGGGAGGAGGGAGAAGAGAAAAGCTTTTACTGAGGATAGATTGACTTCCTTCCTACTTTGCCTAGCAAGGAACCATTTGCTCTACAATTCTTTGATTTATTAACAGTTATAAATATTGTCCAAGTGGCTCCAGCATTGCAGGGCAGCTAAGAAATACTGAGAGCTCCCTCTCCTCCGGGCATCTAATTGTTTTTCCACTAATACAAGGTAATGGGGGTGGGGTGGACTTTGTGAATGTTTTGACTTTGAGAAACTCAGAATTTAAGGTTTTATGCTATCAGAGGTAGGGTAGTGCAATGGGAAGAACCCACCAGACCTCTGCTAAATCCCTTCTCCTTTCTAGGCTTTAGTAATCTCATCTGCAAAAGGGGCCAATCCTTTCTAGCTCTAACAATATTCTATGAGATATATTTACAAGTCGTTACAAACTTTTTTATTCTCTGAGGCTCAGTAGTTCTTTATAAAAAAACACTATGACGATAAAATTGGTGAACATGGCATTAACACAGATGAGAAAAAGACTGATTTCGATTTACCATGAAGTATTCTTAGTCTACTGTCTACCAAGAGGACAGAAACCAAACTGTTGGCAACTCTACATCCAACTTCCCAAAAGGGGATCAGGTGGAAAAGGAGATATGGTATAACAGAGGGCCAACCTTGGAGTCAGGAAGACCTAGGGTTCAAATCCTGTTTCTGATACATTCTTACTATGTGGACCATGGGCAAGACATTTAGCTTCTTGGTGACCCAGACAAATCTCAAAAACCTAAGTTATTGACCATGCAGATAGGCATGAGCAGAAAAATGAAATTAAACGTTTAGATATAATTAAAACGAAACTGCTGTTCACCTGAGGGTACAGAATACACTGGAAATTCTGCACAAGACCAGGCCTCTCTCACTCCTTGCAATCTAAGGACCCATCTTCTAAATTATTTTCCCTACATTGGCACTAAAGAGTTACCAGAGTCAGTAGTAATAAAAATGGTGACATATCACATTTTATAGAGATTTACAGTTTTCAATGAGCTTTCACACATTCATTTAATCTTCACAACAACCCCATGGAGGAAATAGGGCAGGATTCCCCTTATTTTGCAGATGAAGAAACCAAGCCTCACAGAGGAACCAGTGGTCTGAGGGGTTCTTTCCTCTGTGCAACACTGCCCCTCTTGACATAGCTTTAATTTGGGGCCTTTAAAGTGAAAACATTCAGAAGGTGATTATTAACTTGTGTGTTCTAAAAGTTAAAGATGACATGACCATTAAGTTACAGAACAAAGATAGAAAATGCCAGGTTCTCTAGCTCCTACTCCACATAAAGCATTCTACTGTTAAACAGCTTTGATTATTAAAAATATCTTCCTTATGTTAACCTGAAATCTATCTCTTTGCAACTTTTCTCTGGAGCCATATGGACTAAATATCTTCCCTCATCCCCATGATAATCCATCAGATATTTGAATAAAGCAATTACATCACACCTCTGCTTAGTGTTTTCTTTTCTAAGCTAAACATCCTTAATTCCTTCAAATCATTCTTCTATGGCATGATTTTGAATACTAGTCTTTATCCTGGGTCTCCTTCTCTGTACAGGTGCCAATTTGTCAATGTCCTTCCTAAAACGTGACACCTGTAACAATAGAGACCCCAGATGGGGTCCGAAGAGCACAGAATCCAGGGAGACCACACTAGACATCATTTGGACACTAATGTTATCTTCAGCTGCATCAGTAGGCTGGTGTTTCCATTTTCTTTTCTTTTTTTAGGAACTAGATCACACTGATTTTTAGTTTGACCCTGCCTAGACCACCCTTTGTCACTTGCTAAGGAGGGAGGAAGGACAGGGTTGTGGGGAAATGCTAGAATTAATGGAGGGAAGCATGTCTAACTCAACATGAAGTGGTGTGTGTGATTTTAATTGAATTTTAATTCATACCAGAACCAAAGTACAGACTGTACAATATTGTAAACATACAGTAATACAAAAATACAAGTGTTTCTTGGACCTTTGAGGATCCCTGAGTGAGTACAAATAGAGCAGTTACACACATTTGAAAAATGTTTTAAAGGACTTTGTGACTTTAAGGTTCTGGTAGTTTTTGTTTTAAAAACAAGCTGCCACATCAGTCTTCTCTCACCAGGTGCTTTGCTGCTTTAAGAAGTGCAGTATCCTGCCTTCCTGCCTTGATTCACACAGTTCCTTAGGTCTGGAACACCAGCACCACCCTTCCCTGGTCACCTCTTGAAGTCCTACCCATCCTTTAGAACAGGGGTGACAAACTCAAAAATAGGGGCCACTAAACTGTACGTGAGAATCTCTGTGGGTAGGATAGTGACTTAGAAAATCACATATTAACACTACCTGTTCTATTGTATTTTTATTTATTTTAGTTAATATTTCCAATTTACATTTTAATTTGGTTCAGGTACCACTCAAAAGAGTTGTGGGTCGTGTGTTTGATACCTCTACTTTAGAGGCAGGAGTGTTTTGAGGTTCTAGTGAGATAATGGATTTAAAGCACTTTGCAAACCTTAAAGCTACTTAAATGCATGTGATGGTTGTTATTATTAGCCTGTAGTCACCAGGCTTCCAGTCTGGTAAAGATTTCATTCTCAGAGCCTGCTACCACACCCCTGTTGAGCTCAAGCCTTGTTTACAGACCAATACAGTGGTGTGCTGGCAAATATTTAATAACTGGGCTCTCCCCTATAAGATACATTCATATGTACTTTAAATTTAATCTGAATTATTTGCATTTTATTAAGTTTAGAAATCAACAAAATGAGAAATCGAGGGCTGATTTGTAGCAATTGCCAATTTCTGAGGTATAAATGCTCCCATTAAAAATTTAACAATCTGCTCCTCTCAAAACCTATTTAGAACTGGCTCCCACACACCCCTGTTTGGAGACCAATTCAAATGTCACCTCTGTGAAGCCTTCTATGATCTGTCCTGTTATGGATTCAAGTCAGCAAACATTTTTAAGCATCTACCACAGGCAAGGCATTGTGCTAGGCACTGGAGATATTAAAAAATAAAACCAAAAAGCAGCCCTTTCCTTTCATGAGCTTCGATTCTACTGCAGGATGCAAAATGGAAACAAGGCAAACTAATATATGATGATTTCAGAAGGGAGAGGAACTAACAACTGGCCTGGGGGCAGGAAAGGCTCCTCAAACCACCAAAGATTCTAAATGCTGGAGGTGAAAACCTTATAGTTCCCTGTGCACTTACCATGAATTATTTTTGTATTCTAACTATGTATTTGCGTTTCATTCCCTTATGAAGCTAAACTCTAATGAGGTGAGGGGTAATTTGGTCCTATTTAAACTTCAGATGACTCCCAAAACTTATAACAATGAGAATGCTTTAATAGGAACTTAATCAATGTTTCTTGGTTGATTGATTGACGCTTCAAAAGGCTATAACTTCATCATTCCCTTCCATCCCAAATACTTAGCCAGATATGGCCACAACTCTCAGATGGTAAAAACCCAGATTCTATATTCCAGAGGGCAGGTGCAGTCAAATACTCAGAGGCTGGTTCCAGGAATACTAAATTCCTGGAAACAGAATTGCTTACCCTAAACCATTTGCCCAAGAGACTCCTCTGAGTCATGCTAGGTTCTCTAAACATGCTGGAATATCACACAGACACCAGAATTGCTTCCAAAAGAGATGTCTAGGTGTCCTATTTCTTTCCTCTGATTCTCTATGACCCACTCATGCCATAATTTTTACCATCTGTGAAGTGAAAGGGTTGGACTAGATGATCTCCAAGGGCCCTTCCAATTCTGACATTCCATGTTCTAAAGTCCTTTCTGTATCTGGCATTCTGTGTTCCAACTCTGATAGTCTTTTTAAAGATACCTTTTGGCTCTGATATTCTGTGTTCTAAAAACTCTTTCTAGCTCTAATATTCTATGTCCCAAAGGCCCTTCTGACTCTGAAAATGTATTTTCTAGTCTAAGGTCTCTTCCGATATGAATCTCCTATGACTACTCTCTAACAGAAATGAAAAAGGACATGAACCTAATCCCTTTCCCTAACACTTAATACCAGTCACACCAGGACAAGTACCTGAAGTATATTCTCTAAGGTTAAGTTTTCTCTAGAACTTTTAACCAGAGAGCCCATTTAGCCTGAAAACAACAAAGAATCTCCTATTCTCCCTCCTCTCTCCTTAGGTCTCTTTAACCTCTCAGCCTGTTTCTAGTTTTGTACAAAGATGGGCTTAAATGCCCACTTCAACATGTTACAAGTGAATTTTTTTCTTGTTAGATAAGCATATTATCAGAGTTTTATCTCTAAGACATTACTGATACAACAGGATCTCACTGTCTCTAAGAAGTGTGCATAAGAAGCTTTTGCATCATGACATTTCTATGTGCTCACAGAACAAGCAAACAGCAGATTCTGTAAGAAATTCTCACCTAAACAGCCCCTTCCATTTAAATAGTGCTTTATAATTTACATAATCCAGTATATCTATCTATCTATGTACACTTATATATTTAAAACAGATATAGGTATATGTTTTTATATTTTTATCTAACCTCAAAACAAACCTGTAATCATACCTAAAGCAAGGATTGCTGTCATTTTGCAGATGAGGTTTAGTTAAGGCTCAGGGAGGAAATTGTCTTGCTTAAAGTCGTATTACTAATACTGTAAGGGAATAGAACTCAATTCTCCTGAATCCCAATGCAGTCCTCTTTCTGATACCTCAGATGGCTCCTCAAGACTAAATAATGGTGTCTTTCATCTACAAAGCACTAAGGATGGCAATTGGAATAATTCCATTGCCAAATAACTTTCTTTACAGTGGACTCATTATCTTCACTGTTATGTTTTGTATGCTATGCCAAGTGCAGTAAATGAGATAATTGGAATTATGGGTATTTCAGAAAGTTTGCAGACCCAGAGACAAATGTTCTATTTGATTACAGAAACTATTGCTTCTTACCCTGGGGTCATGGGAGCTGTGCTTTGCCTGAAATCCTGGGCTCCTAAAAAAATGCCAATCTAGTGAAGGGTCTATAGATATAAACTTCAGATTTAGGGTCATGGAGTTTTAGAGTTGAGACAAAGAGTTGGAGTAGATCTTTAAAGTTGCTTCCAGTTCTGAAGCGACATCATTTTGCCATGTGGGAAACTGAGATCTCAGAGTCACCCAGCTAGTAAGTGGTAGAGTTAGGAAAGAAGCCAGGGGTCCTGATTCTCATCCCAATTTTCTTTCTACTACAATAGGCTATTGGGTTGTTACCAAGTTTCAAGGTCAACCACAAGGAAATGATTTGGATATTCCACAAGATATCCCTGGGAAAACAGCTCTCAAAGGTATTTCTAAAAAGGTCAGATTTATTCAGTGTGTATCAGCTGCCTCATTTTGGCTGCTTTCTAAGTGTGCTGAAGCTGTTTGCTTCCCTCTTTGCTGCCTCTGACCTCTTCTGCTCATTTCGCAGCATTTCAAGCACACGCTGTGTTCCTCAAAGGCAAAATAACAAATAGGAAAAGGAACATTTTCATTTTTCATCTTCTCTTCCCTCTTTCTAGGCCCCATCTCCCTCCACTACAATTCGAATCACATTCATGTTGGGGAATAAATCCACCGGTTGTTATGACCTCATGGTTAGTGGTTTCAAAGTTGTGAACATCATTCAGGGCTGAAAATTGGCTTCTCTGACTGTCAAGGCAGCTTACATTTGCCATGGATCTAATTCAGTTTAGCTAGTAATTAGTTTTGTATTACTTTACACGGTGATGTTAATACTGATTACAAGGCCTGATAACTTTAGCAATAAATACAACCCAAGGCAGAAAATTACCTTTCTTTTTATTGGTGAAGGCTGAAGTTAGTGGAATGAGACACAAATTGCTTTATGAGATGAAGCAGCTGCCTCATGCTGCAGATTTACAATTTAATACCCCCACTGTCATTGTAGCCTTGCAATGAGGGCTATCTACAGCTGCTTAGTACTGTCCAGCCACGAGTACTTCCTTAAACCCTTAGAATTAACAGCTTGCTTAAGTCCAAAGACACCATAATGCCTATTAAAGGCTAAACTTGGAAGAGCCTTCCACCTCAATCTGACCTGTGCATTGTCTGGTACTAAATATCCACTTATCTCATTTTACCATGAGCTTCCTCCTTCAGATATCATATCTACAGGGTACCCACCATACACAGCAGCACTCTTAGACAGTGGTCTACATGGTTCAATTCCCCAACTGAGTTGATTTCATTCAACTTAGTTCACTTTAACAAATACTTCCTGAGCATGATTCTATTGGGTACAAGAAACCATGCTAGGCTGTTGGGATATAAAAATTTTAAATGGAGGTTCCTATATTCAAAGGGTTTACATTCTACTTAGTGGGGCAGGAGAGTGAGGTGTAATATATACCCATAACAGGTAGAGTGTGATGGAGGAAAAAGAGATCCAAATCAAATACTCTAGAATAATTTGAGGAAGGAGAGAACATTTTTATTTGGGAGAAACATGGAAGGCTTCATGGAGGAGGTGACATCTGAGTTGACCCTCAAAGAAAGAAAAGATAGGTTCTTAAAGGCAAAGATAAAAATAGAATACATCCCAGACCTGGAAAGATAGCATGTGTGAATGGGTATAAGCATGGAATACCATGTTAAATTAGAAAAAGAGCAAACTGGCTAATTTGGTTGAAGGGCAAAAAGGGTAGTAATTTAACATAAGGTCAAAAATGTAGGTGGGAGTCAGATTGTGAAGGTTCTTATGTACAAGGCTAAGGAGAATGTGTTATATTCCATTAAAAATTTGGAGACTTTTTTTTGTTTTAACATCCCCTTCATTTCCAAATCTATCCTTCCCCTCTCCCCTTTCCTGTGAGTCATTTTTTTGTGACAAAAAGTTTTCAAAAGGGGCGAAAAAGCATGTCAACAAAACTAATCCATCAATCAGCCAAGTCTGACAACATGTGATCGTCCCTCAGTTCTGTAAGGAAGGAAGGGAAATGCATTTTCCTGTCTCTTAATCTAGGACAAGCTTAGTCACCATAATTACATTTTTGTTTGCATATTTTCGGTGTGTTCAGGAGACTGTTTTATGTGAAAGATGAACTGGGAGGGGAACAGATGAACGTTGACCATGGTCCTGTGTTGAGTCCTGTAAGAGGCA
The DNA here is from genome assembly GCF_011100635.1 of Trichosurus vulpecula. Taxonomy (NCBI): domain Eukaryota; kingdom Metazoa; phylum Chordata; class Mammalia; order Diprotodontia; family Phalangeridae; genus Trichosurus; species Trichosurus vulpecula. The sequence continues at coordinate 170,458,033 of NC_050575.1, read as the reverse complement.
CAACAATGCATAAGGTACTATCCCTGTTCTCCTGGAGACTGTTGCCTAGTTCTACTTCATAGGGAAGGAAAAAAGCAATAATGGTTCACATTTTTATAACACTCTCCTTACAATAATTCTGTGAGGCAGGTAGTAGAATTGCTATCCTCATTTTACAGTTGAGGCAGGTGAGACTCTAATATAAAGGAAGTGATTTTCTCATGGTTTCTCAGGGAGTAGGTTTTTGAGGTAGTATTTGAACCTTGGTTTCCTTATCATGAGTCTTGTTTCACCCCCACTAAAATGGACTATATAGAGAGCTAGAAGGGACATTAGAGATCATCTAATCCAACTCCCTCATATGACAGGCGAGGAAAATGAGATATAGGGCAGCTTGTCAAGGTTATATGACTAGTGAATAGAAGAGCAGTATTTGAACCCAGATTTTTTATTCCAAAGTCAATATTTTTGTTGCTATAGGAATATACAGGACCTTGCAAATAGTAGGTACTCTATAACATTTAGTAATTAATGGATTTATTCAGCATAACTTCCATTGTCCAGAGAATAGACAGGTGGTCCAAATGTAACAATAAGGCCAATGAGACTGCCTGAATACTGCAAGGAGCATTTATGAACTAAAGACAAAATTGGTATGTTAACAGAGGATTGTCTTTGTATTGGCCAGGCAGCTTTATACCCTAAAGAAGAGAAGACTTGCGCTTGTGTGCAAGGGGTTCAGAGAGGTGTGGGAATAATGGCACCTTCAAATATCTGAAGTACTATCATGTGGAAAAGAGATTAAACTTGTATTGCTTGGCCCCAGGAGGCAGAACTAGAAGAAATGGGGAAGCAACTCATGTGGAGAAGAGGCCAGCAATTCTGCCAAACCACAAAACAACTGCCACCCACAGGGCAGGTGAGCCAGCTTGGCTGAAGCAGCAAGATATCCTGAAAGACAGGAGGTAGAATGGACCAGGCAAATCAAAGTGCCATCACTATCTTGACCACCATCTCTCCTCAGATGTTGATGGAGATAGCCTAGGACCCTGAGCCCAAGAACCTTAGGAATAGCAATGCTTTCAGCTCTGTACCTTTAGCCATCATAGTGGGAAGCAATCCCTATGGAGATGCAGCCTGGAAACTACTTTCAAGGTGCTGTAACTACAGCTACTGAAGAATCAGAAAAGAAAGTTCTTGTCATCAAAGTCCTTGATACTGTCAAGTGGGTCAAAACCAGAAACTGATATAATTTTGAGTGGAAATTGCATTAAGGAAGAGGCATTAACATCTGCTTTGCTGCTGCACCTTAAGGACCACAGGACTTTTCCATCTGACTTTTAGCTAAAACCCTCCATATATGTTGCCTCCCCCATTAGAATGTGAGCTCATTGAAGGCAGGGGCTGTATTGCTTTTTTATTTGCATCTTCAGTGCTTTGTTTTTTTCATTCATTCATTCATTCATTCATTCATTCATTCACATGGGTAAAAGTTGCAGGAAGGCAGATTTTGGTTCAATGTAAGAAAAAGCTTCCTAACAATTAGATGTCCTTTAAAATGGAACAGGCTGACATGGGGAAAAGTGAGTTCTTCGTCATTGTAGGGTCTTCAAACAAAGGCTGGAAGGTCACTTAGAAGAGTTATTATAGAGGTCATTTCTGTTCACGTACAGATTGGACTAGATAGTCTCTGAGGTACCCTTTAAATTTTGGGAGTTTATGATAATCAAATCTCCTACCTTGTTAAAATCTTAAATGTGAGAGAAAGTTATTTGCATGTAGGCCACTATCTATCAAACACATTTTTATTCTTGGTCTGAACTTGAGATTTCATCAATGTGGGAACTTCTGGCATGGAAACTCCCTCAAATGACACAGACCAGCAACTCTTCTGCATCTTTTAGTCTTTGAGATATGCCTAGGAGAATTGAGAAGACAAGTGACATGCCCAGGGCCACACTGCCAGTATGCATCAGAGGAATCTTTAACAGACCTTTTAACGAATGTCTTCCTGACTGCAAGGCCAGCTCTCTATGCACTATACAATGCTAAGCTGCATCTCAATTTTAGATCTGCCTTGAAGAGGGAAAGGAAAGAATAAATGAGCACAACAGAATAGAAAACAAAAGGATAAACCTTCACTTATCAGTAATGCTTTGTCTTCACTTCCCTAATACTAGCAAGTGTCTTTCTTTCTTTTTTCCCTTCTTTCTTTCTTCCTAATTTGAGGCAGTGCTCCCTAGGGGAAGCTCATACTGGGCATAAGAAAAGAAAGGAAACTCCTCCAGGGGTATACTCCAAGGAAGGTCTTCTAAATGAACTAGAACCAAGCTCTTTCACAGGTGAGAGATTCAGGGGTGGCAGTCAAGAGTATATGGCCTGCCTGAACCAACTTGGGGGCAGCTGTATCTGGGGTTAACTATCCCTGGGGAATAAGCTTATGAGATAATTGGAGAACTTAGGGGTGGAGAGCAAACTGATCCATCAGTACTTCTTTCTGCATAGAGTGATTTGGAGATTATGGGGCTGGGAGAGTTACCATTCCATAGCTATACTATAAAGACATGGGTACCATTTCATTTTAAAAATATACGTAATTGTTATGAAGTTTTTTCCTTACATTCATCCAAAACCTATCTCTCTGAAACTTTCACCTGTGTTTTTTTTTTTTCTATTTCTGCCCCTTGGACCAATTATAATAAGTCTAATCCTTCCTCCAAATATATCACTCCCTAGAACAGGATCTCAAACTCAAATTTAGATTTCTGCAGGGTAGGGTTTTGGGATTCAAGAGACATTTTTGGTAAAATCTAGGAAGAAAGGAGGAAGATAAGGTATTCAATTGTGTATGGCAACCCTGCTCTAGGTGCCAGACTTGAAATTTCAGGGCAAAGGGAAACTAATCCACTCTGACCAAGTAGGGAACTGACCATGGTCCTGAACTCTTGGGCGCTCGCCTAGTTGACAACCTCAGATTTGGATTTCTACTACAAATCACTTCAGGGTCAGAGGGAGGGAAAGAAGGATGGATTTGGTGGTGGGGTGGGCTTGGAGAGGTTTCAAATGAGTTTAATGAGAGCTCAAGAGGGTGAGAAAGCACATTTACTACCACAGAGTCACTGCCCTTAATTAAGGTTGATTTGAAAGTTTCTCCTAGAAAAGAGAACCTCTGAAAAGAAGCTATAAAAATGTCCTTGAGGAAAGAGGATGATGGTGATAAGAAAGTCATTGTGACAGGGGATGTCCCCAAGTGAGTCCAGTACATTCTGTCCTGCTAGTTTCCCCTCAACTAGTTCCTCAGGGTAAGTCACAGCCAATGATCACCTGGGAGCAGGACAAGCTGAAACTAAATGAGGAAGCAGCACAACTCTGCTTAGTGACTGCAGGGAGCTAAAATGCTTAATTACAGTTCATTCTCATTTCCTTCCAGAGCAGTTCTTTGTAAATCTGACCCTGCTTGTAGCCTTGGTGCATGTGTGTGTTAGAGAGAAGGAGAGGGGGAGTGAAAAAGGAGAGAGGGAGGGAGAGAGAGAGAGAGAGAGAGAGAGAGAGAGAGAGAGAGTGTGTGTGTCTAGTGTGGAAATAAGCTGACCCCCTCTTTTGCACTTTTCATACTAACCCCTTAAAAAATTATTTTGCTTTGAACCCAAAACTCATAAATAAACAGAGCTAGTTGGCAACCCAAGCCATAAAATCATCGACTCCCAGCATGGCACAGACGGAGGCATTAAAGGACGTTTAAATGTCACCCTAAATCAGAACAACTATGAAAGGTTCCTTGGTTGTTTTATTTACACACACGTGCCAGGTGTATATTCACACCACACACACACACACACACACACACACACACACACACACACACACACACTCCGCCCTTTCTTATCTATTGCATGCACCTACTGGAAACATGAAAACAGATAAGTAATGCACACAGTATATTTACTGGATATATACACATTTAGATATCTCCCAAGTGATTATATTGGTTGGCTTGGAATGATACACACTGATAATTACACAGCATATACACATACTTAATATTGCATATGTGCCCATCCACACAAAGCCCTGAACATTGTACCAATAACAGACTTCTTCATTACCCGCAGCCCTTTCTAGTCTTGTGTTTTAATAAGCAGAGACAATCCTCCTTTGTCCCCACAGTGATTCATACACTAAAAGGGGAATTGAATCCAAAGCCAAATGAGGGTTATAGGGATATGAATGTGTTGGCAGATGGGGATGGTGGCCGCGGTGTGTGTATTTGTGTTGGAGATGATGGTTAGTTCTCAGTGTCTCCGGAAATGCCAAGGCTAGGGTTGGTGAAAGCCCTGCCCTCTTCCTCGCTTTGCCTGCCTTATGTCTGGCATGAGAACTTTTAATTGGGGAGGTGGGTACCTTGAACACCCCCTCCCTGCTCTCCCCATCGGATAATGGAGAAGACTGTTAGCCCACCTGGGCAGGGCATCAGCCCCTGGGCAACCTGCCCTCAGTCTTCAAAAGCCTGGGTCCCAGCCCCCGCCCGCTGTTCGCTCCTTGCTCCGGGCTCGCGGAGGAAGCGGTACGCTGGCTGACCTCTAAAGCGGGCTCGGGATCCAGGGAAGGGGGAGGGGACGGGGACAGGGACGGGGGCGCAGGGGATCGGTGGCCAGCAGGCACCTGCTCCCCGACTTTCTCTGGCTTCCCGAGGGGCCGGGCGGCTCTAGCAGGAAAATGGCGTTGGAGAGACCTACTTGAGTGAGTTCAGTGCCCATCAGGATGAGGAAGAAGAGACTCAGAAGCTTGCTTGCCGGTCGCATCTCTCGCTCCCAGCTCCAACCTCCGGGCATGCGGATCCCCGGTCCTTTGGCGGCTGCGTGAAGTCGCTCTTCTCGGCGTTGCTGGCTTTTCTATGATTTTCCCTCTCTTCCTCCCTCAGTCCCTGTGCTGTGCCTTTCAGCACCCGGAGACGGCAGAGCTAGGAATCTGCTTTGCAAAGCCTCCACTTTGCATATTTATTATATCCCCAGTTTCTCCCCTCGCCAGTCTCCTGGGCTAGGGCTGGTTGGTTTTTTCCCCTCCTTCCCTCTTCTAATGGCTCCCCTGATCGCGAGGCATTTGCGAAGAGGGATGCACTGGAGCACGAAATGATGGGCTCTGTCTGCTATGCCAAAAGTTTGCTTGGAAAAGGGGGGAGGGGGCGGGGTGGCGCAGGGAGGGCACACACAAAGCGCGCGCGCACACGCGCGCGCGCACACATACACACACACACACATAGACACATACACATACACACCCGGGAGGTAGCAGCTGGAAGGGATGGAGGCTGAAACAGGATGTGACATCAGAAAGGCGGGGGAAATTTAACTCAGCTCATCCAGGCAGCGAAGCAAGGCAAGGCACAGAGGAAGAAAGAAATCAGCATCATTATTGTCTTCACTGCAGGTGGGAGCAAATATATTGGGGGAAAGACCTGGAACCTCTGAGGGAGAGAAGGGACAAAACTTGGTTGGGCAAACAGCTCTAGGCTCCCAGGACCTGAAATCAGGAAGTTTAGGAGCAAGGGAGAGGCCTCCTGGAGGCAGGGGAACTTAGTGATCTGTGGGGTGCCACTCTGCAGATGGCATAGCTTATGTATCGAGTTAGATTTCCCTAGGTGGCTTACAGCTGATACTCTTAGGAGTGATTGGGACATAGCAGAAGAAATCACACAGAATGTCAGGACTGCAAGGAGACCTGAGAGACCATCCTGTCCCACCAACTAATTCTAAATGGATCAAATGAAATCATGTATATAAAGTAATTTGTAGTCTTAAAGCCATATAAAGACATGTAGCTATTCTTAGACATGGGGAATCTGAGACCTAGGGAGGAAAGCAATGTGTCCAAGGTCACACAAGAAATTAGTTGTGGAGTTGTGGTATTGAGACTAAAATTCAAGTCTCTTGTCACCCAGTTCAGTAAATGATCTTTTGATCACAAAATACTAACAGGAACTCACTAAATGCCTGATGGATCATAGCAAAAAATGGTTGACATTTATATAGTACTTTAAGGTTTGCGAAGCACTTTGTGTGCATGTAATACCTAACATTTACATAGTGCCTATTATATGCCAGGTCCTTTTTTACAAATATCCTCTCTCCTCACAACAACCATGGACAGGTAGGTGGCACATGGAAATCTCATTGTCCTAAGTTCAAATCGAGCCTCAGACACTTACTAGATGTGAGACCCTGGACAAATCACTTAATCCAGTTAGCCTCAGTTCCTCATCTGTAAAATGAGCTGGAGAAAAAAAAATGTCAGACCACTCCAGTATCTTTACCAAGAAAACCCCAGAGTCACAAAGAGTCAGGCACAACTGAAATGTTACAGATGAGGAAACTGAGGCAAACAGGTTAAATGATTTGCCCAGGGTTACACAGCTAGTAAGTGTCTAAGGCTGGATTTGAATTTAGTCTTCCTGACCCCAGGTTCAGCACTCTCTGGGTATTTTCATTCCCTCCAACCCCATTACAGATGTGCAACTGAGAGTGAGAGAATTTAAGGGTCTTTCCTAGAGTCATACAGCTAGTAATTGCCCAGGGCAGTATTTAAACCCCAATCTTCCTGCATCCAAGGCCAATGTTCTATCCATTAGTACACCATGGATGATTGATAATGATGATTGATGAGGTATTAACTATGGGTGTGCAGAGCATAAGGGATGGCTCCTAAAATTTGGATTTGTGGGTCCAACTCCACCTCCATACCCATCTCTGAGCACTTCATTAATAAGCAGTAGGGAAGTAGCTATTGTCACAAGTGTTAAGGAAAAGGAAAGAATAACAGTGATGTTTTCCCAGGGAGTAGCTGCTAAACTCTGGAGATGTTGCATTAGTGATAATGCACATTGGAGGTTATCTATATCTGTGGCACTAGAACCAGGCTCAACTCAATGACATTTCAGAAAGAATCTCCAAGTTCACTTATAATGACCTTGAAATATCTAACCCCTAAAGGGACCTTGAAGACTATAAAACCTACCAGATGTAGCTACTCCTTGTGTTGGGATTCTTTTGTCTGGACTGATCCATCCTTTACAATCCCAGGAATCTCTTACCCCTATTTGGTTACATTGTAGTTCATTACCTCTATCCATCAACATACTTGCCCTTCATTAGGAATAGCACCTTCTTCTTCCTCCCCTTCAAGGGCTGCCTCTGTCCCACCCATCGTAGAATACTTTTAGGGACATGGGAAACTGAACACCACCAGAAGCAAGGTAGACATACAAAACTTGTGTAGAACTCAATTCAGCAAATGCTTAGTGACAACTATTGTGTGCAAGAGCTTTTTCTAGGTACTGTGGGGGATACAAAGGTGACTATGGAATAATTCCTCTTCTCAAGGGGTTCATAAGCTTGGAATAAAGATAGTTAAGTTAAAAGAATCAGAAATTCAGAATTGAAAGGAATCTCAAAGGTCACGTTATCCAGCCTATACCTGAAAAAGAATCCTCTCTACAACACAACCAAAAAGTAGTAATCTAGTCTTTGCAGGATCATAAATGGGCAGGAACTTGCTACCTCCATGGCCAGGCACTCTCCTTGTGGAGAGCTCTAAATTATATGAAGGTTTTCATATAGCAAGTCTAAATTTGACTGTCTCCAATTTCCACCTATTGCTAGAAGATCTGTTCTGCTGGGTTCCATAATGTTAAAGGAGAAGCTAGTGATCATTTAGATAATTTAGAAAATGAGGTAATGATCCCAAAAAGTCAGCTTGGTTTTATCAAGAATGGTCCATGACAACTAATCTTGATGGAACTTGGATTGAATTAAAAACAAGTCTACTCTCACTACTGTATTTCAATCCTTCTGGGGACTATATTGCCCTAAGTCTTTTTCAGGTTTCAATGAATCTTCATGTGGACCTTATCAGTGTCATTCCTAAAATGTGGCACCCAGAGCTAAACACAGTACTCAAGATTTGGTGTCACCATAGATGACTATAGTAATACTATTGCCTCCTTTTTCCTGGATACTATACATCTCTATTCAATCTAAGATCACATTAACTTTCTTGGATGTTATCTCCCAAATCTTCAGATTTTTTTTTTCAGACAAACTGCCATCAAGGCATGTCTTCTCCATCTTGTGTTTGTGAAGTTGGCTTTCGAAACCCTGGAATAAGACTTTATATGTTAAATGTCATTTTGTTTAGTTCAAACCAGTACTCTAGTCCTTTAAGATATTTTTGAATCTTGACTGTACTATTTAATGTGCTGCTTTGCCCTCAGAGTTTTGTGCCATCTGCAGATTGGACAAGCATGACACTTGATGAGCTAGCCATTGATAAAAAGTTTAAGTAACATGAGACCAAGCACAGATTCCAAGGGCAGTCCACCTTCTTCTAAGTTTATATTAAGCTCTTCATTAATATCTGACTGCTCTTTGGGTCTAGTGATTCAACGATGTAAGTCCATCTAATTTTACTATCAACTAGTCTACAGGGTGTTCCTAAAGTCTGGGCACATAGGCAAAAATGCACATTTTCAAGAAATGAAATGAATGAAATTTTCAACATTTTCTTTAATTGGAATATTAACAAATAACATCTTCAATGTGATTTCCATCATTTGTGATGCAAAGGTTGACGTGCATTGCAAGATTCACGTGAACTCGATGCAATAACTCCACATTGTCGCCAATTTTAGCACATTCACTCTTCATGCATTCAATCAAGTGTGTTGCATCTGTAATTTTCATTGAGTACACCTTCTCCTTTAGCATACCCCAGAAAAAGAAGTCAAGGGGGCTAAGATCTGTTAATTTTCCAGTTAGATAAAATGTTGTTGAAAATTTCATTCATTTAATTTCTGGAAAATACACATTTTTTACTATGTGTCCAGACTTTAGGGACACTGTACAATTCTCCAGCCTTTTTTATAAGAAGAGCAGGAAAAGGTGTTTCAAATAATTCTTTAAAGTATATCAAATATTTGATAATATCTTGGTATACTATCCACAGCTTTACCTTGTCCAAAAAGAAGAGGGAAATAAGGTTACTTGTCATGGACCGTTCTCCATGACTCTTTGGGATTGTACTTCATTTTCTGAGTGCTCACTCGCTATTCCTTTACTAGTATTTTCTAGATACAAGGATATAGGAATATAAGTTGTTTGTTCATCTATACTTTTCAAATTCCATTTTCATCATATGATCATAGACTTTGAGGCCATATGGTCCAATTCCCTCATTCTACAAATAAGAAACTGAGGCCCAGGAAGTTTAAAATTAAAATTGGTCCTTTTTGCTATTGCACCACACAATTTTCCATCCTTTTTTGGAAATGAGAATAATAACACTAAAAATAGCAATGAAAGAAGATACAAGGAAGAAATGAAAGATAAAAAGGAAAGAAGAAAAAAAAACAAAACAAAAGAAAGAAGAAAAGATAGAAGGAAAAAAGGAAGGAAGCAGACAAAGTGGAAGGGAATAGAAAATGCAGTTCATCTGGACTCCTTGACTTGAATTCATTAAGGGCAGATAGGTGTTCTCTTACTGTTTTCTTACTTATATTGGGCATCAATTCTTCATTACTCCTATTTGTTATGTCCTTTCCAATTCAATGCTTCCAATTTCTTCTTTATAGAAGAGAAAACAAAATAAGAGTTGGAAAACTTTGCCTTCTCTCATGTATCCGTTAGCATCATCCCATGCATGAATTGAAAAGCAGTCTTGCACCTTACTTGCAGGTACAGCCAGGTGCTGCGGTGGCTAGAATGCTTATCTGGAATCAGGAAGGCTCATTTTCTTGAGTTCAAATCTTGCCTCAGACACTTAACTGGGTAAATCACTTAACCCTGTTTTCCTCAGTTTCCTCATCTGTAAAATGATCTGGAGAAGGAAATGGCAAACTACTCCATGACCCCTGAATGGGGTCATGATTAGACAACAGCAACACCTGATTTTGCTCTCTTCTTTTCCCCTAAATAGTTAAAAACCAGTTTTTGTTGTCTTGACCCTTCTTTGTTAACTTCAGTTCATTTTGAATTTTAGCCTTCCTGAAACTGTTCTTACCAAACCATGCCATGCTTTTGCATTCACCCTCTATTAATTGACCTTGCTTCCATCTTTTTTACATGTTTTTAAAATTGATGTTGCTTAAGAAGTTTCTTGTGTGTCTCCAAACATTTTGAATCTCTGAACAATTTTTTTCCTTCCTCATTAGAATTGTTTCTCATTGTGTCTTTTCATTATTTAATTCTCCTGAATGTCCCATCTCTTCTGAAATTCCCAGTGGAATTTTGGTTCATGGGGTATCTATCTTTCCACTGAACTCTATGAAATATATTCTCCCAAAATGTATAAGTGAATGTCATCATCTTCCCAACTTTCCTAGTCTTTAACACAAACTCTAAATGGAATGGTCGGCCACATCTTCCCTGAAGGTTCCATCAATTCCACCCAAGTAAGTAATTCTATGACTGAGCAACAACAAAAGTAATTCCTTCTTGTTGGTGAAAAATCAGATCTTAAGTATAAGTCCTCCATGCCAGTTCCTCCCATTTTTAAAGAATTAAGTTACCATTAAGCCAAGAAATTATTAGCTGCTTTGCTTTTGGCAGATTGAGAGCTTCAGCAGATGTCCTGATCATTGAGATCCTTTCCCCACAACTACTTTATCATACTTCTGTGGCAGGATTCTGATCTATTTCTGAACTCTTTGACTATTTCCACTTTTTGTCCTGTTGGTCTGTAATATACTTAGTTACTATTTCTGTTTCTGTCTCCATTAATTTACACCCATATGTTCTCTCTCATGCTTCCTCTTTTAGTTACTGGATTTCCTCATGGGCATAATCGATCAGCGTTTATCAAGCACCTACTGTGTGAGACACTCTGCTAGCTGATGGGGGATACAAATGCAAAGGATCAAGGATCTTACAGTCTCCTTCAGGATGAAACAGGTACACAAATAAGCAAGTACAGGGTATTTGAGAGGCAATATAACACAGTGGAAAGATCCTTGAACTTCTAGTCTTAAGTTGTTGTTCACTCATGTCCAACTCTGTGTGACTCCATTTAGGGTTTTATTGGCAAAGATACTGGAGTGGTTTGCCATTTCCTTCTTCAGCTCACTTTACAAATGAGGAAACTGAGGCAAACCAAGTTAAGTGACTTGCTCAGGGTCATACAGCTATGTAAATATCTGAGGCCACACTTGAACTCAGGAAGATGAGCCTTCAGGCCTGGCACTCTATCCATTGTACCACCTAGCTGCCCTCTAATCATGGGATCTGAGTTCAAACTCTCCAATTGCGTCTTACTACCTGTATGACCCCTTTGGCAAGTCACTGAACTCATCTGAGCCTCTGTTTCCTCAACTGTATAATAATGGGGTTAGATGGATAATTGCTGAGGTCTATTACACTTCTATATCTACGTTTCTTTGATTTAATTTCAAAGTGATTTGGGGGTGGGGGTGCGGGTGAGAACAAACAGTAACTGGAGTAATAAGAAAAGGTTCTGGAAGGAAGCAGCACTTGAGTAAATCTTGAAGGTTTAGGGAAGGGGAGATTTGATTTCCCAGACTCCCATCACAGTTGATGTGGTTACAATAGATAAAGAGTTGCTGATAAGATAACAAGCCATTGGCATTCTTTAGAAGCATGAACACCTGATGGAGTCAGAATACAGATTGAAGCAGATAGAAAAAGGCAATCAAACATGACCCGAAGTAGCTTCAAGGAGTGGGACCCCTCTAGCTCTAGCAATTGAGAGTTGAACTATAAAGAGGAGCCAACGATGGGGGCTTAGCTGAGCAATTAGGCCAGCAGAGACACTGCACTAAGGGGAGAAGGAAGGGATGTTGTAAGGACTCCACTAGGAAAGAAAGGCCTTTGAGAAATTGCTGTTCTAGAGTTGTGAGTTACCTTGCACACATGTATTCCATATGTGTGTGCCACACTACCCGTGTATTCTAAGCATGTGTCTATCCTTCCTATGGATACTCTGTGTATTTTTAGTTGAGTATGAGGTTTATGGTGTGTGTGTGTGTATGGGGGTGGGAGTTGTTGGTACTAGAAAATACCTTTGTTATGAGATAATCTTGTCTATAGATGATTTTAAAGAGTAAACAAATTGTGATGGGTTCATGAGATATAGTATTAGGAGTACAGACTGAAGGGTCTGAATAGCACCCAGAATCTGAGATAGCAGCCACTGTTTGGGAGCCTAACCCTCAAGTATGAATATGAGTTGCAGGAAGTAGCCCAAAGGAAGTACCATAAGAAAAGGAAGGGTCCCTAGAGGCAAAAGTAAGAGAGAAGAGAGCATGTTAGTCATGTAGGACAAACTTGCTAAGGCATTGTGGTAGGAGATGGGATGTCCTATACAGGTAATAAGCCACTTAAAACATGGTTAGATGCCGTAGAAGAGGTGGCAATGAATAAATACACACACACACACAGGTGTATATATATATATGTGTGTGTGTATACACACACACATATATATATATATGTGTGTGTGTATACACACACACATAGTTATATAATATACATATAATAAATATATAATTAATAAATATAAATATACATACATACATTTACAAATATATAAAACCATATATACATATACTTGCACATACATACATACCACTTGGGCATTTTCCATTAGTATCAAAAAAAATTCTAACCTCTCCTTAATGCTTTGCCACACCCTTTTACCATCCTATTTGTTTATTAACATATTTTATGGCAATAAAAGGGAGATATTTTTGGGTATAATGTGACTAGTATAGAAGCTATGGTATTGTAAAGGGAGGGAGACATCACTGTGGGCCATGGAGTGTGTGTGTGTGTGTGTGTGACATGTGTGAGTGCACATGCAAGCGTATGTAAATACATACACATTGGATGATGGGGAATCAAGGAAAACATTAAAAGGAGATAGTGTTTGAGCTGGACCCTGAAGGAGGGGTACAATTTCAAAGGCTGGAGTTGGTGGAGAAGGTATTACAGGCAGGACAAATAAATAGTAAAGGGAAGGAATAAAGACATGGAGTCTAGAAAGCCCTGAGTGTAAGGAATGAAAGATCATCCCCCAAATTTCTCATGCCCTTTTTCTTGGCCATTTAGCATCCATTGCATATTCAATTCAACCCAATAAAGAAGAATAGAGGAAGGTATAGATTATGAAGGTGTACCAGCTGAGGTGGCCAAGGATGATAGATGGTAGAAGGATACAATTTTTGTCTTAGCAAGTGGTAATGATGTTAATGATAATGGTTAACATTTATATAGCATTTAAGGTTTGCAAATTGATATATATATATATATATATATATATATATTAGTATACACATACACACACTATATATATATATATGTATATAAAACTTCATTTGATTCTTATAATATTATGAGGTCCTATCATTATTCCAATTTTACAGGTGAGGAAACTGAGTTTGAGGGAAAATTACTTTCTCAGGGTCACACATCTAGTAAGTGGTAACTGAATCATGGGGCCAAGGGAAGCAGGAGTCTGTAATTTGTAATTTGTCAGCCATAGGATAAAGATCCATTTGAACAGGGACTGCAGCCTCCAGGGTCACGTTATGTGTGATCATGCCATTATTGTGCCATGGTTTGGCACTCCAAACCCTGAGGAACTGGGGTTATGGCCATCAGAGACTTCTGTCCAGGCATCCAGGTTAGCCTCATGATTAAGTCCTATGGGGAGTAATGAAATCACATTTGAACCAACCCTCGAACTTCATCCAAAAATAACAGGAGACATAGCACATCCTGAATGCTGAGCAAGTACTAAGTTCAGTCTCTGTGGCCCCAGAAATGCTGGCCCTCTCTCATCTTTGATGCCCTGAGGCTTTGAATCTCTGATGAATACGTGATTTGCCTCTGGTATAGGCTTGCCTTTACCTCTGGCTCCATGAAGCTTGGGAATCTTTGAGACCAAGCATGTAGCAGAGGAGAAGGAAGATTAATAATAACAGTAGTAGTGATAGTGATAATTAGTATTTAAGATTTGCAAAGCACTTTATGTCTGTTATCTCATTTAATCTTCCCAGAAGCCCTGTGAGGTTGTTGCTATTATTACCTCCATTTTACAAATGAGTAAACCGAGGCTAAGAAAGATCAAGGAACTTGTCCAGGGTCACACAAGGAGCAAGTGTCTGAGGCAAGATTCAGTCTCTAATTTGCCTGACCCCAGGTCTAGTTCTCATTTCACTGTGCCACCTGAGGGCCAAAAGTGAATAAGACATAGTCAAGGAGTTTGGGCATACCTGCCAAGATGCTTAGGAGGTGAAAAGACTGACAAATTGAAGATTACCACAGCAGTTTTCCAGGGGAATTGGTCACAAGAGTTACCAACAAGCATGAAAAGGATTGAGGATCTTATTTTCAGAAAGTATGGAGGGCAGAGAGAATTTTGCAATCACTTGTTTATAATGTTTGTCTTTCTACTGGGACTGAGTAATAGTTATCTATTCTGAAAGTGCAGGTGGGTGTCCTTTCTAGAAGAAAATCTAAGAGATTCAAGGAATGTTTTTCATTCTCCAGGTTATCAGGGGAAAGTAAGTGCTCTTTTAAAGACGTCAACAACAGAAGGGCTTCAATGTAGAAAGAAGAAAGGTCTGAAGAGACAAAGTTCTGTGTGTCAGGTTCAGTGGATTGAAGATTTAGACAGGGGAAAAAAGGGCCACTGAACAAGTCTCCTTCTGAAGACGGAAGAGCTTGTTGTTCAAGAATGAAGCAGCTACTGGTTCTCCAAGGACTGATGTTGAGAATCTTCATGAAGTGTTTCCAATGCTGTCAGACAGGAGAAGGATCATCCAATACGGGTCAGAGGAAGAAGAGATGAGTAATAATGAGTAATAAGTCCTCCTGCTGAGGACTTATAAGGCAGTTATTTGCTGACCTAAAAATAAAAAGAAGAAAGTTTGCTATTCTTTTAAAATATTTTGAACAATATTTTATTTTTTCCCAGTCACATGTAAAAACAATTTTAAACATTTTTTAAAATTTTGAGTTTCAAACTCTTTCGCTCCTTCCCTCCCCTTCTTACTCTTTGAGACAGTAAGCAATTTGACATAGGTTATACATGTGCAATCATGCAAAACATATTTCCGTATTAGTCATATTGGTGAAGAAGAAAACAGACCAAAAGAAAAAAAACAGAAAAAAAGTGAAAGATAGTATGCTTCAATCTGCATTCAGACTCCTTCAGTTCTTTCTTTGGAGATGGAGAGCATATTTCACTATAAGTCTTTTGCAATTGTCTTAGATCATTGTAATGCTAAGAATAGCTGAGTCATTCACAGTTGATCATCGTATACTATTGCTTTTACTGTATAGAACATTATCCTGGTTCTGCCCACTTCACTTTTTATGAGTTCATTTAAGTCTTTCCAGTTTTTTCTGAAAACATCCTGATTGTCATTTCTTTGTTTTTAGTTTTGTTTATTTTATTTTAAATTTATGTGCTTATCATTTCTTATAGCACAACAGTTACTATTCCATCACAACGATATACCACAATTTGTTCACCCATTTCCCAATTGATGAGCATCCCCTCAGTTTCCAATTCTTTGCCACAACAAAAAGAGCTGCTATAAATATTTCTGCAAATATAGGTCTTCTTTCTCTTTTAAAAAATCTCTTTGGGATACAGATCTAGTGGTGGTATTGCTGGATCAAAGAATCACAGTTTTATAGCCATTTGGGCATAGTTCCAAATTGCTCTCTAGAGTGGTTGGATCAATTCACAGCTCTACCAACAGTGCATTAGTGTTCCAATTTTCCCACATCTTCTCCAATATTTATCATTTTCCTTTTTGTCATATTAGCCAATCTGATAGGTGTGATATGGTACCTCAGAGTTGTTTTACTTTGCATTCTCTAATCATTTAGAACATTTTTTTCATATGACTATAGATAGCTTTGATTTCTTCATCTGAAAACTACCTTGCATAACCTTTGACCATTTATCAATGGGGGAATGACTTGCATTCTCATAAATTTGACTCATTTCTCTATATATTTGAGAAATGAGGCCATTATCAGAGAAACTTCCTGTAAATTTTTTTTCACAGTTATGATTACTGTGTATTTTCCTCTGTCCTATTTTTACCCTATTTATCCTTCTCTCTCTCTCTTTCCTCTTTCACCCTGCCCCTCCACAGAAGTGTTTTGTTTCTGACTACCATCTCCCCCGCTTTCTATCAGCCCCCTCTTTCTCTAATTCTCTTCTACTCCTACTTCCCTGTAGGGGAGGATAAATTTCTATACCCAACTGAGTATGTATGTTATTCCTTCTTTGAGCCAATTCCAATGAGAATAAGGTTCACTCGTTGTTCCCCAACCTTCATCTGCCCTCTACTGTAAAAGCTATTTCATCCCTCTTTAGGTGAGATAACTTACCCCATCCAATGTCTCCCTTCCCCTCTCTCCCAGTGCATTCTTCTTTCTTATTTCTTAATTTTACTTCTTTATATATCACCTCATCATATTCAACTCACACCCATGCCCTCTGTCTATGTATACTCCTTCTAACTGAGAAAGTTCTTAGGTGTCACAAGTACCCACGTAGGTATATAAGCAGGTTAACCTTATTGAATTCTTTATGATTTCTCTTTCCTGTTTACCTTTTATGATTCTCTTGATTCTTGTATTTGGAGGTCCAATTTTCTATTCAGCTCTGGTCTTTTCATCAGAAATGCTTGAAAGTCCTCTATTTCATTAAATATACATTTTTTCTTCTGAAGGATTATACTTAGTTTTGCTAGTTGGGTGATTCTTGGTTGTAATCCTAGCTCCTTTGCCCTGTAGAATATCATATTCCAAGCCTTCTACTCCTTTAGCATAGAAGCTGCTAAATCTTGTGTTTTCCTGCCTGGGGAGCCATATCTGAATTATTTCTTTCTGGCTGCTTGCATTATTTTCTCCTTGACCTGAGAGCTCTGAAATTTGGCTATAATATTTCTGGAAGTTTTTGTTTTGGGGTCTGTTTTAGGAGGTGATGGATAGATTCTTTCCATTTCTATTTTACCCTCTGGTTCTAGGATGTCAGAGCAGTTTTCCTTGATAATTTCCTGACAAGATGATATTTAGCAGTTTTTTTAATTATAGTTTTCAGATAGTCCAATAATTCTTAAATTATCTCTTCTCAATCTATTTTCCAGATCAGTTGTTTTTTCCATTGAGATATTTCACATTTCCTTCTACTTTTTCTTCTTGTCATTTTGTTTTATTGTTTCTTGATGTCTCATGGGGTCATTAACTTCCAGTTGCCCAATTCTAATTTTAAGGACTTATTTTCTTCAGTGAACTTTTGTACATCTTTTCCCATTTGGCCAATTCTGCTTAAAGAATTCTTCTTTTCAGTGAATTTTTGTACATTGTTTTCCATTTGACTAATTTTGCTTTTTAAGGACTTGTTCTTTTTATTGAATTTTTTACCATTTGGCCTATTCTGTTTTTTAAGGTGTTATTTTCTTCAGTATTTTTTGTGCCTCCTTTGCAAAGTCATCAATATTTTCATAATTTTTTACATCACTCTCATTTCTTTCCCAATTTTCCTTTGCCTCTTTTATTTGATTTTTAAAATTCTTTTTAAGCTCTTCCAAGAATTCTTTTAGGGCTTGAGACCAATTCATAGTTTTCTTTGAGTAGATATGTAGATATTTTGACTTTGTTGTCTTCTTCTGAGTTTGTGTTTGTTTTTTTTTTCTGCCACCATAGTAATTTTCTATGGTCAGGGTTTTTTATTTGTTTGTTTGCTCATTTTTTTCTAGCTGATTTCTTGACTTTTAACTTCATGTTAAATTTAGGCTTTGCTCCTAGGTTATGAGGGACAATGTCCTGAACTTCTGGCTTTTTGTGCTGCTGTTTTCAGAACTAGTTGGGGGGGTGGTGTTTTATAAGTTTTCTGTTCTTCCAAAGTGGTATGTTCTAAAGAGAGATATAGTCACTGTTCTCCTGGCCTTTGTTCTCTTCTGTGAGAGATCACAAGCACTCTTTTTTTCCTTGACCTATGACCAGGGTCTTGCTCCCCTGTTTGCTGCAAGCTCTGGTGTGCTAGTATTCCTCTTTACCCTGGGACTGCGACCCAGAACTATGTATGGGTAATGCAATAGAGTCCTGTTCATAGTGCCAGCAAAGGACCCCTTGCAATCTCCTTCTGACAAGTTTTCTGACCCCCTTACCAACTATGGGCTAAGAGATCCGGAAGCCACCAGTGTTGATTCAGTCACCTTCAAGTCCTACTGCTAGCTTACCCAGGTGAAGGCTTGTACTGGACTGTGGTCCACTCTCACCCCAGGGAGACAGACCTTTTCTGCTGACCTTCTTAGTTGTCTTGTGGTGGAAAATTATTTCATCCCATCCTTTTCTTGGTTCTGCCACTCTAGAATTCATTTTGAGGCACTATTTTCCAGTTGTATGGAGGAGATCTGGGGAGAGCCCAGATGAGTCTCTGCCTTCATTCTACCATCTTGGTTCCATCTTGGGTTTGCTATTCTCCTAAGGAATGTCCAGGACATGAAACAGAACCTTCCAAGATTTATCAAATCAGCTGACTGCTAGCTATTTTGGGTGATTCATATGGGTGCAAATAATACTGCAGGGAAGAATCAAGACAGCATTGCTAAAGATTATGAAGTCTTGGTCAAGAAACAGAAGAACTGTGATGTTTCCATTGCTTCTTAACAAGGTTTGGGTAATGAATTAGTGATTGAGTGGATGATGTCACAGGACAGGATTTGAATTTCTGGACCACACCTTAAAGTATAGGAATAGAGACTTTTGATCACTGATGGAGTGCAAATAACAAGAGCTAGTTTTTAAAAAATGGAGTGTGTGTATATGTGTCTCTGTGTGTCTATATATATGTCTATGCCTGGATTCTTAGGGGAAAGAGATGTTTCCTTAAAAAAAAATAAGTGAAATAAATTTTTAGTGTCTACCATTTCCCCCTCAAGAATTTGGAGCTGTATGTGTTAAGAAAAGATCCATGGCAATACTTTTGTGAAAATGTAGTACTTTTAAAAGTGTTAGTTAAATTATTTTTAGAGTAGGAATTATTAGTATGCAGAAGAGCAGATTTTGTGTCCAGGTGGATGGTATTAACAAATGTTTTGTTGGTTTGGTTATAATGAATTCCCTATAAAGAACAACCCTGTGGAACAAATGTTTTCTCTGGTCTCTGGCTATGTAACAGTCACATTATAGGAGAAGATACCTAGCATGTGCTTTTTTGTGAAAGGTAGGAGGCATATAGAACTGAGCTAATCTTTTTAAAAAAATGATATATAATTGATTCCTACATGTAGTGTATTTTAGAAACAATACTTGTTTTCTAAGTTTTACTGACATATTTTGTTTTTTTATCACTTTCATTTATAAATTTACCACTCTCCTTCCTCCTATGCAGAAAGTTATCCCTTGTAAATTTTTTTAAAAAGGCAAGGAAGTTTAACAAAACTAACCCCATATATCAGTGAAATTTGACAGTATCTATAATGTTCCATACCCATAGTCCCTAGTTAGGCAGCTAGGTTACCCAGTGAAGAGAGCACTATCTCTATCTTCCTGGAGTCAGGAAGACTTGAGTTCATATCTGACCTCAGACACTTACTAGTTGTATGACCCTGGGCAAGTCACTTAACTAACTCTTTGCCTCAGTTTCCTCAAGCATAAAATGGTGATGATAACCCTCAAAAGACTGTTGTGAGGATCAAATGAGAGGCTATGTGTAAAATCTTTAGCATGGTGTCTGGCACATAGTAGGTGCTATATAAATGTCCATTTCCTTCCTCCTTCCCCATTCTCCACCAGGATGGGTCACTTTTTCTCCTCTTTTCTTTCTACAATACTGAGTTTGGGGTTTTTCTATTGTTTTCATTTTTTCTGAAAAGCAATATCTCCTCAGGACCAATTTTAATCACACAGTAATTATAGTAATTATGTCAGGTACAAAAGAATCTTTTATAACCTAAGCAAAATGAAGCTTCATCATTCTTTATTCTGCTTTTATATGTTGCTGTAATTTTCAAGAAAGTAGGTTCCACTTCCTATAGATCAATAAGTGTGGTGTTGATGTCTACCAAAATTTCAGATTAGGTCTGAAAAGGGAGATTATAATTGCTAGGAGCCAAAGTAGATGCTTTCAAATCATGACAGATTAACCTTTTTCAGGAGTTTACCATACAGATGAATTAGGGGAATGCTGCATCTTGTTGTTTCTATATCACAGCATGTTTCCGATATGTCCCCTTCTCCTCCTTCATACAGCCACCACTCTGGTGGGATGCTCTTATCATCTCAACTTGGACAATAGGCTTCTGGTCAGTCTCCCACTTCTTACTGCAATTCTTTTCTTATTCGGCTGCCATAGCGGTTTTCCTAATGCACAGATTTGACTATGTCATTCCCTTCCAACCCCACCAAATAAACTTCAATGGATACCTATTACTTTCAAAATCAAATATAAAATCCTCTGTTTGGTAGCAAGGTGAACTAGAGATCCTAAGGCAAGGAGGTGCATTTGACCTTGCGATATCAGTGACCTTGGTGCAATGAGACCTATGAATGGAATATAACTGTGAAAATGTTTACTTCGTTCAATATGAACAGACTAGGTAAAAGGGGAGGGAGGATGCTGAGAAAATTTGAATATGAATGGTAGATTTATATGAGGAAATTTTGGAACCAGAGATGGGAAGAATGGTACTGAAAATTTGGGTTAAAAAGTCCTGGATACAGAGGCAGAATTGATATTTTAATTAGACTCATCACCCAGACAGAAAGAGAAAACGGATGAAGAATTTGGGAAATAGATCAGCCCCACACTGAGGCATCCTCAATACATACTCTATCATGCTATACTCTAATATACTATATCATGATTTTCAATGATGGGTAATTTCAATTATTTAAACATTTGCCGGTGCTTTCTCTTGGTCAGAAACAGAGCACCTAAAACTAACTCACCTTCGTTGTAATTTTATTCTTCAAAAAGTAGAGGAACCAATGAGAGAACTATTTTTAACCCAATTCCCATTGACAAAGTGGAACTAAATTTTAGGTTGGAAATTATGGAAACCTTGATAGGGAGAAAGGATCACTCCACCACAGAAGTTGTGCTGGAGTAAGAAAGGAAAGCTGGGTATAATCTGATATGCATCCTACATTTGGGAAAAGCAGATTTCCAATGATTCAGAAAAAAGAGCAGTTAGGATCCCTTGGATTAGAAGTCTACAAGGGAAGTAGTGATGGCCAGAAGGGATAGGAAACATTTAATAATGAAATTCTAAAGACCTAAATAAAAAAATCCAAGTGAAAGAAAAAGGAATGGAGAGTACAATGTGGACTCATAGAAAACTCAGTGACCAGGTTATATTTTAAAAGATTTAGATTTTAAAAGAGCATGTACAGAAGATGGAAGCAAAGGCAAGCAAAGGATGATATTTCTGTGTTCTCTACTAAGAATGATTTTTGGACTGGAGAGCACAGAACAAAATAATTAGTAGGGATTTGAAAATCAAGACAAGGAGGGGGATATTTAAGGAACAACTAGCTGCCTTTGATGAGCCCATTTCTATAGGTCTAGGTGAACCAACTAGATGCTGAATGAATTGTTGGATGTGACTGTTAAGTTAGTCAGTGATTGATGAAAGAACCTAAAAAATGAGAGGGATGCTATTTTTGTAGTTGTCATTCAGTCATGTACAACTCTTCATGACCCCATTTTGGGGTTTCCTGGCAAAGATAATGAAGTGGTTTGCCTTTTCCAGCTCATTTTACAGATGAGGAAGCTGAGGCAAACAGGATTAAATGACTTGCCCGGGGTCAGACAGCTAGTAAGTATCTGAAGCCAGATTTAAACTCAGGAAGATGAATCTTCCTGATTCTAAGCCCAGTGCTTAATCCACTGCACCACCTACCTGCCCCAGGAGGGGTACAGAACTGATAAAAGCAAAGTCATAATTCTCAAAAAAGGAAAAAGAATAGAATCTGCCTACTCTAGATAGTCCAGAGAGTGTGACTTCCAGGTAAAATTTTAGAACATATTAAAAATATGGGATATGGAAATTTAGAAAAGAAAGCAATAAGCAAAAGGGCCATTACAACTTCATCTTCATTTCCTCTTATTTTTACAGTATTACTGGACAATCAAGAGATTACTACAGGTGCAATTTACTTAGATTTTAGCAAAGCATTTGACAAAGTATCTCATAATGTTCTTGTGGACAAAATGCAATAATGAGAAAGAACTAGGAAACAGTATAATGAGGATTCAGAATTGGTTGAGCGGCTAGATCCTTGGTAGTCATTAATTAGTAATCAATAACAGATTAATAGTCATTAGTGGAAGGCCTCAAGGGGACTATGCTTACCCCTGTGTTGTTTAACATTTACCAATAACTGACATAAAGGGCTATATAGTATGTTTATCAGGTTTGCAAGTGACACAGAGCTGGAACAACTAACATGCTAGATGACAGAAACAGCACCCAAAAACATCTCAGCAGGGAAAACATAGGGTTAAATCTAATAAAATTTAATAGGGACAATTGCAAAGGCTAACTAACATGGGTCCAAAATTCACCTCCGACAAGTACACAATGGAGGAGGCATGTTCAGACAGTTATACATCAGATAAAGAGCTGAGATTTTTAGTGGACATTAATATGAACCTATTTTTTTTCTCTCCACACACCATTGCTTCCCAAAGGGCAGAACTACTAGCAGTGGGTGGAAGTTCCAAAGAGGTGGGTTTCAGTTTGATGTTAAAAAAAGCTTCCTAACAATTAGAATTGCCCAGGAGTGGAATTGGCTGCCTTGGGAGGTGGAGACTCCTTTATCAGGGAAGGTCTTCTTCAGGTGAGGGGCCGCTTGTTTGGGATATTGTAGAGATAATAGGATCATAGATTTGGAATTGGAAGGGACCTTAGAGACCACTGAGTCCAATTCCCTCATTTTACAAATGAGGAAACTGAGTCCCAGAGAGATTTAGGTGATTTGCCCAGTGTCACAGAGATAGTACATGTCAGGATCAGAATTTGAATCCTGACTCCAAGTCCAACACCTATCCACTGCAGTAGACTTGTTTTAAGTATAGCTTGGGTTATATGGGGTGGAAATGTCATCTGAAGTTCCCTTTTTACTCTCAGATTCTGTGAAACTAAATTGGATTGAAGTTGAATGAAATGGAGGGACATCAGCAGGGTTCCAGCACCAGTTCTTTGTATTAGGTGAGTAAGCCAAGATGAGTCTAACAGAGGAAAGAGAGATTTCCACTAGGCATAGCTAGCTCAAGGTAAAAGAATAAAATTGGTATAGTTTATCTTCAGTCTTGCTCCCTCAATTTTCTCTTTCCACCTTTCCTTCTTTCAGGCTTTTTTTTTTCTTCTCAAAGAATAGTGCTCTCATCTTGCCTGATCCCAGGCTCCCAGGTGAGTAGCAAAGTGTCTCATTCACATTCCAGGTACTAGTGCCTGGTTAGGTTTCCAAGTAGGGGGCTTGTGAGGGTGGGTTTACATTTTGAAAGAGAAGCTTGGAGAGCAAAGTGCTTATCTGGAAGGGACAAAGCCTTAACTGTGGGATTTCAGGCACAAGGGAAGGTATATCAGGGAAATATTGCAGGGGGAGGGAATGGGAGAACCTTCTTGGAATCACAGAAGGCAAAAGCATATTCCATTTGACTCAATTCAATTTAATTCAATACAACAAACATTTATTAAGGGCCTCCTTAGCATGGGAGGAAATTCAAACTTCAGAGAAGACTTAAGTCCTCACCCTTATAGAACTTAGAGTCTAGTTGGGTGGGGAGGGGGAGGGACATAATAAGTGGGGCGGGGATACAAAAGCTACATTCAGGTAGGCGGCACAGTGGATGGAAATGCTGGACTTAAGAGTCAAGATAGACTGAAATTCAGATCCTGTCTCAGATACTTTCTAGCTGGATGACCCCAGGCAGGTCACTTAACCTTTCTCAACCTTGGTTTCCTAATCTGTAGAATGGGGATAATACTAGCACCTACCTCCCAGAATTATTGTAAGAAGGAAATGATATATGTAAAGGGTTTTGCGAACCTTAAAGTGCTATAGAAATGCTAGCTAGTATGTGATACAGATAACTGGAATAGCAAATAGGACATGATAAGGGCATACGGTGGAAGCGCTTGACTGTGTGAGGTGTTAGAGGGAAAGATTGTTACTGACTGAGCAGGTTGGAGGTGGGGAATTTATTATGCAAGATCTTCCAGAGAATCATTTTCACAGGTTCACCCAAGACTGAAGGTTTTCTCAGATACCTTCTCCTCTTCATCAACCTTTTCTCTCCCAGAACTCACTGGGGCTGTGCTTTCAACGAGTCATTTTCCCTGCCTCTGTCTCAGACAGTCAGCTCAATAGGCTGGCCCAGTTTAGAAAGGCAGTGCCTTCCCAGGCTGCCCTCAAGGCCACGTCTAAGCACTGTCAGCATTCAGCATCAATGAACAATGTGATATTAAGAGTGGAAAGGACTGAGGCTAGGCAGAGGGTAAAATGCATCCAAAACCCATGAAGTTATACAATATCAGAGATTGGAAGGGCCCTCAGGGGTCATCTGGTCCAATCTCTATCTCAGCAGCATCTTCTCTATAGCATCCTCAATAATTTGTGGTTCGAGCTCCTCTTTTTAAAAAAAAAATAGCATTTTATTTTCCCCAATTACATGTAAAAACAATTTTCAACATTCATTTTTAAACCTGAATTCTAAATTCTTTCCTTCTATCCCCACCCCCCTCATTGAGAAGGCAAGCAATTAGATATTGGTTATACATGTGTAGTCATGCAAAACATATTTCCATATTAGTCATGTTGAGCTCCTATCGAAGAAGTGACAGGAAACCCTGTCTTCCAGGTTTGCCATGTGGGGACTACTTGGACCTACCCAGGATATTAGGTTTCCTTAGGAGATGGTTTTTTCATCTTAGCAGTAAAGGACGTGGGAGATATTTAGACCATTCCTTTCATTATCTGTTTCCCTTTTAAAGTTCTGCTCGGTGTAAAATAGATTATATAAGGCATTTGGAGGTTATAACATTGAGAACCCGTGATCCTTTCTGGTGTGATAAAGTCTCATAAGCCAGAAAGAAAAGATTACTTGAGGTGAAATTGATAACCATCTCTCATCCTAGACGTTTGTTGTCTTAGGATTGTTGGTCACCACCATGCTACAGACAGCCATAATGCATTGGATAGATTTGAAGTTGGGAAGACCTGGGTTCAAATCCCACCTTGGAGATTTACTAGCTATGTAACCATGGGCAAACCACTGAAACTTTCTTAGCCTCTGTTTCCATATCAGTACAATGAAGAGTTTGGCATAGATAATTCCCAAAGCTTCTTCTAGCCCTCAAACCTACTTCAGCTCTTCAGAAGAAAAGGTCTTCTCAAATCACCTTTGGAGAAAGATAATGAGATGTATAATCTCCACTCTGAAGGTTAAGTGACTTTCCCAAGAGGCTAAAGAGGTAGGTGATGTAAGATCTCTGAATTCTTTCTATTGAGAAATAAACAGCATTCTACAGGACTCGATAAAGTGGAACTTGGAAGTCTTCTATTCCAGCTGCAGGGTAGTGACCTATCTCACTATATCTGGAGTTTGCTAAGAAGGAAAGGAGTAAAGAGGTGACACTCTCTACTTCTGCCTAGAACAGCAAGTCCCAGTCCAGCTACCCACCCACCTCCCCTCCTGCTTTCTTAATGACAGCAATCTGGGTGGTGATCACAGGGAAAGAAACCATTTTCCTTCCAAGATACCTTTGAAAACTAACAAATCAATAAATATCATGCTTCTTTAAGAGAAGTCTCCCAACCACAGACAGCTTCTCATTAGAATGTGACACGGCAGTTGCTAAGGCAACAGCACTTACTTTTTTTCTCTTTTTTCCCCCATTTCTCCATGAATTACCAAGCAAATTGGCACAGCCACTGAAACCAACATGAGTTATCAAGGCGTCTGTTCCTGGAGCCCTCAGGCTGGCAGCATTTATAGACCCTATCTGGAAGAGAGAGAGAGAGAGACAGAGAGAGAGAGAGAGAGAGAGAAACAGAGAGAGAAAGAGAGACAGAGACAGAGAGACAGACAGAAAGACAAAGACAAGAGAGTGACAGAGAGAGACAAAGACAGACAGACAGAGACAAGACACAAAGAGTTCCAAATCCCACATAGCATTTTCACTCACATCTGGATTTTTCTTACCTTCCTTTCCACACAAAAGCATTCTGGCCATGCAAGTTTATAAGATCATAGATTTAAAGCTGAATGGGACCTTAGAAATCATCTAGTCTGACTTCTAATTTTAGAGATGGAGAAACTAATGTCCATAGAAATTAAATTACTTGCCCTCTAACTCCAGGTCTATCACTAATTTTGCTGTGCCCTAGGTCCTTTCAATTTCAAGCTTTGACTTTTTTTTAGTAGGGTATGTATGTCACGTCCCATTCTCATACATAGATATGTTGTTTGCGTTCTCTATGTCAGTAGCAGTACCAGTGGCCATCCAAGTATCTCATGTGGCTCTTCAGAGCTTCTTGGGGGAAGCAAAATGAGCAAGCATGAAGGGTGGATGTATAGTAAATAAAACAAAACAGATTCTATCCAGAGTAATGACCAATTGGAATGTGCCTTGAGGAGAGTAGCCAGGATGATGAGGAAACTTGAAACTATGTCTTATGAGGATCGGTTGAAGGACCTAGGATGATTAGTCTAAAGAAGAAACATATGGGATCAAGAGGGAGTGGAATTAGTATTTTCAAATAACTGAAAGATTGTGATCATGTCAGCTCACATTTACCTAGAACTTAAGGTTTTGCAAATCTCTTCCTCAAAACAACCTAGTAAAAGTGATAATAAAATTAGCTGACGTTTATATATACGATGCTTTAAACTTTGCAAGGGGCTACAGGACACTTTTTCCCCCCAGTAACACCAATAAATGATACTGTGCAGGGCAGAGTTAGCCACTGGTACTCAATCCTTTCTGCTCCCTACTAGATAGGGTCAGAGCCAAATCCTTTGCAAGTCTTTCCTACCTCCTCCCTGAGGGGTGGTTTAGGGTGTGATCTTTACTCTGGCAACTACCCTCTCCTTCCTACTCTTTTTCTCTCTGGAAATTTAATCAGCCATACCCTGGTACAAAATCAGCTTTCCTATAATTTCAGAGGCTATATAATAGCCCTGAGGCCCACAGTGGTCCCTTTCTCTATTTTACAGAGTTTATTTTGAAAGAAAAATTATTTATATAACCATAATAGCCTAGAGCTCCATCCCCAATTAGGAAAATTCCTAATATTCAACACAGTTTGGCTCACTCCCCAAAATAAAATTTTTGTTTCTTTTCAGCTAACCCCACCATTTTTCATGTTTGAGACAAAAATTAGGACACAGAAAAGGTTTAGATAAAAGAAGCAAACAGTATATTGTAGTACTGTCACTTGACAAGTATGGGGAGGGGAAATTGGAGAAAGTGCAAACCTTTTATTAAGAAAAACTTTTCTCAGTTTTTAAAGACATGCATGCAACTACTAGATTTAGCCCAATTCTTCTGTTCCAAGATGCCTGATAGCTTTTTTCAATTTTTCACTTCTCTGCTGTAGTTTAGGTCTCAATTTACTTTCTCCTTTTAGCTTCTCCTTTTGCCTGTTGCATCTGTGCAACCACTTCTTTCTAGCTCATCTTGTTAAATCTTTGGCAGATCTGGGGATGACATCTCTCCATTGCTGCTCCTCAGCTTTTATGTCCTCATTCTTCTCAGTCTGTATTTCATAGAATGTGTAGACTGTGTGTGTCCCTTTAAGAATGCCTGGAAATGACTGAAGTCTTCCTTCAGGCTTGAGGATCTCAACAGTCCTGAATTACTCTCATGAAATGCTTGTCTCTCTAAACTTCATCTGCCTATTACCTCTCATTCAATCCTTATGGGCATCTCTGTGAGAGAAGAGTATAGATAGTATTGTCCCAAATTTATACATGAAGAAATAAAAGTTAAGTAAAAACAAAGTGATTTTTAAATGATGAGATAGATAGTACATGTTAGAGACTGGAGTCAAACCTATGTCTCTCCTACTCCTGAGACTAATAACTCTTTTGTGCAAATATTATGATCACAGTTTTAGAAACAAGATAATTGAAGCTTAAGATGTTTTCCTAAAATTCCACAGCTAGCAGGTATCCAAATCAGGTTCAAATTGAATTCTCCAGATTCCAACATGTTCTCTTCATTATGTGAAAGAGAAAAATACTTATTTTTATGGCTCCAAAAGACAAATGAAAACCAGTTACAGGAAAATAAATTTTGACTCAGATTAAGGAAAAACTTTCTAATAATTAGAGATACCTCAAAATGAAATGGATTAACCCCCTCGTTTGACAGGTTCTCCAATTATTGGAGGGCTTCAAGTTAATACCGGATGCTCACTCATCAGGGAAGTTATAGAGGGGGACTCATGCTTCCTGTAGAATTTGGACAAGATGATTTCTAGGACTCTTCCAACTCTGGGATCCATATTGGCTGTGTGACCCTGGGAAGGTCATAAACCTCTCAGTGCCATGGGAAACTCCCTAAGACTATCTAAGTTGCAAAGAAGATGTTTCACTACAACGATAAAGGCAGTTCCTCAGCAGGAGCTGATGAAACCACAGGTCTTGTAAAAATAAATGTTATCTCACACTCATAGAGCTCTTTGAGATCTGTAAAGTGCTTTTTATATGTCATTTCCAATCCTTTCCTGAACCCCCATTTGCCAATGCATTTTCTTAAACATGTATGGATTTTGTATATGATTTGTATACATTGTATGTATACATGTTGTACATTCTGTACACATTGTCTCCCTTTAAGAATAAAACTTCCTTGAGGGCAGGGACTGTTTCATTTTTTTCTTTGTATCCCCAGTGCTAGGCACAGTGTTACTAAATATGTGTTGATTATTTGATTAATTTCACTTGACCCTCACAACAACCCTGTGAGGCAAGAGAGGGAAGCAGGGAAGATTGTGATATATTGTAGATTTTAAAAATTCATCCAAAATGGCGAACATGTTTTTTTTTTAATTTTTGTGCTTACTTTTTGAAAACCAAGAGAGCCATCATATCTCATTCCCTGGGGGCTCTAGATCATGAGGTGATCTAGATCTAGAGATTTATTGGACAAGTTCTAGAGCTGAGAAATAAAGAGGTCATTGAAATATATATGTCAGCAAGTTAACAGCTTTAGCTTTGAGTTGGGGGAGGAAGACGAGGAAAAGGTTTTTGCACATACGCATTTTGCTACCTATTACCTATCCTCTGAAAGACCGAATACAGCAGTGATTGCCTATAAATCTTCCCTAGTTTCTTGAAAAACTGAAAATGATGCTGATCTGCTTGGGAATGTAATTCATGTTTTTGTGCTTACACACAGAATTGTAGAATGTCTAACCTGGAAAGGGCCCCAGAGGTAATCTAGTCCAACCTCTCAAAGTATGGTTGGAGAAATGCAGGCACGGAGAGGAGCAGTGACTTATGTGAGACCACAAAGCTGCTCCATGGAGACAGAGGCAGGACTGTAACCCAGATCTCTTTTCTCTTAGTCTGGGACTCCCACTGATTTTGGAAATGGCCCATCAAATTACACTTCCCCAAATGGAAGAGTAATAAAAGAAAATGGTAGTTTCCTGTTTTGTAAACATACCTCAGTCTTATTTTTAGTTATTGTTAGCCCTTTGCCATCTGTCTTTTATTTTTTTTATTGTTTTTTCATCTTTTTTTGTTTTTCATTTGCCATGGATGTGAGGTCAGGCACTGAGGCAGATAGACTTCAATGCATTCATTGATGCTTTTGAGAGCCAAATAGGTCAGCACCACCAGAAACATTTGAAAAATGACAATATTCAACTTCCTTCCCTGGAGGGGAAGGATGTGAAGTGCTTAAAGAGTAAAGGAGATTAAGCAGATGAAATAAAAGTTTCACAGTCTGGAAAAAGAAAAAAAAAACAAGCCAATTTCTATAGTTTCTATCTTCTATGAGAGCTATGTCAGCATAGGCCAAGTGAAATAGGAATATTAAAAGAATTACCAAGATAGCTCAGGCTCCACACCTTCCAAAGAGAAATGCAGCAAGGAGCTATATTGGTAGATAAATCAATCAGAGCCCTGGAAATAATTGATTAGCTCTCCACCTCCATTTGGTTTGCCCAAGTCAACACAGAGTTCCAACTGTGACATTTCAGCAAAATAATAAACAGTTCCTAGATGTAAGAGTTGAATCATAGAACTAGAGACTGTTTGAGTTTATATCTTGTTTGGTGATGTAGCCCACTGAAAGGGTGACTCAAGAGACATTGCAAAGGCAATTACTGACAATTTCATGAACATCACTCCAGATTTCCCATAAAGTTGAGTATTGAGTTTCCCTTAAAGGATAAGAAGAGGCCAAAGGGAGGTTGAAACAAGAAGGAAGAGAAAAAGTAGGGAAGAGCTCCTTAGAGGAAGCCAAGGAAAAATCCTCATGAAGTTTAACTCAGTGATTTGAGAAAGATAATCCCCACCATTATAACTCAGGGCTCTTCTGAGCATAAAAGAAAATAGACTAAGGCCATGGTTGCCAGAGGCAAATCATAGAATGTCAGAGTCCAAAAGGACCTTGATACAATTCCTTCATTTTAAATATGGGGAAGCTGAGGTCCAGAGAGGGAAATAAATTACTTAATTAGAGATTTTTAGTCTTTTAAATTTTTGTACTAATAACCCAAAAAACTCTGCTTCTAAATTGTACACCTCTGTCTCTGACATCTTGATATATCCCACAGTGTCTACTACATATTAAGTGTTCAGTAAATTTGTATTGAATAAATGGAGCTATTTGTTACTGAAGAAAGCAAGCTTAATCATAGCCAAACTCTAGCCCATTTAGTAATGACTTGGAAGGGTTTTTTTTTCTTTTTAATTGGGAACATATTTCCCCTTGGGCACAAATTAACAGAAGATGATTTTTTTAAAAAAAATTTGCCAATCTGCAGTTAGGACCAGTTGAAGTAAAGTAGCAAAAACTCTCTTTAGAAAAACTGTTCCTAGAGTATTAAGTTCTTGAGACCCTATTTTAGGAATTTCCTTTTGTTGCACAGTAAAATTTTTTTTCAGCCTCTCGTTTTTATTTTGAATGCATCTTTGTATTTTACACATCTTTCTTATAGGCTTTGTTTTCTTATCCATTTTGCTTTTCTCTTTCCTTTTATTGGTTTGTTTAATCCATTTATATTTATGATGAAAAACTTCTAGGTTTTTCATTTTCCTGTATTTATTTATTTTGTATTGATATTTGCCCCCCCTTTTTTAAAGAAAAGACTTGGGCAGGAGATTAGGATGAAGGCTGGAGTAGAAGGGGTATGGTTTACAGGGGATGGCTGAAAAGTGAGGTTTCAGGCATTCCCTTTATCTATTATGAAAGACAAGGCTACTGAACTACAAACAGCAAGCCCCCTCTTCAATCCCATTTATGCATCAGTACATTTATAGAGTTCGCCCCATGCTTTGTTGTAGTTGTTCAGTCATTTCAGTTATGTCTAACTCTTTGTGACCCTATTTGAGGTTTTCTTGCCAAAGATAATGAAGTGGTTTTGCCATTTCTTTCTCCAGCTTATTTTACAGATGAGGAAACTGAGGGAAACAATTAAATGACTTGCCCAGGGTCACACAGCTAGTAAGTGCCTGAGGCTGGATTTGAACTTAGGTCTTCCTGACTCCAGGCCCTGTGCTCTATCTGTTGCACCACCTAGCTGCACCCAATCTATACTACCTTTGTCTTATTTTTTCTTTTTTTCTTCATCAGAGTTTTGTTGTTTATTTTGTAAGTCTTTCTTCTGATTAACCTTACTAAGGCCTACATATCCTGCTTCTAGATATATGTCTTGTCTACCATCCTAGATTGTACCATCATTCTCCAATGCCTTTGCTTCTGGGTATGAGATGCAGTCCTGTTCACCATTCCTTGCCTGTACCATCTTCTCATAGACAACTCTAGTTGTAATAATATAATTAAAATCAAGTCAGCTATCAATCAGTTACCTGCAATGTGTATCTACAGGGTATCTCTGAAGTCTGGATACATAGGCAAAAATGCATATTTTGAAATATTTGGAACATTAACAGACCTCAGCCCCCTTTACTTCTTCTTCTGGGGTATATTAAAGAAGAAGGTGTACTCAATGAAAATCACAGGTGCAACACACTTGATTGAATGCATGAAGAGTGAATGTACTAAAATTGATGGCAATATGGAGTTAGTTATTGCATCGAGTTCACATGAATCTTGCAAAGCGCATCAACCTTTGCATCACAAATGATGGAAATCATCTTGAAGATGTTATTTGTTAATATTCCAATTAAATAAAATGTTGTTGAAAATTTCATTCATTTCATTTCTTGAAAATATGCATTTTTGCCTATGTGTCCAGACTTTAGGAACACCTTGTAGAAGAATGCCTTGCTCAGTGCTAATTCTCTATTGTTCTTAAAAAAAGAAAGTGGAAGGAGGTGGGGCAGACACTGGTATAAGGAACTCCCAAAGGAGAAATTCTCTGTACCTGAATACTGGCACTTGTTCTGCCACTTATTAATCTTAAAAGAGTTGCCTGGGATATCGCTGCTGGGTTGCACAAAAGGTAGCTGTCAGAGATGGGACTTGAACTCATGTCTTCCTGACTCTGTTATGCTTTTGAGGCTTTATACCACATTGCCACATTGCGTCTCTTACAGTCTAAAACACTTCTAACATGGTACTTGAAAAGGTTAGTACTTACATCTCATCATACGAAATCCATGCACTATTAAACAGAAATAAATACAGTATGTCCACACATTCTTCTGGAATGGGTTTTTTCTTCTACTTTTTTTTTTATTACCAAATACATTTTGTTGATGCCTTTTGTCTTGGTATCACACATGCTACCCTCATCCTCTCCAGATTGAACTCTCCCTTGTGACAAAGAAAGCCCAAGGTTGTGCCCTTGTTGTTCCTTCTATAGATTCTTCCTGTGACATCAAAGCCTCCAGGAATCAGTAGAACAAGTACAGCAATTTAGCCAGGAGGTGAATTTTCACAGGGAGAGGTAAGGTGCCTACCTTGAATTTACAGTGCCGTGTGAGTTGGCGGTCAAATCCAAAGGACCAAGATTCTATGAATGACGGGATGGTGGGTGAAATCACACCTTCTTTTCCTCCTTTCTTTCTGCATAAATTCAATTCAGTTCAATTCAAATCAATTCTATTCTACTCTATTCAACAAATCTTTAAGTGCTTCCCCTGTATAAAATGTCATGCTAGATGCTGGGAATACAGACCAAATAAAAAACCCAATCCCTGCTCTCAAGAAGCTTGCATTCTATTGCAAGGGATATAACCCACACACAAATAAATAAATATAAAATAATTAGAGGAGAGTGAGGGTGATGACAATTACAATAGAAGAAGAAGGAGCGCTAGCAACAGGCCTGCCCGATGTTCTCTGCACAGGACTTTCCATCTCCTGCCTTGGTGCTTTTGTACAGGCTGTGCCCCATACCTAGATGCTCTCCCTTCTCACGCCTGCCACCCCAGATTCCTAGTTCCCTTCAAGTCCTAGGTCAAAGGTTCACTTCTTATAAGATACCTTTTCTGATGCTATCAGTTGTTAGGATTCCTCACTCCATCTTGAACTTATGCTGTAATCATTTTGTATATATTTAAAATGTACTTTTTCTGTATTTGCATATATTATTATATTCATTTCTTTGAGTAAATGTTATTCTCATTCTCCCTCCCACCCACTCTAATAAACGATTTGAAGGCATATAGACAGTTAACTTTTGTCTTTATATCTTCAGTGCCTAGCACAGTGCCTGGCCCTATAGTAGTAGGTACTGCAATTGAACTAATGGACCCTTTCATTTTTCCCATTCCCGATGCCATCCCATATTACCTCACGCTTGATTGCAATGTCTTCTGTTTGGCTAGTCCCTTGTCACCAATTCAATCTCTTTACAATGTCAGATTCCATTTTTTGAGACACCTTTTTAAATGTACAAATCCTCCCATTACCCTGCTCAAAAATCGTCCATAGCTCCCTAATACCCATAGGTTCATATGGCTTAGAACCAGAAGCCACCTCGAAGATAATTTATTTCAACCCCTTCATTTTGGGTGCAATTGATGGGCATACCAGTTTCTATCTGCTTCCCAATTATCATCGCCCGGGCTGGTGATAGTTTGGGGAGGAGGGGGGAAGAGATTGATGGTGATTGACAAGATCATTCCTTGACCCTCTCATTTGGAGTCTGGGCTCCATCATCATGACACTCTGGTCACTCCTCAGGACTAGTGGTACCCTCACTCAGAGTAAATTCTTCATCAAGATAACAGAGTTATGAGGAAGACAGTACCCAGGCACACTGGATTCTATGCTCCTTCTTCCTCCCAGTACTCTGGAATTCAAGGCTTTTCCTCCCACAAATAGGTAGCAAGGAGTTATGGCTGTCACGGTTCAGGGAGAAGAAAGGGATGTTTCTAGTTTTTGTTGCTTTGCTATTGAAACTGAGAACTCCTGGGAGGGTTCCCCAGGTAGCTGTACTGACTAATTAAGCCACCTTCATGGTTCACAGTAGAACCTGTGGCAGGAGAGCTGAGACAGATCCCAGGGCAGAGACAAGACCAAGGCATTGTGGAGGCAAGGATGGAGCAGGACAGTTCTGGGATCTACAGTAAAACCTAAACCCAGCTGTCTGGAGCCCTGTAACTCACCCCCGTTTCATCACTTTCACTGTTTTAATTTGGCTGGTTTTCTCTACCAAAATTCATTTTCCCTTTAAACTCAATTTTCACAACTTGTGGATGTGGAAGGAGACTTGAATTTGGATCGACAGTTTCTTTGAAATTTTACTATGCCTACTAGACTATATGGCCACAGAAAAGTTGAGAATTTGCCTAATATCAACATGGAGAGAGAGTACTTAACCTTTTTGTGTCCCAAACCCCTTTGGCCGTCTGGTGAAGCCTATGGACCCCTCTACAGAATAATGTTTATAACAAAACACAGAGGAATGTAAAGGAAATCAATTATATTGAAATTAAAATGTAATTTTTCCCCCATTCAAGTTCATGGATTCCCTAAAATCTATCCACGGATGGGGAGAATATCTGTCGATCCCATGATAAGAACATCTGATATAGATAGAGGGCTGAAACTGAACTCAGAAATTTCACAGACAAGTGAGGTAGGGTGAGTCATTGAGATATCCATATTTCCATAATGCTGAGCCATAGCTTTCAGTCCTTGTCTGAAAGAGCTTCTCTCTTGTCTCTCAAAGCCTTTGGAATCCGGAAGCTTGGTGGGATTGGCCTGTCTATGCATGTTTCTTGGAAGGAATCTTTTATGGATACCACGAAAGGACCTTGAAAGGACCACTGGGCTGTTGGCTGGAGTGCCACTCCAATTTGTGGTCATAAGTAAGAAACTATAGTCCCTTGCTGGTTAGTGGCAAAGTGACGTCCTATATATGTATGGGAGGCAGAACATAAGCCTTATTCTACAATTTCTACAACTTCTACATCTTCTACAGCTATCACAGCACCTCCTGCATCGCCTATTGGACCCACTCCACATCTCCATAGCCTGTACCTGGGCCACATATGGTTGAAAAAATAGGAGCTCAGAGAGGTTAGAAAACTTTCTCAAGGTCACACAAGTAATAAGTAGCAGAACTAGGATTTAAAAGCAAAATTCCTAATTATAAGTGGAGTCTTCCATCCATTCTGTCAAGTCCAAACTTCTTAGCATGGCCTTCCAGTCCTTCCAGAGTCTGGCACTAGAGTCTCCAATTTTATCTCCCACAACTCCCCTGCACAAACATTGTCTGCTCCAGCTAAGTGGGCCTCCTTATTGTATATAAATTTGCTTTCTTCCCTTAGCTCTAGTGATGTTACTGCTTTCTTGCTCTGTTCTGAATTCCAGGCAGACTTTCTTCCCATCTCTAAGAAAATTTATCTCACAGCTAAATGAACGTATTTATTTTGGTCAATTCTCAAGAACTCATCTCTTTGCATGGGCCTTGTCTCATACAAATGTGATATTAAACATCTATATGCTTCTCACCCCAGTTCCTACAGTCCAAGGGAGAAGCCCAAACCTTCTTTTCCTGCTAGAATATGAAGTAGAGGCATGCTGCCAGGAGCAGGTAGGGGAACACATTTTATCAGTCTTCTGAGGGGGCAGCACAGGTGGAATTTCTTTTATAGATTTTTGACTTTGGTGTTAGTTGATTAGGGGGAGATATAAAGGAGTGTTTCAATCTGTTATGTACTATTTTTTAAAAAAAAACTTGTTTATTAATGAAAATATAACAT
The DNA here is from genome assembly GCF_011100635.1 of Trichosurus vulpecula. Taxonomy (NCBI): domain Eukaryota; kingdom Metazoa; phylum Chordata; class Mammalia; order Diprotodontia; family Phalangeridae; genus Trichosurus; species Trichosurus vulpecula. The sequence goes on along the minus strand of NC_050575.1, from coordinate 170,421,655 downwards.
AAGAAAAAAAGGATCCAGGGTTGACATTAATTCTTAGTATCAACCCTGAACAACATCCCAGTTTATCCCCCAATACTCTCCCCTACCCCCCACCACACACTTTTCAATCCTAGGACATTTCTAATACTTTTAAAACTTCTTTTTTGTCCCTTACAGTTTGGAACTTTGTGAGCAAACTCCTAATAAGCTTAATTATGACTATCTGTGGAATAGGCAACAGAAAGGCAGGTGGGGGTGGAGACTGGGTTTCACATGCCAATATAACCATGCAGCCCATGAGAAGCATTGAGATCTCATGTCCAAACTTGCATTGTACCCTAGATTCATTCAGCCCTTGTCTTTCAGTCCAAGCATGTCCAAGATTTATCTTCAGGCAAAACACAGAGATTTAGCATATAGAGATCAGGACTATAGTTCTGTAAGTGATATGTGAAGGCAACCCTGAGACTGGAAATGGATTTGCCAGTGAAAACAGCCCTAGAAGGCCTTGACTCCTCATCATGAGAAAGATGGAATTTGTCACCTAACCAAGAACAATGTGACACTTGGACAAATCATTTTACTTTCCTGGACCTCAGGTTTTTCACCTATATGTAAATGGCACTGAGGGCCCCCAGAAGACTCCTCTAGGTTCCAAGTACTACAGCCATGAAGGGAAATGTTAATTAAAGAGGTGCCCTATAAGCCAAAAGAAGGATATTGAAAATGCCCAGCACAATATTACAGAGTTTGGGTAGATGTGAAATATTTACTAATTCATGTGAGGGGACAGACCGCAATTCATGAGATTTTTGTCATTTATCTGAGACTATTCTACGATCTCTGGGGAGACAGCTGTTGGGGAGGACATCTGGAATTGGCAACGAGGTCCCCCCAAAGAGCTACAAAGGAGGCTCAGAGCTAACCTTGCAAATGGAGACATCATTTGAAGAAGCTGAGGGATGGGTGGGTGGGCCTCCAGGTGCTACAAGAAACATAAATAATAATATTTATATTAAATAATTTATCATTAAATTCATATTAAATAAAAATAATATCCAGGTGTGACAGATAATATGAATAATAATCCTTGCCCTATATGTATCACCGGGTCTCCCCTGCACTTGTCACAGAATTTGGCACTCAGTAAACCTCAATAAATGTTTATCGAATGACATCTTGATGTACTATTAAGAAAATACGTGTATTGTCCTTCAAGCCAACATAAATGCCTATCTTAAATAAAAATACCAGGATATTTTAAGAAATGAACTTGGAGAAAAGTAAAGGAAACAAGTTATTCTCCCTGTTCCATTCAAAGGACCTGGCATTCTGTTAATGTGAAGCTCTCAAGGTACTCCTCTATGGACCTCCACCACTTTCCTCTAGCACTTCACTTGGCTGAAGTAGTTTCCACCATGGCTAAAGGAGGAAAGCGTGAAACACACCAAAAGGGCCTTTCATCTTAAGACAGTGCCTTTGATAAGTACTGTGGAATGACAGCCAAGGCCCTGTCTTTCATATGCTGTAATGTGGAACTGCCCGAAGATGTGCACACCCACTGGGAGACAGCAAAGGGAAGTTTTACCAACTCCTAATTGAGAGCTCACCCCATAGCACAGAGAGTCCAGCTTGACTCTAATGTGCAGTCATTTTGCTGTCTTGGAGCCAAAGGAGCTGCCTGACTGATAGGGTGGGACTAGCCTTTGTGGCATTTCCTCCCAGTTACATCTTAGCTTTCTTTTTTGACACCCAAAGTGAGCAAACTCTCAGGGAAAGAACGCTTCTCTTTTTTGGTGTGAGGTGCTCTGAGCTTCTCTCTACCCTGGGGGAACACAGTCTTATAGTCTGAAACTACCTTTGTACATTAATGGGTGTCAGGAGGGCCACGTGGTAGTGTGGAGAGAGGCTTGGGAGACTAGATGCCAAGGTTCTAGTTGAGGCTCTGATTGTATTCATCATGGGACCTTGCTGGAGCCAGCTCAGAGAGTTATTTGTTAAATTTTCAGTATGAGCATTTGCACCTCAGAAACCAGCAGATACTGCTAATCAGGATGCACATTTATTGTTTTATTGTCTAAACTTAAGAACATTAACAAAAAATGTGAATAATATAGACTAAACTTAAAAGTTAAGTCCTTTAGTTTTCTGAGTTGGCTGTTAAACATTTACTAGCACACCCCTGAGTAAAATAATTTCCTCTCTAGGCTTCAATCTCTTCATCTCTAAACTAAAAAGGTTTAGGAGATCTCTACATTTCTGATATTCTCCCCATTTTTTCATAAGTCAAGATCTTAGCCCTAAATGACTTTGCATGTGGTACTGCTCCAAGGGGAAGTTCTGTAGTTTTTTTTCTCTATTCTCAGACTGGCTTCTTCCCACATCCAGTTTTACCATTCCATAACGTACTCCCTTGGGAAAGAAAAGGGCGCAAATTGTACCCATGCATACCCTTCGACCCAGCAATACCATTACTAGGCCTGTATTCCAATGAGATAAAAAACAAAAAGGAAAAGGACCCACTTGCATAGGTCTTTTAATGGTGGCAAAGAATTGGAAATCGAGGGGATGACCATAAATTGGGGAATGGCTGAACAAGTTGTACAGGGTGTTCCTAAAGTTTGGACACATAGGCAAAATGCATATTTTCAAGAAATGAAATGAATGAAATTTTTATTTAATTGGAATATTAATAAATGACATGTTCAATACGATGTCCATCATTTGTGATGCAAAGGTTGATAACGCTTTGCAAGATTCATGTGAACTTGATGCAATAACTCCACATTGCCATCAATTGCCTATGTGTCCAGACTTTAGGAACACCTTGTAGAGTATGATTGTGATGGAATATTGTTGTACTATAATAAATGATGAGCAGGATCCTCTCAAAAAAACCTGAAAAGACTTGCATGGACTGATACAAAGTGAAATGAGAAGAACCAGGAGAATATTATACACAGGAACAGCAATATTGTGCAACGATCAACTGTGAATGACTTAGCTATTCTCAGGAGTGCATTGGTCTAAGGCAATTCAGAAGGACTTGTACTGAAAAATGCTATCCATCTTCAGAGAAAGAACTGATTGAGTTAGAATGCAGATCAAAGCACAGTTTTTGTTACTTTATTTCTTCTTCTCCTTCTTCTCCTTCTTCTCCTTCTTCTCCTTCTCCTTCTCCTTCTCCTTCTCCTTCTCCTTCTCCTTCTCCTTCTCCTTCTCCTTCTCCTTCTCCTTCTCCTTCTTCTTCTTCTTCTTCTTCTTCTTCTTCTTCTTCTTCTTCTTCTTCTTCTTCTTCTTCTTCTTCTTCTTCTTCTTCTTCTTCTTCTTCTTCTTCTTCTTCTTCTTCTTCTTCTTTTTCTTCTTCTTGTTCTTCTTCCCCGTGTTTTCTTTCACAACATGATTAATATGGAAATATGTTTTGCAAGACTGGATATATATGTATATGTATTACATATATAAAAACTATATCAAATTGCTTGCCTTCTCAATAAGTGGGATGGGGGAAGAGAATCTGGAACTCAAATTTTTAAAAAATATATTTTATTTTTCCCCCAATTATATGTTAAAAGAATTTTTAAATTTTTTTAAGTTTTGAGTTCCAAATTCTATCCCTCCCCCTTCCCTGAGATGACAGATATAGATTATATAAGTGCAACCCTGTAAAACATTTCCATTTTAGTCATTTTGTACAAGAAGACTCGAATAAAAGAAAAAGAATGAAAGAAAGTAAAAAATAGCATGCTTTGGTCTGTATTCAAACAATATCATTTCTTTCTCTGCAGGCAAATAGTATGCTTCATCATTAGTCCTTTGGGATTGTCTTGGCTCATTGTATTACTGAAAATAGCTAAGTCAATCACAGTTCTTCGTTGAACAATATTGCTGTTACTGTGTACAGCATTCTCCTGGTTCTGTTCTCTTCACTTTGCATCTGTTAGTGTAAGTCTTTCTAGGTTTTTCTGAAATCATCCCACTTGTCATTTCTTATAGTACATTAGTATTCTATCACAATCATATACCACAGCTTGTTTAGCCATTTCCCAATTGATGGACATCCCTTCGATTCCCAATTCTTAGCCATCACAAAAAGAACTGCAATATTTTTGTACATATAGGAAAGGACCTGTATATACAAAATTATAGCAGTTCTTTTTTTATGTCTTTGGGATATAGACCTAGCAGTGGTATTATTGGATCAGAAGGTACGAGTAGTTTTATAGCCCTTTGGGTATAAGAACCCAATATTTTAAAAAATGAACTTAAAAATATTTTTCATGTAGTTGGGAAAAAAATAAAATATTAAATAAAAAAGAAGTCCCTACAGCACAGACAGATTTGAAAGCCTTTGGTGAAGACGTTTATACCCATTTTGGTTCTACTCTTGTCTGCATTTACCGATGTCATAGTCAGCACTGGCCCAAAAGGGGATGCTCTCACCATTGCTGCTGCCACATTCATAGTTAAGGCCATGATTTTGGATACTCCTGTGCTATTTCCCTCTACTTACCTTATTCTTTTTCCCAGTAGTCTCCTAATCTGCTCTCTTTCAATCAGTGCCGATGCCCTGGGTATCGTACACCATGGGAAACAAAGTCATTGTTCCTTTCCAGGCAATGTCTATACCTTGGGTGTAGTGTACTGGGGGCAATAAGTCCCTTCTGTATTGGGCATGTCCGTAAAGCAATTGCATCATAGCATATAGCACTGCAAGGAACCTTAGAGATTATTTAGTTTAGCCTCTTATTTTATAGATAACTGAGAAGTGATTTGTCTACAATTACACAAACAGCAAAACTAGGATGAAAACCCAGGTTCTCTGACTCCAGATCTAGGACTTTTATCCTCTAGTAACATATCAGGAGCACAATTTTCTTTCTTTCCTTATAGGCAACTGGGGTTAAGTGACTTGCCCAGGGTCACACAGCTAGCAAGTGTCGGAGGCTGGATTTGAACTCAGATTCTCCTGATTCCAGGGCTGGTGCTATCTCCACTGTACTACCTAGCTGCCCACAGGAGCATAGTTTTCAAAGCTGTGTGAGAGTTTCAAACCTTTCCAAAGGCCCACAATGAAATGCCTTGTTGTGGGTCTAGTTGGGCAGGGGAGAGGGCAGCAAATACTGCCACTATTCATGTGCCAGGGCTTTGTTGATAAGCAAGCTCATGGGAAAGGAAAGGGATCAATTTAATTATTGGTGAGAGGTGTCAAAATCATGGTCCAAGAAACCTTACCGCACAGTCCATAGACAGAAATTCCATTTTTCTAATCAGTATATTAAGAGCAGGCTGGGAATTAGGCAAGATGATATTAATGTTTAGGTGGGGTGGGGAAAGCATCAGTCATCTACACCGACCTTGGCAGAAGCGCTGAATTGCGAGGAAGCATGGAGGTAAGCTTTGCGAATAAGATTCTGTTTGATCAATGGTAATGGGCCTGGATTTAGCTTAAGAAGACCAACAGTCCCTCTGGCCTCTGGCTGAGGTGGAAGATTGGCATGCCTAGATCTCCTTTCCATTTGCCTGACTGTGGGACTTGTCTCCAGATAAACTCCCCACCCCACCCCCACCCCCACCCCCACTCCCTCAGGATTCAGTTACCAGGTCTGGCATCCTTATTCAAGGAAAAGAACTCTCCCCAGGGTCCTGTCATTTCATGCAATATATTTTGTTTTGTTACAGAGAAAGCGTATTGATTGAACAGCTCAATTCTGTTAGCAGGTGCAGGTCAATTTTCTATTCCAGTTTGCTGCATGGAGTATTTATTCTTTTAGTGGGCTACCTCTGAAATTGGCCTGTGTTTCATCAGTAACAGAAGAAGGTGTCTTGAATTTGGTAGGTCAACTTCTCCTCCCCACCCCTCACCTTTACCAGCTGTCTCCAAGCAGCTTCCTCTTCCAGCAGAATGTCCCCCCACCCCTGAAGGAAAGTAAGCTATAGGAGGGCACGAGTTGCTTCACTATTGTCTTCACATCCCCATCACTTAATAAGGGTGGGGAACTTGTGCCCTCAAGGCCACATGCAGCCCTCTAGGTCTTCAAGTGTGGCCCTTGGACTCAAAGGGCCATACTTGAGGACCTAGAGGTCCACAGATTCTGTCAAAAGGCCACACTTGAGGACCTGGAGGGCCACATGTGGCCTCGATGCCCCAGATTCCCCACCCTGACCTAGGACAACGCCTGGCACATGTGATGGGCTGGATGAATGTTTGTTGAATGGAGTTAAATGCTGTGCTGCAAACTGCAGAAGGACAACTGGTAGAAACTTTAATTAGCACCCAGCCAAATTCTGGAATGTGATGGGGGAGGAGGTGAAATAAAAACATTCTATACTTAGCCAAGTTTCTACTGGAATTGATTTTTCAGAGCTTAATGGGGAGTGTGTAGCCGTGGAAATGCTGGATCGTGTGTTAGGCGGAGAAAACGATGGGCTGTGTTTGCTCCCTTGAGGTTACTTTATTTTGCCAACTGCTACTGCTCCAGTGCTTCCCCAGGCCAGAATTGTAGCTTGAGCTTTAATTTCCCTAAAATGTTCCACTTGCCTAATGCCACCCATGGTGATACAAACATTATATTTTATGTGGTGAAGTCTCCGTGGCCGTTGTTTTGCCTGACGCCGAGTATCTTAGTGCATCACTTGAATTAGGGTTATTTTTTCACAGTCTCTAAACTCTGGTGAGCTCTGATTTCCTGGATCCAGTTTTAATTTGCTCTCTTTATTCATCCCAGTCTGTCTTGTAATCATCTATCAAGGCTCTAGTTCTCACAATGATGCTTCAATTATCAACACTTTTGATTTGGTTTTATGACTCATCCAATCAATGGTGAATGAAGAAATGGAACAAGGAAAAGTGGAGCCGTGCATCACGTGGGAAAGGAAAAAGAAAAAACAAACAAATCAGAGATGATAAAACTTCAGTCTAGGGCTCCAACATCGCTAAGAAAATGAAGGTTCCTAATAAGAGACAAGTGATTTACAAACTGCATTGATGAAGATAATAGCTGTTCTTTTGTTCCATCTGGAAACAGGTATTCATTGCTTATGTTAAACCTGTTTTACTCTGAGGCAAGAGCCTGTCAGTTTTAATTAGAGCTGTTTGGAGGACTTAAATCTTCCTGTTTTATAGCAACTTTTCATCATCTCATCTTGTTGTCTCCTACACCCAGACAATAACTTTGTTTTTGAGAATGGGACAAACTATGGAGGGAAAAAATTGCTTACATTTTATTCAATTGAAAGATATCACACTGGAGGAGAATGTCACACAGGGCCACTGACCATGCAAGACGGGCCCCCCAAAACATGCTAAAGTTGGCAAAGTTTGATTTTGTAATATCTGTCATCCCCCATGACTTTGCATTTCAAACCCCCAACCCCTCCAGCATCCCATTCACTCAACTACTTCCACAACCACACAATGCCCATTAGAATAAAACAAAACACAGACCGGCCAAAATCATAAAAGCAAAGACATGAATGGCAGCTAGGTAGGGTAGTGTATAGTTAGCCAAAATTAGTCAATTAGCATTTATTAATCATGTACTAAGTTCTAGGAGCTGAAGAGACAAAAAAAAAGCCAAGTTTCTGCTCTTAAGGAGTTCATAGTCCAACTGAGGAAACCTGAAAAGAAGCTACAACAAACAAGCTAGATACAGGACAAATTGGAGATAATCAATAGAGGGAAGGTACTAGAATTAAGGGGGATTAGGAAAAATTTCTTGTAGAAGATGGAACTTTAACTTGGACTTGAAGGAAGCCAGGGTAGAGATGAAGAAGGAGAATATTATGGGCATGTGGAATAGCTAGTGAAATATTTGGAGTGTGTAAATGGTTATGGAGCTGAACTTAGAGCCAGGAAGATCTGAGTTCAAATTCTGCCCCAGACATTCCTTAGGTATATGATCCGAGGCAAATCACTCAATTTTTCTCGGCCTCAATTTCCTCATCGCAAAATGTGGATAATAATGGCACTTACCTTACAGGGTTGTTGTGAGGAACAAATGAAAAGTGCTTTGCAAACCTTAAAATGTTAGTTATTATTATTAAAAAAATTTTGGAGATCACAGAGTCTTGATCCTATGGTAAGTGCCTTCTAATCACAGCTTGACATTTGACTGGGATAGTCTAAGGCATGCCCAGCCTCCATTTGATTCTGAGAATTCAGCTTCTCCCAAATACCCCCTTTTGAGTCCTGTGGAATTGCTGTACTTTTTTCATTATCACCTTTTATAGGTGGTTCGAGTTGGTGAAATTGTTACTGATTGAAAAAGCCACTGATGGATTTCTTACTAGTGACTATCAAACAATCAGTTAATTAGCAAGCATTTGTTCATTATCTTCTATATGCCAGGAATATAATATCTTGGGGATATAAAGACCTGTGAAACAGGCCCTGTTTTCAAGGAACTTACAGTCAAATGGAGGGAAGAACATGTATATCTTCAAGTCTACACAGAATGTAAATAAAACAAATACATGGTGACTTGGGTACTAGCAGTTAGGGATGGGATGGGGAATCAGGAAAGGCTTCATGTAGAAAATGGCACTTACAGGTTTTGAAGAGAACCAACAATTCCAAGACACAGAGGTGGTGTGAGAGTACATTCTAGGTGTGATGGACAGCCAGTACAAGGCAGCTGAAACAAAAAATGGGGCATTGTGTGTGAGGAAGTGCCAGTAGGCCAGTATGGCTACATGGTTGGGTGCATTAAGGGGAGTACCGTAGTAAGAATACTGGAAAAGTAGGAAGGAGGCTAGGTTATGAAAGCTTTTAAATATAAAACAAGGGAGTTTATATTTGATCCTAGAGGAAATAGGGAATCATTATTATTTTTTGAGGTTTTTTTTGTGGGGTGAGGTGCAGAGTGACAGGATCAGATCTGTGTTTTAGGGCAACCTTTTGGTGCTTATGTGTGAGCTGGCTTGGAATAGGGAGGTACTTGAGGCAAGGGACCAAAAAGGCACCAATCAAAATCTTCCAGGCAAGCAGTGATGATGGTCTGAGGTAGGCTGGTGCCTATTTTAGTTGATAGAAGGCTATAGAATAGTGACAGAAAGGACAAGGGTTGGGGTCTGAACATCACTGGGTCACCATGGAGCTTGTAACATCCATGAAAAATAGAAAAAGTAAAAAAACTCAAGATGTTAGGGGTGGAGGCTAAAAAATTTTCCATGCAAGGGAGATGTGAAAATAACCATAGAGGGGAACCTAGATTTGTCAGTGAGAATAAACCTTGCAGGTCTTACAGAAGAGTCAGGGAGAAAAAGATGGAGAGAATTTGTCATTTGTTCAAAAAGAGCTGATTCATGTTGCACAAGTCATTTGACTTCTGTGAACTTCATTTACTTTTCTATAAAATGGGAATCATAGGCAGAGTCATAGGATTTAGATTTAGAGCTAGAAAAGAACTTAGAGATCGATTAATCTCATCTTTAAAAAAACAGTTAATACACCTAATAATCCTTGCCCTGCCTCTCTCCCAGCCATGTAATGAAGATGGAATAAGATGATGTAAGTGACTACTCAAATGCATCCATGACCTCATCCCTGTAGAAGGTCTCTCTGAGGCTGATTGCCACATCCTGTATGTTTTCTGTCTGTGTCTGCCCCAAACCCCACCACCAGTGGTCCAACCAATGAGCTAGGGTCCTTCCTTACTTTCTCTTGACATTGTCAAGATGTCAGTGGAGCACCCATGCTATCAAAGCACAAGCTCAGTCTGGTCCTAACTAGTTAGGAAGGCTTTAAGAACAGGTCAGCCAATGGACTTTGTGTCGGCTATCTTAGTACCAGCCTATCTAAGTACAGATTCATCATCAAAGTGATAGTCTTTTTTGGGGGGGGAGGGGCACAAAACATTGCATTAAACAGTCTTCTGAGGCATGGCTGAGGTGTGGGTGTGTGGCATATAAGGTAAAAGGGAAAGGAATAAGTTTTATTAAGGACCTTCCTATATGCCAGGCACTATGCTAAGTGCTTCACAAATATCATCTCATAGTGATACTCACAATGACCCTGGGAAGGAGGTACCATTATTATCTTTTTATTAATCCCTATTTACAGTTAAGGAAAGTGAGGCAGAGAGAGTGTAGGGTCCAGGGTCACATAGCTAGAAAGTGTCAGAGCCTGAATTTGAACTCAAGTGTTCCTGACTCTAGGCCCATTACTCTACCCTCTGCACCACCTAGCTTCCCAAGTAACAAAACACTGATAACTTAATATTTCCAAGTATCAAAATTCAAAGGATTGTTAAGATCGGGTTCCTCTTGCAATGTAAGATATCTCTTTGGTGAGGGAGTAGGGTATGTCTATGGAAAAAGCAGAACTAATTGCTAGTTCAACTTAAAATCAGGGACTAGGAATCTCCCAGCAGAACTAAACTAGAATCAGAGGGCAGCCCAAGATGTCTTGGAGTTGCCTGTTGAGTTTTCATTTTTGTTTTAAAAACTTCTATTAATCTATTTTGTTTTCATAGCACCTTCATTTCTGAATATATTCCTACTCTCTCCCCTACCTAGTGGACTGTTCCATATAACAAAGAAAAAAAGAAAATGTTTCCAAAAAATGAATCAACATATCAGCTGAGTCTGACAGTATACAATGTTCCATACCCATAGTATCCCACCTTTGAAAGAAGAGAGGTTCTGCTTCCTTTCCTAGGGAACCTATGATCAGTTTCCATGACTTAGAGTAGAGTCAGTCCTGTTAAGCATAGTAAGCACATTAGATTAGACTTTCTTTCTGAAAGGAACTTTGACATGAGACCAATTAACTATTGTAGCCCCTTTTGGTGGAAACAATATCCTAACCCCTATCCCCATGCAAGTTAGGCTAGTTTTTCCTTAAAAGGAATAGATCCCATTCCTAGAGATTTGATTGGCTTAAGAGACTAAGCATTACAATTCTTCATGGTGAAACCCACTGTGAAAAATGCTATGCACCTCTAGAGAAAGAACTGATGAACTCTGAATGCACATAAAAGCATGCTAAAAAAAAACACCTTTATTATTATTATTTTATTTTGTTTGTGTTTTCTTTTGCAATGTGGCCAATATGGAAATGTGCTTTTCATGACTTCACTTGTATAACAGACATAAAATTCCTTGCCTTCTCAAGGGGGTGGGGGGAGGCAGGAGGGAGGGAGACAATTTGGAACTCAGAATTTTTAAAAATGATTTTTTAAATCTTTTCACATGTAATTGGCAAATATTTAAGTAACTAAATAAAAATATTTTTTAAAAGAGACTAGTGGTTATTTTCATTACTTCCTGCTCCCTTGAGTACAAAACAAGCATGAGGAGCTCCAAGCCCCTCAGATGCTTGCTAGAAAATGATGGATAATTCAAACAAGTAAGATTAACTCATTGGAATCGACTCAAGGTGTCCTCAATGTCTGCCCTTGTTGAACACCCTTTTCCTGGTATGCCTAAATAGACCTCTTTTTGTTGATTACCAAATGACCAATAAGCATTTCATTTTGTTCCTTTGTAAGTACTAAGGGAGTGGCCTGAGTCAGCCTCAGCATAGAGCACCCCTGTTTCTGAGTGAACCCTCAGAAGAAGAAAACTTTGAAGAAGTAGATTGTCTTTGGTGCTATTTTCCCTCCTTTACCTGGAGGGCAATGGAAGCTCCATTACCCTGATGTCCCAGAGCATGTCCCTACTCTGTTCCTCCATTCTCCACCCTCCAGCTTCTCTAAAACAACCAAAACTTGATGTATTGGGTTTTGAAGGGATGAGATACAGTATGAGCCGGACACTTAAGTAATTTGATAGATGGCTCCATACTGGTATACAAATGGGAGAGGGTTAGAAGGCCTAGGCAGGTAAGAGTCACAACAAAAGAGATAAAGGATCACCCGGTAACCTCCCTGCATCCCATCCCAGCCCATCAAAACCAGCAGACATTGAGCTCCTTGAAAGAGCTGGACCAAGGTCCATTTCCTCAGCTCTCTTCTGGGGCCCAGCTACAGGGAAGAATGTAACTACTTGGCATTGTAACTATGGGAAACTTGGGATCAGCTTTCTTTCTACACTGGGATTCTGGAGGCCAGACTCATCCCTATGTAGGCCTCCGGGAAAACAGCCACAAGCACTACTTAGTGATGCATTATGTATGACAATAGCTCACACTGAGCTTTTAGGCATAGAGAATTTTTTTCACCCCCTTTTCCCTATAACATTACTGGAGTCTCCTGCAGCCAGGAACATCATTATAAATATTTAAGAGGAGGTTTAAGCAGTCACACTGTGAGTCCTGAATGTTAATTCCCACCTTCAAACAATCCTGTTTCATGGTTTTGGGGTGCAGCACTCAGTTAACAAACTAAACAATGCTTCATGGGGATTGAGGGTAGGGCAGCAACCACTAGGAGATGATAGAAAAGGCCATCAGATCTCAAAGGCACGTTTTCCTTCTGAAGATATTTGTAAATAAACAAGGAGTGAGCACCAGTTAATGCCAGAAAAGTGTCAGTATATTCTGCTTAATGAAGGATCAGAAGGAAGGCAAAATGTTTTACAAATCAAAATCAGCCCATTCATTTATTGATCAAAAGCTGCCATTGAGTTTGTCTCAGGTCAAAGCCTTCCCATATCTTAAAAGGCCTTCTTCTCTAGTTGGTTGGTCCTACATCTCTGGGGAAAAGTGGTGACTACCATATGCCCTACTCTTTTCCCTGAGCTCTCAAAGAAATAGTACCTCGTTCACTTTCTCTGTTGACTTAGGGCAGTGATGTCAAACTCAAATAGAAAAGGGGACCACTGATCCTTATACTAGGATCCCTGTGGGCTGCATACTGACTTAATTTTAAAATGTAGTACTATCCATGTCTTCACTGCATTTTTACTTATTTTATTAAATATTTTCCAATTATATTTTAATCTGTTTAGAGCTGCACTCAGGAGTGTGGGTTGAATGGACCTGAAGGCACAATGTTTGACACCTCTAATTTAGGAGACCAGGGCCCAGGGCAACAGGGAAAGAAGGAGGACAGTGGTCTTTTGAAAATGAACCTTGAAGTGTGGAATTTTTCTTTCCTGTGCCTGTAAGAAGTGGACTGTGGAGATGATCTCTCTCAAAGTCTGGTCTGGGTTAAGCAGAATCCTTAGAAGCAAAATGTAGGGGTTTCTGTAGGTTTATCTTTAGGAAAATTTTGAAATTGTGAGGTGGCTCCTCAACTGGTGCCCTTGTGATGACCTCTGGTTTGTCTATGCTGGTTTACCTTCTTGGGAAGTACTTTACATTCTATATATTTATTCATAGCACTTCCCACCAAAATTTACATATTGTATTTCCCTAGAAAACCCCCTTCTACTATTTGCTAAACCTTGAACTTTAAGGTGGTGATGACAGTTTCAGTCCAATTCAACACAACAAGAGTCACACTGTAACTAGAGAGCAGGACTTAGGATCAGGAATACCTGGGTTCAAATGCTACCTCTGACACAAACTGGGTGTGTGAACTTGGGTTTCTCAACTTCTCAGTGTCCCCAGGAAACTTTCTGCAATTATAACTTACAGAGTTGTTGATCTGCACTGTAGGAATTCCTCACTGAGAGTTCCTTGTACCAATGAAATCACAGGTCTGATGGGGTGCTTGGACCCCAGCCCCAGGACCATATCTCTGGCAATAATTCACGACTGGCATGCCAAATTTGCCTAGGTGGTGAACACACAGTTTCTGTACCTTGGGCACAGGCATCATTCACTACTGGCAGAGGGTGGGGGTGGGGGGTGCTTCTAAAGGGTGTATTTTTGGTCTACTATGTCTGTAGCCTCAGGAGTCAATGCCTATAGCTTGACCTCTGGATTGTATACAGTAACTGTGGGAATCAGTACATGACAGTTCTGCTGGTACAAGATAGTTCTGTTCATACAAGGGAAATTCTACAGAGGTCAGCTCATTCTTGTAATGGGGAGAGATAGCTTGCCTCACTGGGGCCCACTCGTGAGTTATTGCCAGAGATAGGGTGTTTGGGCAGGTGAGAGATATGGTCCTAGGGCTAGGGTCCAAGCACCCCATCAGGTCCAGTTCTATTTCTGCAACGTGGCACAGTAGAGGCAATACCAAATTGGTCATCTAGAGACCCGAGTTCTCAAACCCCAGCGCTGCCAACTTTATCTGTGACCTTGGAAAAGCCAATTCTCCTTGGACCTCAGTTTCTTCATCTGAAAATTGACTAGGTCTCCCAAGTTGTTGCCAGCTCTGACATTCTGTGATTCTATGATTCTAAGCTTTATGAACACTTACTTAGCAAGTAACAGAGTAGAGATCAATACAGTGCAGGCTGATTACGTAAGTGCTGAGGGACAGACACAGAGTAAAGGAGAAGAGGAATTGGGTTTAGATGAGCTCTAATAGAAGCAACGATGCTTCCAACCCAGCAGGCCATTTTTATTATCTCATCTTTTAGCAGGGTGGCACCAGCCACAACATTTATCTGTTTGTCCTGCCTCCTTTACTCAGGGCTCTTCACCAAAGGAAGGCCTTCCCAGGATCATGCTGGTCATCCTGAGGTCCTCAAAGCCTGAGTTGTCAAATGCTTGTCTGTCCTCTACCTTTTGACTTAAGTGGTATCTAAACTTTCCTAACTGCTCAATAGATGTCAAACGCCACTAGCCAAGTCACTGAAGGCAGAAGGCAGGAAATGCAGAAAATCTTGCTATCTTTTTTGGGGGAAGGGCTGGTAGGAAAGGCTTTATGTGAGATGGAGCCTGGCTATCAAGTCATTTTATATAGAGATGGGCAGGCAAAGCCCAATCCCAGGTAAGAAGCCATTCAGGAAAGATGAATGAGTTAAAACTCTAAGTTTGGACAGAGAAAGTTTGGTACAGTGAAGAGAGCCTTAGTCTGGCATTGAAAAGCCAAGGTCTTGGCCTCAGCTCTGACCCTAACCTATTACTGGTTTTCTGGGCCAGTCATCTGATTTAGAGTTGGAAGGGACCTTGCCAACCCCTTCATTGTGCATGTTCTGGCTCTGTTGTCTGTCTTGGGCAAGTCTCAACCATTTGGAGTCTCAAGCTCTAAATCCATTGTTCTTTCCTTGGTACCACATTGCTTCCTAAGTCACTCCAGATATCTGGGACTCTGTTTCTTCCTGTGGAAAATGGGCATCAGACAATACCTGCCTACCTACAGGGCTGTTGTGAGAATCCAGCAAATAGATCATCCATACGAAACTAGAGCTTTGTAAAGCATAAAGCTATCGAAATGATAAGGATTATTCACCACCAAGAAATCAGCCTAGCCCAAGGTACTGACTCCAAAGCCACATGCCAATCTTTGTTTATTCTCCCCTGACTTTTATGTTCCTAATCCAGGAAGCTGCTGATTGATCAATAGGCTTTCTCTGGGGTCGGACTTTTACTGCTAGTAATAAGACTTGTTAACTGTTTCCTTACCCAAAGCCAGAGATTTTCAAAAATATGTTACATCAGGAAGGAAAACAAAATAGTGTTTTGTTAAAATGGGCAGCTCTTACCCAGGGAAGGCAGCAGGGGTAGCAGCCTTCTTCACTCGCCTGTAAGCAGGAGGGAGGGTTAGATCCAGCAAGCTTTATTTTAGGCTCCCCTGGACGAATGCATGTAATAGCAACAGCTCTCTGCAAAGAGCTGAGCTGAGGAATGAGACCAATTAGGAGAGGCTGCCGGCCCCCAGCTCGCCCTGAGGCCCTGTATTCACTACAAACACTGAGCCATCCCACAGCTGAGCAGGCTTTTAGGAGGTTTATCCCTCCCCTCTCCAGCCCCATCCTCCTAGCAAATTTCAGGCTCCTTGGCTGAAGCAAGTGTATGTGTGTGTGTGTGTGTGTGTGTGTGTGTGCTGAATATTCATGAGGCTGGGTAGATACATTGTTAGGTTCTGGTTGTCATATTTCATACTCATTTTCAGCAGATTCCCAGCCACAGGCTTGCTCAATTCTCTATTTAAAATCCACCCCCCACCCCCATCCCCAGAGAAATCTCCTGAGCAGCCTTTTCTTTCAGTTTTTAATTTTTTTTTATGATCACTTGGGGAGTGGGGGGTGGCTGGGACCTAATGTTTAGGTAACTTTTCCACAAAGAGCGTATCTTGTGGGGTGGAAGATGGGATGGGATTGTGGAAGAGGAGGAGGAGAAGCAGGTTGTTGTTTTGTTGTTGAGTTGTTTTCAGTCTTGTCTGACCCCATTTGGGGTTTTCTTGGCAAAGATACTGGAGTGGTTTGCCATTTCCTTCTTCTGCTCATTTTACAGATAAGGTAATTGAGGCAAACAAGGATGAGTGACTTGTCCAGGGTCACCCAGCTAGTAATTGTCTGAGGCTGCATTTGAATTCATGAGAATGAGTCTTCCTGATTCCAAGCCTAGTGCTCTATCCATTGAACCACCTAGCTTCCCCATAAGCAGGTTAATAGAGACCAAATTAGGTTACCATATTTCCCCATGTATCAGACGCACTCCTTTTCAGAAAATTTGGGGTCTAAAAATTGGGTGCATCTTATACTGTGGTTGTAGATTATTTTTACTTGTATTTCCCACTTTTTTGCGCTTGTTTTTGCACTCATTGTTGTAGATCTTTTTACTTGCATTTCCTGCTTATTTGAGCTTCTTGTCTTTGTGCTCATTGTTTCGCATTTGTTACAGATATACGATTTGCCATGTTCTGCCCAGAAATGGCTCAGAAACGCTTTTCATACAGTGCTGAATTCAAGTTAAAAGTGATCCAGTTGGCAAAAATGAATGGATATCGTGCTGCTGAACTAAGTTTGGTCCTCCTCAAAGTAAGAAAACAATACGAAACTGGCTACAGGAAGAAGAAACCCTACTGAAAACACCAGGGCAGAAGAAGGCCATGAGAGGCAAGAGTGAAGAGACCAACTACAGGAGAAGTTTTTAGCTGGGTGAAAAGATCCTGGGATAATATCAAGATTAAGATTGTTGTCAAGTCATTTAAGAAGTGTGTCATTTCAAATGCCATAGATGGAACTGAGGATGAGGCAATATATGAAGACAGTGATTCATCATCAAACACAGATGAGGACAAGCTAAAGGATGGGAGTTTTGACAGTGATGAGGCGTTGTATGAATTTTATGATGAATAAAATGTAAGTTCAATAACTTTATGTAATACATTTTTTTTTCAAATTTCGGGCCCCAAAATTAGGGTGCGTCTTATACATGGGGAAATACAGTACCTTTCTTTCCTCTTAGACCACAGATTCATTGGATTTTCACTTGAATGACACTGGGAGGGATTTCTTCTGAGAGCTCAAGGCACTTTGCAAGTACTACCAGTGATCTTCCAGTACAAAACCTCTGGGCTGGAAGCCTCAAAATAGATAGTGTTTGAGCATGAGGGAAACTTAGAGATCTTCTTGGGATCAGAAGATTGTATATTTAGCATTGGGAGGGATCTCATTGGCCACTCAGTTCCACCTAACTCCCTTTACAAGTAGTTGAGTAGTGTAGTGCACTAGAAGAGAGAGACTCGTGACTTTGTGCAGCTCTGCCTCACTTAAATCCAATTCACACATAAGTCAACATATCACCCAGTGATGTCAATGGACCTCTTCAGAAACAAAGGGTGAACAACCACAAAGCACTTTAACATCCAGAAACATCTGGGTCCAAACCCAGTCTCAGACACTTACTAGCTGTGTAATCTTGGGTAAGTCATTTAACCTCTGTCTCAATCAGGTTCTTCATCTGTATAACGGCGATAATTACAACACCTACTTCTTAGAATTCTTATGAGGATGAAATAAGATAATATTTGCAAACCTTAAGTCACTCTATAAATGCTAGCTATTATTATTTTTATAGAATGCTGAACTTGGGACTAGGACAAACTGAGTTCAAATTCTGACAGACCCTAGCTGTGTGACCCTGGGCAAGTGATTAAACTTTTCTCAACCTCAGTTGGGGTTAATAATAGCATCTACTTCCTGAGGTTGTTGTGAGGATCACATAATACAAGTAACATGCTTTGTAAACGTTGGAGTGTGATTTAAATGTTAGCTATTATTAAGACCAACAAACTAATCAAAGATCGTTCAATAAGCACCTATCATGTGCCAGGAATGTAGTAGGTGCTGTGCATAATACAAAGACAAAACCAAAACAGTCCTTGCACTTATGTGCTATTGGGAACAACCTGTGCGCTTGCAGGTAAAGCCAATACAAGGTAATTTGAGGGAAGGGATTCCCAGAGCTGGAGATTAGGAAAAACCTCATGGAGATAGGAGCACTTGTGATGGCTTTGATGGAAGCAAGAGGAGGAGGTGAAAAGAGAGGGCATACTAGGAACAGGGACATAGTCTGTGCAAAAACATGGAGGTGGATGATGCACTCCATGTGTGAGGACCAGCATGGAAGCCAGGTTGGTTGTATGATACAGTGAGTGATGGGAAACAATATGGAAAAAGTCTAGATATCTGGGTAGGAGCCAGACTTTAAAGTGCTTTGTGGTTGTTCACCCTTCTTTTCTGAAGAGGTCTATTGACATGACTGGGTGATATGTTGACTTATGTGTGAATTGGATTTAAGTGAGGCAGAGCTGCACAAAGTCATGAGCCTCACTCTCTCTTCTAGTCATTAAAGTCCAGTAGCAAGACAAAAACTAGCCATGGCCTGGGATGCAATGGATGACTTTGGCATCTTTGATGTCTGACCAAGCTCTAAGCTCTCCACAGAACCTGCTTCAACTGCCTTCATGGCCATTGGAACAATTTGTTCTCATCTGCCCGTTCCACTGGGGAAAGTCTTGACATGTTTGGGGTAGATCCCCCACCAAGCCCCCATTAGCTCACCAACAGGTTTGAGGCCCATCAGTTACCCTCAACCTGGTTTAGCCTGTCTGCTGAGAGGGCTTACTGGGTTGTGGCCACTGCACATATTACAGCTTCTTGGAGTCACAAGTGAGAGTTGGATGAAGGTGGACTCCAAAGGTGGGTGAGCAGCCCTTACACCAGAGGTGCTAGTCCTCCCTGAATACCCCATACACTCCATGAAGGGATTTAAATGCCAAACAGAGGAGATTGAATTTTGTCCTACAGACAATAGAAAGCCACTAGAGACTTTAGATTGGAGAAACAACATGGTCAGAACCATGCTTTAAGGATAGCAATTTGGCAGTTGATTGGAGGTTGGATTGGAAAGAGATAAGGCTTCAGGTAGGAGACCAATTAGAAGAATATTGCAATAGTCCAGGCAAAAGGTAATGAGGGCCTAACTAGGTGACAGTTGTGAGATAAAAGGAAAGGAGACAGATATAAGAGATGGTGTGGAGACAGAAGCAATAAGATTTGGCAGCTAATTGGACAGTGAAAAGATAGTGAAAAGTCCAAGATGCCTCTGTGGTTACAAACCTGGGTGACTGAAAGTATGGCCTACATAGAACTGGGAGTCCTTTGCACAGAGATGATAATTGAACCCATGGGAGATGAGAGAGAGAGAAAGAGAGAGAGAGAGAGAGAGAAGGAGGGAGGGAGATGCTCACAATTAATCAACCAACAAATTTTAATTTATTAAGCACCTTCTACATTCCAGACCCAGTGCCACACACTAAGGATACAAATACAAAATGAAACAATGCTTATTCACAAGGAATTTACCATAGGGTCAGGATGTGGATGATGAAAGGCCCAGCAAGGTTACTGAAAAGAAGAAGCCAGACAGGTGGGAAGAGAATCATATAAGGGCAATTTCACAAAATCCTAGAAAAGAGGGAAGGAGGCCAATTGTGTCAAATGCTGCGGAGCAGTCAAGGATGAGGACTAAAAAATGGACCACTGGATTTGACAACTAAGGAATTATTGGTGACTTTGGGGAGAAGATGAGACTCCAAGCCGGATTTCAGGGGGTCTAGAAGTGAAAGGAGCGGAAGTGGAGGCCATGAGTGCAGACAGCTTGGAGTCCACTTTTTCTAGGTAGAGGAGGAGACAGATATAGGACAACAATTTGAAGACATGATAGAATCAAGGAAAGGTTTTGTCTTTTAAATGATAAGGTCAACCCCGGGCTCATTTGTTGTTCTCAGGAAAGGAGCTAGTGGAGAGGGTGATAATTAATGATAATAATAATAATAGCTAGCATTTATGTAGCACCTTAAGATGTAAAAAACCCTTTACACATTCTCTTCGATCGTCATAACCCTTTGAGTTAGGTATGACTTTTTTTACCCCCATTTTACAGATGGAGAAGCCTAGGCTGAGAGAGGTCAGGTAATTGGCTCAGGGTGACACAGCTAGTCAGTACCATTGTAGGGTTTGAACTCAGGTCTTCCTGACTCTAATTTCATCACTCTACCCTTATGCTGCCTATTGACCTCTAGATACTGAGGCCATCGGAGAGAGGAGGGATAATTGTGAAGACAATCTGCTAGAGAGGACAGGAGAGGATGGGCTAAAGCTTATAAATAGAGGGGCTGACTCTGGTGTAAAGAAGGGTCATCTCTTCATCTTAGATTAGCACAAAGGAGGAGAGAATGGGAGATGATGTTACGGAGTTTTGAAATAAAAGGGGAGAGGGAGGCCATGAAGAGAGCAAGGGTACTTTGCAGAGAGGGAGAGGGAGGCTTGATGAGAGAAGCTAAGATTGGCAATAGGCTGCTTTAGGGAATGCAACAGAGAGTCCACTAGGGAAGAGTTAAAGGTATTGTTTTGTGGCATTGTGAACTCAGTTGAAATTAGATAAAATCAATCTGTGGAACTAGTCAGCAGGGTGTCTTGTGACTTCCTCTATTCTACAGCATTGAGCAGAAGCAAAGAGTGCTAAAGGGGAGGAGGGGCTCATCTAGGGCTAGCCTTCTGCATTGCTTGAGCAGCAATAAGAGAAGGGGTGGGGGTGGGGAAGAGATTTGAGAACACAAGATGTAATGTTAGTGAACTGGTTAGCTATAGGGTTAAAATTGAGAAAGAAAAAATAAAAACCCAAGTATACATGATGGCTTGGGCTGACAGACAAAGAAAGTAAGGCGTTATAGGGGATGGCATTTGGATGACATGCGCTCTAGGTTCATAGATGTAGAGCTGAAAGGAAATTTAGAGGTTACTCAATGCAACCCCCTCATTTCTGACAATGAGAAAACTGACTCCATAGAATGGCTAAGTGGCTTCCAGAGGTCATATGATATGTCTTATTTATGTAGTACAAGGGATATTCAAACACAGGCTCTCTCACTTAAAGTCCCTCCCAGCTTGAACTCTAGAAAGTGACTTCCCCAAAGTCACACAGTGAGCCATTGATTAAGTACTTACTATATGCCCTTCACTTCACTAGCTGCCGACAATACAAAGACAAAAATAAAAGCTATGTCAGGGATTAGAGCCCTGGTCTCCTGACTTCTAGTCCTAGAGTCTTTCCCATTACTCCATATAATCTTCTGCTGGGGCATATGGGGTGTTCAGGGAGGATAAGCACCTTTGGTGTGAGGACCTGCTGAGCCCTTCTCAGGGCTGCTCATCCACCTTTGGTATCTACCTGGCACTCAACTCTCACCTGTGGCTCCAAGAAGCTGTATGTAGCATGTGCAGGGGCCACATCTTGGTAAAACCTTCTTGGCAGATGGGCTAAACTAGGCTGAGGGTAACTGACAGGCCTCAGACCCATTGGTGAGTTAGGGGGGTGTCTACCCCAAGTATGTGAAGACTTCCTTCAGCAGAATGGGTCGATAAGAACAATTTGTTCCAATAGCCACTGGAGGCACCTGAAGCAGGTGCTGTGGAGTGTTGAGAGTTTAGTCAGACACTGAAGATGCCAAGGTTACCCACTGCATCCTGGGCCATCACCAGTTGTCTTGACTTTTGTCTTGCCATAATGACTTGGGAAGAGAGAGTGAGGTTGATGACTACAACTCTGCCTCACTTAAATACAATTGACACATGAGTAAAGACATCACCCCATGCTGTCATTGGTCCTCTTTGAAAATGAAGCACAAACAACAAACATCTTCTGCTTAACTTCCTAACTTAGACCCACTTAGTCTAGATAGATAAAACCAAGATGATGACTAAAAATATTGATGATTTTCCCAGAGAAAATTGTGTTTAGAGCAACGAAATGTGAAAAACAAACCTGACAAGATGAAATGGGCTGTTTCTTTTTTCAGCCCCTCATTGTTAAACTGTGCTGGACAAGAATGAAGGTAGTTGTAGGATTTAGGCGGAATCAAAAGAAACTAAATAGAACCTAGGGCCTAAGTTTCTAAATAATCAGTCATTGTCCCTTGCTAAGTGACTTTCCCCAAAACTGGAATGAGAAGGTAAGAAGATCCAACACTTTAATTCACAAGTGAAGCCTCTAGAACTACATGAAGCAGCCCCGCAGAAATGCCAGGGGTTCACCAAAATGGTGATGAATTGGCTAAATTGCTTTTGATTTTGTTCAGGGGAGCCAATAAGCCCTTTCTGATCACTCATTATCTCTTCCAGCAAATTGCATCTGGATTGGCCCAGGGAACTCAAGAGGACACTCCTCTTGGGCACAGGGCTAGAGACACAGGCACCAGAAAGCTTGCTTAGTTAAATGCCGTGTCTAGGAGATAGATGGGCAGGAGATCCCTTCTTCTTCCAGTTTGCAACCATTGAAATAATCGGGGTATATTCACTTGTAGCCCCCTCCTTCTCCCAGTAGAATTCCTGGGTGTTCTGGACCTGGCTTTGATTCCCACAAATTTCACTTTCTTATTAATGACCTGGATTGCCTTGTAGCTTTGTTTACAATGTCCCTGGATCAAAATACTACTATCTCTCTCTGCAGTTCTTTCCTTATCAGAAGATTTTCTTGTTGAAAACCTAGCCAAAGGGTTAGAAAATTAGCAGCAACTGCTATTTCTCTTAGCCTGGCTGCCTAATTTCTCTGTGCTGGTCCTCATGGCTACACTATCTCTCTGCCTATGGGCTCTGAAACAAGAGATCCCGTGGGAGCTAAAGATGTGATTCACTAGGGATGAAATGTTTCTTGAATTTATAGATAGCAAAAATACAGCAATTTTCGATCCTACCAATTACTTACTTTTTGGATTTCAAACTTAACCCTTGACTTGTACATTTTGACTTACCGAATAAGCATTTATTAAGTGCCTGCTTTGTGCCAGGCATTGCACTAAGCACTGGGGGGTACAAAAGAAAGGCAAAAAGACAATCTCTGCCCTGAAGGAGCTCACAGTCAAGTGGAGGAGATGAAGTGCATACAAAGATATATAAGGAGGACAAATTTGAAATACTCAACAAAGAGAAGACACTAATTTTTTTAATGTAGGGTGTTTTATTTTTTCCAGTTACATGTAAAGATGATCTTCAGTCATCATTTTTTAAATAAGATACTGAGTTCCAAATTTTTCTCCCTCCTTGCTCTCCCTCCCCCCCCCCCCACCCCGCTCTAAGCAATCTGATATAGGTTATACAGGTTGCAAGCATGGAAAACATATTTCCATATTAGTCACGTTGTGAAAGAAGAAACAGAACAAAAGGAAAAAAAACATGAAAAATACAAAGAAAGTGAAAACAGTATGTTTCGCTCTGTACTCAGACCCCATCAGTTCTTTCTCTGGGTGTGCACAGCATTTTCCAGCATGAGTCTTTTAGAATGGTCTCGGATCATTGTATTGCTAAGAAGAGCTAAGTCAACTACAGATCATTGCACAATGTTGTTACTGTAGAATGTTCTCCTGATTCTGCTCACTTCACTGAGCAGCAGTTCATGTAAGTCTTTCCAGTTTTTTCTAAAATTCACCTACTCATCATTTCTTATAGCACAATAGTATTCTATTACATTCATATGAATCGCAACTTGTCCAGCCGTTCCCCAATTGTTGGGCATCCTCTCAATTTCCAGTTCTTTGCTGCTACAAAAAAGAGCTGCTATAAATATTTTTGTAATGTAGGTCCTTTTCCCTTTTTATGATCTCTTTGGGGTACAGATCTAGTCATGGTATTGATGGATCAAAGGATAAGCACAGTTGTATAGCCCTTTGAGCATCATTCCAAATTGCTCTCGAGAATGGTTGGATCAGTTCACGACTCCACCAACAATGCATTAGTGTCCCAATTTTCCCACATCTTCTCCAACACTTATCATTTTCTTTTTTCTGTCACATTAGCCAATCTGATGGGTGTGAGGTGGTGACTCAGATTTGTTTTAATTCATATTTCTCTAATCAAATGGAAATTCCCAGAGTCAGGAGATGGAGCATCTTGTTCAAGGAACAGCAAGGAGACCAGGGTCACTGGACTGTAGAGTACATAGGAAGGAGAGATGCAAGGTGTAAGAAGACTGGAAAAGTGTGTTGGGGCAAAGGGGCAAGTTATGAAGGGGTTTCAAAGTTAAGCACTCAGACAATCTTACACACACCTATTTTCACTGGGCAGATGCCTTCAATTCCATGGCCATGAGTGGGCTAACGTGGAGTAGTCACCATTTCTCATATTTTTGGATACTTAGTGTCACATCCCTCTGTCACATAAATTCTATTCGTAATCCTACTACTAAGTGGGAACCTTGGGCAAGTCTTAGCTCTGTGCCTCAGTTTCTTTCTTTGTAAAATGAAAGGTTGGTTTAGATGGTCTGTAAGGGCTTTTTTGGTCCTGACATTCTAGGATTATATGTGCTGTCTTTATCCTCAGGCCCCCAGAAATCCTTGGGGAGAATTGAAAAATGTCACTGGGAGATAGTCACTACCATTTTTTACATCACTAACCTTTTTTCAGCTGTCAACTTTAGATTAGCCAGTGATAGTTTTGATTGGCAGTTAATATCACCTGTTAGTTGGCCTAATGCCAGTAGTTCAGACATCCAGTGAAGGTTAACATCAAAACTCTGGAAAATTCCACAGATGCCCATCTCCCTTTTGTCTTCCCCAATGATGAGATATAAAAATAGGGCTCCAATTTGTAATCTGAGGATAAAAATTCTGGCAGCCCTGGAATGACAGAACACAATATGGACCCCTTGTAATGCAGATTAATGTCTTTCCCTCACCTCCCTCTCCCTTTTCTCCTCCTCCTGTCCCTGCCCCCACCCCTGCTTCCCCCCTTCCCCATCTCTCTCTCTCTCTCTCTCTCTCTCTCTCTCTCTCTCTCTCTCTCTCTCTCTCTCTCTCCCTCCCTTCCACCTCCCCTCCCTCCGAAGCTCCCTATCTCATCTAGGTTGGAAATGCAGTGGCCACTTGGCTCAATTCCACTACTTACTGCCCTGGAAGTTTTTACCTGCCTTGAGCCAGTTTACCCCTCCTTAGGTAGTCTGGTGCCCCATTTCCCCCACTCCCAGAGGCTCACTATATTGGTGACAGATTTAGTGTGGATACCCAATGGCTTCAACCCTATCATAGCTCAGAATTCCAGAAATCAAGTGACTTACCAGCCTTTCCTCCCTAGTGGCAGAGTTTACAGGCTACACCTAGTCATCACCTCCAAAGTAAATGAGCAGGGGGTCTTCCAGTCAGGTCCTAGGCATCCCCAAATTATTCCCCTCTCAATTCCTTAGTGAGGTTATGGCCCTACATTAATCACTTAGCCTAGGGATTCTGTAGAGCCAGCTAAGGTGACCCTCATGATGCAGCCTTGCTAGGTTCCTTATTTCGAAAGCTATCCTAGTCTACCAAGGATGCTCATAGAGAGATTTTCTTAATATTTTGAGATGAAACAGCTACATCCATATATCAGAAAGTGCAGTAAAAATGCTTTCTTTGTATTTCTTGAATGTACCCAAAGGCTCAATCTGGAGGAGCCAGGCAAACAGAAATCTCTGTGTTTGCTTTGAAGCACTCAGGTCGATATTTCTATTTTAAGAAAGCAGTGTGTCAGTTTTATCCACTTATTAAAAGGTAGGAGTAGAGGGCCAGAGTATCCAAGCCTTGACCATTAACTGTTACAAAGAACAGAATACATGTGAGTTAGAATGGAAGCTCCTTTTAGAAATAGGTAAGGATTTCCCTTCCTGAATATTGTTTTCAGTGTTAGAAATGCAATCACTATTAATAGGCACTCACTGATTGTTTAGCAAATTCAGAGGGCTCTGAGCATGGGTGAAATATATTAGGTTTGCAATTCTAATGAACAGACATTTATTGAGTGCCTACTGTGTGCCAGGCACAGTGCTAGGATCTGGGAATACAAAGACAAAAACACAATGGTGCTTGCCCATATGGAGCTTACATTTTATTAAGAGGAAACAGCATGGATATGGACATGTAAATTCAAAACACATTCAAAATAAATAAAAAAGTAATTTTGGAGAGGGCAGCTAGGTGGCACAGTGGATAGAATGTGGAGCCTGGAGTGAGGAAGACTCATTTTCCTGAGTTCAAATCTGGCCTCAGATACTTCCTAGCTGTGTGACCCTGGGCATGTCACTTAACCCTGTTTGCCTCAGTTTCCTCATTTATAAAAGGAGCTGGAGAAGGAAATGGCAAGCCACTCCACTGTCTTTGCCAGGAAAACTACAAATAGGGTCACAAAGAGTTGGGCATGATTGAAATGACTGAACAACAAGAATTTTGGAGAAGGGAGCATTAACAAATTTCAAGAGGAGCGGGAACAGAAGAGGCTTCTTGTAGGACAGGCCTTTGAGCTGAATCTGGAAGGGGCTCCAGGAAGCAGAGTGATAGGGGAAGAGACTTAGAGGCAGAGGCACAGAGATAAGAGAGAGACCATTGTATGTCGGGAACAGTAGACCAGTTTGACAGAAACACAGAGCATACAGGTAGTATGTAACCAACCTGGAAAGATAGGCTGGAGCCATTACATAAACAGGCTTTAAATACCAAGAAAAAGAGTTTGTATCTGGTCCTAGAGGAAACAGGGAATGACTAAAAGTTCTTGAGCTGGGGAAGTGACATTAATCAATCAACAAACATTTATTAAGTGCCTCTACTGCTTTTGTTACTGAGGATTCACGGTGAAAAATAAAACAGTTCCTGCCCTCGAGGAGTTTAAATTCTATCTGGGAGAAAATAGACACGTGTATAGGGTGTCCCAAAAGTCTTAGTGAAGTTTCAAGCTATTTTCATTTTAAGCTTTGCAGTAGCTTAAAACTGTGCTATGACTTTTGGGATACTCCGTGTAAAATATGTAGACAAAATAAGTGCACATTAATTTTTTTAGGAAGGGTCCTAGCAGCTTGGATGATCACAACAGGTTTCATGTAGAAAGTAAGACTTCAGCTGAGATTTGAAGCATTCTAGGGATTCTGAAAGGTGTAGGGAGGAGGGAGGTACCGAGATGGGACAGGAATAGCAAAGAAAACTAATTTGGCTGTACTTTAGAATGCATGAAGCGGAGTCCTGGGCAATACGTCTGGAAATGGAAGTGGGAACTAGGTTGTTGAGGATTTTAAAGGTCAAATAAGGGAGTTTTCATTTGGTCCTAGAGATAATAGAGAGCCATGGAAGTTTATTGAACAGGGAAGTGACATGAAGAGACTTGTATTTTAGGAATGAGTAGAGAATGAACTAAAAGAAGTGAAAGACTGGATGCAGGGAAACCAATCAGAAGGCTCCCCTAGAGAATAGTTGAGGCAAGAAGTCATTATCATCAAGGAAAGAGGGCCTGAATTAGGGTGGTTCTAGCGTGAGAGAAGGCATCATTATCCTTCTATACCCTCCCCCTACTTAATAAATGGGAATTCCAATTAATTAAAGGAATGGTATAGCATTACCGTATCCCCTGCATGTGTTTGTTCACCAAAAGTGAATGGTCCAATGGGTAGAGATACAACCTAGTGATGGGATAAGTCATTGAGCAGTGAGCGTAGGGATCTTTGCCCATTTCTTTGAATAACCTGGAACTCTCAAAGGGCAGTGAGCAAAAAATGAAAATAATAAAGTATACATTAATTTAACATCTCTGTGTGTAATACAATCCATTCTCAATAATCTCAATGGGTGTGAACCTCTTTGTGGATTATAGACCCACAAGCCTTGAAGCTAGAGGAGACTATAGAGATAACTTAGGTCAGCCCTATTTTATGAAGAGAATGGCTGAGCCTCCCCCAAATTAAGAATTTTAAAAGTCTAGGTCAGTTTTCTCCCATCCAGACCGCCTTTTGGCCTCCTCTCTCAACTATCAATTGGTCTGGAGTCAGGGAAAAAAAACTCATTTTAGCAAGCTAAGCAAAACAAGTAGGAAGGTGCATCTTCTTTACCGCATAACTTTAGCCAAAATAATTACACAAGATATTCCTAAGACTACTAGAAATGATTTTTTGGGGGGTGGGGTGGGGGGATTGGTCATTATTCTGAATTTTATTGCTATTCATCGTCTGACTTCATAAATAGTCTATACTTGTGGCCTCCATTTTTTAAACCTCTTGTTCATTTTGTAGTTCCTTGAAATATGACTTCTGTCTCACCCTAACCACTCTCAATAAAGCAGGCTGTAGGTTTTTATTAAAACAATAGATAATATATTTTGACTTGCCATTTTAGTGAGAGCTCTGCAGTAGCTCAGCTTCATTTACTAAAGCATTTATGTAAATTTCTACGTTTGCAGGTGGGCCACATAAATAGCACTATGGGCCTCATTTTGGACAACCCTGCTATAAAGCATCCAACATTCTCCTAATTGTCAAATCCAGTGTCTTTTCTCTTAGCCCTTACCATTTTCCACCTCTCTTCAGTGTTTAATATTGATGATAGTCCCATGCTCCCTCAGCTTTTACAATTCTATGGGATGCCAGATGAAGCCAGAGTTAGATTTTCACAGGCTGCAATAGGAATGGAGTGTTGTTAGGACGACCTTTACCCTTTGCTTCTTTTTCAGGGAGAGGGAATTGACTATGGCCTGAGCTCTTGGACTCCACTAGAATGCCATTTCCTTCAGTATAAGGACTGATTTTCATTCTGTCATTGTATCCCTAGATGCTAGTATAGTGCCTTATACATCATCCCTTGACTCACTTCTTAAAGAGGCCTATTCACTGAACGGGCTTTACCTCACTCTAAGTGAGTACATGAAAAAGCCTTAGCCTAAAAGGGCCAGGGACTCCCATTGCATCCTGAGCCATCTCCAGTCACCCTGATCAATATCTGGTCACTGGATCCATATGGCTCTGGAGGAGAAAGGGAGGCTGGTGACCTTGCATAGCCCTCCCTCACTCAAATCAAAGTCAACTGCAAGTCATGTCATCATTTCCCTGATGTCATGGTCTTTTTCAAAAATGAAGGACAAACACAAGTAGATGCTGAAGAAATGCTTTTTGGAAGGAATTGCATTGGATGCTCTGTCCGCTATTTGGACTTCCTTGGGATGGGTTTGGACAGCTGTGAAGATTACATCTCTTTTCATTTCTATCCTATTGGAAAGCTATGTAATTTCAAAATTAGCATAGGAAAGGTGATCATCACTCAGGCCCCTATCCCAAAGAGCTGCAGAACATTAGAAATGGACACAACCCAAGATATGTGAATGTAATGGCATGTTATTGTCCTATAAGAAATGATGAAAATGAAAAATTCAGAGAAACCTGGGAAGATTCAAAACAAGTTCAAAATATGCCACAAAGAACAACTTTGTCACTGCTGTGCTAATTAATACATGTTTTAAAAAAATAAACCATGTTAACAGCAGTTTGAGAACAGAAGGAATTTCAGAGGGAAATAGACAAATGCGACAGCTTTAAATGTAAAATATTTCATTTGTCATATATAGATATACATACATATGTATGTATCTATATATATATTTATATATGTAAATAAAGCTGTACATATTAGAGATTCATGGTTTCACATATAATTCTCTTTTTCTGTTCTACTTCTGAAGTCCTTTTCCTCTCTGAAAGCTTGAGTCTTATTTGGAAAACCTACGGTTTTGGAGATGTAAGATGGTGCTGGGACCAGAGCGCAAGAAGGCAGAAAAAAGGTTGCAGGATCAATCTAAAGCTGTAAGGGCTCTTAGAGGCCATCTAAGATCTTAGTCTGAAAGGGCCAGGGTCTCCCAATGTATCCTGGGCCATCTCCAGTCATTCTGGTGAATACATTTTTCCTATTGAATGAATAAACTCATATTTATACAATGCTTTAGTGGTTTACCAACAAAAGACTTTTTGTGATTTTTAAATTCATTTTAAACTTAAAAACAAAATGAGAAAAAAGAAAAGCAGAACATGAGAGGATTCGATATAAAACAATAAATTTCCATTTCAAGAAAATCTATATAATAAATACTATGCATTGTTCTCAAAGCTACATAGCTTTCATTGCTACCTTCTAGGTTTTCTTTTCTTCTCCACTGTGCTCATTTTACTTTACTTTCCCCCCTCCTTTATCCCTCACCCCCTGCCTTAAAGAAGGCTACAATTAAACTCATAGATAGACAGATAGACAGACGGACAGATAGGCAGACAGATAGATAGATATAGATTGTATATATACACATACATGGATATCTGTAACATAGACAAATATACACATATACACTCATGCACATATAGGTAAGACCCCTACGAGGTAAGCAGTACAAATAGCATTATTTCTCATTTTACATATGAGGAAACTGATCTCAGAGATGTTAAGTGATCACCCGGCTAGTAAGCGTCAAAGGTAGGATCCTGGGTCTGATTTTAAGTCTGCTAGTCCTTCTATGCACCATGTTGGAGGTGTCTTTACTTTAATGTCTTAAAATAGTCAGAGGGCTTGAGACTCGCCATGATTGGGAGCAAATCAGAACATTTGAAGCTCTTGTTAATCAGTATTAGAGGTGGTTAGATTCTCTTCTCAGGCCAGAGTAAGCAGATTCCTTCCATCACTGGCCTGGGGAACTGAGGGAAGAAAGAACTGTGAGCTCCCTTTGGAGTGAGCAGCTCAGGAGGAGAGAGATGATGGGAAGGTTATTATTTATCACACCTCAGATATGCTGGCTGCCTCCTGTCCTAGTAGTTAGAACATGCCAACGTCCCTGCTTCTTGGATTCTCAGTGACTGATTTACCCAGGGCAATGCGGAGGAATCAGCACTGGCTGAGAGGAAAAATGATATTGAGGTAGAAGCAACAACTTCATAGGGTTTATTCTTTCATTTGGTATCGAATTCTCTCTCTGTTAATGGTTCAATGTAAGGATATATTTCCGCTTTCCTTTGAACTCTGGGGATTGCAGCAAATACAGTGAGAAGCTTGACAGTTAAGTAAAAAAAAAAATTTAAAGGAATAAAGCAGCAATTGCTTGAGGAAAGCCCTTAGGGTGTTATCAGAGCTGGAAAGGACATTAGACACAAACTGTGAGAACTGGAAGAGATTTTAGAACATGGAATGTCAGAGGTGGAAGGGATCTTAGAACATGGAATGTCAAAACTGGAAAGAATTTTTTAAATTAATTAATTTTTTTTTAGTTTTCAACATTCACTTTTATAAGATTTTGAGTTCCAGAATTTTCCCCCTCCCTCTCTAAGACAGCATGCAATCTGATACAGGCTATACATGTACAATTATATTAAACATATTTCCACATTAGTCATGTTGTGAAGAAGAATCAGAACCAAACGGAAAAACCACAAGAAAGAAAAAAAACAAAAAAAGAGAAAATAATATGCTTCCATCTGCATTCAGATGGAAGTTCTTTCTCTGGATGTGGACAGCATTTTTCATCATGAGTCCTTTGGAGTTGTCTTAGATCCTTGCATTGCTGAAAAGAGCTAAGTCTACCAAAGCTGGTCATTGCATGATGTGGCTATGTTACTATGTGCAGTGTTCTCCTGTTTCTGCTCCCTTCACTCAGCATCAGTTCATATAATTCTGGAAAGAATCTTAGTATATAGAATATGAGAATTAGAAGGGACATAGAATGTCACAACTATATGGACTCTTAGAGATAGGCTCTTAGGACACAGACTGTCAGAACTGGAATGGACCTAAGAGACCATCTGTTAGCTTACCTCCTTTATGTTACAGAGCATAAAACTGGTTGAGTAGAGAAGTTAAATTAGTTAGGAGACACAGATTCTGACCCCCATTTCTTCCATTGACTCTTTTCATGATAGCACACTGACTGATGATGGTCCTCTGAAAAAATTTCAACTCTGCAATAAATCCCCATATTTTATTTCAAAAATGCTCTGAAATCTGTAGTCGAAAGAGGCTTACATCCATAGACTTAGGCTTATTGTTGTGTTTGAGCAAACTGAATCAAGGCCTGGCTTCAGACAAAAAAAAAAAAAGAAAAAAGCTATCCACAAAAATTAAGTTAGGCTTTTTCTAGCATCGCTTTCTATATTCACAAAACTCTGGGGCTTAGGTGATAAAAGTGTAAAATTCAGTCTAGAGAAAGGCTTCTCAGAAATATGAGCTGGGGGAAGCTGGCAGCCTATAAAGCAGTCTTTCCCTTAATAAGATTGGGCTTAGCTGAAGGAAAGTGAGAATTATTATTTAATGCTCTTTCAAGCCCAACTTGTGGAGTTTGCTTGTTGGCGCTCTGTCTACAACTGCTGAAAGTCACAGCATTTAGAGTCTGAAGGGACCTGGGATGTCATCTAGTCCAACCCTGCACCCCCCCAAGTCCATTTTATAGATGTTGAAACTGAGGTCTAGATAAGGGAAGTGACATGATAAGAGGTCAAATAGAAAATAGTGGGGCAGGATTTGAATGCAAATCTCCTGACTCCAGATCCAAAGGTCTTTCTACTGTACCAGAAATACTGATCTTGGGACAGCTAGGTGGTACGGTGGGTAGAGCACTGGCCCTGGAGTCAGGAGGACCTGAGGTCAAACCCAGCCTCAGACACTGGACACATTTACTAGCTGTGTGACCTTGGGCAAGTCACTTAACCTCAAATGCCCTGACTTTCCCCCCTCCAAAAAAAAAATACTGATCTGGCCTCTATGACCCAGGTCCTAAAGGACTTTGTTTCTGGAGCCATAGTGATTCCCCAGCCCATTACCTCGGGGGTTTAAGTTGGGGACGAATATAACCAAGACTGTGGGCCTGACTCCCTGAGATGTCATGTTAGGTGGAGCAGTGGTTACAGTCCTGGCTCTGGAAATCAGGAAGACCAGAATTCAAATCTAGCCTCAGACACTTATTAGCTATGTGACCTTATGTAAGTCACTTATCCCTTGTCTGCCTCATTTTCCTCAACTGTAAAATGGGGATTGTTGTGAAGATCAGAGATAAGTAGGTGCTATGTAAATGCTAGTTACCATTGCTATCAACCTCCTCCTCCTCCTCCTCATCATCATCATCATCATCACCATTATCTTTCTAGCCTGATTACACTTTAATCCCCCTTGTACACTCTACTTTCCAGATACGCATGAGGCCTTGCTGCTCCCCAACATTCTATTTTCTGTTCTACATGTTTGGAATACTCTTCCTCTTCACCTCTGCCTCTGAAAACCTCTGTTTAGCCTACCTTCAATGCTCAGCTCAAGATCCACCACCCACAAGAAGCCTTTCTTCATTTCTCAGTCGTTAGAGAGCCCTCCCATTCATTTTTATTTATTTTGTATAAGATCTAGGTAAATGTAGACATATATGTCAAGCAAGCAACAAGCATTTATTAAGCACTTTATCATATTCCGGCACTCATTTATATATTTAGACAGCCTATAAGAGGGATGGATACACACGATCTTTGACCTAGTTTACTTTTGTGGAGAGTAGGAAGCTCATGGTACCATTATCAGGAGCTTAGGAGCAAGAAATACAGCCCAACTTCATCTTTCTCACACCTTAGCCCCCCTCACTACTCCTCCCAAAAATTTGCTAGACCAAATCCTGATCAAGAAGTACAAGAAAGGGGCAGCTAGGCGGCTCAGTGAGTAGAGCACCGGCCCTGGAGTCAGGAAAACCTGAGTTCAAATGTGACCTCAGGCACTTGACACACTAGCTGTGTGACCTTGGGCAAGTCACTTAACCCCAATTGCCCTGCCTTCCCCCCTCCAAAAAAATATAACAAGTACAAGAAAAACAATCACAGTGTGGCATTTTTGTATCCCATGTCACATAGAGAGACAGACAGAGGGGTCTGCTGCTGCTAGGGATGCGTTCTGGTTAGGGAAGTGCTTGTGGTGCATTCTAACTCAAGAAGAGGCTGTGCGTCTGGGCAAGAAGAGGTCCTAGATCCAGCATAGAGAGACAAACTCGTATGGGGAAGACAGACAACTACCAGCTGGTAGCTATGTCACATCCATTTCCAGGACACAGGTCTAAGGCAGATTAAAGAGGGGACCTGTGCCTAGCAGGTAAATGTAGTCCAGTAGTCATGGGCCCTCGAGAAAAATTTATAAGTTCAGAAGCAAGTAGAAGCTATGTGGTCCAGACACCCCAAGGTCTCAGTTCTAGCTTCTAATCCAGTCTGAAGTCTGCAGAGGGATAACCAGGGCAGGAGAGGTAACCAAAGGGAAGCCTATCTTTATGTCACTCTAAAGCTGCAAAGCTTTCCAGCTGGCTAATAGTGACTGAGTATAGCAGCAACTACTGTTGTTCAGACCCCAAACTAGGTCAAGAACTTGCAGAGCTCAGAGCAGGGACAGTAGGGTAGAGATCAGACTTGCTTGGAACAGATCACTTTGAGAGACTGAAAGCTTGCAGGTTTCTAGGCTGAGTTGTCCCTGAGAGCATGGAATGGCACAACACTTAATACCCCAAGAAAGCAGCAATAGGACCAACCCAAACATTCCCTCCAGAGGTTTGCAGAGCCTGGCCCTAATAGTAGGTCCCAAGTCAGGGTGGAGGCTGCAAGAATGAGCAAAGAAAGAAAGAATCTCATTATATTAAGCTGTTAGGATGACAAGGAAGCTCAAAACACAAATCCAGCAGAAGACAATGACTCCAAAAACATCTACAAGTGAAGCTTCAAATTAAAACATAGCTGACACAAAAATTCGACTAGAACTCCCAGAAGAGATGAAACCAGAGTTAAAAAATAAATTAAAAAATATTTTTACCAAAGCAATGAGGGTGCTGGGGGAAAATGTAAAAGAATTGGGGACTATTGAAGAAAGAATTGGAAAAAGGAATTTATAGCTTGGCACAAGAAGTACAAAGCCTTGTCCAAGCAATAAACTCTCTGAAAATTAGGGTGGACCAAATAGAAGCCAATGACTCCATGAGACAATAAGAATATTAAAACAAAGTCAAAAGATGGAAAAGATAGAAGAAAATGTAATGCATCTCATAGCAAAAACAGCCAAATAGAAACAAGCAGAAAATAGATTGAGAAAAATTTAAGAATCACTGTACCACCTGAATGCCATGACCCCTCCAAAAAAAGCCTACACACTATGTTTTGAGAAATAATAAAAGAAAATTGAAAAGATCTTTTCAATCCAGAAGACAGCATAGAGAAGAAATGTGACACTAGTCAGATCTTGAAAGAATCCCTCAAATGAAAATATTAGGAATATGAAAACTCATGAATTTTATAGCAAAAACACAGAGCTTGCCAGCCAAAGAATAAATAATACAATCAGCTAAAAAGAAAATATTCAAGTACCAAGGAATTGCAGTCAAGATCATACATGGTTTAGCAGCCTAGACTACTTCAAAGAAACAAAGTTTGAAATGCTTTATTCCAGGAGACAAGATTTTCCAGTATTATTTTACAACCAAGAGTAACTTACCCAGCAAAACTAAGTACAGTCCTACAGGAGAAAAAAATGATCTTTAGTTAAATAGAAAACTTCCTAGCATTCCTGATAGAAAGATCAGAGCTTTGTAGAAATTTTGAAGTACAAGTGTTAAGAGAAATATAAAAAGGGAAACATGAACAAAATGGAACCAAACAAGAATAAATAAAGAATAAATACATTCAAATATGAGGAGGTGATATATATGTCTCCTCTGAACCCAGTCATCTTCAGGGGTCAGAGACAAAGTCTAATTATACAGAAGTCCTGGAAGCAATTCTGTTACTGTCTCAATGAAATTAAAAGAAAAATGGAAAGAGAAGAGAAGAAGAATATACTGGAGGAAAGGTAAAGGAATGTTACGGGAAATTATCTTACATAATCGGGCTGCACAAGTAGATTTTTATACAAGCAAGGAGGAGAGTAGAGCCCTGATACTTAAATCTCGATCTTATCTGAATTGGTCAAAGGAGGGAAAGATGTACACATACAGTTCAGTGCAGAAATACAATTGGTCAACAGGGAAATTAGAAAGAAAGGGAAGAAGGGAGAAAAGGGAATTATAGTGAGGGTAGGTTATGAGAGAAATTAATTGTAAGCAAAACAAACTCTACACATGTCCAAAAATATTTATAGCTTTTTTGTGGTAGCAAAGAAATGGAAACCAATGGGAGTTCTAATCAATTGAGGAATAGTTAAACAAGTCATGGTATATAAATGTGAGAGAGTATTATAATGTGTATAAAGAATGATGAAGGGTGTTTCAGAGAAATCTGGGAAGATTTTTATGAACTGATGCAGAATGAAGTGAACAGAACCAGGCGAACAATTTATACAATGGCTATCATGTGATAAAGATGAACAGCTTTGAAAGACTTGGGAATTCTGGTAAGAGGTGAAAGATTCAATGCAGAATTAGACATATGCATGTATCTGTCAATGTGTTTCTGTGTGTGTGTGCACATATGTTGGATGTGACCAATGTGAACTTTTTTTGCTTGACCATATATGTAACAAGGACTTTGCTTTGCTTTTATTGTCAGTTGCGTGGAAGTTAGGAAGGAGAGAAAGTCAATTTTTGGTGACTGAAAAAATTGATTCGAATTTTTAAAAAAGAGTGTGTGGATGGTTCAGTTCTTACCCTTTGCTAGGGTGCATAGTAGGTCATCAATGCCATCCACGATTATATATCAAGAAAAACCCATTATTATTTAAACTTCAATAATGTAACTTCTCAGTTGTCTAGGTCTTGTTAGCTTTAATGGATTAACCAAGTAATTCAGAAAACATTGGCGGAAGAATCTGTCCCTTATTTTGGAGCTCACAGATCTTATGAGAAAAAAAAAACAAGACAATATATAAGAGGGTATTGTTCTCTCAGGCTTCTAGCAAAGTCAGTATTACAAGGGGATGTGGGGGAAGTTATGTAGATAGGATAATCATAAATACAATCAGAGTTGAAGGGAGCCTCCATTGCCCTAATTTTTATAGATGGAGAAAAAGGGGCTCAGAGAAGTTGAATGACTTTGCCCAAGGTCACGAGATACTTCGAGAGTTATGTTCATCCTGAATTTGGGCTAGCTCCGACTGATTTAAAACCAAAAAGATCTTAAAGAAATCCTCTAGCTTAAGTAATAAATAAATCCTCATGAACTTCCAAAATGCAGGTCTCTTGCTCAGAGACACACATTCTCTACTCCAGGAGGTAACCTACAAAAGGTAAAATTATGAAGACAAAAATGTAATGACTTTATGTACTTGAAATGTTCAATTTTTTTGAATCATTTTTCAGCATAATTGGTTATATGTGTGTAAAGCTGAAAGGGAGAGCTCAGATAATAAATTGACTTAATAACAACATCTTACATTGGTGGAAAATGGTTGTACTTTTCAGAGCACTTTCCAATTTGTTATCTCATTAAATCCTCACAATTATATTCTATTGGGGGAATAAGGCATGAACTATTACCACCATTTTGTGGATGAGGAAAACAGGTTAAGAAGGGAAAGTAACTTTCCCAAAGTCACACTTCAAGTTAGTGACAGAGCTGGGCTTAGAACTCTATCCTACACATAGTAGTCTCACATGATGAGGTGGCCCTTGTCTTAGCCAAGGCAAACCCCCTCTTCATATACCCTTGATCCCATTCTACCCTGTCTTCTCCAGCAAACAACCCCCTCTTTTATCCCCATTCACTAATCTACATTCTCTCTCTTTTTGGCTTCTTCTCTGCTGCCTATAAACATGCCCACATCTCTTCCATCTTTAAAAAATCCTCACTTGGTCTGATTATTCCCTCTTGTTACTAACCTACGTGTTTCTTCCTCTTCGTGGCTAAACTTCTTAAGAAGTCATCCATACTGGCTGCCTCCATTTCCTCTTTCCCTTAATGAATTCTAAACCATCTGCAGTATGGCCTCTGGCCTTATTATTCGACTGAAACTGCTCCCTTCAAAGTTATCACTGATCTCTTAATTGCCAAATCCAGGCTTTTTCTCAGTCTTCATCCTCTTTGACTTCTCTGCAGCCTTTGACATTGTTCACCTCTTCTCCTTGATACTCTCTTTCCTCTAAGTTTTTGCAACATTGATCTCTCCCGGTTCTCCTCCTACCTATCTGACCAATCCTTCTCAGTCTCCCTTTCTGGATCTTCATTTAGGCTGGTTGTTTCAACTAACCTAACTTGACCCTAAGGCTCTGTCCTGTGCTGCCTTCTTTTCTCCCTCTATAATATCTCATTAGGTGATCTTATCAGCTCCCATGCATTCAGTTATCATCTCTGTGCAGATGATTCTCAGATCTATTTGCCCAGCCTCGATCTCAATTCTGAGATCACCCAACTGTCCCTTGGATATCTTGAACTCAATTCTCCTTAGACATCTCAAGCTCAAGTTCTCCAAAACAGAATTCATCTCCACAGTCTCACTTAAAACCTGCCCATCATTCCAACATTCATTTTGCCCTCAAGAGTACCATCATCATCCCAGTCACCCAGGCTCCAAAACCTGTGCCAGCCTTGACTCCTCATTCAAATGCACTGCAGATATCCAATCTATTGGTGAGTCTTGTCATTTCTACCTTTACATCTCTTGTATATGTCCCTTTTTCTTCCCTCACACAGCCACCAACTAGAAGAAGGACTTTATCACCTCACACCTGGACTATTGCAACAGCCTTCTAACTGATCTCCTTACCTCAAGTCTCTTCCCATTCTAATCCACCTTCCATTTAACTGCCAAAGTGGTTTTCCAAAAGTCCAGGGAGTCTAACTATACTTCTTCTGATCAATAAACTCCATGGCTCTTTATTACTCACAAAATCAAATGTTAAATCCTCCAATTGGCTTTTAGAGGCCTTCATAACCTGCCCCCTTCCTACCTTTTCAGTCTTCTTATTCTTTCCTCCTTTCCATATACTCTGTGATCCAGAGACATTGGTCATCTAATGTGTGTATGTGTGTGCATGCACACACATGTGCATATATTTTGCTGCTTTGTATAGTACTAAGTACTAAATACATACTAAGTACATAAGAAGTACTTATTAAGTGACTCAAAGCTTGTTAATTGATTGATTGATTGATTGATTGATAACTCAGATCTCCTGATTCCCATTCCTAGAAAAGTTCATAGATGATTGGCACCTGGACAGATTTGATCAAGGGAGTTTCCCAAGAAACTCCTTGTGCCTCAGTTTCCTCATCTGTAAACTTTGGGAGTTGGATTTAATGGCATTTAAGATCCTTTCTAGCCCTAAATCTATGATTCTATGGTTTGATGATCTTACAAGGTTGTAATCTTTTTTTGCCTTTGTATCTTCTTACAGAGTACAGGACCTTAACCATTTTCATGTGATAGTCGATAAGGATTTAATAAGCACCTAATATGTGCCAGGCACCATGCTAAGTGCTGGGTGCCTCTGACAGTCTGCCATAACCTACAGATCACTTCTCAGAATAATATTTTTAAATGCATAAAATAAATACATATGATTACAAAGGAAATAAATATATTGAAATACAGTTGTCAAAATATTAAAAATTTTAATGTAGTAAAGTATCTAGTGGCAGATCTAATAATTATAGTAATTTCAAAATATCATTGAGTATAAATGACATTTTGAGATATTTGTAACAAGTTAATGTGATATTAAAATAGCTGTGATTTCTGTTGGTGACAAAATCACAGGTAATACTAATATTACTGTGGTTTGTTGCCTATATTAATAACTGAAGGAAAGGTGAGTATCATTTAGAGGCTAGTGAAAATAAAGATGTACTTTTTTCCCATCTAAGTTCATGGACTCCCTGAAATCTACCTACGGACCTGTACCCTGGGTTTAGAACCTCTGCTATAGAAGATGTGGCTATGCCTGGTAGTAGTATGTCAAGAGGATGAGGATGGGGAAGGCCATCTACTATGGATCCATCAGAGATGAATTGGTTGGCTTGGGTCATCTAGTTTAATGGATAGAGGAGGAAGTTTCTGAACAATATTAGCTATGAGGTTGTTTTTCTAGCAATCCCAAATTCTAGAGTTCCATGGTCTGGCCTTCTAGAAAGAGAAGGGGGAAGACCTGTGACAGGCCAGCCTCTTGGGAAAAAGAATATTCATGGCCCTGAAGCTGGAGGAACAGCAGGGAACTGAGCCATGACACAAAGGGACGAAAGACCTAAACTTTGTATTTTGTTGTTACCGTAAGTTAGCTCGACACTGAAGGTCTGAAGGCAAGGGGAGCATTTTCTTTTCTTTGGGGAGAGTCAAAGTCTGTGGTTTAGAATCTCCTCGGAAAGGAAATGAACATGGGCTTGCTAGAACCCCTCACTCACCGTATTCTGGTACATCCCACTTTCATCCTAGGGGTGCATGTAAGTCTCCAGGCTCGAATGTGAGAAATTATTAAAACTTTTGTTTCCACAGAAATTATGTAATACATGACTTATGAAATCTAGGGGTCCACCTGTACCAGAAAGTCTTTTGACTTGCAGTAAATGCAGGAAAATAAATTAATTATGAAGAAAGTAGTGGAAGGGTGTTAAATAAATATTTACACTCATCAAGCTAATCAGCGTACCTAAGAGGGAACATTCTATCTTTTGTTCTCTAAGTAAACCCAGGAACTGCCTTTC
The DNA here is from genome assembly GCF_011100635.1 of Trichosurus vulpecula. Taxonomy (NCBI): domain Eukaryota; kingdom Metazoa; phylum Chordata; class Mammalia; order Diprotodontia; family Phalangeridae; genus Trichosurus; species Trichosurus vulpecula. The sequence continues at coordinate 170,381,013 of NC_050575.1, read as the reverse complement.
TTTTGTCAACAATGAGGGCCAGAAGAAGATAGGAGCATTTCCCTGACTATTGCAATTAAGGATGAGGCCCAGGACACAATCAACATGGATTAGTACTAGATTATCTTCTAGCAGAAAGGAGTTGAGAGATAAAATGAAGGAGTTATGTCTCACACAGAAGATAACGGGCAAAGCAGGATCCAACTGGCTAGAAGTCAGTTAAAGTAGGGTAAAAGTTAAGTCTTGCTTGGAATACTCACGCATAAAAAGTTAATGAATATTAACTTCTCCTCCTGTGGGAGGACTAAAGTTTCATTTTAATGGTCATACAATGCATGTGGCAGGAGGGGGGGACATATTAAGGGAACTGTGTACTAGGTGTATCAGAAAGTTGTACACCCTGTATTACCCAGCCAATGGGGAGACAGGAGAGGGACTTTGTGGTCAGGTATAAGTTTTTAAGGCTTGCTTTTGTTTCTACGGAGTGTGTTTATCCTATGAGACACTCGCCTTTGCAGTTGTGTAATAAACTTATTTTTTTTTATCTCGTCTCTCCTGAGCCTGAATGAGTTATTTCTCATACCCAAGTTCATTTCCATTCCAAGTATAAGCCAAACTACAGAGTGGTGCTATGGAGGTAAGAGGCTATATAGGGCTCTGAGGGGAAGCTAGGACTCACCAGAGGAGAATTATATTGATTGTTTAAGGTGTACCATCAGTCTTTTATGAGTCTTTCGGCATTTGGGTATAATAACAACCATCCTGTACTTGATAAGCTTTATCTCCTTGAGCTCTTGCGAAAGAGCTAGGTATCCTTTTATCTGCTTCTCTGGATACATAGACATGAGCTACATCTAAGCTATATTCTAAAATTTCCCTGTGGAAACTCTGAGTGTGTACAGAAGTAGCTGAAGCCATGTGAATTAAAGAGCTTACCCTTAATATTGATTCTGGTCCCTGAAATTTCAGTGCTTGCATCACTGGGTCACAGGTAACATACCCAAGAGGTTATGGGACATGAGGAGTGAGTAAAGATAAGATACTTGCCTCTTCCACCATGTTTACCCTCATGCTTCAGTGCTTTGATAACTCGATGATCTCGTCAATGTAGGTACTTTTTCTAAAGGTATGGATCAAAATCTATTCATCTCATGATCTTCTGTATAACTCTTGCCTTGTTTATGTTTTCCCACAAGTCCTCCATAGGGATCCACCCTGACATACTTTGGGTCTTCCTCTAGTTCTCTTGGTTTTGCTTGGATACTAGGAAAGCAAGAATGCTATATATATACTATCTATTAATGAACTCTGGCTCCTTGACCAGTCCATCTCCTCTTCTAGTCAGTCATCTCTCTCCCTGGTAACATCATGCTCCTTTTCTTTTTTTTTTCATTTTTTTTATTTTTATTTTTAGTTTACAACATTCGGTTCTACATAATCTTGAGTTCCAGATTTTCTTCCCTCCCTCCCCCCCTCCCTCCCCAAGATGGCATGGAGTCCCACATAGCTTCCATGTATAACTTCGCATTGAATTAATTTACACACTAGTCAAGTTATGGAGAAGAACTGTGATCAATGGAATGAATCATGCAAGAGAAGAAACAGGACCAAAAAAAAAAAACCAACCCAAAAACAAAAACAAAAGAGAGAAAAGGAAAAAAAAAGTGGGCGAGGGGGGAAAGGCTAGCACGAAGTGTGACTCAATCTGCATTCATACTTCATAGTTCTTTCTCTGGATGTAGATAGCATTCTCCATCGTGAGTCCTTTGGAGTTGTCTTTGTACCTTGTGTTGCTGAGAAGAGCGAAGTCTGTCAGGGTTGGTCCTCACAGAATCCATATATCTGTGGTTGTGTATAATGTTCTCCTGGCTCTGTTCTGCTCACTCAGCATTATGTCATGTAGGTTTTTCCAGGTTATTATGAAGTCTGTATCATCCCCATTTCTTATGGCACAATAGTATTTCATTACCTTCATATACCACAGCTTGTTCAGCCATTCTCCAATTGATGGGCATCCCTTTGATTTCCAATTCTTAGCTACCACAAAAAGAGCCGCTATAAATATTTTTGTACATATGGGTCCTTTTCCCACCTATGTGATTTCTTTGGGATACAACCCTAGAAGTGGTATTGCTGGGTCAAAGAGTATGAACATTTTTATAGCCCTTTGGGCATAGTTCCAAATTACTCTCCAAAGCTGGATCATCACACAACTCCACCAGCAATGTAACAATGTTCCAATTTTCCCACATCCTCTCCAGCATTTATCATTTTCCTGTTTTGTTATTTTAGCCAATCTGACAGGAGAGATCATGCTCCTTTTCTTCCTCCATACTTGGTTGCTAATGAGTTGTAGACTGTTCAAGCCTGACTTGTACCTCTCTATTGATCCTTGGGTGACCAATCTAAGTTAGTATGTATCCCATGATTCACAGCTATACAGTTCACTCACAAGCCAATTTGTAAGGCCCTCAGGAGTTTCTACCCTGCTAAATGAGGAAGCCCCAAACCCCTGAATAATTTAGCCAAAGTTAAGGACTTCAGTTAACCCCACTTTGCTGCTAGAAGGGAGTTTGAATATCAACTAACCTGCCAATTCCGCTGGTGTTTCCCTCATGATTAATCAGAACCAGTCCTTGAACCTTTATTGGCTCTCCAGGTCCATGCCTCCCACTCCCTCCCCACCCCCAATGACTGGCCCTGCTTGATTCAGAAATGGACCTTACAAAATTCTACTGGGGTTTACCAATTTGAGGTACCCTCTTCTACCAAGCATCCCATTGGGACCTGACCTGTTTCCATGCTGCCCCTCAGCCTATGAGTATCTCCCCTTAATAAAAACTTTCTTGCATTACTTTCTTCTAGTCCCTGTGTTGTGTTCTGTTCTGTTTTGAGGTGCTCTCTCTCCTTGTACCATATTTTGGAATCCCAAACTTCACTCAAACTACATTAAGACACCAACTAATTAATCAAAATGCAGTAGTGGGACATATGTTGTGTGTATAGCTCTGTGCTAGTTACCACTGAGAGAATACTAGAATAGAAGACCTGACCCTTTGGCCTTGCAGAGCTTATGATCTCATTCAACCATATGCTTTTAGTTGGACCCACAGTAAATGTTGAAAATCTTGAGAAAAGTCTGGGTTTTTAAGCCATCAACACAGTGACTACACTCCCCTTTAAGTATTGCCCAAAGAACCACTTAAATTTTATTTTTTTTCTATCCTTATAACCAGACCTTTCAAAGATACTAGAACCTAGGGATATAAATATTTAACAACCAGCTTTCCAAAAAGTACTCAAGACACACTTTTAAGTTTAAACCTAACATTTTCCCCATCATTTTCTTAAGTCTAGATAATCATCAAAACAGTAAACCAACCCCTGATTTATAGCAACTGCCAATTCCTGAGCTGCAAATACCCACACTGAAAATTCAACAATCGACTCTCAACAACTTATTTTACCTAGCTGCAGAACACTCTGGCTCACATGTGATTTTGCAGAGCTAGAGGGAAACTCCTAGACAAGAAGCTTAATTAAAAGAAGGCCTCATTTTCCGGAATATCAAGGTCATAGTCCCACGCGTCACACTACCTCTAGACTACTTATGTCTAGTTCTGAGCTTTCTGTTTGAGGAAGGGCATTGATTAGCAGTGGAATGGCTAGGGGAAGATAATCAGGATGGTGAAGGATTTTTCCATGCTACATAAGCAGTGGTCTGAGGAATTGTAGATGTTTATCCTGGAGAAGAGATAAGATTCAGTGGGACCATTATACCTGCTGCTTTAAGCACTTGAAAGGCTTCCATGTAAAAGAGGGACTGGGATTGTTCTGTTCTACCCCAGATGAAAAGTCTAGCCAATTTGCTTAAGAGAGGCAAATCTAGGCTTCAAGTAAGGAACAATTTCCTAAGTGTTAAAGCTATCCAAAAGCAGAATGAGCTGCTTCAGGAGTTGGTGGGTTGCCCCTCTCTGGAGGGGCAAAGGCTAGATGACCTCTCGTCTCTATAAAGGAGATTTTGGTTCAGGTGTGGGTTGGACTACATGGCCATTGAAGTCCCTTCCAACTCTGACCTTCTGTGATTCGCTGAAGATGGGGGCTGATATTTGGAATGTCAGAGAGCCACTAGGACTTTAGCTTACCCTGAAGAATGGTCATCATGCATATCTTCCACAAAGCCAAGATATGTCTCACTTGCTTCCCCCTACTCCCCAAACCCTACCTTATTTCTCCAATGAAATTAGAGTTCCTAGATTCATGGTGATCTCTGGGCCAGTTCCCACTAGAGTTTAATAACACAAGTGGAGGAAAAACGAAGAACCTAAAATCAAATACTGGCCTTTGTGAGATGAGAGAGAAGAGAGAGACAGGGAGAGACAGGGAGAGAGAGACAGGAAGAGAGAGAAAGAGAGAGAGAGACAGAGAGAGAGAGACAGAGAGAGAGAGAGAGAGAGAGAGAGAGAGAGCACGAAATGTTTTGTGTCTTTGTTGAGCTTGTTCATTTTCCTTTCTAACTTCCCTTTAGCTCTCCATGACTTTTGAATCGGGGTTTTTACTTTCTTTGACCTCAGGCCTTGAAGGGGAGTATTGAGTATTAGATGCTCTTGGATTCATGGAATGATTGTGTTAGAAGGGGCCTTGAAGATGATAAGGTCCAACCCCTTAACTCTACAGATGAGGAAACTGAGATTCAGAGAGAATGTGACTTGCTCAAAGAGATATAGCCAGTAATTGTCAGAGAAGGCCCTCAGAGCCAGAACCCAGGCCTCTTTACACTATACTGTATTTCCAAGAAAGAGTTCCTTGATTTAAAAATAATGACAAATTCTTCTGCTCTCAAGGGATGAGTGAAAATTAGCAAAAAGCAGAAAAAGAGAGAAGGGGGAGTAGCCCCTCTACCTTTAAATGCAAGATGGTTGTAACCAGCCTGGAAAGGAGGAAGAAACAAAGGAAAGAAGAATGAGCTAGAGAGAGACAGAGAGAGAGACAGAGACAGAAAGTCAGAGCGTGACAGAAAGAGACAGAGAAAGAGACAGAGAGACATAGAGAAAGACAGAGATAGGGAGACGGAGACAGAGAGAAAGACAGAGAGACAGAAAGAGAGATGAAGAGACATCCGGAGAAAAAGTGATTAACAAAGACAGAGAAATAGGGATAAAGATAAGAGAGAGATAGGAATAGGGAGAAACATAAGAAATGACTGGCAGAGACACAAAGATAGAGACAATAGAGAAACATGGATATGCGGGGAATATAGATGAGAAACAAAGACAGGCAATAAGAGAGTCATGCTTATAAAATGGTTATACAGGCCTGGAAGAGGGGGAGGAGAGAGAGATAAAGGAAATGAAAGAGACAGGGACAGAGACAGCAACATTGAGTGCTGGTGCCAAACTGGCCACATTTGCCAAATTGGGAAGGAGACAAAGAGACAAAAGACGACAGAGACAATGAATGTTGATGGAGGTAAGCAAAATTGCAGAAAACTTTTACAATTGGGCTTTTATTGTTTTTTACTGGAACTAAAAAAGCAGAGGGGGAAAGGAGATAATGAAGACTGTTTTAATTCATGGAAACACACCAATTTGAACCATTTCTGAGCAGCAAATCTAACTGTAAATGCTGAGGCAAGGGCCTGAAATTGCTGGCTCCCGTTGATATTCAATTTTGGAAATTCAGGGCAATCTCCAGACCCCAGGATTTAGTGAGGAAGGTATATACCATATACCTGATGTGTTCCCTTTCTTCATTTTTAAAAAAATTAAGCCAGCTGTAGGGAAACATAATGTTTTCCTTCAGTAATTCATCCCTGTAGCTCTCCTTCTTTGTCATTTTAATTAAAGTCAGTGCTTGCCACAGTGTAGATATTTGCTGTTATTAGCATTAAATCAGGCACCCATTTTAAGAAATCGGCCCCTTTTGAAAGTGAAGGATGGCAATGAGAAGGAATAAATATTTGAAAAGGCCACGGCAGCAGTGGAATCGTGGTCCTCAGGCTTCATTAGTATGGATTTTAGCTCAATTTATTTCCCTCCTACTGCCTATGCCTATCAGATAGTCAGGGTTGTGGCAGCAGGACCTCTGCTCAAACTGAAATCATTCCCACCACCTGGGGCTTTGAAAGAAAGAATCCTACGTACTGGATTGATGCTTAGAACTTAGGCACTTAGAACTCAGACGCTTAGAACATCTTCAGTCTGCTCAGGCTCACGTACGGTTCTGTCTCTTGCTGGTGGGGGGGCCAGGGAAGAAAAACAGGCCAGCTGGAGACAGGTAGGATTTCTGCTTGCTTTTGCAAATCTCCATCTGGACCAAAGGATTCTTAGGAGCTAGCAGGTCTTGGAATATGGAGCATCCATGTGCCAGAGTAAAATACAAACCCTGCATTTAAGGGGCAGTTAGGGTGGAGGGTTCTCAAGCAACCAGGTCCACTTACTGGGGAAGGGAGAGATGATGGACATATAAAGATGTGTTCAATCATCTTATTATTTGTGTCATTCTATAGAAAACCTGGTTGTCAGAGTTAATGATTCAATTTAATTCAGCACACGTTGGTTAGGTACCTACTACATAAGGCACTTACCTACTAAAGCACTGTGTTAGGCAAGATGATATGAAGAAAAAAAATGGAACTGCCTCAGTCAATCAACAAGCATTCAGATTCTTACAATATGCCTGGCACTATGCTAGGCACGAAGAAGAGCACACACATGCACGCACAAAGAAATTGTTCTTGCCTCAAGGAGATGACATTCTACTTGGGAAGGGGGGATCTAGAGGTGAAGAAGGGAGGCATTCCAGGCATGGAAAACAGCCTATTCAAAGGCAGGGAGATAGGAGAAGGAATGTCAAATGTGAGAGGAACAACAAAAAGGCCAGTCTGGCTAGAACACAGAGTTCTTGAAGGACGATAATGTTTAATAAGGAAAGGAAAAGGAAAGAAGAATTTATTAAGTAACAATTATGTGCCAGGTACTTTATAATTATTGCTTCATTTGATCTTTAAAATAACCCTAGGAGGTAGGTACTCTTATGATCCTCTTTTTACAGATGAGGTAACTGAGGCAAACAGAAGTTAAGTGAATTGCCCAGGGTCACACAACTATTAAGTGTCTGAGTCTGGATTTGTACACAGGTCTTTCCAATTCGAGGTCAGGCACTCTATCCACTGAGCCACCTAACAAATAAGCCTGGAAAGTAGATTGGAGCCCAGAAGTGAAGGGTTTTGAGTGTCAGAGGGCTTTGTTTTTGGTCTTAGAGGTTGGGAGGAATCACTAGAATTTATTGAGTAGGTAAGTGAGAAGGAAGAAGAAGAGGAGGAAGAGAAAAAGGAGGAGGAGAAAGAGGAGAAGAATGAAAGAAAAAATTAAAAAGGAAGTAAGGAAGAAAGAACAAAAGAAAGAATGAAAAAGAAAGAAAGAAGGAAAAGAAGGAAGGAAGGAAGGAAGGAAGGAAGGAAGGAAGGAAGGAAGGAAGGAGGGTTCATTAGGTGCTTACTCTGTGCCAAGTATTGTACTATAGATATAAGTACAAAACAAAGAGAGTCACCATCCTTTCATTCTAATAGGGAAAAACCACACGTGTAGGGCAGTGATGACTAAAGATCTTTCTTTGGGAAGTTATAGGGATATTGATACACACTTTCCAGGAGACATCAAAGCATTAACTATTGTTCTAGAACCAAACAGGAGTGAGGGCAGAGGGTACTCACATGGTGCCAAGGTGGCTGGTGGGAAGATAGTTGGAGAGTAAAGTGAAGCGGTGCTGGAGCCAGCCTAGATCAGTCTAGATACAATGAACTACTTGAAGTAGTCAGGAAGGGGGAGGGAGTACGATAGGAGCTCTAGAGATCAAAGGGTTAAATTCTCCAGGGAACGTTCTCTGGCAGTGAGATTAGTGAGGAGGACTCAGAAGTCTGAGATGGAATGTCAAGTTGAGAACAGCAGGTAGTCTAAATTCATTGAAACAGAGTTTGTAGAGAGAGTAGTGTAAAATAAGCCTTGAAAGGTAGGTCGGAATAAGACCGTTGAGGGCCTTAAATGTCAGGCTCAGGAATTTGTATTTTATTCTTAGACAAATAGGGAGCCAATGAAGGTTTTTTTTAGTAGGAGAGTGACATGGTTAGATCTGTGACTTAGGAAAATTAATTGGGCAACTTTGTGGAAAACAGATTGACGAGGAGAGAACCTGGAAGTAAAGAGAGCAATTAGAAGCTATTAATAGCTCCAACCTCTCGTGGTCGTTGTGAGGATAAAATGAAATATTTGTAAAGTGCTTTGCAAACCTTAAAGTGTTATATAAACCATTGTTATTATTATCATAAGAGGTGATAAAGACCTAACTTAAGGTGGTGGCTATCCAAGTGGAGAGAAGAGGTTGAATAATATCCTAGACTATACTTTACATCTTCCAAAATACTTTTACATCCAATCTTCAAAATTCTCTGAAGGTTATCTCCATTTTATAAATAAATCAGTGAATCTAAGAGTCAGAGAGATTGCACAGGACACCTCGTCTAACTTCCTACCCAGTGCAGAAATAGCCTTGATGGCCCAGAATCACAGTATGTGACAGCTAGAAGGGACCCGAAGAATCATCAAACCTGGTCATTTTACACCTGGGGAAACTGAGGCCCATGCAGAAGAGGTCACAGGTAGTCAGCAACGGCATGAGAAACGATCTTTAGATTCCATCTGCATTATTTTGGTTTTGTTTTTCTCTTCTGCCTATACTACCTTATGTTTTTACAGAGAGCTTGTTGGTATTCAAGCAATAAAAAAAATTCTATTCCTTTTCTGCCTTTTCACTTTACACCATTTTGGGCAACCCTGTCTTGGAGTTTTTCATTTTATTTTATTTTTAATCTGACAGTCTCGCTGGTCTCTTGCATGCCCTTTGGCAGTGATAGTGGCTGGCAGGGGTGGGAGGAAAGAGCTTTGTTGGTGACAGTTATTTGGCATGTCACCAGGGCACAATGACTGCATTTCTGACCCATTTTTCAACTGTTTGCTGTTGACTTATTCTTACAACAAATACCAACAGACAAGGCCAGTAGATACTTTAAGTCCCATATCTCTCACCCTTACTGGAGCAAATGGATCTCCTTTTTCTTGCCCTAAATATCTTCATCAGTGCAATATTTTCCAGAGAGGGAATAAAAATAACCAAAACGAAAATCATAATTTCATATTGCTTGCATAATGAAACTCATTTCTAAAGACCTTTCCTGATGTTGCTAATTCTGCCTTGTTGAGAAGCCTCTAACTCTGTTGGTGCAAACATGTTTTGAGTGTACAACAAGTCAAAACTGTAGAGATTGTTAGTTGTTTTATTTAATTTTTAGGGCAAGTGGATCCCTAATACTAAAATTACTGTCCACTACTTGCATCTCAGCAGAGAAAGTATTGAAGTCCTGGGAATAGGGAGGTTGGAGCTGAAACCCCACGCTGTGGGCAACACTTGCCTTGATCTCAGCCATAGGAGACTGATGTGGTGGTAAAAATGAAAACTATACTCCAGGCATGGAAGGTGGGACACAGAGAGCAGAGGATGTTTAAATTTACATTTTAAAATATAAAGCCATGTTGCAGGCTAGAAAATAACAGGACATAAAGGGGTTATGCCTAGAGGCCAGTTCCTATGAAAATGATCTGGGGCTCTTAGCAGACTGCAAGTTACGTATGTCAACAGTGAGATGAGACTGCCAAAAAAAACAAAACAATAAAAAAAGCAAATGTAATCATAGGCTGCTTTCATAGATTGATAAGCATATAAACGTTTATCAAAATGGATTGAATAGTACCCAGAATAGTTGATCCCACCTTCCTCTTTCCTGGTCAGCAAACATCCAGAGTTTTGCTTTCACTTGCAGACAACACATTTTAGGAAGAATGGTGAGGAATTAAGGAGGACACTAGAAGAGTGTGCAAAATGGAGATGAGACCATGTGATAACTAGTTGAAGGAATTAGGGATGGTAGTCTTAAAAGCTTGAGGAGTGGGAGGGGGGGTGGGAAAGGGATGGCTATTTTTCCATATTTGAAGGGGATGCCGTGTGAAAAATGAATTCAATTTCTTCTTTGGCCAAGGAGGATGGAAGTAAAATTTCCCAGGAATTAGAGCTATTTGAAATGGGCTACGCTGGAAGTTAATGAACTGTGACTAGAGGTTTTCAGAGCTGAAGTTTGTATGACCACTTATCAAGCGTGTTGTAGAAAGAATTACTGATAAGATATGGATTAGATTGGATGACCCCCGAAATTCCTTCGAACTCCATGAGCAGAGCATTCTTTGATGGAAAAGGAGTCAGGCCTCACCAGGGAGCATTCTAGCATTGTAGGTGTTAGCTTATGATGCTCACTTCAGTATGGTTTTGCCTAGGGCAGGGATTGCTGAACTCCAGTCCACCAGCAGAATCTGGTCTGTTAGAGAGCTAAAAATAATTTTTACATTTTAAAATAAAGTTGTGTTATTTTTCTTTAAGTTGTGGCTGCACTGGATAGAACACTGGACCTAGTGTCAGGAAGACCTGAGTTCAAATTAAGCCTTAGGTACTTACTAGCTATGTGACCTTGGACAAATCACTTAATCTTTATCTGACTCAGTTTCCTCATCTGTGAAATGGGGATGGTAATAGCACCTAACTTCTAGGGTTGTTGTGAGAAGCAAACCACATAACATATGTAACCTACTTTGCAAACCTTAAAGCACTATAAAAATGCTAGCTATTATTAAAAACTATTCTTATTATTGTGCTGTAAGAAATGATGATCAGGATGGTTTCAGAAAAACCTGGGAAGACCTACATGAATTGATGCAGAATGAAGTAAGCAGAACCAGGAGATCATTATACACAGTAACAGTGATACTGTAATAATGACCAATTGTGAAAGAGTTAGCTACTCTGATTAATACAATGATCCAAGATCATTCCAAAGGACTCATGATGAAAAATGCTATCTACCTCCAGAGAGACAACTGATGATCTCTGAGTGCAAATTGAAGTATATTTTTTTACTTTATTTTTTTCTTGTTTTTTTTTGCAACATGACTAATCTAGAAATGTTTTGCATGATTTTGCATGTATAATTGACATTATATTGGATGCCTTCTCAACGGATAGGAGAGAATTCAGAACACAAGATTTAAAAAAAAAGAACGTTAAAAATAAATGAGTTTATTTTTAAAATAACAACCAAAAATACATTCTTAGCTCACTAATGAACAAAATCAAATGGTCAGCCAGTTTTAGTTTCTGGGCCATAGTCTCCCAACCTCTGGCCTAAGACATATGAACAAAGATCAGAAGTCAATCCCAAAGGAGTGGCAATCATTTGAGAGATGCTGCTTCTCATATTAGCTTTGAGGAGCTGAGTTTAGGTTGCTTCTCCCATAGCCTCTGTCATTCTCAGTTGTGGTTGCTGATTTAGCCAGTGATCTCTCTGCCAAGCCCTTAATTGTTTCCTGGGGTACTTTAAACTCACAAAGTCCAAGCTACAATAGATTGCTTGCTGTTGGCTTTACAGCTAATGATTCAGTCGTTGTCTGACAAAGCCAAGCTAATGGAGGCAGATATCTTCATGCTGTATTCAGTGTCACCTAACACACATTAGTCACTCAAACAATGCTTTTTGAACCACCACCTCATCATAGGATCATTCATTTAAAGCTGGAAAGGACATTAGAAGTCACTGAGTTCAAATCCTTCATTTTACAAATGCTACACCCGGTCCAGAAGTCCAGAGAGGTTGTGAATTGCCCAAGGTCACACAGGCATGAATGTGGCAGAGCTGGGATTTGAACCTAGGTCCTCTGACTCCAAATCTAAAACTCTTTTCACTATACCACACTCCTCAAATTGAGTTCTTAGAGGCCAATAAATCAGGGGTAAATCTTCAGAATGTCCTGACAAAGGAAATCCCTCAACACAACACTGAAGCTTTCATGGTTCAGTTTAGAGCTGGAAAGGATTTCAGAGATCTTTCTCTTTATTGGTGAGGAAACCGAAGGGCAGAGAAGTTAATCACTTGGTCATGCTGGTAGAGTGCGGCAGAGCTGGGAGTCAGACTCAGGTCGTCTGCCTCCAACTCCACCATTCCCCACCCCCTCCCAAATCCAATAAGACCGAAAACATGGGTTGGGGTCAGACTTTAGAGGGATTTGAATGCCAGACTAAGGAATTGACAATTTATGCTATAAACATTGGAGAAGCACTGAAGGTTTCTAAGAAACATCGGGATCAAAGTGGCACTTAGGAACATTACTTTGGCATCAAGAATAGGAGAGATTAGAGTGGGCAGAGACTAGAGACACAAAGGCTATTACTAAGTCTAGATAAAAGAAATGAGAGCTTCGCTAATATAGTAGCAGTGGTAAAGAGTGACCTGGATACAATAGAGAGCAGGGTCCCATGGGGAACGATGGTGAGGAAGGACTCAAGGAGCCGAGTGAGAATATGGTGGCACCATTAACACAAATAGGAAAAGCAGGAAGAAGAGCTGTTTGGGGGCAGGTACAGGTGGGAGGGAAGGGAGGAAAAAAGAGGTCCACTTTAGCTGTTAATGGCAATACTAATTAGTGGGTAGGAGTTAAGAGGCAACAAGGCATAGCACAGAGCTTTGGGTCTGGAGTCAGCAAGACCTGAGTTCGAGCCTGGTTTGGGAGACTAACTGTGTCGACATGAGCAAGTCATTCTTTGGGCCTTGGTTTCTTCTGTAAAATGAAAAGGATTGGACTTCATGATTTCTGAGGTCCTTTCTAGATCCACATCTGCGATCCTATGAATGA